>NC_060046.1:4912500-6237500 GCF_905333055.1 Maniola jurtina | reverse complement strand
AAATCAACAAGGTAGAACAATTACAGTAGACCTAAAATACTGGCTTATGTAAGACAAAATATTTAATAGATTCCTATTTCGTAATACCTAATACTTCATATAAATAAAAACATAAAATAGAATTTTATTTTATTAGTGTTATGTAATTTATATTTATGTGTAAGTAATGTACAAGTATTTCATTATAATTAATTTATTTTTTTGTACCAGAAAGTTGTGACAATAAAAGGAAAAAAGAAAGAAAAAGTGGACAGGGAAACACTTATCTCTATAAGAGGTGTATCTCTTCATCTCTATTCTATTTATTCTATTCTATCATCTCTATCTGTAGGTCTCTACCAGTGACCCTTGGTAGTAAATTTATGATTTAACATAAAATTTCGTATCCCATACTTAATTATATTGATCACTTTCCTTTCTCGTTCAAATAATGCAAAATTTCTATAAATTACAACAAAATAAGTTTCGACAGTAGTTTAACGTTCTTCTTCTAGTTTTACAAGTAGAACGGCATACCAACTAAAGTATTATTATAAATAAATAAATCATACTTATCAATATGGTTTTTAAAATTACTAACTTAATTAAATTAATACTTCATTACTTATTAAATTGGCATTTTAAAGAACTGGCCCAAAACCTGTTAGGGGTTTTAATAGAGTATTGTTTTTCTTTGTTTTTAACATTAGAATAAAATTTACAAACAAAAGATATTATTTCTATTACCTACATGTTCAATGCGTACCTTCAATATGATTTAGTAATTAACAACATATTTTGTTACAATTGTATAGATCTAAGAAAAGCGCTAAACTGAGTGGTTTTAGGATTATTAACCCCCGACCCAAAAAGAGGGGTGTTATAAGTTTGACGTGTGTATCTGTGTAATCTGTCTGTGGCATCGTAGCTCCTAAACTAATGAACCGATTTTAATTTTTATTTTTTTTGTTTGAAAGGTGGCTTGATCGAGAGCGTTCTTAGCTATAATCCAAGAAAATCGGTTCAGCCGTTTGAAAGTTATCAGCTCTTTTCTAGTTACTGAAACCTTCACTTGTCGGGGGTGTTATAAATATTTAATTTACACTTGTAAATTATCTTTCGCCTGTCCTTATTCGTTAAGAATCTACCGTACAAAAGTTACTAATTTGTGCTAAGTTACTTATTTTTATCACATTATTATTTTATTTTATCATCGAACACTGCGCAAAACATCAAAACAAATTGCAACCGCTGATTTCCGTTAGTATCACATGACAGCAATACCGAATATTATCTATGCCATCAGTTCTAATGAATCACCGAGTTATCTATGTACAATGAACCCAATGTAGTAATGCAAAATTGTGTATTGTATTATTTATTGATGTAGTAGGTATAACTACCTAAGTTGAATACGGTTTGATCCGGCGGGTCGACGCCCTCCGGAGTCACTTTATTTACACCATCGCCTTTAGAGTCCGTTATTGTGAACCTTGAAAACAGGATTTCGCTTTAATATTATGCACATGAAACTTCTTTAACTGAAACGAATGTTACGCGCTTTGTTAAATCTATAGGGAGCTGATGTCGCCAAAACAAATCATTAGTTCTATCCAAGCAAAACGGAGGGAGGGTAGCTCTGATGCTAAAACCACTAAAATCAAAATTATCTAATTAATCAAACAGTTGTATTAATTAGTTCTAACTGGTGTATTAATTTGGTCGTGGAATATAACTCGGCTATTAACTGCTCTGAAATTGCAACTGTATGTAGATTGTAGATACATTATTTATTTAAACAACTTTATTGCTTTAAAACTATGACAAAATATAAATACAAGAAAGATTTACAAACAATAGTAAGTAATAGGGCAAGCGTCTTGTCGTGCAGGGCAAGGTGGAGGGCACCAGAGGTTGAGGAAGGTGGCCCATGCGATGGATCGACCAAATTAAGTCTGCTGCACGAGTGTACCAGGCTGTCAGCCTGCAGGGAGAAGTGGCGAATGCTCGTGAGGCGTATAACATCTGCCCTCAAAGACGTTGCTTCATGATGACCACGACCGGTCAGCCAAGAATGTCACGACGAAGTAAGTAATAGGGCAATGCCTACAGCTGCAATTTCAGCTGCTCAGTAGAGAAGCAAAATTGTTTTAAGGTGTTGGTAACTATAGAAAATGGATCCATAGAAGAGGCCTGGAAAGATAAAAGCGATGCGCGATTTCAGCGTTAGACCGTCACATAACCGCGTCATGTCTTTCACCTACTTCTACATAAGATCCGACCCCAGCCTACTTTATCCGACCCATAC
This sequence comes from Maniola jurtina, assembly GCF_905333055.1. Taxonomy (NCBI): domain Eukaryota; kingdom Metazoa; phylum Arthropoda; class Insecta; order Lepidoptera; family Nymphalidae; genus Maniola; species Maniola jurtina. The sequence continues at coordinate 6,235,213 of NC_060046.1, read as the reverse complement.
AATCTACCTTCCCTTGATCTCCTCGTCCCATGCGTTCACTCAATCTTGCCGAAAAAGAAAAAAAAAAAAAGATAAAGAGGCTTGGAAAGATGACAACGATGCGCGACTTCAGCAGCAAGGTATCGTCTACGGGTGAATTCGTTCCCCTCTATATAAGATCCGACTCCAGCCTTCTTGACCTGACTCATAAAATCTACCTAACCTTGATCTTTTTACACGCCTTCACTCAATCTTGCCCGCTTCCTTATCGTCTTAGAAAAAGCCTGTAAAGATGACAGTGACGCATGATTTCAGCAGTATGGTAGACCATCATATTAATTACGTTCACGAGATAACTCTTTCATCTCTACATAAGACCCGACTCCAGCCTTCTTGATCCGATCCATTAAATCTGTAAGCTACCCTTGATCATCTTCCACGCCTTCACTCAATCTTGCCCGCTTCCTTTTCTCTATCTACCGCAAAAACCTAAAAATAAAGTAAAAAAATAACAAATCTTACCCGCTAAAAATGCCTTTCAATTTTAATGGACCCAACCACATGATCAAACAATGGTGTTTACATTCGCCGCAAGGACAGCCTGTTGAATGAATGGAAGTCCAGTATAAAGAGATCTAGGTATTTCTCTTAGTTTTGATTAATAGTTAGATTTCATTCACGGAAGTAATAAAATATGTATGTATCTACATCATTCTAACAGTTCTATCTAGATTATAATTTTAATAAGAATAGATAACATAGGAATAGCTTATTTTATCGGTTTATGGTATTTTCGAATTTATCTTTACAACATATTATAAGGAAATTCACATTTTTAATACTTATATTAGAAATTGGAATTTCAAAAATGTTTTATTTCGTCAGTACCAGTAAACTATTTTTCCTATGACTTTATGAAATTCTTAAGTAGGTAATGGGTAGATACTTAGATATACCTACTTATATTAAACTAATTCTTTGCCTGCGTAGTTATCTGTGACGTAAATCACGTTAAATGACGTAATAAAACATGAATGTTATGCCGTTATTACATTTAGTAACTAATAATTAAGCTTACGGAAAATTCTATTAAAATAATAATAAATCCTACTTAGTTGCTGTTATGAATGAGTGTGTAAGTTGACGTATTTCTACTAGGTTCCTTGTATTTACCTATATTTTATTTTTCTTTAGCTTTGGAATGAAGTAAAGTCGATTTTATATGTTTCTTCATGACTCTACGGAGGAAAGAGTCCGAGTATTTAATTACAGCAGATTCTCTCTAGTTCCGACTTCTACGAATCAAGGTACAACCTGTATTTAGCAACCACTAGCAACTACGATTTTTCATTTTATCATTTTATCGACTTAGCGGAACTCCATTTCTTACACAAGCAGTCGGATACCGCTCAAAACTGAAAGAGGTCTTGCCTAAGGGACAATAGATGAGTCAGTTCAGGATTTTATCCATTTAAATTAGGTTTTCTCTCGATCTGCTCAGATCGTTTGCTCCGCGAGCACATGCGACATGATCTAATGTTTGCGAATCATGTTTACGAAGGTGCTGGGAGCGGCGGAACCGTTCTGATTTCCTCGTGGTAATTGCAGAGGTATGCGGACGGTGGTGTCGTCTTATTCGGAGTACGGGCCGTACGTGCGCGCTGTTCACTTTCACTTTGCACCTCGCACAGTAGCGCACTTTACTATTAGATACCACCGGACGATAGATTACACTCAGGCATATCACGCGGTAGCATTCAGCAAAGGTCTCGTAGACGCAATCTTAAACGTTCCCATTGTTTTCGGGCTGCACCTCATTGGAATTATAAATGCCTTGTCGTTCTTTACTCGTAGTCCGAAAATATAGACAGCATAAATAATATACGACTAGCCAAAAATACCAATAATCGTAAGCAAGAACTCATTCACACACTTTTTAATTTTGGATATAGGTTAGCATTTAGCAGTCAGTGTAGGCAAGCCTGCGTTTTACACATTATTGTTCTAGTTTAGTGGCCAAATTAAACAGTACCGCATTCCATACTGAAAAAAAAAATACCGTAATTTTTGAAATTATTAAAAGACATTTCTGTTACAATTTGGTTACAATCATTTATATTAATAATAAGTCATAACTGACCTAACGCAGCATTTCGTTTTGCCTGCGCGAATAACAAATCAAACCATACTTGTAAAGTATAGGTTAGCGTTATACTCAAATATAAAAAAAATAGACTTGTAATTCGAAACACACTTAACTTTCACTTTTAATGTATCCGCGCACAGTGATTCGCCAAATTATATATAATTAGGTAGATATGAACAACAAATCAATAGAGGCGTTTAAAACCCGCGACCTTAATAATGCGAACACCGTTCGACCTTTGAGGACACAGCGGCGGCGACGGTCACAAGATAAGGCTTGAATCGCCACACGCTATTTAAGATCTATTCCTTATAAATATTTTAAAGCGCTTAACAGTGCTGAAATAGGGTAAATAAAAGTAGTTTTTTTAAACTTATATTTTTAAGGGGCTTTTATATACCTACCTATATGCCAGCCCCAAATGTCGAAATTAACAAGACATAAGTACTTACCTTGATCGATACCATTTAGTTTATGAACCATGAAGTGGAACATAAAATACACACTTCGCAAAAATAAATTAGTGGATTTTCCCTTTTTAACAAAGGTCCGGCCATTAAATCTACCTAATTATAAAATTTCATTGCTTGAACATAAATTAGTCAAAGGAATTCTCTAAGCTCTAACACCAAATTCTCCAATGGATCATTATTGTTAGTTGAACTCTATTACTCCTATTATAAAGCCTTATTTTGAATAATTAAACAGTAACTATCATTTTTAATATCGATCCAGGAAACGTAGTTTTTTGTTGAATTAAGTAGGCAGGTATTTAATTGTAATGTAAAATTTTAATTTTTTGTAAATAATGAACTCCTAAAATCCTTTCCTGTTAAAAATACTTTACTTGTGTTTTAATGAGAATTTAATGTTTATTGTATTATATGTTCTTATCTTGAATCATAATAATATGATTTAATGTACTATTCTTTGTTGCTTATGAATGAAATTAATAAATAATCTGCATCAGTAATTTGAATCCATTTTCCTTTTGCTCTAGTTCTACAGCTGCCAAGCAACACCACTAAAACTACCTACACTTTTTCGACCATCTAAGAAAGAAGTCATTAACGTTATAATAAAATATATAATACCTTATACCTTACGTGCTTTTTGTTTCATTACTTATAGCTTGTCCGGATTTCCCCGACATAAAGATTGTGCGAGACGCTGCTCTAATCATAATTGTAGTTTCTGGACGCTCATTGGCAGGGTAAATCCCCGTCTCCGGAGATATTTTGTACTTTATGGCAATGAACTTAAAAATTAATATTTGTGGAGGTAAAATTTTCATATTTCAAGATGAACATTTTAAAGAATTAAGGCTTGCAAACCATTCAATGAAAATATATTAAAACATTTTATTACTCGAACCTATGTTATTTTGCATGACCCATGTCTTGCAATAAAAGTTATGTCGATGAACTGAAATCCATAGCAGATAAAATATGATCCCTGAGTTGGTTATTGGTGTATAAGTTACGATAACTGCCCCATTTATTTTCATTTGTGTAATAACTTTTGTAACATCGCTAAGCATTTAAGCAAATTATATTAACCATGGCATGTTAACTTATGCTTGACTGGTCATACCTAAATAAACACAGTATCGGACCTCAATCCCGAAGATTGCGGAAAACAAGTGCATCATAAGATTGACCGTAAGGCGGTTGACATAATGCTGTTTTTCCATTAGAGAAGGGAAAGTCACCTTGTTTGAGAATGCGTGCACATCATACTCAGCTAATACCGCTTTCAATGCCCAAGTAGGAAGTGCGATTATCTTTATTTACAGATGGTTTATATAAAAGAACCTGCAACCACCTACATGCTTAAGACTCGGAACATAAATTATTCGATAGACAGTCATATTATCTATAAGTATGTGGTCTACACTTAAACTACCTACTGTTTGTTACTAAAGTAGTTTCTGTAATGTTTAATTCAAGTATAACAGATTTCTGATTTGGCGATTTACACAAAGCGAGTGCGCTCTCAAAATGTATGCACTATAGTAATAATATAGCCGATTATTATAAGCCTTATGCCTAAGTTCATCAAGCAATTAACCATGGTTCAGTAAAACATTCTATGTATCTCTCCTTATATTATCATCTCTCTCGCATATATCATCTGCCAAAAAGGGACAGCATTACAATGTTTAACTAAACGGTGGTTAAATGCCTTGGGCCTTAAATGAAATTGGGCCTTAACTGACAATGCTCCAAAATATGTATGCTAAAACAATAATAATAATCCCCATATACTTACTTACTTAAATTACTTAGTGCACGGCAAGCACTTGACACAGCAAGAAATAAAGCTGATAACAAAATACATGCGGTTCTATATTAAACAGTTAATAGTTAAAATTTGCCTAAGGCATTCTAAGGTACTTAATAAACAATTTGAAAATAAATCAAAAGCTTACATGAGATTCATTAGATAGATTAGATAAAAAAAAAGACAAAATATGCTTTAATATAATAATATGTAATATATTCGATATGTCACTCATGATTTATCCACTCAACGTCTGCAACAGCTAGACAATTAAACAGACAAAATGCAATGGCTAAATAGAGCCAGCTTTAGATATTACGAAAGCTCGCTATGGAGTCGATAATAAATTACACCTGGCGGGCTTACGTAAGTCAGGTAAAAGTTACCGCTCGCCCGCAACTATTTTGAACTTCAGGTTGCGAGAAAATTAAATTGCAACCTAAACACAATAATATGAGCATCCAGTATCTTTTTTTTTTAAATAAAAATAGCGAGCAAATAGTATTAGGTGGGTCACCTGATTTTGAACCGACCGTCCCATGAACATTTGCAGCGCCAGATGAACTTAATGCGTTGCCGGCCTTTCAGGATTTTGTTGATCCGCCCCTTGAATAGTCCCATGTTCGAACTCTAGTGGGAACACCGCCGAAGAGAGTTGGTTCCACTGTTTGCATGTGACTCGAAAAAAGATCTGGTACAATGGGCGGTCGAAGTGCTCCAGGCACCCAGGTGGTGAGGGTGAAATTGCTTACGGTGGCGTGCGGTGCGGTTGTAGAAAAAGGAGTGGAATGAGATCAAACAACTCCTCAGAACACTCCTTAGAAAAGCGATAGAATACGCAAAGGGAGCTTACGTCTCTGCGGTGCTCCAGACTTCCAACGAGCTGGTTAGTTTGGGATTGTCCACAAGTCGGATAGCCCGAGGTTTTGTTGGTTGGTATTGGCGTGCTCCTGCCTAAAGTGTCTATATGCCTATGTATATGAACTGTAATTAAATGTGGTGATTGATTCATTCCTCAGCGTCAATATTCCAATACGTATGCAACACTCAAAGTAGCCTTCGCCTCAAAACACATTTTAGGTCGAATTGTCACGATCGCCAATTGTGAGTAATTTTAAATAGTGGCTCAAGGTATACACAAGCAGTAACGATGGAACCCATTAAGCTAATTTACTTATTAACTAACTTATTTTTTTTTTACAATATTAAGCCATCTTCCGTTGCGCTCCTATGCGGCTTGCACACTGACACAATCTTTCCTAATGTAAAGCTTTCCTAATGCTAATAAAATTGTTATTCTTTATTTGATTGTATATGTATCTAATTAAAGTTAGCGGTGATAGCCCAGTGGAGAAGGGTTTGGCTCATATCCAATGGATCTGGGGTTCGAGTTTAGACACGCACTTCTAACTTTTCGAAGTCATGTGCATTTTAAGTAATTAAATATCACTTGCTTTAACGATGACGGAAAACATCATGAGGAAATAAATCTACATGACTGAGAACTCCACATAAAAATCTCTTAATATGTGTGAAGTGAGAAGTCTCCTAATTTACACTTTGCCAGCGCGATAGATATAATTGGCCTAAAGTCTAAACCATTATCATTCCGAGAGGAGACCCTCGCTCAGAGTGGTCTGACTATGATAATGATGATGAATTTAAGTAAGAGGCGAAATCTTGCAATCACTACACAGACAGACGGCAGACTTTATTGAAGATAAATAATGTTCTTTAAAATACGTTTTAATTTCAACTGTTCAAATTATGAATCAACCTTCATGCTGCAGTACCTTGATCTTTCATAATTTGGATTTAATTCTGTTGAAGTGGTAAAACTACATTTTTACTTCAGGATATTTTCCTTCCAATCACTTGCATACAAGATTGAATAAGACAGGAACCGGTCTTGCTCACAATTGTTTTCGCCCTGGTAGCCGCCTGCCTCGTAACAACCATTATACAACAAATCTTATTAGCTGAACTAGAGACTAACAGTTACGTGGCATCTATACTACACCCGACGTGGTCAATTTCCTATGGCGCATATCTAATAATTTGCTGTTCATAATAATTGTTCTTTGTTCATATAACTGACTGCGGTAGATTGAAACCCAAGATATAATTTTTATTTTCTTCGCTAGTGGGACAGTTCGCTAGTAGTACTCTTATTATTCTAAAATGTTTTAAACCATTCATAATATGCATAGATGTTTTGATGAAAGAATGAAATCCATATTATCCGTTCCATCCGTTTAACCGATTTTGTAACTTGTAGCTTGCATCCCGGGGACAGAAATAGGCTGCTTCTTCTACTTATTCTTTGGGGTGATACTGGGTATTCAAGAATCTGTATAACTTCAACCGTGTCTGATCAATGGTGATCGCCTCCACTTCATAGTTCTTTGTCAAGAATAGGCTACTTTTATCCCGGAAAATCAGAGAATTTCCACGGGGATTTTAAAATCCACGCGGATGAAATCGCGGGCTGGCTTCATCTAGTTTCCCATATAACTAATAGCTCATCCTCTCAACATAATAATATGCCAACACCAACATACTAATACCCAATACCTACAAGAAGCGAGTGAAGAAGTGTTTGTCGAAAGTGAAGTTTTTTACAGTTTGGTGCAAATTAAGTAAACGGTGACATTTATTTTGTGTTCATTCAGAATGCGCAACAATTTTATTGAATACGTGAAACATGGCAAGTAAATGCGAAGTGTGTTCGTATTTTTTTATTATACATCGTACCTTACCTACTAGATGATACCCTCGAGTACATCAGCGTGGTTTTAGGTTTTTTTGAATCCCGTGGGAACTCTTTGATTTTCCGACCCAAAAAGTAGCATTTAGGTATATCCGTCCCTGGGATGCTACGAGTAGCTATTCTCCATGTACCAAACGTCAAAATTGTTCAAACTGATGGGCCGTCCAAAGGTAGCAGACACACAGACACGCTTTCGTATTTATAATATTGATATGGATTTAAGCCATAATAATTATTATTATTGACTTGTCTCCAGTGTCATGTTTAAAGCCTATAAATTACTTTCAACAAAGTCGTTTTTTGTGGCTATGTTTTCGATTTGGAACTTGAAATAAATATTTACTTAAACATAAAATATGGCAGTCACGCTAAGAGATGTAAATATTTTATTAACTTTATTTTCACTTATCCAAATAAGGGGGCAGGTTTCATCAACACCAGGGTAACTTATGAAGCAAGGATTCAGATTTTCGAGATATTATAGTTATTAGTTTTGTATAGGGATGCGCACATACATATCGTTTGGATATCCGCTTTTGGACAATACGGCACGCCTACTTATCTACTGTATTGAATTCAACCAACGCGTGAGCGGTTTCGCAGTCAATTTGTCTGCTTTATTGTGTGTGCTGATCATCTTTGTTTATATTTCTCATTTGATTTTTATTCGGCTATCATTCCCATATGGTCAATACTCAATATTAACAAGCCGTTGTCCGTAATTCGTCGTACTTACCTGTTCTTAACATTAGTCAGTAGCCTAACTGTAGTAATATAAATGCTGGATATATCTAGTTTGCTCTTAATAAAACGTTTGCTATTTAAATTCGGTTTCTTTTGTTGTAAGATAAAATCTATACAATTTTAAATAAAAAATTGTTACATTTTATTTCAGTCTTACAGTTGTAAAATAATTGTTTTGTAACCTGAACCGTTTCATGATGATTGTTTAGGTATGCAATGCGTAGCGGTAGAGTACGTAATGTTTATATGCCACAACATGAGCTCCACAAGTAACCCATATATCTACTATAGATCTCCCAGACGGGGGCGTGGCTGTCGTCACGGCGCGTCGGCGCCGCGTCTCTAGTGAATTGTTCTAGATACAAATTTCACACCCATCTTTCTTTTTGCAATTCATTTTCGTTAAGCTTGTAATGATAACCTCGAGCGGTAATAATGGTAGTCGAAAAAACATTCATCGATGACTTCAAGAACGTACCTATCCCGTAGATTTTAAAGTAAATCTTATTTTGAAACTGGGAAATAAGGTCCTCGACCTTTAAATCTATCTTTTGTAATTTTTTTATTAGTTGTGCAGTAAGATACGAAAAGTGAGTTGTTAAAACGTAATAAGCTTCTAAACTATGAAAGTTACAAATTGCAACATGAATTCTATTGAATTTATTGTTGAGAAACAAAAGACATCAGTTCTATAATTCGGCGAGTTATACATGCCTAGTATTATTTACATTTAAAACCGGAACTATCTAAATTTTTCCACAGTGATATTTTAGATACAATTTCTATGTTACATTACATCTCTTTAAGAACAGGTATTAATAAAGCCTAAAAAGTAAATACATCAATCAAAAATTACTTAATATATGTATCTTGAATACTAGCGTGATCATCGTCAAAAAATCCTCGGTTCCAATTCCGACTCTTGAGACGCGTGCTTCGCACCTTGATCTAAATACTTGCGACATTGTGTAGACATCGAGTAGTGCGTTTGTACGACTTTATTAATCTATCATTTTCATTTGATTCCTCACGTAATTTACGGCCGTCGAAAGTCGGTAAACTTATGAAACACTCTTGCACAATTAGTGCAAACATTTAAATGTTTTTAATAAGTTCTATACAAATCTGGCTAGTCCCCTTTCACCGTCGCTAGTCTCCACAGCAGTATAAATTTTATGTACGAGTAAGACAGCTTATATCGTGTTCCCATTGCTGTGAAGCACCCACTTAATAGGCATAATGATAGGTAAATTAATTAAGTTTTCATCTTATTGGTACTTAATTAACATTCTCTTGGTTGATGCAGTAATTCAACAATAGGACCAAAATTTGTTATTTGCTTAGTAAAAGTAACTCTGCTATGAATGAGTGCACAGTGAAGTCGGTCGTCTAGTGAGAATACGCATTTGCCTTTTACTTGCCCATTGTTTTCGAAATCTCGCTAAAAAGAGAATTCGCATTGTAGAACCGGAGTTATGAACATACAATTTCAGGTTTAGATTACATAAGTAATTGTATTATTTTAAATAAGTATCTTTAGGAATGTGTTTCCTACTATTGAAACAAATAAATACGATGTAGGTAAGTATATATTTTTTATTTTTTTGTAAAGTCTAATGGGATAGGTCTATGTGGACATTATTTGTTGCGCAAAGCATTCACGTGAAGTGTTAGTGATTTTAATGTGCAGGTAATACAGCTATATAATATAGACATCGACGGAACTTCTATCGGGCATTGGGTAACCGCTGGCTGGAAAGAGCTTGGTTACGTAGAGGTTTCGATACAGCCTCGCGACGTAAGGCCGTGGTTGCAGTCACGTTGTCGGTGAGAGGCGCCCCTCCGCCGTCGGAAGGTCGCGAACAGATATCGCGAGGAGAACGGCACTGGAATGAATCCTTTAAAGACACGCCCAAATCGCCGTTTCATTGCAATTTAAGTAATAAAACTTTGCCACTATGTATTCGTTGGGCGATTCAATAAATTGATTTAAAAATTGCAAATTAGAATCACGAAGATTGACGCGTTCATCCATTGTTATCGCAGTGATAACAAATTACACGTTCAAGTGGGCTGCGCGTTAGTAATCTAATCAGTAATATACGAAAAACAATTATAATTGGATAGTTCATTCACCGTAATGCAAAATACTTAAGAAATCGTTTGTTTTCAATTTCTAAATAGACGTTATGCGATTGTCTTTAACATTTTCGCAAACGCAGAGAATGCAACGTTAGCAGGTAATTAAATTGTTCGGTGAGCGTGATCGTATTCCTTGGTTCAGTAGTCCGCTGAAACCGTAATCGAATGAAGAATCGTTAAACCGGTGTAATAGTTTTTAAATGTTATATTTTTATACTAGTCATTCCTAGACAAGATAAGTTTAGTTATCTGAATTTAATTTATATCGGTACCTAGTTCAGTGACAACAATACGCGAGACTTGAATATCGTATTTTTCACGTATGTTGGACATATAATTAAATAAATTGATGTTACCTCACCACTGGCAACGATTGCGACAAGACGGCCGCATCGTCCATTAGAAAGTCGGTGAATATGCAAATAGTATTGTAGAAACCTCACGAATAACTGGCCACTCACTTTGCCTTTAAATGTGTCTGCGATGAAAGTGACGACTACCGTTAGTAATTGTTAGAACAATTTATTTCGCGGGCGTCTTTCCGAATTTACAAAGTGCTCAATTTGATCTTTCATCGAATAATTAAAAGATCTCATCAATTTTGATACCATATCCTGCTTACATCTTCACATCATTTGGTTGTAAGAAGTACGTACTACTATTTATTTATCTATTAGTTACGATTAATACCTTATTATTTAACCTTCAACTAGTTAGAAATGATATACATAGATTAAGAGTTACACGGTAGAACGGTTTTAATTCCAATTTATTTTTTAAGAGTACTGACTGATTAAAATGTCTTAGTAATTTCATTATAATGGGTTAAGTTATCATGAAAAATTGATTAGTTATCCAAATTATGCTATTAAAATACCAAAATACTGTTGCTAGTTCAAACAAGGTTATTAGGGTTATTTGTGGCAGAAAAACCACAATAATATCATATGTCTATCATAAAAGTCATTAAGGGGACGAGAGTAGAGATAAAAAAATAGGCGTCGTAAATTAATTAATGATTAAATGATAATCAGTTATCTTACAAAGGTGATTTCACCGAGCAGTCTTTCGATAAACAAGATAGAGGCTACGGATTGAAATAATGTAACTTTTGTTTTAATTTTTGTTAACAAATAAGTAATATCTTGTGTATATAGAAAATAAGATAAGAAGTCGGTAAGCAATTAACGTGAAGCCGATCACAGCCCAGCTGCGTGGATTTCCCGCTACGCTGCGTGTTGAGAACTATTTATTATCGTTCACTGCTGACGTGCGCCAGTTTCAACATAATGTATTATACATTCAATATGTTCGCTACTAAAGTCGAAATTGTATTAAACGACCCGTACCACCTCCACAACGTTACGTCAATAAGATACAACACGTTAACTGGCTCGCTTGGGGCGTACGGCTGCGGCGATTGCCTGTTTCGCGTCCGGGTTTGTCACATACAATCTATTATAACTAATCTCTCGAAATTTCAATCGGAATTTAATGCTACCTGTTCTACCATACCTAGTTAATAAAACAACTCGGAGCCAGCAAAACAAGCTAAGAAGGCTATTTCGTACGTAGGTCTCTTGTTCGAGCATACCGAACCGGTTCGGTCGGCCTCTCACTTCGCAACTCCGTGTACCGCTTGCTGAGAAATTAGGTAAGCAACAAAAGCCTTGATCGCTGTGCACGACGGACGAAATACAATAAAGAATTCATTCCAACTAAAATTAACGATATCAGTTGCACAGTCTACTGGTATCTAAGAATGATGTAACACCGAATTATCATTACCGACGTAGCATCGCTGTCCAGCTGGATAAGGCACGAAAAAACGATATGTCCGAACAGAATTCTACTAATGCCTTGAAAAGCGGATGATGAATTTCCTCGTATTTTCCGGTCCAGCCGAGGCGTAGACTCGAACGACCTTCGCTAAAAGACAAACAATGAAACTAACAACCTTGACATGATACAAACAGCAGCTGATGCATTGGACTCATTACCTACAAATGGATATCTAATCATATTACATTAATAATTCGCCTTAAAAGTATGTAAAACAACAACAGTGAAATGGAACAACGGATATTCTGGAGCCTGCAACTGTAGCGGGCGAGACGGCTGTGCACCGAATGCCGAAGTAATCCACCGCGACGCGCGTTTATATCGGCCGAAGTTGCTACCGTAGAGAAAGCCGCGCCCCGCGCTCCGCCGCTGTGCCTTCGCACTCGTCTTGTAGCGGGTTTTTTCCTCATCAGCTCTATCTCTATAATTGGATAAAGTATATCTCACCTTGGGTTCATCACTCGCGATATGCTTTCTGAACCTTTGACAAGCGTTAGCTACTTCTACATATTGACTAGTTTAATAAAATTAACACATCAATAAATTCAAAAGAAATCTAAAGCTATTTACAACAGTTTGACCGCGTTTTTTTATTTCGTTAAGTAGTTATGACGTAACTACATATCAGATTTCTTTTAACCGATTTCATTGTTAATCATGACCGACGTCAGAGCTGGAACTTCTGTTTACTGTTGAGTTTAGTTTGCATTACAGCGTAGTTTGAAGGGTTAATCGTCTGGCATTGTGGTGCTGACTGCTGGCAAACGTCAGCCACGGCCCCGCGACCTTAAAAGCGGCTCGGGGCCACGCATGTTATATACTGTGACGTGCGACGCGCTATATCCGGACACAGCCATCTTATCATCTGATAACGCGTACCTTTTAATATTTTGAATGCGTGCAGCTTAATTATTATATACTTTCGTGTTTATTTACTTAATAAAATGTACATAAAAGGATTTATTCAGAAAGTGAGCAATTAAGTAGAATTGAAACGATGTAATGTGATATCTGAACAGCAACGCAGTCACATTGCGTTCGAAACTAGTTCTAGCAAAAGCAAAGTGTCTGTGCGATCAAATTACAATTGCACATTACGTTCCCGTGCAAATTCATTAAACATCGCGTGCGGGGCGTCCACTTGGTGGCGAAACGGTACGTTGCGCTGAGCGGGCTGGGTGTTGCGGGGCGCCGCGACGTTGCCATTCCAGGCGATGAAAGTCATTACACATTGCTAGGTTACTAGCCCTCGCATATTCGCATTGAAAACAAAAAAACTGGCCAAGTGCGAGTCAGACTCGCGCACCGAGGGTTCTGTACTCGGGTATTTTTCCGACATTTTGCACGATAAATCAAAAACTGTTGTGCATAAAAATAAATCTGTTATAGAATTTAGAATGTACAAGTAAAGCCCTTTCATATTACCCACTTGGTATAGTTAACTTACTTTCAAAATACTAATTATTTGTTCATGAACACATTTTAATTTTCTTTGTGATGAAACCACAAATTCACGGTTTTCAGCATTTTCCTTTACTTGTGCTACACAATCTACCTACCTGCCTTTCATGATTATAGGTCAACGGGAAGTACCCTACAGGTACAGGTTTTCGACAGACACGACAGACAACAAAGTGATCCTATATGGGTTCCGTTTTTCCTTTTGAGGCACGGAACCCAAAAAAGTAATACATGGCTGTCTAATCCTACACGTAAAATCAACTAACAGACCTTCTTATTATTAAGAACAGAAGTTTCTGTTAATTGTTGTAATCTATACTTATAATAATAAATAATAATTTTAATATTAATAATTCATAAGCGATATCTACTATTGATTATAATCATGTATTTAGTTATCTTTATGCTCGGAAAATTTTAAACAGTGAGTAATTTTATCAAGGTTTGAATGTTCCAAACTTTGATGAATATATTATCTTTAATGCAGTTACAGGCGCTGAGGTCTTCTTCAGTGTAATTGCAACATATCTAACAATAGATATTTAATTAATTAATTAATCTTCAACAGTATGATTCACATTGTATGCATGAATTCGGTTGCCAAAGTTCGTAGGCGCGCGACATTCCTATAGTCTCAACTCTCAGACGTATGTATAGTAAATTCCTCAAATTATTAAGTTTTTGCTTTGAGAGGCTCAAAGATATTATTTTAGTACTATTCCTCTTAAACTATTTAATTGTTATTTTAATACTGTTCCTAATTATTTTATTGTTATTTCTTTATAATTTCTTCATTAGTAAATGTTTGATTGTTTTTTTACAGAAAATCTCCATTCCGGCTCCAACAAGTGGCAACGGGTCACCAAGCGAGTCCACATTTAAATTCAGTATCAATAGCAATGCAGAAATGGAGGGTCCACAGGTAATAACTTAATAATAGCATTAAAGAAGTGCTTAATTAACAGCGGGGCGTGTGGAAATCTTTATACAAGAGTTCTATGCTAGGCCGCCTATCGGTTGATGATGATAATGACGATAATGAAACAATTAACTACAAAAACATTATACATATACGTCACTGATGATCAAAAAAATATTCTCGTTAAAGAAAGACATCATTCATCTTTAAAGAAAGACGCACCTTCAAATTGAAGGCCACTAAGCTGATTTATGCAATGCAATGCCAATGATATGCCATTGCAATCAACGACGTTAACGCTGTCATGAAATTTTTCTAAGATAACGTGCATATGAACAAGGATCTGAGTCCATTTATTTATAACTATGTACCTACTATAAATTGTAACAGAAACTTGTATGTATCCAAAAATTAAGTAATTTGAGAATAAGAAAAAATCGCTTTCGGGTGTTAATTTTTAGATTGTCACAATATAGGATCTAGGAGATTTATCTTCGAATCCTCAGGGAAAGTTCCGATAGTAGTCCTTTTTCAAACATTCGTTTTAAAACCCCCCCTATTTGAATATTTGCCATTTATATTTTTTACGATAAGTAGGTAAGAAAGCGCAGACGTACGCATTAAGGGTCAAACCTCTGTGATTTTTTTGCAATGCGTGTGATATTTGTTTTCTTCTATATGTTTATAATAACTAAATAAAACATATGCTACAACCCTATTTGTACAGAACGTGTCGTAGCTTCATTATGACAACGCGTTGTGGTCGTATAGCATGATAACCAGGACACTTTCAATGTGGCTTTTCTGTGATTGCCACAGTCAACGCGTCGTGAGCGTTTTCAACCCTCGACCCAAAAAGAGGGGTGTTATAAGTTTGTCGTGTGTATCTGTCGTGGCACCATAGCTTCTAAACGATTGAACCGATTTTGATTTAGTTTTTATTTAGTTTGAAGGGTGGTTTGATCGAGAGTGTTCTTAGCTATAATCCAAGAAACTGTTCAGCCATTTGAAGATTATCAGCTCATTTCTAGTTTTCTTATTAGACCGGGTCTTACTATCTAATAATTTAATTTAAATAAAATATTTTTTTTTTCGGCGTGTTCGATCTTTCAGCGTAATATTATACTGGATGTAAGAATCCTTAATAATATTATATATAAAAAGAAAAGTTATTATAGTAACTAACAAGTCTGAGTAATAAAGATTCATTCCTTAATTTATTAAAAATACTATCGCATTTACTGTAATATCGACTTAATTGTTCAAAAAACAAAAGAACTTCAGCAGATTATTAAAGCAGATGCTATTATTTTTTTATTATTCAGTGATCAATTTGCTTTAATATGAGTAACTATGTAAAATGCAAAATATGAATTATGAGATAATTATAATTTGCCTGTCGTGAGCAACAACTACTAAGTAGGTATTATATTGTTTATTGAAATGAAGAAACCAATGTCACTGATAACGTGATAATGCACCAAAGGTCAATTTCTCATAATATATTCCACATAAACAAAATATGTATAGTTTATTGTTATCTCCCTCTTGTACCTATTTCTTCATTTTTAATTGAAAGCCGAAATACCAATTTTCATGAAAATAATTTGAAAAATGACGTACTTTAATATAAACCATCCCCTATTTAACCCCATTAGAAGTGCAAGTTGAATTTCCAAAAATTCTTAGAGAGTGCCTACGTCATTATTAAAGCCAACCTAGTATGAGATTTGGGCTGTGCGTTGGTAAATCAGTCAATCAGAACAAGTCTTTTTATAAGTACAGATTTAAATACTTTATTTTAATTCATTCGTATTTAACCAACTGGTTTCTGTTTGTCGTGAAAAGTTGATTTGGATAACATTCGTAATTTGTAAGTATTGTTCGTACATTGAAAAGCACCTATCAGCTGATATTCTAGATTGAAATAAACGAACCTCTAAGTTTGACACCTCACGCATAAAACGCATTTTTTTTTGTAGATCGTTGAGCGGTTGTTGCCATAATTTGTGACCGACAAATTCTTCGTCTTTCCTTCCCCGAGAATTTATATAGGAACTTAGATACTTCATGCCTACATATTTTGATCACAAACGTCTAATTTTCATTATAATCATTGACTTGCATTCATTTTTCCTTATCAATCTTCTGTAGCTTTTAAAACGTGTAAAAAAAGGGCTTAAGATTCAATCGATTGAGTTTTTAGTTAAAGTTAAAATGCTCCAAATGCGTCTTACTTATGAGGGTACAATGTGAAGCCAATACATGGAACGGCCAAACGAATAGGCAAGCCTGCGTCAGGTCAGCCTTATAAGATGAATGCACTACACGGAATTCTTCAGCAGTTAATGTAGTTTTTCGGATCTAATTGAATGTCTTCAGTCCGTCCGGCCGCCTTCGTCGCATCGCCGGTCTTTTGGCCGAAATACACGAATTTTTAAGGCGGAAGGTGATCTGTCCGTGTATGAAAGGCTTTTGATTCTAATTTGTAAACTAACGACCGAAATTGTTGTTTTGTGAAGCGAACTGTTTCAACTAGGTATAGGCACAGTATTAGGAATTTGTGTAATAAATTTTAGAGAACTTATGTGATTTATGGATACATACTTGTTATAATGTTGTTCTACTACACTGTATAAGGAAATAAAACTTAGTAGATTTAGTATGCTACATATTTTTCATAATGTTTCTGGTTAAGAAACGACTTAATGTAGTTGCTTACAGGTCGTTTGAGACATCTCAAATTCCAAGTCCAAAAACTTTCATTATCTGCACAGATAAAATATAATGATTGCCTTGGAATGCACAAGAAAAAAGCATTTTGTGACAAATCGTTTATGAGCCATATTATTGTATTTATGTCCCTGTCTTTCAACCTGTATTTTTATTTTATATATTATTATATTGATTAGTGTCTGTCACAAGGTTATTACGGTGTGTTATAAACTTATAATTAGTCAGTCGTAGAAATATAATTTTGAGAACAAGTTTGAAAACAAGATTGGACACGTAGGAAGCAATTATAACGAATGTTAGCGACTAAGAGTGGTTAGATCGGGGTATTATTACAATATTTTAAAAAATGATTGCAGGAGTCTGCCGTCTTAATACTTTGAATTACAATAGATAAGCCTGTTCTAGTACCTTCTTCAAAACAATTAGCGTGCGAACAATCGCTCTGTTCTGTAGATTTTGAAATATGTAGATAAGACATAGTGGTTTTTGGCGCATTTGTTACAATCACGAATGGTACCAACTTTTTAAAGAACCGAATGTTGTCTAAACCATTAAACTGTTAAGAATGCGAACCAGGAGGCCGTAGAGGTCAGTGGGTTGATGGAGTGGAGAAGGATATGAGAGTTCTGGGGCTCGGAGCTGCAAGAAAGCTGCATCTGACCGGTTCCGATGGCGGAGTTTACTTGGTCAAGCCAAGGCCCACCCAGGGCTGTAGTGCTTTGATGATGATGACGATGATAAGACAAACAATACTGTACCTATTACTACAATCAGCTTGCTTTCTTTTCAATTTTATGATTAGTCGAAATCTATTTGCAGGGTTCGTTTGAGTGCGTCCGGGGTGGCGGCGTGCGGCGCTTGGAGTCGTGCGGGCCGCTGCCGCGAAGGATGCGCGTGCAGGCCAACGACGACTCGTACGAGGCCACCAAGGATCGGATGTCCAGAACTATCGCCGCGGAGCAGAGCAAATGGTTCGATTTCTGTTATATAGTCATTTCTTCTTTTTTTTTTCTTTTATTTACTAAAAGAATGATAGCCATGCTAATCATGACTAGTACTCCCCTCTCCCCTCCAAATAAGCGTAAAGCTTGTGCTAGGAGTAGGTACGACAATAGTGCACGGGTGGGGTTTGAACCACCGAACTTTCGGAATTCAGTTCGCTCCTCAACCGCAAAATTGGGGAGTTATCGAACAAAACGGTCTAATTGCATGAAATAAAATTTTACAGGTGGAGCAAAAAACTGAAAGCTGTTGAAACTTTACTGTATTTGTATTGTATTGATGGAAATCACGGACTTAGAACTCTATTTTAGCAAAGTTTTAGACTTAGGGTGCTCGCATAAAGAAGCCCGCCACCGATTTTTGTTCGTGTTCGTTTATTATTCAAATGATTCATCTTTTGAGTCCACTTAAAAGAACATTTGTAATTTCAGCACCCGCGTCATAAAACCTAACCAAACGGATATAGGGCGACGAGTTGCGAAAGTTCGCTCGACACATCCTGCCTACTCAAACGGACCGACTGCTCAGGCTGAAAGGCTCGAAAGGTCGGAAAGGCCCGATCGGCCCGAGCGACCTGAACGGCCCGAAAGACCCGAGCGGTCAGAACGGACTGAGCGACCTGAACGGCAAGAACGACCGGAGCGGGCCGACAGACCCGATCGGCCGGACAGAGCTGAACGAGTAGAAAGGCCGGCGGTCGTACCGCCCGCTACCCGCCCGCCAGCCGTCGCGCCCGCGCTTCCTCCCACACAGCCGCAGCAGCATCCGCAACCACACCCCCATCAGGCGCAACGGCCTCCGCCCAACCCAGACCTCACGAGGCGGCCTATAAAGTGAGTATAAAACACGTCCTTCTTCTTCGACTAAGCGTTTCCGCTTTCTTACATTTTCCTGCTCAATTTGCTCGGTCTTGACCATTCGCAGTCTATTGGCTCTCAAATCTGCGTTCATGACGTTCAGCCAGCGCTTTTTTGGACGCCTTCGGAACTTAGCTCCAGGGCTGACGATGTTGAGACATCTATTACCGACAAAGCTTTGTGGTTTCCGTGCTGCCGACATACGCTACGTCACCCCTACACATAATATACACACCACTAGAGAGTTCGATTCCGTCTCTTAGGTATTTCCAATCCCGGGATTTCAGGATTATAACCAGGCAATGCCAGGATTATGCGTTGTAAAGAAAACGAAAAATATGTAAAAATCTGCAAAAGTTTTTACTTAATTAAACAAAGCAATGTATGAAAAGACGAGACTGGAAAAATGATCTCAGGTATCATACAATTTAATTTTCAATAGACACAGTATTCTTCCACAAAAATTAACATGTGTAGTAAACAAGTAGGTAGGTATATCTTTCAGGGAATGGAAATAATATTGTGTATTTTAACGTTTTAAATTACATATAACGTTTTAAATTAGAACTCCATGAAACTTGAAATCTCTCTCACCCTATCTTAAATAAATAATAATAATTAGTACGTGAAATCTAAAATCATCTTACAATGTAAGATTTTTAACATCCTTAAGAATAATCCATTAATGATTTCGATTGTTTAATATCTTTGTTGAACTTTGAATAAATAAATGTGCAAAAAATATTTTCTTTCAACTTTATCAACTCAATTCTATAAACAATTGAAACAATAAACTTACGTGTGTAATGTCATAATATAGTCATTTAACAACTTTGTCCTTATCATACGTTTCTGGGGTTCACTTTGATTAAATAAATGTGTGCAAAAAATATTTTCTTTAAACTTTATCAACTCACTTCTACAAACAATTGAAACTATAAATTAATGTGTGTAATACGGAGGTATATTTAAGTGTAATGTTATAATAATATTGTAATTTAACAACTTTGTCTTTATCATACATTTCTGGGATTCCGTACCTCAAAAGGAACCTTTTCAGGATCACTTTGTTGTTTGTCGTGTCCGTCCGTCTGTCGTGTCTGTCAAGAAAACCTATAGGGTACTTCCCGCTGACCTAGAATCATGAAAGCCAGGTAGGTAGGGCTTATAGTACAAGTTAAGGAAAAATTGAAAAGTGAATTTAAAAAAAATTAAATGTGTTTCCAAAAAATCAATTTACTAAATCACATAAAGATGGAGCAGTCCGTCATTAATTTGCAGTGTCCTTCATAAAAGTGTTAGGTATATCTAGTAGGTACGATGGTAAGGAACTTTTCGTGTGCGAGTCCAACTCGCACTTGGCCGGTTTTAACACATGTAATGCCCGCGATTTTGGTCATGCACTAGGATAGACTTCCTCCCTTTTTGATCAAAAACGCAAGACACCTGAGATTCCAAAGACAATTTAAGGGCTTATAATAATCTGGTGTGTTTTGTTGATAACATGAATTTTATCTATTAATTAGTATAGATAATTCGATAATGCTAATAATATAAACAATTCCCAATAGTAATATGTACTTTATTGTTCAGATAACACAAGATGTTACACGTTTAACTATGGAAAAAAATTATACCTTGTCAAATTAACATGTTATCAAAATGAATATTGTTGATAATATGCGGCTACTACACACAGGATGTGGCTAATACTTACAATGCAGTGAAGAAATAATTCCACGTTCAAGTAACAGAATTGTAAACATTTGATTGATAAGTCACGGTGGGAGAGTGTACCTAGTTGTAAATTATTGTGTTTATTTAGCTGCTATGGTCAATTTCTAAAACATGATGATGTAGTGTAGCCTCACTTTTTTGGGGGTTCTGTGCCCGAAGAATGCCAACGGGACTCTAAGCCTCCGCTATTCGTCCGTCTGTCAGCGGGTTGTATCTCATGAACCCTAATAGGTAGAGAATTGAAATTTTCAGTGGGTATTTCTATTGAAGCTATATCCATCCATCCATCAGCCTGTATGCGTCCACTGCTGGACATAGGCCTTTCCAAGAGCGCGCCACCAAACACGGTCCTCCGCCTTCCTCATCCACCCGCTCCCCGCCACCTTCTTCAGGTCATCGGTCCAGCGGGCAGGAGGTCGTCCCACACTGCGCTTACCGGTACGCGGTCTCCACTCCAGAACACGTCTGCCCCATCGGCCGTCGGTTCTGCGACAGACATGACCTGCCCATTGCCACTTCAGCTTGCTAATCCTTTGAGCTATGTCGGTCGCTTTGGTTCTTCTGCGAATTTCCTCGTTCCGGATTTTATCCCTGAGAGTAATACCCAACATAGCTCGCTCCATAGCGCGCTGAGCGACCTTTAGTTTGTGGACGAGGCCAACTGTCAGTGTCCACGTTTCTGCTCCATACGTCATCACAGGTAGGACGCACTGATTGAAGACCTTAGTCTTAAGGCTCTGCGGTATCGACGATTCGAAGACCTGACGTAGCTTTGAAAATGCTGCCCAGCCCAGCTGAATTCTTCTGTCAGCCTCCTTGTCGAAGTTGTTCCTGCCGAGTTGTATAATCTGGCCGAGGTAGTTATATTCTTGAACAACTTCGATGCTAACATTCCCGACGGTGACGGGTCTTGAGATAGCGTGCTCGTTAAACATTACTTTCGTTTTGTCTATGTTCATCTCAAGACCTACTCGTCTGGAAGAACAGCTAAGCTCGATCAGCATTTCCTCAAGGTCCTGCAGCAATTCAGCCAATAGATCTATGTCGTCCGCAAATCGCAAGTGTGAGATATTTTCGCCATTCACGTTTATGCCTCGACCTTTCCAGTCCAATTCCTTAAACGCGTCTTCTAAGGCACAGGTGAAAAGTTTTGGGGATATTACATCTCCCTGCCTCACACCTCTTCGTATAGGGATTGGATTGGTTTGTTGGTCTTGGACTTGGACGGACATGGTGGCGGAGTCATACAAACATCTCAACACTTGGATATAATGCCAGTCGACTTGGCATCGCTGCAATGAATCCAGAACAGCCCAGGTCTCGATGGAATCGAAGGCTTTCTCATAGTCCACAAACGCTAGACAGAGGGGTAGATTATACTCTTGAGTCTTCTGTATAATCTGCCGTAGCGTGTGGATGTGGTCTACGGTACTGTAGCCCTGTCGAAACCCCGCCTGCTCCGGAGGCTGAAATTCGTCAAGTCTTCGGGCGAGACGATTCGTAATCACCCTCGAGAACAGCTTATAAATATGGCTTAGAAGTGAGATTGGTCTGTAGTTCTTGAGCAGACTTTTATCTCCTTTTTTGAAAAAGAGCACAGTAACACTTCTACTCCATTTTTCAGGTGTTATGCCAGTTTTGATGACGGTATTAAAGAGGTCTTTAAGCTTGTTGAGAATTGGCTTTCCTCCTGCGCGCAGGAGCTCCGCTGTAATACCGTCATCACCTGGGGCTTTGTTATTCTTCAGCTGCCCGAGAGCTATACTAATCTCGCCTACGTCGATATCCGGGAGGTCATCGGTATAGTGGCGCACAAGTCTCGCACGTTTGTCGTTCGCGGTTTGGGTGGGTGCAGGTTTTGGAGCATGGGCAGAGTAGAGTTGCCCGTAGAACTGCTCGATCTCAGCTAGCACCTCTGGTTTCGAAGCAACAATTCGGCCATCCGATGCTCTCAACTTCGTCAGATGGCTCCTCCCAAGACTCTTAGCGAATACTTTAGCCCCTTTATTGCGTTCGATCGCATCTTTTATATTGCGGGTGTTGGCAGCACGGATATCGAAACTGAAGCTATAACAACAAATAATTTCAAAATCGCCGCCATACATATTTAAAAAAAAAATTAATAATGTTATTTCTTGTACAATGGTACGGGACCCTTCGTATGCGAGGTCGGCTCGTACTTGGTTTCGGTTTTTTCAATATCTTGAAGAATATTCTCAATTCTCATGTCCAAAAAGCTTGATTTTCTTTTGAAAACTTCAAGGTAATTTTATGAATTACCAAGTTTGAAAAAATTAAAGAAAATGCCAATAGACTGAGAGATATAAAGCAAAGCGACGCTTTTTCTTTTCCAAAAAGTTATGAGACTGCCGTAATGAACAAATTTCTGCAAAGCAAAGTTCAATTTCCTATGACAAATTTTTGAAAGACTCCAACATTATGCCTTGAGCCTAGTAATTATTTTATTAACTCTTCCTGCTGCACACACAATGCTAGATCGAAGAATTTTGTGGTCATGATTTGCCAATATTTCAATAAGGCACGTAAAATGGCGTCTCACTTTCCATTATTGGTTTTGTAATATAAGTCCAACTTTACATGGCGATTAGTGTTCACGACGAACTGAGTCATGCCACAACCAAGGTTGTGTACAAATTATTGGGTTGAAACAACTCAAGGCAATAATTCAATAGTCGTGATTTCTTTGCGCCGCTGTTAGCGGATTGCTTCTTCTCGTATTTAACTAATTAACACCAATTAGTATTTAAACTAGCAATTCACACTAATTATTTGATTTAATTAGTGCTGCAAGGAGGGTAGTTAAACTTATATTGCGATAGAATATTAAATGATTAAGATAGGGCCCAGCAGGGTGGATTTTTAGGTTTCCATAGTAAAACGGTCGATTTATACTAGGAGTAAATCGAAGCGCATTTCTAAAATTCAACACAGGATATTGACCTCTATCTCCAAATGTAAAGCACCAAGTTCAACTGAGAAATAAAGTGAAATAAAATTCGCGCGAATTCCCGTGAATTTTCAATCTGGGCAAGAAGTTTGTATTTTACGTGGTGGAGATAGAAGCTGTGTTAAATTTTAGAAATTCGAACTAATATAATTCGAACTAGTATAAATCAACCCTTATAGTTTCGTCCAATTCTGTCTGTATGTGTCACAACCATTTAAAAATTAAATTATAAGGGTTGTAATACTTGGTACCACTTCAAAGAGGCATATTTAATTTGAAAAAAATTGTTTGGACACCTTGTTGAACAGTTATTTAAAATCATGAGGTTTCTTAGGCAGATTTAAGAAATTACATGTCATAACACACATAGTCACAGTTTTATTATGTATCACTTATGGGGATGTACTGCTCTTTCCATTATTAGAAAATTAAAGTAGGTTTTTACAGTGTTATCTGACTAAATGTACTTTTAAAGGCTTCACTGCAGTTTATGTTTGTAAAACTACCACAACAAAGTCGCAGCTCACTATCATTAGCATCTATAGTCATGTAGACACAGACTAAATTTAAACCTTTTTTATTTTCAGAGAAAGACTTATACAATTATTAGCACTGAAACCTTTCAAGAAGCCTGAACTGTACGCGAGACTCAGCAGTGGTAAGCCACATACCTACTTTAATACATATTATTATACAATCCATTCTTTAAGTGATCTACTATAATCATTTGAATAAATTGCAGAGGGCTTCAAAGACAAGGAGCGTATTATGGTGAACAAAATTCTGCCAGAGATTGGCACGCTCAAGGACAATTGTTACCACTTACGTAGGCACATATGGAATGATGTTAATGAAGAATGGCCGTTCTATACAGAAGAAGAGAAACGTATGCTCAAGAGGTGAGTTTTTGTAACATTTATCATCCTGAATAATTTAGAATGTAGTTGATTTTTAATCTTGACAGATTTTGAGCTTAATTCCAACTTGACGGTAGATAGAATACTTTCACGAAGTTTTCTTAACATCCCAAGTATGCTAAAAACTAATTTGGTACAATGCCGAACAGTCCCAATGCTGGGAAAGATCTCCCTTTCTTTCTGCCACCTGTCTCTGTCTAGGGATATTTAATATAACTCCAGAAAATTTATTCGAGCCAGCACTCAGTCCAGAATTGTTTTCAATTTACAGGCGGAAACCTCAAAACTTAACACCACCCCTAAGTAGCGACTCCGCCAACTCATTATCGCCGCGCGCGTCCCCCAGCGCCAACAAGCGCAACGGCGCGGCCGCTGACGATGCGCCGGCGACGAAGAAGCAGCGCATCTCGCACTACAGGCGGCCCTCGCCGCCCTCCTCCGGCTACGCGACCACCTCCTCCGGCGAGAGGCACGCGTCCGACAACGAAGACGACCGGACAGCGGGTAAGGCTGAAGGCGGTAAAGGCTTAGCTTTTCAGCACAGCCTTTTACATGCTTTTACCAAAGGTCTATACAGATCACACTGAATGTTATAAAGGCGAAAGTATGTGTGTATGTTTGTTACTCTATCACGCAAAAACTACTGGATGCATTTGGCTGAAATTTGGAATGGAGATAGGTTATACCCTGGATTAACGCATAGGCTACTTTTTATCCCAAGAATCAAATCAGAAAATCAAATGCATATACATTAAGGTACATACAGCAACAATAAATAATGTGGTCCTCCACAAGTCCACACTGTTTGTTAGATATAGGTTTATACTCTTTCATGTAATATTTGATTTTAATCATGCAATGAAAGTTGCATAACTCTGTGCAATTAATTAGTGATCACGTCATCCAGTTATCTTATCTATATTCTGGCTGATTGCAATGGGCAACACATTAAACTGACAAAATCTTCACATTATTTTGATTGATTCATTGTCAATTAATCTTATGTATCCCACGCGAATAAAGTAAGCCAAGAAGCCAATTAAAGAAGTCATTTTCTCGTGCAATAAAATAGTTGGGACAGCTGCGCAGAGCTAACAAATCTTAGCGTGAATCAATTTAGAAATTAACATTGCCTTAGTTAATTGGTCCCGGGACCTTAATCGATATTTGGCTTTCGGACCTTCGCTTTATTTCGGTGGCGACCCGAATTCATGCACCCGACCTGCATTCGCATGCTATTTAAACGTTGTGACCATACTCCTTAGACGAACTTGACAGAAAAAAGGTGAAATGATGTCTCTTACTACACATCGACAGTCAACATCGTTCATGTGAACGATTTTACCATACTAATATTATAATTTTTTTTTTCAAAGGTATGTAAAGTCTTCCAATCCGTACTTGGCCAGCATGGCAGATTATGACCTAAAACCTACTCATTGTGAGAGGAGACCTATGCTCAGTAGCAGGTTGATCATGATGATGATGAATAGTATAAATGTGAAAGATTGGATGTTTATATACACGCCACAATAACTGAGCCAATTTGGCTATGGAATGGAGGTAGCTTATAATTGAATTAATGCATAGGCTTCTTTATATTCCGGAAAATCAAAGATTTTTTGCGGAATTTTTATAAAACCTTATATCGGACGAAGTCGTGCACGTCATCTAGTAGGTAATATAAAATCACATACGACAAGGTCATCAAAAGCAAACCCCATCTTAATCCAAGTACATACAATAAGAATTCTTTGAATGTCTTATTTTATTATAACACATACCTAGGTATTTCTGCAAAGTATTTTCCCGGTACCCGGTATATACCTACTAAGTTATATGTAATACGAAAATGAGATCAATGTTGCTTTATCTTAATTTGCACATAAATAGACGTGTTTACAAGCAAGGCTGATAACACCATGCTTAGTTGGTCTCATGCGTTTAATTTGTTATTGACTTTATTCCATACATTACAGCTCAACTATTACTTGATGCATTACCTAATACATTCCATGCAATATTCCATCAACATAAGGATATAATGATTAACAATAAAACTGTTCTTTTGTTATGGCTCAAAAGGTAAATCGTGCTTAATAATGAATTGACTGACTGTATGACTTTTTTCAGATATCCTTTTGCTGAACCTCTTTTTTTTTTCTCTCTCGTCTGGCTTTACGCTGATTAGCCAATGTCAAGTTTGTAGTTATTTACAAGTTAGGGAAACTTTGTGTATAAGTATGGATTTCGTGCGCGCCAGCAAACGCCACCACAGACGAAGGTCCTTGCCGTTGATTTTGCTGAATCTCATGCTCAACATTTTGAGCATAGGAATATATTATCTTGGAAAAAACAGAGAAACTTTTAATGGACCAAATCAATACCTTTATCTTTTTTCTAAGACATTATATTACCAAAGAGTATTATTTCTAGATAAAAGAGCGATCGTTACTCACCCCGCACCCACAACTTAAGGGTACGCTTACTAGTATTATGTAAAGTGTTGTCCTTGTCCCGCTCGATTTACGAATAGTGCTGTTCTTGTCCATCATAGATGATTAAATCTGTTGGGTTGTATGAAATGTCGAGGGTGTGTATCTAATCGATAATAATTACCTTTTATCCTCAAAAGGAAGGTTTTAAGATTGATTTTTATTTTTTGTTTCCAGTGAAAAAGGACAATGGTTATACTCTCAACTTCACTACGGTCAAGGATCTCTGCTCCAGTCCTGTGAAGGCGAACGGTTTTAGTAGAAGTAGTCCCCCTGTAGAGCAAACTAGTATTACAGGTACATATTTTTTTTAATTTTTGTTGACCGGTTTCCATCTAAGCGGAGTGGAGAGGAAAATAAGTCGACCAACCAATTTTTTCATAATAGATTATATGAAAAAATTATCACGTCATCTTTTAAAAATCTGATTGGCCGATTGAACACATCTCCTTTCCGTTCCGCTAGATGGATACTGAGCCTAAAACTTCTTTAGGACCAAGGTACATGATACTTTAGAATCCGCAATCGATGATTTGATTGATAGTTCCATTAGATTTTAACTTCTTACATTTGAATAGACTGCCCATTGAATGGAGTGCACCTAGAACTTAGGAACTGGAACTCATCCATGGCAGTGATACGCAATGAGAATATTTTTTTCAATAAAAACATCATCATTGATTGCCTATGGTTTTAAATGCTAACCTGGTACTTTTGTGTTAACTACATAAAAGTACCAGGCTAACATTTGTATGTATGAATACTCGAATGCTAAGTCCTAGAGATCCAGTCGAACAATCGTCGATCGCCGATACTTACAGAATAGCTTGAACTTTGGCCCATAATGGGTTAGTGAGAGGTTATAATATAAAATGTTAAATTCTTCTATTTCACGAAGTCTACCATGGTTTTACTAGAGAAATACAACCTTAAACAAGCTTATTTTTGCATGGTAAAACCAGGTGGTATTGGAAACTGGTTTTAAGACAATCGATTCGACGTTACGCGTGCTACAACCACACTAAAATACTATAACAAACAACCAAACTGACTATGTAAAGTAGAAGAACTATAACATAAATTCTAAATTATAAAAATAAATTCTCATGTGATATTTTAAGAAAATCATGTTTAAAAAGCTTGTTGGTTATTTTCTTTTGAATATTAGATTTTTATAATTGATGTAATACCCATAGTATAAAAGCAAGAGAAAATAGTAAATAAGTATTAATTTATTTCAGTAAAAGACATCACAAATACAGAACATTTAGAAAATACAGCTTTAACGTCTGTGCCTGATGAAAACCCGACTGACTTGGTAGATATTGAAAGGTAAGCAACGAACAGCCACAGAGATGTTCTAAAACAGAATTGTGCACCTTTACTCTACTTTGTTATTGCATCAGTACGACATCATTGGTGGTGCAACGCAGCAAAAGGTAAGTATGAACAAATTCGAGATTTATGACAATTTCGTTTCTCATTAGATGCCAAAATAGCTGAAAATGAAGCGGCAGCACGCATCCTTCTACCAGAGAAATATAGACGACATCAGTTCTCATCATTTATACAATTATGGTCACCTCTAGTGTTTGTTTTCGCCACCACGGCTTCGTTTACTGCGAGTTTACGTAGAAGTCGTTGGCGATTAGCGGGACAGTTTTTATTGAGGTGCAATCGTACGTCAACACACGGGCACAATTCATGACAGTTAAGGAACTTCTCACAAGACGTCGAGGCTTCGACGTCACTGGCAGGCGCCAATTTTAGTTCATTTGACGCAGGTAGCGTTAAAGTAGTCCTATTTTTCTTTGGTTTTACGTCACCATAGCCTAATATTTGACATATCGTCGAAACTATGTCCAGCCTTGACGTCTATCGGTTGACGATGACCACGACACGTGTGTCACGCGTTTGAAATTGCAGTGACCTGCATCTGCGAGTTACAGACATATCATTTAATTGAGAAAGTTTCTACAGCGGTGTAACAGGGATGACGGCAACTTAGCATCAATCGTCACCTCTCATGCACCCAGGAACTCAAGAGTAGGCCTACAGCATGAGCAATGAGAAGTGATCGCGCACATAGTTACAATACGAATGTTTCCGTTTGCAGGCAATACCCCCCAATAACGAGTTCGAGCACGCGGCGGGCGTACAAGAACGAGTTCGCGACGCTATACACGGAGTACCAGTCGCTATACGCGCGCGTGGCGCAGGTGGCGGCGCTCTTCACGCGGCTCGAGCAGCAGCTCAAGCGCGCCGAGCCCAAGTCGCCGCAACATCGGGTGAGTGGCTCTCTCTCTATGCCTCGCCGCAACATCGGATGAGTGGCTCTCTCTCTGCCTCGCCGTCGATACAAGAGCGCGGTGAACTACAAGAACGAGCTTGCGACGCTATAGACGGACTACCAGTCGCTATACGCGCATGTGGCGTGGATCGAGGCTCGAGCAGCAGCTCTCAAGAGTGCCGAGTCCAAGCCGCCGCAACATCGCGTGAGTGACTCTCTATGCCTCGCCGCAACACTGGCGAGTGGCTCTCACTCTCTGTCTCGCCGCAACATCGGCTGAGTGGCTCTCTTTCTGCCTCGCCGTCGATACAAGAGCGCGGCGAGCATACAAGAACGAGCTTGCGACGCTATAGATGGACTACCATTCGGTATACGCGTATGTGGCGTGGGTCGAGGCGCTCTTCACGCGGCTCGAGCAGCAGCTCTTAAGCGCGCCGAGCCCAAGCGGCCGCAAGATCGGGTGAGTGGCTCTTTCTCTCTCTCTGCGTTGCCACAACATCGGATGAGTGACTCTCTCTCTGCGTCGCCGTCGATACAAGAGCGCGGCGAGCATATAAGAACGAGCTTGCGACGCTATAGATGAACTACTAGTCGCCATACGCGCATGTGGCGTGGGTCGGGCGCTCTTCACGCCGCTCGAGCAGCAGCTCAAGCGCGCCGAGCCCAAGTCGCTGCAAAATCGGGTGAGTGGCTCTCACTCTCTGCCTCACCGCAACATTCGCGGGTGAGTACCTCGCCGCTGATATGAAAGCGCGGTGGGTGTACTGGCCGGCAAAGCAGAGTAATGGCGCAAAGATGGCGCTTCGCGGGAACCGAGAATCCTCTTCTAAGTTAGCGCATTTCCATCTTAAACTGCATCATCACTAATCGCAGGCAATGACTAAATTATAATCGAATTAAAAAAGGGGCGACTGATCAATCAGTCGCGTGCTCTCGCGCGATTGAAATCCCCTCGCACATCCGGTCCGCCGATCATGGCTAAAAATGAACTATGCGCATTTGCTCAAGTTGTTTGTTATTCACTATATAAAAAGAAGTGTGTAGTTCTGTCTCACTTCAGTCATTAGTGTCAACTTTACTAGTGAGAGGATATTGTGCCTACAAATTGAATTTGAAGGCACAATGAGGCTAACCCCGCGGTATGAAGGCATAATACGCAGTTGATTAAGGCTGCCCTTAAATAAGAGAAGCATACACGACGCGCGTCTAATTCGAATGCAGCCAGCAGCCTCATTCTCCACACGGCATAAAACGTTAACTGAAATATCATGGTCTAGCCTTATATGCGTACTTTTTTTCTATGTGGTGATCAAAGTTCCACTGTTTGTGTTTACACTTGTTGTTTGGATCTTAGTTTTATCCACACTTAAGTTTTATCCACACACAAACGTGCATCCGATTTCAAACTGTATAAGTATTGTGTTTTGTTATAAAAAGTAAGCAATAAGGTTAAAGTTAGTTAAATCAAGATTGCATCAAAACTAGAAGGAGACACAGCTATCATTTGTTTATTGCAACGTTGTTAAATACTTTATAAAAAGTAGCAGTAACACTCTCTCTTGAAACAATCTCGTGAACCTCGTAAAAAGCAAGGCCAACGTCTTGCGTCTTTAAAAGGTTACGCAGCGAGCTCCACTCAAGGTCTTATGAATAAACCAACTTATACATTATGTTTTTTTTTTCTTTTCAATTAGTCAAGTAGGTATGTTTTAATTAAATCTATAAAAAAAATGGAAACAAAAACTTTGTTATTTCTACGTGATTTACACGACATTTGCATAGCTATCGAATAAATTGAATGCATAGTTACCCTTGTAATTTATTTTCCTTTGTTGCACTTTTGCAATAGGTGCCTACTTATTTTTCCTCATTGGTTTACGAAATTTCTGTGATTATGATTAACCAACTCTTTATTCCTAACAAAGGAAAATGACGAAAATAGTTCTGTTCCGTAAAGATTTTCTGAGTAAAACATTACACAATGAAGCTGTAATGTTTTACTCAGAAAATCTGACAGATTGGGTATTATTTGTGGCGTTTTGGCCAGCATCCAAATAATTTACTTTGAAAGTTTTGATGCAAGATAATTATTTTTGTTTTTCCGGAAGGGTACCTAAACAAAACTCAAAACATTTAATTTCTATAATAACAACAACTTTGTTAAAATAAAATGTTTTATTTCGAGCAACGTAGTGTTTGTATTGTCACCAAAAACTTATTTTTGTTCACCATCATAAAATTGCTAGTTTTTCATAGTTTCAATGAAAATAAATCCTCCTTTTCTTTACTCTTTGAATTCTTCTGAATGAAGACCAAACACTGAAAAGTTGATAATATTAGGTGATATAAATAAATAATAATAAAATTGGCAACTTGTGTTAAATGTCAAGAAAATTATACAATTACATTAATGCTTGAGATCTCTCAAGTTACGCTCTGAACCTGAAACTGTACAAATTGTAACCCATGTAATATCTCTTGCAGAAAATAGAACTTCACATAGTGGAGGAGTACCAACGCATGCGTAACGACGCGGAGTACCAGCGCGAGAGGCGGCGAGTCAACTACCTGCACCGCAAGCTCAACCATATTAAGCGGATGGTGCACCAATACGACCAACTGGTGAGTACAAAATAGAGCTTCACATAGAGAGTAAGAAAGAGTATAAAAAAATTCAGGCATGGTGAGGCCTGACATTGTAAGCATTGTTCAGTGAAATTATGGAACACCCTTCCAGCATCAGTTTTCCCTTCCACTTTTAATATGGGTACCTTCAAGTCAAGAGTGAATAGGCAACTTCTAGGCAAGCGCGCTCAAGCTTAAGCTGCCAAGCGCACTGGACAGTCCAGTTTTAGTACAACTGATGTTGTTTAGTCGCATCTGGACGGTTGCCAACTCAGACCAGTTTGAAGACTGCCGTCCATCGAGGTGGGTGATGAATCAAATGTAGTGATGATGTGGTGTGTTGGTTGCAGCGCAACCTGAAACCGGAGCGCGTGGCGGCGGCCAGCACGACGCAGGCGTACTGACACGCGAGCTCGCCGCCCGCCCGCTGCCTCTAGTACACTAACACGCCCGAGCCGAGCCGAGCAGCACACATGTTGGACTATTCCCCTAGCTAGCACCGAGTGTCTCCCTGTGGCAGAGCCGACCGCGTCGAATGTTCAGTGCGAGCCAAATTGCAGTATTGTAAATGTGTGTATTTTAAAAAAAACGACGGTAGTTTTAAGCTTCCGTTATCGAGATTCCTATTGATGCTGCCTTAATTCGGACTGAACTCGGAACACAGTTGAAAGTATAACGATTGACTTTTGAAGTAGTATATTATGCGGATCAGTCGTCGGTGAACGGTTCTGTATATGAAGAGGATGTATTTACAGTTTGTACACACATGGGCTTTCTGCTAATTTGGTGAATGTTATATATATTGTTGTTCGGTCGGAAGTCTTTAGTTAAAAAAGGATATTGTTATATTGCAGCAAAATACATTTAGTTTTATGGTTCTTCCATTATTTTTATACGTAACGGTTAATTTGATGTGACCGATCGAGACACCAAGCGGAGGAATCTTCGCGTTGTACCGGATATGAGGGCCCATATTGAATTTTTAAGAAAACATTTATAAACCTAGCTAATTATATTATTACGTATTTTCGGACATTAAACTGTATTTAATGTATATCAAACTTTATTTTTTTACCGGGGACTTGTGTATTTCTGCGTCGATCGTGTTTAATTCAGCGGTCAACGGATGTTTTCACGTTTATATATTTATCATATTCGAAGCAGAAACATACAAAAGTTAATATTGTACCGTAATGTTATTTGCTATTGTTAGTAGTGAAAGGGTCTTGATGATCGCAAGCTACTATTCAACATTGTTAGGTCCTGAATTTGTTTTTTATCAATCGGTTTTTATAATGTAAATAACTGAAAATATTTTATATTATGATATCAAATAGTACATAATAGTCCAATAGTAAAATATTTGTTCGTCCACATTTTATTCCACTCGAATAATATTGCCGTCTGAAATTATTGTTGTCCAAGTAAATTTTGCTTATAGAGATTGTCCTTCAGTATAATTTTGCAAACAAGCCTTTAAAATTATGGATCGATTGTGGATTTCTGCAAGTTAAAAACCGGTCAAGTGCGAGTCGGACTTGCACACGAAGGGTTCCGTACCATCGTACAAGAAATAACACTTTTTTTTGTAATATAATTCGCGGCTTGCGGATTTTTCCCTTTACTTGCTACCTGCCAAATTTTATAATTCTAGGTCAACGGGACTCTATTTTCCCATTTTGAAACCCGTAAAGGTGTTCATTCCCTTAACGGGTATTGGAAGACATGACAAACAGACAGACAGGCAAGTGATCCTATGAGGATTCCTTTTTACCTCTGGAGATACGGAAATCTAAAAAAGAATATTTGACGGACGAACGGCCATTTTATAACCATAAATCATCTAGTACTGTCGCGCAATATCGTCCCTCTCGCTTGGAAGCAATCCATCCATTTTTTAACGTTGGACGTTCATTTTGTACGCGTCTTGCCCAGCTTGCATGTTGTATATAGTAACATTATATAGAAAGATTTATCACGTTCTTGTTAAATTTTTACTGTGGGTAGTGTAATATTTTCAGTTTTATTCGACTTAAATTTTGAATAATGTAATTAATAATTACGCATAATATATTAATTATCTATATAGTATTTGCTCCGTAACTCTTGGCGTGTTATTGCCGCACAAATGAAGATCTTGTTAATATCTCAGCGGCTTTAATAATCACTCATTGATGTCACAAACGCAACTCTCAAATGAGATCGCTCGTTAGTATTAGAAAACACTTGCGGCAATAACACGACAGAGCTAAATCGTCGCTTGGGTAGTAGATTTCGACCGCCATTACTAAAAGTACCATCTAAATTCTACTTCAATATTAAAGTAAAACTTTTCTAGTGTCATAATATTACAATTGGGTATTTTCCTACTTTTTAATTTGATAAATATTATTACTTTATTATAAACTAGGATAAAAATAATGACGTACGCTGAAAAAAATATTAAAATCCAACAAAGATTTACAAAGTTACAGGCATATTAATTTTGGAGTGGGAGGGTCTTCTATCCCTTTCTCGCAAAACGAAAATTTGTATGAAACCGCAGGAAGCTACTATGGCATTAGTGACGGAGTGACGTCAAAATGTTATTATCGCTATCTCTGTCTAATCTGAAATATTTAAATGCTTATAACTTTTTTGTTATTTGATCGATTTAATTAGTTTTTTCAGTTTACGTCATTATTTTTATCCTAGTTTATAATAAAGTAATAAAAAAATTAGAGTAAAATACCCTATTCAATGAAATATCTAGTTGTTAATCCTAAGTGTAATCCTAATTTAAAGCCATTGTTACTTGTGTCAACGGGTTGCAAATGTCAGTTGACTAGCTCCAGCAAAAACTAGTACCCTGTTAAATAAGCAGATAGAACAATAATAATTGATATGAATAATTACATTTTTGTCTTATATAGAAATTTGGTACCTAAGCGATGTGAAGTGGTCATAGATTTTGCCAAAATTATAAATACATTTTTATATTTAATTAGTTTTTAATTGCTATTACGTCTCGGAGTTAGCAACAACCGGCCAGTGTTGAACATCCACTAGAAGTAAGGAAATATTCTGGTCCTCTTCGGAATTACCCTCCAAATCACAATAAAAAGTAGTTATTTTTAGTCTGCATTAGGGCCTTTTGACTTTTTTATCAAATTTAATTATGTCGGGCGGGACACTTATTCCTCAACAAACGCGAATGACTTCAGTATAGTTTGTTACAAGTGGGAGTAATTGCCCTTTAGGCTCGGAACAAACGGTGACCGATTTGATAGGGAAAGTTAAGAACTTAAAAAACCCAGACAAGTTACCGGCATCATTAAATTAGATTTATCGAAAACGAGTATTTTAAACTACCATTTTAATCGTCCTAAAAATTTTAATTTATCAGTAATTTATTCCCTCCCGGAAACTCCGAATCTTGTGAAAGATTAAAGTTTTCGCAAATAAATATTATTATTGAACTTTCAGAATTTATGTCGTAAATAATATTTTATTTGGAGATCTAAAGTACTCAGTCTTTGGCCCGAGTGTAAGAAAAGCCGTCTTTCGTATTTAGTCCTAAAACTAACGTCCATATTTGAAAAATGATTTAGCGTTAAGTAATTCTGATTTTATCTCTGAAAGAAAACAAAATTTTTGTGAGTCCACTTATTTAAAAATGCATTATTTGGCTGCAAAATTGAACAATGTGGTTAATTCTGTTGTACACAATCTCTAAACTGTCTTGACGATCTAAATCTAATGCTATCCTTTTCCGCAGGAAGCATTATGAAAGGGAAAGCAATATATTTAGACCTCCCATTTTAATTTAGCTTAAAGATTGTGTAGACAGAATTAGCCACAATGGCAAGTTGAAGAAAATGAAAAAGTTTTAAATTTTTACATTAACTACTACATTTTATTACGATGATACATCTATTTAATAAAGTTATATAATTTGACTAGATACCCATATTTTTCCAAGATATGTGCAAATTATAATTTATTTCGAATAATAAATGCATTAAACTCTTGACAGTTTCAACAACTTGCCATACTACTGTAGCCTTTCAAAGTAAACTATCATTTTATTTATCTACTTAAATGAAGCCATCGTAAGAACGATTTTAGACTTTGCCTGATTTTGATGCACAATTGAAACCTCGATTAATATCAAAGATATTTACGCTATTAATTATGCATTATCAATTATATCAAGTTATAAAATTAAAATACTTGTGTAACATATCTATGTTGATCGAAAATATAGCATCAACATTAGGCAAAATTTTAAATTATGCAAGATAATTACTTCCATATATTAATGTATTTATTATACTTATTTGTTGAACTACTTAGTATATTGATATATAATATGACTTATAGTACATAATAAAAAAAGCATTTCGAGATAAGTTCACGAAACCTTGTTAATTGATGCTGTTGTTTCAGTTAATTTTAGTCAATTACTATGTCAAAAGACGTTGCTATTTCCTTATTTCCATTGATACAAGTCAATTGTTTTGTACGTAATGAAATGACACATTTTACCTAGTGTCAAGTAATCGGTCAATTCATACGAAAGTGCCCTTTGTTTGCTCACACCATTTTGTTATGATTTTATCACTTTACTCAT
The DNA here is from genome assembly GCF_905333055.1 of Maniola jurtina. Lineage (NCBI taxonomy): Eukaryota > Metazoa > Arthropoda > Insecta > Lepidoptera > Nymphalidae > Maniola > Maniola jurtina. Next base: position 6,198,688 of record NC_060046.1, on the reverse strand, counting down.
TAAAATGCTCAATATTGTGGTCATGATATTAGATAATTAAACTTTGCTTTGAAATCTTAATTTATTTTTCTTTTCTATTTATTTTAACTTAAATAAACCCAAAATTCTACATATTGATGAATTATATTTATGCCTCTAATCGGTTTTATCGAGTGCCAACTACGTAAAACTACTTGCCCGCGCTCGCGAACGTCTCGATTGTCGAACGTACTCGATCATCACAAACTTTCTCTCTTAACGTAAGAAACTCCATTTGGTTTGATAAGAACAAATCCGTTGAAAAAATGTTATTGTTACCAGTAGTTTAAGCGTCGATTGTTTTATTATAATATATTATTACTATAAATTATTATTAATCATTTGTTTCTTAGGAGGAGGTGATGAATTCTTATGTTGAAGTCAAAACTGTTATGATTGAAGTGGACATTGTGAAAATGCATTCCATTTATCTGAACCTTTATTTAGCACTGTTCGTTGATGCACTGAGGCTCGGACGACATCTAAGCGAAGACACATTGCTTAAAGTTATGTAGAAAATTTTAGGTCATAATATTTATTACTAGATGCGCGACTTCGCCCACGTGGATAAAGATTTTATAAATCCCGTGGGAACTTTGATTTTCCAGAGTAAAAAGTAGCATGTCCGTCTCCGGGAGGCAATTTAGGTTTGTGCCAAATGCCGTCAAAATCGATTAAATGGATGGGATGTGAAAAGTTTAGAAACAGATGCACTTTTTAATTTATAATAGTAGTATGGATTTTTATATTACTATTTTATAGTAGAGTGTGCTTTAAGAGTGATGGGTATAACGACATCACGACTTTATTACTTTGAATTACGAATTTTATTGTGCCTAATAAAAAGTGGGCGATTTTTTTTTCTTTTAAAATCTTAAAGATTAGGAATACGTAATCAGTTTTATGTTTTATAATAACGTTTTCCACGTTAAAAGCCACGTAGTGATAAAAACACATTGAAAGAAAATGTACATAACCCTTAATAAAATAATTTTCTTTCAAAATGCAAGATATTATGGATAGTATAATACATATACTTACCTACTATAATCGACAATTATTAGGTGGTGTTACTTCGATTAGATGTATCCTTTGCCTTATCTTTATAAATATCGACTGTCATCTCGTTAGATATATTTCTATTTACTATTAGCTATATAAGAATGCCAATTTCTATGGCGTATACCGTGTGATCTATTATACTTAAATATTTATTAAAATAAAAGTGCATCAATTATATGACATACAATGTGCAGACCACTTTAAAATTATAACAAATTTTATATAGAAAGTTGATCTAAATGCCTTTCTAATTAAATTGATATCTGATATACTGTCACAAAGGGAGTTTATAAAATGTCGAACGTTGCTCGATTGTTACCGAATAAGTTATTAGGAGGTTGGACAGAAATATTTGTATTTTGTCATATTTATACGATTGATAATATCTCAATGAAATATCATAGTCCATTGTACAGTGTAGGCGATATTTAGAATCTAGTAAAATCAACTTTTTTCTTAAATCCTAGTTAGAGATATATTAGTAATACTAATTCCGAAATGTATATTGAACTTTGTCGCGTGACAAATGCGACTACGGCACGATTATTGTCCTTCCTATGTATGACATTAGCCAAGTCCTTAATAGTAAGTAGGTCTCAAAGTCGATCAGGTTGTGTTAACTCCCATGTATTACGAACATTAACAATGAATTTTGGCCTATTTCATTTATATATCTATCTGTGTATACGTTTCAGCCAAAGTCGTATTTGTCACGCGCGAAATCTAACACGTTATACTTAACATAGCTGATATTATAGCGGCTTAAGGCGGGCGTTACGTGAAGATCCTTACCTTACATAATTTGTTTAGATGTAGATGTTTGAGTTTGCGTATTCTGATCGAACGTTATTGTAAATTTGCTGTACAGGAATCAGAAATGGCCGCCGACGCACTTCGGGCCGACGGCGATCTCGCAAGACTCGATTTACTGAACAACTTAAATACTATGTATTATGTCGATGTAAATAGAGTACGAATAGACATTTAGACGCGTTAAGGGATATAATCGTAGTGTTTTTATTTAGTATGGATCGCTATAAAGTGTATAGAAGGACAGAGAGGGGAGTGAGTGTGCGGAGAGTGATCGCGGCGAGCGTCGGCGCGGGCCGAAGGCTCGGCGGCGGCCGAAACGATGCTGCGATATTCCTTGTGCCCCTCGAAATATCAGTGCATTATAATAATATATGAGTCAAGATGTATAGACGATGCGGTAGTGTTATTGTGTATAGTGTTTATACTAGCTCGAGTCAGGCGGAGACCGATCTTGCCAGCCGGTTCGAGCGAACGACGACTAGCTATGAATCCTGACATCGGCTCACGTTAATTAGCTTTTAAATATTTCATCAAAATATAAAATACACAAAAAAAAATGGATATAAATTTCTCGACCAAGTGCTGGTTGTTTTTAAATTATTAAAATGTAAAAAAAATTAGATTATAAAAACAAAGTATAGGTACAATTTATGAATTATACTTTTCTTTTTGGCATTTCGTGTATTTAACAGTGGAAGGGACTTGGCTTTTTGCTACTCAGAAGTCAACTATACATATTATATTATATACTTATTTCTGTACAGTTTCAAGTTAGAGCATTCATCAAACGTTGAATGTTCCTTTTGTGATTTTATTTTGCTCATGTCCTCTTCCATTGCTTAAGTTTTTGTTTCGTCAACTGTCTAATTCTATAATTTGTTAAGGCAGGGTAATGCAGATATGAGAAGAGGTACTTTTTTTATTTTAAAGTAGATTGATGATTTGTTTGAACGTTTCAATTGAGTTGATTTAATCCATTCAATGGAATTTGTATTGTTATGAAAGGAGCAAGAGTTTGTTGTTTTTTTAATTAAGTCATTTTGAATTTCGAAGATTAATGAGGCAGCAATTAGTTGATTATGTATGTTTGTCAAGTTACCACAAAGGCAATAGTCAGCTTGAGGCTCTCTTTGGCAGTGTCCACTTTATGAAGTGCGAGTGAAAAGCAAGCAGTGTTCACACAGTATATAAAGCTGAAGAGAGATTGTGAAGAGTATTGTTATAAAAGGTACCTATTCAACATCTGGATGTACAGACTAACTCACCCGAGAGTCAGGCAGTGTTGCTACAATTTGCATTTATGCCAACTTCATTTAAGTTTGTGTTATGGGATCAGTGCCAAAATTTTCTCCCTTCTTATTTAGCTCAAAAATATGCAATTGATAGCATGCTTGAAAAATCAACTGAGTTAATTGTTTAGTTAGTCTGCCATTTTGTGAATATTTTGTTTTGATAGTAATATGTAAATCTTTTATAATATATTTGTTTACAATAAATAAATGACAACATTATGAATAAATGAAATTGTATTTTCCATTTAAACTGAAGAAAAAATATAAAAAGAATAATATGCAATGATATTGGCTGTTTTATTTTTGAATTATTTAATATTATGCATGCAGTTAACTACAACCCTGTCTAAATCCTAATATATACAGCTTGACCATTCCTGCTAACTTCACTCACAACTTTGTATCGTCAAACTATTATAGTGAAGTTAGTAGGAGTTGTCAGTCTGTGCCTATAAGCATTTAGACGGTAGAGCTAATTAATTACCATACCTCTTCAAGGATAGCATACAGTTAATTTTCACAGTAGAAGTTAATCATTATAAGACACCTACAGAATGACCGGGATCCTAATTATATAACCCGGTAATTCGGTAGCTTCAGTGGTCAGAAAACAGATACCTTGTCAAACGAAGTTAGTGAATACAAGTGTATATTAATCATAGATATATTAATATAACACCACCGACAAGTGAAGGTTACAGTAACTAGGAAAGAGCTGATAACTTTCAAACGGCTGAACTGATTTCTTGGATTATAGCTAAGAACACTATGAAGCCACCTTTCAAACAAAAAAAAAAAAAACAAAATCGGTTCATTAGTTTAGGCATAGACGTACAATTTTCGCTTCGCTCAAGCTACGATGCCACAGACAGATAGGTTGTTACGGCTATACTCACGTTTTTAGCCCGACTAGTTTCGAACCCAGCCAGGGTCCTTTTTCATAGGGACATTTTTAACAATTGGCAGTCACTATTTCTCAAATGGTTTTTAAAATGTAAACCTAATAGGTATAGGTAGTACGCGATAGGTAGAGATGGCAATCTGGGCATCCGTCCGCCTCATACCTCGATTGCCATCTCGACTTGTCGCATACTATAGGCAAATTTATTTGTACTATACTATAACTAAAGACTGGTATGGTGTGCAAAATAGGTAGGTAGTCTAATCTGAACACGATCATAGCTGGGCTCATGTATTTAATACTTATTATGTCCAATTCCTTCTAATTATATTTTATCAATGTAAGTAGATACCTAATAAGTATATCACTCGAGAGGGTAGGGAAACCAAAAATTTAACAAACCTTGTCACAGATTGACCAACTTGAATTTGATATTTCCCGCCACTAAAATGCAAAAGATAGAGCTAGAATCTAGAGCCATAAAACATATTAAAAAATAACTTTTCTATAAGGAACTCACAGGTAAAACAAAAAATAAGGTGTAATGGTGCCGCCAGACGCTTGCAACACACAGCAAACAACAAGCACGGTTGAACCCAGACCTAGAATAGTGATCTGTGACCCAGAGCCGTAAACTCCATAATGCATAGATGTAAAAAACAAAAATAACCATAATCCATACATTTTTTTTTTACTCTCTCATCTGGCTTTACAAAGATTAGCCAATGTCAAGTTTGTAGTTATTTGTAACAAGTCAGTTAAACTATACAAGTATGGACCCGGTCTGTACTGGCGCTCGCTGACATACGCACGGCACCCCCTTAGAGCGCTTTCCAGACAGTTTTAGCAAAAAAAAAACACTCCAAAAAGGCAGAGCACACCCGCCAGCTAACACCAACACAGACGAAGTCCATCCATAGAGTATAACCAATTAACCAAGTATATCGTATAGTGATTATATACTCTGTGATGCCAGTTGAAAAAAAATTGTCGCTCAGTGTAAGAAAAAATGTATAAAAATTACCAAAAGAAGTTTAATTAAATATTTACATGAAAACTTTAGTTGCATTGGTATTGTATACTTAAATCCGAATTGAAGATGATTCATTTCAAGGATAATAAAAACAAATCGGCCCTGAGTACAAGATGGGCACAAATGTCGAAACAGGAACAAATCATCGAGAAAAAGAAGATGGAAATCCAAGCAAAGTTAGAGGCTCAGAAACAGGCCGCAGCCCTCGCGGCTCAGGCAAAGCTATCTAAGTATAAAATTTATTAATATTGCTAGAGCTATCTTCTTTTTCTAACTTGCTTCTGGTATATTACTTACCATAGCACCTATCTATGCTTGTTCTTATTTACATTCCACAAGTCATCTATCCTTCGCAAGCATGTGCCTTCGGAGTATATGGGCCAACACACTGCACTACCTATGGCACCATAACATCTGTATTTCTAACAAATTGATTTGGTGTGTTGTGTTATTGGTGCTAATTCAATTATACAGAATCCTTAAATTCAATTCAAAAGTATCTTCCTATACAGAAAGTTGGATAGCTCTGTTACGGTGTAGGAACTGTTAGGAAGTAAATAACGGTATTGCATGATAATGTTTCAGATTTATTATGGACCTTCTTACGATACTTGTTAATACAACAATGTAACATATTTTTATCCTTCACAGCCCTACTGCTAAAGAAGAGACAGGTTCAGCTAACATATTCTCCAATGATGGTAGTTTCATGAGTCAATATAAAGCTCTTCTCGATAAGCAAAGCAAAGAAAAACAAGAAAAAGATGCAAAAGAAAAACAAGAAACTGATGAGAGTAAAAGAATAAAAAATGAGAGTAAGCCAAAACCTGCCGTAGTTGCTAAGAAAGAGATTCATGAAGCTGTAGAAAATTATAATCAGACTTTAGAGAGAAAGCCTGAAAGAGGTTCTAGGTAATAAAATAATCACTAATAAGAGTAAATCACTCACATCTACCACAATTTTTTATCTGAATATATTGTCATTTCAGAGATAGGCATAGACGGTGGAATGACAGAGGAAGAAACAGAGGTCACAGTCCTTTGACTCCGGTCATAGAAGACAGAAAAAAGATGCATGATAATACAAATATACCATCTTTAATGCAGCTGAGTGTTAGACCCCCAGACGATGACTCTCCCCCGCCCGGCGCACATCATCAATGGAATTCTCACGATGCCTCATCTAACGATGGCTATGATTATGACAGACAACAAGATGACTCTTATGATGGCCAAGAATCTGATTCTGGGCGAATGGGTTCAGATCCTATGAGTCTAATGGGACCAGGACCAATGGTTCCTGGACAAATAGGACATGGAGCTATGGGACCCGGGTCAATGGGACCTGGATTAATGGGACCGGGACCAATAGGGCCTGGGCCAATGGGGCCTGGATTGATGGGACCTGGTCCTATGGGTTTTGGACCAATAGGACCTGGTCCAATGGGTCCAGGACCGATGGGACCTGGGCCAATGCCACCCGGGTCTATGCCGCCAGGGTCTAACATGGGACCGGGATCTGGTTCGGGTCCTAATATGGGTCCTGGTCCTATGATGGGGCCTAATCCCAATATGCCACCATATAATATGGGTGGACCTCCGAATTTTCCAATGCCTCCAAATTTTATGGGACCTAATGGTCCATGTGGTACAATGCCTCCTAACATGTGTGGTCCTGATGTTCGAGGACCTGGACCGAATGGCCCTATGCCACCATTTTTCCCTCCATTTTCCAACAATCAAATGCCTGGTCCACCAAATTCAATGTGCCCACCAAACTCAATGAACCCATCAATTGGACCAAATGGTCCAAACTTTGGCCCACAGCCTCCCTTCAGGCCCGGAGGTCCCAACTTTGGGCCTAATGGCCCGCCTAATATGTGCCCACCCAACATGCCATTCATGCCACAAGGCCAAATGCATCAAAATTCTTTATCATCAAACACACACTCAGAGACTAAACCATTAGATAACATACCTCCACCTGAGCCCATGAAACTGCAAAATATACCACCTCCAATGCCGATGCCTCTCAACCACATCCCAAAACCAAAGGACATGAAGCCAGGAAACATACCAGCTCCTCCAAACTCACAAGGTAAACATTCACGATGCATAGTCATTATTTTACCTGCCTTTGTACTACAATTGTCCTATTTATTTAATTTGTATAAAGGTACAAAGGCTTTGGAGAACAAGAAATATAATAAAATCTAAATCAAGTTCTGGGATGGTAAAAATTTAAAATACATGGTTTTTTTTTGTATTCTCGATCACCCACCCATTTTATCTTTGACATAATAATGTGAAATTGCACTTTATTAATTACTTATTATTCTTGAATTTGAAGGAATGGATTGCTCGAAACTATGCATTTCAAAAAATTACCATCACAAAATTTGTACTTAGTATGTTTTATGAAAAGCTCAATACAGTTTTTTTTTTACATAAAATTCAAGGGTTTAAAAAAAATTCTGATTAAGGAAATAGAAATTACATTATGATGTTCATTCCTGGTGTATTGAGCTTTGTGGGCTACTTGGTATAGTTATAAGCAAACTTTTTGGTCGCTGTGAAGGTCGAGCACGTGGACATGTATTCTTTACTTTTAGCTCGATATTTGTGTATGTATTTGTGTTGTGTATGCTTTTCTCTCTCTCTCTCTCCTTCCTGGGTTTCTTTTCTGTACTTAGACGTAGTTGTCCGTAGTATGTGAGACCTCTGGCTACCTGTTGGATCACTCCAGCCAGCCTAACATGCCACACAGGTTTGTGATGTAACCACAAATTCGTTGTTTTCGGATTTTCCCCTTTACTTGTGCTGTAAGACATTGTTAATGCCCTAGATTCTAGGTCAATGGAAGGTACATAGGTTTTGATTCCCTTGACAAGTCTTGACAGACAGACAATTGGTTTTCAATCCGGATACAACGATAACGAATTGCAGTGGCACATCCGTTTCACTTCACCGGGTGTACTATTTTTTGACGGCATCACAAATGCTTCAAAGTTGAAAAATCCTTGTTTGGGTATCTACAATTGGACTAAGGTTCCACTAATGACTTTCACCTGTCTGATATTATAAGAGTAAATATTCGTCAGTATGACATTTTTTTAAGCAAAGCTTCCGTTTCGGACATTAGGTATGCACTCGAATTCCGAGGAAGGAAAAAAATCGTCACTGTCAGCGCCGCCGAAATTCTCTTTCTCATAGTTCCCTTCATCCCTGTTGATCATTTTGTATGTCTGCCTGGCGTTGTTGCCATAGGCTTGAAGACGCAAACACTGGGCACTAGCTATTCCCTCAAGTTTATAGTTCCCTTCACCCCTGCTGGTTATTTTGTATGGCTGGCCAGCGTTTTTGCCATAGACTTCGAGACGCCAACATTGTGAGCACTAGCTATTTCCTCATGCTCATAGTTCCCTTCACCCCCGCTGGTTATTTTGTATGTCTGACCGTTGTTGCCATAGACTTGAGACGCCAACATTTTGAGCACTAGCTATTTACTCATGCTCATAGTTCCCTTCATCCCTGCTGGGCATTTTGTATGTGTGGCCGATTGAGCACGAAAACGCTGTGAGCACTAGCTATTTTCTCATGCTCATAGTTCCCTTCTCTGCTGGGCTCTAGCCGACACTACGGTTGTTGGTTTAACCAGTAGGTCGCTTCCGGGAAACCTGCATCAATCATTATTATAATCGCAATTGTTGTGATTGGCTGATCTTTTGGTATTCTTAGTGCAACAATGCATTGTAGCGAGCATCAACCAATCAGAGTGGATTGCGATTGTTACACTTTAGCTGTCATTTTTATAATCGCGCATTGTTAACCTGTTAGCGACCTCAAAGTTTGGCGGTAGCTATGGCCAGGCTTGCAGCCGCGCGTGCTCCACACATTGCTGACCCGTGGTGTGCAGTTCTCTCTGCAGATGCGATGCCGGCGCCCGCGCAGCGCGTCGCCGCCGAGGTGGCGGCCAACGGCGATCACTGGGAAAACGTGCTGAAAGCTATACACTCACAAGACCAAAATTTGTGGTAATGCCACTTAAGGCCCGATCCGATTACCGAACTGAAGGAGGATACGTGCTGTATTCATTTTTATATTACATACCTACCAAATGGATAAGCATCCGTTATGGAACAGTGTTGCGTTATTCATTTATTGAATTCCTATATTGTTTTTTTTGTGTTAGTTACAGAGGAGTGTAGTCGAGTCTTTTTATAACTACCTAAACTCAGCTTTATGTACTTTAATACGGTTGAAATTAATATACTGAAAACAAATCGCGCATGGGATTGCCACGCGCCACCGCCTTTATGTGAAAAAATACAGCTGAGTTTGAGTTTGTATCAAAAAAATCGCTGCGCTTTGCCTCTCTCAGTGTGCTTTGCGCCATAGATAGTATAATATCGCTTTGAAGAAATTGCGATAAAGGCGATCAAACATCTTATCTACGTATAGTTACAATACTAATTACTTAACAAAACTTAATTACTTATCAAAATCACAAAATTATTTTTGCAAAAATTGTAGTCATCTTATGTAAAACAACTTGTTCTCACATACAAGTTGTTTTATAATAAATAAAATTTTGTATTGTGTTACAGAACGATAAATCTAACAATATGTGCAAAAAACTGACACCAATCATATAATTAAGTAAAAATCTCTCAGATTCTCATATAGTTGGGTATATAATTTATATTTATCTGAAACAATAGTACAATAGGACATGTATTATATTGTACAAAATCTCTAGACTGAAATTGACTGGTCTAACGGCCGTTTATAATCAATCTATATGCAATTTGTCAATAAGTTTAAGTAATTTAATGACAGTTTGCAGATAGAGCAAAAGCACTCTAATGGTAACTACTATAATTCAATTTCTTCAGTAATAATAACTGAGTTTGGTAACTTAGCAACACTGTTCTATAAATACCTTTCCAGGATAAATAAACTTAATTGAAAAGCATCCTTTATTATAATCCTCAGTTGGCGATAGATTAATTATGTCTTACAATTCCAGGTTCCTTCATAACACCAACTCGAACGAGTACAAGGCGTATAGGAGTCTCGTAATAAAACTACGGAATGAAGGCTCGTTTGATAGGAAACCTGAGGTGAACCCAGAAGATAAATATGAGCCCGAGTTCTCTTTGGAGGATGATGATAGCAATGATCACAGGGCTATAAAGGAGGAAAGTAACAACAGGTTAGTTGTAAATATAACTTCATAGTACTAGTCCTTTTACTAAGGGCCTTTGCTCATGAATGAGATTCATTTCCGCGACGTCGCATACATTTCTTGCAATCCATACTTAATATAAATGCGAAAGTGTGTCTGTCTGCTACCTTTTCACGGCCCAACAGTTTAACCGATTCTGAGGAAAGTACAGGGTCACCTTATATCCCGAGGACGGACATAGGCTACTTTTTATCCCGGAAAATCAAAGAGTTTCCTAGGGATTCCTAAAAACCCATCCGCTTAACCGATTTATATGAAATTTGGTACCAAGGTAGCTTGCGTTCCTGTAATTGACATAGGCATTTTATCCCGGAAAATCAAACAGTTCCCACGGGATCTTTAAAAACATAAATCCACGCGGACGAAGTCGCGGGCATCCTCTAGTAGTCATATACAGTTGTGGTCATATAATTAAGAACGATTATTTAAAGATCATTATTTTTTTAATAAACTAGTATAACTCAATGCATGTATTATTTTTCATATCTTTTGGTATCACAAAACTTTTCCATATTATTAGTGTATTCATTTATATACATTATTATTTAATAAATTAACAGATACATTTATTACATTAGATCTGAATCTTGTGCTACTACTGACTGGCTGGTCACATAATTAAGAACGCTGAACTGTTCATTTTTTTATTCAAGTTTAAATAGAGAACCTCAGTGGTTAAGTCTCTTTTCGTATAATTTTTGGCGCCATTTAATGCTGTAAAAGTATTAAACTTGATTATTTTATAAAAATAATGGGTACAAGTAAAACTTGTGACGAATCTACAAGTGAAGTCATAATAAAACATTGTGAGAAGAATTAGTCGCAAGAAAAGATAGCCGATTATTTCCAATGCTCGAAAACAATGGTTTTCAATTCTATGAAGCATTTGAACACGCATGAAACGACGTCAAATATTCCACGCGTACCTAAATTGAGAAAGAAATTTCGTTGAGATGATACGAATATCGTTCCAAAATCTTCTCAAAGGATCTAGCGAGCTAAGAAAAGAATATTTTGGTGAAAACAACCCTTCAGCGATCTCGTCACGCATTATTCAAAGGCGTTTGGTAGAAAAGAAGTTGTATGGAACGAAAACAAGGAAGGTACCCATGTTGAAACTTTGTCATAGGTAATAGGCGAGGAGCCACCAATCCTGAAAGCTCCGTGATCACGGATTCTAATATTTTTAATAAAAAATAAAAGTTCACGTTTAGACGAACAAGATTTGCTTGGTCGGCGTGGATTTGAATTGCCGGAAATATTTTAATTAAATTTTTTATTATTAAATTTTCCATATTTTTTTTCCGTCATCACGGATTTTGATCAAACTTATATAGAATTTTGTGAAATATTATATTTAACAAAAAAATATCCGGCCGACCAATGATTTTTAGCCGGAAAGGTCACGCATACCTATTTCAATAATATAAGGGGTAAAATTTATCTATTATCACGGAAACCTTTTTTTTTTTTTTAATTCATGCGTTTGAATGTAAAATTTATAATTATCTTGGTATGCGTGCTCACAAACTGCCGAAAGTATCGCGCATACCAAATTTTATTGTGTGAGTGAGGATCATACTGTTATAGATTTTACTTACTTGATGACATTTCTTTTAGAGTCTTTCTTCTACCTCGGTCTCTTCCTTAAGTTTTTAACTATTTATTATACAAATTAATATGGAAAAGAGGAAATACCGGAAAATTTTTATTTGGGTTGATTATACAATAAATAAAGGTTGATACAAAAAATATGTTCAATTCAAGTTTATTAATCAATAATCATCTACATCATTATCATCAAAATTATCATTTCTCTCTTCTTCTGATTCTTCGCTTGCTTCCTCATTCTGTTGGCAACTTAATATTTCCTCAACCTTTAACAGTGAATTTTGTTAAATTAATAAATATATTTAGTATAGCCGTTCCGCTACTGGTCTCGCACGGCGCGGCAGCACGGCGAGAGCGGGACATCGCGCGGGGAAGTGGGAGGAGGGTTGCCTTCGAGCCAGGTGCCATGTTAATGCGCACGAGTTATATAGCTTACTACGCATCAGCATTCTAAATATATTTATTAATTTAGCAAAATTCACTGTTAAAGGTTGAGGAAATATTAAGTTGCCAACAGAATGAGGAAGCAAGCGAAGAATCAGAAGAAGAGAGAAATGATAATTTTGATGATAATGATGTAGATGATTATTGATTAATAAACTTGAATTGAACATATTTTTTGTATCAACCTTTATTTATTGTATAATCAACCCAAATAAAAAATTTCCGGTATTTCCTCTTTTCCATATTAATTTGTATAATAAATAGTTAAAAACTTAAGGAAGAGACCGAGGTAGAAGAAAGACTCTAAAAGAAATGTCATCAAGTAAGTAAAATCTATAACAGTATGATCCTCACTCACACAATAAAATTTGGTGTGCGCGATACTTTCGGCAGTTTGTGAGCACGCATACCAAGATAATTATAAATTTTACATTCAAACGCATGAATTAAAAAAAAAAAAAAGGTTTCCGTGATAATGGATAAATTTTACCCCTTATCACACCATTGAAATAGGTATGCGTGACCTTTCCGGCTAAAAATCATTGGTCGGCCGGATATTTTTTTGTTAAATATAATATTTCACAAAATTCTATATAAGTTTGATCAAAATCCGTGATGACGGAAAAAATTATGGAAAATTTAATAATAAAAAATTTAATTAAAATATTTCCGGCAAATCAAATCCACGCCGACCAAGCAAATCTTGTTCGTCTAAACGTGAACTTTTATTTTTTATTAAAAATATTAGAATCCGGATCACGGAGCTTTCAGGATTGGTGGCTCCCGGACTATAAGCCCGTCTTACGTTTGCAAAGACGTATGAAAACCTGGACTGTCAGACAGTGGAAAAATGTTATTTTTTCTGATGAAACAAAAATAAACAGAGTGTGTTCAGATGGAAAATGATACGTACGATGACCTCCGAATAAAGCATTTGACTCCAAGTACATAAAACTGACATTAAAGCATGACGAAGAAAACACGAAAATTTGGGGGTGCTTTTCTGGGCATAGAGTTTGACTTGTTAGACTGATACCTAAGCATGGATCAATTCCAATACAAAATCATACTGGAAGAAACAATGTTACCGTATGCTGATGAAGTGCTTTCAGCTATTTGGATATTCCAGAACGACAATGATCCGAATTTCATAGCCTACACCGTTGAGAAATTCTGCATAACACAGTCAGTTTCTGTCTTAGACTAGTCAGCTAACGTCCAGATCTAAATTCAATTGAAAATCTTTAGTGTGAAGCCAAGAAAAGTGTAATCAAACGACAGTGTAGCAATTTTAAGAGCATTACGATGTTTAGTTAGAATAATGGAGCTCTATTTCTCTTGAAAAATGACAAAAATTGATAGAGTTAATGCCTCGCCGCTGAAAGGCAGTAATTTAAAACTTTGGGCATGCCACTAACTATCAATTTTAGTTTAAAAGGATTATTTTTTCATGTTTATGTAATTTATTTACCTTAAGTTTCATCTTTAATAATTCTCAAACCAGTTTAATATTCGTTCTTAATTATTTGTCCAGCTACATCTGTGTTTGAATTCGTTACTATTGGAAGTAAATGAGATTTATTAAAAAATATTTGGTGATTTCATATCTTCTATTCGCAATCCAGTTTGCCGATTTATGTGGCTAAGTCAAAACATAGTTAACTACTTCTCAGAAGGAACACAAAGCTACATAAAACATGATATTGTTAAAGAAAGACTGGAACTACAAATCGTTCTTAATTATATGACCACCACTGTATATCAATGTCGTCTTTTAAGTTTCAGCATGCAGGAATCATACTACAACCAGTACCATGATAGCATGATGAAACGTGAGCAGGCCAGCTCGCAGAGTGACGAGGAGCCTGACAGCCGGAGGGAGAGACGCAAGAGGAAGAAGTCACGCTGGGGAGACGACCCGCCCGTCGATATAAAGCCACCTGGCGTTGTTGCACCCATGCCCTCCTTCCCAGGTATGTTAATCATAGACTACGTTATTTTCACAGACTCTAGTTCTAACGATAGACAAGCAACTGCATAGATACACTACACTATGGTAAATTGATAGAGATAAAAGGAAGAAGTTGCGCTGAGAACACGACCGTCGATATAAAGTCGCACTTACAATTGCTTGCAACATTAACTACGAATTATGATCAAAATCAATAACGCTGATATTTCGCAAATTAGTTTTCACGGAAAGTGAACTTTTGCACTTATGATAGTAAGTGTGTCGCTCTACGTGAAACGTAGCTAATCTAGTTGTTCAATAACGTAGCAATTTGCTACATTATTGAACTAGATGTTTTTCCCTTTCACGAAGAAATGGAGTATTCTAGCTCACGCGCTCTTTAGCTCGGGTTGATGACCGTGCACGCGCGATAATTAAACAACTAAGCGAGATTTAATGTAATAATTTTGAAACAGATTTTGCTTCATCAATATTTAGTCTATTTTAAGTAAGATAAGGATAATAGTAGATGATAATAGCAAATGTTGCATATTATTAAAAGACTTCACGTAATTTTTCACATGCTATCTGTGAAATGGTTCATCACTAGTAACATATTGGTCGTAAAATTGGAACTTCAGTGAAGCGATTTGCTCTATTATTTCAGGGGCAAAACTGGCAAAAATAGACGAGGAGGGCCTGAAGCTTACCAACATAAATCGAAATAACCACGCACTGATGCAGTACGCTATGACGAATTATGGCACCACAAACCTAAACCCCGAGGATTGGAAGAAGTGTGAGGATAACTTCAAACTCAACCTATTGTATCAGGTTTGTGTTATAGTTAATGGAAATATAGTAAGATTTTAATGTTTAAGGAGAAAGATTAATGGTTTTTAATTTTGTTAACGCCCCATGATTGGTTTGCTTCTCTAGGTATGAAATCTCTTTTACAGGACATGTTAAAGAAGAGGCAAGAAGTAGAACGATTGGCGTACGCGGGGAAACACAAGTATGAATATGACAGTGATGAGGATACTGCAGAGGGGACTTGGGAGCATAAGTATGACATTTATTCATGTTCTAGAACTAGTGTACTAACACTTTGGGTCTGGAACTGTTTTTATTAATAGGAAAAAAATGTTAAATAAAAAATATTTTTCAAAAATTCGACAACAATCAACATCTCTGTTTTCTTGTTACATTCAGTTTATATTCGACATAAAGAGATATTGGTGCTGATTCCATTATAATACAACGTTAGTTTTAGTATAACCAAAACCTGAAAGTTGTTTGTTCAGAACCATTTTTACAGTGTTATAGTTTGTCCAAAAATATTATGAAATCCTGCAAGTTTGGACATATAGTTGAATGACCGCATGCATCAGGTGATGTGAGCCGTTTTATTAACCCCCGACCCAAAAAGAGGGGTGTTATAAGTTTGACGTGTGTATTTGTGTGTCTATGGCATCGTAGCTCCTAAACGAATGAACCAATTTTAATTTTGTTTTTTTTTTTGTTTGAAAGGTGGCTTGATCGAGAGTGGTCTTAGCTATAATCCAAGAAAATCGGTTCAGCCGTTTGAAAGTTATCAGCTCTTTTCTAGTTCTTACTGTAACCTTCACTTGTCGGGAGTGTTATAAATTTTTAATTTACACTAGTTATTGTGACGTCCTAGCTAAAATTACAAGTGTTTTTATTCAATATAGATATTATATATTTAATATAATATTTATAATGGATTTTATTCTAAAAAAAATAATATGAATAAACTATTTATATGTTATCCTAAAACACAGTTTTCACTTCATCAGGAGGCAGGGCCTCACACCAAAGTCTGTAAATAATGTTCTGCTAAGATAATAAAGATTTATTTATTATTTATATCTTAGATTGCGTTCGAAAGAAATGAACGCAACGGAAAGATGGGCGACAGAGTTGACGAAACAAGCTGCCGGCAAACATCACATCGGAGACTTTCTGCCGCCTGAGGAACTCAAAAAGTGAGTGGTAAAGTTATATAGCACTATAATTATAATAATTGGGATGGGGCCTATGTCAAAAATAAATTATAGAGGGGCTTTCAAATTTCGTAAAATCCACGTCCACAAGTTTGTAAGTCATTTAAAATTATCGATTTAACTAAATAAGTAGTATATCAAATTATAATATGCGACAGGTTAAGACGGCGATCGGGATGGGAACGCTCCGCACACCCGCACAGCCCCCGCGCAAACCAGGTGCGGGATAACGCGAGTGATGTGCGGGTGTGTGGGGCGTCATCCCGCATGTCACTCGAGTATGTAGATGTGATTTCAGCTTCATACAACCTCCCATATGAGCGTTTTGACGTTTGATAGAAAGTTGCTGATTTGACTAGTAGACACCATCCCTATTCTGTTGTCCACAATTTCTATACAGCTAAACTATAAGGTCTAGATCCGTGCTATCCTTATCCGTAGGGAGTATTATGAAAGGAATAGCAATATATTTCGATTTTAGGTTCGTGTTAGCATTATATGTACATTGATATATTTTATGGTACTTGCTTTTTTTTTAAAAGATTCATGGAGAAGTATTCAGCATTCAAAAGTGGCAAAGAGCCGGATTTGAGCGACTACAAGGAGTATAAACTGAAGGAGGATAACGTTGGTAAGAAATATTCGTCAATGATTTTTTTGAACTATATAATGCATGCGTTTGACTGCAATCACACCAGATAGTGAGTGATGATGTAGCCTAGGATGGAGCGCGACTGCCTAAATGATACATAGAATAGTTATCTTCCTTTGAGGGTCCCAATACTGCAGCTGGCGGGGAAAACGAAGCCGAAAGGGCATTTTAGGCATATTATATATAGAAAAAAAGAACCATATCGCTTCATACGAGTCAGTGGAATTTCGAATAAGTAGAGTACCTTTACGACGCCGCGCAGTCTGGTAGTAAATAGATTTGTTTAATTGATGGAATCTGTTATTGAGATTTTAACAATGTAACTGTGTGCAGGTTTCAAGATGCTGCAGAAGCTCGGGTGGAACGAAGGCCAAGGTCTGGGAGCCGAGGGCACCGGCATCGTGGACCCTATAAACAAGTGAGAAATTTATTATTATTTTATACTAGCTGACGCCCGCGAATTTGTCCGCGTGGATTTAGGCTTTTCAAAATCTCGTAGGAACTCTTGGATTTTCCGGGATAAAAAGTAGCCTACGTGTCAATCCAGGGTATAATCTATTTCTATTCCGAATTTCAGCCAAATCCGTTCAGTAGTTTTTGCTTGAAAGATTAACACACACATACATACATACATACACACAAACTTTCGCCTTTATAATATTAGTGTGATAGATTATTACTACTCGTTTTTTTTTGCTCTTTAGACATTTGATGAGTCCAGACTAATCAAATGTCATCTATCTACATTAAAAAAATATTAAAATGCGGGTTTCGTATTTGGCATCTATCCCAGAATATTCAATAAGATATAAAGGTTGCTTGCAATGTTTTCCTTCTCAGAAGAACGTGTTGTGATTATGAATCATTGTAAACAAAGTCCGTACAATTTTTGGAAAGTTGTTTACAGAGAAAAATTGTGTTTAATGTAGCCAATGCCCGCAACTCATCCGTAGGGAATTTGCGTACGGGATTTAAAGATTTGGGGATGGGAGCCCAAAGCGACAATAAGTCAGTTAAAAAATAACTCCAACATTTTCACGTAAAAAATCAAAATGTCTATGTAAAATCCGGTCAAGTGAAAGTCGGAGCGCACACAAAAGGTTCCAAACCATCGAACAAGAAATACTTAACACTTTTTAGGGGTTCCGTACCTCAAAAGGGAAAACGGAACCCTTATAAGTTCACTCTGTTGCCTGATTGTCTGTCTGTCTGTCGTCTGGCATAATAGTTTTTTATTTATCGTGCAAAATGTCGGAAAAATACGTGGGTATGGAACCCTCGGTGCTGTCTGACTCGCACTTGGCCGGTTTTTTTGGTATGTAACCAGTAACCACAAATTCAAGGTTTTCTGATTTTCCCCTTCACTTATGCTATAGACACTGCTACCTGCCAAATTTCATGATTCTAGGTCAACGGGAACTACCAGTTACCGGTTTCGATACCCTTGACGAGTCTTGACAGACAGACAGACAACGAAGTGATCCTATAAGGGTGCCTTTTTTCCTTTTGAGATCATCATGTCATGATCAACCTATAGCCGGCCCACTACTGAACACAGGTCTCTTCTCAGAGTGAGAAGGGTTTAGGCCTTAGGCCATAGTCTGTCATGCTGGCCCAATGCGGATTAGCAGACTTCACACACCTTTGAGAACATGGAGAACTCTCAGGCATGCAGGATTCCTAACCATGTTTTCCTTCACCGTCAAAACGAGTGATATTGAATTGCTTAAAACGCACATAACTTAAAAGTTAGAGGTGCGTACCCGGGATCGAACCCACGACTTCCGATTAGTTTAACCATCAGTTGTATTAGTATTGTACACTTAACATAAGTTTTTAGGTTTTATGTTAACTTCTCATAGGGCGAACCAACCTATGGCGAATTTGGGGTTGGGCGCATCGACATCGGACCGCGTGTCGGCGGATGACGACGAATTCGATGCGTACCGCAAACGCATGATGCTCGCCTATCGCTTCAGACCCAACCCGCTGGTGAGTATAGATCGTTCCATCTCTAAATAGTTTCTTTCAAAGTCAACACTTTGACTTTGCTCAAACTTAAGACTATTAAAACGAGACAGCGTTATACCGCCGCGCTGGCTGAAATAAAGTCAAATTACGCTCGACAACCTAAAGACTCTCTGTACGCTTAGATCGTTTAAACTGCGCTACGGAGAATTCATTGCTTGTATTTAAAAGATCTTAGCGGTAATCTAAACGGTTCTTAGCGGTTAAACTAATGCGGGTTTCATCACTGGATAGTGATTCAAGAGGAAGGTTTATATGTATAGTTAAATATAATCGTTCAATATGTCGGATGAAATCAAGCAGACAGAGATTTCATCGGAAATGCTGTCTTATTCTTTGAAATATAACAAAATAACCACACTGACAGAAAACGGACTCGACCGAAAAGAAATCGGCTTTACGTGCTCCAAGGCACGGGGTGACGCCAATAACGCCAATTTCCTAACTCTGGGCTAATAGTAGGTCCCTACTACTGAGAATTTTATCAAGGAGTAATTGATGCGTGGATTTAGGTTTTTAATAACCCCATGGGAACTCTGATTTTCCGGGATAAAAAGTTGCCTATGTCAATTTCCGGGACGCGGACGTAAGCTACCTCGGAACCTAATTTCATGTAAATCGGTTCAATGTATGGACCCTTAGGAATCACGTGGGAACTCTTTGATTTTCCGGGATAAAAAGTAGCCTATGTCCGTTCCCAGGATGTAAACTAACTCCGTACCAAATTTCATTAAAGTTGGTTAAACTGTTGGGCCGTGAAATGCTAGCAGACCGGCAGACACACTTTTGCATTTATAATATTAGTATGGATGTTTGTCGTCAAGCGTAACTTGCCATAGAAAAAAAGTTAGTTTAATTCAACGTCCAGAAAGATGCAGCACTCTCTGCGCGACTCCATTCTGCCCACTGCTGTGCGTTATTCCTTAACTTGACTCGGCGAATAGTGCACAAACGCTTTGATCTGTGCATGAAACGTATACAGGCAGCGTTGGCTACAGGTGTGAAATACGGGAATTAATTACGGTTAAAGAAACTTTATTCTCCTTAAGAATTACTAATTTGCTTCTGTTTGTTTCAGAACAATCCCCGTCGGCCGTATTATTAAGGTTAAATTAAGTTTTACGAGTACACTTTGGGAATTTCCAAAAAAATAATGACCCTTCCAATAGTTAGAATTGATTTTGGAATTTTTGTTTAAAATAAGTATTAAAATAGAATATATAAATAAAGAAGTATTATCGGAATGTTTTTTCGTCTTGCACAATATTGGTCTTACCACAAAAACTCCAGGCGTTGTTAAACTGACCAAATAGCGTGCGTTGCACGGGATAACGAGTTTTATATCTGTTAAAACTTATAACGTGCGTAAAGTTTTTATGGTAAGACAGTAAATGTTTAAATTTTCACATATATTTATGTCTATCTAAAATTTTTGTCTATTGTTATATAGAAGGGTTATATTCCGAAATAATTATGAGATAAATTATTTCTTTTTTTATGCTATTTATCTTGTTATTTAAACCAATATAACTTCTATAAAACTTTTTGCTTATTTTAATTTAAATATCACAAATTAATTAGTGGTTTTAGGTCATAGCATTTTTTTCTTTCTTAAAAAAATAGATATTTACCTAGATAGTTATAAGATGCTCCCAAATAATTTAGGCAAACTTAGAGTTGCCATGCACGGACAGCTTGAAGCAGTCATGAGGCATAACTGACTGCTCCAAACAATATGGAGTAATCGCGGGATTAGGCAAATCATTCGAGTTTGGGCAAACTTTAAGATAGTTCGGCATTCGGCAAATCCAGAACTCTATAAATTTTAAATTTACGTAATTAATTGTTATCACCATTACAACATTATCTTAAAAATCCAACAATAGACAATCAAAGCGTGTACAATGGTACTTACAGTACCAACTGCTTGAGTTCTCCGTGTATGACTGCTCTAGAGTAACAATTCTTCCTTTTTGTATTAGGTGATAGTCAAAGATGAAAAGCAAGTACAGTTACTCGTATTGTTAAATTTTGAAATAAAAGATGTAAAATTCTAAATTGTTTTTTATTTCGTCATAGATTCCATAAACACGTAAAAAGAGGGTAAGGGCCGGCGCACATATGGCGGAGCGCAGCGCAGAGCATGCCCGCGAAGTTTTCTAATCGCGTGACACATGCAAATTTCTACCAGAGTGCTCACGCGCACTCCCGCGCGTGAGCACGCGCGGGAGTGCGCGCGGATGCGCGAGTATCCGCACGGATGCACAATTGATTTTAGATATTATTTCAATGAGGACAAAGTCGATAATATATTGACTGTGAAATATGCTCTGCGCTGCACTCCGCCTTATGTGCGCCGGCAAAGAAATGTGCGGCCGGATAGACGTCCCCGCCTTCGTACCACCGAATATTTAGATCGAAAATCGCCTGCTGCCTGGGTAGGTACAACAATATTATTGCATACACAGACTGCAGGGCGATTCAGAACACTTCAATTCGGACGTATTTTAAATTGAAAATACATCTTATCGTACGATAACTTACCGAATCAAAGTAAGTAATTATTTTAATGAAAAATTGGTAGGTACAGTGTTTGATTGTGGGTAATATCTTATTGTCCCTGAGAACTAAAGAAATGCTCAAGCACTTTTCGCTAGTGTGCGCTAACCCTAAGGTCAGCTGGTTCTAACTATAAAAAACCGGCCAAGTGCGAGTCAGACTCGCGCACTGAGGGTTCCGCATTCGAGTATTTTTTCCGACATTTTGCACGATACATCATTTAAAAAAAAAATGTTTCAATTTTAAAATAAGATAACTATACCAAGTGGGCATCATAAGAAGGGGCTTTACCTGTATCCTAAAACAGATATTTATTTATTTTTATGTATAATAGTTTTTGAATTATCGTGTAAAATGTTGGAAAAAATACCCGAGTAGGGAACCCTCAGTGCGCGAGTGTGACTCGCACTTGGCCGGTTTTTTCTTTTTGAGTTACGGAACCCTGAAAACCTACATAAAGGTAAAATACTGAAAACTTCAAATAAATATTTAATTTGTCATTAACAGTCCGTCTATGATTGAGAGATTCATTTACAAATTCACCTGTTATATACTTATTTAATCAACTAAAACACGATCACGATTCACGATCTTTACATCTTAAAATGAATGATGAACTATTTCAACCACTTGAAATAGTACTGAGTAACGCGAAAAACTCTTAAACAAAAGAACTATTATAGTGCAAATTCAGAGAACCGAAATCCGTACGGCGTACCTACCGCGATAATATTTCAATCTGATCTAATTGTTGATGACTCAAGTCTGAAACTCGACGTGGACGCGCTCGCCTCAGCATCAACACTAATTTTAGAAGCCAGTGACAAATATCAACTAACGATTTCCAACTAGAACAAAATCTTAGTTTCCGAGTGAATTACGGTCCGCTACAACAAGATTTTTTGAAAAAACTTTAATCATTTCTTCGCAAGTGCTTCTCGGTGATTCAAAAATCAAAATGTCTCAACACAATAAACGCAGAGGTGTTGTTACTAGCTACCAAGTGTACCGCAATGAGAGTTCCAGCAGTAGTGATTCTTCTACATCGTCTAGCAGTTCTAAAAGCTCCGATACACCACTTAGGAGGTAAGTAAAGGCCAAAGCACATCGGTACGAATGCCAGTTGTAGCGATTTAGTGGGGCTGTGTGACAAACCACGCATCAACAAGCCAAGGCGCGAAGATGTGGCGCAGTAATAACAAATTGTAACAAATGAGCCGGCGATGGGTGGATCATAATGATGATGATGATGATAATGATGGTGGTTTAAAGTGTAAGTAAATAAAAAATATTTGTACATGCTCAGCAACTATTTACCCCGAAAAGGCAATGGCCGTGTTTCGTATGTAAATTCCACTTAGGTAAAAAATTAGTCTTGCGTCAGCTCAGTTACTAGATATAATAGCTACCTAAGCTAGATAATAAATAATCACAATTATGTTGAAATTGTTGAATTAAAATATTACTGGCATAGTATTCTGCCGTTTTATTTTTAAAAAGCATAGATAGGTACCTATTAAGTTCGTATAACTGCAAAAAACTGTTTTTGAGTTATCGCCAAAAACTATACTAAGTGGGGTATCATATGAAAGGGCTTTACCTGTACATTCTAAAACAGATTTTATTTATTTCCCGAGTAAGGAACCCTCGGTGCGCGAATCCAACTCGCACTTGGCCGGTTTTTATGATGGCCAATTTGGAAATTTCTTATTTGCTGTACCTAATAGCGGCAATAGAAATACACATTCTGTGAAAATTATGACTCTCTACCTAGTACGATTCACGAGATACAGCCCGCTAACAGATAAACAGACGGACAGCGGAGGCTCAGTAATAGGGTCCCGTTGGCACCCTTCGGGTACGGAACCCTAAAAACTGATTTTTCTAAAGAAGTTTTCTACTTCGGACCAAACTAAAATCCTTGGTTTTATTCAATTCTTTAGAAAGATCAATTTTTGAAACTTCCTACGTTTTTTGGCGATTATTCAAAACTATAATACTTTTGAAGATACCCGCTCTTTAGAAAAAGGACGGGACTAGATGATGCCCGCGACTTCATCTGCGTGGATTTAGGTTTTTATAAAAATCCCGTGGGAACTCTTTGATTTTTCAGGATAAAAAGAAGCCTATGTCCGTCCCCGGGATGTAAGCTAACTCTGTACCCAATTTCATCAAAATCGGTTAAACTGTCGGGCCGGGAAAAGCTAGCGAAAGACAGACATACTTTCGAAATTAAGTATTTTAATATTAAGTATGGATATGTTATCCTCCCGACTTATCATCATAGGTTTAACCGGGCGCTTCGTACGTCCGTAGCATGGCACTGGGGCTTCTTCAGGAGGGATCAGCTCCGCCTCCGAAATCGGGGCAGATCGGTGTCAGATGCCGGTCTTTGTACAATTATTGATCATGGTAAGTATGGACTATAGAAATATGTATTTTTTACTCAATCATTACTAGATACTGGTATCTACTTTTGAATCTACATCTTCATGAAAATGCATCTACCACTAGTTCGGAATGCCTTGTCTACCGAGAAGAACCAGCAAGAAACTCGTCGGTTGCTCTTTTCAACGATTCGAAATATAATATTATGCCGTATTTATTACATTACATAATATAATATACATAACATTTGATTGTAATTATTATATTAATCTCCACAGAGATTAACCATCTACGCAGGAGATATCATAGTACACAAGTGTGTACCTAACCAAATAATGTAATGTGCACCTCTATTCCCTCACTCTCATAGCCCAATACGATGGCACTCAAGCTTTTGCAGTACGGTAGGTATAGTAGCAATTTAGAAATTATAGATTCCCAAATTCGCAGCTGGCAATCGAACCCGGAACCAAGCTTTTTTAGATGTCATCAAATACGAGTAGCTCAGATAGCCTTATGCTGCAGACGTGCATAAATTACTAAACTTGTCTTAGATTTGGACTTCTTGGATATGCCAGTATCAGCTCGACGTTCCTTGCAAGTTTCAGCTTCCGTTGGAGCCATACCAGAGCTTGTTATTAAGTATGTACTTATTAATTATCTTATGTATAAATATGTTGTCGTTTTGCTTTGCATTGTTTTAAAAAAAAAATCATGTGCCTCGCTCCATTACTGCAATCATTTTTCCCACATTTCTCCGGCTTAACGAAACACTTCTTTTTCTATAATATTGCTAACTTATGCTCGCGACTTTATCCGCGCCGACTTTACAAATTTCAAACGCCCGGCCCTTGGAAAATCCTTTCCAAGTGTGTGTGTGTGTGTGTGTGTGTGTGTGTGTGTGTGTGTGTGCGTGCGTGCGTGCGTGCGTGCGTGCGTGCGTGCGTGCGTGCGTGTTTGTGTGTGTGTAAGAAAAAAATTAGCCCGGGCGCGTGAGCGTCACGGCTCCGGTGCTGCACCGTAGCACGGCACGACACTACGCCGTAGCACGATACTACGCCGTGTCTTATTAGTACGACACGAACGCCGCGCCGCATATAGTGATACGAGTACGTATCCCACATAGATATGTGGTATCCCATTATTCCCAGACCTGACTCGGTGTTGTGCATCGGAGAAGAACATCACGTTGGCCGCCTAGCCGCCCAACTATCAACTAAATACGTTCACATATTTTTGAAAATCATTATGAAAATTAAATTGCCGCCATTTCTCCTATCACATTTGGATAGCAATCAATATTATGCGCAATGCACCACTGCGCATGTTTCTATCCCGATGGAAATCCCTCACGCCAATTTAAGCTTTATCATCTTCATTCTATGGAGTGTTTTCCAATAAAAGCAATAGTCAGCCCAGATGACAGGTCTCCTGGTTGTTGGGGATCGGTACAGTATAAAAGTGATTGGTACAGTGAATTAAAGGGAAGTAGAGAGTAAAATATGGTTTTGCTGGGATATTGTTCAATGAATTAACCAAACAAGTTAATAGTGATGTGATTATGTTTATCGTAATTTCGCACCCTGTCATTTACAGACAAGTGCTCCCTCGTTTTTTCAGCAAGTGATTTATTAATATTTATTCAAAATTACTTATTACTTATTAAAATTCAAACCCATAAATTATGGATATATAGAATTATTTAAAGTGAGGTTTAAAACTAACAAAACGTATTTAGTTCCAGATAAGTCACAAGGGTTTTCGCATATAGAAAATTCGTATGATGTCCCATATTTTTCAATATAAGTTAATGTTAAGTTTCCTATGTACCAAATATCAATATTGCAAATTTAAAATGCAATAACTTGATATATTCATTCTGTTACTAAACAGATAGTAAAGAATAAAAATATGTAAGATACTGCAATAAATATACGTTTTTAAACAATTTCCAAAAAAAAACAAAATTGATAAGTATACAGGTGCTATAATTTTATAAATCGTTCAACCATAAAATAAATGGAACAGAAATTTATTTTTGAGACTTGGGTGGGCAACTTTAACTTTAAGTTAAAAAAAAAAAAACGTTTAAAAAGAAAACAAGCTTACTTAAGTACCTATATATTTAGTTACACAAACAGAAATATTAGGAAGGTGTTGTATATTTAGAAACCGTGATAAGATTATAAATGTAGGATATCTATCTTCGTATAATCCAATGAACTTGTAAGTCATCGTAATGTTGTAACGCAAAGTAGTTATTTTCTACCTAGGTTACCGCTTGCGGCATTGGTAGCTTAACATTTTATAAAACAAACGACTCGACAACGCACAAAACACTTCACTTCACTCATAAATAAATAAAAAGTGATTCCACACTTAGTACGTGTCATTTACTATCGATAATAACAGATATTATTTAAATAAATGAATAGGTAATTAATTAATAGGTGAAAATATGGTGTACGAGATAAGCAGTGAATTTTCGTTATGAACTGAATGAAATTGTAAAAGGAAACTGATTTAATAATAAAACAAAAGTGTACATAAAATATCAAGTCATTAGTCGCTTGAAGAGAATTTTTCGGTAAGTAATACTACCTAGATACTAGATAATTATACATGACTAGTATTTTATCTTAATAAATCATCATAGCATTATTATTTAGATATACTTAAATGAGTTATCCCTAGTTGCTTAGACGTAACTTAATCCTGAGTTTAGATTACGAAAGTTTACGTACAAATAAATACCGCTGCAAATCAAACTTGTATTGTTTGACTTACGAGGTAGGTGCTATGTATAATCTTCATCATAAATAATTATCATCACAATTATTAGGTACTAGTTTTCTCTGATAATATTAGAGTGGTCAGTCAATAAATACGTAATAAGTAATGTAATCATCATTCAAATTTGTCCAGTAAATAGCGAGTAACAAGTATTGTCAAATGTAGAGACGATAATTCCGAATCGATTATGTAGCTTATAAAGCTTTCATAATAACTTCAAGTTAGCTCACTTCTATCATAGACTGAATCCACCCAGGTGAGAGCTTGGTATTTTTTCATGTAGGTTTCATCTAGATTCTAAAATGTAGAGACTAATAATAGGGTTTTGTACAAGTTTCATTCGAGTGTGTCAGTTGAAAGATAGTAGTAAAACATACATTTTATATTACGAGTAGTTTCGGTGACAGGAGAAGCGGCAAAGATTGGAGGCTTTATATGAGTGACTATTAGGTACCTACTAACTAACATATTTCGCTGTGCTTAAAGTAACTTTTTCGACGTTATTCAATTGTATTTTAGCGTTTTAACTATCGTATTCAATACCTACTTATAATTCAATTGTAACTCATAGAGAATTGTAATTCATTGTAGAGTCATTTAATAAAGACATAATATTTTCGAAGTTCAAACATACATTTACCTACTTTCATATTTTAGCCAGAGTGAAATGAGTTTTACGATTTCCGCGACTTCGTCCACGTGTATTTAAATTTTAAAAAAATCCACGGAATCCCACGTTTTTTTGGGGTAAAAAGTAGCCTGCAAGCTATCTCTGCCTTGTAGGTATATTGGTAAATCCTAGTAATAACAGAGAGGAACAGAGAACAATTCTATTGCAAATTGAATGCCCGTAACGAACCTATCTGTTCCATCCCTGGAATTAATAATATTGTTATGCTGCTGTGTTCCATATTATGAAACATGATTAGGGGTTGTGATCCACATGCCTGCAGATCGCATACTAAGCACTGGCTAGCCAGTAAACAATTAACTCTACTGTCTTCATATTATCAACATCATGATCATGTAATATTCATTGTCGAAATTCTGCAACCGCAGGTCCAACGTACGATTTTGACGATTCAAAAGCACTTGTAAAAGTTTATTTGAATAAAAATCTATTCTATTCTATTCTATTAGTAGAAGACTTTTTTATGTATTCTTAGGGCAGTGTTTTATACGGAGAAGACTAGTAGTTTTGTCATGGCGATCTGTGCAGTACTTAGGTCTTGGTCAATCTTCATGTAAGAGTACTTGCCATACACAATAGGTAGTTCGTTTATATCCAACATTTTAGTTCATTTGTTTAGTTCCTAGTTGGCTTAAGACCAGCGTTATGCCTTATTTCTAGGTGAAGAGCATGGAGTGTGTCGAGTTCATATCTCACATAGATCCCGACCATTAGTTCCTGCTTGCAGCTTTTTGAGGGCTTATAATGCCAAGGTATAATATTTGCATGTGCACGCAGTACATGGTGTTTTTATGTGTTTTCTTGATTGTTTTCGCTGCGTTGTATATTATATTTGGGCTATGGAATTCTTATTGTGCTTTCTTTGGATTTGTGTCGTGTATTGCACTGAGCTTTCCCATTTTGCCACTTCTTGTAAACGGATAGATACGCAGTACGCACGAAATGGACGCGCAGCCGCATTTTGGTTTACAGCCATGACATATATTATACTAGCTTTTGCTCACGACTTCGTCCGTATGAAATAATGATAATAATTTAAATCCATACTAATATTATAAATGCGAAAGTGTGTCTGTCTGTCTGTCTGTCTGTCTGCTACGTTTTCACGGCCCAACCGCTGAACCGATTTTGATGAAATATAGTACAGACATGGGCTACATCCCGGGGAAGGACATAGGCTACTTTTTATCCCGGAAAATCAGTCCCAGAAAAAGAGTTCCTGCGGGATTTAAAAAACCGAAATCCAGGCGGGCGAAGCCGCGGGCATCCTCTAGTTATAAATATAATTAAGTCCAGATTAAAAATTATAGTAATATAATTGTGTTTACACCACTTACCAATTACTATTATTCTAACCCGGTTTAAATCTCAACAAGACAGTTTAGTTTAAATGAGGTGGGTCGAAAAATCCCCGCGTTTGCTATGTCGTTGCTTTCATTTACGTGTAAGTTCACTTTAAATGTCGCATACGGTGCAATGTTATTTAGCTAGCTTGTTTATAATACCCGCGCTTTCATTAGCCTCACTTGTAAGCTCAGCCCTGGTTAACTCGATTCCTAGTAGGATCCGATTAAATTATAAAGTGTATAAACTCTTGAATTAAAATATAGTTTTGAACCACTTCAAGTTTCCTGTTCCAAATAAATGATGCAGTATAAATGCCCACTGGATCATTTTATTTTCATGTTACGTTAGTTTGCCATTACCATAACATGTCATTTTTGGGTTTTGCCGAGCGAGTGGTGATTCGTAGCTAAAATTGATCCTTAAATCCAGCTTTACCTACCTACTACTAACTAAGGTCCACATAAGTAGACCTTTTTTACTTTCACCGTAGATACATAAGTAGGTATCTATTTCACATTGTGATAAGATAAAGAAAATTAAAGAATCAAGCAATCCTTGTAACCTAACACTTTTATAATATTACCGCAGAGGCGCTAGGTAATACAATTAATTAATTTTTGATCGAAAATTTCCTTTAACTTTCTTTTGTATTATACTTGTTTTTGTACTAAGCTGAGTCACCTTTCTTATTAACTTTGACCTTTTACATGGTTTTCGTTATAGCGCGCTTAATTTTGGGATGTTTTTAATTTGCCGTAAAACACTAGGTATAAGTATATTATACCTGTCGTTAGGTAGTAAGTAGATATGAAGATATCTATTTACTTGATCGCATTAAAAATTAATCATTTTCTTAAATAAAGGAATGGAGCCTTTAAGCTCCTGAAATTGATTGTAGAGCAAATAAAAAACCAATCAGTAAAGTTATCGTAATTAACTAATTAATTAAAACATTTTAAAGATTTTCTTAAGCTCTAGTTTCTTAGAGACGCTTATTACAGTATCAAAACACTCTTTAGGTACACTATTCTCACAAATTAGTCGAAACTAGAATTAATTTCTTAAACTGGACCCTTTCAAGTAAAGATTTTTATACAAACCTGTGAGAATGATACTGCCATTGTCGCAATTAATAACATTTAAGCCTACGTTGTCGTATTAACAGGGCTCTCTCCGTCACTCGTTTCATACAATAGTAGTTCCAATTTCATTTGAATATTAAGCAACCAAAGTCCATGAAATTTTGCAGACATATTCTAGAAACTAATATCTGTGTCTGTGGTGTTTTAGATTTTTCTAAAAATATGTAGTTTTAAAATTACAGGGGCTCAAAGATTTGTATGAAATTTTCAAGACCGCGTAACTTTGAAACCGAATATTTTAACAGAAATCTGGAAAACCACAGACATAGATATTAGTTTCTAGAATATGTCTGCAAAATTTCATGGACTTTGGTTGCTTAATATTCAAATGAAATTGGAACTACGATTGTATGAAACGAGTGGAAACGAGTGACGGAGAGAGCCCTCTACAAATTGCGAAAACCAAATTAAATTTGAATTTCGCGGGCAGGCCCGTCGCTTCCACCTTAAGTTAGAAACTCTGTTATTGTTGTTGTAGCTATTTATCTATAATCTCATCTCCAGTATAATGTACAGTGCTTCATTGCTGGAGCTAACCCCTGCTTTATTCATGTACTGGAGGCGAATAGTAAAGGGGATGGTTTGCAGGTCGGTTGGCGGGTCGAGCAGCGCGGTCGGGCTCGAGGAGGCCAGCGACGGCAGCGACGCCGAGCGCTCACGAAGGCACCTCCGTGTGCCTACTCCTACCTACTTGAGCCAGTAAGTCCTACATTTTTAGGGTTCCGTACCCGGTGGATGCCAATGGGACCCTATTACTAAGCCACCACTGTCCGTTCGTCCGTATGTCTGTTTGTATGTCTGTTTGTCTGCGGGCTGTATCTCATGAACTGTTATATAGAGTTAAAATTATCACGGAGTGTGTAGGTATTTCTATTGCCGCTAGTACAAAATATGAATTGTCATGCAAATAAAAAGTGTTATTTCTTGTACTATGGTGTACAGAACCCTTTGTGCGCAAGTACGACTCGCACTTGACCAATTTTTCTTTTAGAGTACGAAAAAGTACAAATTCTTTTTCGAGAAAAATAAAACCTACCAACTGCTTGCCACTTCACAATTATTGTTTTCACGTGAAGTGACCCTAAAGCTCTGTGGAAAGCTGCATGATGCCTAGCATCCGAGTTCACGATTTGGCTCGCGTTTTGACTGCAGTGACTATAGGTATCTAGAAGAGGCCTCTACAATATGATTACCTAACAGCGTATTATGTCAAATAATAATTGGATTTGACCACTTTACATAACGACCACAACGACAGCTTAAGGTTATTGCTACAATATCATGTCAAGTATATGCATATAGCTAGGTATATTATTTATTTTTACCCAACGATTTAATTATATAATACATGTTAGATTTCGGTACTTGAATTAAGAAAACTTCTCCTAGTGCAGAGGGTAGGAAACTCGTGAATTACGTATGCTTGTATTTAAGTTAAATAAATTATTCATTATGTAACTAACTACCTATTAAAGTCTACTGAATTTCGGTTTCCTCGAGAAACTAAGACATTAGTGATTGATTTTTGTAAAACCTGTAAGTTTCAAGTTTCTATAGCCGTGATATTTCCTGAGATTTCGTGCGAGTGATAAGAGAATATTGCCTACGGCTTACAAAATTATATTATCTACACTTACAGTATAAAGCTAGTAGGTAAGAATACCTACTTGTATGATGTACATATTAATTATAATATAAAACAAGGGGGTGAAAAAGCACAAGAAGCGCCCTGTGCCATATTTGTTCATACAGATCATACTTACCGATTTGAATTTCAAATTTTCCACCCCTTAAAATTTTCCGCCCAAGGCCTGGCGGGAATAAATCAGTCGCCAAGTACCTGCGTTCAATGTGAAAATAATCGATTGTCTTTAAATGAAACCTTTCAAGTTACCATTGTCGGTTTTCGTAACAAGTAGGTTAAACTGTGATCAACTCTGTTTCACAGGACAAATAAGTTTAGTAAGTGATTGGATAAGTACCTTAGTCTATGTCTGTAAACTGTAAAGGTTTTTTTTTTTGATACGAATTGAGGGTCTGAAAATCTACAAGTTTTGGAGCCTGAAACTTTCATGAATCGATATCAGGTTATTTAAGTAGGTACAGTTACCTATATTATGTATAAATCGAAAGTTCCAACAACACTTGATCCTACAATAATAACTAGTCGCCTAAAGTACTAAACCCTTCTCCGACACACTGCTGTGTACGGGTTGTCTCAAAATGAGAAGAGTTTAGGCTATATTATATTGTAGACTGTAGTCCACCACGCTGGTCAAATTAATTAGCAGTCTTCACACACTTTTTAAAACATTGTTGTGGAGAACTCTCAAACATGCTGGCTTTCTCACGATATTTTCCTAGGACCTAGACCTTCAAAGCAAAAATAACAAGAAGGTATCAACCTATCAGTCCATGAAAGAGTGGTTTCAGGATTTGCGAATCGATATCGCAAATCTGAGATCTTAGGTTATGTACCTAGATAAATAATGAAATAATAGAAGTTTTCTGATGATGAATTTCATCGTTTTAATGACAACCAGATTCGAAATAATCCTGGCTTAGGTATTTAACACTGAAAAACATTAACATTATGTACATCCCAATGCTCACTTTTTAGGAATTCTACCTAAATTACATACAATAAATCAAGAGTTTTAAAGGCCTTACATACACCACCCATCTGTTTACATCGTGCCTATTATCTATAAGTAAATACTCGTAAGAAGCAGGTAAAGATGCATGATAACATGATTGTGCCGAGGTTAACTTAGCAGTTTTAGTTAGTGCGGGTTTTTCAACGTATATTATACGGGAAATATGTTATTGTGCAAACTTTGAGTTTTAAAAATTGCCAACTAAGTAAAAACAGGTTTTTGATGTACATTTTTATAGGTTTAACTACAGTTTAATAAATTAATTATTGTTGTAGGAGAATTACAAACTCAACTTACGGATTGCCTAAATGAACTTTTCTGTTTAATGTTCCATTACTTACTCGAAAAGTAAAACGAGACACTTATTTTTATTAAATATGAGGAAATCCCATTCCTAAAGGTCGGGTACCTTTATATTTATTCTCGAGGATATATCAGGTTAAAATTTAGTTACTTTTATTGACTTTAGCTAATTTATTGAGAAGGCTAGAAGTGATAGGTACTCTTTTGTGGAAAAATCTGAAAAATATTTATCTCAAACTTTTTACAGATAACAAGTTTTTTGCCGCCAATTCGACAGCCATTAAAACCCGGAATTTCGGAAAATCCTTCCGGTATTAGAGAGAACCTACACCAATGCAAAATCTCAAGTTTAGACTCAATGGTTGGAGGTGCACTGATTTTTTTAGGATAATTAATTTCGTTGGCAATTTATAAAAACAAAGGGTTTAGTTTTGTGTATACTATCTAATTCTAGTGGAGTAATGATACACGATATAAACTGGCATTCCGTAGTCAATGTAACTGTGTCCGCGGTCAAATGGAAGAGCCGAATGGAAAGTGATAAGGATTTGCTTCAACGAGTGGTTGGATTTAGGGAGCGATGGGCGATAAGAAGGGATAGTCTTCCTTTAGCTACTATAAGAAGGGCCTGGATTAAGAGTAGGAGGAGTCTTTCGGCAGATACTCACCTATGGAGAAGAGGGTATGTTAATTTTGACATGTAGGTATATTTCCTTAGCTGCCATTCTGCACTTGATATCTACTCATGTTCCCTTTATTTAATACTTTATACAAGAGAGTTTATATTTTATACCAGAATCGTAATAACAAGAGTATGATTATGGTGTAATATTCTTTATAAACAAATAAATAAGTAATAAATGATAAAATAAAGAACCACCATTTGTAATAGGTACGTTTTCTCTTAACGTATATATAAAAATAATACTCCCTTTTATAACTCAATACTTACAATGTGTAGATTGTACTTTTAATGAGTTGGTCTAAGAGCCAGCGCGTGCCAGAAATTCGTTATTTTATAAAGGCTGAAAGTTTCTCTGCGTATTGGCCCC
Source organism: Maniola jurtina (assembly GCF_905333055.1). Classification (NCBI taxonomy): domain Eukaryota; kingdom Metazoa; phylum Arthropoda; class Insecta; order Lepidoptera; family Nymphalidae; genus Maniola; species Maniola jurtina. The sequence goes on along the minus strand of NC_060046.1, from coordinate 6,164,679 downwards.
AACACGAGGAACGATCAGGATCAGGGACTATGAAGTTCGGATCATGGTGGCTTTGGGAGATAAGAGGTGATAAATTTATTAAAAATCTTACGTTAAAGTGTAAAGTCAATTTTTTATATTTTCTTCAGAACAACACAACACACATTTAGTATCGTGGCAACCCCCTAAGTAAAAGTCAAAATAGGGTTAGGTATTTTTAATAGAAGCGCTTTTTAATTTATGAAGTTTCGGCTCATCCTTTTACCGACTAACAAAATAAAGAATTCCTATTGAGTCAATGCTGCAGCTCACTTCGGAGCAAAAACATAGAGATATTACTTGAATAATCTTTAAACTTGAGCAATTATTGAGCAGTCGACTATAATAAAATAGAACCTTCGGGTCTAATCTATAGAATAATATACAGTTTCCATAGATTTACCTTGGAGAGAAATTCGCACGAACTTTGCCACGTGTAAGTAAGTTATTTCAGTTAACAGGTTGGTATGAATAAATTAATCATAGGAAATTATTACAAACTTGCACGCTATACACAAATACAATAAATATCAGGTCATTAGTCACTGGTATAACAGTCGCTTAGTCGGTAGGTACCTACCTAATTTGCACATGTTTGTTTATGTGGAATGGACATGCAATTGCTAACTGCAAATAGCTCAGATTTTATCTTAATATGTATTCAAGCATTAATAATGCCCTTTCCTTATAAGAGGACCTTCATAACTATAACAAAGGTCTGTATAGGTCTTTGTTATAGTAATTATAATCTAGTTATTTAAAGGTATTTAATTAGTAGGTACCAACAATAGATGAACTTATACGTATTATAATATATTAAAACACACCTCAGCTCAAACCATGCCTAATCAAAATTACAATAAACTATGTACATAGCTATGGTACATAGTACATAGTTAATTTCATGTTAACTTCTACATAATTATAGAGTTTCTACCTGCTTCTGGTCTGGTTGAAAGCTCAATAAATTGGATCTTCGATGGTCGCAGTAATTTCGTTCTAGCAACCCTACCGTTGAAGAATTTTTCGGGTTTCCAATATTATCAGTGATCGGGAGTCAAGAGTATACGTATTGATGTCGGTTTTATTTTTCTTTTGAATTTTTTTTATTTTACAATTTTTAGTGGCCCACTACTATAATAGTATGCTAAGCCCAGTTAAACCCTACTGTTTACTAAACTATTACACTGATCGCAAGCAATTTGCTATTATCCATTGAGGATCTGTTCCCAATCTCCGAAGATATTCATTAGATCTTCACATAATTTATATGGGACCACCTGTAAAGTATAACCTTTCAAACAAAAAAAAATTAACATCTGTCCAGGCGTCTTTGAGCAATCGGGGAACATACATTAAAAAAAAGATTCTGACGAATTGAGAACCTCCTCCTTTTTTGAAGTCGGTTAAAAAGCGTGAGTTTATATTTATTTTAAAAGTAATAACTAATCGCTGTATCTACTGGAATAAGCATATATTTAGGCCAAGAAAAACACATTGGAAAATAATAAATTAATTACGGCAATTGTTTAATTACTGGAAAGAAGGTGAGGTTTAGGCCAAGAGAAACACATTGCCCTGGGTATCTGGAAACGATTACTATCCGTTACGTTCTATGGGCAACGGCCAAGATACAGATTTATCTAATAACATGTGCACTAACAGATGACGTTAGAGTTATAGCAAATCGCGTTCGGCGTTTTATTTTCGACGATTTCCCTTGGCGGCTCGTGTTGACCACTGTGGTGTTATAAGTAGCAAGTCCTGGGTTCGATTAGCAAGGGCTATAATGTATTTTTTAACTCTAGAAGGCTCAAGTCTAATCTGGTGGGAGGTTTTGGTCGTGACTAGTTCCGCAACCTATCTACCGGCAAAGCCGTGCTACGTGCTAAGATTTTAATACGGTTTCACGTATAAACCGATCAAGTTAGCTCGATCCTATCTTAGACTGCATCGTCACTTAGGTAGTACCATCAGCTGAGACTGCAACCACCCTAGGGCTAACTTGACAGAGAAAAAACCTGAGGTAGAACGAGCAACAGTTTGGGATTGGGACGCAAGGTCACGAGCAATAGCGGTATAGCCTTATTATGTACCTAGACCTAAAACCTCCTCCTCTTGAAGCCCAGAATTGGGAAATTGGTGATATTATATAATATTACGTATTACACCCCCAAAAGAGCCCGTGCCTTGTAAATCTGTTCGTCCTGAGCCGCGCCTGCTTTCTCTCCGGTCGTGTCAAATTGCCAGCCCATCGGATTTTGAGAATGAGAGCGAACCAGTGTTTGCACACATACTTTGTAGTTTGTGCATCATACAATAATTAATTATCTTCTGTGTCATTGGCTAGTCTCCCTTAAGAAATGGGATCCATGACGAAATTCGGTTAGAAAAACATTTTTAATCCTCTGTACATAATACACCTACCTTTTTTTTCGCTGAGGAAAATGCACTTACCTATCCTGCACAAAAGCGGGTATGTGGACGTGCGAGCCACTGGCATTGCCACAGGATACCCGCTAAAAACTCAGTTCACTGTCCGCGCCAGGTATGAGGCGTCACAGGGTTTCGGGTATCGGATGCGACTAGGCAAATAACATACCTATCTACCTACCTCTATTTATAATTAGGAAAAACTGATAAAGGTTACATATTATATGTGGCCGTGAACACGAACAATGCAACCGCACAAACAAGTGCTTTTGTTTGTTGTTTGTAAAGTGAAAGATAATACTTGTTGGTACCACTGCAATATTCAATAGACTAACAACGCATACGGGCTCTAATGCGCTCTAATCAAGGAAACATTCCACGGTCCACTTGGATACCAACTGGCAATTCCTATCGAAGTCGATTCTGGGACTATAATCAACTAATTTATAGTTCATCATTAGCATTATCCACCGATAGACGTCCACTCCTGGACATAGTGTCTCCTCCACACGCCACGGTCTTGCGCCGCCTGAATCCAGCGGCTCCCTACAACTCGTTTGATGTCGTATGTCTACCTAGTGGGTGATCTTGGTAAAGGGACTTATTTTATAGTGATGACAGTGATATTGGTATGGGTAGTGACGTCATGGCTTTTCCTATTAATTAGTAACGTACCTTCTTACTACCACCTAGGTCTTATTTTTTAAACTAACCAGGTACACCTTATACAGTATGTAGGGCGGTATAGGTCAGTTAATATCCAACACACGAACATTCAGCTCGGTCCGATCATCCATGAATGACGACTGGATTCAGTCAAGCGTCATTTCATTGGTGTTGGAGTGGAGCAGAGAGGTATCATATTACTAGATCGTGCAATGTCTCGCAAAATGGCTTGAACCTTACTAGTGGACAAGAACATTGTGTGTACAATAGCCTTTTTGGGATGCCAACGAGATCCGCTATCCGTCCGTCACTCAGCGGACTTGTATCTCGTGAACCATAATAGCTAGAGATAAAATCACAAAATGTGTATTTCTATTGTAGCTACAACAACAAATAATAAAAAATTAAAATGGCTGTGATGACATTAAAAAAAATTAAAACGAGTTATTTATTTTACGATAGCACAGAGCCCTTCGTCCGACACGCACTTGACCGATTTTTATTGTGATTTTTGGGTAATTTTTGTTTCTCTCAATATTTTATAGTGACAGTAATATAAACCTACTACGCACCTACGTGACAGCTCTATAGAAACGAGAGTGCACCAGTGTTTTGATAACGCTGGCACTTCACCGACAATCTACATCCATCAAATCGTATACTTGCGACGTATGGTACCTATGCCTACCTTAGTAGGAAAGAATTATATAGACTAGAGTCTACAGTGAACGTGTTAAATTTTCATCCTAAAAAACATAGCTAATTGAAAGAAAATCTGAATTTCCTTTGTTGTGGTCCTGGTTAACTTCGTATTGACATGATTTCTTTAAATGTTTATTCGCTTTGAGCTTGGTATTTTTTGTGCGAGCACTTTTGTCACCTGATGTGGAAGATTGCTCCTCTAGTAGGCAATATTATGACATCTCTCTGTGTTGGACCATGCTTCGTTGCGAATGGGGACATTATAACAAAACACCTCTTTGATAGCGCGACCCAGTTTTGGAAACATCCATTTCCTCGTTCTCGTAATGGTCTAGCATGAAAATAGTTTAGTACCTATCCACTTACACTTAGTTTAGTACCTAGCTAAGAAATGAGAAGTAAGACGTAAGGAAATGAATGATAGAGTTATATTTTTAACGATTTTGGCCGATTTTGATTTTTTATAACCTTACCCTACTGATCACACTAATATTATAAAGGCAAAAGTTTGTATGTGTGTGTGTGTGTATGTTTGTTACTCCTTCACGCAAAAACTACTGGACGGATTGGGCTGATATTTAGAATGGAGATAGATTATATTCTGGATTAGCACATAGGCTACTTTTTATCCCGGAAAATCGAAGAGTTCCCACGGGATTTTTAAAAAACTACATCCACGCGAACGAAGTCGCGGGCATCAGCTAGTAGAAAATAAAAGTAATTTTCGAAGCTTTTAAGCTTTAACACACAGACATGCTGACGGATCTATAACTAAATGCTCCTATAGATAAGGATTTTCCTGTAAACTTCAATTTTTTCCATCGAGGTAAGGATCTCTAAAAAATTAATGCTTGTGCTAGTAAAAAAGTTTTTAATTTATGTCCTCCTGAAAACTTTTCCATTTTTGCCTACCACTCGGCTACAGATAACAACTATTATGAACTCATTTCGAGGCTTTGAACTTTTCTGTTGTTTTAAAAGTCTTTTGTATTTCGGTATAGGCCTTGATTAACAACAATAGATTTATTTGTTATATATATCCCGAGCAGAGATAATGACACACTTAACGATCTGTTGCGAGAAAGCCAATCTCGAAAGAATTTGTACCTATAAATTATACGACTGTTTTAACGGTTTTTACTGGAGTCTCCCTCTGAGACTTATTGAATACCTCCGGAGTTTAGATCGTGAACTGGATTATTTTATTATACAATATGTTGTGACAGAAATCGAGCTCAAAATAAATAATTTATTTTGCCATTAGATTAGATCTTTAGATAAACCTCTATGCGTTGTGTGGCGTTGTGGCCTGCGTTACTCGCGCAAGTTTTGGAAGGGCATGACAATTATTTGTTAAATTAACAGTAATACCTATTTTCCAGTGTGACGCGTACCTACGTATAATAAGTAGGTACCTTCCTAATTCCTATTGTAAATAAAACTGTGCCACCTTGTCTTATGTTTTGAAAAGATGCGAACTTAGCATTATCAGGTGACAATGTTGATACAATTGCGGGCTGATTGCCAAAAATTTCAGTCTAAATCCGCCACGCCCTCAGTTAAACATATTGCGTCGCCATTAGGTACTGACGTCATTTGGCTATTGTTTTTACGTTTCATAGTAAACACTCGAAGTGGATAGCATTGAATGAAATAGTTTTTTTCACTCGATTCACTTTTATGAATTGAATTGTAAGTGCTCGTACCTACGCAAAAAGATAACAAAAGTTTTAATGTATCCTAAGTATCTACTTGACTGTTTAACAAGTGTAAATTAAAAATTTATAACACCCCCGACAAGTGAAGGTTACAGTAATTAGAAAAGAGCTGATAACTTTCAAACGACTGAACCGATTTTCTTGGATTATAGCTAAAAACACTCTCGATCAAGCCACCTTTCAAACAAAAAAAACTGAATTAAAATCGGTTCATTAGTTTAGGAGCTACGATGCCACAGACAGATACACAGATACACAAGTCAAACTTATAACACCCCTCATTTTGGGTCGGGGGTTAAAAACAGCCTTACCTGCGAGTAACTAAGTAGCTAATGATTTAAGTAAAAATCTGACATATCACGTATTCGTTTTTCAAAATTGAAAAATGCTCTTTTAAAATTGAACTAATCAGTAAGTAGGTACTTACCTAACCGACGCGAAGCACTTTTTCACACTGACAACATGTTTAGGTAATTATTTTTCAGGAATATAAATATTTTGAGGGACGTTTGCGCAGATTTCCCCGAACACAACTCACGTTGACGTAGGTACCTACCTACTGTAAGGTTACTTTAAAAATTTATTTGAATTGTCACAATAATATAAAATTATTAATTTATCTAATGAAGGTAGTTTGATAAAATCTATATTTGGCTCATTGGATTGTGAACTGGATAATTAAAATATGTTGTGATAGCAATCACGCTCTAATTAAGTAAATCATATTAATGTTTTAAGATTAAATCTCTCGGATAACCTCTACGCATTAAACCTGTGATTTTGCGTAGGGTTTGGGAGGACATTCCAATAGTTCGATAAAAATATTTTATTTAAATAATACCTGCTTTTCTGAGTGACGCTTATACTACTGTACGATATCATTTCGTTCTTGTACAAGGAAGCAACAATCTGCCAAAAATATAAAAATTGCGTTGTAAAATACAGACATATTACGTACCTACGTACTTCTACGAAATAAACTTCTACATGGACCTACCTGTGTTAAATGATGAGCTTTTTGGCCAATGATTAATGGATTGAGCCCAGAACGAAACCTTACCACTTCAACGCAACGCAGTTTGGGCTGCCTGTGTTTTGGTAAAGCGTGAAGCCAAGGAGGTTCTGAATGAAGGCCGAGTAGGTGATGCTGAATGAAGGGATAACGAAGTGTCTTCTAGCGTAAGTATAGTCTATTTTAGTCGAATTAAATCGATACACCTAAAAGTTTAACTAACTGGTATCAGCCGCAGCTAGTTGTAGTCATCTAAAACTAAGTATAAGTACCTACTACCTAGTACCGTACTTCAGCTTTCAATTTATCTACCCACATACTTAGTACGTTAAGCAAACGGCCTTCAAATGATTTCCAAAAGCGCGTACCTACCTACCTAATTTATTAAAAAGATATATAGGTATTCGAAGCGAATACCATTTCCATTTACCGCGGAACCTTTGCTGTGGATTCCGGTAACCCTGGTGATCCCACCATTAAGCTTAAGTTTCCCGTTTTTATTGATCGAAATAGGCACGCGATAAAACGTTGTTCCTTCATTCTAAGTAATATGTGGTAATATATAAATGGTAATGGCATTATGGACAGAATTTAGACCAGTATAGAGTTATGAATATAAGTCTTAATAGTTATATTAATATGAGGTGCGTGGATGCGTGGGTAGGTAGCTATATAAATATTTAACACACGCGTGTAACATTTCCTTTCACCGCGTTTATTTTGCGTTTTGCCGAACGCCGCGTCCGTCAGTCTGCGCTGAACCCAATAAGAGTAGGGCGGGGGCAGGCGTGTGCTAGCCGGCGTCGACACCGTCCGCGGTTCGGCTCAGCGATATTAGTCCTTTTTCGTCAACAGCTGTACCAAGTTGTACGAGAAATGTGTGTTTTCGAACGGAACTTATCTTTGTGAATACCGATTACCGAACGATATAAATATGTCATTTTAATGAAACGTCAATTTCGTTTGGCGGCTGGCACGATTTTACGAAAAACATTGATAAACTTTGGTAAAATAAATGAAAATTTTGGATTTACCGGATTATATCAGATATTCCTTCAATTATCTAATCCTATAAAATGCTGTAGGGAGAAAAGTGACGTTAAAATTTACAGTATTAAGTGTGAATTGTGTTAGAAAGTTTTACTCGAGGTGGTTCGATCGAATGACGAAAGTTTAGTGAATAGTGTTTACTGAGTGGCCTCATTGAACAAGTTTTTTGAGTTGAATAGTGGGCATGACCTTCTAAATGAAGGAATCATATCCTGAGGACATTATGCTCTGTTTCGTACAAGGTTTTAATGATCGCGAAACCGGGTACAATAAGAGCCGTGAGACAGCAGAATGTGATGTTGCAGATGTTCCTATCTTGAGAAAGAAGAAGCGAAGTAAACCTTCTTTTAGAAACTCCTTAAACACTGAACCAAGTGGGCAAAATGACTTTGGATTGGGAAGACATGACAGCTTTGTTGGAAAGTCTTTTAGAGATACAAGATACAAGGGTGCACCTGAAGTAAAGAGGAGCTTTAGTGACCGATTTTCAGTGATCCCTGATGTAGGTGGAAGGAAGGTGCCTAAAGGACTTTTGACCATACGTAAAACTTGGTAATTATTACAAATTGAATTTTCTTCTCTGCAAGCATTAAAATTAACCTATCAAGTTATACTTAAGTATAGTGAATGTAAAACAAGTGTAGTCCAATCTGTAGATGCAACATGGTGATTTGCAGTCATAGACTAAAGATTAAAGCCAGGGTGCGATTGGTTTTTGTACAAATGTAGTCATATGACTACATTTGTACAAAATGCCTCGTGTTCAGATAGGACTACTTGTTTTGTGTGCACTTTACTTAGTTATAATTATGCACTGCTAATAATGTTAAGTATATTTTATTTGCTTCCATAGTTCAGTGAGCTAAGGTCTGAAAACAAAGTCATAAAATTCCAATGGTAAGAAGTCTTACACATATTCTTTACTTTACATGCTTTCATACCTTGGTACTTTTTTTTTTGGAAAATGGTTTGAAACTACTCAGGCTTGCTTAGATTAGTCACGTGAGTACATCTGGCATCACCTATATTTATAATGGATACCACTCATTTTATTTATTTATTTATTTATTATTATTTACATTTAAAATATACAGAGAGTTTTTATTACAGTCAGCGCCACAAAAACCACAGTTGGTTTTACCGGGCACTGAGTTTATTAATTATAGCTATACAATAAAAATAAAATTATAGAAACCAGCATAATGACAAATTGGTAATGTAGGTACATAGTACTTAATCTAGTGGGTAGGTAAGAATAATGTGCATTTGTAATTTTATAATTTTATAATTTTTAATCATGATGATTTAAATGCTAAAACAGTGTCAAAGTAGTGTTAAAACTTGATCCTTGTCCCATTATTGATAAATATGGACAGGCGGACAGACAGACAAACAACAAAGTGATCCTATAAGGGTTCCTTTTGTCTTTTTGGGGTACAGGACCCTAAAAACTGAAAAAAGTTAGTAACCTAAGTAAGTAAAGTAAAAAGTAAACATGATTTTCCATATAAAAACTGTCATAATGTCATTAATTAACTTGTTTTATTTTATTTTGGTGAGAAGGATCACTTATATAAGCTAGGAAAAACCAACTTACATTTATAGTAAACTAACAAGTATTTTAATATATACCTATCATAATAATACCTATAGTTTATCTAACTACATGACAGTAGAATCAGTACTGCAGTAACACCTTTGGATATATCTTATCTAATTTTATCTATTATATTGATAACAACTGGATCAATAGCTATCTGCTATGGTATGCCAAACTACATAGTTTGCAATTGTATAGCAAACCCTAACTAAGTATAACAAAAATCAATTATCTTACCATTTTCAAGATTTATACAGAATTATTATTAAGTAAGTATTTAATTATGGTGTACCTATATTTTATATATATACACAATATGAACATTTCAGCATAGTCAGCGTAACATAAATGCAATCACTTAAATAAACAGTTACCAATAATAATTAGGTAATAACTAAGTAGCTATCATTGAAAATACAAGCAAAATCATGAACAATTTTGCTGCCATTATAATATTTTTTAGTTAGCAGTGCAAAATTCAACTTACCATCATGGAAAATTTTAGATTTTTCAATATTTTAAGTAGTTAGGTAGGTATTTACTTATCTTGTAATTGTGTGAAAATTATCACTGGTTTAAAACATTTACATACAAGTACTTAAATGTTTTGAGTTACTTCAGATAAGAATGGAGGTTTATCTTAGTTAGATTTTTTCGTGCTACTGTTTCTTTGAGTTTTTACACGACTACAGCAAAGCCAAAAGGAAGGGTTATGATTTTAGCAGTCTGTGTATGTATGTATGTTTGTATCCAGATTCTGTGTATTGTACCGCAGCACCTAAACTACTGAGCCAATTTGGAAGAATGAGGTGTCAATTGATTTGTTGTAAAAGTCTGATGACAGGCTATATTTTATATGGAAAAAATTGACCTAATGACAGATGTTATATCAAAAAATGTAGGGATCTTCAAGAATTTTTTTTTACTATTGTATCGAGTGAGATGTCAAAAGAAAGAGGAAAAATTCAGAGTCCATGAATATAAATGTACTACAACAGTAAAATATACCAAGCTATACAAGAACAATTTTACTATAAGATTTTAGCGTTTATTAAGACAATTGTAGGCTTTAGTTTTCAAATTTTTGTGTCAATAGGTTTGTTTGATTAGGTACATCTAAGTTAGACTGGGCAGTAAAAGGAATTTGCCAGGATATTCCTTTACTTCCTTCCAGACTTAGCTTTTCATAATTCATCATTAATATCATCCAATCACCGCTGGTCTACTACTGAGTACAGGTGTACTTTCAGAATGAAAAGGGTTTTGGTCATAGTCCTCACACTGGCCAAGTGCGGAGTCACACACTTTTAAGATTCAAGCCCCTTGCCATTTTGATAAATTTACAGAGCCAAATTATTAAAAAATGATGACTCTTAATACATCTACCTGTTTTTATTTATAACTAATATAACACTGCTTTTTTTGACCCAACCTAATATTTCCATTTGCTTATTCATTATATTTGCTGCCTCTATTTTTCTCTCCCTTTCTATATTTCAATGGAGCCTAACTTTTGTTGGCTATTATTAATATTATTATTGTTTGCCGGCAAAGACTCCGACCATCTAAAGCTAGACTAATAAAACTACCTCAATAATGGACTCCTTAGCAAAATTCGCCTAAGGTCTCGTATTTAATCTTTATAACCTTGCGTATCGTGTTTCACAAATTCGTGGCACTGGCTTATGTCGCAACACCTCCGATGATAGATTCCTGCCATATGCTACTGACCTACTTTACGTTGAACCGTTCTACCAAAATAACTGTTACGTTGTTAAGGCCAAGATATTCTCGTCCCTTTTCTGTTATTTTTTTGTTAAACCTAAAACAAATTCCCTTGAGTTTATTTCAGGTTGTAATAAAAAATTTGAAGTATGTGATGCATATAAAAATTGGCTTAGAGTAGGTATGGTATAGCTACTCGTAGAACCCCACATTATGATGAAATCATTTACTTACATTGTATTTTAAGACTTACTAGCTGATGCCCGCGACTTCGTCCGCGTGGAATTAGGTTTTGAAAAATCCCGTGGGAACTCTTTGATTTTCCGGGATGAAAAGTAGCCTATGTGTGTGTTTTAAGTGAAGGAGTAACAAACATATACACACACATACACACAAACTTTCGCCTTTATAATATTAGTGTGATTATAATGTAAAAAACGTACCTAATAGGTAAAAAAAAGGCAGATACTTAGGTAATAAGTTGAATACCAACTTATTCTCAGATTACCTATACTTTATTCTAACTATAATCTGAGAATAAATTGATAACTATAAAAAGTTATTGTAAATAAAATAGTCCTTCAATGTTATTTTAGGAGTTACTTAACTAACTAAATAGTTAAATGTTAGAAGCCAAAGAATGCGTGTCATCACGAAGTCATGCCCCGAATATTGAGTTAATTAGCAGAAGATGGTCTAGTGTAAATTATTATAATTGTAGTGATACGATCTGTGAAGACAACGACGACGAGTAATGTGAATAGGTGATTATTTACTAGTAGGTAGGTAGCTAGAGGTAGGTTAATAGGGCTTACAGACATTAATGCCTCATTTACACGAGCTTTTTAACGTCCGTTAAAAAAAAATACTTACCTATTACGACGAATCACACTAATATTATATAGGCGAAAGTTTGTATGTGTGTGTGTGTGTGTGTTTGTTACTCCTTCACGCAATAACTACTGGACGGATTTGGCTGAAATTTGGAATGGAGATAGATAATATCCTGGATTAGCACATAGGCTACTTTTTATCCCGGAAAATCAAAGAGTTCCCACGGAATTTCAAAAAACCTAAATCCACGCGGGCGAAGTCGCGGGCATCAGCTAGTGAATAATGATAATTGTTCTATGACGAGCAATGCATGTACCTACCTATCAAAAATTGTAGCTGCCCAATTTTAACGCACACTTTGAAGGTTACATGGATCGATTTGATCTTATCCCGAACTAGCTTTTGCTCGCGACTTCGTCTGCATGCAACTGCCAAGTATCTGTTCACACGTAAAAAAACCGTTGACGTGTGAATATATATCTACTTGGGAATACATTTATTCTATTTGGACGCTTTTTTAGCGGACGTTACAAAAGCTCTTGTGTAAATGAGGCCTAAATCATTTGAATTCATTTTGCATGGCGCATATTATTGCTACTCCAGTAAGAAGCAAAAATTTGTGCTATCCAGTGACGGATTAACCCTTAATCAAATTAAGCAATTGCCTAGGGCATCACGTCTGAGGGGGCACCAGAAGGAGCACAAAAAAATCCGTCCTTAGGGCATCACGTCTCACTCTCACGTCACCAAAAACCACACCAAAAAAAGTTTCTAGGACTAACTTGAAAATTCGCGCGTTTTAGGTTGACATAGAGATTAGAGTCCGACCTAGAGTCATAACCCCACTCCCGCTAGCCCACTCGCTGCCCGCTTATGCATTCGACAATTCGAATGCCCCCAAAAGCCGCAAGGCGCATTTCAATTAATAAATAAATTATGCTTAGGTTTTTATTGTTTTCGCACCTACTCCACTTCTAAAGTACGTTACATCTCAGCTTCTTATTTTACAAAAAACTAATATTTTTAGGCGGTAAAGGTTTATAGACCGATTCTAGTTGACATACGGATAGGGGGGCCCACAGGCGTGGATTGCTTAGGGCATCAAGTAGCCTTAATCCGTCACTGGTGCTATCTGAATATTTAGGGGCAGTTAGTTAATCATTCATTAGTTAAGAGAACAGAAAACAGAGGCATTTCAGAAAAGTAGATCATTTCGTAGGTGCTCTCTTAGTGTTTTTATGGAATTCGATAACAAGTCAGAAAAATTCCAAAAAAAATCCATAATTTGAAAACCAGTGGTTTCATCTCTTGTTTGATTGGTTTCAAAGATCTCTATGATAGCTTCTTTCTAAGAATGCATTGAACAAACGGTCACTCTGTATATAAACTATAACTAAGATAGCATCCAAAGGCGGCCTTATCGCTAAGGCAAAGCTTCTTCTGGGCAAAGCCTTATGTATCAACTTTTCATAATTTCGGGCTCTACTCTCTCCTATTTTATTCATTGCAGTAGGTATTCTCAGAATAACATATCAACATGTGATCTGGTGGTCGCAAGTGGTCTGACCACTGTCATCGAGGTCGACGGACAGCCGGTACCATTGACGGCACTCTGTGACCGCTTTTGTACGTCGACCGCCAATCGTCAACTCGTCTTGCCAAGTGTCAAGTCCACCTTCAATTAAATCAACCTAATTTTTTGTTGAATCATTTTTAATTAGACAATAAATGATATTTCTCTAGATAATAAATTATATAAATGGTCAATATAGTCATATTATATTAAATTAAGCTTGAATCTAAATATATAAAAGAAACAACTGACTGACTGACTAACTTACTGAAAAGAATTTTTGAAAATTCAACTCGTAAGGGGGTAAAATAGGGGTTCGAAATTTGTGTAGTCCACACAGACGAAGTCGCGAGCATAAGGTAGTTCGGGATAAGATCAAATCGATCCATGTAACCTTCAATGTGTGTGTTAAAATTGGGCAACAGCAATTTTTGATAGGTAAGTAGGTACCTACATGGATTACTCGTCATAGCCAGAACAATCAAAAATCAGCACTAGATCTTCAAAAAAATATTTATGTTAAGATAAGTAATGTGAAGTACGGACGACAAAATATTCGTTATTGAACTATTTAAATTTAATATAGATGATATCATCCAAATCCACGAAAGAATGACCGGAAGTGCCATTATTATTGATATTAGGCAAAGACAATTAATAACGGTTCTATTCATTGATATACAAAATTCTACTCTTCGATTAAATTACAAACAAATCTAGCAAAACCTTGGAAACTGAGCCTACTATTTACGTATGATATTGAATTAAATTGTTATACCTACTATTAAATTATAGAAGTATGCAAATTTCATCGAAAACCTACCATAAGCATACCATAAGTAATTTAACTAAAGTAGGTACCTACCTACCTAAGTATCTAAAGTGGTGTTATTACAAGGATGAGGAGTAGGTATGAGTTATGACGTCTTATGAGTTTTTTGATCGAATCAGTGAACGCGTAGATGAGTTTAATAATAATAATACTCTTAAAGAAGGCACTGTTTACGTGGTTTACAGTCCATAATTCCGGCAAACATTAATAAGGTATTAAAAGTAGAGTCGATCTCTGATAGCTGTGAATAACAATAACATTAACATTATAAGTCTTATAATACTTGGGAAATCCACTAGTTATGGAACTTCGCACCGGTAGTTTTAAAATTACTTTCAAACTACCATACGGCATACCGATGTGAAGTTCCATAGTGGACTTTGTATGGATAGCTTAGACGTAAATTTCCCTTGGGATATAATAAGACGCTTTCAACTTTAACCGATTTTATAAGCTGGAAGTATTAAAAATTTAATCCTTATGGTCCAAAAGTAAGGATTCGGTAAGTCCTAAGGGCCCCTTCAGTAAAACTCTACATGTCCCCGCTGCGCTGCCTCTGCTCTATTACGAAACCTTATTATAAATATTCATGCTCAGTAACCAAGGTTACATGCTTATGCTTAGGCACGCTGATAATGTTTTATGTTATAAAGCTAAGAAATAATAAGTATATATATTATATAATGTATTATTCCAATCGCAGCCTTTGCTATAACATGGGCCAGTTCAGACTGAATTACATATCACTTACAGTACAACCAAATTAATAATGCGCATGCAGATCTTCGCTAATTGTCGTATTCCGAATCATTGAATCGTAAGAGCCCTAAACAATGCACTTGCATTTTGCACCTTGTTATAAACAAATAGGAGTCAATATCATGTGTATCATACGACCGTTGCCGAACAGTGACGAAGATTTCTATGCGCATTATTAATTTGGTTGTACTGTACGCAATTCTTAAAAACCGGCCAAGTGCAAGTCGGACTCGCGCACCGAGGGTTCCGTACTCTGGGACAACAAAGTGACTCTAAAAGGGTTCCGTTTTTCCTTTTGAGGTACGGAACCCTAAAAACCTCAGGAGGTTTACTACCTCGTTTACTGCGATGAAAACTATCACAACTTCACTCAAATGCGTCAGTTATATAAGTGGATCCCCAGTTAAAAGCGGCTATACAGATGAATGTTGCAATTTATTAATGTAGAGCTAGCTATACAGATTATATCATGTTATGACAAAATGGGGTAACGTAGGTGTGCCGACGTCATTACAGTCTACACACCTACGCTTGATGCCAGAATCGTCACGATATATCAAACGTTTTACGTATGTTACGTATCTGAAAATAAATGATCAAAACATCCCTCCCTTCCTTTCATATTTTTCTTTACGGAAGTACCTACTTAACTAGTCTGATAACTCCATAATTTACCCCCGACGCAAAAAGAGGGGTGTTATAAGTTTGACGTGTATATCTATGTATCTGTCTGTGGCATCGTTGCTCTTAAACTAATGAACCGATTTTAATTTAGTTTTTTTTTTTGTTTGAAAGGTAGCTTGATCGAGAGTGTTCTTAGCTATAATCCAAGAAAATCGGTTCAGCCATTTGAAAGTTATCAGCTCTTTTCTAGTTACTGTGACCTTCACTTGTCGGGGGTGTTATAATTTTTTAATTTACACTTGTGCTAAATAAAATTCCGTTTCTACGATGCTTTGATAAGTCAATATTCCATAATAGGTATTCCTCTCTTTTAAATTAGTGCATTCCTTGTACGTACCTAGCTATTTGCAGATAATCTAACAGCCTGTATTATCAATTATCAACCCATTTTGGTGATTTGATTTTTAGGTCTAGTTATTGGACTGGCTGCTACGATCGCCGTCGATATTTTTGGCGTTATTGTAACCCTGTTGAATAAAACAGCAATCGTTCAGTTTGTATGAAATGAATGTCCTTCTTGAATTGGTTTATTTGAATTCTTCCCGTTTTAGAGGATCCGTTGCGCGTAAGGAAGTTGGCGTGTTGCCAACGTGTTAAGAGTTACCGGCGATGTATTTGATACATATGGTAGGCTGAGAACAGTATCTGGCTAGTTTTATTTCATTCTATTCATCTTAAGTCATCGCCCAAGCAGTTAGCTGTTTAGTTCAGAAATAGGTTGATGGACTGGAAGAAAGGAACAACGAGACATTTGAATGCTCGTTTGTATTGCGGTGGCACCATACTGCAATCTTTATCAATATGGACTTTTGTAAGGGATGGATTGTTGACGAGAATTTTCGCATAGCTATTAGAAGGATGAGTGAATTCCGGTCGTAGTTTTACTTTACCGTAGACACAGGTAGATTTATTCAAAAAATTATTATGGCTGTCTCTGTTGTCTGTCCGTGTCTGCTTAACCGCGTTAACTGACATTCATTGGTTTAACAAATTCCTGGCTTTCCTCAGTCTATTTCCACGTGACTCTATCGGTGTGGGATGCCACACCTACAAACAAAAGCTAATTCATTTCTAGTTTTCTTTGGGTTCATCATGGAACACTTTTCTAAATCAGTAGTAGTTAGGTAATCAAATAAGCCTGAATCTGAGTTTGAAATCCTTTTTTAATCCCCGACACAAAAAGAGGGGTGTTATAAGTTTGACGTGTGTATCTGTGTATCTGTCTGTGGCATCGTAGCTCCTAAATTAATGAACCGATTTTAATTTAGTTTTTTTTTGTTTAAAAGGTGGCTTGATCGAGAGTGTTCTTAGCTATAATCCAAGAAAATCGGTTCAGCTGTTTGAAAGTTATTATCAGCTCTTTTCTAGTTATTATAACCTTCACTTGTCGGGGGTGTTATAAATTTTTAATTTACACTTCTCAATAAGCTAATATGACGCAGGAAGTAAGAATTTATTGTAAGTGCTTACTAGTTAAATCCAATTAATGTATTTTAAGAACAATACAAATGTACCGTTTACAGAATCGTATCGAATTTAATTTATTCCATTCGCAGAAGATACTGTTAGTGTGACGTCGTTGGCGTAAAACATTAGAATTGTTCCATACATCTCTAACGTAATTTTGCACTCTAATTGATGTGCTATGTGCATTCGCAGTAAACAATTGTCAATACAAGTGTAAATTAAAAATTTATATCACCCCCGACAAGTGAAGGTTACAGTAACTAGAAAAGAGCTTATCCGATTTTCTTGGATTATAGCTAAGAACACTCTCGATCAAGCCACATTTCAAACAAAAAAAAAATTAAAATCGGTTCGTTAGTTTAGGAGCTACGATGCCACAGACAGATACACATATACACACGTCAAACTTATAACACCCCTCTTTTTGGGTCGGGGGTTAAAAATACACTAATTAATTACCTAGCTATTTGTTTAGAAATTTTTAACAGATGATGTTCTCTCAATTCGTTCAGGACTGGTTATTTTGGGACGATTGTTTGGCACCTGCTAGTTATAATTATGGATTATTGATACCTAAACCAAAGTTTATAACGTTGACATAATAAACCTATTTAATGTTCCGAGACATTTTCGTGTAGAAATCAGGCACCAAATCAATTCTAAATCTGAGCCTTAAAAGGGCTCTCTCCGTCACTCGCTTCATACAATCGTAGTTCCAATTTCATTTGAATATTAAGCAACCAAAGTCCATGAAATTCTGCAGACATATTCTAGAAACTAATATCTGTGTCTGTGGTGTTTAGATTTTTCTAATAATATGTAGTTTTAAAATTACAGGGGCTCAAAGATTTGTATGTTAATTTTTAAGACCGTGTAACTTTGAAACCGAATATTTTAACAGAAATCTGGAAAACCACAGACATAGATATTAGTTTCTAGAATATGTCTGCATTTCATGGACTTTGGTTGCTTAATATTCAAATGAAATTGGAACTACGATTGTATGAAGCGAGTGACGGAGAGAGCCCTGTTAATTATTTATTGAATACACAATATCCGTATTATTTATAGATATGTCACACGTATTTTATGCAAGTCTTCACTAATAACTAGGTACTAGGTATGTAGGTATTCTTGTGTGGAAGAATTTCGTAATCGTGTTGTTTTCCTTGAACTCCGTAAGTGGGCGGAGAATTTATCTCCTTTATTGACTTTGAACACAAACATCTACCGTGCAAGGTAAAATATAAAAATATCAATGTGAGTGACTAATTTTAATACAATCTGGAAAAAATCTGAGCATAATTTATGTCAATCATTATAAAATCCCGAAGTTAAAGCTTGATCGCTAATTATCCAGATGTTGTCTAGATAAACTATGCCGTTCATCTAGAAGGGATAAAGACTATGACAGTTTTTAAAAAGTTCTAAAACTTATCGCTAGTCTGTGTGCCGAGTGGGAGATCCACAAAATTATTCGAATGACTTCACTACTGCGTTAACCGAGCTAACCTCAAACGCATCGAGAATCGCGAGTTAGCGAGTGTGAGATACCACCGAAGCTAACCAGCCCATACGCGTGTACTCACCGTGAATGGCGTTTATTATTTTTGAAATGTTGGCGTCGTGATATAAACCAACCAAATTTAGAATGAAATTTCTATGAAGTGATTGTATGGAAGCAGCTGTCTATCAAAATTTAACTGGTTATATCTACTGTCTATGTTTATGTTTTGAAATCATCGTCTTTGTAGGTAGGTATAGTATGTACGTCATCATTATGTATTAAAAATGAGTCAAGGGTGAGTCGGACTCGCACTCTAAGGGTTTCGTAGCATCGTACAAGATATTTTAATAATTTTACGTGGAAGACTATAAGTTAATAACAACAGCGCCATCTATATGTGATTTAGAAAACTGATTATGTTTATGAACACATATTCTTTTAGAGCCTAGAAAAGTAAATTAAAAGTAGTTTTGACTAAAATACCGCCCTGCCATAATTTTTAAATCGTAGTCCTTTAAATTAAACTTGAAAAATGCAAATAAATGTCTTTAAAATTATCTCCTCACTCAACTTTCACTGTAAAAATCTATGCGACAACTTAACTATCGCGTTAGCGTCGTGTTTACTCGATTTACTTCGCGAATTCTCAAAATTTGATACTCGCACTCGCATAGTTCTTGAATCAACCAATCACGTGCGCTCACGTTGTCACTTTCGCATTAGAGGTGTCAAATATGGTTAGATTCCTATATCATAATATTAATGTTTGTTACAGAAAAATATTGAATATTTTTTACGTTAAAATATATTAACTATCAAAAAAAAAAGCCGCAAGCAGAAACTTGCATGCAAACGATTTTCAACCTTATTGACATATTTCAGAAAACCACATATTAGCAATCTATGAATGATACTGAGCAAGAATATGACAAAATAACAACTTTCTCGTTACCGTCAATAAGGTCGAGAATCGCTTGCACCTGTTTTTCTGTTGCTTTCACCCCTAGCGAACCATTATACAGATTACCACCTTAAAAGCGACGTCTGGGAGGTGTCGGAGGAGGTTCTGTAGAAATATATTATATCACTTTAAAAAAAACAAATAATTTTTATTTTGTATTTTTATACTTAAATTATTTCTTTTCATTATTTTTTTTTATAAGAATCATCAAAAAGAAGTGAGAACTTATCGCCGGCGCACTACTGAGCACGGGTCTCCATTTCAATAACACTCAAGTAATAAAAATAGTACCTAACACGATATACTAGTACCAACAAATTTCAAAGGCACTTGTAAACCTTTACTTCAATAAGTACCTACAAGCTTCACAAAAATAAATAATAGATTCTGTATTCCTTGTTAGCACCGTTCAGGTTCAGATACGGAACCCTAAAAAGCATGACAATAAAGAAATCCCGAAAGACGTATAGTATATGGTAATAATTTTACTCTAAATACCTAGGTACCTATACCTACCTACGTATTTATGCAAAATTAAAAACAATTGGAATGATAAAGAAATGTCAAGAAGGTACAAAAAGTAGATAAGTTTACCCAGTTACCTATTTAAAAATCGTTTTAATAACGAGTTTTTATTTTAGCCTTCATCACGGCTAAAACTAATACAAAAATCGAACAACCCAAGCTCCAAGCACGCCGGAGCTATAACAGACACTCGGTTCCTATGGCTACCTCCCAGTTCCATCATGAGACCCTGGATATAATCCACTATGCCCACCCGGTTCCATCATGAGACCACACAAACACACACATTTCCAAAAAGACCAATACAATTTACGTACCTAACCTATAATAACAAATATGCGCGTCACAAATCTACAAAATCAAGTAACTAACCTAATCTGTGATAATATCAACTCCGAATATCGAAATATGATATTATTTACATTCAGTATTCACCCACAACCAAGTTCACAAATATATAAAACTACTGTCCTGATTGAATAGCAAAATCGAAAGAATCTATTTGATAAATGAAACTACCGAGGGGCGATATTCCAAACGAATTAAAAACCAACGCGTAGCGATAGAATATAATATTTTATCGCGTATGATATTCGCTACTGATATCGTGTGACGTAGATCGTAGGTCTATCTTTGGCAAACGCCTCGTCAAATTTAAAAGCAATTACTAATAGAAAATGTATTGCTTTAAAAATTTTATATTAAATATGGGGTTTAAGGAATATCTAATATCCTGAATATTTTTTTATATTGAATATGTATTATAGATAAATTATTTTTTGACACCACTATTTCGCATGCGAGTCGGTAAACAATAGTCGGTCCCGAGGACGTAAAAAACTCGCACTCACAAATTATGTTTCCACTTCTTGTCACTAGATGGCGCTATTTCAATTCCATACAAAACGCAGTTAACTTTTACGCGATCGAATAGGTTAAAAAACTCCGACTAGGCACACTGGAAACGTAGGAGGAAATTCGGCCAAGTGCGAGTCAGACTCGCGCACCAAGGGATCCATACTCGGGTTATTTTTCCGACATTTTGCACGATAAATCAAAAACTATTATGCATAAAAATAAATAAAAATCTGTTTTAGAAAGTACAAGTAAAGCCCTTTTATATGATACCCCACTTGCTATAGTTATCTTACTTTGATAAATTTTATAAATTGAAACACATTTTAAATTTTTTTTCATGATGTAAACACAAATTCACGGTTTTCGGATTTATTCCTTTACTTGTCCTATAAAACTTATCTTCCTGCCAAATTTCATGATTCTATGTCAACGGTAGTACCTACCTACCCAACAGGTTTTCTTGACAGACACGACAGACGGACAGACAGACAGACGACAACAAAGTGATCCTATTCACGGAATACGGAACCCTAAAAAAAAGTGTAACTTGAATTTTTGAATTTCGAGAGTTGAAAAATTAAACATGTTGTCAACGGTTTTTAACAATTCTATCTGACGTCATTGATAAATCGTTATTGGAAACCTACATCGCAGTGCTACCTGAGCCACAATGCTAGTTCCCATACAACTTATTGTTTAATCATTGCATTCTTGATTTCGCGTCATGGGAATCGACATCTGTTGATTCATATTTGAAAAGTCCGTGAAGTTGCCACAAAGAAGTTCAAAGTTGTTAATATACGTACTTTTGATAGCGGAATGCATTTTTTTTTTTTAAAGAATATTAGCCATGTTAAATGACTAATATTCCCCTTTCCTCTCCAACTAAGCGTCAGGCTTGTGCTAGGAGTAGGTACGAGAATAGTGCAACGGGTGGGGTTTGAACCGTCGACCTTTCGGTTTTCAGTCCACTCCTCTACCGGTTGAGCTATTGCGGCTATTATGTATTTCTAGCAGAGTGACAAGGTCTTTAAGTATATGTTTGTTGATAGCAATTTTATTATACAGTTTAAAATCTATATTATGAACTTCTATTTAACGAAGAACTCCTTAAAATGTAAAAATTGCTAAGTTTCGTTTGTTTATATTGTTACTCTTTTACCCTCCGTTTAACGAAACTATAACGCAACAAAATACTCAGCCCCATCAATTTAGCTATAACTATATACAGAGTTTTAAGCCAGAAAATAAAAGTTTGGACAAATTGTATTTTTGTTTTATTGATTTCATATGTTAGAGAATGTTGTGGGTTTTATTTAGAGATAGGTACATTATCTAGTGATTATCATCTGTGCGCATGTGACTTTTAAATGATAAGACACCTTTAATGTTTTTCGGTTTAAGAGGGCTCTCTCCGTCACTAGTTTCATACAAACGTAGTTCCAATTTCATTTGAATATCAAGCAACCAAAGTCCATGAAATTTTGCAGACATATTCTAGAAACTCATATCTATGCCTGTGGTTTTCCAGATTTCTGTTAAAATATTCGGTTTCAAAGTTACGCGGTCTTAAAAATTTTCATACAAATCTTTGAGCCCCTGAAATTTTAAAACTACATATTTTTAGAAAAATCTAAAACACCACAGGCACAGATATTAGTTTCTAGAATATGTCTGCAAAATTTCATGGACTTTGGTTGCTTAATATTCAAATGAAATTGGAACTACTATTGTATGGAGTAAGTGACGGAGAGAGCCCTGTTAAGTACCTATATAAGTACTGGTTTTAGTGTGTAATAAAGAGTTATCACTTACTTTCTTGTTAGCAAAGCATCATGCATAACTTATTTGTTTATTGTAGGTATACGTATATTCGACACAACTTACTCATATGTTCCCATTACTCAGAATATGTTCAATCAGGTGCGGTGTTTGTTTGGCTTCTTCCATCATGTTCCCTTAGGATTCTTGGCATAACCATCTGGCATATGCTTTGGCTTGTTATCATATTTCATGTGTAATTTTAGTTTTCCCTTTTAAGAAGACTTAGTACTTAAATAATATTTAGTAATGCACTCTTTAACGGGATGGTAATAAATAGCAATCAAATACCAATGATATTTAAAAGTAAGGTATATTTTTGAATGTGGTGCTGCACTGTTAAATGGTTAGAGCTTTAAAATGACTGCATATACATACATTTTTTACAGATTATACACGCCTATGATTATCATAAATCACAAAGAAAAATCTGTAGCAAATAATAATATTATATCCGTTGAATGTCTAGCAATAGGATTCTTAAGAACAGTTATATAATTCACCAAGCATGCGGGATCGGCGGGACTTCTTTATAATACCTGCAAGGGATATTAAATTCCATTAGAGCAGATACTATTACAAATTATTCAGAGATTATAACAGAGTGGGCGTTTCGCCAGAGTCGCATTTGCAATAAAGATAAATATCTGAAATGGTAAATGATTTATGTTTAGAATAGCATACCGGATAACAGCTTGTCATACAAAATATAGCAATGACTAAGCAGATAATATCAAGTTTAACAGGGCTCTCTGCATCACTTACTCCATACAATCGTAGTTCCAATTTCATTTGAATATTAAGCCAAAGTCCATGCAATTTTGCAGACATATTCTAGAAACTAATATCTGTGCCTGTGGTGTTTTAGATTTTTCTAAAAATATGTAGTTTTAAAGTTACAGGGGCTCAAAGATTTGTAAGTATGCGAATTTTTAAGACCGCGTAACTTTGAAACCGAATATTTTAACAGAAATCTGCAAAACCACAGGCATATATATTAGTTTCTAGAATGTGTCTGCAAATTTCATGGACTTTGTTTGCTCAATATTCAAATAAAATTGGAACTACGTTTGTATGGAGCGAGTGACGGAGAGACCCCACTTAAAAGCAAGCACAAAGCTCAGGTGACCAATTAGTTATATAAAAGTATGTCTAAAGTTTTTATTTGCCCATTTCTATAATTTCAATACTTCAGTAATATCAATTTAAGTATTTTGAAGTTCCACGTTATTAGGAGAACTCTCACTGGGGTTTTTTACGATATAAGGTCAACACTTCGTCAGTTCAAGCATTGCGCGCTATTAAGGAAACCCTCTTTAGTGATCTTTTCTGTATTAGGTACTTGTAGTACATTTTATCGAGTACTGTTTGTAATATCTTCAAGTAGATTATCTACCATTTCATAGGATGTTTTACCTCACAAACCCTCCTAGGGGTGAAAATGCTTTATCATTCAGCGGCACCAGAATGGACGGTGATTTTAAACCCTGCGGAAGCTTGATAAAGTATTTCACGCTGCTCGGTATTAGAATACCTAAAAATTAATATGACTAATTAGCAGAATGAACTAAAACTTGTATCCACATGAAAGTAATAAATTATATGTGTATTTTCTTACCATTTGCGTCATATCTATACTTCCTCAGTAATGACTGCATAGACGGGTTTTGAATATTTGATAGCACTACGATTGCACACGGCTGAAAAATTTAAATAATCAATATAGTCAATCATAGCTTTAAAGTAGGCAAAACTTAATAATAAAATTTTAAAGTTATTAGTTGATATCGTTGTACCTTCTTAGGAATGCCTTTGTTTGTTGATCTCTGTTCAAGTTCAAATTCTTCATCATCCAATGCTTTGGAAATTATTCCTTTATCATTAGAATCGACAGCTGTAACTACGGAATCCGTTGCAGTATTTTTATCAGTTATAGAAGCCTCAGTCTCGTAGTAAATAGGCAACATCCTCTGAAACGAAAATAGTTTGAAAGTAAACAAAATTAATCTCGAATTCTAATATGGTACACGTACGTACATTTTCGATCTCCAGAACGTTAAAAAATAAAGCCACTAAAATACCAATGAACCTCATTGTGAACTAGTCCAAGTAACTTCCCCGACTGAAAGTGAATTAGCTCATCACATTAGTTCTAGTTTTGAAAATAATCTCAAATATCGTAAATTCGAGTGCTACTTACACATGCAGCTTGTTATTGTAAAACAATCGCTGCAATTCGGTAACATTTAAAGGCTGATTCACACAAAGCACGTACACGTGACACGTGCGTAGTGACGCGCGTAAACCCCTAACACGCCGAGTAACGCATACGTCCACACTTTACGCAAGCGGTGTGCCATGTTTCATACAGTTCCATACATTACAACGCAATGGTACGCGCCACGTCTACGCTTACGCAGCCTGTGTGAACGAGCTATTAGTTCTTATTTCAGTTGCTTTATATTCTCACATGGCGTAGCTTGTCTTATACTTGATGCAGTGTGAGTGCTAAAACAAACAATGAGTATGATTCTTGATATATAAAACGACTATTGCGATTTTCAAATAAGAATGCCGTTGGATGTACCTATTCAATGATGTGTTGCAACCTTATTATGAGTTTATTTCGATTTTCGTCCAACTGTCTATCTATCTATTTATGAGATGAAACACTATATTTTGAAAACGCTCTTGGTTTTACCTGAATCATCCAGTCAGTTGGTATAATTATATCAAAATCAATCATTATATAAGAAACTAGTTTTTATTATAATATGCGATTATGTAAAGCTCACTGATCAAGCCAAAATATAAAGTCTACCGGAAAATTCCTCGATATCGATTGAATTTCATCTTCGGATTATAGTCTTGTTTTCTTTCTAGAAAGTAGGCTAACGCTTCAAAAGCAGATTTTCCAAGCAAACAGTTTTATGGGAAAACAAATCGGTGTTTACATCTGCTTCGTGTACACTGTTTATGCATTTTGTAGTTATTGCCAATCAATAATAGGTAATCGTCTATTTTTAAGATTTTATAGATAAAGCTTTACAAAACTAAAATATTTTGTAGCCCCGATTATTGTAAAATTAGTTTACTGAATATACTCAAGGTTCTTGTTCAGAGAGTAATCATTCTAGTTAAAACTCAATACATACATATTATTATTATTATTACATTCCTATAGCTTATCTAAGTCACAGAAATTAGAATCAAATAAACGAACATAATCTAAATATACATATAGGTAGGCATATCTAAGTATTTAACTGCAAGATTTGATAAATGTGTTTGTACTTTCAGAAGGAAGGAAAGACAATCTGTTTTCCTCAAAATACTAGTGCATATTTATTACGATAACTTCGAATGCACTTGGTGAATCGTATGAATTACCTGGTTGATGAGGCCCTCACTTGCCCTCAGCTTAATCGACTGTCTCAGAAATCACTTCGGGACAAACGCGTAAAGTATTTCCATGACAACATTCATTTACAGAAGATAAAGTTGCCTTCAAGGCTAACAAGTTAATTAATATCGTTAGTTACATAAACAACTTGTTTAGTACAAAATTTAATATACAACTACAACTACAATTTAATATACTGACTCCTTTTCATAAATAGAAGCCACTCAAACTCCGACTATCAGAATTTCATTCAAACATCAACAGCATTAGTGGTTTTGATGATTGATAGATCATTCGGTCTAAGATTATATTATATTTCTACGGGGGTGTAGGTCTGCTGATTTTCACGGACAGTGTCTAAAATAGTTTAACTTTTACCTATGTATGACTTATGAGATTGAAGAAATTGTATTCTGCCATTCTATATAAAATCTTTTTTTTTCTCTCTCGTCTGGCTTTACAAAGATTAGCCAATGTTAAGTTTGTAGTTATTTCTAACAAGTTGGTTAAACTATACAAGTATGGACCCCGTCTGTGCCGGCGCTCGCCGACATACGCACGGCACCCCCTTAGAGCGCTTTCCAGTCAGTTTTGACAAAAAAAACACTCCAAAAAGGCAGAGCACGCCCGCCAGCTAACACCAGCACAAACGAAGACCTGTATAAAATCTTGAATCATAATCAATGTATCCCTATAGTTGTGATACAAAAACTGCATAAAACTTCAGCATTAATTAATTGATGTGTCTGGGCTTCTTTTATGATTACAAATGTGGTTTTCAAGGAGTGCAAAATCACTGTCTTCACCTTTGGCCTCTTAATAAGCGTCGTTGCTGTGTTAACAGGTTAAATTGACGTGCAATTATGTTTAATTAGCTCGACCATCTCGACCTGTAGTTGTATTACGTAGATTTAAGCCTGTTTGTTGATCTTCCATACGGATATCCGTGAATCACTTTTTATCTTCTTATTTATATATCTTTTTTTTAACTAGTACCAAATCAAACTAAAACCGACTGCAGAAAAATAATTCATTGCAGAATCCTCGAGAATACTTTGCATTTATTTATAAGGCCAAATAACGTTTAAACTGTTACCTTAATGATATTTTAATAATTCGTCCATTAAATTGTATTGTAATTTTAACCTTGGTACGATTTTTGTTTTGTTATGCTATTGTGCTGTGCTGTTTATTCTAGGTTTATAATACTTGCCTACTCGTACTTATCTGGCGGACTCCTTGTTTGTTATCTTTTCTGTTCTGTATATTTGCCATGTGGTTTTAGTTTAAACATTTTAAGTATTTTTTGTTTTGAAGATCTTATTCCTCCTTGAGAATGCTACTTGAATTAAAAGACCGTATTTGACATTCAGCCAACACTTTTTTGTTTCAAAATATATTCCCTGCTAAGCTGCAGCATAATACATATTCATTAGTAGTATAAGTATCTGTTTAAAATCGTATTACTTCGCAAAATTACAATGAAAAATATATTTCCGTTACTTTTCAAGTACAGGACAGACGATCTTGCCAATTTCGGCGTCAACCGACAGACCTCAATTGCTGGACATAGGTATCCTGTGGTAACTTCCACACGCTACGGTCTTGATGCCGCTTGAATCCAGTCCTGCGACGCGTGTGTTACCATCTGCCCACCTAGTGGGTGGTGTGCCAACGCTGCGCTTTCCGTAGTGAGGTCGCCATTCCTGCATTTTGTTATCCCAGTGTCTATCGGTTCTTCGAACTAGGTATATACCCCACCCAATTACCACTTCAGACTTCGCAAGCACCAACCTGTTAGCTATGTTGTTACTCTAGTTCTTCTACGGGTCTCTTCATCTTTGATTTAATAATGTAGAGAAACTCCGAGCATAATAATTACTCTCTCCATCGCTCGCCGAGTGATTCTTATTAGTTTTTGTCAATTATTGTTTCCATTCTGTTACTCGTAGTTGGGGAATGCGGAGGGATTTTGACAAATAGCACTGATAGTTCCTGTGTCTAACTTGTGTATCGTTTGTTCCAGGTCAACCGGGAACTTCGCGTCGGGCGCGGCGGGTGGCGGGTGCGGGGCGCCTCGCTCCGCCCCCGCCACCCCGCTGCAGCTCGAGCCACATTCACGATCCAAACATGACAAGTAAGTTTAAGCCTCAATAGCTCAGCGGTTATAGGAGCGGACTGAGATCCGAAAGGTCAGCGGTTCAAACCCCACCCGTTGCACTATTGTCGTACCTACTCCTAGCACAAGCTTTACGCTTAGTTGGAGGGGTAAGAGGATCCATCGTCCATCTGTTATCACACGAAAGAAAAATTTAAATGTGTTCACGAAAAATTTAGCTCACTAAATCACATATAAACATAGATGGTGCAGACCGTTATTAACTTGCAGAGTTCTATATAAAGGTGTTAGCTATACCTTGTACGATGGTACGAAACCCCTCGTATGCGACTCCGACTCGCATTTGACCAGTTTTTATAAGGATTTTTATAGGTGAAACAACCTTACAATCTGAATGTGAGATGTCACACAATGCAGCAGTTGAGACTTGAGAAGTTATTTAAGGAAGCTGTCATTCAAACTGAGCTTTCATCTGGATTTCTATTAAGTTACCTCATGACAAGAATGTTCCAAGCAAAGGCGGGGGCTTTGCTTGGAACATTCTTGTCATGACTCATAAAATAAATAATTTGTCATTCACCAGTCGCAAGCACTAAACTTGTTAGATTAGCACTCAGGTGTTGAATAAATCCTAAGCGCTAACAGGTTTCGTATTAGCATGACCTACGTTTTTCCACAAAAGTAAAGATTTGACCACTCTTGAAGTCTAATCGTCTGCTATTAATGATTTTATCATGGAACTAGGTATGAGCTTAACTTGATTTTACTGTAACAAACCTTTTTAAAATAATACTAACTATCCCGTCCGGCTTCGCTTGGCTGGAATTCCTAATACATTCCTTTCTTCTTTCTCTACGTTAAAGAGAAAACCTGTGTGCAATCTCAAGTTTCTCGTCCCAAAAGTTAGAACTGTGCGCTGATATTATGTCAGTCAGTTAGTTTATCCTGTTATTTAAATAGCGTTCGATATCGAGTGACCAGGGGAGAGAGAGAAGATCAGCAATTTAGATGGATCCGCCACTCTGTCATCCTAGGGTCCAATTTTATCTCGGACAGAGGTGAATAGGTTTAAAGGCCATTTCGATTTTCTAATTCTAAAAGATTGATGCGCCTATTATGATGTATTAGTAGTTTCAATTTAACGCCACGGCCAGAAGTAATATAACTTCATGGCATTGGTACATTACTCTGAGAACAAAACTGATTTACGAGTGGGTACCTACTTACCTATCTACGGAAAAAACAGTAGATGAGCAAAACGACTATAATCTTTTGTAAGGAATTTTGAACAATAAATAATTTTGTGATGGAAACCAGCTATTTATCAGTTTGATGTCGTTCTTCGGTTTATTTTGACAAAGGAATACAAAAATAAGTTCTGAAAATAAATTAACCGAAAAATTTATATTTAATTAATTACTTAACTACTTGTTTATTGCATATTTTTTTTTGTTGACTCAAATGTTAAAAAAAATTAAGCGAGATTTTAAAGAGTTGCCTTCTCTCTATCCTTTCGAAGCTTTCTTTATATAATTAGGTACTTATCTGCTTAAAAGGCTTTCGCGTACCTACTCAAAACTCTTCGAATTTTCTCGCTATAGAACATTTTGATATTTTTCCATCCGATTTATGATGCGACTGTAAGCGACATCTATGATCATCAGATCGCAGTAATCAATTCTGATTATTATTTTTAACTTTGACACGAGATGTCACTTAGGTATCTTGCTCTATCAATCTTGTAATTTTATTATAGCCCATAAAGATCTCTATGATATTATGACTATCCTGATATTTATGCAAGTGTAAATTAAAAATTTATAACACCCCTGACAAGTGAAGGTTACAGTTACTAGAAAGGAGCTGATAACTTTAATAAAACGGCTTAACCGATTTTCTTGGATTATAGCTAAGAACACTCTCGATCAAGCCACCTTTTCAAACAAAAAAACTAAATTAAAAATGGTTCATTACTTTAGGAGCTACGACGCCACAGACAGATACACAGATACACACGTTAAACTTATGACACCCCTCTTTTTGGGTCGGGGGTTATAAATATTAAATCTACATAGTAAGCATTTATAAAGAAGCACTTTAGATGGATCTATTGACGTCAGTTTACGGCATGTTATTATTATAATATCACATAATTCATAGTTGTTGGCTTTAGTACACTGATAATATGATATTGGATAATTCCGTAATACATCTCCGTTTAAATGGCTTAGGTATAGATTATGAGGAAACGTACCTAGGATAACATAACTGCTTTCGAATATTGCCATTTGCACCAGTGGTCTTTTTCAAATGTGTTATTTATAGGTATGTCCTATCGAAGTTGAATCGAGTGTTCCTATTAAGTTTGTTTTTCAAGGCTCTCTAGATATTAAAAGGGCGCGCTTACATTTAAACCAGAAAATGCGAGTTTTCGAGCTCCAAATTAACCATCATACGAAAGACTTCCACATAATTGAATACATGTTTAAAATAAATCAATCTTTCGTATTGACAGGTAATGTAAAATTTTTGCGAAAACTATTTCACTTATAATGATCAATCTCCCGCGCCTAGTTTTAATGAAAACAATAACAAACTCAACTTTAAAGCCCTAAATCTGTCCTTAGAAATCATCTGATTTACTGGAAAAAAATATTTGTTCGCGGCCTTAAAAGAGAATCAAGTATATTTTTAATAGTAAATAGTTTGAAATGGGCTGGTTGATTAAAGTTACAAACTCTGTTCTTCCGTTTCAGCGATCTTTTTGTCCTCGATGTAAATTTTCGTAATCGTTCGTAATTTTTCGTAAATTTTTCGTAAAGCGCTCGTAATTTTTCTCTCACTTGCGTAGGCGTTTGTTCGGACTTCGAATGTCCGTATATTGCATCGGATATTATCTGTCATTTAAAATCAGATGGGATAACTTTGTTTAATATAAGCAGGTGGCTACTTCTAATTTCCTAATTTAAGTATTTAGTATTTTACTGAGATAGTATTTATTTTAATGAGGGTATCATTTCAAATAAAACTGTTTAACACTTCACAAAACAGGAAAACGATGCAAATTCATTATTCATATCATCTCTATTAAATATAGAATTAATTAGTGTACAGTGTAACGTTCTCAGTAATTAATCTCAATCAACGTGTAACAGAATAGGTAGTACATCACGTGTACTCTCGAGTAGGAGTACATCAGACGTGAGTTGTATCCATTTGTTCAATCAACACAGATAATGTTGATGTTCCCGACCCTCTTTCAGAATTGGGTAGCGATGGCAGAAATAGAATGAGTAATTTTATTTTGAAAAAATTCAAAAGATTTTCATTTTGTTAAATTTTAAGTAATGCTAAAAAAATAGCAAGTATAAAATAGCAAATAGCAATATATTTGGAATTAAGTAATCCATTCGTACGATTGTAAGTTGGTACACACTATGTTACATTAATTAAGTACTTTATTGATAAGTTAAGACACAAAACTGTGAAGTTCTCAATTTATTAAATATACTTATGGTTGAACAATGGAGACAAAACGAAAAAGTTTTCATTTTACTCCCTTACTCCGAATCCGTAATGAAACGTGACTCATAATTGCTATGTGTATCTTATATTGTTACATCAGAAGATAACAGACACTTAACGTGATCACCTGTGTCGATAAAGTATAAAAATAATAGAGAACCGTCAAGGCCGACTCTACCAAAGTTTCACAATGATAAAACAAGTCTATCTATTACAATAATTTTATCCGTTTAACATTCAATTAATGTAATATAATTAGTAATTACGTTATTTAAAAATTATAAACTTTTAGTCCTGTTAGATTTTTTATAATCAATTATCTTCTTCCCGCCACTTCATGGGTGAGATTTTTGTAAAGAATGTTGAAATTTTCCAAAATATTTTCTTAGTGGGTAATATTATAGAGAAAATCTAAACCATATACGGAATCTCAAGTTTCCAGACCCAGCAGCTGAAATTGTACGTTGATATACGTCATTAAGTCAGTTTCTCCTTTTATACACGACAAAATATACACATAAGAATTTTTGATAAACAATGAACATTAATAAATCTAAAGTGTTCCTTGTTTTGCATCTACATTGTTCCGCTTGTCTGTACTCCGTGTTTATAAACGCCCTCTTTACTTGGGTACAAACATTGCATGTACCTATTGCAGACTGCACTCCGCGTTCGCCTAGCAATCATCTTGTACCGTTGTTAAGCGGTTATCCGAAGGTGAATGCTGATTCAAGCGATTTTCGTCTTTCACCAATCGCATGATTTTTATTTCCACTCTCTATATTGTCTTCAATTAAACTTCAGTTCGCGGTACCTTTGCTATCGCGCTCGGTTCTAAGTCGGTGAATCGTAAGTTCGATGAACTCGTTTCCGGAAAGGTCATCTCGGTCTCGTATTTGTTCCTGAATACTTCTCAAATTCTTATTTTCGCCGGTATTTTAATGCATGTAATTTCGCTACGGTTCTGTTGGGCTTTCGCTATCTTATCGTTCGTGGCGATAAATTACAGCGTATTCGATACACAATCAATACGCGCTATACATAATCATTCCATCAACAGTTGTTCTCTCGAGCGCGCACGGAACGCAACCTCTGTCGAAGTTAGTTATTTGAAGCGCATTATTTTAAACACCATATTTCTTCAATAGTATCTCCTCAAAAATAGATTGAAATATTCGCTTTGCGTATCAACGTAATTGATTATTTGTAATGTTTACCTAAATTGGAATTTTCAATAGAGTTTGTGTTTGATCTTATGTAGACTATCGACTCCTTTACGGTTTACGGTTTTCGTATTTGCTTCAGTAAACTTTTCTCTGTGTACCTATTTGAGTAAATTATATAAGATCAGATTTTGAGTTTACGTGAGTTACGGACTCGTTGCCATGTTTGTTTTATTAATCTTATCACTGATGATTGATAGCCGTAATTTGGGGTCAATTACTTTATTCGCAATCGTCATTCGAGGAGTACGTACTCGTGGGTATCATTAATTCCATTCATTCATTATTTACTCGTTCCGACTACTGTGCCTGACGTGTGCATTTAACATATCTCTTATTGTTTAAGAAAAATGTGTTTAAAACGTGGTGAAGAATGTTTCTGTGCCTTCACGTGCTTTGTCAAGTGCAAAGTAGTGACACGTGTTACAACGGTGAAAGGTGCATTAGACAGTGTGTGTTTTGAATTTTGATTGATAATGTGATACGGAACAATGGTGGATAATGCCTCCTTCGAGTTCTCGGACGACTCCAGTGCGGAAGGAAGCATAAGGAACTCCGAGAATTACGGGTATGCTTTGATTAATTTCTAGCCTTTATAGTTCTTAAACTTGTCATTTAATATCTAGAGTTTTTCCTTGTATGACTTAATGTTAGTCTTTATTTAACGAGAAATCTACAATATCTGTAGACATAATGGAAATATTTTGACCTTGGTTTGTTCATCAAAAAAATTCAGCTCATAGAAACAGAACAGAGATTCTCACTGATTTATTTAGTAAATTAATATAACTTTAACTGCATCGAGCTTGGCTCTTAGCTTAGTTTAATGCATAAGTTACTAGAATTTTAAGTGTATCTTTTAGGTATTAGGGGAGAGTGTGGATGAAAGAGCCAGATTTGAATGGTGTAAAAAAAAACACACTTTTACTATATTATTTTCAAATGAAACTAGGTTTTCTTATAATCACTTTAATTGGCAATGTTATAAAATAAAAATAAAGAGGATAACAACGCTGATAATCTCTTATATAAATAGTTTAAAAAAAAAAGGAAATCGGCTCTTTCATAGCAGCAGGTCAATGAAAGAGCCACCATGTGTTATGAAAGAGCCGATACCTACTTTTGAGGTACTAAACGGTTTTTTATCAATTAAAATTATGTTAAGTATTTAAAATCAGATTAATACTAAGCTTACTTTAGTATTTCTATGAAAATCACAATTTTTTAACAGTCTCAGTAATAATTAAACATTGTCTTAATCAACAATTAAAACTTTTGAACTTTGTCTTAGTCAAAAATTAAATAATTAATAAAAATTTGTCTAAAAACATAAAATAGAGCCCTTTTTCGTATTCTTACTCTATAACTTATAAAATAAAAACAATATAAAAACAATTTAAAATTAAAAACATTTTTGGCAGAAGAAATTAATCACCCCTTTGAGGCCACACGATAACGCTAACGCTGTTCTATTTATGGACTGATTTCCAGCAAGCACTTCTTTTACAGCCTCTTCTATTGCAGCAGTTGTGGGCCTTACCCGTTTTTTAGCTGTTGACGCTTGCGAAGACATATCTTTTTATTCTGAAACATATATCATATAATAATGAAATAACTAAAATTAAAAATTTTGGACACCCCCGACCTCTATAAATATGACTGGTAGAGAATGCCATTAGGCATTAAGTTCGCCTTTTGTTTTTTTTGTATTTTGTGCAATAAAGATTAAATAAATAAATAAATAAATTATAGCTAAGAACAATCTCTATCACATCAGTTATCAAACAAAAAAAGAACCATCAGAATTAGTCCATTGGTTTAGGATCTACGTGGCCATAGACACACACACACACACACACACAGAGACAGACACACAGACACACACGTCAAACTTATAACACCCCTCTTTTTTCGTCGGCGGTTAATTAAAACTAAACGATGTATTGAATGAGCCAGTTTTCGTGTCATGAAAGAGGCGGCTCTTTCAAAGCATAAATAACTGGCTCTTTCAAAACACGACGCTTTTAAAAATATAATTTCAAAAAAAGGCACTATACCAGAACGCTGATCTGATATTATTTATGCAAAACAAGGGCAAATATATAGACGCCAATACTGTATATCAGTTTTGTCAACTTATGCAATACCCTTTTTGAAAAAAAAGATGAAAGAAACACAAAGAAACTTACTTTTTGGCTTCCGAATTTTCGTAACAGTCCTGTGAGGCCATTTGCTGTCGTAGAACTGTCAAATGTTTGTGGGTAACAGCTATCCAGTGTTGCCATTTAAGGAGTAAAATTAAACTTTGGTAGAATATCGATAAGTAATGGAAAATCACATCGGCTCTTTCAAAGCCTGGCTCTTTCATGCACACTCTCCCCTACTCTTGTTTCTGTGGAGGTCAGATGGCAATCGCTTCGTGCAAAAAAGTGGTAACCTCTAAAATTCGCTTTGGAATAATAAAGAGACCCTGGATAGACTTCGGCGAATACTATGACGAATTACCTAGATAACTCAGATTTCTCCGTTCGCTGCCAATTTATAAGCAGGTCTCAAGTATGATTCCATGGCGGGTTAGTTTTTGTGATGTCGATTTGCCACCAGCTTTCATTGATGGTCTAGATCTGTTTGCAGGTTTATTTTTTTTAAATTAACGTTATAAGAGTCTTCATCGGTGGCTAGTTACCATCCTACCGGCAAAATTGTATGTCCAACAATTCTGCTTTTCGATACAATAGCTCGTGAAAAATGATGAGGGGAATGGGCCCATAAAACCTCCATACCATAATTTCAGTTCCATAGGTTTGCACGTTTTCTGAATATATTATTATAGATGGAGATTTTTGATTTGATTTTTTTTGTCATCATCGGATGTCATCCACATATTGAACTTAGGCGATCAGGAAGCTCTTCCACTCTTGTACCATCTTTTCATTTCAGAGGAATATACTGAATTTACTCCATTAAATCCTCAACCTACTTAACTAAACTACTTCCTAAACGCAATTTCACCACGAGTCTTGCCCTCGGGATCTACCACGTACAGGAGTTTTTGTAAATGCCTGAAAATGTAACAACGATTGTTATCAGTTTTTGACTCTTCAATATTTTAAGACGAAGTGATTCAAATGCTTATTTCCACTAGAGTTGACTAAAAATCCACATGGATAGGTACAGGAGATACTGGTGCAATATGTAAATGTTAAGTAGGATAACAGTTCTGTATGTATGTCATATTAAAATTCAATAACTTGCGTAGGTCTCACCGTCACGCATGTTTTATTTATCTGGATCGACGGTAGCCTTGCCAAATCCCTTGCTTATATGGTTTATTTTCGCTTGGCCACTCCGTGTTTTTGTGTCGGGATTCTCATTCAGTATGGATGCATATAACCTGGAACAAACACGGTTCTTTGGTCAGTTGTTCTCATTCGGATCAAGAAGACGTAGAGATTCCCCGAGAGAAAAGTTTCCTGTCAACGTTTATCGAAAATGGGAGTTTTTGTCTTAAAAAAGTATGTACTTATTTTTTGTGTATTAATTTATTCCAAGGGTTAATACTTGCAAAGAGACAAAGTAAATATTTTCTTGTAAATATCTGGTTAAATAAAATAACTTGTACTTAAATAAAGCTAAAATAAAACAAGAAATAAAGGAAAAATTGTATCGTTACTTCGAACAGGGCGTAGTCGCAAGGGCTGATGTGAGTCATTTTACAGAAAATGGGGCTATTTTACTAATAGTCAGACAGGCGAACAGACAGGTAGATGGTCGGCTAGATGGGCAAATGGAGGGATAGAGACTCAGATTGATGGGTAGATTAGAACCTAAACCGCACGAAGTTACTGCTAGGGATCGCGTGTTATTTTTCTAACAAAGTTAAGTAGATCTGAATCTGAAACTACGAATTTGGAGATAGAGATATATATATATACCTACTTACAGTGTGTTTTTTAGGGTTCCGTACCTCAAAAGGAAAAACGGAACCCTTATAGGATCACTTCGTTGTCTGTCTGTCTGTCTGTCAAGAAACCTAGAGGGTACTTCTTGTTGACCTAGAATCATGAAACTTGGTAGGTAGGTAGGTCTTATAGCACAAGTACAGGAATAAATCTGAAAACCGCGAATTTGTGAACATCATTTAAAAAAAAATTAAAATGTGTTTCAATTTTCAAAATAAGATAATACCAAGTGGGGTATGATATGAAAGGACCTGTACATCCTAAAACAGATTTCTATTAATTTTTATGTATAATAGTTTTTGATTTATCGAGCAAAATGTTGGAAAAAATACCCAAGTACGGAACCCTCAGTGCGCGAGTCTGACTCGCACTTGGCCGGTTTTGTTAACTGGGACAGAATGGGGAAATCCAAAACCATAGGAGATACAGGAAAATTGTTTCAGGAAACTTTAGGTCTTTTTTTGTGAAGACATTTTTGGCATAGTCAGTTTTTTGGTCACTGTTTATATCAGAGAAATACTCCAGACACTCTCTGGTCAGGACTCAAAACTCTAAAGTTGACTGTGGAGTGGAATCGAGATTTTTATTGCGAAATGACTTGCGTGACGTTAATATTCACCATCCGTCTCCGCGGCTCAGTTAACCGGTCGACTACGATTACCATCACAAATATTTGAATTTAATCAGAAATATCATCTCGTGACTTCGTCTGTCTGCATCTACGATCATGACCATCGTGGCTTTCCACAAATCATGTAGAATTTCAGCTCAAATAGATTTATCACAAAAAGAAAGTGTTGTACCTACAATCAATCAAGTGCCTACCGGTTTATTTTATTAACTACTTGTTAATGTAATAGCTTTGTGAAAAACGAACAGTTTTATCCTACCTTATCCTGATCCTATATTATGTTGCGAGATTTGGTCTCATGAAAAATTCTAAACATTTTAAGGAAATCAATATTTGCTGCTTAAAGTCGGTTATAAGGTATCATTTGAGGAACAAAGTGAGTCTAAGCAAGCGAATAGTCCTTATCGTTCATGGCATTTAGCTTTCGAACCGAGAGGGCTGTTGTATGAACGATTTCATAAACTTGGTCTCCATCTTAGACGACTTTTTGTGTCAATCAGCCCTTCCTAGGACTCGCAAGAACTGCATATTCATTTTCTTCGTAACGGAGGCTGACCTCCATTCTTGCAAGTCTTTCAAAGCTTCGTTCAACCAGCGGCTAGTCCCAAGGTTCCAACTTTTTCTTATTGGACGATACCCAATATGCACTTGCTGCTAATCACGATCGCCTCGCATCCACTCTATGGAGCTGTCTCGCCGGTTTTCTGCAGTTACATAATCGACGATTCAAACAGCTGCAGCAGCTAGAAGACTAATGTAATAGGCATTATGTTATTTGATGTCGATTACGATATGCCGTTCATATTTATTTCATAACTAGCTGATGCCCGCGACTTCGTTCGCGTAGATGTAGGTTTTTTAAAAATCCCGTGGGAACTCTTTGATTTTTCGGGATAAAAAGTAGCCTATGTGCTAATTCAGGATATTATCTATCTCCATTCCAAATTTCAGCTTAATCCGTTCAGTAGTTTTTGTGTGAAGGAGTAACAAACATACACACACACACACATACACACACATACACACACACACACACATACACACACATACACACACACACACACACATACACACACACACACACACACATACACATACAAACTTTCGCCTTTATAATATTAGTGTGACAAGTGTAAATTAAAAATTTATAACACCCCCGACAAGTGAAGGTTACAGTTAATAGAAAAGAGCTGATAACTTTCAAACGGCTGAACCGATTTTCTTGGATTATAGCTAAGAACACTCTCGATCAAGCCACCTTTCACACAAAAAAAAAACTAAATTAAAATCGGTTCATAAGTTTAGGAGCTACGATGCCACAGACAGATACACAGATACACACGTCAAACTTATAACACCCCTCTTTTTGGGTCGGGGGTTAAAAATGATAAAATTGCAATATGTTATATAATAATAATGATTTCTGCAGGTCAAAGTGTAAAGCCGTCAACATGAACTGTGTCGTTAATGTGGCTCGTAAAGATAACGTATCTTTCATAGAAGTTGTTAAAGAGACGATTGATCTCTATGCGGGCACAAGGCACGTGTGACTAAACAAGACAGAACTTATTTTATACCTAATAAAAAAACGTCAGAAAATTATCCAGAGACATAGGGCCGACTCACACAGTCGGAGTGAAGTGGAGCCTAGCCACAAATTCCAAACTCAAGATTTTTTTGCCTGAAAAAATAGCCTTTTTTAACTTTCCCGTGAAATAGAAATTGCGTCAATGTAGTCAGACTACGCTAATCGCTTTAATACTTATTCTATATTTGGAAATTTCTATACAACAACTTTTAATATACATACTAAACCAATCAATAAACTCGTGACTCGTACCTAGAAAAACAATCACTCAACCGGTTTTGATATTTTTTCCATCGCTTTCAGTATAAGGCGTGACGGTTCACATTTCTGAAATTACTCAACCGGTAATTCTTATTGCATTTTAAATAGCGTTGTGTAATCATTATTTGTTTGTAAGGTTAAAAGAAGGAACTTTGTTTTATTATTGTTTTAAACTTTAAAGAGACTGCACAGGACGTCTCTCTGTTTACAAAGTTCTTATCCTTTAAAATTGGAAAAAGTACTGAAAACTGTCTCTGCATCAAATAGGTGCTATGCCAATTATTGTGTTGTGATCATTGCTGATAAAAGATTCTAAAATGAGTCATTGATAATTAAGATAGTTATCGGATGATTCATGTATCAAATCGGCCTAAGCGAATTCATAATAATATGTATTCCTGACTACGAAATCTTCATATCCGGCCTCGTAGCTGCATCAAGAACCTAAAATCTAGCCCCTAAAAATCATCATGGTCAGCCAATATGCATCCACTGTCGTACATATGCCTTTATTAGGTAGTGCTAACTGCCAACGTTTCCTATTCAAAGCCTCTTGATGACATGACAGCACCTTTCCAAACATCGTCGCTTAATCTAGCCGTGGGGCGCCCTACACGTTTTGCGAGACGCGGCCTCCACTCGAGGACCTTTCTAGTCGTCCTACAAATAAGCCACTTCAACGTGATAGATACTTAACAAAAGTGATACAATCTTAATTAAATTTTTCTGTCTCTTCAGAAATGCAGTGAAGCCGTTGTCCGGTTCGGCGCCGTCGGTGCGAGTGTCAGGCTTGGCGTCGGGAGACGAGGCGAAGGATGGCAAGCAGCCGAGCAAATCCCGACAGAAGAAGTTCCAGAGGCATTTCCCGCAGGTCGGGCCTGAAGAGCGAGTACTCAACTGTGAGCATTCTCTTTCACGTATCGACTTTTAGTTTAATGACCTTTCATATCTAAATATCTATAAGTCTGAGTTCAGTTCATGCCGTGAGCTGCTGAGCTTAGCTGCAATCTTGATGATACAGTATAAAGTGAAATCTAGTACTGGCTTTGGAATGAAATTTTGTATGTTTGTAATCACAGAAGTCTTAACTTAAACTTAACTTAACTAAAAACTTAAAAGTTCATGGACGAAGTCGCGGGAATCAACTTTTAATAATATAAACTGTACTTATAATCATGTTTCCCCCGATTATTTTATTATGATAATCATGCACAAGCCTGACCAAAATATATTAGTGTTAATTGACTTTCATATTATATTTCGATACTTCTGGATATTTGAATGTCACTGTGCCATTGGACCAATATTATGATTTGTTTGTTGCGTTTCCACAAGGTCTGACGTACATACTGATACATTCACACACTGATACTGCTCTACATTTCAATCTTATATCTCAATCGCGAAATAAATATTGTATTTAAGGTCTTTTAGTTTTAATTTTTAAGTATGGTCTTGAATTTAGTGAGTAACTAGTGTGGAGTTTTTTAAATTCTTAAAATGAATTAAGTCAGTATAGTTTCTATACTAATTAATTCTTTGTTTGGGTTATCGGATTTAGTTTCAGTGGTTGGGTCATATAGATTAGGGAGGTGAAAAAAGAGCCAGATTGACAAATGATAATAGCACAACTCTATTATAGAAGAAGAGAGGGGTTTCATTAACTACTTTTAGCTGAGTTATGATACCATTTTCTATCATTAGCAAACGTTGCACAATTTCATTGCTCATGTGTTTCATTATAAACAAAAGTATGAGGTCAATTCTGTACATGAAGTATTCCTTCATATCCTACAGTACCCATTGTTTGCGACGATACGGTGACAATTGTTTATAAATACTATGTCATCTTTATTTCAGATTACTCGTGCGCCTTAGTCGGTGATCTACTGTTGCAAGGGCATCTGTACATTACGAAGAACTACTTCGCTTTCTACTCTAACGTCTTTGGCTATGTGACTAAGGTCAGTTTGTAGAAATTACGTACAACCGAAGATTTTAGTCGTAGTTTATCATAAATATGTCTGGGAAGACAGGTTTGCTGTGACTCAAGCTTCCGTGTCTCACGTTGAGGTTCAAGTCCGAGGATTGTTCCTCCGTGACGAGCGCAACGGGTGGTCGTGCAAGGAAGGCATTGTGCGCCGCCATTTTTCTCGTAGCCTCCCAAGTCCCAATATGCATCGGGACTTGACAGTTAAGAGTGACCACAAGTTAGGTTTAGTGGTTAGTGTTTAAAATCATATATAACCCAATTTCTCTCCCGGGGAGTCAGGTAAGTTATGAGAGGTTTCCTTAAAAAAAGTAATATTTTGTAATTACTTGCTTCTAACTTGATCTTTGACTTTCGTTGGGTTAAAATGTTGAGGTAAATGCTAATTAATGTTTTTTGCGTTACGTAATTTTATTACACGTAATAAAATTAAATATACTACTTATTTAACTTTTGTCAACTTTATAATGCTACAATGTTTATTACACGTACGTAATTAACACGTTTATTTTGTCTTACTTAACCTACAATCTACATCATTTATTTTTTCTTAACGTTCACAATACAAGACATACAAAATAAAGAGTCGAAATTGTTTTATTTTTCTAATGTTGATGATTGAAGTTAGATGGTATAGGTATAATTTATTATTCGTGCGATCGTAAACAAGTTTGCACTTCAGTACGTATTTTCAAAGTCGGATATCAAGGTGAACGGGGTGCATTAATTATACGGCATACGGGTGTACGGTATATCGAGATTCGAGAGAATTTGCTAATCGTACCTACTTAACATCACCGGTCTAAAAGCCAATAAAAACTATTTGCAGGATATACATCGTAGGTAGGTATTTGGCCGAGTTTAAATATATATATATATTATATCAAAGAGTAAAGGTTCAAACTATCAAGTTGAGAGCAGTGATCGGCTTTCGAAAAATTATTGAGCCTATTTTTGTGACGCGCAGTTAGGTTTATGGTTGCATTGGCGCAGGATTCGGTTCGTATTCTCAAACTTCTGACAGTTATGAAGGCAAAATTAACTTTTTAAAATATCTGGTCCGGTTACTTGACAGTTAATGTAAATGTAGAGATCTTAATACAAATGGAAAGTTATTCTGATGGTGGTTTGTGTATGCAAGTAACACCTTTCTAAATCATTAATGAATGCTTGAACAAATTAAAACATCTGATTAGATAAAATAGGTACATGACATGAATACAAAATTTGAACTAAAAGCTTTTACACGAAGTTAGAAGAAGTGAATAAACAGATCCCTGTGGATTCTACTTATAGGGCAAAGAAAAAGTAGTACGAACTTTAACTGAACTAATCTAAATATCCTAATGGGGAAATAAGTAGATAAAACACTCGTAGAAAATATTCTTCGATAGAAAATAAGATGAAAGTTTTCAAATTAGGTTTACAAAAAAAAACCCACGCAAACTTCGGTCATTTTGTGTTTAGTTGAGAAAAGTAAAATTGCTTATCTTATTGTAAGATGGAGGTTACATACAAGCTTAGTTAGGCATCAGTTCAATCCATTGTGGATAAAAAATAACGCCAAATTTATTCATATAATATAGCTTTGATTTATAGACTGATGAACCAAATAGATAGGCAGATTATGTGATTAACCTGTTTTTCTTTTTAAATTCTAGCTGTTAATACCGACGACGTCCGTCCTTCGTATAACGAAAGAGAAGGTGGCGCGTATAATTCCCAACGCGGTGGGCGTCTGCACGCGGGACGAGCGCCACGTGTTCGGCTCGTTGCTGTCGCGCGACTCCACCTACAAGCTGATGATGCACGTGTGGAAGAACACGCGCGTGCCCGAGCTAGCCGTGCCTGAGCCACAGGTGTGTATCGTTATACTCATCATTGATGTATAGTAGGATAAAATAACGACCTATAAACCTGCCCTGAAGCACTCCAAAATTTTGTGTTGCTTTCATGCGCATGGGTTTGTGTATGCGTGCGTACGTGCCTGCGTATATGTGCAAAATACAGTGAGTAATGTCTTAACCTTCCTTGT
Source organism: Maniola jurtina (assembly GCF_905333055.1). NCBI lineage: Eukaryota > Metazoa > Arthropoda > Insecta > Lepidoptera > Nymphalidae > Maniola > Maniola jurtina. The sequence continues at coordinate 6,121,197 of NC_060046.1, read as the reverse complement.
AGTACTTCTAAATTCAATTGGCAGAAAAACTATAAAATAATGCATAGTATATTGACCTTTATCTTCACCACGTAAAACACAAATTCTATACAAACTTTTTTAGATTCAGTAAACACGCTGCCAATGTGAATTAACCCGATCCCACAACTAACCCTCATGGGTTAATCGTGAGATCATAGGATATCTAAAACACATTGCCTCAACCTTCCTATTAGTTCGAGAGTATATTTTAATAAATAATAATAATGTTATGATTTTAAGGGCAATGACTATGAATAAATCCATTCACTTAAAGTTTATTTGTAGCCTATTCCAAGGTTTGATTAAACTTTTAATAATTTTGTATGTTCTTGAATTTAACTTGATACACTTTCGAGAAATATCTGTACCTATACTGTCATTTATGAATACATATAAGTTAGCATGATTACTGAAAGACGGAATGGAAACCTGTGAGTGTTCTGCATAACAAAGGACTGTAAAGGTCAAATTCAAAACCTCCATGATCGTCGGTCACCCTTCCGGTTGCTAACTTGGGGACAGTGCTTAACTAGTACAATCGACTGATATTATGCGCTATCGCAACTAGACCCTACGCCCCACAAGAATCGTGTACGCCTAAGCGTATTCATTTGAGCACATCTATCGCTAAAAGAGATGTTGCCTATCTCAAAAATAATCTCTATTTTCTGTTCAGTCATCAATCAATTAATTAAACTTTAAAACAAGAGTGAATAGGCAACTTGTAGGTAAATGCGTCGCATCTTCCATTATCATTTTCCATCAGGTGTGATTGTGGTCAAGCGTTTGCCCATAGTGAATAAAAAATTAAGTTCATCAGTCCAGTAGGCTAGAAGTCATCACACACTGACTTTCTGGTACGCGGCCTCCACTACAGAACATGTCTGCCCCCAGCGGCCATTGGTTCTGCCATAGACATCGCCTACCCACTGCCAATTTAGCTTGCTAATTTATTGAGCTATGTCGGTAGTTTTTCTACGCATTTAATATTTTTCTGCTAATATGAATTTTTGGTTGCAGGAACTTCGGGGTTCAGAAATAGAAGCATCCGAGTACTCGCCGGAGGACGACAGCAGCTCCGGCGGCGCCGACCACGTCGATGCGCCCGCCACCACCGTGCGCCCCGAGCCCGAAGCCATCATAGCTGCCGGTATGTACATTTTTAAATAATCAAATATCGAGCAAACAGTAGGCGGGTCACCTGATGTTAAGTGATTATCGCCGCCCATGAACATTTGCAGCACCAGAGGTACCGCCGATGCGTTGCCGGCTTTTCAGGAATTTGTTGGTCCGCCCCTTGAGTAACCCCACGTTGTAAGCGAATGGGAACACCGCCGTGGATGGGACTTGATTCCACAGTTTGCATGAAGAAGGACCTCGAGAAGCCTCGATAGCTCAACGGTTGAGGAGCGGACTGAATTCCGAAAGGTCGGCGGTTCAAACCCCACCCGTTGCACTATTGTCGTACCCACTCCTGGCACAAGCAGCTTGTGACAAGCTCACAAGCTTTACACTTAATTGGAGGGGAAAGGGGAGTATTAGTCATGAGTAGCATGGCTAATATTCTTTTTTAAAAAAAAAGGTGCCATACCTGTTTCAGGTTAGACCGCTTCCATCTTAGACTGCATTACTTACCGCCAGGTGAGATGGCAGTTAAGGGCTAGCTTGTATCTGAATAATAATCTACTATATTGTTGTAGCGGGTGCGGCAGTAATCCAGCCTGCGTTGCTGACGGGTTCGGCGCCGCCGCGCCGCGCGCCGCGCTGCACGCACGCCTTACTGCTAGCGCTGGCCGTCCTGCTCTCCTGCTCCGCTGCCTTCTTCGCCTACCGACTCTACCACTGCTCCGATACCTATCCGGTGAGTTACATTACAGCTACTATGTGTTATGCTACTGCATGACCGCTTAAACAAAAATGAAAAAGCTGAAACCTCAATCCTCAGGAATGGCAAGATTCCTTATGGACTAAGAGCCAGAGCGTGCCAAACCTTCCTTATTTTATAAAAGCTGAAAGTTTTTCTGCGTATTATCCTCAACACAGGGAGGAACGGTCAGCGACTATGAAGCTTGGCACATGGTGGTTTTGGGAGATAACAGGTAGTAAAGGTGTAAAAAATCAAATCAATCATTGGTCAAAACCAAATTTCTGTCTTCGCCTAACAGACTTGATACATTCTAGGAATTTTAAAGTTTGTAGTCCAAAGCCGTGACTCATTTTTACAATATTGGTTTTAGAACGTTTCGTGGATACTTGCTGTCACATGGATCATTAAAACTTAATCACAAAATCAACGCTTTTATCCGCAGAGTTCGTCGTCTGGAGAGGAGTTATACTCGGAGCTGGTGCGGTGGCGCGCCAGACTGCACGGCCGCGCGGCGTCCGAGTTGCACGCGTTCCTCTCCACCAACCTGCTGTTACTCACCAAGGTACGGGCATGAACCTACAGACTAAGGTTGAAAATACCAGAGGTGTAACGCTGTCTCGTTTTAACAGTGTCTTAAGTTCGAGCAAAGTCAAAGTGCGCTCTATACATCCAGCCTAGGCCCTGCGTACAAGACAACACCGCACTTTTACAGGATTGTTAGTTAAAGAGTGATAGATATAAATCCAACAGAATTGAAAAGTGTCTCTAATGAAGCTTATTACTAATAGTTCATGTTACACTATGGAGACAAAACCAAAGTCAGCAGAGCATAGAGATAAAGCTAATTGTATATATACGTATTTGTCTGCTTATACTTACCAGGAAACAGATTTACAGATATAGAATGGTTCCATAAGCATACGTGCAAAAGTCAATGACAGATAGTCAATTTTTATTTATCTCTTTCCAACAAATTTTGTTGCCATCATGTTTTGAAGCGTGCTAGTATAGGCGTTGTTTTACCATAAGTTAACACCGTCCCAGTACCTATGTTCTGTACCGCTACTCACATGTGCGTCATACAAACGTACAAATTTGTCTTCACTTTTTAAGACACGAATGTATGAGCCTATCTAGATTTTTATAATATCTTTGCTTTTCCCCCAGGTGAGGCAGTCACTAGAAGCGCTATCGGGCGTGATACTCACAGACATGGCACACGCAGATATCAACATTGATGTGCCCAACGATACCGTGTTCAGTTAGCGTGCCGCGAGTGAACGAGGAGTGAACGATAAGTGAACATAGAGTAAAAGTTGAAGAGTGAACGTGGAGTGAAAGTGAAGATGAATAGTCGGGGCGCTATTAGACGGTTCATCTAGTTAATCGCACGCTGGAGACAAATCGAAAGCTAATTAAACTGCAAGAATCGCAAAATACACATACCAAAAGAGGCGTAAGTTTCGAACGCAACGGTTATTGGCAATAGCAACACCGCTTAACAAAGTTAGCCAATGACTTCGGCAGCTACAAGTTTTGCAGAAAATCGTCTGTAAATTAATTAATCAAAGTAGCTACCATCGTATACTTTATGATCGTCAATAAACAATAAATCAATAGTGTTTACAGACGATAGTCATCGATAATATCAATTGGCGATTTTTTGGTAACACACGGGTATAAGTATTTAATATTTGTTGCGTTCGATGCGTGTGGTTTGTCTCTAAAGTGCGATTAGCTAGAACAGTCAGTGAAAAGTAAGCCAAGTGAAGTGAACGGACCAGTGATATTTAACTAGTGCATTTTTAGTTTCTCTGTGATCAAGTTTAAAGGTATTAATTTCCTTTACGGACACATCCGAGTTTGTACCTGCTTCGTACGTTGCAGCTTACTAGCTTCTTTGGTTCTACCAAAGTTTAGAAATCATACAGTTGGGTAATGAATATACTAGTGTAGATAGAATAATGGCAAGTCGTAAGACCTATTAAGAAAGGTAGTAGTAGTAAGAAAAATGGGTCAGAAATGGCGTTGAAACACTTTTTTAAGGGTCTCCTACCCAGATGAATATGTTAGTCCCATTATAATCCAAATATTTAACAAGAAACATCAAAATGCCATTGAACTTACAGACGAGCATAATATAATATCTACTTTGTTGTGTTTTGCACTGTCTCTCAGTAATTAGCTAAGGCAACTAAGTAATATTTAACATTGTTAATATTCTTTAAAAACGTCCGTAAACTAAGTTTATTGCCAACTGTATGATTTCCAAACCGTGGTTCTATCTTCGCGTAACCAAGTTTCGCGTACTGTGATTATTATTATTTCTTTAGTTAGAATTTCGTGTTCTAACTGTTAAACATTCATAGTATCTTTTCTATACAAATAACTAGTATGTACTTTATACAAAATTATGAAATACCTTCTGTTTCACGCTGGTGTAAAATAAATCATGGGTCTATAGTAAAACAGTACTGTAAGATTTAAAAAAATAAATAAAATGATGACGTGTAGAAAAGATACGATGAGTGTTCACCCTAAGTTGTATAAAGTTAATTTAGTGTTTACCCAAAGAAAACTCTGATTTAAAAATGTGATTTTGTATATAGGAGCAAGTCAAAACCAATTAAAGAGCCTATAAGGCGACGTTAGGTGTTATTGAATGTGTCAAACACGATAGGTTAAGGGTGATAGACGGATAGGTTTCGAGGTTAGAATTGTATGTATTGAATTTGACCCAAATACGTATGGAAAATGCAAAGTTACCTATTTAAGTTTTTCAGTAATATTTTTCCTAGTAGTTGGACTTAAAATGATATTTTGTTGAGTGAAGTAATTCTTAGTTGGTTTTTGTCAAGAACAAACGTTTCCTTTAAGTCCGGTTTACTTTATTCCAGAAGAACTTCAAAATAAGAGTGAATAAGCATCTTCTAGGCACACACGCTCTACCTTAGGCTGCATCATCACTTACATGATATAGTGTGATTGCAGTCAAGCGCATGCTTACATAGTTTAGATAAATATTTGCTAAATAACTATGGTTATGATTATTATGATTATAAAATAATTCCAGTAGATATATAAATCTAGTGCTATAACTGCAGAGGCCTACATATGACTGGTATAATGCAAAAGAAAATCAAGCACTGGAATTTTAATACATTTACCGACTATGACTACTAAATTAAATGAAATCTATATTTATTTTATAATAATATAATTTGTATATTCTTGGTTTTTGACATTTTTGTTTTGAATCGGACATTCTTTGCTTGTGATACTTTTATACATTGATTGACCTTGATTATAAATCAATTGAGATTTACTTAAAAGCGAAGTAGGTATCCACTAAAAATAAAACTTGCAGAAGTCCGCTCTGGTCTTTGGCAAGAAAGAAATTAACTTGCTGCAACAAACTTGCAGAAATTGACTCGTCAGTGTTTACACAGTGCAAGTGGCTTGCCAGAGCGGACTTTCTACAAGTTTTATTGCTAGTGGATACTTCGCTAAAAACGAATTGTAGTGACCGTGACTGGATTTAAAGTAGTTAGGTAGAGTGTTGATAGTTAAATATTTTTCTTTTAAACATTCCATGAACTAACTTAGTGAATTAGAGCCAGAGTATTTTCTAAACTTAGCGATTCCAAGTAAGTAACATTTTCGAACTATGAAAATCTCATAATATCGTTATAAATTATCTAAATGTCATACTACCCATTTCACAATGTATTTGAATGATAAATAATAATATTTTGCGACTTTCTTAATAATTAATTAATTTTTAAACTGCCAAATAAAAAAAACTTTTCCAAATACCCAAAATCATCTCATATTTTCTCGTATTTTCAAATAAATACTGACCATAAATTAAATAAAAACGCTCTGGCTCTTTGTTTTTTAATAAACGATTGGATAATTTGAGATTGAACATCGATTGAGTTTGCCAAATAAAAACAGAACAGAAGTATCTTGCCAATACAATGTAAAATACGATAACACTATACTAGTAGATCTCCATGCATTGGTGCAAATATTGGTGCCAATTTTGTTGTACATGAAGCTTAAAGTTGGCAAGTTTTAAGTGCCATCCCTTTCATATTGTTCCCCAGTGAGCAGGAGAGTACTATATTCACATTTCACACTGATATTCCAGACTTGTACCTCTATAACGCCTGTTTTTATATGATGTCATTTGTTTTAGTTTCCTTGAGCTTTCATCCAGATTTTTTTCCACACTCTTCGCTGTGTATGTTGGTAGGTACGAAGTAACTCGACATCGAATTTCGTTTTCAAAAACTGTTAATTTAGGTTTTGTGTACAATCGAATAAGGGCCAAAGTAGTGCTGTTATTAGTACATTTATTTTTAAGTATCCAAATGAAGTTAGGGCGAGCGTTTTGATAGGGAATTACTTTGTGTCTTTTTATAAACGAGTCAGATTTAGATTGTATCTTTGCATTGACTTGTCAAAATCGGTCTTTTTTTGGTACTCAGAATTTCAATATTTATTCCTATTATGCTCGATTTTAATTTGCTATTTTGCGCCCTTGGAAAATAATGAACTTATTATACCTTGTTACTTTAGTTAAAGATATAATCTAAATTCTGGCTTTAGAGTACTTGTTAACTTTTGCTGTATGATATGTTAAAGATAAAATAATTTATTATCTAGTCTTTAGTAAAGCTCAACTAGTATGTTTTGGTACTATTACATTATAATAATTATGTACTTACACTCACTATACTAGTAAATGGCAATCAAATTAAATTAACTAAGTATTATGAAATCTTGTTTTCTGAATGATGCGATATCTAGAAGAATATGAAATATAATGTTTTATAATATAAATCACACGTAAACCCAAATGAAAACAAAACAAAAAATATTGTGTTTTAGAGTAAAATTTTATTTAATCAATTTTTTTTTTAAACTTAAATAAGTGGAATTTTTTTAACCAAGTAGATTTTTTTACTAGGTGGAATTAGATTTAGAAATTTTTTATTTACTACTTATTTACTTTTTATTTTATTTATTATGAAATTTCTGGGAAATAAAATAACCCTAATTATTTATTTCAATAATGAAAGGCGATATTATCTTATCTTAGTAATGTTTTAAAGGCCTATTAGGACATTTTCACTCCAACATAGCATTAAAGTGAATTATTGCTTCACAGTCTAAGAACTATCCAACAAAAAAAAAAAACCTCATTTACTTGTTTCATTAGTGGTGCAATGAATTATTGTTACAGTTTGCTTAAGTTGAAATTGATAAGAAAATCAATATATATGCAATAATCTGTTGTTAAATATCTCAGCAACAAATTACATGGTTATTTGTTAAAATAAAATCATACAATTTTTATCAAATAACGTAGCATCAGATTACAGATTATAAAATATTGATTTCGACCATTAATTAATTATTTTGACGATTAGGTAGTTACGTTTCGCTCAGTGTGAACATGTCCTTAATATAGTTATGTTACCGCTAGTGTGCCAAAGTGTCACTTTAGTTCTTAGCTTTTTCTTTTCAAAACTTTTCCCAATTTTCCGATTTATTCTTAGTAAAGGTGATCGTAATGATTTTCAATTTGAATTTTTCAACACTGGAAATATATGCAAGCAAATTTACGACAAATAGTTGGTTGCATCGGTCGCGTTAAAGAAATGCTATTGACGTCAGAAGAAGTTTGCGCTGACGTGTTTACCTTCTTTTTACTCATTTCCATAGCATTACGCATGCCCGATGGTTCTAATTCAGTTAGAATTTTCAGTACTGAAAAATGCAGTTTTACGGTCACTTTTACGGCCGAAATTACATTACTTTATTACACATTTCAATCCATCTAATCTGTCGATAAGTTACTTAGCAACGTTATTATTTGTCGGAAATATATTATGATCCTTTTTGACAAATAACGTCAGATAACGTTGCTACGAGTAAGTTATCGATGGATTACAGATTATTGATTATAATTTCGATCAATTTATTTAATCAGGAATCAACATGTTTATTGCCAAAGAGACGCTAGTATAATTCCGGTACTGTAGATAGGGTAGTGGTTTGTACAATATCCATCGTAGGTAGGATTATGTGGAAAATTTTAATATATTTAATAAAAATAGCTTAATTTTGGCTTAATGGGAAAAGCTCGTTATGTTAAAACATTTTACGTAAATACAAAGTATTATAGTTTATATTAAGGTTTGTTTAATGTCATCTGCCTATGACTTCTTTGTCGGCTCGAACCTTCAAAGCTGATGGATCGATTAAGTACCTATATCAAGGATGGACATTAAAATCATTGGCTGCATTATGCATTTTATTAATTTGCACGGGGCTATTCATTAATTTTACATAGGGTAGACCGGGGCTGGTTGTAGTTTTTTTTTTCAAGATAATCAATGAGTTCATTAATAATAAGCTTAGGAAAGATATCATGACTTGCACTTGGAATTTCAAACGAGGACTATTACTTAGTATTGTAAAATGTACTTAGCAGTTAGCGCTATAGTCAAATGGCCCTGGTCTACCCGAATGAAACAAATAATTTAAGTCTTAAACATTTGTGTTATAGGCAGATGATGAGAAAGTGCAATCTATGTATATCGGTGATTAAAGGTTTCTTCTAGAAATTGTTAAGGTTTTTTGTTATGCGGTCATTTTGTATATAATATGATTGGAATTTGTTTGTTATTTTATGTAAATAATAGATAAAGGACTTTATTGAACATACATAGTTGTTTTATTCGAAAAGTATGAGTACCTACTCATTACTTATTTGATTAGAATTGATTAAAATTGAACTACTGTTCAGTTCTTATGGCCTGCATTACTCCAGACTTACAGTTTATACCCTATGCTATCGAATCTGAATCGGACTGACTAAATCAGTCATTGATCCGATCTGGATTTGATGCACTTGATCGAAAAGTAACTTTAAATCCTTCAAACCTTGTCTGTGTGTTTAGTCTGAGATTTCACATCTTACCAACATTGAGTCGAAACAAAATAACGTGAAAACACAATGGCCCTAAAACCTTGATTTTAAGTCAAATATTCAGTAGACTCATTGATTTTATTTTCGCAGCTGGAGAGCTGGTTATTCTATTTATTACTTCAATTCAATCTTTTTCTGGCAGTTGAGAAGTGACCTGCGACGCGGGTCTGCTTAGGTACCTACTACGGTAAGGAACGACAGTGACGGAAAACTAAAATCCCACTTTAGTTCCCAGTACTGCAATGGGAGCAGAGTTTATAGAACTTCTAAGTTTTCAATGCTCTCACTGGGAGCTGGAATAGAATCACAATGAATTAAGCTGGAAATATATCAGTGACCGGTGGTAATCCACCATTATCATACACCAATACACTCATGGTACTCTCCTAGCGCCTGAGGAAACTTGTGTTGTATTTTCTAAGAAAAGGTAAACAAGAAATAAAACGTCAGGGTTTGTAACTATATAATTTAATATTTAAACAAAATACAAGCCAACAAGATGGTGATCTCAAGTATTTCAAGTTTATCGCACTTTGAATTACTTACCTGTTTGATCTATTTTTGAATGTATAAGTAGTTACTTATTATTTAATATTTATGTTTATAAGTAGGTACATAGGTAATTTTACGGCTAAAAGTAAGAAATACGAACATCGACTAAAATAAGTTATTTGCAATATCTAAATTATTCAACTTATAAGAGAACTTATAGGTTTCAGATTTTCTGAATGTCAACGCACGTAACGACTCGAAATAATATCTATTTCTGTAAATAAATTGAGGCATTGCGTGAAGGGTATATACACGAACGTACGCACCAACGTAATCTCCTACGTCAGAACAAAGTTATTAGGTCTATTTTGGCCTTAAGTAGTTTATAACTTTGTTTTTGAAGACAGTCTATCCCGAAGGCCTGAATACTTTGTAAAACGCGAGATACCGATGCCGCTAAGACTTTGAAATAGTTTTATCACGTAAAATTCGAGACCTCTTCATTTATACATTATCAAGATTGAGGTCATTAAATAGCAGTTTTCAATAAAAATCTTATTTGAACTCATAATCAGGCCTGTGTTGAAAACATTTCGGAATTGACGTCCCAAAAAGTTGTTGCGAGGAAATGATTTGAATATCATAGAAGTTCATTTCAATTATTCAGGACCCTTATTTTTTGTTTAAAGACTTGGTGTTGATGATACTTCTGAACAATAGTTCAACATTTTTCAATAATTCATCTCCAACAACAATAGTTCATCTCAGCTGATTGAAAAAACGCTTTTTTCAATCAGCTGAGCGTCTTTTCTTTAGCAGCTTAGGCTTTTATAAGATGCACGGAGGTGGTTCGGGTATCCGGATGATTTAATCATTTCATAGCTGCTTCTCCTTTACAACACCCTTCGTTTTCGGTAGGGCCGATGCGCACTGCGGGCTAGTCGTTAGCGCCTAACTTACTTGGCGACTGAAAGTATACTTAGGTAGATATACGGTATAGGGTAGGTGGACGCAGAGTCGATAGTGCGAAATGAGGTCATCATAGCTGCAAGAGAGCCGATAGTCTCCAACGTGCGCCCACGCCTTTGTGCTGAAATTCACAACCATCGATGACTATTTTTTCTTAGACAATGTCCTCTGCTTTTCGCCATGCTGCACTAGTTGTTTGTCCGTGGACAAGCCCTTCCTTGTTCTGACGGCGTCCATGTACGCCTTGGCTCTGTTCACGCCGTCCCATTTCTCACCCCAGTGCAGGTATTCCTCTTCTGTTCGTGGTCTCCAAAATGGATCGATATCGATTACCTGTAAAAATTAATAAGTCCTTTTAGATTGATCTTTAAAAGGAAATAAGTTGCTTCGATAGTGTATTAGCACATACAGGTATAATGTTGCCTTTACTAGCACGTTGTTTAAGCAACACGCAAACTTATTTCTAGTTAATTTATTTATTGTACGTCATAACTTAGAGAAAACTTGTATTTTGTCAATAATTTTTGAGGTATGAAAGGTTTAGATTCAAAACAGAGATTATAGCTCGTAGCTATTCATAGCTCGGGTATGCAATCAAATAGCCGCCCTGTAATCATTGATTGCAATCATGTCCATCAAAACTGCATTTTCTTTTTGTACCTTTTGCGCGCCGCGCTATGCCGTCGCTCATAGGAAGGGCACACTGGTTAACTGACTGGCTAAACGCTTATTGAGGCACTTTGAAGTGCTTTAGAAAAGCACATGCACGATTAAAAATGAAAGTATTACGTACCTCCCAATGACTGAACATCATCTGCGGAGCTGCGAGGCCGGACGTGTGCGTGCGCAGCTCGAGTGCGAACTTGAAGCTCTCCGCGACGGGCATCAGCGCGCGGACGCGGAACGACGCAGACCCGCTCTGCAGGTCGCTGCCGACCACCCGCCCGCCTCGCTTGCCCAGGGCTGCATACAGTTTACCTGAAAAAAAAAACCAAAAGTTTTACCTTTGATGGAGACATTTCTATACGGGAATTTAAGCCTAGGTAGCGAGTTAGGTAAATATCGAGCCTCGATAGCTCAACGGTTGAGGAGCGGTTGAGTTTTTCTGTCGCTTGGTATATTTTAATGTTGTAGTACATTTATATTTATGAACTCAGAATTTTCTCTTCTTTCATTTGGCATCCTACTCGATACAAAAGCAAAAAAAATATATTTTGGTTTTTTTTTTAAATAAAATGTAGCCTATGTCACCCGGACCTTTACGACGAATCGATTGACAAAATCATCAAATGATTGATTCATCAAAATCGGCCCAGTAGTATAGGTGCTACGGTCGAACACACAGAATCTGGATACAAACATACATACATAGACTGCTAAAATCATAACCCTTCCTTTTGGCTTCGGTGCAGTCGGGTAAAAAGGGCAGCTTAACAATAGGAAATATTCATTCTTTCAAAATGATCTATGTGGATGGAATGTGATCCGATGACCTAGCGTAGATGATCTGTAAAGTCATCGAATAAATGGTGACCTAATCTAGAACATTGATTACACGTAGTTGAGGTGACTTCATTTTAATCACTGACATTACTGATGTCATAATAATCTAGATTAAACTAGGTCTTTACCTATGTTTTAAATTAGGGGAATAGTCATGATTTAGTGACATATCGCTGGAATTGTGCTGAACGAGCCGAGCCATGTCTAAGAACCAACGAGTGTTGATCTTTAGTTGGCTTTCATGTGGTAGTTTTATCACACACGATAGTCTTTATTATAATCGGTTCGCTCAGAACAATAATTTACTTGGTCACAAGTCTTTATCTGAATTAGCTGACCACCTGTCTCATCTTCACTCGGGTGTTTCTGAAGATCTTTTTAGTGCCTGTCTACATTATAGGCAAAACCTGCATACATAAGTCTTCCATGTAATTCCATGTAATGTAAATTCTCAAGTTTCTAGATCCAGCGGTTTGATATGCCAGTCAGTCAGACATCATTTTATCTTTTTATTATTTGTAGAAGATTGTTTCACTAATGCGCCAGAAAATTCGTCAAATTGACTCAATAGTAGTTAAACACTAGCTACATATCGTAACAACGAGTTACGAGGTGTGTTATAAAGCATGTTTCCTGCCTTATTCTAAACGCATATTTAGTCGGAATCGCCAAAGTTCATTGGCTGAAACTGTACGCCGCACGGGTATCGAATATCGCATCACGATAACTTTACAAGAAGGAAACACGAAAAAAAACAAAGTCCATGAAAAAAGTTCGCCTCGTGATGCGATAACTTGACAAAATATTTAGTGAGCAGCCGCGTAGAAACATTCCTTGGCTTTTTAAAGAGATTCGTCGTGGCCATTTTAAGATGAAAGGGGGTCTTCCGGTCACGGGCGTGCATCCGGTCGAACTCATCACGTCCGCTGACACGCAGAGAGGCTCGGGAGAAGATTGTTTGACAAACAAATCAAGGGCTTTTGAGTTAGATTTGTGCTGATAAGACATGTAAGGGGCAGAGCAGAAGTTAAAGCAGATAAAAATGTCATACAAGCTCCCATATTAAGCGAACGTTTTGAGGTTTTTTTTAAACTTAAAGATTTGGCTGCAATCAGACCTGCTTGCAAATGATGATGCAGCCTAAGATGAAGCGTGCTTGCCTAGAAGTAGCCTATTCATTCTTGACTTAAACCCCCATTACCCATATTAAAAGTGGATTAACCCCTTGTATCCATATTAAAAGTGGATAGAAGTTGCTGATTTGACTAGTATGCTACATCCCTATAACTGTCGATTTCAATTAGGTAAATGATCTAGAGATTAAAATATTTATCAAAACAACCGGTTGTATATAAGAAACAGGCTATAAGGTGTAGTGTAGAGTTACAATCTCGTTCGTAGTTTAGGCACGCGTGCTTGTGGCGACTATAAAAACAAATGATTTCGGCTGGTAGCAATTTGTGAAGAATGTGTTACTAATCTTTAAAGAAGGGAATACACTGATACAACTTTCTAGTCATAATATGTATAAAAATTAAAAATTGTTACACGATTTGGCTTAGTTAACTGAAGTTGAAAAAACAAAACAAAATTTAAAAACTGCGCTAAATCTTTTATCATTAAAAATGTGCTACTAGAAATATCGAGGGTACTTAAATAGAAAATATCAGATGTATTATAGACGCAGGCGTTATTTTGCGGAAGTCCATGATATACAAGGAACCAAAAGCTTAATTTGCTATAATCCGCCAAATCAACGAAATCTGTATGGTACGCAGCACCACAAATTCCAACATCACTCGACGCGCGATTCGCCCCGACACCGGAGCATCCTCAGGAGATGTAGACCTTACAATGTAAAGTCCAACTCTAAAAATCAGCTCTTAACCGAGTGGCTGGTTTGATTAAGGAACGCATTCGGTAAAAGCGATTTTCTTTTCATAAAGTGTAGTCTAAGCCTAAATATAAAACAAAAAACTTTTTTCAAAATTAGTGTGGCGCTGTAGGACGCTGACGTAAGCGTTGCTGCAATTCGAGCCAAAGACGATTTCCTGTGGTTTCGTTGGTAAATAATAATTATAATTATTTATTGTATGAACTATTAAGGCTGCAGAGATGATCGCAGTTTTTAATGGCCTCGAGAAAGTTATAGTAAGTTTCCGATTACTATTCTTTAACTTTAACTTAACTTAACTTAGGTAAAGATTACCTTTACTTAGGTAAAGTTTTAAAATAAAAGGACAAAATCTATTTTGAGTCTTCATGTATGATGATTTGGTAAAAAATAAATAATGGTAAATGGTATTTGGTAAAAAAACAAATTTGATAAAAGAAAAAGTAGATCTTGAGCTACCAGAGGGAAATACATTTTCAGGATTTTAGTTATTGTTGCTGTAATACATGTAACTTGTTGTAAGTAAGGTAGGTATATATCAATAAGCTCTCAGCGACTCGACTTTTGTGATGGTGAGACGGATGTGTCCGGAACAGCAAGCCTAGTCCGTTATCAGCGGACAAGGACATATAGGTCACCCGGAACGCCTCAACGTCCTGCTCAAACATGGCTGTAATTAGTTATCTAACCAATTAGCAAACATACCTGAAAACGACCACCAAAGAAATTGTAACTTTACCTATAAACATAGCCGTAGCCCGGGGGGGGAGGGGGGGGGGGGGGGGTGGGGGGGCCCAAAACCCTCCCGAAATCCCAGACAAAGAGGTTGATCCCAGACGAAGACTAGTTCTCTTTTTTGTAAATATACAAAAAAAAACTGCGCCCGCTTCGCTCGCGCTTTTCTATTGTGTTCGTTGTTGCCCGCAACGTTGTTCGCGTTGATTTGGGTTTTATAAAACCCCGTGGGAACTGGTGCAATAGTAGAGCGAATATAGGTAGTCATTTCTTAAGCAAGAGATGGCGGATAAGATTTTCAGTTAGGTCACTTTTTAGGGTAACGTGGTCTGCGAGAATCTTAAATAACGATGAGTTGAATCTGGAACCTTTACTTGCGAAAGTATCTAATAAAGGTATAACCGTACAGTAGGTACAACTAAGTCTATTAAAAAAAATATAGGTATCACTTTTCCGTGGTTTAATTATAATAAGTATACGATTACCTATTGTAAATTGCAGTATATTACTATCAGCGAAATGTAACCCTTTTCCGGTAGGTACACCTATACCTACCTAGTTTATTTTCACTTACGTAATTTCTGCACGCGCGATTTCATCGTGCCAGGATATTAGTAATTTAATATTACACAGATTTACTATCACGGAAAATGAAACTGTTATGGCACAGGTTTAGGTATCTAGGAGTTGTTAGGCTTCCAGTAGCTAATAGAAACTTAGCAAATTTTATTAATAACATTACATACAATTACCTATATCCCAGACCCCAATCCATCTTTTAAAGACTGTTTCTTATTTTACTTTGCTCACATTCACATGAGCGAATTTTTTGAGCGGGCTCTACTTAATCTTTTAAGTTTTTTTTTATTTACTATAGGCAAGCGCTTAACCACAATCACACCAGATGGAAAGTGATGATGTGGTCTAAGATGGGACGCGTTTACCTAAAAGGTGCGTAGGTGGAAGTAGATAATATGAGAAGGTTAATAAACATTTTGTAGATCGCTTATAGATACTTATATTTTATAGTTTACCTCAAACAGTACAATACTGATATTTTATAAGTAATTTCATATGCAACTCAAAGATTAATGAATAATACATGATTTTGTGTGTAGGCGATATAAATGTAATACCATATAATAATTCTTAGGTAATATTATGTATGTGCTAATTTCATTCAGAAAATATACCTAGTACACTGTAATTAGCTCTGTAATTTATTATTTAGATATAAATGATATCCGTAGCTCTATTAGGTAACTAGGTAGGTAGCTAAAACTTTATACTCACTACTAGCTGATGCCCGTGGCTTCGTCCGCGTGGATTTAGGTTTTTCAAAATCCCGTGGGAACTTTGTTTTTCCGGGATAAAAAGTAGCCTATGTGCTAATCCAGGATATTATCTATCTCCATTTCAAATTTCAGCCAAATCTGTTCTGTGGTTTTTGTGTGAAAGAGTAACAAACATACACATTGCACACACACATACATACACACAAACTTTCGCCTTTATAATATTAGTGTGAAGTGTGATTAGGATAGGAGAAGCAAAATAGATAGCTATAAAAACAAATTCATCCTACGTCAAAGAAACATGTCGGTCTACAGTCCACTATTTATGCGACCTTCGGCTACTGGAATCGATTTACTGTGACGAGGATCAAATAATGTACGAACGTACCGCAAACATCCGTCGGCTGAGAAAAACATCTTATAATAAGCTTAGGAGCTCCGGCTGCTCGTAACGGACCGGCGAATCAATGCGACGAACGCGGAAGTATAACACAATTTAATGAAAATGCCGTACGATCGATATTTTCTATCGATGCGTTACAGTTTCTGAGGTACCGAGGTGGAAATGAGGCTAAAGCTCACTGTTTTGAGGAGAAAAGTATTTGCCTTGAAAAGGCGCTTCATAGCGATAATGCCGCCTAAAGTCCATTTTTTTTTCGCTGTTAAGTTCTTTGTAGTGGATAGTACAATAATACCTAATATTTTCATTTACTAGCTTGTAAAGTTATAGTAAATGAAAGCCTACGACATCCGCGTTTTAGATATTTTAAATGCCATAGGAATAGGTACTTTGTTTCCCCGGACAAAAACTACTTCTACGTCTAAATCACTCCTAGGATAGTTTTATATCTACCTGTCTGTTAAGTTTAATAAAATAAAAGCGATCCAATCAATTGCCGCATATCAATTCAAGGTTAAATATAGATTCTAGCAGCTAACCTAGAAAACGGCAAAAACTTGTACCAAAGCGACGATGCGGCGACAATTCCAGAAATATTTTCAGCTGAATGGGCCGAGATGAGGTGTTATTATCGAATCTCGTCGAGATCGGATTTCGTTTTTATGTTATTCGTTATCGTGACGGGAAACGATCGACGGGAAGGGAGAAAAACGTAATAGCTGCTTTTTGCCGTCGCTTCGCCGGTGACAAATTGCGCGCAATCCAAGTTTCCGATTTGACGGAATCAACCTGTTGACTTGACGCTGAGTTTTTCACATGATTTTTACACTATTTCACCGATCACCATAGGATCACCATAGAACACCTACGTGTCTAAAATCAAATACAGAGATTAAACTTTATTTCAAACTTGGATGCACTTACCCCTGCAAATCCGTTTATTAGGTATTACAGATATAATCGTGAAGAAATTTTTGAAACAAGGAGAATTAGGTAATTACGTATTAAAGAAAATTTCAAGCAAATGTAAGTAAGTAGGTACTTAAACAATAATATCTAAGCTTAGCTTTTCATATATTTTACAAAACACAATAATTGACGGTGCGGTTCGTAATAACGGCGAACAAAATTTTTACGACGTCAAATTCAAAACTGCCACGTAGATGAAAACAGTTGACATAATATGAGGCTGTGCTCAGAGTAACGACTTTTAACTTGACAGTAATTACCTACCACCTGTAAAACAGTTCTTTTATTCCCAAGTTCTGTTTTTTTATACATTCCTTCAACTTTCTTCTTGCCCGGGCTTCCCCTATCTAAGCGATGCATTCTTAACTCCCTAACCTACGGCCCTGCAAGGATCTGTATACCTGTATACTGTATACCTGTATACCTGTATACTGTATACCTGTATATCTGGATCTGTATCTGTATACCTACATGTACCTAGGCATAGTAAGTATTTGACAATAATATGTATTGCTCTTTTGAAAAGGCACCGCCTACTTATCTTAGCGACCTTTATAGCTTAAAGCTCAGCCAACTTAAGTACCTAGGTACTTAAGTAACATTGAAGGCATTTCTTCAAATCAATTTCATGCACTCTATTTATTTCACGTTATTTATAGGTCACCCATTGAATTTATTTTTAGAAAGAAGATAATCGTCTGAATCCACGAGGCTTGCAGTGGAATCT
The DNA here is from genome assembly GCF_905333055.1 of Maniola jurtina. Lineage (NCBI taxonomy): Eukaryota > Metazoa > Arthropoda > Insecta > Lepidoptera > Nymphalidae > Maniola > Maniola jurtina. Next base: position 6,103,322 of record NC_060046.1, on the reverse strand, counting down.
GTTTATGATTGGCGGTGATTATTGTTGGATAGTCTATTTCGGGTTGTCAATGTCGTCCCGCCTTGGAGGCTTTGGAGGTCGCACGTGGGTGACGGGGATCCTTGCACGTGGATCATACGACCACTGTGTCATGTGACTTCTGAAATTTAGGGATTCGTTTATTTATGTTTTACGTTTTGTTTTTATAAAGTTTACGCGATAGAAATTGAGATTGCATTTGGTAGGTAAACACAGACTATCACAAGTGTAAATTAAAAATTTATAACACCCCCGACAAGTCAAGGTTACAGTAACTAGTCCAAAGTATCTGAGTTTTCCAAAACATCATTTTCAAATAAATAATCATGTATCTAGGCAACGTCGATCTTGACAGCTTGACATTTGTCAATTGACATAATATTATGAACCTAACGGTTATCTAACCTTCTTTTCTACAAGAAAACTAGAAAAGAGCTGATAACTTTTAAACGGCTGAACCAATTTTTTTGGATTATGGCTAAGAACACTCTCGATTAAGTCACCTTTCAAACAAAAAAAGTAAATTAAAATCGGTTCATTCGTTTAGGCGCTACGATGCCACAGACAGATACACAGATACACAGATACTCAGATACACACGTCAAACTTATAACACCCCTCTTTTTGGGTCGGGGGTTAAAAAGGGGTGCTATCACTCGATATATCGGGATACGAGTCATCTCAAAAAGTTCAGAACAGAATAGTTTTGATCAATAGAAAGAGGGGTTTTGAAAAAAAAACTTAAGGGAACATGCACCTACGGTTTACGTACCTACGAAAGCAGATCAACTCAGTTTTATTAACACTAGACGATGCCCACGACTTCGCCCGTGAGAACTTTTAATATTCCGGGATGAAAAGTAACCATCTTTTCTACAGTCGTTAAACAGTTGAGCCGTGAAGAGATTACAGATAAATAAACACACTCGCAGATTTTATAGTATTAAATAAATAATATTATGCAGTAGGTATGTAGTTTTATAACTTTTTACTAAGTTTATTTACATATTAGGTATAGGTAGGTATATTTAACATACCTAGGTAGTGGTAGCTGCTTATTGGATAAGTACATGAATAAAAATTATAATATTTTTAAACGAACTTAAATTACTAAAATCATATTAGGTGACAGACTCTAAAACTTGGTTTTTAATAATAATCAATAAAAAGTACCGTAAACGTAGATTTATATTAGTTATGTTAATTACCAACACATTCAAATAAAGTTCATATGTTAAGTGATCGCTTCACCCTAAGTTCATAAATTTTGAGGACGTCCATAAGGATTGTGAATGTGGGAAACGACATGAATGGTTGAAAATTGACTGAATTTCAAGCGTGGCACCGCAGACTTACGATTAGCCAGCTACAAACAAGGAGGTAGTTTTTTAAATTCCTATACAAGTTAGCCTTTGACTGCGTTCTCACCTGATGGTAAGTGAATATACAGTCTAAGATGGTAGCGGGCTAACCTGGTAGAGGTATGGCAGTTTCATTAGTCTATAACCCTGGTCGGGTATTCTAATTAGGTACTATCTATTCTAAATTGCTTGGCTTTGCCGGTAAGGTGGTAACTAGCCACGGCCGTAGCCTACTACTACACCATACCAGAGACTCCCCCCGCAGGGAACTCTCACATATATGTACTCGTAAGACTACAGCGCTCATCACTTCGACAGGGAGGTCAAACAAGGAGTATAAATAATAATTTTTTTGTATATTTTATAATTTCGTACTAATTTTTTTATAAAATATAGGTACAATTACTAGTTGATGCTGCGGCTATGGATTTAGGTTTAAAGTTTAAACAAACACGTGGGAACTCCTTGGTTTTTCGGAATAAAAGGTAGCCTATGTCACTTTCCAAGTCTATAAACCACCCACCCACCATAACCCATGCAATCAATCACGCCGATTGACACTGGTCTGATCTGGTGGGAGACTTCGGCCGTGGTTAGTTATCACCCTACAGGCAAGCTTTGCCGCTAAGCGATTTCGCGTTCCGGTACGATACTGCGTAGAACCCGATCTACGGGTTTAATGAAACTTCCATACCCCTGCAAGTTAGCCCGCTTACATCGTAAATCGCATCATCACTTACCACCAAAAGAAAACGCAGTCTAGAGCTAACTTGTATAAAAATTAAAAAAAAATGTCTAGTGTCTACGCCATTGCTTACACGTGGCATCCTTACACGCTCCTATCGGTAAAGGATCTTATTGCTCTTTTATATCTCTGGCTTCCGCATTACGTGATACGTCGTTACATTTCACGTGGCATGAGGCCTTTACTTTCATAGAATACTTATGATCCTTTTGATATACTTAATTGATCATTTTCTTAATGACAAAGTTGCATGGAAGGAATCGGCTTTGCATTCAGCTGCCTACAAGATAGTAAGTATAATGATTTGTTACATTGATATAGCTACTGTATAATTGTAAAAGCTTACCTTTTGAAAACAATAGCTAACTTATTTCAGTAGGTAGACATGGAGTAGTCTTACCATAGAAGCCTTTAGGATTATTGAATTTAGTTTTAATTTTTTTTTAATTTAGTGGGCTTATGTTTTGTATCTAATTACTTCACAGAGTGGAAACGCAGTTTTCATACAAGAGACACATATGATAAGAAAGCTTGGGAATGAGGCTTTATTCTAATAGGTTTAAGGGATTTTGTGAAGTGGTGATAGTAAAACTAAAAAGAATACCCGGCTGAGTTTATTGTAGGCTCTTCTCAGACTGGGCGCGTTTGGAACCCTCGTAGCTTTAGTTTTAAGTTTACGTAATGAATTTATCACCATTACCTCACAAATTCAACAATTGACAATCTAAAAGTGGGTATGGTGGGTATAGCTACCACATATAGGTACCTAAGGGAAAATTCCCTGATCTGTGGTACCTACCTACTTACTACTTTGAATAGTACCATTATATATTCTGTGTTAATGCTTTGAATTTGAGTTTAGAACTAAAAAATATAATTAACGTATTCATATCTAGTACCTATCTAGTATCTACAGAATAAAAATTATTTATCTATCAGCGCGAAGGAAGAGTGGATATTGCGCTTTTTGAGATAGGTAAGCGCTTTTAAATAAATACCTGCAGGCTTTGAGGGATACACTTTGTTGAAGTGATTTACCTACATAAAATCACATTGCAAAAGAACCAATATATGGAGGTTTTAAGAGACTGCTTTTTACTTAACTATTTTTTTACTACTAAATAAAAATTGCCAAAGGATGTTATGAATATTTAAAAAGGTATAAAAGTCGTGTTAATGTTAAAATCATTAGTTAGGCCTTTTTTAATGCCGAGGGTTAATATTTTAAATGTAAATTAGCTCATAACTATAATCATAAAAAGTTATGTTCTATTGTAATTAATTACAACGGAAGGGCGCTTCTCCACTGAATACATAGTTGTAAGGTTCGTGCAAAGTTAATAAAAATACATAAGTCTGTAGTCTGTACACTTTTCTTTTTTTATGAATTCAGGTTTTTATGAATCCCGTGGGAATTCTTTGATTTTCCGGGATAAAAAATAGCCTATGTCACTTTCCAGGCCTTTAACTATACCCGTGCAATAAACGTCAATCTTTTGCTCCGTTGCGACGTGATTGAAGGACAAACCAATGAAACAACATACTAACACACTTTCGCATTTATAATAAGTAGGTACCTATCTATTGATAGTGATGGGTAGTGATAGGTCAGTCAAATCACCTTCGTATCTACCTACGTACCCAGGTTGTGCTTTATGCAGATCCAAACATTCTTTGATACAAAACAAGTTTATAATATGTAGAGTATATCCTTACTTATATGAGGACACTGGATACTGTGGTGGCACGCTTTCGTTTAGGCCTATGCCTAGCAACGGACGCAAATAAGCTGATGACTGATAGATCCATAATATCCATAATCCATAATAATAATATTATAAATGCGAAAGTGAGTCTGTCTGTCTGTCTGTCTGCGTCTGTCTGCTACGTTTGCACGGCCCAACCGCTGAACCGATTTTAATGAAATTTGGTACAGCCTTGGAATACATTCCGGGGAAGGACATAGGCTACTTTTCATCCCGGAAAATCAAAGAATTCCTACGGGATTTAAAAGACCGAAATCCACGCGGGCGAAGCCGCGGGCATCCGGCATCCAAGCATATTTAGTTGGTGATAATTTATTATTGTTTAAAATAGTTAAATGATCGACACAAAAGTATAAAGAGGCATTGGCAAACCGCGTAGAAGTCACTAGATCATTATTTAGGAGCTTGTCTGTCGCGTGCGCTTGGTGATTTAATTTTAGTTGAAGTTTTAACGAGCTATTAAGAAGTTTCGTTACCGACTAGGTAGGTACAAATGAGCCTAGTTTTCGTCATTAGCAAACATAGTATCATCGCGTGTCGGCCAGGCGTGGTACATCAAGATGACGTCAGAGAAAGTTCACGATTAGCCATAAAATATGACTTAATGTTTAAGCCTTTATTTATAGGATTAGGTAAACCATAAGGTCGCAATGGAGTTCTATTCGAATTGTGAAGTTGATTTAACGATTTCAGTAGCTACCCACTGGATATGCGTGCGAGTGACGTCAGCCGCCATTAAATTGACAAGTTTTTGTGGTTGCTGAAAATTCTTTGCATGCTCCGGTTCACTTCCTATCAACAAACTAATCCTAGCTAATTCACTCTGCTTTCGCACAAGTGGTTTACTTATTTATTACTAGAGGATACCCGCGACTTCGTCCGCGTAAATGTAGGTTTTTGAAGATCCCGTGGGAACTGTTTGGTTTTCCGGGATAAAAAGTTGTCTATGTCAGTAACATGGACGCAAGCTACCTCGGTACCAAATTTCATACAAATCCGTTGAGCGGATGGGTCTGTAGGAATGCCGCGGGAACTCTTTGATTTTTCGGGATAAAAAGTAGCTTATGCCCGTCCCCGGGATATACTCGTAAGCTAACTCTGTGCCAAATTTCGTCAGAATTGGTTAAACTGTTGGGCCGTGTGAAAAGGTAGCAGACAGACACACTTTCGCATTTATATTATTAAGTATGGATGACGTGCAGTTGTATAGCTATCTCACAGGGCAAATATAGGTTATATATTATAGCACCTATATTTTCCTCGTATAAATTCTACCATAACTTATTTAACTTTTTTAAAGTTATGAGCGATTACTTGGACAAACGAGAACTGCGCTATTGTTTTAAATACGATTCAGAGATTATATATGTATAGGTACATCTTTGTCATTGGATCTACAAAGAGCTCGAAAATACTATGAGTTTTATCATCACAAAATGATACTAAACAAAAAATAAAGAATTCCGACAAGTGAACTTGTTTGAAAAAAAAAACGAACGAAAAAAAGAAAATCTTAACTCTAAATCGATAAAATTTTATGGGCATAAAATTAATGGAGGAAGACGACTCCTAATCTATCGATTATCACTTTGGGCCAAACAAGAATAATAAAGATAGAACTTTTATTATCTGCGCCGGACCTATCTCCGAAACCTCACTCACCGGATATCTCACTTCCAAGTAAAGAACAAAACAAGCTTAATACCATGGAATAAGGGCATTCACAAAGGCGTCCGAGTGCGCGTGCCGATGGTTTAGCTCATGGCTTCTCAAAGTGTTGGAATCCCTCTGGATTCCAACACTATATCCATCAACACCATATATCGTAGAATAACGTAAACTTGGTTCCAAGTATGATTCATTGATGTTGTTCTAATAGACGCACACCCACTACTGGTTTCTTGTAAGGATCGCCACACGATTTTGTGCTGCATGTGTCCAGCGGCGATTCACTTGAGATCATCTGTCCACCCAATGGAGCGTCTCTCAATACGGCGCTTTCCTATGCAGGGAAGTCCTTTACATGAGTTCACAAGGAAGGCAGTCTTCAGAGCGGAATGGAGACGCATAATTGAGCGTGCTATATCACTGCAGTGATGACCACAACCGCTCTGCCAAAAGCCTATTGGCAGAGAAGAAGACGATGCCAAGCTACTTTCAAACTCATCCGAAATATCTGCCATTCTGATTTCAGTCTAATATCTACCTAGTCTATATTTAGGTACTAAACAATTACAATGAAATCATGAAACACTTATAAAACAGAAAGGGCAATCAATCGTGAAAGAAAATGCACTGTCCACTGAAATATTGCAATCAAATTTCACATACCCTGCAATATTAGATCTGGAAGGTACTTTCGGCATATTTTTCTTCCTATATCTATGGAAGGAAAAATGCTTTCATCTTGTAATTTAACATCTACATTGTACACAATTTTTTTAGTTGCGGCACTACAACCAATCTTACTTCTATACTGATATGATAAAAGAGGTAAAGTTTTTAAGTTTGGTATAGGAAGTAATCTCTGGAACTACTGAACCGATTTTGAAAATTCTTTAATAATATTAATAATATTAATTTATTTAGTATAATATTTTTTAGATGTACATACATACATATCCACAAAGAATTATTTATATTAATTTTATTTTCAAAAAAAATCCAGATCTCTGAGAAAATAATAAGTTACCCGTGGGAACCCGGAGCGGGTCGCTAGTAACAAACAAATAAGTTAGTCTTCCTTTCACTTTGAGAAGCTTTGGGTTAGACTATTTCTCACCTGATGGGGTTTAAAAAAACGCTGACCACTTGAGTTTCAAGTACCCCATTGTTTAACCCACCGTCCGGACAATGCTCTCGATTTTGTGAGCTCTTCCTTTATCTACCCTTGTTCAATCCATCGGTCCATTGAGGATCCCTTTTAAAGTGACTTCATATGCATAAACACGCATGGCACTTGAGAACTTTTTATAGAACCTTATTTGGTTTAATAATAAATACTTCTTGCAATCCAACAAGATAAAAATAATCTATTTTAATTAATGTTCGAGTTCCAATTTCCAGCAAACAACAAGACAGAAAACCATCTACTGTACCTAGTGCTCTGCAAAGTAAACTCAGTGATAGCCACCGAGGTAGGTAGGTTCTACATTTCTGCTTCACTGGGTGATATTAAAATATTTTTCATAGAAAGCCTTCAATGGACTAAAAAATGAGCCCGATGGCTATCATTCAGTATTAGACACTAAACTAGCCAATCACCCCGGGTAGGTATTCGATCTCGTAAATTGTGATCAGCTAGAAGATACCCACCTACCAATTATTGGCGTCACTCAGAAAAGCAGGTATTATTTAAATATTTTTATCGAATTATTGGAATGTCCTCTCCAAAACCAACACAAAAAAACACAAGTTTAATGTGTAAGGTTATCCGAGAGTTTTAATCTAAACAAACTAATGCCAAAATAAATAATTTAATTAGAGCGTGATTGCTATCACAACATCTAATTATTCAGTTTACAATCCAAATACCGAAAATATGCGATATCGCTCCGAATCTCAGAAGGAGACTGAACTAAAACCTTCGAAACACCCGTATTTAAGCAAGTTCAATCTTGTTGGCCTCCTAGCAACAGATTGTATGACATCGAATGAGCCAAATATCGATTTTATCAAACTACCTGCATTAGGTAAATTAATAATTTTATATTATTTTTGACAACTCAAATCAATTTTTAAAAATAACCTTACAGTTCGGCCGTCCTGAATTTAACACGTCCTCGTGTTTCTAATCAATCTTGTCATGTCAGTCGCGGGCTTCCTTGCCCTAAGTCAAATCGAAATCATGGGCTATCCTGCCCTCCGTCAAATCATTAAAACCTACCCTTGAACTGCCGAACTCTCAGTTTTAATATCAAGTCAACAATAAATCCAAATGACTAACTTCTCATTCGATGTATACAAAATCTGAACCACTCATTGCAAATTACTTTCCAATTTACAAAAGACTAAATTATTTAAAAAAAAACTAAAAATTTTAATCACCAAATCAAACTCAATAAAAATTTTAATCAAATGTGGGTTGTTTACAAAAAGATACCAAAGCGAAATTAAGACAACGTGAGACACATCCCACTTCTGAATTATTGGCGTCACTCAGAAAAGCAGGTATTATTTAAATATTTTTATCGAATTATTGGAATGTCCTCTCCAAAACCAACACAAAAAAACACAAGTTTAATGTGTAAGGTTATCCGAGAGTTTTAATCTAAACAAACTAATGCCAAAATAAATAATTTAATTAGAGCGTGATTGCTATCACAACATCTAATTATTCAGTTCACAATCCAAATACCGAAAATATGCGATATCGCTCCGAATCTCAGAAGGAGACTGAACTAAAACCTTCGAAACACCCGTATTTAAGCAAGTTCAATCTTGTTGGCCTCCTAGCAACAGATTGTATGACATCGAATGAGCCAAATATCGATTTTATCAAACTACCTGCATTAGGTAAATTAATAATTTTATATTATTTTTGACAACTCAAATCAATTTTTAAAAATAACCTTACACAATGCATATACTTCTGTGTTAGCTTTTATACAAAAAGTATGTTAGAATGCTGATAGGTAAATACGAGGGGGTACTAGGCACTAGGCAAGGTATGAATCGCGGTTGATATTCAATTACAATGCAAAACCTGTACGCAAGCTATTTATAAGTCAAAGAAATACATTTATGCATTTATAAAAATACTCATTAGGAATTTGAATAAAATAAACAATCAATTATGTTAATCGCATAACCACATATACCCCACTTCACATTCAATAGTTTTATATCTACCTAAGTCATTCATGAATAGATAGATATCTACTGTTGGTAGGTTCAGTACCTGCCTACATTGAGTGGGTAATTACTAATTTCTAATTTGGTAGTAGGTACTATAGGACTTTAGGTTTATCAAATAAGTACCTACCTACCTAAGTATAATAAGTAAATAGACAGTGACATAGTGGTAAGCGTTGTTGTCTCACGTGGGAAATAGATTCGATACCCGGCTGAAGTAGGGGCAGTTTGGGAATTTATAATTTCTAAATTCCCTTTGGTTCGGTCCGGTGAGAGGCTTCGGGCGTGGCTAGTTAGTTTTTTTTTGGCACAGCCTGCATTGGTAAGCTGGCATTCAAGTTCTAGAAGTTATACCTATCTAATACCTACTTCTTGTATAATTCTTGTACTTGTTGTAACTTAGAAACTGACACGTAAACTTCCGCTTAGAAAGGTTTTTGAAAATTCAACCCCTAAGAGGATAAAATAGGGATTTGAAAGTGTTGTCCACGCGAACAAAGTCGCGGAGCATAAGCTACTGCTAGTCTGCAATATAGGTTAATTGTTATGTATAACCAATACAATATTATGCTGTTTCAACACTATAATAGTATAATTATTACATAATATAACTATAGGCGACTGCCTGTCATACTATGCTACAATACATCAATCGCAATGAACAATTTTGTCAAAACTAAAAATCCCGAACGAAATGAGAGCCTTCGCGTTCTTGTAGAAAAAAAAACATGTAACCACGTGCCACGGCACATACATTCCCATACATACAAGTATAACCGACACGTATACCTGTAGGTACATATAGTACTATGGCGACTGTCCACTCATTCATAAGAAGCGGTTCATTCATGCGAGCGCGCGGACAGTGAATGGGAGCGAGCGAGATAGAAGATAGCATAAGGTCGCGTTACAAGTCAACAATATTATTTCCAATTCCCACACAGCGAAGCGATCGTTTTTAGAATAGGATCACAATATGTGATTCTGCTGAGCAAATTGACCAAGTGGTCAAATTGAATAAATATGCGAATTTATATGGATGTAGATACATAGATATAAAGATAGAAAACTTTATTGCACACAAAACATGAAACAACCAAGACAAAACAAAGAAATTAAAAATCTATATCTTACTTGACCCGCTCCGGTATCATGTAGGTGAATTTTCTGAAAATCCTTTCTTTATGGGGGTCTACGTTATAATTATTATTAGTATGTAAGTAGGTTAAACCTATCAAGTTTCTAGACTCAATGGTTTGAACTAATGTTTTGCCTTTTAAATATTAAGAAGCTTGCAATTATATTATGTTATTACGTTTTTATACTTTTTACATTACTTTTTCTTTTAATTTCCGCAGGGACCACAAGCGCTTGATGGTGCCTTCGGACGGGTCGACCTACCGTATTGGAACTTAAAGTCAATTCCATTGAACGTTGGACGGCTTGAGACTCGTTCCACGAAGCGTTTTGAAACAATAATTGTTGGTTGTTTGTAAAACTTACGTTAAGGTGAAGAGGGATTATCGTAGTTCATTGTTTTTTGAAGTAGGTCTGTAATAACAAAGGCTTTTTCCGGTTTCTTTACGTTGCATACGTGTAAAGAATGGTAGGTAGGTATAAGCTTTTGATATAAACTTTGAGTTATTCAACTAATCTTTATGTCAGATCAAGCGCATTTACAAAATCCACTCGAAACAAGACCGATGGGGATGATTAACTTTATTAAAATACGTCCATTAGAACTCGAGCTACCTAGATGGCAAACCCTAATATAAATTATTTTAAATAACGCGGTGAAAATTTATATAATTTATAAAAAAATACTAAAAAAACAATGAAGTACAGTAAGTTTAAGTTAGAATCAATATAAACGTATCTTTATACCCAAGCAACAAGATTGTGTAAAAAAACATCGTCGGTAGGAAGTCAACCCGAGCGCGACTCAATATTCTTGATACTTGTAAGGTTCCAATACCATTCATTGAATCTCATTGAAGACTAATAAAATATTTTATTTATGAAAGTATTTCAAGATGAGATATCACTAAGCATTACGTGATTTGCCAATTTTGAAAAGGGTATTTCGGGTTTACTTATAAGTATCCAAGAAGTATGCCTACATCTGAAAATATGCACAACATTTACAAATATATGAAAATAATAAAAAATTAATATGTGAGAATAACTTCATTTATTATTTAAGATTTCAATATGTAAGCAGTGTCTTAGTATCTTAGATTATATTGTTTTTATACTCAGGATCCTTTGCATACGTGACGTGTTATAAAAAAGGTTCATGTACTCGTACTATACTTACTTTTTAAAGTGAAAGTTTGTTTGTTGTTACACTGTACACAGAGCTTCCTAGCTTTAAAATTACCTTTTTAACAACTCACAATGTTATAAGCTAATCCAGCCAATAAAAGTTTTAAATACAAATTATTTCTTGTACAATGGTACGGCACCCTTCACGTCCGAGTCCGACTCGCACTTGGCGGGTTTTTAATACTCGGTAGTTATAGGTATGATGTCTCGGAAAATAAAGCTGGAAGCCCTGTTTTTCGGGCCCTATTTTGCACAGAAAGTTTTGTTATTAAAACTAATTTAAGTCAATATACGTTACGTAATTTTTGTCACGTTTATCTTATATTTGTTGTTGGGCCAAATAAAATGAAAAAGTTATCTTTAAGTTATGGTTAGTTATATTTCGATGGAATATAAAAAGCTTGAAAGTATCAAACCGTGTTGGTCGTCGTCGGAGGTGGTTTTACCGGGCGCGTAGGCCAAGTGGTACCTGCCTCGGCGCGCCCGCCGCCAGTCCGAGCCCGTTCGACCCGCAAACTACTCGTACACGACACGACAGCCGAACAGAGCCTTCGATAACACAAGTGTGACAACTTGACGACTCCCGATACCTCGATAGCTGACAGTGATCATGCAAGTGCTCACCACGGTACTGTTCGCGTGCGTGCTCGCGGCCGTGCGCGCCGTCATCCGGACCCCGCTCGAAGCGTTCCGGCCTTCCGGAGAGATCCACATCCGAAGGCCGGACAAGCTGCCACTTCTCCCGCACAGACGCTCCAACACGCCCAAAAGTGGACTCAAGGTCCTATACCAAACTGGAGTGAGTATTCACAAGCTTTTATCCTACCCTGTTTTGTAACTGTAACTCACTATTCAAAATTCGTGTCGTATAACTTTAAAGTTTAAACCATTTAACCTGACTACAGGTTAACCATATTGTCAGGACATTTATAGAAAACTTAAATTGTTATAAATTTTATGCTCCTAACTATAATTTATTAAATAAGATTAAAAATAAAATAACTTTAACAGCTTACAAAGTAAGGTATATTGAAACTCCCGAATCAAAACAAAATTCATATCGCCCATAAACTAGCTTCTTTAGAGCTTTCGCGTTTTGTATTACTTACAAGATATCGAAATATCACTTGGAACTTCGTTTTGCAACCCTCTTGTGACCTAATTATGAACGTGTTGATTGCGAAATTGGTATTATTCACAGGCCTATAACGGTCTTTTATTGATTAATAGCACTTAATTCGCCTTAACGGATGCAGAGCTTTCCGTAAAACCTACTTGTTAATCTGGTAAAATATGGTTCATAATAATTTTAATAAGCGGTTTCGAAATCGCCGGAAAGCCTCGTAAGCTTATCCACCACGGTTTAATTTACTCGTATTTATGTAGGTAAGTACCGCTTGCGAAATATCGGGCGACAATTTCTAGTAGGTATCAAGTTAAAATACTAGAAGGTGAGTATATCCTACCGCGAGATACATGAATTCATACATACCTACTTGTTGATATTATAAATGCGAAAATGACTCTGTTTGACTGTTAGCTTTTCAGGACCCATCCGTTTAACCGATTTTGATGTTTGGTAGGCACAGAGTTTCTTTGCCTATTGGACGACCGTATTATGTTAATTTCGATCCCACGTGGGTTTTAAAGCCCCACCCATTTGAACGATTTTTCGGATACAAAAAGCTTGCGTTGTGGACACTGACATAGGCTACATTTTATCCCGAAAAATCGAAGACTTCCCATGGGATTTTTAAAAGACCTTAATCCACGCGGACAAAGTCGCGGGCATTATCTTGAGTTCAATATATCTACAGTATAAATAACAGTAGAGGCCATGAAAGCAAAGCCGTGGACAAAATTTAATAATAACAACTTGACCCTGTCGGACTAGGGAATTGTATTTATTTACCTATTGTGTATTTCAAGTAAAGCTACTATTACTAAAAATATTCTTTCTGTTACATACATAATATTTGAATGTCCTATATATTACCTTTTCATATCGAGGTAGGTATGTATAAATTACCTTGAAATGAATTTGAAGTAAGTATATAATTGAATTCTATGAAGAATTAGAAGCGCATGGGAAACATTTTATTGGCGCAAAAGTTAGGTGCCTCGATGAATAATAAAACATAGGCAAGAAGGTATACTTATAATCTTATCTAAATTAAAGGTTGGAACTTCCAACCTTTGATTTAGATAGGAGTAAGGCGATATTGGATATAAGATACACTTCCAACTTGGAACTATATCTAATATCCAATATCGTGGAAACAAGTAGGTAAGAATGCAATAAGCATCCATGCTATGAACTATTGCTAGCTTTCAAAAAACCTAAAAAAATGATGAAGAATTTAGACAATAAATGACATAACTATAAACCTACTCCAGGTCAAGTTCCAGTTATATACCAGTCCATCACTTTATTAAGATCTAATAAAGACAGGAAAGACCATTGTCCACAAGACATTAGCCAACTGGCCAAGATACCCAACTCATTCCTACTTATTTCTCATGATTATTCGATGATTCTAATTAGTAGTACGTGGGCCCATACATAATCTCATAAGGCATTACAATCATAAGTCGTGACAAACGACACGAAGTAAGAGCCATTGAAATAAAAGAATTTGTATGAGTCTCAGGTCAAATTTAATATAGAATTCCGCTTAATCGTTTTGCAACTTCGATTCTTGTAAAACGGTGTTCGCAGAAGAAGGGAATTTAATTAATTATTATAAATCAGATATGTTTTTGATGGGCAAGTACTTACTAGTACGCGTAGGCAAGTTGACTATCAATAAACTATAAGTACCTAGGTATCTACTGCACTGATAGAATACGTATAAATACTCGTATTCCTAAATCTACCACAACTATGGATAATTATTGACATCATGAACAGAACTTAGGTATCAGCTCACAAGCACAAAAGGAGCTTTTCTGACTTCAAAATTTATAGTGCGTACCGGGTACCTTCAAGTCAAGAGTGAATAGGCATCTTCTAGGCAAGCGCGCTTCATCTTAGGCTGAATCATCACTTGAGGCAGGCTCTGATTGCAGCCAAGTCCTAGGCTATAAATTAAACAAAAATTTAAATCATGTCCTAAAATTGTACGTAGAATAGAAACATTAAACTAACAACTTTATTTTTAAAGTTTATCTATGTAAGAACAAAGGTAATAAAAATAGTTTATATTCGTCAACGTCCTACTAGGAACACATTCTTCAGTGACCTCTCGGAATTCTCAGGAATGTGGAGGAAATATTTGAAATTTCTCCCATCCGAGCCTTTTCCTGGATCATCCGACCACATGCTCTATGACGATCATGCAAACGCACGAGATATTAGTCATGTGTTTGTAAGTGCTTCTACGAAGGGAACCACCCGGCAATTAGCCCAATTAACACAAAAAAAATTACCGACATACGAACGCAGTGACTAATATCACATCCAGCAGGAAACGAACCGGAAAATTTAAAAACGATCGCACCTACATTCCGAATAAAAATACCATCAAAATAACTGCACATCACAACATAACCTGCCACTGATTTCCTCAGTGAAACTAATATCGACAGTAATTACATATGAGATAAATAAAAAATTCAAGTCACGGATGTCAAGTTTTGTAAGTCATATTTCTAAAACAACGTTAATCATATTATTATGCCTAATTTCAAAGTCGATTCAAGAAGATAATCGTCCCGACCTAGGCTCTGTGAGCTCTGTGCAAACGACAATAGATTCTGTTGGTTGCGTTACGCACGTTTTAAAATGATTCGTAAGATGTATGTGTTAAAAGTGGAAATGCGGGTTTGTTTTGAATGTTTTAAAATGCGTAATTTGAATGCCGTAGCGGTGCACGGCTGCGTAGGTGAATGCGTAACACTGGTAGCGGCAGGTGTTCATTCACTCATTCTTATCTTGACAGCTTCGATGACTTACGGTCGAGGCTTCGTCCCGGCGGAGTGTGTGCTATTTGCTTGAAAAAATACCTTTTTTTCTCTTTTTTTTTATGTCACTGGCTTTAAGCTCATTTGTAACGGTAACCGTCTTTTCGGTCGTACGTCTTAAGGAATGGAATTTAAAAGTTATCTTGTCGTTTATCCATTATTCTTTTATGCAAGAATATAATCTTGACAGATACGAGAAAGTCTAAGTAGGTATTTTTTTCGATTAATAAAAAAATTGGTATTGGCAGTAGGTATGCAACTTTTAGCTTAATCAATTTTTCAACAGTTAAATATTAACATTTTAGGATATTATGATAATGAAAGGTTGACTACCTTACATAATCTACCTAATCCAGTCACTGTAAAGAGAACCAATTCAATTAGGTGTTAAAATCAAATGAGAACGATAAATCGAAATGAAAGAATGATTCGTATTTACCTAATAAGTGAGAAACCAAACATAATTGCCAAAAATATTTAATTTAGAAGTCAGTGTTTCTAGATTCACCTGGGATAGAGATCATGCTAGGTCGCCGGATAAAGTTAAAACTGTTGACAATATAAAAAAAGACACATGAGTAAGTGACCGCAGACATGACCAGTCAAGAGTAAATTAAGGAAGGACATTGTAACAATGGTTGACGAAATACAACAATCCTCGCTCAAGTGCCGGCAGTGGTTGAAAACGAAAAGAATGGGCAAGCCGAAGACCGACAAATAAACAAAAGAAGCGCCCCTGAATGACTAAACCGCAGGAGGGCGCTGGTCAATGATCACCCTAAACAACTCTATAGGTATACTGAGAACAATTCGATCTTATTACATGTATTCAAAAGTCAGAAGGAAGTAGATACATCTGAAAAGGTGTCAATTGCATTATTCATACTGTTTGATCTTAATTTAAGGAAACTGGTATTTAATTTGACTCTTCTTGTAAATCTCATCCCATACATTTACTTCGTTTTTGATCGCCAGCTGAACTGGTAGGCAAACCGAAGACCGACAAATAAACAAAAGAAGCTCTCCTGAATGACTTAACCGCAGGAGAGTGCAGGTCAGTGATCACTCTAAAGACCTATATAGGTGTACTGAGAACAATTTGATCTTATTACATGTATTCAAAAGTCAAAAAAGAGTAGGTATTACATCTGAAAAGGTGTCAAAAGCTTCATCATACTGTTTGTATCAATATCGGAGGTCATAAAATATGACCATAATGTTTAGGATCATGGTCATTCGATAATCAGCTGATTGTTCATACTTACTGGAATTAAAGAAATCATAAATATCGAGATTTATTTTCCTTTACATACAAAATAAAGTTATACAATATGATTTTCTATATCGAAAAATATGCTGACCATTTAAATCATAGTCACAAGTGTAAATTAAAAATTTATAACACCCCCGACGATCCAAAGTATCTGAGTTTTCCAAAACATCATTTTCAAATAAATAATTATGTATTTAGGCAACGTCCATCTTGACAGCTTGACATTTGTCTATTGACATAATATTATGAACCTAACGGTTATCTAACCTTCTTTTCTACAAGAAAACTAGAAAAGAGCTGATAACTCTTAAACGGCTGAACCAATTTTTTTAGATTATAGCTAAGAACACTCTCGATCAAGCCACCTTTCAAACAAAAAAAACTAAATTAAAATCGGTTCATTCGTTTAGGCGCTACGATGCCACAGACAGATACACAGATACACAGACACACAGATACACAGATACACACGTCAAACTTATAACACCCCTCTTTTTGGGTCGGGGGTTAAAAATAATGTTCTATTACACAATCGAATGAAGTGACCTAAATTCCTCAAGTGCCCAGTCATATCTTACATAATTTATGTTTGATGCAAAGTGATTATCAAAACGGATAAAGTAATAAACGAGCTGTCAGCATCTCACTACAATGTCACCGGTGACAGACTGAATAGGATAATGTATGTGAGGATCACGATTGATTGCCTGCGATTTGGGCACAGCTTGTCTAAACCCAGGTTATATTTAGCCTAACGGGACCTAGGTACAATGACATGCTATTTTCTTATAACCCATATAGAGCGTAGATGTAGAATGTAGATGTATGTAATAAAGTTAAAGAATTTGTAGATCGTCCATTTTAAAAAACTACACAGAAGGATTTTTATTCGATCACATTAAGGAAGAAAACTATGTAGGTTGTCCGACCGAAAACGATTTTTCAAAAATCGAAATCGCTATCAAACACTATGTGATAAAAAGGTCTTTAGCTACTAACTATAAAATATGTAAAAAAAACATACTATATGGAATGCTATTATCTCATACATAGCCAAATTATGAGAGAACATCATAGATGTTATCAAGCATTCAACGGAAATCGAGAGCGGAGGGATTGTGGTGGTGCCAAGGGCAATCCATCATTATGGTTTAGTAATATTAATTTTATCAAACAGCGACCTCAAACGGAGGTTCGACGATTTGTCAGCAAACTGACATCAATGAATATTTTGAAGACGCCTTTTAGTGATCGCAATTATTGTTATAGTGCGTTTCATTGAATAAGTAGTACCTATGGCGTTGTTGGCTCCCCTGTCTGTTGGGTGGTCATTGGCACCATATTGGCATGAGAAGACGCAGATTTTTGTTTATTTTCATTTGATTTTCATTTCATTCATTCAGGAAAATCAAATGAAAACAAACAAAATCTACGTCTTATGCAAATATGGTGCCAATGACCACCCAACAGACAGGGGAACCAACATAACGCCATAGGTACTATTCGATGAAACGCACTATACCAATTGTTTAATATTATAAGTTTTAATCATTGAGCCCGTGTGATTTTTAAACTACATTTGACAGCATACAGACAAAAACATTAATATGTAAAACATGTTTACAGAAAGGAATCAAACTCCGTTTACATGGGAAGCACTTCAAATACACTCCTCTTACTAGGCGATCAGCTTGAAATGGTAAATTGATAGGAACACAACGGATATAATTACGAAGCAGCAGTTTTCCTACGTTTAATTAATCGTTGCGTTAAAGAAATCTTCATTTCCATTTCCAAGCGCCTCTTAGATATCCGATAGGAAGGTACGTGTAAGAAATGGAGACGGATGTAACGGGAGTTACATGCAACTACATTGACCGGATTCGTAGCGAAATTACGAAAAAAATAATCATTATTAACTAGAGGATGCCCGTGGCTTCACCCGCGTGGATTTCGATTTTTTAAATCCCGTAGGAACTTTTGAATTTCTGGGATATAAAGCAGCCTATGTCCTTCCCCGGGATGTATCCCAAGTCTGTACCAAATTTTATTAAAATCGGTTCAGTGTTTGTGGCGTAAAAACATAGCAGACAGATAGAGAGACAGACAGAAAGACAGACAGACAGACACACTTTCACATTTATAAATTATAGTATGGATTTAAAACCTTGCTGATGGTTTGTAGCAAAGTGGAGTAACAAAATAAAGCTTAATGTAATTGGGGGAGGAATCAAAATCCAAATGATAGAAGATTTAAATTAACCGTCATGTCTAACACAAGCTTACACGCTTGCTGACTGGAAGAGAAGAAGAATAAGTATAGTATATCTCAGGGTAAATAATATATTATCTTTTAAATGAGGGAGGAAATATGAAAAATATTGTTTAAAACTTATAGATTGAATTAGCAATCCTTGGGAAATACAAGGATTGCTAATTCAGACAATTTTCGAAAGAAGGAGAATGACCAAGAATTTTTTTGTACAGAGTAGAACATTACCACAATATGGTTTAGCTGTAATAGGTACCTATTTAGTCCCACTAATATTATAAATGCGAAAGTGTGCTTGTCCTTCAATTTCCTTCAATTAAGTCGACAGAGCAACGGATCGGACAGAGTTTTTTGCATGGATGTAGATCTAAGAGTTTAAGACTATACCCTCGAAATTTATTAAAAGCCTAAATTCACGCAAACGAAGCCGAGGGTAAAATAGTGACTATTTATATAAAACAGAAAATATGCTTATTTTGCGACAATCAAAATGCCTCTAAACAATGATTGTGCACAAAACGTTCCAAGAAACATTATTTTAACTCTACGGCGAAAATAAAGCAAACCTTTAGGCACCTTCACGATTTCATAGCCATCAAACACTGACAGATCCGATTGAAGCAATAAAATGGGTATGTAATGAGATAATTAAGCGTAAGGCTCCGCTAGTGACTTTTTCTTGTCAAATCATCGTCAATACTTTTTTGTCTTGCAATGTTCCTGCACACACTTGCTGCAATGACGAAACACAAATCGATTTTAAAATGGATTATAATTTAAGATAAAAAATATTATCTAAGACAATATGGTTAATTCTTATGCTTATTTTTTGGCTCAGGTTGTGTCTGTATTTCTTTACTGAACTAAAATGACAAGTTTAAATTAATTGCTATCTTTTTCACAACACTCACTGCGGAAAAGGGAAACACTGTGATTTAAATCTGTCAATTCAGTGAAGTTTGGTTTGGAGATAGTGTAGTGGAATTATTAGTTGCAATGCCATTTTAGTTTTATGATTACAAGACAACCCGCCACTTATAGGGGCTTCTTTCATGTTTTTCCATTCATGGTTCGTCCATTCTTCTTCCTCCAGACCTTATCCCATGCTACGTGGGGTCGGCACAAGATGTCTTTCTCTTCCACTCTCTTCTGTCGTCCATCAACGTATCATTTACCCCTTTTATACGCATATCCTTTTTCACGCAATCCATCCACCTTTTCTTTGGTCGTCCTCTTGTGTTTTTCCTTCCACATGCTTCATGGTTCATCAATTGTGATCATAAAATAAGGTATACCGACATTTTGTGGGGGGTTACGTCGTTAGTGTGCGCTTAAACTAACACTTCTCCACGGTTGGGTCGGGCAAATAGCGTGACTCGAGACACGAGTCACAGAGTGAATGTAAAAAGTGACCTCGAGAGGGAATCTCGGCAACAACGTCACTGGTAAAGGCGGGACTACAATGCTTGGAATGCTGTCCGAATTCACCGATCAAACGTTTATTATTATACGATAGTAGAGTTTTGAAATGTTATGAACTGTGGTTTTGTTTTGCTTTTGTTTTGCTATGTTCTATTATTTACAACTAGAGGATGCCCTCGGCTTCATACGCGTGGATTTAGGTTTTAAAAAATTAGGTTTGATTTTCCGGGACAAAAAGTCTGTTACAGGGACGCAAGCTACCTCGGTACCTTTCATATAAATCGGTTAAGCGGATGGTTATTAAGGAATCCCGTGGGAACTCTTTGATTTTCCGTGAAAAAAAGTAGCCTATGTCCGTCCCCGGGATATAAACTAACTCTGTACCAAATTTCGTCAGAATTGGTTATACTTTTGGGCCGTGTAAAGCTAGCAGACAGACAGACATACAGACGAACACACTTTCGCATTTATAATACTTACTAATAAATATTTATAATATTAGTATGGAAGTATGGATGTTATATTACATTTATTATCCACCATTGATAAATAGTGTGGCTGTAGATTTATCTGTGCGCACTTACACTTACAGTACAACCCTTAATCCAGTGGTCGAATGAGAACGTTTTTAGGCAGGTCAAAAGCAATCTATAGTTAATACCTAAAGATTCAGATTTTAACACTGCTCCAATTTTTATAGAAATCGGCTCACAATCCATTAGAACCTACATACATACATAGAACATACATTTGGATCTGAACATACAAAACTTAATCAAAAAAAATAATACGACAGCCCTGCCAAAAAACGAACTACAAGCAAATCCTAAATTTGAAAATGGCGCCATATTGCTTTTTTTCAAAATAATTATAGCCAGTGTCATTCGGGATGATGTAAGGATTCTAACGATACATCAAAATCTGTTCAGGCATTTAGAAGTTATGATGGAATAAAGAAACTCACATACATGAAGCCTGAAAATATTACACTCTTTTTTGGGCAATCATGTAACAAGCTATACATTTTCAAAAGATTTTCACATAATATTTTGCCCTATCATTGAAAGTAGCTCAGAGTCGTTAACTACTTCGAAATCACCAAAAGCTTTGATTTATGTTTTATCACTAAAGTTTAATCAAAAACTTAAATGGAACCTTTATGGACGTAGCATTAGAGTTGTAGAAAAAGGACCAATAAGAGCATCCGGAGAGTCAAAGCTGCACCTGCGTTACGCGACAAAAAAACTAAACACGATGCACCTCTTATTTCTTTATTTCTCCAAAGCCTTTTAATAATAAACGGATTTACTCAGTTATCTAGAAGTGACCTTTTTTTAAAAAGAGGATATTGCGTGGGTCGGTTGTTTTTCGGTAGCTGACTTTTTTATTGTAGACTGAAGCTTTAATCTGTAGGGGCATAAACCAATATCTATTGCTACCAATTATTGAAAAAAAAAACTAGTAAGGTATGTACATTGTACCTACTTGTTAAATGTTAAAATTTTCAAATAACCTGACTGCGGTTTCCACTGCATCAGGTCTGGTGTTTATTAAGTGGAATTATGTAATTGAAGATTTTTAAAATTTGAAAATGGCATCGTACAGCGATCATAACTTTCACATATGATTTTTTTTCTCAAAATTGAAGCCAGTGCCACTTGGGAAGATGTAAAGATTTTTAACAATATCCCATATATTTTTTGTTCAGGAATTTTAGAAGTTATGGTGGAATAAAGAAACTCAAATAGGTACATACTACATAGACCCTGAAAACATTACACTCCTTTTTTCGGGCAGTCGTGATAAAATAAGCAAGTCTTTCGTGGCAAACCTGCGGTATGATTCACTAAATCAGTGTTCAACGATGAAAGATAACCACCGAGCTCCATTTATTATTAATTCATTGAAGGTTTTCTACAAAAAATCATTTTATTATCACCCAGTGAAGCAGCAATGAGAACCAACCATCGTCACATGAGCTGGTTGGCCGTTGTTATATAGTTGAACACTGAGTTAGCGTTAATCAGCATGCTGTTGTGTTTCCAAAAGTGTACCTACATACGTAGCTAGATATATTACAAACAATATGGAATAATAATAGGTATAATTTGTCTCACAAAAAATAAAAATAAGAATGTTGCGTACTTGTACGTCGTTTCTCATAACCGTTCCCATTATCTATCCCTATATTTCAATATGAAAGCCCGCTGAACGGAGCATCTCCGTGTCTTCTTCATTGTGGGGCATCCGGACGTATTCAAGACGCACGTGTCCCTTTGAGATGCCCCCAGTTCCAAGATGCTCGAGTGTTCAGAGGGGATTGTCAATGAGAGCTTGATTCTTTGAAAGTGGATCGGGGTAATACAGATTGTATGAACCGTGTTTTGATAGAATTAATATGTCTACTAGCTTTTAAGCCTGGTTCTACGCGTGAATATTGGTACTAGGTATTATGATGTTTCTTCTGACCGAATTTCAGTGACGACGGTCAATCTATACGGAGACCAGCCAACGACGCAGGAGATTGTTATAGTGCTCAAGTCAGCTGTGCGCAAACACAGGCCCTACTTCACAACCTACTCTCTTTTCTCAATACGAATGGTATTTCGTAGACTCAAAAGCACGTGTAAAAAGCACGTATTACCTCTATTCCTTTCAACACACCTAGTTTCTTCTTTCACCAAAGTTTGCCAGGTGGAGATTGCTCTGTTGCATACTGTTTATAGTATTTAGTTTTTTTGTTTTTGTCTTGATTATTTCAAGTTTTGTGTGCAATAAAGTTTTCTATCTATCTATTCCTCATTCATAGAAATGTTATAAATGCAAAAGTGTGTCTCTCGGTCTGCTAGGTTTTAATGTTTCATCCTTGTAAGCAATTTTGATGAAATTTGGTACAAAATTACATCCTGGGGATGGACATGGGTTATTTTTATCCTGAAAAATCAAAGAGTTCCCACTGGATTTTTATAAATCTAAATCCACACAGACAAAATTAACGACATCAGCTAGTATTGTAAAACCTACCTACTTATTACATACGCGCATGATAATCTCTACATAGCATTTCACCGTCGGATGAGAAACCAACAAAATATACGTACATTTCAATTTTAGTCGCATCTTAGAATACCTAGATATTCTAGTATTACAATTACCTAGCAAGCCTTAGGTGATCTTATTGCGTAGCGATTTCTTCCAGACAACCTTCGGGTTATGAATAGAAGATATCAATTTTTCCGTAGTTTACTTACCAACACGTGTAACTTTTTTTTTAACTTGCAACTTGCAAAATTGATTGAGAGAAGTTTATTTATTTATTTATTCATAATGTATACCTACTGTCCTTACAGGGAGTCGTGCGTACTCTAAGCTAGCTTATATTTACTAAAAAATATTTATTAAACGCGCGTTAAGTTATTGCGCGCTCCCATGCGTTTTCCACACAAAAGTTTGATTGTCATTTGAATAATATACCAATAAAATTCAATGAAATATTGTAACAATTTCCGTATAAATATCCAATTTTAAAGTTATACGGGTTTAAAGATTTGTATTGTAAATCCTTGAGCCCGTGTCGTTTTTATTAAACTAACGGATCTGCAACCACCGACAAAATAATAGCTCCCAGAACGTGTCTACAAAATTTCATTGAGTTTAATTAGTTACGTATTCAAATGAGAGCTAAACTACATCTGTTTGGAGCGCGCTACGAATAAACTCCTCTTAACTAGCTCACTTACCCCGGTTTTACATATTATGTTGACTTACCTAACTATGCTTCAGACACAATATACGTATGTATGTATTATACATCTAACTTTCCTTATAAATCCTATTCTTCATCCTAATCTTTATTCTAAATCCACTAAGAAGTTTAGAAGTTCCAAGAAAACCTTGGTTTATTAGATAAAAAGCCTAATTTTTCTTTCTATTTTCAATCTCGTAGTTAATAGAATTTTTAAATGATTATTATCTATTCAAAAATACTATAAGGCTTTACTATAAGACAGTATAGTGAGAATATAATAATATAGTAGCTTAGTGAATGTATGTTATTGTTTACATAATAATACCATAAGTGTCGTTAGACACATGTCTGACAATGGAGCCATATATGGCGACTCTATAAAGCTACATTCACACTATATGTCTATACTAGTTCTCTCTTACGAAATCTTCCTAAACTTCGGCTAATAACATAAATCTATGCAGCCTTAAGAGCTTTTGACCTATTCGAAATAGTGAAAAGTGTAAAGTTTCAGCTAAACCTAAATTAGTTAGATAACGTCTTGCACCTCTTGCTAAGATAAACCATTTATTTTAAATTTCGATTTGAATCAACGAACTTAAAATAAACTTTACCAGTAATTCATTAAGTTAATTACCTATATACTAAGCGTCCTAATTTAAGACTGATTTTGACTTAAAGCCTCTGAAAAATACACTTAAACATGTGTCTACTTGTACCTATCAATTTCTCATTCTAATTCGTGTAAGTTGTGATGATGTGAACTGAGCTTTAGCGTGCGCGTGCGCAATGCATTCGGTGTTGCTTCCGGCCGCGTTGATGTCTTTTAGAGCACTACTGAATGCCTTATACGGCTACGGCCTACGATCGCATGGGCGGACTCAACGCGTACATTTGTATTGTGTTCCATGACAATAACAAACTAGTATTTTTGAACTAATATACATATTATGCCTGTGACTTTGTACTAATTTTTTAAGGTTCCATAATACACAAGGAAACATAGATAAACTATTAGAGTTATAAGATACAAATTTACAACATATAGAAACCTATTACGGGCTACCTACACAAGGTATTTTTTTAATTTTGAAAAAATAAATTTTCAAAGTAAGTAGTAGTTTCATGAGGTATGTAAATACATACCTCATGAGTATGAAAATGTGAATCGAAAAAAACAGTTTATTCCTTCGAGTGATACAAGTAGAAGAAAATAATCATTCGGTGTAGGAATTTCTAAGAACCTATAATTCTTTTATTCGTGTATGCGTATATTTTATACCTAATAAGTACAAATCTACGAATCATCCTTGCTTGTAGATAATATTTATCAATTAAGAGGTTTATAAGGCTAATATGGTTTGTATGGTTTGTGCCAGTGAGTTGTTTTTTTTACGAATTCTTGAAATCTATTGAACGAACTTGTTTGTCCTTCTGTTAAGGAACCCAGGTAAACATTCATTAAATAATGTTTTTAATGCAAAACCAAGTATCAGTAAGTAACTTCATAAATTGTAATATTATGCAGATCACTCACTTGCCGGGTTATTTATATTTCACTATAACATACACTATATTTACGTCGATTCCTGTAGAAAATTATCATTTATCGATCAAGAGATTCATAAGGCTAATAATAGTCCGTATTCCTATGCTAAAGTTATGCACGTTTGAAACCATATTATTAATATCTGAAGCAAGATTCATCTGCGGGTCAGTAAATAATACCTTTAAGGCGAATCATTGATATTTATATTTCAACCGCACGATTAAACAAAGTTTTAGGTCTGCCTAAGAAAAAACAAGCGAACTGTAAGCATAACCATCTTACAAATATTGTAAAGAAAGACTGCGCATTTTATGAGTTTGTGTGTGTGTGGTACTCTACGCCCTACAGAACCACCATCCTATTTGAAAAAAATCCTCCTCCATTTGAAACGTACGTACCTACATTATTCCAGATGGATATAAGCTAAGTATGTTGTTCAACATAGGCGAAGTCGGGGCAGGCTACTAGTATTTAACATAACCATAACTAGTGGTTGCTCAAGACTTCATCGTGAAATGTTCTAAATGATGGTGACCGCATTAATCTTTAACTGAAACATTAGAAGTTTTAAGCGAATGTACACGGACAAATGCAGATTTCAACTTCTAATAATCCGCTTATTTTCATTCAAAATCCGCAAAAATGAATTTTCTCACAAATTTTTCTAAAATGTTTTTTAATACGTCCTACTACCTACTAAAATCACACAAAGTAAATTATTATCAGGTAGCCAACCTGATTCGCCTTAGGAGAAAAAAAATGAGCGGTCTGTATAATCAAATAAACAACAAGACCTTTTAAAACTAATCATGCCATTATAATTAAATATAGGTCTCGGCAAATTTCACACTACTTTGTCTCGAGTGAAGGACCATTTCCTTTGCAATCATTTAATAAGCAACTTCAGAGACCTGTTTTTTTAATACAGCATACTGCATAATACATTTACCGCGATCACAATATAGTAATACTAGCGACCCGCCCCCGCTTCACACAGGTGCAATAAAACTAAACAAAAAGGATATACTATTAAACCACCAACAGATCAATCAATTATATCAAACGAGATCAATTCAGGTAAAGGTATACAAGTGAAGGTTACTGTAACTAGGAAAGAGTTGATAACTTTCAAACGGCTGAACCAATTTTCTTGGATTATCGCTAACAATACTCTCGATCAAGCCACCTTCCAAACAAAAACAAACTAAATTAAAATCGGTTCATTAGTTTAGGAGCTACGATGCCACAGACAGATACACAGATACACGTCACGTCAAACTTATAACACCCCTCTTTTTGGGTCGGGGGTTCCTACTACGCAGGTCTTTTCTCAAAATGAGAAAGGTTTGGTCCATAGTCCACCACGCTGGAGTACTTTATTAAAAATTTATATTTAACTGGCTTTGAAAACTCTTAGGCAGGTAGGTATAGGTCTACTCACGAAAATAGATATACCTACTAGACAGTTTGTTCTCTATTTTGACTCAACCAAGATATGAATCAGTCATTTTCCGTCATAAGACTGGTCCATTCACAGCACTATGCCTTCAAGGCATTCAAAGAGGATGTACACTAATTTGAAGAAAAAAAACACAAAACAAAAGGCTCACTTTTAAACGGGACGGATGTCGAACGTCGAAAGCCTGTAACTAATTACATTTGTAATAAATAATTTTTGGCCGCTGGCGATGCGTTATTAGGCGGATTAGTAATTTGGTTTTAGCTACCTGTGTTCCCGCTTAAAACAGTTTGACCACACTCGATTTTACACCTTAAGACTTGTAATTAAGATCTAAAACTATTTAAATGTATTTAAGATTGAGGCTTCCGTTCAACGCCCAAAGCCATCCCAAAGACGTGTAGTGTAATTAAGAGGGACTAATTGGAATACTGTAATTTATTGGGAAATACAATTTTGTTTGAGCTGTGATGGAGTGGTTGTTTATAACAATCGCAGGTTTTAATAACGGTCAAGCGCATGCGGCTTTAAATCTGCGGAAAAACTTAAAAGCTTAAGACTCGAATTGAAATTTTCTCAGCAGAATTCCAAAATTCTTCCCAAATTGGTGTCTTGAATTAAGTTTAGCGCTGAAGTCTTCTTTGACAAAGTTGGCTATGGTAGAAGAATATAAGAATTTTCAATACGGCTCTTCTAAGATTACATTTTTCAATCCACAAAATGAACTAAAACTTGGATTATTACGAGTAGGGAGCAATCACAAGATCACTGTCTTTAGTTCTTCTGTAGAGTAAGTATAGGAAGGAGAATGTGCTACCAGAAGCAAGCAGATAATAAGGTTGAAGTTTTTTGGAACTATTATCACCCAACTCGTGTTAGATACCTAAGCCGTGTTAGATGAAACTACCATTCCCTTCAAACTTATCTGTAGGTAATTCAAGAATAGACCCCATAGTTCTATGTCATTGTACCTGCCTACAGGTGTTTAGAACCATGAGGCTCCCAGAGCTTCTTTTTATCCGAAGCCCAAAAGGAGGCTTAGGCTGTTACTATACTTATGTTTGTATTTATGTCCATTGCTATTTACGCTCGTAACTATTTAACTGCTTAACCGATTTTGATATATGATACGTCATTACGCATTAGATTCGTCTTGATGGTGCAATTCGCAAATGTAGCAAGGTAGGTAGATACATAAAAAAAATCAAAATGGTGGATTTTATGCGCTTTAATGTGCGGACTGAAAAAGATGTAGTGCAATCACAGTAAAGGTTGAAAACTTTTAAATTACATACTTGGAAATTCTTAGTATAGGTACGTTGAATGCAAATTAGGTTCAAGGAAACGAAGGACGCCAGTCGCCATGTGGCAAGGACGCACCTGGAATATCATAATGGGTGTTTTTATAAAGGAAGCAATAAAGAAATATCTATGTGTATCTATTCAATGGTATTCTTCACACGGTCTGATATTGTAATCGAGACCATAAGGGAAATGACTACCTTACTTCTCTCGTCTCCTAGAAAATATGGTCAAACTTTCAAAGATTAAACTAATTATTATATGAAAAAGAATGCTGTAACTGCTGATGAAGTAAACCAGCATGCAGTCCTATTGCAACCGATAAGTGTTCACACTTAAAAGTAATGAAATGATAGCGATATCATCTTAAAGTTAAGTCCATTTAATTTATTCTGAATGGTGATACAAATTACCTTGCATTCAACCAGTAATATAACTTACGTAAGATCGATTGCATACAATTTGAGCCTACGTAAAAAGTTAAAAGAACTAGCAGAGGCGTGTGCCCACTTCTAAGGGCTAGGCGTACTTGGAAGGTTGTGGAAGGTCGTTCGGGCAGAGATTATTTCATTAGAGTGGGCGCGGCGAGCCACCTGTTCACACCGGATGCCCTCCCCGCGACCCGCCAACTGCCTTCTCAAGAGGAACATGAGTATCTTCATTAACATCACTTTCGAAATTAAACTCTCTTCCATCACATGAAAGATCATTTTCAAGTAAGCCTTTTCCACAAAGATAACTTTAAACACCAAAGATTTGATACCAAGATTAGTCCTGGGGCGAAATCGGCTGTTGCATTTTATTATCTGTAATGACGAAGGTAAGGACGAAACTACAAGAGGCCTAATCAAATTTCAGCTTTACAAAAAGATGAAATGACACGTCCCCTAAAACCGTCGGCCCCAGGCGTCAGTCTTGGACTTTCGAAAAATCATATCCAGGGCCGTAGCCAGACTGTTTAGGTATACTGACAGGCTGCAAGCCGAATTTTTTGAGCCAATGATTTTATTTAATTACTTATTTGTAGGAGTTATTATACAAAAGTGATCACATTGCATTTTTTATTTAAGTAATCACATAAAATACTACTACTTACGAGTAGTATTAATCTTGTACAAAATCATACAAATGTTTGCTTCTGATTGAGACGGAAAATTTTCATTTTGATTAATGTTTTTTAGTGTCGCGAATTTCTAATGAACAATAAAAAGCATGTACCTATATGCCAAAGATTTCAATTTTTTAAGTATATATACTTAAAAAAGTTACAAGTTCAGGCTAGCAAACAGGTCAGGCTCAAATACAGAGCAGGCTCAGCCTACTGTGGTGCACCCCCGCCTTCGGCCCTGGTCATTTACGATCATCATTAAAGACCTGGTCATTTTTGGTCATCTACCAAGTCTAACCTAAAAGCGATTTTCTGTCGGTAAAAAACCCTATAATTTATATGGAAGTTGTCATGCCTATGCGCATGCAGTCGCCGCAAACCGGCGACTTTCATATTTTAGATTCTAACTGTCGCTATCGACAGAGTTGCAAGGCGACTAGTCGTCCGTGCGTAATGGGTCTAAGGAGTTGCGTGAAAATTGCTTTTATCAATGCAAAACGGCAGAGACTCACGCGATTCCAATTTTCGGAGCTGAACGTAGTGTCATTAAGTACCGCAAATTTTATTAATTTGAATAACTATTATTTTTAAATTTTGTATTCGAAAATAAAACTAGATACGTATTTAGAAATTTTCTACTGCATAATATATAAAATACTTATACGCTTTAGATCACTAAACTTTGACCCCTAACAACCGTTCTAAATATCTAACTATTAAATAACTATAACATTAGTTAATATTAATATGAATACAAAGGATGTTTTAAATACTTAGCTTTTAATAAAAAAATAACTTTTTAATTTCATTAGGTTGTTTCTTTAATATTCAGTACGGATAGAAGATTTTATCGGTTTTATTACCGGCGTAATGTATTCAATATCACGCGTCAAAATTGCAACAATGACATTAAAGTTCAGGGTAGGGTTTGTTCCCGGGAATTCTCGTCCCGGGAATTCCCGGGAAATCGGTCGGTCTCGTACCCGGGAAATTCAG
Source organism: Maniola jurtina (assembly GCF_905333055.1). Classification (NCBI taxonomy): domain Eukaryota; kingdom Metazoa; phylum Arthropoda; class Insecta; order Lepidoptera; family Nymphalidae; genus Maniola; species Maniola jurtina. The sequence continues at coordinate 6,073,161 of NC_060046.1, read as the reverse complement.
CTCGAGAAAAGTCGAGACATCGAGAAGTTTAAATAAACATTTTTACGCTTAGCTTTCTTTGTAAATGCGAGGCGGCAGCGGCATCCTTTGACAGCACGGCTCGTGTCTGTCGGTATCCTTTGTTTTTGCCGACAAACGCAAGCGCGACGCGGCCCCAGTTGTATTTTGTTCATTCGTGTTTCAACTCCCGCCGTGTTCGGATCGGTCGGATCATAAACCCAGCATAGTGAGTGTATTTACTATTTAGTGACGCACGAGTAATAGAATCGCAGAACAAACAGGTAAGTATTGTTATTATTTATTTAAATAGTTCAAGTGTTTGTTTTGTTTTGTAAGTACTTTTGTATTACCAAAATAATATTTTTGTTTAAAATGAATAGGTATGTTAAAGAAATAAAACTTTTGTTTTTAATCAAATAAGAGAATTGTTAGTGCATTAATATTTACCGATTTCATTAATTGCATTTGTATTGCAGATGTTGTAATAATCCCACAAAAGCCTAAAGTTCTAAACTAAACACATAATATTAAGACGTTGTTTTATGGCAATTTATCTACTACAAATAACACAAAACGTATCCAACTAATCCTACCAAACGTAGTATACAAAAGGACACAGCTATTTTTTCATCATCATCATCAGCCTAACCTAACCACATCAACCCCCTGCTGGGCATAGGCCTCCCCACTGTTGCGTCAGCTATTTTGTAGGTACTAAACTAAAATACTTACTAATTCTTGAACTGTTTGTTATAGATTTTACAACTAATGAACCAAAATAGAAACTTCCAAAGTTTGGAAATATTTCAAGAAAAATAAGGACGCCTCAAATGCGCAATGTCTAAAATGTCCTAAAACCATAGCCTGTAAAGGATCAAACACAAGCGGACTAGTGAGGCATTTAGCTCATGTACACAAAATTGATGTAAGATCCACCGAGGTTCAAATGGACACAGAAGAAGCATCTACCAGTTCGTCTAGTTCCGGGGTGACGGCACCAAAAAAATTAAGAAGTGATTTTGAAACTATGCACGTACAGCAAACACTGAAATTTGACGTTCAACCCAGAAAATCGTTAGGTGAAATTTTAGCTAAACTTTCAGCCCAAGATGGTTTTACTATAAGAGGCATTACTAAAAGTGAATTTATCCGTGAATCACTTGCTGCCAAGGGGTATAAACTTCCAAAGACCCAAACCGAAGTTATGAACCTAATATTGAAGTTTTATGATGAAAAGGAGAAAGAGATGATAAAAGAGCTTTCTCAGCTTTGCACATCAGGAAACCGGCTAAGTGTGACAATTGACGAGTGGACGAGCATACGAAACAGACGATATTTTAGCGTCTGTGTTCATACAGCAGAGGCAAAAGTTTACAATTTGGGGCTAGTTTACATACCCGGAAAATGCGGTGCCGCAGAGGTTAGAGAAATAGTAGAGGAGCGAGTAGAGGAGCGGAGGAGAGGAGAAGAAGTATGATTGTTTTTAGTTAGCAATTTTGTTTTGAGCTGATTTTTTATTGAGAACTTGTTTTTTTTGTTAAAAATTATGTTGATTTTTTTCATGTAAAATAAACACAGTTAAATTAAAGACTCTTTTTATTAATTAAACAAAAATTTAGACGTATTTTATTTTTTCTCGACAACCCGAGAAGACCCGAGAAATCAGGCTCGAGAAGTCTCGACACCCGAGAACTAAAAAACCTCGAGAAATCGGAAACCCTAGTTCAGGGTTGCCTCATTGAAAATACTGTTACAACTTGTAAAAAAAACTTTCCTTAGATAATTCGGAACCAAGTTTGGAAGAGCTTTGAAAAAACTGCTTCAAAGTAAGTCAACAATCCATACAATATTGTGTATACAGGTCCATGCGAGATTATTTTTTGTTTTGCTACACAAAAGGGCTATATCCGGCTTTTGAAAGATCCGTCCGAGGCCGTTTCCGCGAAATACATCGCAATACACAAGAAACGGGAAGTATATCCGGAACAACGAAAAAAATGTTTTTACGCTTCTAATTCTAATAGGGCTGTCGGGTATCCTAATGTTTATGGAAATTTGTTTTAACATAATAAGACTTGATCTAATGTTTATGTAAATTTAACATAATTGCTTGATTCATATTTAAATAATACGGCCATAACTATAGTAATAATTACTGTAACTAAAGAATACTCGCTAAGTTATATTTTTTGTTTTAATTTAACTGGCAGCATATTCTTCTCCTATTTATACCTAATAGCGCAAAGCAAGATTTCAAATAAGTATAGAAATGCGGCTTCAACAAACATTTTTCTTAGGAATGTGTTATGACTATTATGTGTTTTATAATGTGTTAGATATGATAATTATGTAAATAACAGTAGGAAGGTGGGTATGATTAAAATCAGCGATGCTAATGAACTTCTGTTTGTAGGTATTAAATATTTAGCGTAGAATGTCCGGCAGAACTAGGCTTGAGATGTGTTCGCGAAGAAAAAATGTTCCCACAGCTAACAGGTTGCCGAATGGCATGTCTTCCGGGCGGAAGTAAGCCGACCGATGCGATGGTCCTTTAGCCACAAAAAAAAAAGAGAATGGATTCGTAGCTGCACATGTCCCTACCTACATACATTGTTAGCCTCAACAATCATTATGATTAACATCTTTCGGACGTCGTTATAATGATCTCCCGTAATCCACTTCTGTTTTCTTCCTTCACAAAGGGCGGCAGGTGCGAACCGCTGTCGACAAACACATTTCGAATTTCCCACGATGTATACACAAGATGTTTCTGAAATGGTCGGTTGTAATTCTCGCCGTGCAAAATTTTACTTGCACGGATTCGTCAATCTTTCAATGCAAAACACCTGCACCTGTATTACGAAACACGTAATTGATAGATAGCACTGCGATTGTCGCAATTGGCCTTTATGGTAACTGTGCAGAATAGTCGGCCAGTAATAAAGAGATTGCAATCATGGCATTGATTGTATCAATGTTTTGTGATATAGCTGCTGATTGATGCGAGTTGAATTTTCAATGCACAAATCAATTTAATATGCAAGCTAATATTAGGAAGTTCCAGGTACAAAAAAACCATTGCATTGTTTGGCCACGCGATAGCAATAACGTGTCAAGTACAAGGATGTTATGTCATGATGTCACATTGTTATCGACACCGAGGAAATATACTCTGACATTTTAATGCAAAGTGATTTTGTTGAACAAAAGATGATTAAAAATTTACAAAATGAAAACCAACATGACGAAATAAGTAGTTACATCAAGAGGCGCATTTAAAAAAAAAGTTAATTAACTCTCAAGGTGATTGGTTAACTTGTACAAATATTGAGAAAAAAAATATTTGAAGGCTATTTTATTGAATTTTTGAGAATAAGAACCAAAACGTGTTAAAACGGCGTTGTAAATACCAAGGATTAAAATAACAACCGTCGAATTGGCAGCTACAGATTAATCCAATGCATTATCAAATTATTAGGAACTAGATGATGCCCGCGACTTCGTACGCGTGGATTTAGGGTTTTAGAAACACCGTGGGAACTTTTTGATTATCCGGGATAAAAAGTAGCGTAAGCTCGTACAACCCGAGGATGCAAGCTCTTTTTCTAGGCTAGACCAAATTTCGTCAGAATTGGTTAAACAAATGGGGCGTGAAAAGCTAGTAGACAAACAGACACACTTTCGCATTTATAATATTAGTAAATAGGTATCCTAAGTATGGATGTATTATACCAGTTATAATATTTATTTATCCGTCCCGTAAATAACCCCACATCGCATTGTAGTGGGTACAGCGGAAGGGATATTTGGTTATTATGATTGCATGAATGTGACTGATTGTTTATACAATGTATACAATTTTTAATTCCAGGTATCAGAGGAGGACTTGCCAGATTGCAGGGCGAGGCAGGTGTGCAGTAAGGTGGACCTTTACGACTCCACGCAGCCCTGGATAGAGAGGAAGTGTCGTTGTTTGGGACATAGGCCTTGTTCTAGGTAAGATAAATACCCACTGTTTTTACATTCATATGTTTTAAAGCTTTCAATGATTTAGGTGACGTTCAGAAATTCTGCTAGGATAAACCTAAATAACCAAAGTCTTGCAGCTGGGATAACCAACAAATTATTATTAGCTGTGCGGCAGATGAAACATTTATGCAATAAGGATTTTACATTATGCGCGTTACGAAACATGAAGGTATTCTGGCATTTTCCCGAAGGTTACTATCCATATAAACAGTTTGTGCATATTGAACAATAACACGTAGGAGTAGCATCCTTAGGTAGCAAGGTCTTATTGCCACGTGGGCAGACAACGGTGTGATATCAAAACAATTTGTTTAGCTGTTTAATTTGCATTTACCGGTGTGTTTTTTATTACTTAAAATAGCTTAAATAGTTCAGGTTCTTTACTTTAGCACTTATCCCAGTTTCCTCGATAAAATAATTTTAACTCATGGCTTTTGGCATCAATCAGGTAGGTAGGTGATACCATTAATTTGGTGTTCTTGCATGTGTTTTGGCTTGACTTAGTTGACGCTTGATCCAATCGGTGATTCGAATAATAATTGTCTTGCAAACTGACATCTCTGATCCCGGTCACGATTAAGATCCATGAGGAAGCCTCATACAAATTGAACAATAAACTTGGTGCCATAGTCTGCATTGCAGTGAAAATCTTGCATTTTATGGGAGTTATTTTAAAACAAGTTTAATCATTTGTTTTTCAATTAGAAAAAACAGTAGCATGCAAAATTTTCTTTATGTACTTTAGTACTAAATCCATTTTAGAGTGAAATGTGAAGTAACATTACAATAAAATACTAAAGGCACATTTAAACGCACTATGAAAATATGGAGACTATAAAAACAACAGTGCCTACGCACCGATTTGCCATATTTAGTCTGTGTAGAAGCTACTGTAAAGTGCTTAACTTTATCTACTGTTTAATAAATGCTTGCCTACTTAACTAAATTATTTTATTGCCGACCAACAGGATTGTTTGTAGATGCCATATTCGGAACTATACCTACCAACCTACCTAGTGCTACTTAGATCAACATTGTAGCGCAAAAACAATATGAAATACTAATAGGTGTACGTTTGGCAGTTAGTTTCCTTTAATGGAAAGAGTGAGATAGACAAAGACATGGATTTACATTTACATCGCTGGAGATAGTCAATAAGTGTCGGTTGGTATCTGGTATCGTGGGATTGGGTTTAATAGGTATAAAATTAATGACGCTGTTATTGCATAGACACTACGATGATGATATTTGATAGAATCACGAATATCGATTGTCACGATTAGTACCTCTGTTGTACCTCCACTATTATTCGTTAGTTTACTCGTATTTTAGGGTTCATCATACTTAACTTCTTCAGCCCTTGGTAGACCTACAAAGCTTGGTCAAAAGAAATTTCTTATCTTTTGACGAGAAATAATAAGATCACTATTGAACTTGACTTTTTTTAAATTATATTTGTACAAACTTAATACGTACTACATGTTACAAACTGATAATTAAATTAGGTGGACAAGAATGAAGGATCTCTGATAGAAATTTTTTCCAGCTTTTCTCGGAAATGAGTCAGGTGAAATTACAATAAGACTACGGTACAAAGAAACAATAATTCTACACCATGGTCCAAAAGATTAAAATAGGGCCAGTGGTACTGCTCTATGAGCCTATTTTTAAGTGAATTTAATTAAGTAACTTGTACCAATGAAAGCAATGTTTTTTATTCCAGTGATCTAGCGGACGACGACAACCACACGCTAGCGGACAAAACGACGCTGTACAAAACCTGCGAACCCGTGAAGAGGTTACCCAAATGCCGCTACTTCAAGGACGCGGCATGGATCATCTACTCCTTCCCCGATAGCAACGCGACGCAGCAGATCGTCAACTGCCACTGCCCCAAGCAATCCGTCACGTATTTGCTGAGGAAGTTACCGTACACGACACCTAGCGGCGAACCAGGCAACCAGTACCAGTTCGGGTGCTCGCCGCAAAGCGTAAGTTTGCTGTTAGTTTGTAGTTCAATTGAGTGCTGCTTGGTGGCGCTGTAACACAACTTGTAAAGAAAAATATTATTTTTCAAGTAAACTTTTGATCTGTTTTAAATGTAGATATTTCTAATTTATTTTTGAATTTGAAGTGAATTTTAATTTTCTATGATTGACCAAGCAATTGACTACAAGGTGGTTCATGTCTTTTGTTTTATATGTTTGGAATCAATCAACATTAATTAAATATTTCCTCTGTTCCGCTGTAATTTTGGTAAAAATAGATTTACTTAACAATTTTGAGTAGGTAGGTGTTAAACAGAATACGAATTCATTTACGGTATTATAATAATTCTGATTGAATTTTGTTTTTGTTTCTTGTTTATATAATTATTATTATCTTACTTTCAATTTTTTTTTGTTAAAATATTTTTTCTTCTTATTACAGAGGTTACGGTGTTCCCGAAAAGAACCATGCAAGCTTTTCAGCGCCAGGCGTCGTCACGAGCAAATAGACGAGGTGAACGCTAGCACCATCTGCCAATGCCCAAGGGACCACACCTGCCCTAAGCACCATACAGAACCAGGAGTACTACCAGGGGTCACCTATGTAGCTGAGGACATCCGTACGTACCACGGCTACTGCATGCCCGAACCTCCACCCGAAACCTACAGATTTGTAGGCGATAAAGACTGAGACTTCAAAGAATTTACCCTATTATGTGATCGCTTCAATTGTACCCAGAGTGTACAGGCGGCTTTCGAAGATTAGGCAGCTTTTATGATTTGCTCATTAGACATTACCTGTTTAGTACAAAAATTAATAATTATATTAGGACTTCCAAAATAAACTATGTAATTCATCCTTTAAAGGCTTAAACAACGACAACTGCGCGGCAGGATGTCATACCGAATGCGCGCGTACGAGTATGTACGCGTGTACGATTTGTAATACAAGGAACTGTATAAATAGCACGCCACATTGCAGCACTCTGCTACTAGATGTGTTACGCAGTGTGATTGCCTTCACACATTTTCTTGTAATACAGTGTGCTTAGTATGAGATTTTATAGCTCAGAGGCTCACCAACGTAAATAGAATTTGAGCATCGAAACTTTAGAGCCACAGTACAATAGATTTTAAATGCCTTGTTTTAACATTCAAGCTTATCCATACTCCAAATGGATTGTCAAATTAAAATTGGTGGTACGACGTAAAATCTCATACTAAGCAGACAACTTCTTACTATTAGTCGAACACGTTTCGTCGCGCATTGCGTGTTTTTCAGGCTTAATATAGTGCAACCAAGTCGCGAGCTAGACTGTGGAAAAATATTTTTAAGTAGGATTTTGAGGTACTGAGTGATAGTGTTTTTTTTATGTAGAATCAACGCTTTTAATTTGTGATTCGTTTTTTGATTCGTTTTGTATTATGACATAGACTTTTTTTTACTTTTATACCAATCCAAGCTGCATTTGACAAAGTTGATATACGAATAAAAAGCGTTGAAGTTAATTACTTGTATATATTTTGCAATGTAACGCTTGCTAATGCCCTGGTTTTCTAGGATAGCGGTTGCTTTATGCCGGCATCTACATCTGAGAGGTAGTATCTTGACAGTCGCTTCACGGTGTCAAAAATAGCTCTTTGACAGCCAAATTAATAATTATTAATAAATTAACCAATCCATAGTCTGTCGGTGAATTACTTAGCAACGTTGTTATTTGTCAAAAAATGTGGGATCTTTCATGACAAATAACAACGTTGGTAAGTAATTCAGCGAGAGATTACAGATAGATCGAATTTGTCAGAAACCACGCAAAATGTTTCTATTAAACCATTTTGTTTTAATAGAAACATTTCGGAAGAGATCATTCGATGCTATATTATTAAGACGTCTATTAGACGATAGGATCTGCATCAGCTGTTAATATTAACTTAATCATAACTGAGGGTTGAACAAAACTTCCAGATATTTGTCATGCAATTTCATGCAAACATTCGTATGACGGCAGGTTATCCGTCAGTCATGGCATGGACTGTGGCAAAACTGACAACAAAACAGCAGTTGGAACTGCAAATAGAGCCTAAGGTTGCCTTTTCACTGAAACGGAACGGAGCGGAGCGGACATGCATTTGGCAGATCAATCAGATTATTCATGAAAGACATGTTAATTTTATTACGCCATCAGTGTGTAATCTAATTGCTTTACTAAATACATTTCTGCTTTCACGTTCAATAGACAGGCACCTTTAGTCGACAGCTATGTAACGGTTCTGCTATCCTATAAAACTAGAGTTTAACATATTGTTTCTGTTATATTTGTAAATAATAATATTAGTGTTAAGTATCATTCCAAACGTTAGTTTAAATTATTATATTATTTTTCATATTTTAAATATTTACTTGCCATACTTGCGTAGTTGTTGCGTTTTTATTTGTCAAAGTATTTTTTTAAACGAAGCTTTTGTTCAGTATGTCTTCCATTCCAGTTAAGAGGGCAGTCATAATGTCATTGTTTTGTTTTTATTTATGATTGTGTAATTGTTATACGATAATGAATTGGTCGGAAGCCATATACCTACCTATAGATAAAACTTAAAGTATTTTAGGATAAGTTATTTTTGAAACCGTACTGCTTGCTTATTTGATTGAAGAAAACACGCTTTTTGCGATTTGATAAGTGTCGATGCCAATTTTTCTAGAATACAGATTAGACTAGATAAGCAACTGAAGTATTTTTTTTTTATTAATGGTGAGATGAGTAGCATCCCGACGAATGTGGTGTATGGCCTAATTTACTATACTTAAAAAAGTGGCTGTGACATACGGCAGACAGACAGACAGACATGACGAATCTATAAGGGTTCCGTTTTTTGCAATTTGGCTACCGAACCCTAAAAAGGACTGACCGAATGGCAAAGTTGAGATTTTCCATGTTCTGTAAGGTTTTCTCTACAAGCAGATCCCCACCGAAGCAGGGGCGGGTCATATTATAGTAAGTGAATAAATAAGATCACTACATACCCTATTATAATGAAAATGAAAATGAAAAAATATTAAAATCACCCGTCGTCGCACTTAATTTGCGTTTTTACGGGTTAATCCTAGAAAATACTTCACGGAATTTCATACGGTTTTCACTAATAAATAGAGGCATTATTTAAGTAGATTATTATGAAAGTAGACTATAATTTATGGACATTTTCCGAAAATACTTTTTATTTTATTTTATTCAGATACAAGTTAGCCCTTGACTGCAATCTCATCTGCACTACTTATGCTACCGGTATGATGATAAATTGTAGGTTAATTAAGTCGGGAAAAATCGTCACCCGTGCAAAACCGTGGCGGATCACTAGTTGTCAATAAATCATTTTATGTTGAGATAATAAGTGTTGCTAGTTAGCTTATTTAGTCGATATTTGTATTCTTCTTGATTACAAAGATAAAAATCTTATCTGTAAGTATGGAACTGAATTTTGTTAGTAAGATTTTACGTACGAAAAACTTACAGTACCTACTTACGATCGTATAGAGAAGCTTAAAGAATGGCACAAGTCATATTATCTGTACATGTATGTAAATATGAGAAATGTTGATGTTTGTAAAATCATACCGATGTAACGTCTTCCTTATTTGTTTCGTGTATAGCTATTACATAAGTTAAATTATTGACAGAAAACGAATAAATGTTTCAAAATTGTTCAAATTTTTATTTTAAACTACCTTATACCAGATATTTTAGAAAATACCAAGTTTGATTTGTAAGTGTAGTTGCTCCTATAGTCGTACCTACTCACGTTCTTAATCGACGTAAGCCCGATTAGTTTCAAGCCCATCCAGGGTCCTTTTTTCACAGCGACTCAGCTCAGGAGGGGCTCAGCTAGCAACGGGACGTCAACTAAGCACATAAGTACAGCCGGGAGTATCTATATTCACAATGCAACTCACTCACGATAGTTTTAACAAGTTTGATTTGTGAAAAAAAAACTTTTCACGAGATTTTCTTAGCGACTGTTGAACAGTTGATACTTTTATTCTAATCGGGCTTAGTATGTTAGCAAATTTTTTATGATGTGTCCAACAGTAAAGTCTTGAGGAAATTGCTCATGTTTTAAATTTTCCCCACCGGGAATAGAATCCTTTTCTTAACAAGTGTAAATTAAAAATTTATAACACCCCCGACAAGTGAAGGTTAAAGTAACTACAAAAGAACCGATAACTTTCAAACGGCTGAACCGATTTTCTTGGATTATATCTAAGAACACTCTCGATCAAGCCACCTTTCAAACAAAAAACTGAATTAAAATCGGTTCATTAGTTTAGGAGCTACGATGCCACAGACAGATACACAGGTACACACGTCAAACTTATAACACCGCCCTTTTTGGGTGGGGGGTTAAAAACATAATTAATTATATTGAATTTTCGCTTTGTTAAAAGAATTTTAATTCCATTTCTTCTCAGGAATTTCTTAAACAGCAGTAGGTGTCAAATTCCACACTAGCGACTCAATTGAACATATAAGTTGGTGGTACTGCCTACACCGACGTTCAACGCCTACTGAGAACTGATATTTCCTTCAGAATTCGTTTACATATCACCCGAACGAACAGTTTGGTTTAGCTCTAGGTCAGCTCCCACGGGTGGAAAGGTTAGAATAAATCTTAAGCGGAGAGCAGAAGTTCGAGGCAATAAACAACGAGGCTTCTCGTATTGCATTCCCATTCCCATAGGAAAAGTAATGCGAACAGTAACGTACTGACCACAAGCTTGAGGTTAAAGTGTAGAATACGAAACTAGAGCAATGGAAAATTGGTACAGAATTTATAGTGGAATTATTATATTCTTTTGTCTATTTTATACGTTAAAATACTAATATTTTTAATCTTTATCGATTTTCGATATTATACGTAGGAGCATCTAGTTGGCTATCTCAAGGTTCTAAAGTGGCGACCTCGCACCGGGAAGAGCGAGCAGGGAGATTCTCAAATACAGTCCGACAAGGCTCTTTTGGCACTCGAGTGAGGGCGCAGTTGTCGCTTTATGCCGACAAAGCGAACTATCAACAAGTGCACTTCTCTAGATGGCAGCTTTAGTTCCGATTTTGGCCACGCGCCAAAAGAGCCTTGTCGGACTGTAAGTGGGCAGACGACATCAAACAAGTCGCAGGGAGACGTTGGATTTAGACGGCGCAAGATCTTGGCGTGCGGAAGTCTCTACAAGAGACCTATCCCAGCAATCTATCGGCTGACAATAATTATGATAATCTAAGTTGCATAAGTTGATAAGCAGTTGACTGCTATCTCACTTGATGGTGGATGTAGTCATAGACAGAAGCGCACTTACCGGAGTCCTTAGGTATTCGTCATCGTTCAAGTGGAATTATACTTCAGTAAAGACATAGTTTCCTAGTGTGAGTAGCACTGCCTTCTATTTAGATGTAAAATGAATGAAATAAGGTTTTTAAAACTGAGCAGGAAACAAGCTATGCTAATAGAGTGTTAGGTCTCGTTAATTTTATGAAATTCTAGTTTAAAAACAACTTTTGTTAAGGGTTTGTAACTTTTTATCTAGGCTTTTATTACAGAATATGTCGAGAGGATGCACTATGCATAATATGTGTTAGGTGCCTAGTACACGTTAGCCCAACACACTCGGCGAATGCATTCGAATTTCAAACATGTCCAGTACACATACAAACTTACAAAGCCATTTAGCGTACACGTGGTGCATACATCGCTAGTTGTTTTGTCGACTGGTGTGCGTTTTGATAGACACTTTGAAGGATTTGGCGCAATTTGATAACACCGTTTAATTGGGGATCATTGGTGCATATGAATTATGAATGCAGCGCATACACGTAACATCAAACGCAGAAGTCGAATATTATGCGTTTAGCGTAGTCAGCGTATATTATGCATTGACTTTATAGACACTAAGGAACCTCTACCTTTACAAGTTGGCCGATACTCGCCAGACGCGTTGGTCCAACGTGAACGGGAAGCTTTATGATTCGCAATAATCGAATCAATTGCGTTGTGCTAACGCGGCCCTGCCTCTCGCGGTATCGACCGTGGCGAATCACAAATAACGTGACAAATGGCAGAAAAACTACACGGTTCCCGTTAATTCCTAGCGACAATGATTATTATGGGGGCACGAAAAAAATGCCTTTTCAGAACATAATCATATTTCTGAGCGGCGAAGACGAAGATTGTGCTAATTTGTCACTGCAATAAAGGTTCCTTTCAAGTGTTTTGTATAAGGACTCGTACAATGGTACGCGCGCATTTAGTATGTTTTCAGTCGTACCAGGTTGCTTACCACTGCGTTTTCTGTGGGTCTCAATTAGCCTTTACACATTATACAGATGATTGATTGAGTTTATTTAAACTTATATTATTCTTGTCTAATTTTTTGTGACACAGTGACATCTATTGTATCTAAAACAAATTAAAAAGGAATCTTACAGATTTTGAGTAGATTGTTTTACTGGGTCACACTAAGGTTACAAGTCCGTTAACAGTTGATACTTTTTGTAATACTTTTCAATCTATAATTTATTTTTATCACATAGGTCTGAAAAGGTAGTGCATTACATATAATACCTTTACCTTTCTTACATATAATAATAGCATATACAAAAATGCAACAATAATGTGCATGATCACTTACACAGTGTTTATAACAGGACTTATAAAGTGTTTACTAATTAATTACTGAAGTGACAGACTGCAGGCTCGTTGATGTTTTTAATAACGCGGGTCGCCAATAAGACTGTTTGCTTGGCTTTTGTTTTATATTCACAGGGACCTCAACCCTACCCGGGTGTCCGTAACAAGCGGTACCGTTAGGACACCACGATTGTTGGATTCGAGTGGTAATCATCACCATAATTTCAATAATTCGTGATTTTCGCGTCAGTTTGATGAAAAGTCTCATCTTAGCTAAAATCAACCTTATTCCTGATAGAATAACGCTCAGAACTAAATTAGCGATTGTAACATTTTGCAACTTTGTCCATTTCAAAATAGTAATTCACAGGAAGTCGACAAAAACGTAGAGCAAACCTTCACAGAACTTCGTTTATTTATGAATCCGAGAAATGCACGGATACAAAGTAAGAAACTGGAAAATGATGAGCACAAAGCGAATTGTGGCTGTGCTATCTCATGGAGACCTCTTTTTTAGGACATCTTAATGATATAGGTACAAGGTTAACATCTAAGTGCAACATTAAAAAAAAGAATGGCGCAATTAGGCAGTTCGTCTAGTTCAGTGAATCATTTTTGTAAAAGACGCCAAGATGAACAGCTATCATAGTAGAAGCAGCATTGAACCAAATAATTGGTTAAGAGAGAGCAGGTATACGTAGATACTTATCCGAATTAAATAAAGCTTTTGGAAAGTATCATTATCGAGCTTATTTGCATTGTAGTTACAGCTAGCAAATTGATCAAGTAAATGTCTTACAGTCATCGCAATATACATGGATGCTTTTATCAAGTTAAAGACGAATGGAATGTTGTTTTACTTAGCAATGAAAATCGAATTGATATAATGCTTCACTTCATGAAGGTAAATGATTGTGAATGTAATTTCGATTGCAATTTGCTTGTTCATCTTCTATTATTTGTAGCAAATGCCGTCTTTATTTTAATTCTATAGGATCGTTACTTGCCTCGTTTTGTGACTATGGTATTAGAGGATAAGGATTTGAAACAGGGCTACTTTTACTTTCCTAGTAATTTTTACATTTTAGCTCATTAAAATCACTCCTATGTAAATTTAATAATCTAATCTGTACAAGTAAATGTAATATTTAAAACTATTGAGCCTTACATTATAATAATTAATATCTTCGCGAAAAAACGTGTAAGTTGCAAAATCATAATACAAACTTATCTATCTTTCAGCGCGCGATGAGATTGTGGTTTTTACAAAGTAGGTAATCTTATGAAACACTAATGGCGCGACCACCCGGGAATCAATTTAGTTATTACAAGTTACCTAAAGTGCACATAAATTGGATTCCTTTTTTAGATATGACAGTAATCTTTATGTTCTAGCAATGCACGATCGTAACAAAAAAAAATCGATCAACCCAAAAAAAGATTGTTTATAAGTTTAAGTGAGATATTTAGGAGAGGTACAACTAGAGCTACTGGGGCTTATTTGCTATATGACATTAAAATTGTAACGTTGGCGTAACTTTGAGCTTACAGGCTCTAGTGCTATTTTCAACTTAACGTTACGAATAACTTAAATCTAGTAAAGAGATGTCATATAATGACGTTACCTCGAAAGTTACTGAAAGTTAATCTCCATCATGACTGACATTTCAGAGCTTATTATTCTGTTGTTTAGGTTAATAAACGACACACTATTCTGCCAAATTATTATGAAGATGTCAATCTACATAAAATTCTTCCAAGTCCAAGAAAACTTTAGGGCTCTAGGCAAATGTTATTTAGGACATTAAGTTTGTCAAAGTTAGTAGGCGCTAGTATATCGAAGTATTGACTAGTCTAGACATACGTAGGAGCAACAGAGCTTCGGGCATTGAACATTAAGTATTGTAAACAGCAGGCTCAAGAATTCAGTGATATTAGCACAAATACGTATGTGGTAAGCGTTTTAGTAAACGTTTCACGTAGATTCTGTTTTGTATGCACTCGGTAACAACTCTTTCCTGCTCTCACTTGCATTTGGCCGACATAATCGACCTTGAAAGTGGTCTTATACGATGAATAGCGTATCGAGATCCTTTTAGTCGTTCTGCTTTTATAATGCAAAAGGCTATAACTTTCATTGTTATATAGATCACAGAATCTGTAGTGGAAAATATAACGCTTTGGAAATACTACTTCGCTTACGATATTAGGTAAGTTTAGAGAATACTATATATCCCGTAGGCACCCCTTTGATTTTCCAAGACAAAAAGTAGCCTATGTGACTCTTAGCATTTCTAATTATACCCATGAAAAATCACGTATCCGAAGCTCCGTTGCGGCATGATTACAGCGCAAACCAACAAACAAACACACTTTCGCATTATAATATGGGTAGAGTTTATTTAAAGGAAACCGGCCAAGTGCGTGTCAGACTCGCGCACTGAGGGTTCCGTACTCGGGTATTTTTCCAACATTTTGCACGATAAATCAAAAACTATTACGCATAAAAATAAATAAAAATCTGTTTTAGAATGTACAGGTAAAGCCCTTTCGTATTATGATACCCCACTTGGTATAGTTATCTTACTTTCAAAATTAAAACAAATTTTAATTTTGTTTTTAAATGATGTAACCACAAATCAGGGTTTTCAGATTTATTCCTGTACTTGTGCTATAAGCACGATCTACGTATCTGCCAAACTTCATGATTCTAGGTCAACGGGAAGTACCCTATAGGTTTCTTGACAAACAGACAGACAGACAACAAAGTGATCCTATAAGGGTTCCGTTTTTCGTTTTGAGGTACGGAACCCTAAAAATGAAGTAGGTGTATGTGAAGCTTCATCAAGACTATTTGCATTCACCTTTTTATATTTGCTAAATGAAGTACGACGTTCAAACTTCAACACCTTTGCTTTCTACAACTAATTAAGTTATTGATTAGGCATCTCTTTCAATCTAGCGCGTAACATGTTACACATCACCACATTAGCTTAATCAAGATTGACATCAAGAGTAAACCTGGCGTCAATAAAAAAAAAACTATAAGATATTCGAATTAAAGAAAGCAAATTCTCTTTCGAGTTCGGTTTCATTGAAGCGCAGTGTACCTTCCTAACCATAGACTACTCCTACGAGAAGTGCCAAAAGTATATCTTAGGTTAGGTTTGGTATGCAAACTGCGTTCCTGTGTCGTCTCGTCATGACGCAGACGGCCCCGCTGGGTTTTAGTGGGTATTCTGGTTGCCAGCGAGTCCCACATACCCCCCCGGAAGCAGCGTGGTATCTGCTCTGCTTCCGGGAGGGATGCGTAAAAGCATTTCGCAGCTATAAAAAAAAGGTAAGCTCAAGCCACTTCTCTTCTATACTAATATTATAAAGAGGAAACCTTTGTATTTTTGTATGTTTGTATTGAATAGGCTCAAAAACTACTGGACCGATTTCAAAATTTCTTTTACCATTACTTAGAGGGATTCTTCCGAATCCGTATAGGCTATATTTTATCCCGGAAAATAGAAAAAATAAATGTCCACCCGTGCGAAGCCGGGGCGGGTCGCTAGTATGAATGTAGTATGAATAAGTATACGAAAATAAACTGACTGTTAGAAACTTTGCCGTTACATTCTACGAGTAGTCCCTTCAACGCCCACGCTCGCTTCAAGTCGTTTACGAGGAGCACAATCAATTACCATCTGATCCTATTTTAATCTTGAATACTTTATAGGGCTTTTAGCACAAGGTTTCTTTTTGTATTTTTTATGATTCGAGAGTTCGCGAGACTTTCGTAAATTGTATAGGAGCGTCGGATAACTAATAGCTGAGATTTGATAGAAACCTTAACACCTTAACCTTTTTCTATTCTTATAAATTGATACAAGTATTTTTGGTTTTGCACTTAAGCTAAAGGTCTGAATAAAGGGCATTAGATTTAAAGAAAAGTCCGTGGGAAAATCTTAAATATATTATAACAAGTGTAAATTAAATATTTATAACACCCCCGACAAGTGAAGGTTACAGTAACTAGAAAAGAGCTGATAACTTTCAAACGGCTGAACCGATTTTCTTGAATTCTAGCTAAGAACACTCTTGATCAAGCCACCTTTCAAACAAAAAAAAACTAAATTAAAATAGGTTCATTAGTTTAGGAGCTACGATGCCGCACACAGTTACACAAATACACCCATCAAACTTGTAACACCCCTTTTTTTTTAGGTCGGGGGTTAATAAATGAAGTTCTTTCATTATAATCATTTATACTGCATTAAGGATAAATCCTTTCCATAGAATGTTGATGATTTCCCGGTTGATTTGCCTCGGTCGGAGTTTTTCCTGGATCACACGCGTCACCGACGGAACTTATCATTACGCTATTGAGCGATAATTACGTAATATCTTTGTTTGTGAGTAAAAGAAACACGGAGATGAGGAGTAAAAGTGTTGCCGTCTGTTCGCACCATTATCCCGTCGCCATTATTAAGTCCTGTTACTTCTGAACCGTGTTACCTGGAGTATCACATGCGAAACTGGATACGGGCCTAATGGATATATAATCAGCTAAGTCATTAAACGCGGATATATAGGTGCGATATTTTATATCCACTGAATCGAACAAATCGTACGCAACAGTTATGCTTTTAAATACCTACGCAAATGCCGTTGTGTACTACAAAGGTATAATGCCTATTTACCCGTAGGTTCTTGACGCATCGTACTTATTTACTGTCTAAGGTAAAGTTAACTGCAATCTTCTTTTTGGGGTTCCGTACGGAACCCTTATAGGATCACTTTGTTGTCTGTCTGTCTGTCCGTCTGTCTGTCCGTCGTGTCTGTCAAGAAACCTATAGGGTACCTCCCGTCGACCTAGAATCATGAAATTTGGCAGGCAGGTAGGTATTATAGCACAAGTACAGGAATAAATCTGAAAACCGCGAATTTGTGTTTAAATCATTAAAAAAAAAATTAAAATGTGTTTCAATTTTCGAAATAAGATAACTATACCAAGTGGGGTATCATATGAAAGGGCTTTATCTGTACATCGTAAAACAGATTTTATTTTTATGTATAATAGTTTTTGATTTATCGTGCAAAATGTTAGAAAAAATACCCGAGTACGGAACCCTCAGTGCGCGAGTCTGACTCGCATTTGTTTAGGTCATACAGTAGTGTGAACTGTGTTTACAGATAGCTTGATGTCGAGTGATTACCAGCGCCTATTAACATTTGCAGCACAAGAGGAACCGTTAATGTGTTGCCGACCTTTCAGAAATTTGGTGATCCGATTCTTTGAATAAACCCCATGTTGAAATCTAGTGGGAGCACCGCACAACAGACTAACCTCTCAAAGTACGGAACCCAATTCAGTGGCGAAGAAGATGAAGTTTCAGCGCATAACTGACGCTATAAATCAACCACAGATATAAGAAAATATGATTCAATCGAAAGGTCGCAATTCGTTTCTCATGCAAATCAGTATAGAGTAAGATATAAATCCTTAATGGTATACAATCGGTTCCATATCAAGTTATGCGAAATGATGTTACTGCTGTAGATAGTCAATAAATTTAAATCTATTGTCAGATGCTTTCCACTTGGGATGTTAGGAATAGATAGATCGTACCTACGCATTTCGTGACAGTATCAACTATTCATTCAGTCGATTTGGTAGCGCCGGTTGATCTCTACATTCACGTCTTTTTTTTCAAGACATTTTCGTCTCTAACCGATCTTAGGAAAAGCAGCATCTCAATTTACTACGTTATCTTCGATGAAAAATATTCTATATCGATGGAGTATTTTTAAAGTTTCTATAGGTTCATTGATTTGAAAACTATTTTTCTATATTATTAACCCCCGATCCAAAAAGAGGGGTGTTATAAGTTTGATGTGTACCTATATGTGTATCTGCGTATCTGTCTGTGGCATCGTAGCTCCTAAACTAATGAACCGATTTTAATTTAGTTTTTTTTTTTGTTTGAAAGGTGGCTTGATCGAGAGTGTTCTTAGCTATAATACAAGAAAATCGGTTCAGCCGTTTGAAAGTTATCAGCTATTTTCTAGTTACTGTAGCCTTCACTTGTCGGGGGTGTTATAAATTTTTAATTTACACTTGTTAAACTTAATTTAGTAAATATTTTAAAACTCTCTTGTTTATTTCGATGCCAATTATTTACAAGAATAAACTGAAAGTGTATTATTGTCAACCTTCAAACGAGTAATGGTATAGAAGATAGGTATAGATCAAGGTATAGATACATACCATCTACTAACTAAAAGGTTAACTAATGGATTTTTAGTGCAATACAATAAGTTTCAATCGGATCTAGTTACTTAATGGAACAGAAAGTATGAAACACAAGTCATTAAAGCTTTACCGACTGGCAAAAAAATCTACCTACCTGTTTAGCTTTCAAATATCGTGATAATTGACTTTGGCTTTGTAAAATTGACGAAGTGATTTCTCACACTTTTCCTCTAACACTTGTAGGCATTATGAAAAATAGAATTTCTCTGCACGAATTTACTATGAAAATAACAGTCAAGTTGAACCTAGCCCAATAATTTTAATGGCACAATCCAGACAAAAAATTCTGTGCCTACCAGAGACAGCAGCTGGCCAAGCAGTAGCTTTATGGAGACGCTGTCTCATTCTGTCCTGAGGAGAGAAATCCCGAACGAATTGATCAATTCTTTGCTGCGATGAAAGGAGCTGCTATTTTTTTTGCCAAGTTACGTTAGATCTTTATCTACAAATCTGTGCTGCCTGCTAACTTTTCGCGGCCCATCTATTTAACTAATTTTGACGTTTGGTACAGAGATCGAATACCAGGGACAACATAAACACGGAGACAGGTCCCGGAAAATCAGAGAGTTCCCACGGGAACCTATAGGTAAATCAACGTGGATGAAGTGGCAGACATCAATTATTTGGACAACATAGAGATAGCTTGCATCCTGAAGACGAATATATGTTAATTCGGAAAATCAAGGAATTCCCAGGGGACTTTTAAAACCCTTATATCCACACGGGCGAAGTCTAGTTGTTATACCTACTTATTATATTTTAATGAGTTAAACGTATCTAAGGCTCGATTTTACATTCGTTAAAAAACTTTTGTCATCGTCACATTTTTAAATATGACGTTTTGACAGATTTTCTATATAAAAATTGTCAAACCTCAAAATATGTATTCTTCAGATAAAAGTTATTTGACGATTGATAAATCAGCCTTAAGTCGCATAAACTTTCAGTTTTCTTGCTTATTTCGATTTCTAGTTTGCCTATTGAATTATTATTATTCGTATTTATAGGATAGATTTACTCACTGATCGATGTAATCAATTTTGAACACTGAATGTACATCATTTCTTAAGTAGAACTAGAGTGTATTAGAATTTCCTCTGAATATCTACTTATGCATCATAATTTGTAACCGTGGAATCACTCGAATTATTCGCTTAACCAACTCAGTCATTACCTAGATGTTCTGTCACAGCCACGAGATACAACGTACGGGTAAGTATAAAGTTTTTACAAAATTGGCCATTACGCATTTGAGTACACTTACGGTTTGCTTCATTATGACTTTATTATTGACACCCGTTAGACTGCCCGGGTCGCAGATTCAATTTCCTTTAATAACTAAGTAAATAATAGCATATATTTAGAGCTGCGATGCCCTGGAGCGATAATTAACTACGACCGAATCTTCTGCTAGAGAAATCATCGTTAACTGACCAATTTAAAAATGACCTGCATTGACTGAATCGGTAATAGAATACTGGTGTGGGATTAATATTGTTCGTCGTTTGTCTTTTCGATTTCTTCACAAGTCTGATAACTAGCAGAATCGAGAGCTTAAGGAACAAATTAAGAGCCGGAAGCATAATAAGAAAAGGTTGTCTAAGAAAATTCGGTGAAAAGTCATGATTGACGCGCCTATCTTATCTTAGATATATTTTAGACAACAACAATTTGTTAGCATCCAATATTTTAATTTAGTTTGAATATCCAATATATTAGTTTAGCTGAAATTAACAAAATATTTTTTACGTTTTATATCTTTAAAAATATCACTTGTCTTGAAATTTTTGATATTTTTCAGACTTCCGGGACGATGTATCGATACATATTATGTATCATGTAACATTGCTATACTATTAAACTTTTATATTTAGAATATAAATTAATAAAAAATGTAGAGAAAGTGAAAAATCTTTAAGGAGAGAAAACGAAATGTATCACAGTGAAATCTTAAAACAGTATTGTTTGATACAATTTTGGGCATAATATGCAATAAATTCGCCGAAGAGAAAACAGAAATGAGATCATCATGCCAGATCTCTACCTAAGAAATAGTACCTACCTAGGCTACGTTCATGTAAGATCAGCGGGAATAAACCTAAATGGAACATAAATATAATTTTTTTTTTAATAAATGTATCTAATTCATGAGGTTTCAAAGAAAATCTAAATATAAATGCATAATCATACGAGTTAAGGTATCTATTTCAAAGTAGGCACTCTTAACACTTCGATAAAGATAAAGCTGCCGGAATCCGTGTTAATATAAATATAAAGGTTATAATAAATAGAGCGTGCAGAAGTGATCATCACGGCTTGCGGTGCTGTTTAATTTTCTCTCAATTTTAAGCTTCAGACGTGTTTTGGGACTCATCGTAAGCAATTTATCTATGCCTATATTTGAATAGCGGTTAATGTTGCAAAATAATTGTAAAATAGTGGTGATGAATTATTGTCCGTGATAAAAAAACTGTACATTAGATCAACAACCCTTGTATATGTAATAATAAATCGGCGGCTGAAAAGTCTTATTGAGTGTTACAAAGCTAGATTACTATGCATGGCGTCTTGGTATATTTAACTTTTATAAATAGGTATGTTAACCACGTAAGATTGGCTAATCATCGCTTATTAACAATAAATTATCTTCATAAATGAAAGTTCACTGGATATTCATAATATTATACACATTGGATACTATGATGCATACATTAGTAGCTGAGCTGCATAATATGCAGTTAAAATCACGTTCTAGCGAACCTCAAGCCTTTTCAAATTTATACGGCCGCATAGCTACAACTTTCCTCGCGCATATTATATCCCTGCAGGCTGCATCTGCATCTCGACCCTACGGCTTCGAGTGGATGAACGGTGGTGGGCCTGTGATCGCGTGCGCAGTCCCGCTCCGATCGTCACAGCGGCCGCACGCGCACGCCGCGCCATGACTCGCACACTGTTCGCTCTTTTAGCGCTCGCCGCCCTCGCACTAGCCTCCGCCGAATCGCCGCGACCCCGTCTCATCGACTTCAACCCCTGGTCCTGGCTACCCAACAACCGCAACAAATCCCCGTCCATCATGGACTACTTCTTTCCCCCATCCAGAACCCCTAAACAGTCCAACCTAGACCCACCCGCTGACCGACAACCCCCTACCCTACAGACGACATTAGACGACAACCCAACGTTGACAACCCTCCAAGAACGCGAACGTCCCACCACATTAGCCCGAAAATCCCATAACAAAATTAAAACCACCCCCGCAGTCCGACCAACCGCGTCTACACCCCCTAAAACGAAAAAATCGACCCACAAAATTGTAGCCACTGACACGACCATTGAAGCTAAATCAACTCAAACATCAAAAACAGAATCATTGCCGCCGACTACGAATATCGTAACCACTACGGTTAAACCGCCGAAGCGCTACACTATAAGGCCAGTGCGGACTACGGAGACTCCAACCGTACAGGATACAGAATCTACAATCAATACTAATAGCGACAGTACAGAGACTGTGGCAGGAATCGATACTTCAGGCACGACAGCTGATGTTACAAAGGATACTGCTCAAACGTTGACCACTGTTATTGAGACACGGCCTACCGATGGCACAGCTAGCACGGGAGAAGAGTCTACGACGCTGACAGATAGCACCGTGACGGAGCCGGCGGACAGCCGCGAGGGATATCTGCCATTGCGAGACAAACCACAGGAAAATCACGTCAAGATCAACGAGCAGACGAACAAAGAGGTCAGTAATCTGGTAGATTATCGAGCATCACTTTAATTCCGTTACAGTCTAGTAGGCAAAATATTTCCGTTTTCACCGGCAGATGCAGTTTAACCGTTCCTAAAATCTGTCGATTTTGAAAAGTAATTTAAGCAAGCACTTAGCATGAACAACTTGCTTTTTTAACCATATGCGTAAGTGTAACAGTGCGTGAACAGAGTTCATCCATTGTGCTCGTAGAGAAAGGTTGCATTAATCGATCCGAATTCCCACATTTACATTGCAAATTGTTGATGTGCATATTTATTAAATGTTAAAACGTGTTAGTTCCGACCAATGAAGTGGATATAATTGCAATTTGTTATTAGCCAAACGATTAATTTTTAATTAATTATTATTATTCATGATTAAAAGTTGTTTTTTTTTTTAAAACTATTTTGAGTTCTATAATAGCAGACTTGTTTCTTTTATGTAATTTAATATGGAATTTCCTATTCCAGTAAAAAAGCTAATGACTTCAAGAAGTTGATGAGTAATTACTCATTTCTTTTTACTTTAAAAAAAATCATTTACACCGTATCTAAAATTAATAAAAACTCATTGAAGTGTCGAATACAATTTATCATGCATAGTCTATTATTATTAAACAATACAAAAACTTCAATAGAATAGAATCCATTATATTGTGTGAAAAAAAGGAAGCAAGGGCCGAGTAAAATACAACATTCAGTCGTTAAGCCACTGCCTACTTTGTGCAAACACCATGCAGCGCTACAAGAAAAATTAATTTCACAGCTTGAAGGGAAAACTAAATTCATTCGATGTTTTTGTCTGTATACAATTATTTATATACAAGAGATGGCAATGATGTAAAACATGTGTTATACCATAACCAAGATTATGTTCAGTTAACACGCTATCCCGATGACTGACAAAAATGTTGGAATCGTATTTTTATCACAGTACTACCTTGGCTAGACCATACAACTAGGTCCAACCCTGCCATCAAAAAATTTTTGATGGCTGGGTTGGACAATGTTTGCAAAATTAAATCAGGTCTTCTCATCGTCAATACCACAATGGCTGAAGTCAAAAATCTTTAATATTGGAATCGTATTTTTATCATAGTACTACCTTGGCAAGACCATACAGCTAGGTCCAACCCAGCCATCAAAAAAATTTTGATGGCTGGGTTGGACAACGTTTGCAAAATTAAATCAGGTCTTCTCATCGTCAATACCACAATGGCTGAAGTCGAAAATCTTTAATGAGTGTGTCCTTCCCGTCCTCACTTATGGCACTGAAACGTGGACAAGGGGACATAAAACTTTATAGTCGCTCAGCGAGCTCTAAAAAAGCTGATGGATTGACGATATGTAGAGGGTGGCGAGAACTAACTGGATTAAAAAGGTTGAAAATTGGGTGTGCCAGCGCTCTTTGGGAAATGTGTATGTTCGGCAGAGGACGTCCGCTGGCTGAAATGATGATGATGTATTAACTATGAACTAACTAATAAAATAGTGTAAGATTACTAGACATGAAAAACATAAAAGAATTCGTAAGTAATTATTCAAATTCTAACATGCATGATTCGTCATCAACCTGCGTAGGTCTTTACAATAATATAGGTAGGTTACCACACAAGCACACACAATTCTCCGCTTTTCTATCCAGACAGAAAATTGTTTGAGTTCCTTTCAATACATAAACTAAACTGCCATTATCTGCCGTAGCCTAATCATCCCTAGACATGCAATACCTTAGCTTTCATTTATTTTATGAAAGAAAATCGGTCAAGTGCGAGCCGGATTCGCACACGAAGGGTTCCGTACAATAAGTAACACTTTTTAATTTTTATGGTGGCTATTTTGAAATTATTATTTTTATTGTTATCGCGTCAACAGGATACACTTTCTGTGAAAATTTCAACTTTCTCCCTATCAGGGTTCACGCGATATAGCCCGCTGCGCTGACGGACGGACAGTCGGACGGACGGACGGATAGCGGAGGCTTAGTAATAGGCGGTAATAGGGTCCCGTTGGCACCCTTCTGATACGGAACCCTAGACACCAGTTATCTTATTTATTTTAATCTAAGATTTAATACTTGGCATGACTGAAGATTAAAGTGAATGAAATCGTGTCGGATCCATTATTCTAATTTGTAATTTTCTTAAAGCGTGTTAATTACAATCAAGAAATGACCCGCTTGACTTGAATGACTTTTCTCAATTCGGAAAGTTCAGATTAAGCCGGTGGAAATTATGCAAAAAGAGTCTAATCACGTAGAAGGCGGTACTTTCTTCTCATTAGTTACTTGCGGTCACAAATGTGGTGCCCGCGAAACTTAGACTGAAAAAAAATATCGTTACTTTAGGTATAAGAACTGTATTAACACTTTCTATTCTATGGCAATTTAGCAAATGCCTACAACTTCCATATTAAAGATGCAATAAAATATATAGCAATTTTTTTATCTTTTTTTTCGTAAGTCTTTATAATTATACTTATCTATATATATAATATATACTATCAGCGGTTATCCATTTTTAACCCCCGACTTAAAAAGAGGGGTGTTATAAGTTTGACGTGTGTATCTGTGTATCTGCCTGTGGCATCGTAGCGCCTAAACGAATGAACCGATTTTAATTTAGTATTTTTTTTGTTTTAATGACATATTTTTCGTAGTAAGTACCTCTATATTTCAATTAATATGTGTTCAAATCTTATCAAAATAAGTCAATATCTAAGTTCAAATATTATTTTGAATCGTCAAAACACCTATTACGAATAGTTAAGGGACATAATCGTAACTTGAAATAAGTAATACTCTAACCACTAGAACGAAAATAGATCTGCATACCTATTAACTTAAGGAGGTATTATTTGTAGATGCTATAAACTTCGCAGGTGCTTGCTGTCAGATTGTTATACGAGGTAGGTAATTAGTTACCGATCTTTTTTTAAACCATGCTTTTTCTATGCCCTATAGCGTGTGTTTATACTATGTATGATAATTTTTAAGATAACTTCATCAAAATAGATTAAATATGTTGTGTAACTCAGTTACATCAATGAACCAACCCTATTGTTTTCGATGATACAAAAAGTCATCCCGCAAGTACGAGTAGTGCTAACACAAGTGTAAATTAAAAATTCATAACACCCCCGACAAGTGAAGGTTACAGTAACTTGAAAAGAGCTGATAACTTTCAAACGGCTGAACCGATTTTCTTGGATTATAGCTAAGAACACTCTCGATTAAGCCACATTTCAAACAAAAAAACTAAATTAAAATCGGTTCATTCGTTTAGGAGCTGTGATGCCACAGACAGATACACAGATACACACGTCAAACTTATAACACCCCTCTTTTTGGGTCGGGGGTTAACAAAATGAATCGTAACAATATAATCTTACGATTTGCTGAAGCCGAATCTAATACTAATCGTGGCTAATTAATCAGTACGCATTATAGGTAGAAAGCAGATAGCCGTATCTATCTAACGATTGGAAGAGAAAGGGGTATAGTACCTACCTTAGGTACAATCCGAGAACTAGGTTAGAATAGTCGTAAACAGAAACTATAGTGGAAAGTATTCAAGTAAAATAATACCACTATTGTTAGATGCGAGTTAATACAGCGATGCTTCCCAATAACAAGAATATGCTTGACGAAGCATATTGTGGAGATAGGGCGTAATGACCAAGAATTGTATTATGTTCTTTGCAAAAGTTTAGTTTAATAATAAATCACACTTCACACTATCACACTATCACATCACACTAATATTATAAAGGCGAAAGTTTGTGTGTATGTGTATGTAATACTAGACGGTTTTGGCTGTCATTTGGAACGGAGACAGATCCTGGATTATCCTGGATCAGCACATAGGCTACTTTTTATCCGAGAAAATCAAAGAGTTCCCACGGGATTTCGAAAAACCTAAATCCACGCGGGCAAAGTCACGGACATCGGCTAGTTTCAAATATTTTATTTTATTGAAAAGGTACACAAAACAGGTAAAATATTCAAAAACTAATACAAACGAGCAATTCAACAGGCCTGTCATCTACCGCTATATAACCACAGGAACCAAAGTAGAGTTGCCGGCTTTTGAAGAATTCGTATGTGCGTCTGTTTGTGATAAGCTGCTACATCAAGCAAGCACTGATGTAGATTAACAAATAATCAAAGTTTGTTTATGAGACTACAGATCTTATTTTTCTTTATTTTTAACCCCCGACACAAAAAGAGGGGTGTTATAAGTTTGATGTGTGTATCTATGTATCTGTCTGTGGCATCGTAGCTCCTAAACTAATAAACCGATTTTAATTTAGTTTTTTTTGTTTGAAAGGTGGCTCGATCGAGAGTGTTCTTAGCTATAATCCAAGAAAATCGGTTCAGCTGTTTGAAAGTTATCAGCTCTTTTGTAGTTACTGTAACCTTCACTGGTCGGGGGTGTTATAAATTTTTAATTTACACTTGTATAATTAAACGAATGAATGTTGGGTATATTTTGAACCTCCTGAACAATCGAAATCATGACTTCCGCTTGACCAACTTATAAACAGCAATAGGTTCAGAGTGCTTAATCAAATAAAGAAAAAGATTAAAGAATGTTAATAAGTACAAGTAGAACTGTAATGCTATTATTGTACTCAGATTATATAACTTATCAATTTACTATTTAATTTGATTCTCACACCCAACCAATTGGCTTTTATTTGGCTGATACACTTTTTCTTTATCAGTTCGAGTGACTATTGGGTAAGTCTATGAAACAAATAATTGATTAATCTCAAATCTGACAAAGATCTGTAATATAATATTATGAAGCTTTTTTAACGATGAAAGTGGAGTGCAACTCTACGCGAATTTATATTTCGTAACAATTTTAATGCTACAATTAATTTACAATTCACTTTCATTTCAGATTATGCTAAGATAATAAGGTTATAAAATAAAAACAACTCATTCAATTAAAGTTGTTTCGAAAATTGCTTCAGTTAACAACACATCTGATTGGAGTTAAACGTATTAATCTGTTTACGGATGAGTTAATTGTTTGAATAAATTAAAAATTATAACTAATAAACTTTATCGTGTTGAGTTTTTATTACACTTTTTACCAATTATTCAAAGGGTGTGCAATGTAATTAGGTACATGTTACGAATGACGTGGGAACTGCAAAAACAAGTTGTAGTTGTAATTATCTCTTCATTAAGTCTTATAAAGAAGTTACCGGTAAAGTTTAACCACCAATAAAAAGCAAAGTGGGTTGCACAAGTCGCATTCATACCTACCTTCATGATTGATGCTAAAGGTAAAATTAAGTTCCAAATCCTGACTTTTAAGTCTAAGTTCTAACCCTTTTGGCTGTGTTTTTGGTCAAACTTCACTAGTGCGTTTTTAACTTACGTTAGAGGCTTGCACCAGCTTAACTACCCAAACGTAGATCTGTGGGTATATCTTATGTTCGCTGGTTATAGCGTATACACCAAACCCTGTGGTGTACTTGCATCCTCCCTATGATTGTGACGCATACGGAACACGCGCAATTTTTGTAGGCGAAAAAAGCGTACCAGTGTAGTTAGACCACTTTTTATTTAACTGACCGTCGAAGTTTAACGGTATACGCAACGTAACTTTGACTGCTCGTCATGCAAATGGCTTTGTCTGAGTTCTTGCAAAACTTGATTCCGTAACATTTCTTTCATCAGCATCAACTCATAGGAAATCTGTATCATTACAAACGACACGCAAAGCAACAGAAACGAGAAATGCATTGCTGCAATGCTCTAATCATCTCAAATCACACGCATTCGCATGTAGATATGATAGAGGCAGGTTTCCGTGTGATGTGGTAATTTGTGCATCACTGTGCGACGACCGACATTGACTCTTCAATTCAAGGCCACCGCTATTGCAATCATTGGATAATATCACTCAGAGACTGTGAGCTCATACGTTCGTTAAACTTTTTATCCCCAACCTATAGATTATTATTGACTAGCCGATGCCCGCGACTTCGTCCGCGTGGATGAAGGTTTTTAAAACGTGTTTTATTTTCCGGGATAAAAGTTACCCTTGTCACTCTTCGGATCTGAAGCTAAACCTAAGTTTGTAACTTTGGATTAGAAATGACGTAGTGATGTTTCATTTCGTCCGTCAAAAGCCAAACTTTGGCTTTATCGTCTGGAGTGTGCGGATGTGGCTATCGAAACCAAACTTAATCTTCGCACGACTTGCATAAGTTTACCGCTGTTTGATTAAAGGTAGAAACATAGGAAAGCTTTGACCTAATCTTAGCAGTTTAGACATGTCGTATGAAGTATACGTGAGTAGATGGTGATGGGGCAGAGCCCAGTTATAAAGCTGTCAGTGACGCTAGTGGCCACCCGTCTCTTTGCAACATGTAACAGACACCCCCGACAAGTGAAGGTTACAGTAACTAGAAAAGAGCTGATAACTTTCAAACGGCTGAACCGATTTTCTTGGATTATAGCTAAGAACACTCTCGATCAAGCCACCTTTCAAACAAAAAAAAAACAAAATTAAAATCGGTTCATTAGTTTAGGAGCTACGATGCCACAGACAGATACACAGATACACACGTTGAACTTATAACACCCCTCTTTTTGGGTCGGGGGTTAAAAATGTATGTAAATAAATGACATAGATAACAATTTAGTTCCATGAACTTCAACTCTCCATCTACGACAGGCGCACTATTTATGCAGACTTGTCAGCTAAGTGTAAAGCTATCAGCGGTACTAGAAGTCAGCTGTCTACTAGCAACACAGACATAACAGACAGCCAAATGTATATACACGACATTGAAAACAGTTTAGCTCATTTGTCAACTCAACGAGTAGGTTGGTTTGGTATATCTCCGATCGGTCTAGGCTCTAGCTGTATGTATCACCCTCTTGACAGAATCAGCTATAAAATAGCTTCGATGTGTTCCCGCTGTGAGCCTAGGTGCCAGTTTTACGGTATGTGTCGTACATACTTGTTTATCAATGATCACTGGTCTGTGAAGTGTTTGCGGTTCTCTATATTTTGTCTTCGTTATCGCTGACAATAAATACTAGTCGATTATGATCAGGCAATAGGTTGATAGGTTATAAACAAGTAAATGTCTCCGATGGCAATAAAGAACCATGATCAAACACTTTGCTATGCCGTAAAGTTTGTTGTAAGTACCTATCTTCAAAATATAAAATACAGAAATATGTTTCAGATTAAACGTTATTCTTGTTGGAATATTACAAAGAACGATAAAATTACGATTTTAATAAATAAACTAATTATATTTAAAAAAATGGGTGAAATATTAATCTAATTTGATAGGCTTTAAACTTTACAAAACACATTACTACACTATAACTTTAAAAAATCTAAGAAGGATACGTGAGCATCATTAAAAAATATGACACGGACAATTCCCCGAGACTCAACAAACATGCATTTAATACGCTCGATCTATTAGGCTACAGGAGTTCAGAGTCCCGTTAAGTTAAAATTCTAATAATTTGTTATGGCACTTTACCGCATGGATGAAATATATGCCCTAAAGCTGAACGGTGCGGGAGACCTCTTACCTATACCATATATGATAATAAACAGTTATCCGGGCTCTGGAAAAGGATAGGCAGGTTAGTTTATGCAGAGATAACGTTTCTTGTACTTTTTCATCTCCGTTGCATAATAGAGGCTAACCACATATCCGTTACGATGACGGTAAACATCAGAAATGCATTATAATAAGTAACCACATTGTTAAGATATTAAAGATGGTTTCATGCGTAAATACTCATATTACAACTATAGCTTATGACCGGGACTTCATCCGCGTGGACTACGCAAATTTTAAACCCCTATTTTACCCCCTTAGGGGTTACAAAACTCCTTTCTTAGTGGATGTCTACGTCATAATAGCTATCTGCATGCTTTTCAGCCCGATCCATCTTTAGTAGTTTGAGCTGTGCCTTGATAGATTAGTCAGTCAATCAGTCAGCTTTTCCTTTTATACGAGTAGATTCAGAAGATACGGATTGCACAAAAAGGAGTCTATTCTATATAGTCTAATCTAAAAAAAGCGTTTTCTAAATGCTTAAGACAATATTACTTAATATTATCAATGCAAAAAGTGCGTCTCTCCGTCTGTTACCTTTTAGCAGCTCAGTCGTTAAAGCGCTTTGATGAAAGGCACAAAGATAGCTTGCAGGAATGAATGAATGAATATATGTACTTTTATTGTACATCACAAAATTAATACTAATAATTAGACAAGTGTAAATTAAAAATTTGTAACACCCCCGACAAGTGAAGGTTACAGTAACTAAAAAAGAGCTGATAACTTTCAAACGGCTGAACCAATTTTCTTGGATTATAGCTAAGAACACCTTCGATCAAGCCACCTTTCAAACAAAAAAAAAAACTAAATTAAAATCAGTTCACTAGTTTAGGAGCTACGATGCCACAGACAGATACACACGTCAAACTTATAACACCCCTCTTTTTGGGTCGGGGGTAAAAAAACACATACAAAGCAAGACAAAATTTGGGCAGGTACAATTTGACAGCCTTATCACTACCTAGCGATCTCTTCCAGGCAACCAAAATGGCGCAAAGAACATAGCTCTAGAATCTAGATGTTCGAGGTAGGTGGTGCAAGTAACTATATAGATTAATCCCGGAGACGGAAAAATAGGTACATATACATAAACTATAATTTTCACGCCGAAAAATCAATTAATTTCCACGGGATTTCCAAAACCTAAATCCAAGCGGACTAAGTAGGAGCATCATTCAGTACAATTTTATTTAAGAAATGCTTTTATACTCGTATATATAAGCGAATAAAGAAAATCTCTTGCAGGAATCAGCCGCAATGTTTCTTCAAAGCGTTCCACTTGTGCATTTTGAGGTCAGATTTCCATGGAATAGTAAATATAAGTATTAGCATGACAATAGTCATTGATAACGATGTGCCAAAGGCTCTCCATTATGTATTCACGGGCACCGGCTAGAATATTCTTAGACCTCTTGTATGGTACACTGAAACAACAAATAATAACGAATCCATTCACTTTATATTGAACTACAAAGCACATAAATTGATTCTCTGCGGTGGATATCAATTGTATCAATAATATTTATTGTACGAAAAAACGCTGACTCACCAAAACACATAAGCAATCGACGAAAGCGAAACCAACGGGTTAATTGTGGAAAGTGTACGGAATCAATTGCGTTTGTATCAATATGTATTGTGTACGTAAACAATATATGGAAACGGTAGTAGGTAATTTTATTAACTTAACGCCAGTTTTGCTTTTTAGGGGTCCGTGACCGAACGGAACCCTACTATCAAGGCTGAGATCTATAGAGCACACTTGGACTTTACTCAGACTTGTTTCAGTTAAAAAGAGACAGATTTATATCATCGATATAACGCTGTCTCGTTTTAACAGTGTCTTAAGTCAGAGCTAAGTCAAAGTGCACTCTTAGATATCAGCCTTAGTCTCCGCTGTCCATTCACCCGTCTGTCTGTTTGTCAGCTGGCTATATCCTATGAACCATAATAGATAGGGAGTTGAAATTTTCAAAGTGTATATTTCTATTGGCGTTTTAATAACAAATTTAAAATTGCTACCGTGTGAAGTAAAGAAAAATTAAAAAGTATGACTCTCACTTGACTGGTTTTCCAATTTTGCATTGTTCTACAAATATGGAAAAATTGTTACTTTTTAGGTAAATATTTAGGTATGCGGAAAACTTAACTGCTAGTGGTCGTACTTTACTGATTTGAATGCAATGTTGTCGTTCCGTGATACCATTATGTCAATCATCAAATTTATAATTCACATTCCGCGAGTCGTTTAATTCACTTCCACTAACACACCTTTTTGTCGTCTTCAACGCTTCAATAATCATAATCTGCAACTTCGTTAACATCCGATATGCCGATAGTTAAGATTGAATTATTAAAAGTATGTGTGAATGATTTATAATGAATACCTTGCTTGCATCTGATATCTCTTAATAATTAGCTTAGTGAATTAACGCGCAGTTAGTTTCAATGATAGATGATTATAATGCGAAGTATGAAGAGCTGTGTTATTTTATTGAAATAGTTGAACATATTTTCTTGCACGCATTTTTATATATTTAGACCGCTTTAGACTTAGGTTCCTTATATCTTGCCTTGTTTTTCAAGAAGCAGAAAAAAATTGACAAAAGAGCATACCGAGAAGGTCAAGAAAATCAAGCCCAGCTTTTAGTTTTTCTTCTTCTTTTACAACTTATTTGTGATAAGTATCAACTTGTTAAATAATTCCGTTCGTTCCGTTAAATAAGTGTGGTTTAAAAAAAATACGAATAGTAAAAATACAACACATACATAGCAATACATAGTTTACAGCTCCTATAATATAATTATGGTCTCTTAAATGCGTAGCGCTAAGAAGATGACTTGTTAGTGCAAGGTAGACTTTTGGATCCACGTGTATTTCAAGTAGATATACATCTTCATGAACTGTTAAATACATTTTTTAAGTAACAGAAATATAAGCCAATGTCCTGGTTCTTAGTTCTTGATAAGGCACGTCCTGTGCAATTAATTTTATCTTTTCAACGGAATCTGTTGCTTATGGCAGTAGAAAGTATAGAAGTATGTTAATTGACTGGGTTGCGTTGTTAGAAATCATTTTCACTCTCGGTATATCGCGAAAAATACTGCTACTTATGTATCTGGAGCAACGGGTAGACTGGGCAAACGTGGCTTATGAAGAGGTGGTATAATCATCAGTAGATTGTATATTTGATCGATTAATTTATTGCAAATTGGAGAATTTATTGCAAGTTGACAAAAGTTATCAATTTATACATCAAATAGTAGGTATGGCAAGAAATTTATGATTGACTCCAAATCTTGCATCTTTTTATGTACCTTATATACTTATAAGCCATTAGAGACTCTTCACTTAAATCTTCCTCTATTGACGGTTAATCACAAAAGATTTTAGGTGAAAGTTTGAATTATCTAGTCACAAGCCAATTTCGTATACTACATCTTTGACCTCACAATCAGTCTCGTCTCTTTTTATAAAAAAAGTTCCGTCATTTACGATGACTATGCTAAATTCTTTAACAAAGTGCGATAACTAACAATGTCTGTACTTACCACTACAATGGCTTACTGAACTTAAAAATATTTATCTCATTGAAGCTCTGTATCTATGATACCCATAGATATGTAATGATACCTATAGTTTTGTTAAAAATAC
Source organism: Maniola jurtina (assembly GCF_905333055.1). Lineage (NCBI taxonomy): Eukaryota > Metazoa > Arthropoda > Insecta > Lepidoptera > Nymphalidae > Maniola > Maniola jurtina. The sequence continues at coordinate 6,039,140 of NC_060046.1, read as the reverse complement.
GCTTCGTCAAGATTTATGCTGATCTTGTGCGAATTCAAAAGAGATAAGCACCACTCGCAATGGCACTTACGTAGCTCCGAAAATAGATTCTTTTATTCCACACTAGCGTATCAAAAGGGTTCATTTCTTTTGTCCAAATGGTTTGGCATTATTATCATCATATTAGCCTGTGGGCGTTTATGTTGGTCATATTGTCCTTCCTTAATCAGTGCTATTACACTTGGTCTTTATTCCTTCATTAATCCTTCATTAATTACATCGTAGGTTACTTTAAGATTTGTTTGAAATTATATTTCTTGTCCACAAATTGTAAAAGCATCACTACATTGTATTAGGCCTCGTTAAATATTGCAAGGTCATGCTGTCAGTTGCCAGTACATTAAGAATTTTGGCACGTCTACTCTACGTTTATTTTAGCAGATCACTTATTTAGAATGTATTTTCGGGGTGCGATTTCATGAGCTTCAAAAATGAATACGAATACAACTTAAAAGCAAAAAGCACTAGAGTAGCTATTACTTAAAAGCAAATATTTACTCGAGGAGTACTTTGAATATTTAGTAGATTCTTAGTGAGAAGATTTAGCTTTAGCCGAAATCAAATACAAAATCTTTAGAAGTTCACCCAAAGCTAGATACATGGTAAGAGGCTGAAAGAACAACCGTTTCGTATCTTGAATTCCTGAGATTAGTAAAATGAATTGTAAATGTTAACAGGGTACTTTAATCCCATACTGTTGTAGAATGGGTTGGATATATTCATCGTTTTTGCTATTTCAGTAACATACAATAGGCATTACTTACCAGACGCCTCGTCTCCTCTACTTAAAGCTACTTAAGTTTAAAAACAAAGAAAACCACCAACCCATCACGCATCGGCAAATGGCTTACCTGCAACAATAAATTCAATGTTAAGTATGTTATTACGTGAGTCGGAAAGGATACAAAAGAACAAGTTTATATTATAGCATCTTCGCATTAAGTATGCATACGTAATGTTTTGATAACATTGTTAGTTAGGCTTCGAGCGAAAGTTTACTGGTATACCTGACCTCTCTTCATTAAAATATGATCGAAAGTGAAATCAAATGAGCGTTGAAATGATTTTGATCGCCGCATAATAACATATGTTTTGGCATTGCTCTATGCCGTTAAATCTAATTTTAGGTACGTGATTTGAAAAATTAGAAAGAGGTAAGCGCAAGTTATAGTGATTCCGTAGGATATTGTGAAGTTATATTGCATGGTAAAGATTTTATAGACCTAATATTTCTTAGGCTTTTGGTTTAATGATTTGGAAACAAGGGACAAATACGGAGATAATGTCGCTAAGTCTGTTGTACCTACCTACACAACTTTAAAACTAATCTAAAATGAAACGACTAACTGTATTCATAACGCTTCCGAAAGAGAATAGCACTAGATTAAGGCTATCCTTGCCAACGATCCCCCGTCGATTTCCTACGTATGATATTATTGTTCTTATCTCTATCTGCCCTGGTTCGTGCATTCTCGGTTCCTAGATCGGTACATTTGTGATAACCAAATTTCAAATTGCTGTGATTGGCTGAATTTACCATGTTCTTGCTGCGACAGTGAGTTTGAGCCACTAGCGGAACAATGTTAGCCGGTCAGAAATGATTGCAATTAGTCAACCTGTTTGACGTCCGTGTTCTGTTTTCGATTACAAAAAAGAAAAAATTGTTGTTGCAATCATCAATTTTAGCAAATAGTGAAAGAGAGTCGGCCAATCAGAGGTCACAACTACCGTCACACTTTCTGTCACACTATGGCAGTAGGCATGCCGAGTAATGAAAACAATTTTTCATTCTGTCTAGGTCGAAGTAGGGTTGCCACCTGGCTCTTTTTGATTTACAGGCTACCACCATCAAAAATACGGGGTTTAGATTTGAAGAAATTTGAAAATTTGAAGTATTTGAAGAAATAGGCGGTGGTTCTCTCTGAAATGCATGGAAAGCCTATTTAGATATTTCAGTTTATTTGTAAGTTTTGTATTTTTTCTCTGTATGTTGCCGTGTCTTGATTGGTGAACTGTGTTTGCAATGTGGTTTGAAATAAAAGATTTATTTATTTAAATAGCTTTTAAAAACTCTTAGTGTTGTAAAGCAAAATGTTATACATTTCATGCATACAATCTTCTCATTTCAACTTAAAATTACATTTAATTTGTAATTCCACCTTCACAGTATCAATACTATGGCCGTAGCCAGGAATCGATTGCGGGAGAGGTTTTATTAGGGCCGGAACTGAATCCTGTCATGAGGAAAAAAACATTCGCTCAACTTTATGGGCTAATTACCTGGTTAGTGGAATTTCGCCTTTCAATTTGACAGTGAGATAAAATACAACAATAAAAAAGCGCGAGCGCAGTGAGCGTAAGTGTTTTTGGTTCAATACAGAAAAAATTAAAGTGAAAGGGAAACGAGTTTAGCCATAGCAAGATTTTATTTTTAAAGCTTCCTATCCATACTAATATTACGAATACGACAGTATATCTATTTGCCTATCTATTTGTTACCCTTTCACGGCCCATCTTCTTTACCAAAATTTTGGTACTTACTATTCAGAGGTAACTTGCATCCCAGACATTTTTTTTAGGCGGCTTTTTAGCCCGGAAAATCCCCCACGGAATTTTTAAAAATCTAAATTCATGCAAACGAAATTGCGGGGTTTACACCAAGTAATAGAAATTCAAAGCGCGAGTGATGTGAGCGCGAAATGTTTGATATATTTCCAAAAAAAAATTGGTAAGCAAATGCAAGAAATAGTGTAAGTATTATTTTAGGCTTAGGTTTTTGACGGCTTCCCAGGCGCAGTCGCCATTTCAAAATTTCTGGTCTGGTGGGAGGCTTCGGTCATGGCTAGTTATATGGTTAGTATGGCCCTAACGGCCAAGAAATTAGACTGCATCATCACTTACCACTAGAAAAGATTAAAGTCACGGGCTAACTTGTATAAAAAAAGGCTTACATCCTCAAACCAAGCCCCGCCGCCTTGGCTACGACCATGATCAATATCGAGTGGGTTTTGGCTACGCATTGCCGCAAAAGGAAAATATTCTTTCTACTGGACATAACGTCAGTGTTTGATTTCGCCAGCCAGCTCCTGCTGAATTTGTAAAAAACCGGCCAAGTGCGAGTCAGACCCACGCACCGAGGGTTCCGTATTCGGGTATTTTTTCCGACATTTTACTCGAGAAATCAAAAACTGTTATGCATTAAAAAAATATGCATAAAAATAAATAAAAATCTGTTTTAGAATGAACAGGTAAAGCCCTTTCATATGATAACCCACTTGATATATGTAGTTATCTTACTTTGAAAATTGAAAATACTAATATTTGTTCATGAACACATGACAGACGGATAGAAGGACAAATGGACAGGCGGACAGACGGAAAGACTGACAGACTGACAGACAACGAAGTGATCCTATAAGAGTTCTTTTTTGCTTTTGAGTTACGGAACCCTAAAAATATTTAGTTTTATTTGCCCCGTATTTTATTTTCATAATTACAGGTTTCTGTATCCTGAAATACGGGGTAACCAGTAAAATACGGGGCCTCTGGCAACCCTATTCGGAAAACACTGTCACATTCAAGTTAATGTCAAATATTTTGTTTTCAATTACAGAAAGCTGCATCAATCATTATTACAATATTTTCTTTGTTGTGATTGGCTGAATTTTTGAGTTTCAGCCAATAAACAGACTGTTTGCCAATTAAACGTCATAACAATATAAATGCCAGAAAGTTTAACCAAATAAAACAAACTTAATGAGAACCTAGTGAGAATGCAAACGGCACACAATTTATAATACATATTATGTTAGTCGTATATAATAGATATTATAGTAGTCGTTCACTTTGGTAATAGTCAGATTGTCATCAGTAAAATTGATATTGGTCGATGTATCGTAAATTATTGTTTCGGTGACAAATATTTTTATTATCTATTTATCTTTGAACAGAATGGAATAGAATAAAATGGAATGGAATACAATGATAAATTTTTATTCCTGTAAACTTTTAGGTAAACTTCAAAGTGTTTTTGGATGGTCAGAAAAATTTACCACTGGTTCGGAATGCCGTTCCTACGTTTTCTAGGGTTTCGTACCTCAAAATGAAAAACGGAACTCTTATAGGATCACTTTGTTGTCTATCTCTCTGTCTGTCGTGTGTGTCAAGAAAACCTCTAGGGTACTTCCCGTTGACTCAAAACCATGAAATTTGGCAGGTAACCTATATATTTTTATTGTATGGCAGCGCGCGGTTTTAAATTATAAATTGCACGTCCTGTCCTTTTCTGTAATACATTTTTTTCTCAATATCTACCGCTTTATCTCATAGCAAGAGTCCGTAAGACATAATACAGTGAAAATAGGCAAAATATACAATTTTTGCAGTTTCCACGTCAGTACCTGTCGAATTTTTCTAACAGTGTAACCAGCAGAGCTGAGTTTACCATCAAGTGTTGATATGTGGGTGTTCCATAGAAGCTTTGCATCTAACATTATACCGAGAAACACGGGGTTCTCCTTTATTTTCAACATATGATTATTTATCAATGAATTTATGTCATTTAAGGTCCTGGTATTGGGCAGTGTGAATTATTACATTTGGAAGTAAATTGTTAGCAATAAATCAGAGAGTGACCTGTGATATGGCATTACATATAGTATACATTGTCAAAAATTATAATATTAAAGCTGTGCGTATTGCGTGAGGAATAGGTTGCAAGAGAGTTGCAACTTGCAGGGTTTGATGCATGCGCTATTGCCAGCAAACATGAGACATATTTTTATCTACAGGCAACGTCTGAGTAGGTAACGCATACGTCTAACGCAAGTTGAAATGTACCAGTGTATTTAGTTAGACCTATCGACAAGTTTGGAGTTGGGTGCAGTCTAAATGTGGCCCGTGTGTTTAGACTGTCAGTTTCTGTCAGTTTCACATGTCGTCCCCCGCACTTCACCACCCCGCTTGCACAAATCGAGACAGCACGAAATTTTCAAGATTTCTGGGTGTAATTTCTGGTTTTCGTAGTTCCCACATAATTATAACAATATAAAATATATAACGATAATTTTTTTACTACATAATATTCATTAAATTTTCTAGGTCTGTGGTTTTTCCAAATTTCATTAAATTGCTTCGTTGTCTAGAAAAACGAGCACAAAGTTGGGCCTTTTTTTAAAGAAAAATACAAATCTTTGAGCCCCTGTAATTTTAAAACTACATATTTTTAGAAAAATCTAAAACACCACAGACACAGATATTAGTTTCTAGACTATGTCTGCAAAATTTCATGGACTTTGGTTGCTTAATATTCAAATGAAATGGGAACTACGATTGTATGGAGTAAGTGACGGAGACAGCCCTGTTAAGACCTGCCAATTTGATTTAGTTGAGAAATTGTGTATCACAGGATTAACTACAATAATGAAGATTCTCTATTCACGTAGGTTACGATTACAATTGGAAACTAAACCAACAAAAAATCGTGCTAGTTTACCTAGTTTTCTAGCTTCTTTGAGCATTTTTTTAATATGCAAAATTTAGGATAAAAACCTGTTCAAACAGGATCAAGTTTTAGCCGTTTTAGCTATGGATACGGAATCTCAAAAACGAATCAAGGTTTCGTAATCGGAAGTCGATCGCCATTGTGTGGCATGCATTTGGAATTCATCTGTATACAAATTACACGCGAAGTGTTGAAAGTGCTCACATCACGACCGGAGTGTAATTAAAATTCCGTTAGTAACAACATAACAAGAGTTTCGACTAATCTCGCGATAATCTTAAATGAATATCAAATTAAATTAGAGGTGGCGCTCACTCCTTGAATTATTAACCTTTTATAACAAAAATTGCAATCTATTTTGGACTTTACACAAGTTTAAAAATTCTATTAAAATTATGCTCCTGAAAAAAGCATATTATACAATCTAAGATTATGTAAATGATAAAAGCGTGTGGACCTGACCTGCAGCTCTTTCCAGCAATGCGCGGGACTGCAATTATTTTTATACATGACATAATATTGTATACCAAATCTTTGAAAAGAGCAGCCTCCGAGTTTCTTGCTGGTACTTCTGAGTAGGAAAGACTTTTTGAACCAGCGGTAGATGCCGACGATTCCAAACGATTCCAAAGCACTTGTAAAACTTTAATTTAATATATTTTTTTTAATTAATTAATTTAATTTATCTAACATTTATAAAACATTGTATACGCATTTATAACCTTAAGCTCCAGGGCATATATCTGCAGACTATGCCAGTAGTCTGTCAAGACTCCGATGCACATAATCTGCTATTGCCCCACTCTAATGCATAAATGTAGCATCCATCTAGGGAAACATTGTACACCCTGAGGAAGCCACTCTAATTCAAATCAGGAATGTTCTGCTGTATCTGGCGGCAACGAGTATTGACAAGGAACTGCAAGTAGTTTCAAGCACAATGGGTCGGAGACGGTCGAAGTACAGGGAACCCAATAATCTGCATAGCCCAAAGAACAAGAACTATAAACGTTAACACGCAATTTGCATAGTGTTTACTGTGTAAACATAGTTATTCATAGTCAACAAATTGAACAAGTGGATTAAAATTATAACAATGATGATGATGGGAAAAGAAATGTTAATTTTAATTGTCTTTTAGATGTAAAAACCAACAGGTTCATGTACCAAGGCACTCAATTATTCATTGCTGAGTGCTGAGTTTATTTGAAGTCTATTTAGTTCACCATTATTTCGAAAATATTTTCGCTTATTTAGAAAATCTTGTAACAGGAAGGAACAAGAATTAGCACTCTTAATAACGGTTTCATGCCCTACCATATGTACCGTACGTAATACTGGTAACATATCAAATATAGGTCAAAATAATAATAACCAGATCCTGGACAAGTGGCGATAAGATTGAAAACGCTAAGTCGTAGATTTATGCTATCAATCACTGCAATAATCTGTTATGAGATAACATAATGTGTCAGCTTTACATCCGCTAAATTGAATATCACGAAACACATTAACATCGTATTAGTCCACTGTTAAGATCTATATCTTAACTGTATGAAGGGCGCACCTTCATACTTTACCGTTAAGAAATAATATGACCCTTATTCAAAGGGTATAAAGTTCACTTTTATCACTCTATCTGCACTGTAGTCCCGATAATAATTAGTCTGGAGTAGATAGATAGGTACTAAGAATCTATAGGGAGGGTATTATTAAACGAAGTATTAAATTTAATGCAATATAACGGCACTTGCTAGATTTCTTGCAAGGAGGTGGGCGAATATGATCGTTTGGATTTAAGTGATAAAATAGGACCATTAACAACCATTAACGCATTGAATTGAAATAGGCACCTACTGCAATAAGCTTTAAAAGCTTTATAATTTTATAACACCTCTAGTTACTATTATATTTCTCATTTATGAGGGTCCTTTTACACATTCACATCCACATTGTGGCAGGAGTGCTCTTGGCCGTGACTTTCCAGATCTTTTCGCATACAGTTCACTAAGAGAACGCAGTTAAGTGGGGTCTCTCCGTCACTCGCTTCATACAAACGTAGTTCCAATTTCATTTGAATATTAAGCAACCAAAGCTCATGAAATTTTGCAGGCGTTTTAAAATTGGAACTACGATTGTATGGAGCAAGTGACGGAGAGAGCCCTGTTAAGAGTAAACCTGTCATCGACAAAAAATAAAATGACCAGTTTATGTATAAATCTGTAAAATATAAAAATTACAGTCTTGTAAACAAGTCACTTTCTTCTTTGCCGCAAAAATCACAAGCTTTAAAAGCAAGATAAACATCGGATTAAACGATTTCGAAAGCGTAGCGGGCGTGTTTGTAAACAGGACATCATGTCGAATATATCATATATCATATATTCGTACGTGCAAAAATGTTTCAAATGTCCCCTTTTACCGTTATCGGCAAAGTTACAACGTTAATGTTTTAACGTAACAGTAAAAGAGCTTAAATCTGATTAACCACAAACTAAGTAGAAAATGCAATTTAAAACTTTCGCAAAAATAATGGCACTGAAAATAATTTTAATATTGACTTTCTAGAACTCTTGCAGGACGATTAAATATATTTTCTGTTATCAAATTAACTGTTTTATAACGATTAGCCTTTTTTATTACTTAATTTAAAAAAATACATACATTACACTGATTTACAATTTTTTTTAATGATGCCACTTTTTGGCAACCCCATTATACTCTTGCCAAAAAGTTACAGCATTTAAAACTATAACTAAATCAGTAACTACAGTACTACTGCAACTGGCCCTGACAGACCGAAATAGAATAGTCAATATTTAAGACAAATGAAGACCATACAAACCATAAATTCTTAAGAGGGCTCTCTCCGTCACTCGTTTCCACTCGTTTCATACAATCGTAGTTTCAATTTCATTTGAATACTAAGCAACCTAAGTCCATGAAATTTTGCAGACATATTCTAGAAACTAATATCTATGTCTGTGGTTTTCCAGATTTCTGTTAAAATATTCGGTTTCAAAGTTACGCGGTCTTAAAATTTTCATACAAATCTTGGAGCCCCTGTAATTTTAAAACTACATATTTTTAGAAAAATCTAAAACACCACAGACACAGATATTAGTTTCTAGAATATGTCTGCAAAATTTCATGGACTTTGGTTGCTTAATATTCAAATGAAATTGGAACTACGATTGTATGAAACGAGTGGAAATGAGTGACGGAGAGAGCCCTGTTAAGTCTAGGTGACAAAATCTAAAGCACAGTTAACACCATAGCGATAATAGGACACTATGTCACTTAAATGAACGGTATTGAACAATCGATTAGAAAAACGGATAGGTACTTCAAAACATTTGCTACAGTAAAACAGATTATTCTATGTAGGTTTAAACATTTACCTAAACCAAGATCAGAGAGTTAGAAAAAGGTGTAAGTAAAAAAGTGTCTCATTTAAAAAACCTGTTATAACGAACAAGTTTATTAAAAAGTGTGCCGATTACGATATTATTACTGTTTGCACTCAAAAGTGTATCATCTGGCCTACCGTTGCGCAGTTTTCAACGGAATCATGTTCAATAAAGCACTATGCCAACTAGCGGTTACATTTTTTAAATATTGTTGTTAAATCCACGATTTTTTGTCAATGTTAAGCCAAAAATTAGTCACGATTTAAAGATGTTTTATTTCTATCTTATTGAACTTTGGATATTTGAAATCAGGCTGTGTTTTCGTAGTCACGCATAGCAAATAGACATGTTACACTTAGAAAGGAAGAGTTTGAACTAGGATCACGTACGCAGATAAAAAAATAAGATCACTTTTCGTTTCAAAGCTATAATGATAGCATCGGAGATCAATAGCTCGATCTTGTGCAACAAAAAGTTGATTGTAGGTATGTACTTAATCGGATGGATCGCCTCTCACTGACTGGCTAACTGTTCGTACCTGGCCATATTACCGGAGGTGGAATGAGTTGCTGTTATTGCGATTTTCTTATGTATTGGACGTATATGTCTAACGAGAATAATATGAACACGAGTAAGCGGCACGGATATGTACATATACGTAATTGCTGCAGTTGAAGAATTTAAGTTTCAATAGAATAGGAGCCTATGATCATCCGTTGCTAAGAAACGCCATTAACAGTATTCGGAGCATGCGAACGTGGGAAGGAGTCGTTCGAAAGCCATTTATAATTAAAATCTAAAGTGAGTGCGGAGTGAGAACAGATTGTCGATTATATTTCTTGGATTTTCTTTTAACCGCAAAATTAAGATTACAAGAGATCGCGGTAAAAACGATCCGAGGACCACTGTGACTCTAGATGTAATCTCGTATACGTGACGACTGTTCTTGTTTGCGTTGCGGTTAAAAAGTTGCGGTCGAAAGTTTTACCCCACATTGGACACGCATACGTATTACTTGACGGACAATTTCCCTGGTCTGCCGTAGGTCAAACTTTATCGATGTCACCGTGCTGCAATACGGAATGAATGCTAAGTTTGCCCGCAAATTCCAGCCCGTGTATGCTCTTCACGCTCCAAGCGAAATTTGCGCGTCACTGAGACGTGAAATCACGGTACTAAGACTACTAACAGTCTTATTATTATCTGTGAAGACGAAAACAAACATTACTAACAAGGTTTATGGGAGGTAACGTTACGGAACACAAACTTTACTTAACGGAATAATATAAGGCTCGTCTTGACGGGGGCACTGCCGTGCCCCCTGATCGAACAAGTGCAAAAGGTAATTAAGAGTTAATAATAAATTAGAGATTTTACCAATATAACATATTAGATTTCTTTTGTAATAGATAAAATATATATTTATTATATATTATATATATTTATTATTTATTATATATAGATAGATTTTGTAATAGATTGTTTTGTAAAGAAATAGATATGTTACATACGTCTCTAAAGTGAAGACAACACTACGACACTTGAACCACATTTGTTAAATTTTACACAAACAGATTAAATAAGAAAACTAGAAAAGAGCTGATAACTTTCAAACGGCTGAACCGATTTCCTTGGATTATAGCTAAGAACACTCTCGATCAAGCCACCTTTCAAACAAAAAACACTAAATTAAAATCGGTTCATTCGTTTAGGAGCTACGATGCCACAGACAAATACACAGATACACACGTCAAACTTATAACACCCCTCTTTTTGGGTCGTGGGTTAAAAATTACTTTTAATTCACAGTGGCAGTCAAAATCACGAATTTTATCTTTAAACATGAATAATATATATGATGAATTAAAAAAATGTAAGAACCATAACATGTAGGCTGTTACATATCTAAGATACAATCTTATGAACATGATGCACTTCAAGCTACTTACTTATATCAAGCATCTGTTTGTCACATCTCTGATAAACGACATCAAATCACGGGATTCAAGGAAATGCTCTCTAGTCTCTGCATACTCGTACATCGCATCTCTCATATGCTTATTAAGGAATTATGCGTTTCGATCAATCTTATCAAAAAGGAATCTCACAGGAAATATTTACGATGCCACATTAAAGTGCATATTACTTTCTCGTATTTTTTATTTTATATCTTAAACCACTTTCACGTTTTGAATATTTGGTCAAGCTGCGTGCAAACTCAATCTTATTTCTTGTAAACAAAATTTAATTTTCCGGTTAGTGAAATGCAGATTTATATTTCGATTTAGACCATTTTAAATTTTATATAATTATGTAATATTTAAAACTTTCATCATGGTTGGCACTTTAAACGTTAAAATATTAATAGGTTTGTTCTAAAGCAGCGGTCGGCAACCTTTTCGAAACAAATAAAAAATACACGTACCACGCACAATATAAAATGGCCGCACTTTTTACGTTACCGATGTTATATTTTTGTGTACCGATCGATATCGATTACAACTAAAATTCAAAAACACAAATATTAACTTTTACATGTTACCTACCAGTTTAGTTATAAAAAATGATTACTTATTTGTTGAGCCTATGGTGCTGAAACGTGGACACTGACAAATGGCCTTGTTCACAAATTCAAAGTTGCTCAGCGAGCTATGGAGAGGGCTATGTTAGGAGTTTCCCTGAGGGATAAGATCCGAATGAGGAGATCCGCAGGAGAACCAAGGTCACTGACATAGGCCAAACTATTAGCAAGCTGAAGTGGCAGTGGGCAGGCCATGCCTGTCGTAGAGGCGATGGCCGTTGGAGCCGGAAAGTCCTTGAGTGGAGACCGCGTTTAAGCAAACGTAGGGTGGGACGCCCTCCAGCACGATGGACCGACGATATGAAGCGGCTGGCGGGAAGTGGCTGGATGAGGAAGGCTGAGGACCGGGTGTGGTGGCGCTCTATAGGGAAGGCCTATGTCCAACAGTGGACGTCCACAGGCTGATGATGATGATGATATTTGTTGAGCCTCAATAGCTCAACCGGTAAAGGAGTGGACTGAAAAACCGAAAGGTCGACGGTTCAAACCCCGCCCGTTGCACTATTGTCGTACCTACTCCTAGCACAAGCCTGACGCTTAGTTTGAGAGGAAAAAAGGGGAACATTAGTCATTTAACATGGCTAATATTCTTTTTTTTTTTTTTTAAAAAAAAAGAAAGAAAGGGCAATCCTCTTGCCTTTGTTGAACCGTGGCCTAGGGGTCAAGGCGTCCGGGCGCGATTCAAAGGCAGACGCAGATTCGAATGCGGGTTCCGCATATTTGATATGTGTTTAAAAAATAATTAGAAATTTCCTAGAAGTGTAGGTAAAACACTAGGTATCATAAAAACTATAAATACGTTACTGAAATCACACAAGTGTAAATTAAAAAATAACACCCCCGATAAGTGAAGGTTACAGTAACTAGAAAAGAGCTGATAACTTTCAAACGGCTGAACCGATTTTGTTGGATTATAGCTAAGAACACTCTCGATCAAGGCACCTTTCAAACGAAAAATCTAAATTAAAATCGGTTCATTAGTTTAGGAGCTACGATGCCACAGACATACATACACATACATAGATACACATGTCAAACTTATAAAACCCCTCTTTTTGGATCAGGGGTTAAAAATAAAATAAAAATTCCTGCACAGCTAAGATTCCACGTGCCGCTACATCATTATAACAACCCTTTTTTGTTGCACTAAAGTGAAAACTGTGCCTAGATCATTTGCATTCGCTTTGTACGTCATCTAATGGATTATGGAAGGAAACTTTCAAGGTTGAATGTTCCCTAAAATAAGGCCAAGTGCCTACCAACTTGGACGTTGGTATTGTGAAAGGTGTTGTGAATTTTCACACTGGTTCGAGATGACATATATAATAAACGACAAACGTGTTTTATGTATTACGAATTTGATTTATAACCCAGCACATATCTATTGTCTATTCAGTTGTCTTAACTAAATGGATAGTCTTGAAGCAGATCTTTATTAGTACAAAGCATTGTAAAAAGGGCAGCACTACTTTTAGATCTATATTACAGTTCTGCCGATCAGCTTGGCTAGTCGACTGATCGGCAAAACTCATAGTACGACCATCTCTAATTAGAATTCCATGTTTGGAGTTTGATACACCTAAACTACTCATGCTGAGAGATCTCTGTACCTATAACGAAATTGGTTTTTACCATCATATTTAAAACACACGAAGTTCATCAATGTTTCTGAATACTACAATACCCTTTAGTCTATGACTTTGTAAATATGCAGAGCTATAATAGTCCTTAGTTTTCTTTGAATGGTGCAAAACGCTACAAACCTTCTGGTAAGTGTGAAATTCATCAGTTCTTCTGTTCCAAAGCGTCATTTATCTCTAACAAAAGGCGGCTCGTCCGCAAATATGAAAGGCGTTGTCTCACTGGATGTATTTACGCTTTATGTTGCAAGAGGAGTAAAAAGTACTATAATCGTCTCTACTGTCGGCGCCAGACTTAACTTCAAACCTCTATAATGCCTGGATTACACAATGACAGTGACTGGTTCCAGTGACTGGAAATTTCGTTGCCAGTCACTAGGTCTATGTAGAAGCATCGACCCATTAATCAGTTTGCTGACTATTTTTGACTACTATTGAAAAATAGAAAGAGTGGCTAGACTAGCAAGTCAGCTGGACTGATTAGCTAGTCTAGCCCCCGAGCCAAAAAAAAAAACGAAATCAAAATTTATTTATTTCATGTACAGAACAACTAATATCTCTTATACTAACTCTTATTCTGCGACTCTACAACCGCCGGTTTTGAATGCAGATTGCAATTGCGACGTCGGTACTGGAGAGGGTTGAAATTAGTATCCACTCGAGTCTAGTAGCAAGTAAGCGTTTGACTCGGTTACTGCCATCGTGTGATTCAGGTATAAAGCTCTACATGGTGGTCATCATGACATGTGACTTACTAGCCCACCAATAGGACCTTACCAGAGTTCGTTAATGGGTGAAAGTTACAATTTTGTAAACTCACTATTCGGTCAGACGGAAGAACGACCTTTAATGCATTTGATGTAAGCTCGCCACTGAACAATAAATAACAAAAGAAACAGATATTGAAATAGTCTTTTCATAGACCTTAATGAGTCGCTTGAAGCATAAAATCTATCGCACACTAGAGCGTGTCGCAAGAATCGCACGCGTTATATGCATTTTTTTATCTATCTAAAATATGCCACGGTATTAACTTATTTATCACCACTATAATATCATTTTACAAATCTAACAACTCTGACCATCAAAAGGTGTACAATCGAACCTATTTTGAATAAATGATTTTGAGTTTATGCCAATGACGTCAGTAATACGAGTCAACTGAAGCGGACGCACCGAATAAGACGAACGCGATTCGGTGCGGTGGACTTGTTCCACTGATGTCATTAGAATTTTCAGTAGGTACCGAAAAATGCATAAGTTCTGGCGGTATTGGTTTTAATCTGTAATAATTGACTTATGAGTATGTAGAAGTAGTTGATCAAACAATGTTTTGTTAAAATGGAACTCTAGAGACATGGCATCTACGATATATCGGTTACGAGTACATTTCAGTACTCAAAATCGACATAGCGTTGCGGTCGGTGCGTGTGGCTTTTACTGTAATCTGCAAACAGCTTCACTTGTAAGTCCCACATGGGTTATTAGGCACCGTCAGTAGCTTTGTATAAGTCCAAAGTGGCAGCCACCGGCCACAAAAGTCACTTTCACATCTTCACGAGTACCTTTAAGCTGTCAATAAAACACATTCACCGAATGTGATAATAACAGACTAATATGTCATTATTCGTCGTTTACTATTCGTCCAATTCATTATAAATAATTGAAATTGAAATTTCATTTTTTCCATTTGACTCTTACGTTTAGTGCAGTTGTATTGTTCGATGATTGTGTAACAATTCACGAGAGATTTACTGCAAGTAACTTACAGTTTAACTTTTTTAGAATTGAAAGTGAAATGGACGTACAGAGCCCGCATAGATTGTACATACATTTTTGCTGTAATCAGGTGCTTTATAAAGTGGATTGCACATAATACACCATTTCCACCGCAAATAATACATGAAAATGCGGACGACATCATCAGGACTTCCGCACGAGCTAAATAAACGCGGTGGACTTTATAACATTTCATTGGCGCGTGCGCAATACGTTTGCATTTTCAGTGCTGAACAAGTGTAAATTAAAAATTTGTAACACCCCCGACAAGTGAAGGTTACAGTAACTAGAAAAGACCTGATGACTTTGAAACGGCTGAACAGATTTTCTTGGATTATAGCTAAGAACACTCTCGATCAAGCCACCTTTCAAAGAAAAAAACTAAATAAAAATTTACGGACAGATACACAGATACACACGTCAAACTTATAACACCCCTCTTTTTGGGTCGGGGGTTAAAAATGCATTGCTGCGTAGTCTGTTGAATTTAGTAAAATGTTTTCTGTAGGAACTAGGAAACCACCCGTTTCAGTCTGGGCTTTAGCATAGGTAAGGTCGGCAACAAAGCCATCCATAGTCCATAGTCGCTTACACTGGCGGATGCAAAGCTGTGTCGTTGTTTGTACCTATTAGGAAAAGAGTCATGTAAATCATTCGCACGTAGGTATACAACAAACAATCACGTTGGTTGATCAACGTTGACCAAACCTGGTAATCTGCCATCTCATTAAGCCCTTACTTTATCGATAGAGCATCGTATAGCGCCTCAACTCATTAATACCGGTCATTCTAGCTACTAAGTAATGATAATTACTAACCTACAGCACAAAGTGCTATGCCTACGGTAGAAAATTATTGTAACCTATGTGCCCTTATAAGTACTAACTTCGATGTCATGCTTAACTAGGCAAAATTAATAAGCAATCGTTGCGTACAAAAACTGATTGCTTATCATAATTCTTAGTTAGTCATTATATATTAAAGATATTAATACAACGATAATCAAAGCTTGGTTTGAGTTAACTAATATAAAAGGGTCCTTACCTCATATTAAGAACACTCTTAATCATTTTTTAACATCGACAAAAAAATAGTTGCAAAGGTGTGGGCTGTGGCAGTTTATTTTATACTAGTCATTCTGATAGTCCACGGCGTCTTGAAGAGTTAACAGGGCTCTCTCCGTCACTTACTCCATACAATCGTAGTTCCAATTTCATTTGAATATTAAGCAACCTAAGTCCACGTTTTGCAGACATATTCTAGAAACTAATATCTGTGCCTGTAGTGTTTTAGATTTTTCTAAAAATATGTAGTTTTAAAATTACAGGGGCTCAAAGATTTGTATGTGAATTTTTAAGACCGCGTAACTTTGAAACCGAATATTTTAACGGAAATCTGGAAAACCACAGGCCCAGAACGCTTCTACAAAATTTCATTGAGTATGATTGGTTAGTATTCCAATGAGAGACGAACTACGTTTGTATGGAGCGAGTGACGGAGAGACCCCTCTTAAAAAGCCTAAACTGGTTTAATTCCTAATGGAAAAATGCTACAAAAACAACTAGAAGTAGTTGTCACGCCAAATGTGTTTATGTTACTTGGTTTTCGAAAAAAATGCAGTAATTCTAGTTCGAAAGTGTCACGCTAACTGTTGTGGTTATTAACAGGTAACAAGACAAATTCCTTATTGTATTGAGGATGAAAAACCGCAAATCTATGGCGGCATTTAGATCGAAAGCTATGACACTGCGAAATGCATTTTACGCACCTCCGTGTAATCGAGTACAGTCAGCCCCACATATACGTAGGCATATTAGTTATTATAACATTTTACCAGCATGCAACTTGAATAGAAAATTTTACCAGAAATGTATAAATAAAACTTTTGTTGTCTACCTTTCGTTTGTACTACCCTGTAAAGTTGAGCAATAGTTTTTAGCATTAATTCTTTTATTATCGT
This sequence comes from Maniola jurtina, assembly GCF_905333055.1. NCBI lineage: Eukaryota > Metazoa > Arthropoda > Insecta > Lepidoptera > Nymphalidae > Maniola > Maniola jurtina. The sequence continues at coordinate 6,022,228 of NC_060046.1, read as the reverse complement.
TTCTGCAGTTATTTTTATAAAACAAAAGTATGTAATTTATGAATTTCAGTTTATTTAAAAGTTAAAACAATAAAAAAATAATTCTTTATTTGGGCTTAGAACAACAAACTGTGATCACGAAATAGAGATGATGCCTTTTTGCCTATTATTGATAAATTTAAATTTTATAAATAAATAGACGATATCCACGACTTCGTCCGCTTAAATTTAGGTTTATAAAAAATCCCGTGGGAACTCTTTGATTTTCCGGGATAAAAAGTAGCCTTGCGCGGAATGTAAGCTAACTCTGTACCAAACATCGAAATCGGTTAAACTGTTAGGTCGTGAAAAGCAAGGAGACGGACAGACAGACAGACAGCCTTAAGCATTTATAATATTAGTATGGATAGCAAAATTATTTCAAATTGTAATGACATCTGACGCGGACTGTACCTCATATTCCGTTACCTTAAATTTCAAACCATACAATAGAGGTATTGAGAACTATCAATGTACAATTGGGACTAATATTTTTATTTTAGCGAAGGGCCCTGGATCACGTGGCAGCATTCACTTGACCGGAAACTCGTTGAATTTTAAATTGAAATACAGAAAAAACTTAAAGAGTTGGTTATAAGCACTTCACAGTTACATTTTATGAGATTAACTGTTAAAATTTTATAATTTAAGATGCAGGTGAAACAGACAGAGATATTAATATTTACAGTTTAGAAATGCTCAGCAAGCTAACTCAGCAGCTACATGAATCAATTTCTACATAGTGAGGGCGTTGCAAAATTATACTTTTTACGTTTCCTTACCTCAAGAGGAACCCTTATAGGATCACTTCGTTGTCTGTCTGTCGTGTCTGTCAAAAAACTTATAGGGTACTTATCATTGACCTAGAATCATGAAATTCGGTAGGTAGCTTGGTCTTATAGCACAAGTAGGTAAAGGGAAAAATTTGAAAACCGTGAATTGGTAGTTCCATCACGCCGATGGTTGAAGGTTTTTGGATCGTAAGGAAAGACAGACAAACAGGCATCGAAGCGATCCTATAAGGTTGTTTTTCCATTCTTCTTCTTCTATTTCGTTCTTTTGAGGTACGGAACCCTAAAAAATAGAGTTAATTTAAGGAAGCTCTCGTAGGGAATCAATTTAGCGTACAAATCCAAACAACTATGTCAGGAGGTTATAGCAATGCAAGCGAGCCCATCGCAACGTCCGTTACTCGCGGTTCACGCCGCGCCGTGAGATTATTCAAACCAATCACGGAGACCGGCGACTTTTCATCTCGACCTTATATGGATGTAACTGCGGGGAAAATAGTTATTGTATGGTACGCGGCGACATTACCCATCCGCTGTAACAAGCACTTCCACTATTATAATGACATGGAGATATTCGAGACGTGTATGTATTTAGAGAAAGATTGCCTCGAAGCTGAGGATGATATAGCGTAATGGTTTTCTTTGGTTGCTTATTTTTGCATTCAAATGACGCTCTACGTATGAATTGCATCACATCGTGCAATACTTGTTTTTTCTTTTTTTTTATCAAACTGCGGAAGGGTTTTGCAGTTTCACAGTATATGTATCACACTAATATTATAAAGGCGCGTGTGTGTGTGTGTATGTTTGTTACTACTTCACGCAAAAACTACTATACGGAATTGGCTGAAATTTGGAATGGAGATAGATATAATATCCTGGATTAGCACATAGGCGGGAGAGTTTTGCATTTTAACAGTATATGTATGTGTGAATAATTGCTGGCCGTTTTATCATCTGTTCACTTATTATTGCCAAACTACTTATTAGATTTTGTTAAATTAGGCGTCATTCGTGCTTTGTTTTAGCCTTCCGTATGTTACAGGCTATATTACAACGTCATTACAAGTCCAGTATGATGAGAAATACGCATAAAGCAAATCAAATTATTAAGAGACTAGCTGTGCCCGCGACTTCGTTCGCGTGGAATAGTGACTTTTCGCGCTTTATATAGCCACGGACGCTCAAGCGCGAGGCGCCGTGATTCTTTAAATTGACATAACTTTTTTATTTATGAACCGATTGACATGAAATAAACACTAAATCCTAAGTGAAGCTTACTACAATATATTAGTGAAAACCGTATCTAAATCGAATAAGCCGTTTCTGATATTAGCGTGCACAAACACACAGACAAACAGACAAACAGACAAACAGACAAAAAAATAATTAATTACAATTTCGGGTTCGGCATCGATATAATAACAACCCCTGCTACCTTTTTTTTATATATTTCTATTGTACAGACACCACTTTTCTACAATTTTATTATATGTATAGATAGTCGAGTTTTACATATAGAGTTTTTCAAGTGTGAATTACGTCATATCATGCAAAGCTTATATTAGTTCCGATTTATGTCTTTTTTATTGGTTTCGAAGAAATGAAGGCGTAGAGACATGTCAGTATTTAGATATGGGGAAGATTGATTACACGCTTTGTCCGATTTGGCACACTTTTAAATGCCTTTGCGTAAGAGTTGCGTAAAAACTGTGAAATTAAGGTTTTGATTGCTTTCTCTTTAATAAATCGATATAATGGTGAATCTGAAAAGGTTATATATGCAATAAATTTATTCTTATTCTTATTTTATTGACATTAAGTCATTAATTGTACCGCTTGTTGAGGTGCATATGTAAAAGAAGAGAGATCTGTCTGATCTGTCGTGGACGATTTTTACTTTATTGCGCAAGCGATTATTTCTGCTTGCTTCTGGATCAAAATCGTAGTTGGATGGATATTGAATAGAAGTAGGCACGTGTTATTTTGCGGAGTTAATAAGCAAGTTTATTTGGTTCTAGAAGATTATTGTATTAAGTTCCTTGTGCTAAATATGATGACAAAATGCTTAACAATTTCACTGAAATCTCTAACTCATCACTATTGAAACGCACATAACTATATGTATTACATTGATACACTCATTGTAGGTAATCATTTAGTAGGAAAACACGGTATCCTAGTTTGCAGCACTCATCGAAAATCAATTGATGTCACGCAATACGCATGATATGCGAGTCGAATCCGACATGTTGGACTCGGTCAGCGTTTACGACCTACGTAACTTGGACAGCCATAGCTAAAGCGTCCATGTTCTTTGAGTGATCTAAATATATAAAAGGGAAAGATGACTGACTGACTGATCTAACGCACAGCTCAAACTAGTGGAAGGATCGGGCTGAATTTGTCATGTAAGTAGATCAGCTAAGAAAGCATTTTTCAAAATTCAACCTCTAAAGGGGTAAAATAGGGGTTTGACAGTCGTGTAGTCCACGCGGGTGACTTGCATGCAAAAACTAGTTCTTTATGTGCAAGTATAGAGGATACAACAATATTTATCTTAAGAATATGCTTTATACAGTCATTTTTTAATCGAGCATATTTGTTTTCCTTGGTTGTTTGATTATATTGATTTGATTGTCTTCTGAAACAGAGGTAGTTCTATAAGAAGTTCTAAAAGAAGGCTCCAAACTCCTACAGATGTTTGTTAACATAGCTTACCGGAAATAAAGAATTTTGAATTTTGAATATTCTATGAAACTTAAATGTAAATATTGCATTTTTATGGTAAGATTTGAGAGAGAAGCAAAACTACGCGAAACACTTGATTTACCTAGATAAATGCTCTATGATGATTGATTGTATGATTTTTGAGATAAATCGATCAAAATAATAATTAATTAAGCAGGAAATGCAGTCTAAGAAAATTAATTTTCTTCGCTATTAAAGCCGATATCAGATGGCATGTTGCGGTGCATTTACATTAACAAGATTCTGACGAGAGGCGGATACAAGATTTGCTTATATATCCCGCGATAAAGATATTAGTAGGTGAGATTATAACGGCAACCGAGAGGTGAGGACATCAACCATCCGTGTCGGAAACTCTGAGATGTAGCGAAGACTATGAGCGCCATATTTCACTAAAATAACCACGACACCATTGCCAGAAGCATTTGGGAACAGTTTGCCGTTTATAAAAGCTGCTGGCTAGTTTCGAAGTTTAGTTTAAACCCCACACATAAGTGCCCTAGTTTGCTGACTAAACGGATTTTCAAAAAACTATAAAAATAATTTAATGATATATTCATTACTATTGTACTAGACGAAAGAGTTGCAAAGTCTGAATGCAATGGTGATGATTGGTTTGCTTATTCTTTCAAAGATGTTTATCAGGTTTTCTCCATGAGACCATCCAAAGGTACTTATACTTTTTACAGTTCAGAATTATACGTTATTAATTATACATAAAATCTGCGTACATACATAGAAAAAAAGAGAGAACCTCCTCCTTTTTGGAAGTTGGTCAAAAATAAAAAAATATACGCGTCGACTTGAGAATTTCTTCTTTTTTAGACCAGTGACCGTTTTGACTACGTATTTTTGCAGCGTTGAGTAGCATCGAGGATGTTAACATCGCCTAGAGTCCTAGTGAGATATGGCTCTAAAGAATCTAGTAATCCCTCAGAGATTTGTGGTTTATGCTATGAGAGGAATACAAACGCTAATAGCGGAGCCATTCCCATTGAAAATTCAAAGCTAACCACAGCCACTTCGCCGCGGAGCCAATCTATTCTCCATGCTTCCTGCGAGTACGCCACTAACATTGTTATCAGTATTAGGCACTTTGAATCTAATTAGGGTTAGATTTTACAAAGCTATTTCGTATAAATTACTTTAGGCGCCAGTCTCACAGGAAATGGTTTAAAGTCCCAAGTCCAGAGTTAACGACATGTTGAAAATCCACTAAGTGGACAGACGCATCAAAACGAGTCACAAGAAGCCGCTGGATCCAGGCGGCGCAGGACCTTGACATTTGGAAGCACCTAAAAGAGACCAATGTCCAGCGGTGGACATATATCGATTGATAATGATGATGATGATGATAAACGTTAAAAATATGCTTATTTGAAAGTCGCGGTCAACTCCTTCTATGATTAGGATTCATATTATTACTTAAATATGGAATGCAGTGAATGTGGAACTTGGAACTTTGGATTCAGAACTCTAGTATTGACTGTGGAATTGTCATCTCTATAAACTACTTTATTAATAGTACAAGAAATAACTTTCACGTGCTAGAAACTATTTACTATATTTTGCTTTTTATATTTCAGAATTAAATGTATGAGGAATTCCTAATACACGTAATCCAATAAAAAATAAAAACAAGCATCAATAAATCATGTTACCAAAATGACTATTCAAGAGGTTAAAACAAAATTTCAATAAAAATATTGTTTCAAAAAGTATAGAATATCACGACTAATGTGAAGATAATAATGTAGCTGTAAGCAATTAGCAATGTAAGTGAGGTGTAAAGATAGAGGCACAAAATATACAGTCTCAGCTCGACAAACACTTGTTAATCGTAGCAAATTGATGGCATATTTGCTACGCAATAACTGGGGCTTGCAAACATCAACCATCACGGAAGGTGAGACATTATAGCGTGAGAGACGGTTGCAACTTGCAAGGATGCATTACACTAAGTTATAGGCAAGAATATATATTTCGCTATGATGATTTAGTTAACTTTAATTGCTGGCAGAAATTTTCGGAGAAATTTAATCTATTCTAATGTCTATTCTATTCTATTTGTTAGTATGTTAATCGTTGTGTGTGCAATCTAAATACGATACATTAAATGCTAAAATGTTTGTTGATTATTTCCGTTTTGGAAGTCTGAACTCTAACTTATATGAAAGTAAAAAAAAAATCGGAACTATAACTGAGACTGACTAGAATGATTGTTACTTAAATACGCACAAGTGTAAATTAAAAATTTATAACACCCCCGACAAGTGAAGGTTACAGTAATAACTAGAAAAGAGCTTATAACTTTCAAACAGCTGAACCGATTTTTTTGGATTATAGCTAAGAACACTTTCGATCAAGCCACTTTTCAAACAATAAAAACTAAATTAAAATTGGTTCATTAGTTTAGGAGCTACGATGCCACAGACAGATACACAGATTCACAAGTAAAACTTATAACACCCCTCTTTTTAGGTCGGAGGTTAGTAAAATAATGATCGAAATTAAAGATATGTATGTATTTCATTTCGATTATGAATATTATAACTAAGACTTAACTATTGTTACACAATACTTTGCAAAACATTAATTTAGAAGAGACCACGCAAGACGTGAGATAGGCATGTTAGTCTCTTCCGGTAATATTTGTTTTTATTTGATTCGAAATATTAGTGCCGGCTCTAGGACTACCATAAACTAGTATCGCACGGCATTTGTCTCAATAGAGTAGAGCGGTTTCTAACAATACATAGTGAGATGTTTAGAAAAACTTTTTAACACACTCGTAATAAGAAAGTTGCTACAAAAAGTCATAAAAATTTCAGATATTAATACCGACCGATTAATACCACACAAGCTTTACGTTTTAATTGGAGGGGAAAGGGGATTATTAGTCATGATTAGCATGGCTAATATTCTTTAAAAAAAAACCCGACCAAAAGCACCTTATTCATAAACTTGTAGCATAGACAATGAAGGTGCAATCAAAATCGAATGCAAAATCCCACAACTCCACGACACAGAAGTTGAAGGCCCAATATACTTACTATTTAACTTTTTATCCAATCTTGATTCAAAGTTTTTGCGGCAAAGAATTATGAGAATGTTTGAATAATTGTTACTGCCCTCGAATTTGCATATGTTGTTCCGTGTTTACAAGACACATTACGTGAATATTCAATAATACGTGGGAAAATAATCGGAAAATAACGGGATTTCGAGAGTTATTTTCGAACAATGGCCAAGCGTTGAATCATTAATGTGATTGCATAATATGATATGTATGAAACATACTCGTATCAAGGAAACATTTTCTACATTGTATAAGTACAATAAAAAGGAAGAGAAAACCTGCACTTAGTGCAGGTTTGTACAATGACTGCATAAATTCGAATTCCGTACTAATCAGCACCTCGGACAGCTTAGAACACTGCCCTTGTAAACTGGAAGGCTATTGCCTGGTATACTGCGTCCGACAGTTATCATAGCGGATATATCATTCCATCCGCGTAGGAGTAAGCACGTATACAAATTATGAAACCAACTCCTTTCATTTGTGTTTCAACTCAACTTTGATAAATAAATGAAAAGCTGATCAACGCATTTCAGTCTGGGGGTGTAAATGTTTATGGGTCGTGGTAATCATTTAACATCGGTGGTGGTAAAGTAACATATCATTAAGTGGCACATGCTGTCCTACATTAAGGTGGAAGCGACGGGCGAAGGGTCCAGTTTAAGAAATTAGCTCTAGTATCGACTATTCTCACAAATTAGTCGATACTAGAGCCAATTTCTTAAACTGGACCTTTTCAAGTAAAGATTTTTATATTAACCTGTGAGGCTGATACTGCCATTGTCGCAATTATGCCATAAGCCTACGTTGTCGTATTAGTTTACAAATTGCAAAAAACCAAATTAAATTTGAATTTCGCGGACAGGCCCGTCTCATGCCCCTTAAATAAATAAATTAATTACATTTCAATTTCATCAGGTGGACACCTGTTGTTTTGCCGCTATCTATATAAAATTAATATTAACGTTCGTTTTTTTTTAAATTAAAATGCAGTAAAAAACTTAAAAAAAAAAACATTTATTGCAGTGACGTAAGCAGCAATATGCCAAATGCATATCAAAGAAAACCCAATACTTTCTCTGTTGAGAAGAAACTTGAGAGCCGAGACCAAGGGTTACTCGGCGGATACTCAATACATGTAGACCGTGAAGCAAGAGCAGTCGACAAAACGACGAGTCACGCCTAACTAAGCCACGCAATATTGAAAACATAAGAAAATAAACTAAACAAGAGTCTTTTGACAAGTTCTGCATCGTTAAGATGATGATTTTATGCTAGTTATAGTGTAACCAAAAACCTGAATATTATATTGAACATGTTGGTTTGTAACTTCTAAAAAGTATTGATAGATGCTCAGCAATTATTTATAGCTCTCATCTAACTTAGGCATCAATTCCACATTCAACTGTCTAAAACTCATTATTAATAACAATTTCACTTTAGGTACTCTATGCGATTGCCTTGATTTTTTAACCCCCGACCCAAAAAGTGGGGTGTTATAAGTTTGACGTGTGTATCTGTGTATTTTAATTTATTTTTTTGTTTGAAAGGTGGCTTGATCGAGAGTGTTCTTAGCTATAATCGAAGAAAATTGGTTTAGCCGTTTGAAAGTTATCAGCTCTTTTCTAGTTTTCTTATATAGAGGTTTTTGTGTCGGGGGTTTTTTTTAATTTTGAGTTTTATATACACAGTTTATTTGAAAATCGCCACATTTTTTTTACCGAGAGGCAGAATTTCAAAGTTGTAAAGGAGCCACAAGATAAGTCTTGTGGAAACAACAAAATGAAAACGATATGAAAGTAAATCGACTGTAATATATTCAGAAAGTAAAAGATGAGGATTGCAAATTGCGAGAGAACAATATTGGCAGATACTAGATACTATCAGTGACTGCAAAGTATATGCGAGCTACCTTAACTAATTCATAAGACTACTTGTTGAATGTAGGTTACCGGATTGATAATTCACATCCGATGGAGATTTGACCAGATGGTTTCTTTTAAAAGATTTAGCTAGATAGTGAAGAAAGGTGAGAAAAAATTATGATCTTGTGATTAGCTTCGTGTTTTTATTCCGAAGGTGTGGATAATAAATTCCTTGAATATCTCTCGGTTTAGAGGTTTTTTCTGCATTGCGGTTAGTATTTGCATTAAATTGTTATCAGCTGAAATGAGTTCAAGTTTTTTACGAAAATTCAATATTTGATAGAATAAGAAAATAGATTACTAGAAAAAAATTACTCGAATAAGCCTCTAAGTAAAATCACGATAGTATACGGTGTTAATTTGTTTAGTTACTAATATTTTGGAAAATGTGGAGCATAGATTGACTACAGAAACCACCAGTGATTTTATTGAATTATAACGAAAATCATAATTTTTGGTACCAACAAATAACAGAACGGAACATACCACTTCTAACGGTGGATTAGATGTTTTTTTGAATTGCCAACACTAACTCTTTAGAGGTGAGAATGTTCAAGTTATATGCTGTTATCTAGGATCTATACTTTCAATGGTTCCGATGTGGAAAATCTAAGCTTGAATCAAGAACACAGATCTTTGTTCTCACAGCACAATTCTCGGAAGATAATTACCGGAGTTTTGTTCTTTTAAAACGTGGTCTATCTAGTTTAAATCCATTTAAAAAAGGCTTTTCTAAATACCTACTGGTTTCTTTTTTTTGTTTTTTTTTTTGCTTAAGTTTTTTAAGTTTAGGTAAATTTATACTCACGTTTAAATACAGTAGATATCACAACCCATTCGACATCGTCATCATCTCGATCGATATACGTCTGAGAATGCCTGTAAGGTCACTTACAGGCATTTTCAGACTCCACGGTGTATTGCTTAGATATAATCACGTTGTTAGAGGTCCACACATCAACACTAGAGTACTTTCCGGTTTGGGGACACCACTATAGCTTGAAACACTTAATACCTAGATATTCTAATTCTAAGCTTTTAGATTTTTTTGACTATGTCCTTTTAGTATTTTATTCTGATAACTTTAGATAACACAGATTACTTAGGTATGCGGATTTAATTTACCGTTACCTCTATAAATGTCACTCACGTCCTAGTTTCAAACAATCAAAATAATCGGCCAATAGCTCCATATTGCAGATAATAATTTTTGTCGGTATATAAATTTACATAATCACTTTGATGAAAATTTGATAGCGGATACCCAGCCCCTGCTACTACGCTAAAAAAAGAATGCGCCTAATGCATTACTTTAGTGGTCTAAAACCATCTTCGCATTGTTGCCTTTCTAACGAAACCGGTTTGGGGCATATCGGTTGGATATTTTCAAAGTCCATAACGGACATAGGCAGACACTTTTTGTGTTGTATAACGTTAGGGTATTATAATTATTATACCTAAATGGAGAATAGTACAAATCAAGTCGTAACACGAGTCATAAAGAAGATATTAACTTTAACGAAGCCAGAAGCTATAGGTAAAGTCATAAGATTTATATGATTACTATGCCAATCTATTACCCGTATCATAGAATTGCCCAAAGGAATGCGATGATGATACCCTGTCATCTACATGTATAAAGGTAATTTCATCTGCAACTGCAAGAAAGCGCGGCGGGCGGTGATGCAGTGTTCCATTGACCCACAATGGCCGACCCACATGCTATGCCAGACTAGCTATTAACCTGCGACTTCTGCCATGTTACGTGACCTTTAATTATACACGACGGTGTGATAATAATAATAAGTAGAGTGCTTTAGTTTAATTGTGTACGTTTTATTAGTGTTATAATACTGGAGATTAAAAATATAAACCGATACTTTGAATCACCTCGGAGTTTGTCCGACTATCTGTGTCTTTCAGATGTAAACTATTAAACCTGAAAAGCAGTTATTTATAGAAACCTAAGTGTTTTTTACACACATGGCACTTTCCGAGCTTGAAAAATGAGTAGTTATCTTTTTAATTGATGATGTTTTGGGTGCAATTGTTTGTATGTTTGTGCTTTTAAACCGACTTTTAAAGGAGGAGGTTCTCAATTTGTCGGATTTTTTAAATTTTAATTTAAGCACCATGGACTAATTTTCATATCCTTACGTTTCTAAATAATTTTTAATTACATAATCCACTGTTTAACCGACAGGATTCGACCCTGCGTCTCCATGCCCGGAGTGCCTTTGAACACTAGGCCATATGTTTCAATTAAATTCAGCCATTTTAAATGTAAAATTCCGCGTTTTGGATCTTATTAGCAGTTTACCCTAAGAAAAGCAAGACTTTTAACAAGTTTGACGCAATAAAAGTAGGCATAGTGTTTGTTCCATGTTTGTGCCTCTTTGTTTGAAGCACCGTGTGAATGGTTTTTTAAGTGATTTATTGTGATCGAACTATTTCCAAGATCTTATTTTCAACACTAATTGTGTAGCGTTTCCCGGCCTTTATCTAAGTGGTCTGTTGCTCTTTTGTTTTTATTTGCATTTTTATATGTATTATAAATTCGAAAACGTGTCTATATGTAACCTTTTCGCGGCCCATCGATTTTAACGTTTGGTTCAGAGATTATGAGATAACGTTTGGTTTGTATCCCGGGGAAGGACATAGGAATTCAAAGAGTACAACCACGAGATTTTTAAAGAACCATTTGTTTAGCCATATTGGTACAGAGATAGTTTGTAACCCGAAGGCAATTTTTATCCCGGAAAATCAAAGAGTTCTTACGAGATTTTTAAGAAACCATACTCCACGCGGACGAAGTCTTACTTACTAGTAAATTCTATTATTTAGATTTTGGTAGGTGGATTCTTATTTCACTGATTTACACTTGATACAAAATATGTATTATTTTGCGACTGTAATGTATAAATACCTTTACATATTACGACAGCGCTAAATGCCAATGAACGACGAGCTCTGGTAATATGTTATTAAAGGATTGAAAATAGTAAAATGAATGTCATAGTAAAATTAAAAACCAAAAGCTGGTTTGCAAGCTCCTGATATACTGGTCTATATAGCATATTCTGATATGCTATAATAAATCATAGTTAGATGTGAATAGAGTTTATGTTGGTATGAAGTTATGTTAATTTTATCTATAGCACATTGGAGCGGGTTGAAGGGTTCACTGTACTAGGCACTTCTATGGCGTTCTCACAATCCTCTGTAATAGTGCATTTAAACGCAATCAGTTTTAGCAAAGACCATAATAGTTGGTAGTTCCCTTTAGAATTTGAAACTATTGACAGGAGAAATACCATTTGGTATTTAGATGCCTCGTTTTATCTCTTTTCTGAGGGTCATAATACCTTTCCATTAATCATATTTAGGGGTTTTCCTAAGAAGATATTGCGGTGAGCTCCCAGATCCTTCCGCACATAATCCAATAGTTAGATAGAAAGCACCATTTCTCTCAGAAAATGGCAAATGGGAATAAATAGATTAGATAGTATCTGTTAAATAGTTGAAAAACTCGTTTAGTTAAAAATAGTTTATACACTTTATATCTACTCTATTCAGGATTACAGGCTTCAGCGTACTTTTTGTAGTCTTGGATCCAATCAATGAGATATCTTTATAATGCTTCATCAGTCGAGGCATTTAGATAATGTATCATTCTTATAATCTCATATTACGTAAAGCGCTTTCTAGCGCAAAATCATTAAAGTTTTATTCATTTCGATTTCATTCTAACAGTGACATTTGAAATGATATTTATTGATGGTAATTAACAGCGGTAATATGATTGGGAGTTAATACAACCTATTGTGGAGATATTCGCTAACAAATAAAGACATTCGAAACGAGTAAAGAGTTGTTACTCTGTAAAATTACTCGCACGCAAGAGCCATGTTGGTATTTTCAAATGACCGGCCGTCTGCCGTCTACTTAGAAAAACCTGCCTCTTAGGTCAGGAATCACTAGTTGTCTGTGAAATAGTTTATAACCTCTTCGTAGACCAATGCAGTTTTAGCACCACATAACTATTTATAACATTTCACGATGTTGGAACATTTAAATATGTAAATCATTTTCATATTTAGTCAAAAATTGTTGGGGCGAGTCCATCTGTACCTAATGAGGTTAGTTTTGTTGTAAGTACACAATCTCTTAATTAATGCTTACTTATATTATTCATATAATTAGCTTATTCTCGCGACTTCGATCCGCGTGGGCTACACAAATTTCAAACCACTATTTTATCCCCTTAGCTTGAATATTGAAATATCCTTTCTTAGGTTTCTTTACGTTAAAGAAACCTAAGAAAGGTTAGTATTAGTACCTATAGCTTCATGCCGAATTTTAGCCCAATCTATCCAGTAGTTTGAGCTGTGCATTGATAGATCAGTCAATCAGTGAGTCAGATTTTCTTTTCATATACCTATTTAGATTCTAAATCTAGTGCTATCCGTTTCAACAGACTGCATTATGAAAGGCATATTAACATACATTTAGACCTGACATTTTAGTTAAGATATTGTGTACGGCAGAATTAGCGTTTAAAGATTTAAGCCGATGTTAATTTACCAAGACAACTATTTAGAAATCCCCTAGTATACCTTAAAAACAAACTTTTTCTCACAAACGTAATTGATGGTGAATGAACAACTGAATTGTGGTTAGAAAAGTAAAAGAAAGAAAATGGACTGAGTGATCAATTAGCCACCATTATAAATCGATTTGTCAATTTCTGCGGACATCTTCGAAGAAAGTGAAGAGTGTGGAATCCATTGTGGCCCTCCCTCAAAACATTAACGACTTAGCAGATTATGAAAACTTTCGATGTTACAATCTTTACTTTTCTATTGATACGTAAAACGTTGCGTAGGTGAATGCTATGCGATAAAAGAAACTATACTAATACTATTCTGTAAACTAAGAACTTTTTACTTTATAAAATCATATTTTCATTTTATGTGACCTAGAGATTTTATACCTATATAGGGAACTAAACTTGTAGTTTACACTGACTGCGAGTAAAGGGCTTTTGCTACTTTACCATTACCTCATCCTTAACTTAATTTAGTTGTGAATAAAAAAAAGATTAGGGGTAAGTCCGCACTGCGAGAATTGACATCATGATTTTTCTCGCAAGAATTCTGTGATTATGAAGGTAAATTAAGTACGTGCGACATTATACAATTACCATATGTCATAGAATTCTGTGTAAAAGATCGCGCGGCACACAATGTGGGCTTACACTAACAGGAGCATCCCTCATACAAACGAAGTCTGATTCTTATGAAGATCTGTAAATCTTTGAGCCCCTGTAATTTTCAAACTACTACATCATATTTTACAGAAATCTCACAAGCCACGAAACATTAGTTTCTAGAGGATGTCTGCGAAATTCCATTGACTTTGTTTGGTTAATACATAAGATCCAAACTTCGTTGGGCATGCCCCTTGTAAACGAAGCTTGATTCTATCGGTAGCGCTCGAGAGAAACTTCTCTTGAGCACTTAATAGAGCTCTACGAAAACCCTTTCGATACAGATCGGATTGTTTTCTGCCTCATTACATAAACCGTTACTCCTGTCTGGCAACTGGTAGTGCGTGAAGGCGTTAGTGCAAATATAATTATTATTGATGCTTCTGAGCATTGTATAGTCTGTGAAATTGAATCGGCTTTCATGCGTACGACCTCGATAAATGATCATTACTGTGATGACGTGCTATGATTATAAGTGGCCATGACAGGAGGAATGGTAATGACGTTTAAAGTAATAGCCAACGATAATAAGCTCTTGATATGATATCTATAACTAATTTATGATTTATGGCTTTATTTTGTCTATCTATTGTGACGGGTGAGAAATTGACAGCTGCACAGTGTTAGAATTATTATAATGCAAATGCGTTCCAGTGTTATTTATCATCGTGAAAGTGTGGTTTGTAGAAATCGGTGTAGGTATTAATAGTGATTGGGTATTTATAATGCACTACACTATATAAGTGACTTCGGACATCTAAATGTTTACTCACTATTAGTAAACACTGTTATGTCCGAACTCATACACTTTAAGCACCTACCAATTGCGACTAATGTTTTTAGGACTTTGTCTGTCTTTGCTCATAATATATTACTCGGTTTCGAGTCTTTGCCAAATTAACAGTCTGAGGCTCTGAACCCTAGTCTAAATTTTTAAGAGGAGTTCATTCGTAGCGCGCTCCAAACAAACGAAGTTTGGTACTCATTTGAATATTAACCAATCAAAATCAATGTAATTTCGTTTTCGAAAAAAATATCTGTGTCTGTGGTTATGCAGATTTCTGTATAAATGTGTAGTCTAAGATTAAAAGAGCTCAAAGATTTCCATACAAATCTTTAGTACCTAGAAAAGCTACGTTAGGTACGTAAGGTCTCTACAATGCTTTATAAGAATTATTTATATAGAAACCAATAAAAGTTCAACAGTGGTAAAACATTTGCGCTTTTATATGGAAAAATTGCGCGCTCACGATCTTCGAACATAGTTCAGATACGAAATTATAGGTGAAATCGTATAAATCGCTATACGCCGACCACGTTTCGTTACTTATTGTTGCGATGTAAAAAGCCTTTACGATTTTATGTTGCCCTTTCTCTGTTACTTTCTATTTTACCTTTTGCGGAGTAGATCTTTAAAGCTGAATCATCACCGTAGCTACTATTTATTTTAAGTAAATATATATTTAATTTATTCGTGTAAACATCGACCTATACTTACTTAGATAGCACTTAACACATTTTATTGTTTATTTTTTCTTCATAAGCATCTAGGTGTGCTTTTATATGTATGTATGTATCTATGTATGTATGTATGTATGTATGTACGTATGTATGCATTTATGTATGTAGTTAAACACGTTACCTCATCATCAACCTGTCACTGGCTCAATATTGAAGACGTATCTCCTCTCAGAATGAGAACGGTTTGACCATAGTCTACCACGCTGACCAAGCGAGCATTTGCAGACTTCACACACCTTTGAGAACATTATGGAGAACTTTCAAACATGCAAGTTTCCTCTCGATGTTCAAGTTATATTCAATTGCAAATAACTTCAGAAAGTTGTCCAGGATCGAACCCCGGACCTCTCTACTAGAAGGTAACCACTAAACTACCACCACTCGTAACCTCACTAAATTTTTTAAATGATTTATAATAATAATTGTCATTTTTAACCCCCGACCCAAAAAGAGGGGTGTTATAAGTTTGACGTGTGTATCTGTGTGTCTGTGTATCTGTGTATCTGTCTGTGGGACCGTAGCGCCTAAACGAATGAACCGATTTTAATTTAGTTTTTTTTGTTTGAAAGGTGGCTTGATCGAGAGTGTTCTTAGCTATAATCCAAAAAAAAATGGTTCAGCCGTTTAAAAGTTATCAGTTCTTTTCTAGTTTTCTTGTAGAAAAGAAGGTTAGATGGTTCATAATATTATTATGTCAATTGACAAATGTCAAGCTATCAAGATCGACGTTGCCTTGATACATAATTATTAATTTGAAAATTATGTTTTGGAAAACTCAGACACTTTGGATCGTAGGCGCGGAATAGTCCAAGAAAATCGGTTCAGCCGTTTGAAAGTTATCAGCTCTTTTCTAGTTATTGTAACCTTCACTTGTCGGGGGTGTTATAAATTTTTAATTTACACTTGTTAATCAATACTATTTTCCATATTTATTTTGCAAAATTCTCACGCGTTACTCGCCTTTGATATACGTTGAGATCCTAATCTAGCTAAAATGCTTAAGATAATAATGCAGTAATTAAGTGAATATAAAATGATCATAAAAATCATACAAAAACCCATAAAAGCACGTGAGATTTAAACGGTACTCTGCAAATTGCAGGCTGTTAAAGTAATGCAATACTTACAAGTTTAATATGTGTCTAATAGCATAATTTACTGTACACCTGTGACCTTCGCCTTACTTTGGTCTGTTTCTAGGATTGTTGTAATATTTTGAACGAACTCAATTGAAGTGACATAATTTAATTAAGTAGGTACAGAGTGGGTAAGCATGTCGATTAGTGCAGATTATGACTTTTTTACAACGAATATTGGGTCAGTGAGACGAGGCAAAATATGTTTGGCGTGGAGAGAAAAATTATATGGACTTAAAGATTAGTAAGTTCTTTAAGCCCGTGTAACTTTGAAATTACACATTTTTACAGAAATCTAGATAACTACAGGAACAGATATAAATTTGTAGAACGTGTCTACATTGAGTTTGATTAATCAAATGAGAACCAAACTACGTTAGTATGGAGAGCGCTGGGCAGTACGCTAGGGAAACTTCTTTTAAGTGCTCTTTGCGTTTTACGATCATAACAAAATCTAATGGTATATTTGTTTATGATGATGTTTAAGAGTCCTTCTGCTTTTACGAGCGATTGTGCAAAGGTTCTTATGTTAACATCAAAGTGCAAAAGGATGGGAACAATAATTTTACTGCTTGCGAAAAAAAGTTCGAGTATAGGTTCAAAGCAGTCATTAAACAAACCACAAAGTTCACTATGGGAACCTCAGAGGCAATATGAAGATACACAGAATTTCTATGGAATTCCTAGACATAATTCCTAACAAATGTACTTAAAGGGCAAGAGTGAGATGCTAGTGGGTTCTATCATGAACCATCACGTTATAAATTCCCGTTATAAGCAAAACTACTAAACATCAATAAAATAAAACAAATTATACGTGTATACATAAATATATAAATAAGTACTTGTAATATATGTATAAATATTACATACCTTGAGATGGGTGATCGACTAATGGTTAAGACGTTCGGTCTCTTATTCGGGAGGTTGGAAGTTCGATGCCGGTACTAAATACCACTTGCTTTAACGCGAGGAAAACTGCATGCCTATTTGCATGCATGCATGTTTTTCATACTGTTCTTGAAGGCATTTGAAATCCGCACTTGGCGGCTTGGTAGACTATGTCAAACCTTTCTCATTCTGAGAGGAGAACCGTGCTTAGTAGTGGACCGGTGATGGGTTGATTATGACGATGATAAAGTTTTAATCCATACTTTAATACTATAAATGCGAAAGTGTGTACCTGTCTGTCTGTCTGTCTGCTACCTTTTCACGGCCCAACAGTTTAACCGATTCTGACGAAATTTGGTACAGGGTTAGCTTATATCCCGGCTACTTTTTATCCCGGAAAATCAAAGATTTTCCACGGGATTCCTAAAAACCCATCCGCTTAACCGATTTGTATGAAATTCGGTACCGAGGTAGCTTGCGTCCCTGTTGACAAAGGCATTTTATCCCGGAAAATCAATCAGTTCCCATGGGAACTTTAAAAACCTAAATCCACGCGGACGAAGTCGCGGGCATCCTCTAGTTTATAAATATTACGTACGTAACTACTAATGCTGTTTTCCCCCCGTTTCCAAAGTACCGTAAAATTCTGGAAGGCTTAAGTAAATGCGGAATGTTGGAGCTTAAATTTTTAGCATAAAAATAAAACTGTAATTTGCAACCGTCGGAAATCTAGTCCGAATTCTTTCGCGTCGTGTTTGTCAAGCTGTACGAACTACGGAGGGTTTTATTTTGTGGCCGAGAATACTTTAAACGTAAACACACGTACGCCTACGTGCTACGCGGTCACTCTATTAGAGAACTTTAGAAAGCAAATATGCCCTTTTCTCAGCAATAATTTGGTCTTGGCATGGTGTAACCATTTGGGATGGTGTTATAGAGATTAAAGTTACCTATCTATATTGAAATTGTTTTTATGTTAATACTTGCTGTTGCCCGCGACTTCGTCCGCGTAAATTTCGATTTTTTGAAATTCCGTGAAAATTTTTCGATTTTCCAGGACAAAAAGTAGCCTATGTCTGCTTTCGCGAGCTATATCTGTATCGAACGGGTGATATCCGCGATTTTTTCGGTGGATTTATGTTTACAAAATCCCGACTGAACTTCGACTCTATGACTAGGTACATTAACAAGTAACTAGAAAAGAGCTGATAACTTTCAAACGGCTGAACCGATTTTCTTGGATTATAGCCAAGAACACTCTCGATCAAGCCACCTTTCAAACAAAAAAAAACTAAATTAAAATCGGTTCATTAGTTTAGGAGCTACGATGCCACAGACAGATACACACGTCAAACTATAACACCCCTCTTTTTGGGTCGGGGGTTAGAAAGCGAAGGTTTTGTTTTGACGGTGTTACGCTAAAGCTCCGTCAAGTTTCTTCAATTTGATCTTTATATTTTCGGAAATGGAGCACAGCTATCTCCTGCTTTTGGAACAAGTTATCCTTTGAGAAATTCCGTGTTTGAATTGCTCGCGATCAGTGTAATAGGTAAACAGAAGAGTTTCAAAGAAGGTACATAACAAGTATCCAATCCTATTAGGTAGTTAAATAGAAATCAAAGTAACTAAGTAACTGAAGAGGGATTAATGTTGGCTAGTTTTATTTTATTTATCAACTGACATTGAATAATCATGAAACAAAAAGAAAACTAATGATTGATCCTTTAATCCCCTGGCCAAGCTCGATATAAAAGCAACAATTTTTTACGCCTATTAAGCGAAATTGACACAGACCGCTGATCCCTTTAATAAGATCCCATTAAAATTATTACTCCATAGAACTAGTACATGAGATTTCTAATAATAAATTAAGCCCTGCAGTGTTATCTGATTGGTCTGTCTGTAATTTAATTAAGCTGTACCTGACGATGGTATCTCGTCGAACTTTATATAGACAGCTGTAAGATAGCACAGTGAGTAAAGAGGGGAAAAGCTACATTGTTTACTTACACGAACTCTGGAGGTGTTGCTGAGAAAAAGTTCTTTTAAATTGATATGTTTGAGGAATCCCAAGGAATTCACGGCATGCCTTTGTTTTTGTTAAATTCGATTGTTATGCTTTCTGTGTGGTGATTTTAATAAGGCGGAATATTTTATAGTTTACACCTGTACCATTTTTAATTCCATTACAAGTTAGCCTTTGAGTGCAATCTCATCTGGTGGTAAGTGGTGATGCAGTCTAAGATGAAAGGGGCCTAATTTGCAAGGGGTATGGCAGTTTTTTTAAACGTTAGGTACCTACGCGTTATTGGTATCTACATGCCTTCGTAACAGCTAAATAGTTCTCGGCAGGGCTTTGCCGGTAGGGTGGTAACTAGACATGACCGTATAGCCTCCCATCAGACCACTCCTAAATAAACCTGTATAACTAATTTGAAGATACGAGCTTTAATCAATTCCCAGCACTGTAACTATGAGCAGCTAGGGAGGTAAAAAAGTAGTTATTTAATATGTATAGCGCGTAATCTAAAGCTATTTATCGCCAGGCCATTATAAAATACCTAATAACAATTAATAGTCTAGAAAAAAACGCAAAATTATCGCAAAGTTACAATTTTATAATGTGAAAGACGCGCCACATATAGCGAGCAAAAACTTGAAAGATCTCATATAATGTTATAATAGGAAAAATAAAACAGGATATAAATAGAAACACACTTTTATAAAGCAATAAAACCTGAAGCTACATGCTTCAATAAAAATAACATGTTATCAATTAATTATCATCATTCTATGAAAGATTATTTTTGAAAAATGTGTTTAAACGAATTTATAAAATACCTATATTATTATTTGGTATTATTTTGTCAGATTCAAGAATTCGTAAAATTGTCTAAGTCGTTAACATTTGGAAGGGCTCAAGTCCTGAAATCACACTAATATTATAAAGGAGAAAGTTTGTATGTGTATGTGTGTGTGTGTGTGTGTATGTGTGTGTGTGTGTGTGTGTGTGTGTGTGTGTGTGTGTATGTTTGTTACTCCTTCACGCAAAAACTACTGGACGGATTGGGCTGAAATTTAGAATGGAGATAGATTATACCCTGGATTAGCACATAGGCTACTTTTTATCCCGGAAAATCAAAAACCTACATCCACGCGAACGAAGTCGCGGGTATCAGCTAGTATGTAATAAGTGCCCCGCGTGCTCTAATCACTAGACAGCAGACTATTTCAAGTCTTAAACATTTCAACGTGGCTCGTGCTTACAGCTTTGTTTCTCTAATGTTTAGTTACTACTAAACATTAGAGAAACAAAGTTACTATTAGCGCTGCAAAACAAAATTGGCTGCCTCACTAGACATGGTCAAAGGAAACAGGGGCGTAGATCGGTCGTAATGGAGGGGACAGATTTTCTCATGGCCAGTTAATGGCAGTTGTAGATTGCACGGAACTATCAATTTTGTTAAAAATAAACATTTCTTTAGCGATGCGGAAGCTACGCGCCGCGTTATTCCAGGCGTATTAGACGGCCGCAATCATAAGCAACAGAGCAATTTTCTAGCCCCATGTACCTATTTCGTGTAAAGATACTGCGGAAGTATCCATAGGCCGTACTATGGTGATTTTTCGTAAAACAAAGGTATCTTTATTGGTTTCTTCTATCTAACGCAACACATCTAAATGTACAGTAAACTTTTTATACATCGCACAGTATTGTTCATCTGATCTTTGAAAAGAGCAACCGCCGAGTTTCTTTCTAGTTTTTTTAAAGTAGGAAGGGCATTCCGATTGTTGAATTCATTTGACGATTCAATAGGGCTAGTGAAAGTATATTTGAATAAAAAAATCTTTTTATTTCTATAAAAAATGTAGCTTGTTTAGCTAAAGACCATTATTGAAGGAAAAATACAGTTTTTGTTTGTGTTTTTCAATTGCTGTAGAACTTATAAAAAGATTACGTAAGATGGGTGTTTATTGGAAAGAGAAAATAATGTATCGTTTTATTGACTACCTTTTTAGTGTCATGACCTTAATCTGTTACTACAGCCAGCATATTGTGGGATTCTGCCTATTTAAAGTTATGACCACAGAATTTTAGAAGGCAATAGAAATGGTATCTACTGTCTTTAATATCGGGACACCGTATCACTGATGTTGCGATTAATTACAAAAATAATTCGAAAGAATTCATCTATAGCATCCAAGGTAACTGACCTTTAACATTTGAATGTAGTGTTACATATTGTTACAGTTTGAGCATTGATACAGTCAGTACAGCGCAAGCTCCTCGTTATATTTTTAGCAGCTAGCATCATAACCTGTACACGTTCTTTTACACGTTTACACGTCCGAATGTTACGGTACGATACAATTTTAAGTCAGCCGCCATCTTTACGCTATGCAAATACTATATCTGTACGCACTCTGATATTTCACTACACATCTCACGCTCCTTTTACACTTCTATATTTGCCCATGAATTCTGTGATTAAAACTTACAACTTGATGCCGAAACTAATAAGCATAATTTAGTAGGTACTCTTGGTTGTAAAACGTCCAATTTATTGTTGAAACTTATTTCTAAAATGCATTTTATGCCTATATTTTTGCCTATAATTTTACTTAGGTAGTAATGGGCGTTGGGTTATTAAACGATTGTATTTATTATGAGAAAGTAGTATTTTATTTGCAATCTTTGCCAAGTATTAAGGAAAAGCTTAGCCACAGATAATTATCAATTAATAACAGAATAGTAGTTAGCGTCATGAACGAAACGAAATGAAATTAAATTTAGTTTTTATAGCTGAACCTGCTTAGAGTTTAAAGATTGGTCGTGATAATGTCTTCTGTATTTTTAATGGGAAATGTAACGCGAATTTTAACAATATCTGCTTTGTTCTCTTTTTTGTCGGATAGAAGCAGGTGATGTTTAAGAGTTACTTTGCAGGTCCATGATACACAAATAATTATGCAATTGTGCAATTGTTTATTTTATTTATCGTTACTTCTTACTTCTTAACAAGTGTTAATTAAAAATTTATAACACCCCCGACAAGTGAAGGTTACAGTAATAACTAGAAAAGAGCCGATAACTTTCAAACGGCTGAACCGATTTTCTTGGATTATAGCTAAGAACTAAGGTTTTCTCTACAAGCAGATCCCCACCGAAGCAGGGGCGGGTCATGTAGTAAGTAAATAATGAAATAAGATCACTACATGCCTAATATGAAATATTAACAAGCCACCTTTCAAACAAAAAATAACTAAATTAAAATCGGTTCATTAGTTTAGGAGCTACAATGCCACAGACAGATACACAGATACACACGTCAAACTTATAACACCCCTCTTTTTGTGTCGGGGGTTAAAAAGTTTAGCAAGGACGAAGTGGACATCATCTAGTTAGTATACATATAACTGAACATACTCCTGTACTTCAACTGTACACATATTTTGAATCGCAAAATCGTGACAATGGTAGATATTTTGCATCTAAGTATGTATTACACTTACGTAATATCTAGAATTAAATAACCATTTCCAATATTAATAGATCGCGGAACTACTCCATTAGAATACAAACTGTCGTTAGCTATTCTAACAACGTAACAATGGGCATCCTTAGTAAATAACAATAATTTGCATCCATTACTTCCTGTGGGAATGTAGCTCATGTAGGTATATGTTTAGTTAAATATAGGAGGAAATGTTTTCTTTTCAATGGATGAAGTTTTGAAGTATTATGTGACTACGGTTACACTTAATACATAGTCTAACCTTTAAATTAGGTAAGGTTCAATAGCGCTCAACGCTTTAGCAAGCACTAGGCAGACGTCTCAAAAATCTCCTAAAATACGATTTAGGTACATACTTCTAATTCTTAAATTAGTTTTTTGAAGCCTTGAAAAAGATCAAAATTTCTCAAATATTACGATAAATCACCTTTAATTCACGCTTCTTCAAACAAAACGGCACGTTTTCCGGAAATTATAAATTCTCAACTGGTCCAATTGACAAAAGTTGGCACGATCTGACGATAGGTGAGTTAATTCATCATTATTAAATTTGAAAAGTCTTAAAATATCCAAGAAGAATTTATTTGTTTTAACGCAACACACGCGCAACTTTATTCTTAAAAAACCTTCGAGCACTAATTATCACAAGAATAATTGTAATATTCCTTCATCTATCCATAGCTAATAAAGAACTCTAGATACAAAACCAGTCAAGCAAAAACAGATTGTAATTCTTTATCATAAATACTAATGTTCAATAAACTACATTGACATACCACAATCTACAGCCTATTGTAGGTCTATCTAGCGTTTGTACGTAAATCTGGACAATCTGTGATTTACTTGGTATCGCTCAACTTGTTACGCACGATTGATTATTACGCACGTTATGTACCGAGACCAGTTCTGAGTATCAAGATCTTGAGCGCGCGGATGAGATAACAGGTATCATGGAGCTCTATTAATAAAATTATTATACGAAATTATAGTACTGGTCACCGTTCATCCGTTGACGTTACATAAAACCTATATATCTCCAGTTTAGATCTTCGAAAAGCTTCGGTTGAGTAATATGGTCATGCACCAAACAGGGCGCATTAAAGAAAGGCATCTATTAAATTTATAGGATTAACGACCGCCGCTAAAGCAATAAAAGCAAAATTACAGAGAAAATCCAAATTGCTTTATAGCAGAAAACGCTAAAATACTTTCTAACAATAAGTAAGTACCGCCAAGATATACTGAACATTATTGAGCTTTCAATGAGAGAAATTCCAAGGAAAGAGCGCTCAGGGATGCTAAAGTAAAACGATACTAAATATCTTTAGAATACTTCGTTGTATGAACAATTTACATGGACAGCGAGGATGCAAGTAAAATACGAGTACAAATTCTGCAACATTTATAATGGCTATAAATCTATTTGCGAAGCTTAAGCGCGCTATAGGATCGAGGATCGATCTTTAAAGAATGGAGAATGTACACAAAAATGGAATAATGTTTTACAATCACGAGCTCGGCTCAAAAGCGTGTCACATAGTTTCCAAAGAGTTTACAGTTGTTATACAATATATAAACACGATCAACATTTAACATAGAGGAGAACAATACCTTGAACAAAAAAGTGTCTAACTAAATGAGTGTCACGGCGAACATTATGACAGAGACCCAGACTCATTAACGGGATAAGCTTTATGAGCTCATTCCAGAGCGACTAACAGATATACGGCTTCAATGAGTTGAAAGCAAAAAGCTAAATGGCCGAGCTAGCTCCGCTGATGCACATTGCCTTTTACTTAATAGGCTGGGTATAAATTTTCTGATGGAAACCTTTTGACTAAAATTAGGTACCCGTATATTCAAAGTTTTTTACTCGTATTAGATGTTATATTATTCAGGCAAGGGAATAAAATAGGAGCATTTGCTGCCTGTTCCCAGCGCTGCAGGCCAATTACGTACCGTCAGTGTATTCATTACACGGGAGATGGCGAGTTAAATGTGAAGGTATACCTGGTACTTTGTGAGCGTGACGTACGATCGGTTCCGCCTTATCGGACCATCGGACCCTGTACTCCGCACGTGCCTTTGCATACTTAGATGAAGCAGCGTCGATAGTTGATATCGAAAAGTATATTGCTGCACGCACTATACCGCAAGGAAAGATATCAAACGGAATGCACTGACTTGTGGCAGATATGTATCTATCTTTATTCGCCAAGTTGCCATTCTAAATATTCGATGCTTGATGTAAGTAAATAAAATTTAAAGATGTAGGGTATTGAAAATTTTATAGTAAAATATAGGTATAATTTGAAATGTGGAGTGGATCTGTAGGTTTTAGCGACAACTTTATGGGGAAGGAATATTAGTCACTATATTTTCTTAAAACTTGCTCCAGCATAAGCCATAAAGTAGATTTCTCAAGAATATCAATGAATTATAGTCTTACTGGACCATTTGTGAACCAAAGTGCAACGTTACCTTATCTTCTCTCCCACGCATTGAACTGCTAATGTGGTGGAATTGTTTTCAAATGAAGCAGTGTTTATTCATTTTATTTATTGTAATGATAGGTATTAGAGGGTGGTGTGGCATTTAATAAAACGTGATAAAAATTATTGATATCTGAAAAAGTGGCTAAAGTTTGAAAATCCGAGTTTGCTCACCTTTTTCTACTCTATTGTAAGACTTGTAGCCTAGCAAAATTAGACCGATTTTTTAATTTTTGACGTGACGGTTTTTGTTTAGGAAACGTTTTTATTTTTTAGTTAGGAAAATACGATTGAAAAATGAGCCCCTAGAGTAATAAGTTGAATACCTGGAACCTGCTGGGACGCAGAAAAAGAAAGACAGGCATTTGTAGTGCTATTTTCGCCGGCATCCAACAATGAAAAAAGGTTAAAAATGTTGTACATGTCCTCTTGATAAAACACTAGCAGAGCGTAACATTCTGGAGCTACGTCATTAATTTTCACGCCGTATTCGATGCTCGTTAGGCTCTTTCTGAGGTAGCGCAACAAATCCGTCGAGGACAGTTTACATGGCAATCCGCAACCCGAGCCACGGTAGGTGCAAGTATTATACACATAGGCGTACCTATCGAGTTTCAAAATCACGACTGAGCCTACAACGCCCATATAAATCTAGCTGCCAATGACGGCCGTAATTACTTATTGGAAGACATGAAGATGGAAGCTCAGTAACCCGTTCACAAGACTTTTTCAAGTTCAAGCGGGCAGGGAGCAGACAGCTTACAGCTAGTACGTTATATGATCTGCCAATACGTTCAAGTATTAAAGGAATTTATTGGAAGGATTATTGAGGGCGCCTCGGGCCTTCAAAAGGCTATGGGCGCCCGTGGTCACTAACATGGTTACCACGAAGTGTTGCTGGCAATGGGATCACGTTTATAGAAGTTATACGAGTACTTTTTGATACGAGTTTTTGTTAATGAATAGTATAGTTATGCCTGGATTGGTGAGAAAATATGAACTTAATCACATCTGATATTTACCTAAACGTTTATAAACAGCTTATTAACTCATGTTAACTTAAAAAATTTCACCAAAGCTTCAAGTACAGACTTCAGTGCAGATTGAATTTTTTCATAACACAGTACAAAACACAGTTTAGGGACGAGTGGTCTGGCTATGACAAGGCATATTAATCGAGTCAATTCGGTAACTGGATGGATGACCGACTTTGAAAGTCCGAATTTGGACCTTTTCGTTGCCTCCATTCCTTAGAGAATACGTTAAACTGTCGGTCCTGGTTACCATCACTAACACATCTGACAATTAGTTGATAACTGTAAAAACGAGAGTTGAAACCGTGTTCTCTTAGTTGTATTTTATGCGGAAGGATCTGGGAACCCGCCGCAATACTATACCAAGAAAACCCCTACCGTTATGTGATTAATGCAAAGGGTCAAGACGATAAGCAATGAGGAATACGACGCAGAGAGGTACAACACAGTGGCAGCACTACTGTCAGTACTGTTGGTATTCATTCGAGCCACTTAACCCAATGTTTACATTCGAACAACTGAAGAGGAACTGTTGGCGGTAACATTGTATAAAACGACACTAACAAGAGCACCATCATGCAAGTGCTCATAAATGTCAAGTGTGTGCTTGCTTCGAGACGTCGCTTCGGATGAGTGGGCCCAGATAGCGTACCGTGAATGCAACACGTCACGACTATGGTGCGCCACACGAACCACAATAGGACGACGCTTTGAATTTTACATGGTGGCCCTTCGTCGTAGCTATAATTGGAATTTAATTTAATGACTCAACTGTATGCAGTTTTACTTATTTATGACTTCATAAATTGCTAGTAAGAATCTTAGGTTCGTTTTTTTTTTTTTTGAAAAATTATAACATTAATGCTTGACACATTTTCATTTCAACTTGATAAACTTGAAAACCAAATCAATGCAGGAAACACAAGTGTAAATTAAAAATTTATAACACCCTCGACAAGTGAAGGTTACAGTAACTAGAAAAGAGCTGATAACTTTCAAACGGCTGAACCGATTTTTTTTGGATTATAGCTAAGAACACTCTCGATCAAGTCACCTTTCAAACAAAAAAACTAAATTAAAATCGGTTTATTAGTTTAGGAGCTACGATGCCACAGACAGATACACAGATACACAGGTCAAACTTATAACACCCCTCTTTTTGGGTCGGGGGATAACTAAATACAATTGCAAGCATTACTAAATACACCTTCATTTCGCCTCGTACACTTAAAGCAGCCATTCTTTGCAGCTAAGGAATAGAAATTTCCAATAATATAAGTTGACTTCGTAACGTTAAGTGTTAAGAGTAAAAGAGAATTAGCCGTTACTAAATTATATGAATTACAAAACACAATAAGACAATGACAGGTCGTAACTAGGTATAATTAAATATTTTGCATACACCAGCTGCATATTCATATTATGTATTATGTTGAGAATAGATCTAAAGGGTGTAATTAGAATGGTAGCAAAAACGAAGACTGGTGATAGTACTGATTAGTACATACTGATGATTACTGATAAGGTACTTACCACAAAAAACGCGAAGAAAGTATTTAAAAAAAACCTGTGTTTTTTTTAAATTTTGCGATTACAAACAAAACATTTGACTAAAGCTAGAGGTCAACGAACGTTGCGTAGTTAGGTGGCGTGGGGTCTGGTGCTATATATTGCGGGTTTGAAAAATACTAAATCACTAAAACTACAAGTATAAGGCAAATGATTATTGGTATTGAATTGTGTTTAGGTAGTATAATAAAAGCACTATGTTTTTGCTAACTTTCTAGTTAGACTCTGTATAGAAGGCTAATTGAACATAATAACGCAATAAGAACTCGAGTCCAGATATTTTACAACATGCTATTAGTAAATAATTATAATTATAAGCGGACAGTTAATTTTTAGGGTTCTGTACCCTACCCGAATTGTGTCAACGGGACCCTATTATTAAGCCTCCGCTGTCCGTCCGACCGTTCATTAATTGTTTATTTATCAGCGGGCTGTATCTCGTAAACCGTAATAAGCAGGGAGATGAAATTATCACAGAAGTTATTGCCGCTATAACAACAAATTATAATAAAAATTTCAAAATAGCCGCCATAAAAATTAAAAAAAACAAAAAGTGTTATTTCTTGTAAGATGGTACGGAACCCTTCGTGTGTGAGTCCGACTCGCACTAGGCAAAATTTTTATTATTATTGTTTCATACGTAGTTTTATGTGTACGAACGCCCCTACAATAAAATAAATCTCTTAATTTGGATCCAATTAAAATGTATTTAGCTAAAGATTATTTTACTTTACTACATTATATAACAGACTTATTATATTCATGAACTAGTGTTTTGCTCGGTGCGCGAGCTGCTAAAGCAGCTCGCGTGACGTGGGTATGTTAACTTTATTATATTTAGTAACCCAATTTATTTATTAAGATACACAATTCACCACAAAAACCCACAAAACGACACCCATATCAATTTTTTTCTTAAAAAATGCATGTCCGCCATCTTGGATTTCAAAATAAATGTCGTTATCATAATCAGTACGCTAGAAAACTCTGAAAACGACATCCATATCATTTTTTGTAAAAACGGGGTAGTTGAGGTTAATAAAGTAGGGTGCGTGGGTGCGCGGACCACTAAAGTGGTCCGCGAGCATGCAGAGTTTGTTCCACCGAGTAGACCTTTGGACCCTGATTATCTTTTGCCAAGAAACCACTCTTCCATCTTTTATAGCCTCCGAGATAGCGAAACGACGAAATTTGTACGGCGGCCATCTTGTTTTTCCAAAATTTTCCGCTTTTTTTATTAATCGTTTACTACTTTCTTCAAAGGTTGTGAGTTTTAACAAAATCGGTTGGAAAACAAAAGAGTTGCAAAAATCACGTCGGTCGCCATCTTGTTTTTCTGAAATGTCATAATTTTTCCCTACTCGCCTCCCCCACCCGAACACATCTCCCGAACATCATTGTATCGTTTATTGTTTCTTTCTAGGAGAATAAAACATAAAATATTCGCCATACAAAATGTATGGAAAAATAAATTCCGCCATTTTGAATTTTTTTTCTATTCATCGAGTAGACCTTTGGATCCTGATCCTCTTTTGCCGAGAAACCGCACCTCCATCTTTTATACCCTCCGAGCTGGACGCCGGCGAAATTTGTATGGCGGCCATCTTTTCTTCGCCATTTTGAATTTTTTTTCAGCTTTTTGGCAATTGGATGACGTCATGAATGACATTTGGTCGAGCACCCCCCACCTATCTTCAATACCTTGAGCGGACCCTTCACCCGTCTCCGACATCCTCGATCATCAGCTATTTCCAAATTTTTCCTCGATTTTTTTTTTGTTTTCTATACGAAACCATCAGTGGAAAAAAAAAATTTCATACAAAATTTTACAGGAGGAGTTTTTGGGGAGAATCTCGAAAATCTCCCCAAATGTGGCAACACTGTTTACATATTTCGATACTGCTGGTTGAGTCACACAATCGATTGATATATGTCGACTTTCCAAAATGTTGCCAACTGCCTCAAAAACGTGGTCAAAATTTCGAAAAATAAAAAAAAATACAAAATGGCCGCCAACTCGTTTCACAGAAAGATTTTACACGGTTTCATAATTTTCCTATTAACTACAGGATATACCGCGCCCGATGACGTTTCAATCTTTCCTCTCGCTCGCACCCACGCGAAAGGGGATACCGTGAAAAAGACCGTGTCGAAAATCACTTTTACTTTGATAAATTCCAGTGTTGCCAGTCTCCGGCAACAAAAATACCCAAATGTCATTTGTACGAGCAAAACACGTAATCGCTCATACTCGGATTTTTCAAAAAGCCCGTATTTCGATTTTTTACAATTTCCCGAAAATCTTGAAATTTCCCCAAAAAATGGGGTAATTTTTTTCCTCCAATCTATACCTCGAGCCTATACGTACAACCGCTTGATAGAAGCCGAATCGCTCCGATGTTGTCAACTTTGAGATATTTAACTTTTAAAATTGCGTTTTTTCGTACCTCGAACAAAACGGCCGCCATGACAGCCGCCATCTTGAATTTTTTAAAACCACTCCCGTTCTGTCAAAATACAGGATAGTCGTGGGAGAAACCAAGAAAAATAATTATCCTCGATTACCCCGTTTCGGATCTGTGGCGCCGCGGTTCGGGGTCGAAAAATGAAAATTTTGAAAACGCTACGGCTCGGCCGCCATCTTGTTTTTCCAATTTTTTCCACATTTTCTGTTATTCATTTACTACTTTCTTCAAAGTTTGCAAAATTCAACAAAATCGGTTGGAAAACAACGGAGCTGCAAAAATCACATCGGCCGCCATCTTGTTTTTCTGAAATGTCATAATTTTTCCCCAGAGGGTTCCCGAATCCGAACACATCTCCCCTACATCACTATATCATTTTCCTTCTCTTTCTAGGAGAACAATTATGTCAATGAGTGAGTGAGTCAGTGGTAATCGAGCTATATATAGTATAACTAGTGTTTTGCTCGGTGCGCGAGCTGCTAAAGCAGCTCACGTGACGTGGTTATGTTAACTTTATTATATTTAACCAAATTTATTTATTCACCACAAAAACCCACAAAACGACACCCATATCAATTTTTTTCTTAAAAAGAGCATGTCCGCCATCTTGGATTTCAAAATAAATGTCGTTATCAAAATCAGCACCCTGGAAAACTCTGAAAACGACATCCATATCATTTTTTGTAAAAACGGGGTAGCTGAGGTTAATAAAGTAGGGTGCGTGGGTGCGCGGACCACTAAAGTGGTCCGCGAGCATGCAGAGTTTGTTTCACCGAGTAGACCTTCGGACCCTGATCATCTTTTGCCAAGAAACCACTCTTCCATCTTTTATAGCCTCCGAGATAAACACCGACGAAATTTGTACGGCGGCCATCTTGTTTTTCCAAAATTTTCCACTTTTTCTATTAATCGTTTACTACATTCTTTAAAGATTGCGAGTTTCAACGAAATCGGTGGGAAAACAAAAGAGTTGCAAAAATCACGTCGGTCGCCATCTTGTTTTTCTGAAATGTCATAATTTTTCCCTACTCGCCTCCCCCACCCGAACACATCTCCCCTACATTATCGTATCGTTATCCGTCTCTTTCTAGGAGAATGAGGCATTCAATATTCGCCATACAAAATGTATGGAAAAATAAATTCCGCCATTTTGATTTTTTTTTCTATTCATCGAGTAAACCTTTGGATCCTGATCCTCTTTTGCCAAGAAACCGCACCTCCATCTTTTATACCCTCCGAGCTGGACGCCGGCGAAATTTGTATGGCGGCCATCTTTTCTTCGCCATTTTGAATTTTTTTTCAGCTTTTTGGCAATTGGATGATGTCATGAATGACATTTGGTCGAGCACCCCCCACCTATCTTCAATACCTTGAGCGGACCCTTCACCCGTCTCCGACATCCTCGATCAGCAGCTATTTCCAAATTTTTCCTCGATTTTTTTTTTGTTTTCTATACGAAACCATCAGTGGAAAAAAAAATTTCATACAAAATTTTACAGGAGGAGTTTTTGGGGAGAATCTCGAAAATCTCCCCAAATGTGGCAACACTGTTTACATATTTCGATACTGCTGGTTGAGTCACACAATCGATTCATACATACTGACTTTCCAAAATGTTGCCAACTGCCTCAAAAACGTGGTCAAAATTTCGAAAAATAAAAAAAAATACAAAATGGCCGTCAACTCGTTTCACAGAAAGATTTTACACGGTTTCATAATTTTCCTATTAACTACAGGATATACCGCGCCCGATGACGTTTCAATCTTTCCTCTCACTCGCACCCACACGAAAGGGGATACCGTGAAAAAGACCGTGTCGAAAATCACTTTTACTTTGATAAATTCCAGTGTTGCCAGTCTCCGGTGACAAAAATACCCAAATATCATTTGTACGAGCAAAACACGTAATCGCTCATACTCGGATTTTGCTAAAAGTGCGTATTTCGATTTTTTACAATTTCCCGAAAATCTTGAAATTTCCCTAAAAGTGGGGTAATTTTTTTCCTCCAATCTATACCCCGAGTCTATACGTACAATCGCTTCATAGAAACCGAATCGCTCCGATGTTGCCAACTTTGAGATATTTAACTTTTAAAATTGCGTTTTTTCGTACCTCGAACAAAACGGCCTCCACGACAGCCGCCATCTTGAATTTTTAAAAACCACTCCCGTTCTGTCAAAATACAGGATAATCGTAGGCGAAACCAGAAAAAATAATAATCCTCGATTACCCCGTTCCGGATCTGTGGCGCCGCGGTTCGGGGTCGAAAAATGAAAATTTTGAAAACGCTACGGCTCGGCCGCCATCTTGTTTTTCCAATTTTTTCTACATTTTCTGTTAATCATTTACTACTTTCTACAAAGTTTGCAAAATTCAACAAAATCGATTGGAAAACAACGGAGCTGCAAAAATCACATCGGCCGCCATCTTGTTTTTCTGAAATGTCATAATTTTTCCCCAGTCGAATCCCCCATCCGAACACAACTCCCCTACATCATTATATCATTTTCCGTCTCTTTCTAGGAGAACAATTATGTCAATGAGTCAGTGAGTCAGTGAGTGGTAATCGAGCTATATATAGTATAACTAGTGTTTTGCTCGGTGCGCGAGCTGCTAAAGCAGCTCACGTGACGTGGTTAGGTTTATGAGTTGTATTGAACCGATTTTTTTTATTAAGATACACAAATTACCCCGAAAACCCCATAAAACGACACCTATATCAATTTTTTTCTTATAAAGTGCACGCCCGCCATCTTGGATTTCAAAATAAATGTCGTTATCAAAATCAGCGCTCTGGAAAACTCTGAAAACGACATCCATATTATTTTTTGTAGATTAGGATTATAATTTAGTAGGGTGCGTGGGTGCGCGGACCACTAAAGTGGTCCGCGAGCATGCAGAGTTTGTTCCACTGAGTAGACCTTCGGACCCTGATCATCTTTTTCCAAGAAACCACTCTTCCATCTTTTATAGCCTCCGAGATAGACATCGACGAAATTTATACGGCGGCCATCTTGTTTTTCCAAAATTTTCCACTTTTCCTATTAATCGTTTACTACATTCTTCAAAGATTGCGAGTTTCAACGAAATCGGTTGGAAAACAAAAGAGTTGCAAAAATCACGTCGGCCGCCATCTTGTTTTTCTGAAATATCATAATTTTTCCCTACTCATATCGTGCACCCGAACATATCTCCCCTACATTATCGTATCGTTATCCGTCTCTTTCTAGGAGAATGAGGCATTCAATAGTCACCATACAAAATGTATGGAAAATTAAATTCCGCCATTTTGAATTTTTTTTCTATTCATCGAGTAAACCTTTGGATCCTGATCCTCTTTTGCCAAGAAACCGCACCTCCATCTTTTATACCCTCCGAGCTGGACGCCGGCGAAATTTGTATGGCGGCCATCTTTTTTTCGCCATTTTGAATTTTTTTTCAGCTTTTTGGCAATTGGATGACGTCATGAATGACATTTGCTCGAGCACCCCCCGCCTATCTTCAATACCTTAAGCGGGCCCTCCACCCGTCTCCGAAACCCTCAATCATCAGCTCTCTCCATAATTTTGGCTTACTAACTTTTTGTTTTCTATACGACACCATCAGTGAAAAAAAAAATTTTCATACAAAATTTTACAGGAGTTTCTTAGTTGAAAATCTCGAAAATCTCCCCAAAAGTGGCAACACCGGTTGCATATCTCCATACTGCCAGCCTAGATACACAATCGATTCATACATATTGACTTTCCAAAATGTTGCCAACTACCTCAAAAACGTGATCAAAATTTCGAAAAGTTAAAAAAAATACAAAATGGCCGCCAACTTGTTTCACAGAAAGATTTTACACGGTTTCATATTTTTCCTATTAACTACAGGATATACCGCTCCCGATGACGTTTCAATCTTTCCTCTCGCTCGCACCCACGCGAAAGGGGATACCGTGAAAAAGACCGTGTCGAAAATCACTTTTACTTTGATAAATTCCAGTGTTGCCAGTCTCCGGTGACAAAAATACCCAAATGTCATTTGTATGATCAAAACACATAATCGCTCATACTCGGATTTTGCGAAAAGTCCGTATTTCGATTTTTTTCAATTTCCCTAAAATCTTGAAATTTCCCGAAAAATGGGGTAATTTTTCCCCACCAATCTATACCTCAAGTTCATACGTACAATCGCTTCATAGAAGCCAAACCGCTCCGATGTTGCCAACTTTGACATATTCGAATTTTAAAATTGCGTTTTTTCGTACCTCGAACAAAACGGCCGCCATGACAGCCGCCATCTTGAATTTTTAAAAACCACTCCCGTTCTATCAAAATACAGGATAATCGTGAGCGAATCACGAAAAAATAATTATCCTCGACTACCCCGTTTGGGATCTGTGACGCCGCGGTTAGGGGTCGAAAAATGAAAATTTTGAAAACGCTCCAGCTCAGCCGCCATTTTGTTTTTCCAATTTTTTCTACTTTTTTTATTAATCTTTAACCAACTTCTTTAAAGATTGCAAAATTCAACGAAATCGGTTGGAAAACAACGGAGCTGCAAAAATCACACCGGCCGCCATCTTGTTTTTCTGAAATGTCATAATTTTTCCCCAGAGGGTTCCCGAAACCGAACACAACTCCCCTACATCACTATATCATTTTCCGTCTCCTTCTAGGAGAACAATTATGTCAATGAGTGAGTGAGTCAGTGAGTGGTAATCGAGCTATATATAGTATAACTAGTGTTTTGCTCGGTGCGCGAGCTGCTAAAGCAGCTCACGTGACGTGGTTATGTTAACTTTATTATATTTAACCAAATTTATTTATTCACCACAAAAACCCACAAAACGACACCCATATCAATTTTTTTCTTAAAAAGTGCATGTCCGCCATCTTGGATTTCAAAATAATTGTCGTTATCAAAATCAGCACGCCGGAAAACTCTGAAAACGACATCCATATCATTTTTTGTAAAAACGGGGTAGTTGAGGTTAATAAAGTAGGGGTGCGTGGGTGCGCGGACCACTAAAGTGGTCCGCGAGCATGCAGAATTTGTTCCACCGAGTAGACCTTCGGATCCTGATCATCTTTTGCCGAGAAACCACTCTTCCATCTTTTATACCCTCCGAGATAGACACCGACGAAGTTTGTGTGGCGGCCATCTTGTTTTTCCAAATTTTTCCACTATTTCCATTAATCGTTTACTACTTTCTTCCAAGATTGCGAGTTTCAACGAAATCGGTCGAAAAACAATAGAGTTGCAAAAATCATATAGGCCGCCATCTTGTTTTTCTGAAATATCATAATTTTCCCCTACTCATATCGCGCATCTGAACATATCTCCCATACATCAATGTATCGTTTTCTGTCTCTTTCTAGGAGAATGAGGCATTCAATATTCGCCATACAAAATGTATGGAAAAAAAAATTCCGCCATTTTGGATTTTTTTTCTATTCATCGAGTAGACCTTCGGATCTTGATCATCTCTTGCCAAGAAACCTCACTTCCATCTTTTATACCCTCCGAGCTGGACACCAGCGAAATTTGTATGGCGGCCATCTTTTCTTCGCCATTTTGAATTTTTTTTCAGCTTTTTGGCAATTGGATGACGTCATGAATGACATTTGCTCGAGCACTCCCCGCCTATCTTCAATACCTTAAGCGGGCCCTCCACCCGTCTCCGAAACCCTCAATCATCAGCTCTCTCCATAATTTTGGCTTACTAACTTTTTGTTTTCTATACGACACCATCAGTGAAAAAAAAAATTTTCATACAAAATTTTACAGGAGTTTCTTAGTTGAAAATCTCGTAAATCTCCCCAAAAGTGGCAACACTGTTTCTATATTTCGATATTGCCGGCTGAGTCACACAATCGATTCATACATATTGACTTTCCAAAATGTTGCCAACTGCCTCAAAAACGTGATCAAAATTTCGAAAAGTTAAAAAAAATACAAAATGGCCGCCAACTTGTTTCACAGAAAGATTTTACACGGTTTCATATTTTTCCTATTAACTACAGGATATACCGCTCCCGATGACGTTTCAATCTTTCCTCTCGCTCGCACCCACGCGAAAGGGGATACCGTGAAAAAGACCGTGTCGAAAATCACTTTTACTTTGATAAATTCCAGTGTTGCCAGTCTCCGGTGACAAAAATACCCAAATGTCATTTGTACGAGCAAAACACGTAATCGCTCATACTCGGATTTTGCGAAAAGTCCGTATTTCGATTTTTTACAGTTTCCCGAAAATCTTGAAATTTCCCGAAAAATGGGGTAATTTTTTTCCTCCAATCTATACCTCGAGCCTATACGTACAATCGCTACATAGAAGCCGAATCGCTCCGATGTTGCCAACTTTCAGATATTTAACTTTTAAAATTGCGTTTTTTCGTACCTCTAACAAAACGGCCGCCACGACAGCCGCCATCTTGAATTTTTAAAAATCACTCCCGTTCTGTCAAAATACAGGATAATCGTGGGCGAAATCAAAAAAAATAATTATCCTCGATTACCCCGTCTCGGATCTGCGGCGCCGCGGTTCGGGGTCGAAAAATGAAAATTTTGAAAATGCTCCAGCTCGGCCGCCATTTTGTTTTTCCAATTTTTTCCACTTTTTTTATTTATCGTTTACTACTTTCTTCAAAGATTGCAAAACTCAACGAAATCGGTTGGAAAACAACGGAGCTGCAAAAATGACGACGGCCGCCATCTTGTTTTTCCGAAATGTCATAATTTTTCCCCAGTTGACTCCCCCACCTGAACACATCTCCCCTACATCATTATATCATTTTCCGTCTCTTTCTAGGAGAACAATTATGTCAATGAGTGAGTCAGTGAGTGGTAATTGAGCTATATATAGTATAACTAGTGTTTCGCTCGGTGCGCGAGCTGCTAAAGCAGCTCGCGTGACGTGGTTGGGTTAACTTTATTATACTAAACCAAATTTATTTATTAAGATACACAATTCACCCCAAAAAACCCACAAAACGACACCCATATAAATTTTTTCTTAAAAAGTGCATGTCCATCATCTTGGATTTTAAAATAAATGTCGTTATCAAAATTAGCACCCTGGAAAACCCTGAAAACGACATCCATATTATTTTTTGTAAAAACGGGGTAGTTAGGGTTAATAAAGTAGGGTGCGTGGGTGCGCGGACCACTAAAGTGGTCCGCGAGCATGCAGAGATTATTTCACCGATAGACATTCAGATCCTGATCATCTTTTGCCAATAAACCACTCTTCCATCTTTTATAGCCTCCGAGATAGACACCGACGAAATTTGTACGGCGGCCATCTTGTTTTTCCAAAAAATTCCACTTTTTCTATCAATCGTTTACTACTTTCTTCAAAGATTGTGAGTTTCAACGAAATCGGTTGGAAAACAAAAGAGTTGCAAAAATCACGTCGGTCGCCATCTTGTTTTTCTGAAATGTCATAATTTTTCCCTACTTGCTTCCACCAGCCAAACACATCTGTCCTACATTATCGTATCGTTTTCCGTCTCTTTCTAGGAGAATGAGACATTCAATATTCGCCATACATTTTCTATGGGGAAAAAAAATCCGCCATTTTGAATTTTTTTTCTATTCATCGAGTAGACCTTCGGACCCTGATCATCTCTTGCCAAGAAACCACACTTCCATCTTTTATACCCTCCGAGCTGGACACCGGCGAAATTTGTATGGCGGCCATCTTTTCTTCGCCATTTTGAATTTTTTTCCAGCTTTTTGGCAATTGGATGACGTCATGAATGACATTTGCTCGAGCACCCCCCGCCTATCTTCAATACCTTAAGCGGGCCCTTCACCCGTCTCCGAAACCCTCAATCATCAGCTCTCTCCATAATTTTGGCTTACTAAGTTTTTGTTTTCTATCTGACACCATCAGTAAAAAAAAAAATTTCATACAAAATTTTACAGGAGTTTCTTAGTTGAAAATCTCGAAAATCTCTGCAAAAGTGGCAGCACCGGTTGCATATCTCCATACTGCCAGCCGAGATACACAATCGATTCATACATACTGACTTTCCAAAATGTTGCCAACTGCCTCAAAAACGTGGTCAAAATATCGAAAAATAAAAAAAAATACAAAATGGCCGCCAACTCGTTTCACAGAAAGATTTTACACGGTTTCATAATTTTCCTATTAACTACAGGATATACCGCGCCCGATGACGTTTCAATCTTTCCTCTCGCTCGCACCCACACGAAAGGGGATACCGTGAAAAAGACCGTGTCGAAAATCACTTTTACTTTGATAAATTCCAGTGTTGCCAGTCTCCGGTGACAAAAATACCCAAATGTCATTTGTACGAGCAAAACACGTAATCACTCATACTCGGATTTTGCTAAAAGTGCGTATTTCGATTTTTTACAATTTCCCGAAAATCTTGAAATTTCCCTAAAAATGGGGTAATTTTTTTCCTCCAATCTATACCTCGAGCCTATACGTATAATCGCTTGATAGAAGCCGAATCGCTCCGATGTTGCCAACTTTGAGATATTTAACTTTTAAAATTGCGTTTTTTCGTACCTCGAACAAAACGGCCGCCATGACAGTCGCCATCTTGAATTTTTAAAAACCACTCCCGTTCTGTCAAAATACAGGATAATCGTCGGCGAAACCAAAAAAAAAATATTATCCTCGATTACCCCGTCTCGGATCTGTGGCGCCGCGGTTCGGGGTCGAAAAATCAAAATTTTCAAAACGCTGCGGCTGGGCCGCCATCTTGTTTTTCCAATTTTTTCTACATTTTCTATTAACCGTTTACGACTTTCTTTAAAGATTGCAAAACTCAACGAAATCGGTTGGAAAACAACGGAGCTGCAAAAATCACCTCGGCCGCCATCTTGTTTTTCTGAAATGTCATAATTTTTCCCCAGAGGGTTCTGCGCGAGCTGCTAAAGCAGCTCGCGTGACGTGGTAAGGTAGACTTTATTATATAAAACTAAATTTATTTATTAACCCCGATTAATTCACCCCGAAAAAACCCATAAAATGACAGGCATTTCTATTTTTTGTAGAAAATATAAATCCGCCATCTTGGATTTAAAAATGAATGTCATTATCAAAATCAGCACCCTGGAAAACCCTGAAAACGACATCCATATCATTTTTTGTAAAAACGGGGTAGTTGAGGTTAATAAAGTAGGTTGCGTGGGTGCGCGGACCACTAAAGTGGTCCGCGAGCATGCAGGGTTTGTTCCACCGAGTAGACCTTCGGACCCTGATCATCTCTTGCCAAGATACCACTCTTCCATCTTTTATAGCCTCCGAGATAGACACCGACGAAATTTGTACGGCGGCCATCTTGTTTTTCCAAAATTTTCCACTTTTTCTATTAATCGTTTACTACATTCTTCTAAGATTGCGAGTTTCAACGAAATCGGTTGGAAAACAAAAGAGTTGCAAAAATCACGGCGGTCGCCATCTTGTTTTTCTGAAATGTCATAATTTCTCCCTACTCGCCTCCCCCACCCGAACACATCTCCCCTACATTATCGTATCGTTTTCCGTCTCTTTCTAGGAGAATGAGACATTCAATATTCGCCATACAAAATGTATGGGAAAATAAATTCCGCCATTTTGATTTTTTTTTCTATTCATCGAGTAGACCTTCGGATCCTGATCACCTTTTGCCAAGAAACCACACTTTCATCTTTTATACCCTCCGAGCTGGACACCGGCAAAATTTGTATGGCGGCCATCTTTTCTTCGCCATTTTGAATTTTTTTTCAGCTTTTTGGCAATTGGATGACGTCATAAATGACATTTGGTCGAGCACCCCCCACCTATCTTCAATACCTTGAGCGGACCCTTCACCCGTCTCCGACATCCTCAATCATCAGCTATTTCCAAATTTTTCCTCGATTTTTTTTTTGTTTTCTATACGAAACCATCAGTGAAAAAAAATTTTTCATACAAAATTTTACAGGAGGAGTTTTTGGGGAGAATCTCGAAAATCTCCCCAAATGTGGCAACACTGTTTACACATTTCGATACTGCTGGTTGAGTCACACAATCGATTGATACATGTCGACTTTCCAAAATGTTGCCAACTGCCTCAAAAACGTGATCAAAATTTTGGAAAATTTGAAGAAAATACAAAATGGCCACCAACTTTTTTTGCAGAAGCAAATTAGATAATTTTACAACTTTCCCATTAACTACAGGATATACCGCTCCCGATGACGTTGCAATCTCTCCTCTCGCTCGCACCCACGCGAAACGATCGCCCCTGAAAAAAGACAATGTCGAAAATCACTTTTTTTTTGATAAATTCCAGTGTTGCCAGTCTCCGGCAACAAAAATACGCAAATGTCATTTGTACGAGCAAAACACATAATCGCTCATACTCGGATTTTGCGAAAAGTCCGTATTTCGATTTATTACATTTTCGCAAAAATCTTGAAATTTCCCGAAAAATGGGGTAATTTTTCCCCACCAATCTATACCTCAAGTTCATACGTACAATCGCTTCATAGAAGCCGAACCGCTCCGATGTTGCCAACTTTGACATATTCGAATTTTAAAATTGCGTTTTTTCGTACCTCGAACAAAACGGCCGCCATGACAGCCGCCATCTTGAATTTTTAAAAACCACTCCCTTTCTGTCAAAATACAGGATAATCGTGGGCGAAACCAAAAAAAATAATTATCCTCGATTACTCCGTTTGGGATCTGTGGCGCCGCGGTTAGGGGTCGAAAAATGAAAATTTTGAAAACACTCCAGCTCAGCCGCCATTTTGTTTTTCCAATTTTTTCTACTTTTTTTATTAATCTTTAACGAACTTCTTTAAAGATTGCAAAATTCAACGAAATCGGTTGGAAAACAACGGAGCTGCAAAAATCACGTCGGCCGCCATCTTGTTTTTCCGAAAAGTCATAATTTTTCCCCAGAGGGTTCCCGAATCCAAACACATCTCCCCTACATCACTATATCATTTTCCTTCTCTTTCTAGGAGAACAATTATGTCAATGAGTCAGTGAGTCAGTCAGTGGTAATCGAGCTATATATAGTATAACTAGTTTTTGCTCGGTGCGCGAGCTGCTAAAGCAGCTCACGTGACGTGGTAAGGTTAACTTTATTATATAAAACCAAATTGATTTATTAAGATACATAATTCACCCCGAAAACCCCCATAAAATGACAGGCATTTCTATCTTTTGTAGAAAATGTAAGTCCGCCATCTTGGATTTGAAAATAAATGTCATTATCAAAATCAGCACCCTGGAAAACCCTGAAAACGATATCCATATTATTTTTTTGTAAATTAGGATAATAATTTAGTAGGGTGCGTGGGTGCGCGGACCACTAAAGTGGTCCGCGAGCATGCAGAGTTTGTTTCACCGAGTAGACCTTCGGACCCTGATCATCTTTTGCCAAGAAACCACTCTTCCATCTTTTATAGCCTCCGAGATAGACACCTACGAAATTTGTACGGCGGCCATCTTGTTTTTCCAAAATTTTCCACTTTTTCTATTAATCGTTTACTACATTCTTCAAAGATTGCGAGTTTCAACGAAATCGGTTGGAAAACAAAAGAGTTGCAAAAATCATATAGGCCGCCATCTTGTTTTTCTGAAATGTCATAATTTTTCCCTACTCATATTGCGCACCAAAACATATCTCCCCTACATTATCGTATCGTTATCCGTCTCTTTCTAGGAGAATGAGGCATTCAATATTCGCCATACAAAATGTATGGAAAAATAAATTCCGCCATTTTGATTTTTTTTTCTATTCATCGAGTAAACCTTTGGATCCTGATCCTCTTTTGCCAAGAAACCGCACCTCCATCTTTTATACCCTCCGAGCTGGACGCCGGCGAAATTTGTATGGCGGCCATCTTTTCTTCGCCATTTTGAATTTTTTTTCAGCTTTTTGGCAATTGGATGATGTCATGAATGACATTTGGTCGAGCACCCCCCACCTATCTTCAATACCTTGAGCGGACCCTTCACCCGTCTCCGACATCCTCGATCATCAGCTATTTCCAAATTTTTCCTCGATTTTTTTTTTGTTTTCTATACGAAACCATCAGTGGAAAAAAAAATTTCATACAAAATTTTACAGGAGGAGTTTTTGGGGAGAATCTCGAAAATCTCCCCAAATGTGGCAACACTGTTTACATATTTCGATACTGCTGGTTGAGTCACACAATCGATTCATACATACTGACTTTCCAAAATGTTGCCAACTGCCTCAAAAACGTGGTCAAAATTTCGAAAAATAAAAAAAAATACAAAATGGCCGCCAACTCGTTTCACAGAAAGATTTTACACGGTTTCATAATTTTCCTATTAACTACAGGATATACCGCGCCCGATGACGTTTCAATCTTTCCTCTCGCTCGCACCCACGCGAAAGGGGATACCGTGAAAAAGACCGTGTCGAAAATCACTTTTACTTTGATAAATTCCAGTGTTGCCAGTCTCCGGCAACAAAAATACCCAAATGTCATTTGTACGAGCAAAACACGTAATCGCTCATACTCGGATTTTTCAAAAAGCCCGTATTTCGATTTTTTACAATTTCCCGAAAATCTTGAAATTTCCCTGAAAAATGGGGTAATTTTTTTCCTCCAATCTATACCTCGAGCCTATACGTACAATCGCTTCATAGAAGCCGAATCGCTCCGATGTTGCCAACTTTGAGATATTTAACTTTTAAAATTGCGTTTTTTCATACCTCTAACATAACGGCCGCCATGACAGCCGCCATCTTGAATTTTTAAAAATCACTCCCATTCTGTCAAAATACAGGATAATTGTGGGCGAAACACGAAAAAATAATTATCCTCGACTACCCCGTCTCGGATCTGTGGCGCCGCGGTTCGGGGTCGAAAAATCAAAATTTTCAAAACGCTGCGGCTCGGCCGCCATCTTGTTTTTCCAATTTTTTCTACATTTTCTATTAACCGTT
Organism: Maniola jurtina; assembly: GCF_905333055.1. Taxonomy (NCBI): domain Eukaryota; kingdom Metazoa; phylum Arthropoda; class Insecta; order Lepidoptera; family Nymphalidae; genus Maniola; species Maniola jurtina. Next base: position 5,978,847 of record NC_060046.1, on the reverse strand, counting down.
TACTACTTTCTTCAAAGTTTGCAAAATTCAACGAAATCGGTTGGAAAACAACGGAGGTGCAAAAATCACATCGGCCGCCATCTTGTTTTTCTGAAATGTCATAATTTTTCCCCAGAGGGTTCCCGAATCCAAACACAACTCCCCTACATCATTATATCATTTTCCGTCTCTTTCTAGGAGAACAATTATGTCAATGAGTCAGTGAGTCAGTGAGTGGTAATCGAGCTATATATAGTATAACTAGTGTTTTGCTCGGTGCGCGAGCTGCTAAAGCAGCTCGCGTGACGTGGTTGGGTTAACTTTATTATACTAAACCAAATTTATTTATTAAGATTCAAAATTCACCCCAAAAACACCATAAAACGACACCCATATCGATTTTTTTCTTAAAAAATGCATGACCGCCATCTTGGATTTCAAAATAAATGTCGTTATCAAAATCAGCACCCTGGGAAACTCTGAAAACGACATCCATATCATTTTTTATAAAAACCGGGTAGTTGAGGTTAATAAAGTAGGGTGCGTGGGTGCGCGGACCACTAAAGTGGTCCGCGAGCATGCAGAGTTTGTTCCATTGAGTAGACCTCCGGACCCTGATCATCTTTTGCCAAGAAACCACTCTTCCATCTTTTATAGCCTCCGAGATAGACACCGACGAAATTTGTACGGCGGCCATCTTGTTTTTCCAAAATTTTCCACTTTTTCTATTAATCGTTTACTACATTCTTCAAAGATTGCGAGTTTCAACGAAATCGGTTGGAAAACAAAAGAGTTCAAAAATCATATAGGCCGCCATCTTGTTTTTCTGAAATGTCATAATTTTCCCCTACTCATATCACGCATTTAAACATATCTCCCATACATCAATGTATCGTTTTCTGTCTCTTTCTAGGAGAATGTGACATTCAATATTCGCCATACATTTTCTATGGGGAAAAAAAATCCGCCATTTTGAATTTTTTTTCTATTCATCGAGTAGACCTTCGGACCCTGATCATCTCTTGCCAAGAAACCACACTTCCATCTTTTATACCCTCCGAGCTGGACACCGGCGAAATTTGTATGGCGGCCATCTTTTCTTCGCCATTTTGAATTTTTTTTCAGCTTTTTGGCAATTGGATGACGTCATGAATGACATTTGGTCGAGCACCCCCCACCTATCTTCAATACCTTGAGCGGACCCTTCACCCGTCTCCGACATCCTCGATCATCAGCTATTTTCAAATTTTTCCTCGATTTTTTTTTTGTTTTCTATACGAAACCATCAGTGAAAAAAAAATTTTTCATACAAAATTTTACAGGAGGAGTTTTTGGGGAGAATCTCGAAAATCTCCCCAAATGTGGCAACACTGTTCACATATTTCGATACTGCTGGTTGAGTCACACAATCGATTCATACATGTCGACTTTCCAAAATGTTGCCAACTGCCTCAAAAACGTGATCAAAATTTCGAAAAATTAAAAAAAATACAAAATGGCCGCCAACTCGTTTCACAGAAAGATTTTACACGGTTTCATAATTTTCCTATTAACTACAGGATGTACCGCTCCCGATGACGTTTCAATCTTTCCTCTCGCTTGCACCCACGCGAAAGGGGATACCGTGAAAAAGACCGTGTCGAAAATCACTTTTACTTTGATAAATTCCAGTGTTGCCAGTCTCCGGCAACAAAAATACCCAAATTTCATTTGTACGAGCAAAACACTTAATCGCTCATACTCGGATTTTGCGAAAAGTCCGTATTTCGATTTTTTACATTTTCGCAAAAATCTTGAAATTTCCCGAAAAATGGGGTAATTTTTCCCCACCAATCTATACATCGAGTCTATACGTACAATCGCTTCATAGAAACCGAATCGCTCCAATGTTGCCAACTTTGAGATATTTAACTTTTAAAATTGCGTTTTTTCGTACCTCGAACAAAACGGCCGCCATGACAGCCGCCATCTTGAATTTTGAAAAACCACTCCCGTTCTGTCAAAATACAGGATAATCGTGGGCGAATACAAAAAAAATAATTATCCTCGATTACCCCGTCTCGGATCTGTGGCACCGCGGTTCGGGGTCGAAAAATCAAAATTTTCAAAACGCTGCGGCTCGGCCGCCATCTTGTTTTTTCAATTTTTTCGACATTTCCCATTAATCGTTTCCTACTTTCTTCAAAGTTTCCAAAATTCGACGAAATCGGTTGGAAAACAACGGAGCTGCAAAAATCACGTCGGCCGCCATCTTGTTTTTCTAAAATGTCATAATTTTTCCCCAGAGGGTTCCCGAAACCGAACACAACTCCCCTACATCACTATATCATTTTCCGTCTCTTTCTAGGAGAACAATTATGTCAATGAGTCAGTCAGTCAGTGGTAATTGAGCTATATATAGTATAACTAGTGTTTTGCTCGGTGCGCGAGCTGCTAAAGCAGCTCGCGTGACGTGGTTGGGTTAACTTTATTATACTAAACCAAATTTATTTATTTAGATACAAAATTCACCGCGAAAACACCATAAAACGACACCCATAACGATTTTTTTCTTAAAAAATGCATGTCCGCCATCTTGGATTTCAAAATAAATGTCATTATCATAATCAGCACCCTACAAAACCCTGAAAACGACATTCACATTATTATTTGTAAAAACAGGGTAGTTGAGGTTAATAAAGTAGGGTGCGTGGGTGCGCGGACCACTAAAGTGGCCCGCGAGCATGCAGAATTTATTCCGCCGAGTAGACCTTTGGACCCTGATCATCTTTTGCCAAGAAACCACTCATCCATCTTTTATAGCCTCCGAGATAGACACCGACGAAATTTGTACGGCGGCCATCTTGTTTTTCCAAAATTTTCCATTTTTTCTATTAATCGTTTACTACTTTCTTCAAAGATTGCGAGTTTCAACGAAATCGGTTGGAAAACAAAAGAGTTGCAAAAATCACGTCGGTCGCCATCTTGTTTTTCTGAAATGTCATAATTTTTCCCTACTCGCCTCCCCCACCCAAACATATCTCCCCTACATTATTGTATCGTTTTCCGTATCTTTCTAGGACAATGAGACATTCAATATTCGCCATACAAAATGTATGGAAAAATAAATTCCGCCATTTTGAATTTTTTTTCTATTCATCGAGTAGACCTTCGGATCCTGATCCTCTTTCGCCAAGAAACCACACTTCCATCTTTTATACCCTCCGAGCTGGACACCGGCGAAATTTGTATGGCGGCCATCTTTTCTTCGCCATTTTGATTTTTTTTTCAGCTTTTTGGCAATTGCATGACGTCATGAATGACATTTGCTCGAGCACCCCCCACCTATCTTCAATACCTTAAGCGGGCCCTCCACCCGTCTCCGAAACCCTCAATCATCAGCTCTCTCCATAATTTTGGCTTACTAACTTTTTGTTTTCTATACGACACCATCAGTGAAAAAAAAATTTTTCATACAAAATTTTACAGGAATTTCTTAGTTGAAAATATCGAAAATCTCCCCAAAAGTGGCAACACCAGTTGTATATCTCCATACTGCCAGCCGAGATACACAATCGATTCATACATACTGACTTTCCAAAATGTTGCCAACTGCCTCAAAAACGTGGTCAAAATTTCGAAAAATAAAAAAAAATACAAAATGGCCGCCAACTCGTTTCACAGAAAGATTTTACACGGTTTCATAATTTTCCTATTAACTACAGGATATACCGCGCCCAATGACGTTTCAATCTTTCCTCTCGCTCGCACCCACACGAAAGGGGATACCGTGAAAAAGACCGTGTCGAAAATCACTTTTACTTTGATAAATTCCAGTGTTGCCAGTCTCCGGTGACAAAAATACCCAAATGTCATTTGTACGAGCAAAATACGTAATCACTCATACTCGGATTTTGCTAAAAGTGCGTATTTCGATTTTTTACAATTTCCCGAAAATCTTGAATTTTCCCTAAAAATGGGGTAATTATTTCACACCGATCTATACCTCCAGTCTATACGTACAACCGCTACATAGAATCTGAACCGCTCCGATGTTGCCAACTTTGAGATATTCGAATTTTAAAATTGCGTTTTTTCGTACCTCTAACAAAACGGCCGCCACGACAGCCGCCATCTTGAATTTTTAAAAATCACTCCCGTTCTGTCAAAATACAGGATAATCGTGGGCGAAATCAAAAAAAATAATTATCCTCTATTACCCCGTTTCGGATCTGTGGCGCCGCGGTTCGGGGTCGAAAAATCAAAATTTTGAAAACGCTACGGCTCGGCCGCCATTTTGTTTTTTCAATTTTTTCTACTTTTTTTATTAATTTTTAACCAATTTCTTGAAAGTTTGCAAAATTCTACGAAATCGGTTGGAAAACAACGGAGCTGCAAAAATTACCTCGGCCGCCATCTTGTTTTTCTGAAATGTCATAATTTTTCCCCAGAGGGTTCCCGAATCCGAACACATCTCCCCTACATCACTATATCATTTTCCGTCTCTTTCTAGGAGAACAATTATGTCAATGAGTGAGTGAGTGAGTGAGTGGTAATCGAGCTATATATAGTACTAGTGTTTTGCTCGGTGCGCGAGCTGCTAAAGCAGCTCGCGTGACGTGGTTAGGTTTATGAGTTGTATTAAACCGATTTTTTTTATTAAGATACACAAATTACCCCGAAAACCCCATAAAACGACACTTATATCAATTTTTTTCTTAAAAAGTGCACGCCCGCCATCTTGGATTTAAAAATAAATGTCGTTATCAAAATCAGCACCCTGGAAAACTCTGAAAACAACATCCATATCATTTTTTGTAAAAACGGGGTAGTTGAGGTTAATAAAGTAGGGTGCGTGGGTGCGCGGACCACTAAAGTGGTCCGCGAGCATGCAGAGTTTGTTTCACCGAGTAGACCTTCGGACCCTGATCATCTTTTGCCAAGAAACCACTCTTCCATCTTTTATAGCCTCCGAGATAGACACCGACGAAATTTTTACGGCGGCCATCTTGTTTTTCCAAAATTTTCCACTTTTTCTATTAATCGTTTACTACATTCTTCAAAGATTGCGAGTTTCAACGAAATCGGTTGGAAAACAAAAGAGTCGCAAAAATCACGTCGGTCGCCATCTTGTTTTTCTGAAATTTCATAATTTTCCCCTACTCATATCGCGCATCCGAACATATCTCCCATACATCAATGTATCGTTTTCCGTCTCTTTCTAGGAGAATGAGACATTCATAATCGCCATACAAAATGTATGTAAAAATAAATTCCGCCATTTTGAATTTTTTTCTATTAATCGAGTAGACCTTCGGACCCTGATCATCTCTTGCCAAGAAACCACACTTCCATCTTTTATACCCTCCGAGCTGGACGCCGGCAAAATTTGTATGGCGGCCATCTTTTTTTCGCCATTTTGAATTTTTTTTCAGCTTTTTGGCAATTGGATGACGTCATGAATGACATTTGGTCGAGCACCCCCCACCTATCTTCAATACCTTGAGCGGACCCATCACCCGTCTCCGACATCCTCGATCATCAGCTATTTCCAAATTTTTCCTCGATTTTTTTTTTGTTTTCTATACGAAACCATCAGTGGGAAAAAAAATTTCATACAAAATTTTACAGGAGGAGTTTTTGGGGAGAATCTCGAAAATCTCCCCAAATGTGGCAACACTGTTTACATATTTCGATACTGCTGGTTGAGTCACACAATCGATTGATACATGTCGACTTTCCAAAATGTTGCCAACTGCCTCAAAAACGTGATCAAAATTTCGAAAAATTAAAAAAAATACAAAATGGCCGCCAACTCGTTTCACAGAAAGATTTTACACGGTTTCATAATTTTCCTATTAACTACAGGATATACCGCGCCCGATGACGTTTCAATCTTTCCTCTCGCTCGCACCCACGCGAAAGGGGATACCGTGAAAAAGACCGTGTCGAAAATCACTTTTACTTTGATAAATTCCAGTGTTGCCAGTCTCCGGTGACAAAAATACCCAAATGTCATTTGTACGAGCAAAACACGTAATCGCTCATACTTGAGTTTTGCTAAAAGTGCGTATTTCGATTTTTTACAATTTCCCGAAAATCTTGAAATTTCCCTAAAAATGGGGTAATTTTTTCCCACCGATCTATACCTCGAATCTATACGTACAACCGCTTCATAGAAGTCGAATCGCTCCGATGTTGCCAACTTTGAGATATATAACTTTTAAAATTGCATTTTTTCGTACCTCGAACAAAACGGCCGCCATGACAGCCGCCATCTTGAATTTTTTAAAACCACTCCCGTTCTGTCAAAATACAGGATAAACGTGGGCGAAACACGAAAAAATAGTTATCCTCGACTACCCCGTCTTGGATCTGTGGCGCCGCGGTTCGGGGTCGAAAATTCAAAATTTTCAAAACGCTACGGTTCGGCCGCCATCTTGTTTTTCCAATTTTTTTCACATTTTCTATTAACCGTTTACTACTTTCTTCAAAGATTGCAAAATTCAACGAAATCGGTTGGAAAACAACGGAGCTGCAAAAATCACGTCGGCCGCCATCTTGTTTTTCCGAAATGTCATAATTTTTCCCCAGAGGGTTCCCGAAACCGAACACAACTCCCCTACATCATTATATCATTTTCCGTCTCTTTCTAGGAGAACAATTATGTCAATGAGTCAGTCAGTGAGTGGTAATCGAGCTATATATAGTATAACTAGTGTTTTGCTTGGTGCGCGAGCTGCTAAAGCAGCTCGCGTGACGTGGTTATGTTGACTTTATTATATTTAACCAAATTTATTTATTAAGATACACAATTCACCACAAAAACACATAAAACCCACACCCATATCAATTTTTTCTTAAAAAGTGCATGTCCACCAGCTTGGATCTAAAAATGAATGTCATTATCAAAATCAGCACCCTGGAAAACTCTGAAAACGACATCCATATCATTTTTTGTAAAAACGGGGTAGTTGAGGTTAATAAAGTAGGGTGCGTGGGTGTGCGGACCACTAAAGTGGTCCGCGAGCATGTAGAGTTTGTTTCACTGAGTAGACCTCCGGATCCTGATCATATTTTGCCAAGAAACCACTCTTCCATCTTTTATAGCCTCCGAGATAGACACCGACGAAATTTGTACGGCGGCCATCTTGTTTTTCCAAAATTTTCCACTTTTTCTATTAATCATTTACTACTTTCTTCAAAGATTGCGAGTTTCAACGAAATCGGTTGGAAAACAAAAGAGTTGCAAAAATCATATAGGCCGCCATCTTGTTTTTCTGAAATGTCATAATTTTTCCGTACTCGCCTCCCCCACCCGAACACATCTCCCTTACATTATTGTATCGTTTTCCGTCTCTTTCTAGGAGAATGAGACATTCAATATTCGCCATACATTTTCTATGGGAAAATAAATTCCGCCATTTTGAATTTTTTTTCTATTCATCAAGTAGACCTTCGGACCCTGATCATCTCATGCCAAGAAACCACACTTCCATCTTTTATACCCTCCGAGCTGGACACCGGCGAAATTTGTATGGCGGCCATCTTTTCTTCGCCATTTTGAATTTTTTTTCAGTTTTTTGGCAATTGGATGACGTCATGAATGACATTTGCTCGAGCACCCCCCACCTATCTTCAATACCTTGAGCGGACCCTTCACCCGTCTCCAATATCCTCAATCATCAGCTCTCTCCATAATTTTGGCTTACTAAGTTTTTGTTTTCTATATAACACCATCAGTGAAAAAAAAATTTTTCATACAAAATTTTACAGGAGTTTCTTAGTTGAAAATCTCGTAAATCTCCCCAAAAGTGGCAACACTGTTTCTATATTTCGATATTGCCGGCTGAGTCACACAATCGATTCATACATATTGACTTTCCAAAATGTTGCCAACTGCCTCAAAAACGTGATCAAAATTTCGAAAAATTAAAAAAAATACAAAATGGCCGCCAACTCGTTTCACACAAAGATTTTACACGGTTTCATAATTTTCCTATTAACTACAGGATATACCGCTCCCGATGACGTTTCAATCTTTCCTCTCGCTCGCACCCACACGAAAGGGGATACCGTGAAAAAGACCGTGTCGAAAATCACTTTTACTTTGATAAATTCCAGTGTTGCCAGTCTCCGGCGACAAAAATACCCAAATGTCATTTGTACGAGCAAAACACATAATCGCTCATACTCGTATTTTGCGAAAAGTCCGTATTTCGATTTTTTACAATTTCCCGAAAATCTTGAAATTTCCCTAAAAATGGGGTAATTTTTTCCCACCGATCTATACCCCGAGCCTACACGTACAATCGCTTCATAGAAGCCGAATCACTCCGATGTTGCCAACTTTGAGATATTTAACTTTTAAAATTGCATTTTTTCGTACCTCGAACAAAACAGCCGCCACGACAGCCGCCATCTTGAATTTTTAAAAACCACTCCCGTTCTGTTAAAATACAGGATAGTCGTGGGCGAAATCAAAAAAAATAATTATTCTCGATTACCCCGTTTCGGATCTGTGGCGCCGCGGTTCGGGGTCGAAAAATGAAAATTTTGAAAACGCTACGGCTCGGCCGCCATCTTGTTTTTCCAATTTTTTCCTTATTTTCTGTTATTCATTAACTACTTTCTTCAAAGTTTGCAAAATTCAACAAAATCGGTTGGAAAACAACGGAGCTGCAAAAATCACATCGGCCGCCATCTTGTTTTTCTGAAATGTCATAATTTTTCCCCAGAGGGTTCCCGAATCCGAACACATCTCCCCTACATCACTATATCATTTTCCTTCTCTTTCTAGGAGAACAATTATGTCAATGAGTCAGTCAGTGAGTCAGTGGTAATCGAGCTATATATAGTATAACTAGTGTTTTGCTCGGTGCGCGAGCTGCTAAAGCAGCTCACGTGACGTGGTAAGGTTAACTTTATTATATAAAACCAAATTGATTTATAAAGATACATAATTCACCCCGAAAAACCCCATAAAATGACAGGCATTTCTATTTTTTGTAGAAAATGTAAGTCCGCCATCTTGGATTTGAAAATAAATGTCATTATCAAAATCAGCACCCTGGAAAACCCTGAAAACGATATCCATATTATTTTTTGTAAATTAGGATAATAATTTAGTAGGGTGCGTGGGTGCGCGGACCACTAAAGTGGTCCGCGAGCATGCAGAGTTTGTTTCACCGAGTAGACCTTCGGACCCTGATCATCTTTTGCCAAGAAACCACTCTTCCATCTTTTATAGCCTCCGAGATAGACACCGACGAAATTTGTACGGCGGCCATCTTGTTTTTCCAAAACTTTCCACTTTTTCTATTAATCGTTTACTACATTCTTTAAAGATTGCGAGTTTCAACGAAATCGGTTGGAAAACAAAAGAGTTGCAAAAATCATATAGGCCGCCATCTTGTTTTTCTGAAATGTCATGATTTTTCCCTACTCATATCGCGCACCAAAACATATCTCCCCTACATTATCGTATCGTTATCCGTCTCTTTCTAGGAGAATGAGGCATTCAATATTCACCATACAAAATGTATGGAAAATTAAATTCCGCCATTTTGAATTTTTTTTCTATTCATCGAGTAAACCTTTGGATCCTGATCCTCTTTTGCCAAGAAACCGCACCTCCATCTTTTATACCCTCCGAGCTGGACGCCGGCGAAAATTGTATGGCAGCCATCTTTTTTTCGCCATTTTGAATTTTTTTTCAGCTTTTTGGCAATTGGATGATGTCATGAATGACATTTGCTCGAGCACCCCCCACCTATCTTCAATACCTTAAGCGGACCCTTCACCCGTCTCCGAAATCCTCAATCATCAGCTGTCTCCATAATTTTGGCTTACTAAGTTTTTGTTTTCTATACGACACCATCAGTGAAAAAAAAAATTTTCATACAAAATTTTACAGGAGTTTCTTAGTTGAAAATCTCAAAAATCTCCCCAAAAGTGGCAACACCAGTTGCATATTTCGATACTGCCAGCCGAGATACACAATCGATTCATACATATTGACTTTCCAAAATGTTGCCAACTGCCTCAAAAACGTGATCAAAATTTCGAAAAGTTAAAAAAAATACAAAATGGCCGCCAACTCGTTTCACAGAAAGATTTTACACGGTTTCATAATTTTCCTATTAACTACAGGATATACCGCTCCCGATGACGTTTCAATCTTTCCTCTCGCTCGCACCCATGCGAAAGGGGATACCGTGAAAAAGACCGTGTCGAAAATCACTTTTACTTTGATAAATTCCAGTGTTGCCAGTCTCCAGCGACAAAAATACCCAAATGTCATTTGTACGAGCAAAACACGTAATCGCTCATACTCGGATTTTGCGAAAAGTCCGTATTTCGATTTTTTACAATTTCCCGAAAATCTTGAAATTTCCCTAAAAATGGGGTAATTATTTCCCACCGATCTATACCCCGAGTCTATACGTACAACCGCTTCATAGAAGCCGAATCGCTCCGATGTTGCCAACTTTGAGATATTTAACTTTTAAAATTGCGATTTTGCGTACCTCTAACATAACGGCCGCCACGACAGGCGCCATCTTGAATTTTTAAAAACCACTCCCGTTCTGTCAAAATACAGGATAATCGTAGGCGAATCACGAAAAAATAATTATCCTCGACTACCCCGTTTTGGATCTGTGGCGCCGCGGTTCGGGGTCGAAAAATGAAAATTTTCAAAACGCTGCGGCTCGGCCGCCATCTTGTTTTTTCAATTTTTTCTACATTTTCTGTTAACCGTTTACTACATTCTTTAATAGTTGCGAGTTTGAACGGAGTCCCTTAAAAAACAAAGGAGCTGCAAAAATCACGACGGCCGCCATCTTGTTTTTCTAAAATGTCATAATTTTTCCCCAGAGGGTTTCCGAATCCGAACACATCTCCCCTACATCACTATATCATTTTCCGTCTCTTTCTAGGAGAACAATTATGTCAATGAGTGAGTCAGTGAGTGGTAATCGAGCTATATATAGTATAATAACTAGTGTTTTGCTCGGTGCGCGAGCTGCTAAAGCAGCTCGCGTGACGTGGTTAGGTTTCACTATATTGTATTAAACCGAATTTATTTATTAAGATACACAATTCACCACAAAAACCCACAAAACGACACCCATATCAGTTTTTTTCTTAAAAAGTGCATGTTCGCCATCTTGGATTTGAAAATGAATGTCGTTATCAAAATCAGCACCCTGGAAAGCCCTGAAAACGACATCCATAACATTTTTTGTAAAAACGGGGTAGTTGAGGTTAATAAGGTAGGGTGCGTGGGTGCGCGGACCACTAAAGTGGTCCGCGAGCATGCAGAGTTTATTCCACTGAGTAGACCTTCGGACCCTGATCATATTTTGCCAAGAAACCACTCTTCCATCTTTTATAGCCTCCGAGATAGACACCGACGAAATTTGTACGGCGGCCATCTTGTTTTTCCAAAATTTTCCACTTTTTCTATTAATCGTTTACTACATTCTTCAAAGATTGCGAGTTTCAACGAAATCGGTTGAAAAACAAAAGAGTTGCAAAAATCACGTCGGCCGCCATCTTGTTTTTCTGAAATGTCATAATTTTCCCCTACTCATATCGCGCATCCAAACATATCTTCCATACATCAATGTATCGTTTTCCGTCTCTTTCTAGGAGAATGAGACATTCAATATTCGCCATACATTTTCTATGGGAAAAAAAATCCGCCATTTTGAATTTTTTTTCTATTCATCGAGTAGACCTTTGGACCCTGATCATTTCTTGCCAAGAAACCTCACTTCTATCTTTTATACCCTCCGAGCTGGACACCGGCGAAATATGTATGGCGGCTATCTTTTCTTCGCCATTTTGAATTTTTTTTCAGCTTTTTGGCAATTGGATGACGTCATGAATGACATTTGGTCGAGCACCCCCTACCTATCTTCAATACCTTGAGCGGACCCATCACCCGTCTCCGACATCCTCGATCATCAGCTATTTCCAAATTTTTCCTCGATTTTTTTTTTGTTTTCTATACGAAACCATCAGTGAAAAAAAAAATTTCATACAAAATTTTACAGGAGGAGTTTTTGGGGAAAATCTCGAAAATCTCCCCAAATGTGGCAACACTGTTTACATATTTCGATACTGCCGGTTGAGTCACACAATCGATTCATACATGTCGACTTTCCAAAATGTTGCCAACTGCCTCAAAAACGTGATCAAAATTTCGAAAAATTAAAAAAAATACAAAATGGCCGCCAACTCGTTTCACAGAAAGATTTTACACGGTTTCATAATTTTCCTATTAACTACGGGATATACCGCTCCCGATGACGTTTCAATATTTCCTCTCGCTCGCACCCACGCGAAAAGGGATACCGTGAAAAAGACCGTGTCGAAAATCACTTTATCTTTGATAAATTCCAGTGTTGCCAGTCTCCGGCGACAAAAATACACAAATGTCATTTGTACAATCAAAACACATAATCGCTCATACTCGGATTTTGCTAAAAGTGCGTATTTCGATTTTTTACAATTTCCCGAAAATCTTGAAATTTCCCTAAAAATGGGGTGATTTTTTCCCACCGATCTATACCTCGAGTCTATACGTACAACCGCTTCATAGAAGCCGAATCGCTCCGATGTTGCCAACTTTGAGATATTTAACTTTTAAAATTGCGTTTTTTCGTACCTCGAACAAAACGGCCGCCATGACAGCCGCCATCTTGAATTTTTAAAAACCACTCCCGTTCTGTCAAAATACAGGATAATCGTGGGCGAAACACGAAAAAATAGTTATCCTCGACTACCCCGTCTTGGATCTGTGGCGCCGCGGTTCGGGGTCGAAAATTCAAAATTTTCAAAACGCTACGGCTCGGCCGCCATTTTGTTTTTCCATTTTTTTTCACATTTTCTATTAACCGTTTACTACTTTCTTTAAAGATTGTAAAATTCGATAAAATCGATTGGAAAACAACGGAGCTGCAAAAATCACATCGGCCGCCATCTTGTTTTTCCGAAATGTCATAATTTTTCCCCAGTCGAATCCCCCATCCGAACACAACTCCCCTTCATCACTATATCATTTTCCGTCTCTTTCTAGGAGAACAATTATGTCAATGAGTCAGTGAGTCAGTGGTAATCGAGCTATATATAGTATAATAATGTCCATTATCGACATGTTTGACTACAGTAACGTCTGGTGGAAAGTTATGCTGTAGATTACTATCTATCCCGGAAATACAGTCTCACGTGATTTTTAAAAACATAAATCCTAGCGGGCGAAGTCACTGACATTAGCCAGTCAAAGATAAAGCAATGACCTAATGTCATAACCATTCATTGATTCTGTCGCAAGTGAAACGGCATCATTAGAGGGATCCTTACCAGTCGACTACAAGAAATCGTGACTTCGACTAAGGGCCCGTTACACAGACACTTCTATTGCCAATTAAGGTGTATTTTTACCAAGAACCGAGGTAACTGGATAGATACTTTATTACATTAGCTGTATAATAGTGAGCTTTGATATTTTTATACTAGGTATACTGAAATTCTCACGACCGTTGTTCACAAAACGTTTGCTCTTACAACTAATTATAATTAGTCACAAAAAAAATCTCCCAACGCTCATTGCCTGCCTTTTTGTATCAGAAAATGTAACATAAATTCTTTCCATTTTTTTTCCCCCAGTATAATCTGTTTTCTGAACCGGCGCGTTGGTAGTCTTGATATGTCATCCAAATTAGTTGGTCTACATGACCTATATTATATTTCGACCTACAATGATAGTAGGATGGTTGGTAATAAACCTAGTTATCAACTTAAATACCAATATGAAAAAAGTTACGAGTTTTAGAAGCTTCTTTGAAAACCATAAATGCAATAACTAATTATTCTAAGCTCCAAATAGGTATATCTGTACTTTTTTTGTTTTACTTGGAAATTGTACCTACTGAATTTTATGTGGTGAACTACATTTAAAAACTCCAAATTGACATATTTATATTTAAGAGGTTTATTTTTAAAATGATATTAGAGTATTAGAGTAAAGATATTAAAGTAGATATAAGAGTAATTTAACTACCAAGAAAGAGTTCTTGGTAGTTAAATTACTCTTATAATACTTCCCATTTTTTTCATTATAGCCTTTTATACCTACTTAACCGGGCTAATTTGGTAAAATATGAGTTCGAGTGCTTATTTGCGGCCATTTTGGCATTCTGATAGAACTCAAAATTTAAAAACCCCCCAACACAAAAACCTCTATAAGAACAGCTCTTTCATTCGGCTGAACCGATTTTCTTCGATTGTTGCTAAGAACACTCTCGATTAAGCCACCTTTCAAACAAAGAAACTTAATTAAAATCGGTTTATTCGTTTAGGAGCTACGATGCCACAGACAGATACACAGATACACACGTCAAACTTATAACGCCCCTCTTTTTGGGTCGGGGGTTAAAAATATAAGAAATCGAGCTATTTGACTGCCGCCAAGCTGGTCATACATTATAACTGCCCGTGCGTTTCCACTCTGAATGTTAATCCAGTTTCACATAGTAAATCAAATATACATATATCCAAAAGTTCACTACTACTAAACCCACGTACTAATTTAGATACAAGCACTCTAACTAAAGTTTCTCGGTTTAATTAGTTCCATGCAGTATCGAATTCAAATACAATTGTCACCAGCTCTGTTTGCAATTGCAGTTGCGAGCTTCGTAATTGCACTAAAATTTCATTACTGCGAATTGTTTATGAGACTAGCAGGTGGGATTGGCTCTGTATTGGATTAGACTAATGATATTTTAATTCGCCAAACATTTGTCACGTATTTACTTGTACAAAGATATAGGTATTTACAGCGATGTTTATGTAAATTCATGTCTTTGGGTACATTTTATTCCTCAGATATTTAATAAGCTTGCAAATTAATATCTTAAAAAAATCAGAGACATGGCAATAGTATTTTACAATGAAAAGCAAAGAATACTTTAAAAAATAACAATATCAGGCATGTTTGACCTGACTAATATCCCCTTTTCACCCCCCTTTCGCCTATTAGATGCGGAAACGGACATAACCGGCATAAGCGGTCAGTGGAAATCTCTACGAGACGAAACAGATAATCAAGTTTCAGCTATTTAGTCTGGACTTTTGCCTTTACGCGTATAAATTAACGAATACTCGGTACTACGTCCGCGTGGGAGTCAATTTACATACTTGATAAGCTGATGTAGGTATAAATAAACGACGGTTCGCTGGGAAATATCTTCACGAACCTTTGAAAGATCACTTACTTGGAAGGTGTCTTATTAAATTCGCCTTCTTTGGTGTAAAATAGGCGAATGCGGTGTCGGCAAAAGCTAAGGATGAGAAAATGTTCAATTCCTTAAAATGTATCCCTGAGTTTTAGGGCCTGCGCACATTAGAGAACGGGAATTTTGTTATCCTGAAAGCATAGCTACCCTATACTAGTGCCAGAAACTTAGAAACGTATGGGTATAGTGCCATACCACTTCCGAGTCAGCAGCGCTAGCCTGCATCATAACTTACTATGTCGTGAGATTACAGTCATCAAGTAAATAAAACTCTGTCATTGTTAGATCACACTAATATTATAAAGGCGAAAGTTTGTATGTGTGTGTGTGTGTGTGTGTGTGTGTATGTTTGTTACTCCTTCACGCAAAAACTACTGGACGGATTTGGCTGAAATTCGGAATGGAGATAGATAATATCCTGAATTAGCACATAGGCTACTTTTTATCCCGGAAAACCAAAGAGTTCCCACGGGATTTCGAAAAACCTAAATCCACGCGGACGAAGTCGCGGGCGTCAGCTAGTATCTCATAAAGAGATAAGTGCTTCCCTGTCCACTTTTTCGCACCTTTTCTCTTTTGTTACAAATTTCTGGTATAAATAAAAATAAATAAATAAAACCATAGTTTTTTTTTTGGCATTAGGGCTCCGCCAATTATAGAGTTAAGCTGTGGAAACCTTACACAATTTATCTACGTTGTTTAATCGTATTTCCAAATCTTTAACTTATATTACTTTTAGTGCCTACACGTCCTACTCGTAGCTCTTGCATAAGTTAGTGAGATGTAAATTTTCCTAGAACCTGTTCTTTCTCTGCAACAATTCTCGCGTAGGAGGGCGCACTCATGAATAAAACATCATAGGTATAATATAACAATGGTTTCCGGAATTGCTATATTTCTGCATATTTTCGACCTTCGATGACCTCCCTGGCGCAGTGGTCTTATTAGTGGGAGGGCCCGGGTTCGATTCCCCTCAGGGGTTTGGAATTTTATTATTTCTAAATCTCTGGTCTAATCTGGTGGGAGGCTTTGGCCGTGGCTAGTTACCACCATACCGGCACAGCCGTGTCGCCAAGCGATTTAGCATTCCGATACGATGCCGTGTAGAAACCAAAGGAGTATGGGTTTAATAAAAAATATCTGAAAAAAAAAATATTACTATGTACTTATTATAAATGCGAAAGTGTGTCTCTCTGCTAGCTGTGTCAGTCGGGACATCCGTTAAACCAATTTTTATGAAAGGTACAGAGTTAGGTTACATCCCGGGGATGGACATAGGCTACTTTTTATCGCGAAAAAATAAAAATTTCCCATGGGAAAATGAGAAATTCATACAGCATAATCCGTTTAACCGATTTTGACGTGGTACAAAACATAGTCACTCTACTTTTATTCCTTGAAAAATTACATAATATTTCATAGGAAAACGGAAAATTTAAAAAACATTCGTTCTCTCGTAGGTACCTACTAAGGTATCGATTATGCTTTTGCGACTCAGTCGAACTACGAACAAAAAGTTCAATGCCGACTTCAGTAACGAACTTCTGTTTCTTCTTATGTGAAAGCGGATATCATAAAGGAGGTTTTAATGTCGATCTAAATGACATTCGCTTTATTATGCCCATTAAAATTCACCACAACTTAGCTAATGGTTACAGATCTAAATCCCATAGAGCCTTATTAAAAGACGGAATCAATAAAATTGAAGCAAACGCAACAGATAATCCTGTTTATGATCTCCGTATGTATGTAGAGCATAAAATATTTATGAACTTGGAAGCAGTCCGGAACGGAAGCCTGAAGTATTGAATTACTCTACCGCTATTCATAGAAACCTGTTGGATGTACTCGTATGTACTAACTGTAAGCCCGATAAGGAAAATATTAATATGTAATGCAAGTAAACCCGGTGATCAACTCGTTATCTTAATAAATTTATGACAAATAGGCAAATTGCTTTGGAACGTAAAGGGAAACCAGTCTTTATTCCACTGACAGATCGGACAGGGTTGACGTGGAGATAATAACGAGCTTCCGCTTATTTTACGCACTTGTGACTTAATGGCACTTTTCACTTTAAACAGTTTGTTATACTATTGACATTAATCTTATGAAAAGTTTCTCTAGCGCGCTAGGACTTGCCATATAAACGTAATTTAGTTCTTTCTGATTTGAATACTAACCAAACTCAATGCAATGTAGAATGTTATCTACATTCTACAAGAAACAAATACCAATCTGTGTAAGGGAAATTTCTCAGGGCCTGTTTCACAACCGACAGATAAACTCTATTTAACGAATAATTGGACATCATAGCAGTTTTTGTATTGTATCTGTCAAAATGTCTTTATTCTTCAGATAGTTTATTTGGTGGTTGTGAATGAAACTCTAAAGAATCTATCTCCAATCAAATTGTAAGTAGGTAGGAAGATATCGAATCCACTTCTAAGAGTCTAGAGTTCTGAGTAGGTATATAGTTGGATTTCTGTCCTTCCTGTTCCTTTTATTAGATATCCTATTTATTCAAGTAGGTAACTCCTTACTTATACGTCTACTCACGTATATACGTCTACTCTACTGGTTTATTTTTGTAGAAATGCAACTCATCGCATAGATTACCTATAGAGAAGGCAGATCTCTGCATTGACTTATTTCGCCAAGGTTTCCTTTCTTACAGCGATAAGATTGCAACCTTTTCATGCTACCAAATATATTTGTTATTTCCCATATATTGTGTTACTATTGGGCAATAAACAAATCATTAACTATACCTACTAGATATTATATTGTTTTGGCATCACCATCAGAATCATCATCAGTAGAAGTCACGTCTTTCCCACAACTTTCGTTTTTCACCAAAGTACTTACGGTATTACGCACGCATTCACGAAATAAGCTATTACTAATCGATTCACTATTCGAGTAACAATTCATCGATCAATAGTTTCCACTCGACGATACCAAGTTCCGTTACCCATAATTGTGCAATAAACAACCGGTTAATACGTCGAATTGTACATAAATCAGTTAGCATCGGAAGTGATTACGCGGTTACCTCGGGACCCTGAACTTGCGTTGAGGTAGATCGCGGCGGGCAACGAACGCGGGAACAACCAAGGGCACTTCGTTTGTTACTACGCGGTGTTTCATAAGAGACCTTGCTCCATGAATTATAACTTATAACAGTAGCTATCACTTTGGAGTCTTCTTTATAGCTTCATTGAAGCAAAAGGTTTACATAAGTATTATTGCGATTGTAGAAAAAAAGGGTTTCGCAAATGTGTTTCTTTGCATTCATGATATCATAATAATAGAATTTTCTTGATATTGCCATCTCTATTACTTTTCCATAGTCCCCTACTATAATTTAAGAGCTCGGTACAACATAGCTTTACAACATAGCATACAACATAGCAAACATAGCTTTATCCTTCTAAACCATCACTAGCTCTTTTTGATGTCCCTTTATAATTTATACAGTCTGGAATTCTGGATCCTCTGGGTTCAACTTTTTTCAAACTTATCTAACCTTCACCTTCATAATAATATGCTTAGTTAAAAAAATAAAAAGTATCACATATATCAAAACAAACAAAGCGAAGAGTTTATGAAACAATTAATAAAACCGCTGAACTCGTTTTTGATTACGATGTCGAGATAATTATCGTGTTGACTGATGATAGCTAGCACGTACCACACAAACATGATGTTTACATACGAGTCACGATGGCTGCAGGCTTCTAAACACAGCCACCTACCATTTACATTCTGCTACATTATAGTCCATGCACGATTTTCAATTTAGAATATACTAGCGACCAGCCCCAGCTTCACACGGGTGCAAAATAAATACCAATGTGGTGTCAGTGTAGTTATTTTGATGAACCAAAGAATAAGACAGCATTTTTAACCCCCGACCCAAAAAGAAGGGTGTTATAAGTTTGACGTGTGTATCTGTGTATCAGTCTGTGGCATCGTAGCTCCTAAACTCATGAACCGATTTAAATTTAGTTTTTTTTTGTTTGAAAGGTGGCTTGATCGAGAGTGTTCTTAGCTATAATCCAAGACAATCGGTTCAGCCGTTTGAAAGTTATCAGCTCTTTTCTAGTTACTGTAACCTTCACTTGTCGGGGGTGTTATAAATTTTTAATTTACACTTGTCAATGAAAGCTCTCAGTCGGCTTGAATGCTTCCGATATCTTGAATTATTATCATATTTCAACAAATTAACACAAAACAATATTGAACTATATATGTATAAAACCTTTCTCTTTATTACTCTATATCTATTGATGAAAACGCATTAAAACCCGTTGTGAATTTTAAAAGATCTAAGCATACAGAGGAACAGACAGCAGGAGTTTGTTTTACACCCTGAAATTACACTATAAAATTCTTTTAATAAGAAAAACGCAGGTAAAAATAGTATCACTAACAAAATAAACTAGTTCCAAACGATAATGCTAATCATTTCACGTTACAAAGAAAAGATGCAAACAACTTTATCTCTGCAAAGCAACTGCGAAATTCTACGTTTCAAAAAGATTATAATTTGCGAACGTTGAAGAAGCATTCACAAAGAACTGCTCTAAATCCAATCTAAAAAGTATACCGCTAAGATACAAAAAGTTTTCCCTAACGGCGTAAATCTAACATCTTCCTGCAGACAACTTAAGATCTATGAGCGTGTATTTTGATTCATTTATTTTGCACTGCAAGAAAAATAAAACAAACAGTAAGCACTGTAAATAGATATTTAATAGTATAGAGACACCAAATACAGAATTAACAATCGCTATTATTTAGCCACACGGAGCAATGAACCTTATTATCGAGATCATTTATTGCAGGTTGCACGAAGTTCAGATCATGTCAAGATCGCGAACCGAAGATTAAAACTTTTTAGGTAAACATATCGGTTGATCTGGCTTCATACCGATTCTGACCTTGCTTTACGTAACGGGTCTAAAGAAGTTTGAATCGATTTACAGAGTTTTAGAGCCAGAACAAAAACATGTAATTGACAACACGATGCGCTACGATTCGGATTAACAAATCGAGTAAAAGGCGTTACGATTAAATTGTTCTATCGAAAAGAGCCTAGCTTCGATCGTTCAACTTGGACGTGACGTCCGGTGGTTTATTTGAGAAAAAATACATACCGCGGGCGGCAGGATACAACCTTGTACTCTCTCTAGATCGATCTTAACTTTTCCTTTATCAAAAGTCGTATCAGCCGACACAGAGTCAAGAACTTCGTTAAAAGTAACGGTACAACTAACTCTGCGACGTAACCAAAACGTTCTGCTTGTTAAGTTCGATTAGTGAAATGAATGAACGAATTAATTAGAAGAAACTGATCAGAATAAGGAAAAAAGGTATGAAATACCTTCTTTTCCTTATTTTACAGTACAACACAAAGTGAAAGCCGCAAGAAAAATCCTAAGAGATTAGACAGTAAAATTATCTATAGGGACCAGTCTATTTAAAAGCAAGAGTTGAATCAGAACGGTCGACGATTCTACAAAAAAGTGAGATCAAACGAAGCGATTACAAACAAGAAATAGTAACGAATCTGACTTCGGGTGCTTTATTCAATAACAAACACGATGTTCTATAGGTAACGGTTACAAATAATTGTTCACGACTTTTTCAAGTTATTGGGCCGTACTTTTTACAAAGGCTTGGAAATTGTTTTATTTAAATCTATTTTGAAACTAGATTAGAGGATATTAACGGCCAAAATTAATTATTATCAATCTCCGTAATCTCTCAATAATTTACTACTTAGCAACGTTGTTAATTTCAAGACAAGTGTAAATTAAAAATTTATAACACCCCCGACAAGTGAAGGTTACAGTAATAACTAGAAAAAAGCTGATAACTTTCAAACGGCTGAACTGATTTTCTTGGATTATAGCTAAGAACACTCTCGATCAAGCCACCTTTCTAACAAAAAAAAAACTAAATTAAAATCGGTTCATTACTTTAGGAGCTATGATGCCACAGACGGATACACAAACACACAGATACACACGTCAACGTACGTAGGTAGTTATAGATAAATAACCACGTTGCTAAGTAACCTATCGACATTCGACATATTACAGATAGGTCATAGGTTTGATTATATAAACGACCATATAAATTACAAGCAGTAATAAATATGCGATTTGTAACAATCAATCGAATTGCAGGTGTTCCATTTGACAGAAGTTGTAGCTCATTTGCATATTTTAAACCTCATAGTTTAACTATTATGATAATTACTACTGATAAAGCGAACAAAACATTAATGTACACTCACACTGATATGAGCAAGTAAGATAAAAAAATCATTCGATCTTACGTCAGTTTATGGCTCAACAGATCTGATTTCTTGATCAACTGAGACGATATTTATCAAATACGAATGACACAGCAGGTGAACTAAATAATTGCTTACAGAATAAATGATTACAAGTGTAACGGTTAATCTGAATCGCCACCGTAGCCATTCCATACTCTTCGCAGAATCTGGGATATAAGAGCGGTTTCAGATTAGCGTTTTCTCGCTCATACGAGCTTGTACGCGCGTGTACATGCAAATCTTGTACGAGCTTACACGCGCTTATACATAATATAAGCTCGTATTGTCGCGAGCTCCGAAAGACGTCAATTCATGTTACTACTGACTGATCCACTGGTTCGAGCGAACACGCCAGAATGAGCGCATGCTCGCGCCTTCGGTTTATTGAAGCACGAAATGTAACGCGCGTGTAAACGCATATGCCAAAACGAGCGTAAATCGCGCAGAAAATAAACGATAGTCTGAAACCACCTTAAGTATCGATCATTTTTGCAAAATCTTATATTTCTTGTGCTTCAATTGGTGATATTTATAGAAAAAAAATCATGACAAATTGTAACCGAAAAAAAATTGTTTCCGAAACGAGTCATCTAAAACGAGTTAAATGTTTCTTAATGCAGAGTATCCTCTATCTGAGCAAGTATCTGATTTCTGGCATTTGTCCATACAATAAATATCAAAAATTAGTCACTCAGCTTTTAGGGCAAGGTTTCACAATGAATCTAAATTACTGTTACGGTTTGAATCAAAAACTGTACGTAGATAATAAAATACACTAAGAAAATTTTGAGATAACAATAATTTTTATGAACCGGCAATAATTCAATTAAAAGCTAATAATGCACTTCATTTAAAGCGCGTATTCAATAGCACAAAATCTCATGAAAGATGAACGGGAAGTGACGACGACCTCGCAACTTTTCTCATCATTGTTGATATAATTATACAAGACATGAATTAACGCTTTCGATGGCCCTATACATATTTGCACGAACATAAAGAACGCCGACGATCGTAATATACTGATTTTTTTTTTCAATGCGAGAGCTCGTAGGAAATTTGTAGAGGTGGCTTTGATATACGCTGAAAACGTCATCATTATAATCGTATCTCATTGTCGGCCCACTACTGAACACGAGTCTCTTTTCGGAATGAGAGAGGTCAGATTGAAAATATTCTTCTTTTCTCTCCCTACATGTAATAAGTATCATAATGAATATAAAAAGGAATTGGTAGGATACTCTGCCGTGATCTAATTATTATGGGAGACAAGCGTGTTTGAATTTTTTTTTTTGGAAAAATGCTAGAATAAGACATAACCAAGATAATTTAGCTAATCTTGTTGGATTGGTTGGTGAATAAGGACCCTTCACAGATCCTTCATTTGTCCTAACTCATAACATATGACGAGTTGTTACAAGGTGAGATAACTATGGCTATTCAAAAATTGTGCACCCGTCACGAATGAGCTGGGTGGTCTACTTAATCATAATATTATCTAATACTAGAGGATGCCCGCGACTTCGTCCGCGTGGATTAAGATTTTTAAAGATCCCGTGGGAACTGTTTGATTTTCCGGGACAAAAAGTAGCCCATGTCCGTCCCCGGGATATAAGCTAACCCTGTACCAAACGTCAGAATCGGTTAAACTGTTGGGCCGTGAAAAGGTAGCAGACAGACAGACAGACAGACACACTTTCGCATTTATAATATTAAGTATGGATTAAAACGCAGAAAAAGTAGCATTCCAACTTTTAGCTTTTATCAATCACCTCCTCAATATTTCCTGCGGGCTCTCGGGTCATTTAGCCTAAGAGCATTCATCATTGCAATGTATTCGCTTATCATTTGAAATGTCATTGCTTTCAGACGGTGCCTTTGCCCGCGGGATCTACTTCAGTGCTCGCAAAGCCTACGAAGTACCATTACTATCCTCACAATCAACACATCTATCTACTCCCGGAATGCGCTATTCAACAGGTAATGAAATTTCTCTATTCAAAGAAATATTTTATTCACGTACAGAATGTATAGCGTAAGCACTCCTTAAATAGAATACCAACGTTCATCACAAAAGCTTTTATAATCATAATATAATTTTACTCTTTTGCTAGCGACTTGCTTTGTCTGCGAGGTTTTTTCCCTTGAATAAAATCTAAATTTTGTATTTATGTTACTTTTAAAATGCTTAAACCAGTTAGTGGCAGATTTATTGGTTAGTTAGCATGCTATAAATAAATAATAAACTACTTACTATTTTCAAATAATACAATAGAATAGGATAGATTTTGATTCAAATAAACTTTTACAAGTGCTTTTGAATCGTTAAAATAATTTAACACTGGTTCGGAATGCCGTTCCTACCGAGAAGAACCAGCAAGAAACTCGACAACTCGACGGTTGCTCTTTTCCAGATTGTCCAGGGTGGTGTATAAATTTAAGAAATTAATAACAGTAAGAGATATAAAAGCGTTTTCCGTAAACAAAAGTACAGAGCAGTGGTAATCAGACACAGACTAATATTTGGTTGCACTTTATACATAACCTTGCTTAACCTTTCAGGTGTGCAACGCGGTGTACGTGCGGTTGAATTATACGCAACCATTATGCGCGTGCCCAGCTCGATATAGAGATCCTTGCTCCGCCAGTTTGAATGCGGACGACCTGCATACCACGCGACTTACCACGGATTCCAAAAAGAAGGTGAGATAGAACTTGAAACCTAACGGCGTAACTTCTCAGCCGCCCTAAAAGGCGTCATTCCGTAACAGAGGAAGTCTGGAATTTTAATTAATTGGTGAGGCGGCATCGTCAATAGATAGAATTGCGAACGCAAGATATGTAACGGGTAATTTGTTCATTATTGACGTGTCATTTACTTAGCTTGAGAAAACTAGTCCAGGTTGGGAATTCGCGCTAAATAAATAGATGTTAAATAAAAGAAAGATTCCGTGCAAGGAATGCAACTGGTAATTATAGAATTTAAACGAACCTGTATTGAAACCACAAAAGAAAACCACATCAAAATCAGTTTTAGAAAGAAAAGGTAACAGGCTAGACCACACAAATCTTACCCCAAACAAAATACTCGTTACATCTCAGTTCTGTCGTGGGTAAAACAACATTAAATCTAATATACTAAAAGGGTCCCTTAGGGATGTTGCATAGACCTGACATGAATAATGATCCAATATTATAACTTTTATAAACGGGCAGGGACCAAAGTTTGTACTAGATAAGGGGTCCGTGATTTATAAGGTCTGTAGACAATAAATCTCAATTACATTGCAGTACGCAAAGAAGGCGGTGACACTGGTGAAGACATGTGAAGCTGTATCGGAGATGCGAGAATGCCGCGCGCCGAGGGACTGGTCGCTTTTAGCATTGCAAAACATTAGGACCGGCAAATCACACTACTTAGTGATATGCAGATGTCCAGATACACATATACTAGGTACGTGATAAACGATTTTTTTTAAAGAATGTTAGCCATGTTATTCATGGTTAATATTATTCCCTTTTCCCCTCCAACTAAGCGTAAAGCTTGTGCTAGTAAGTACGACAATAGTGCAACGCGTGGGATTTGAAACGCCGAACTTTCGGAATTCGGTCATTAAACCGTTGAGCTATTGAGGCTCTAAATTCATTACAATTGTAAGACTTCATAGTTGGCATCACGTCAAGTTTCTACTCGTAACTTTAGAAAACATTTTATTTTAATTTATTTTTCTGCAAGTAATAAGTACTTTCTTTATTTACAAGTTCTGAAAAAACTGTAAGTAAATGTAGTGAAATTTTTGCAAATCACTTAATCTCAAACAAGCTTCCGTTTTATTTCGAAAAAAGTTAAAAGACAGTAATCTCAGAAATTCTGTAATTTCATTGCTATGTGCGGACAATTTTATTTTTTTGCTACAATTTCAACATTTTGCAATCCCAAGTAAAGAACGGAGATAAAATAATAAATTGCCTTGTACAGTAATAATTCTCAAATCTTGTACTACTTGTTTTATTAGAGCGCTGCAAAAAGAGTTACGAGATAAAACTTTCAAGACAAAATGTAACTGTAGTGCTCTTTCGACAAAAGATATACTGTTCGTGTTTGAAGATAAAAGATTATTTAATCTTACAGAGGGGCCTATGTCTCACGACCAGCCGACGTACGCGTCTGTACCGGGAATAAGAGTCTACGGCATGATGTGCGTGCGACCGACCGCAAGTTATCATTCCGGTGAGTCACAGGCACAGTATTCTAAATAAGGTAATAGAAATGATATCAGCCAGTTAGGATTGTTACATGCTACGATCTCTATACTTGTGATTGGCTGAATTTGTGGTTACAACAGTGCATTTTAGCCAATAGTGTGAGAGTATTAGCCAATCAGAGATGATGACAATCGTAACACTGCGCCTGTCAAACTATGTGATTGCGATCGTCACTGTAGTTGTCAAACTTGAGTGGTAAGGGCTCTGCTGTCTTTAGTATCAGGACAACGTGTCGCCAATTAGCAACTGACTCACTACAGAAATGATTCAAAAACGCATATATCTCTAGCAAATAGTTCAGCTGTAACTCTATTCAATCTGTATTTATCATAACGCGCACTGATGTTTTTCTGGACATTTACGACGCCAACAAGCTCTGTTTTTACCCGACTACGGCAAAGCTGAAAGGAAGGGTTATGATTTTAGCAGTCTGTGTATTTATCACTTCTATTTTTATTCTGAACTCTGTGGACACAGGCCACATTACTATCTCCTTTTTAGAAACGTTCATATCGCTTGCATTAATACACGGTATTTTATGAAACCTGCAGCGGTGATTTACGAACGTATTAGCGAATAAAGCGAAGGGGTTTAGTGCTTTATTGCTCAGCTTAGAGCAAAGGCCAACTTATCTAAAAGGATTGTCGTAAAGTTGAAAATAGGCATTCACTACGCTACGTTTAGAAGATTTCTTACTTATCCATACATTTCTTTTTCATCATGAATATTAGATACTTTCTTGTGTTGGTAAACTTTATTAAGTTCAAATCAATACTGAATAGACGTAAAAAAAGTTTCGATTCACTCACTGACTGTCTCATCAACGCCCAGCCTAAACTCTTACACCTAGAAAGGTGAAATTTTGCCAGAGGTTCCCTTTATAACGTAGACAATAATAATGACATCACACTACTAATATTACAAAGGCGAAAGTTTGTGTGTATATTTGTTACACTTTCACGCAAAAACTACTGGATGGATACTGAAAAGAATAGAAATATAATATTATACCCTGGATTGACACAGGCTGCTTTTTATCTCGGAAAATCAATGAGTTCCTATGGGATTTAAAAAAAAAATTATTGCACATTGTACCCATGTTGTACCATATCGATTTGTCTGTTTCGGCCGATTATTTATTATATCAAATTAAGCCTTTGATTCCTTGTATTGTAAAATTATATTCATAATCACTTGTTTTATTATTTTATTAAGGTTACACTTCTTAATTTCAGGTTACAGCTCAAACAGATTTCCCGCTGGTGTCCAGAGCACTACAACAAGCACATACAAGGTGGACTATTCTCAACCCCACTCGTACGACAAACCAGTCTACAACCGATACCAGTCGCATAGTTATTTAGATTCAAACTACTACAATAGGAGATCTAGAGCCGCACGCGTGAGGCGAACGACTTCAGAATACCCGCCTTTCCCATGGTATAAAGTAAAAGAATTGGCACGATCATTACATTGGATCAATTAAGAAGAAACTAATGTTATTGTTAGTAAAAAGTAGGTTGGGTTCAAGATGGCCGTAGTGTTACCGCCTCGTTGAGCTCAACGAAAACTTGCAACAGTATTTAAGACGATATTTAATTTCAATACGCTTTAGCTTTCTTATACCAGTTATAATAGTTGGTTAGATAATTTTTTTGTAGTATTGAAACAATTACTCAGCCTGGGAAATACTCGATTTGCATTTCGTGGTTAGACTGTAATGAAGATTATGTACCTTTATTTTCTCAACAGTATGTTTTAATTCATAGTCTAGTACACATTGGTCCAACGCGTTCAGCCAATGCATTCGGCTAAAGTGTACTGAGTCACTTAGACCCAATTCACACAACATTTTCATGATCCATTGATATGTTGTTTATACTGCTAAAAAAACGTACACAGTTTTAACAACGTAAACGGTTTTATACTCAATGTATGCGCCACTACGTATTCGATACGATTTTACCCTGCAAAAAAACGTGCGGCGTTAATTCCGTGTGAACGGGTAGTTAGCGTATATTTATAGGGAAGCGCTGACAGGATTGGCTACTTATTCATTCTTGACATCATTCGCAAGTAACGTTTAACATGATGGCCGGCACTCGCCGAACGCACTGGGCCAATGTGAATTGGAGCCATAAGACGTATTCTAATAGTATTATTTAATACTAAGTAATGATTATCTGCCAGGAAAAGACAGCCATAGATTTAAGTAAAAATGAACATCATTGATTTAGTCATCGCCAATGTAAATGGTGATTTTTTTGGTGAATTATTTAAGTAATACTTAAATATATTTAAGAGTACACAAAACAATGTGATACAAGTTCAGTGGTTTTTGTGTATTTCGATGCATTTATAGGATTTTAAGTCTTAGTTTAATATACTATTTATATTGAAACCATACTTAGACGAATCGCTGTGTAAATAGTAGTGTTAATTACAATATTTGTAATTAAAAACAAATAAAAACTAATTGAAAACTAAAATTATGTTGTTTTACTTGAAAAAAAAAACACGGGCGTTGCCGTGCACCCACAGCTATGCATGCCGACGTCATTTGTCACTGTCACTTACCTTAATGCTCTTCATACATATAAGCTACAAAGCAGTGCACAAGCATCGCCTTCCACATGTTAAGCTTACGAGTATCTTTATAATTGGCTACAACGACACTTGCTTAAACAGTGTCTTCAATGCCAATAGAATTGTAACACCCAATCCTAGCATTTCAACTATGCCATCATTTTGGCAATACAGGGACTGGAAAATGCTTCTTGAGTCGTTATAATAAGATACAATTTTATTTACCACTAACCTAATACTTTTTGGTCGACCACAATATCACAGGAGTACATCGCAGCCATCAACCTTTGAGGCTGAGCTTGGAACGCTTTTCTACAGCCCTCCTTAACTGCTGACATTATTTGACCTGTTCAAAACAAAAAAATATTTTTATTAAAATAAACTTTTACAAATTTTTGGACTCCAAAAATAGTTTATATTTATTTATTTATGCAAAATATCACGTCAACCTGTTGCTCCATTGCGACGTGTATGAAGGACAAACTAACAAACTAACTCTTTCGCATTTATAATATGGGTAGTGATTCATCATCACCATGAAACCATCGACGGTTCACTACTGAGCACGAGTCTCCTGTCAGCATGAAAGAGTTTAGCCATAGTCTACCACGCTAGCCAAGTGCGGATAGGCAGATTTCACACACCTTTATGGAGTAGATACATTGTTTTTCAAAGTTACCTGACAAGGGTCCATAAATGTAAGCCATATCTTCTTCTCCTTTATCTAAGGTCCATTCCTCTACACAAAATGCGACGCCCATCATCGGCTCCTCACACAACGGTCCCGCGAGCGAAGCCAATTGGAACCCATTTACAAAACTACTCTCATATTCAAACCTAAGGTCTTCCTTTAACTCTTTTTCGTGGTGAAGGTACTTTGTCTTATAATCAGACGTTTGATTCAAAAGCAAATTTGGACCACAATTCCTAGGACCCACAGACCAAATTTGTTTTACAACATCCTTCCATTCGGGCCCTACTTTGGAAGATATACTTTGCAATTCTGTTTTGAATGTCTCTATAAGTTTCAACATCCTATCTGAGAGTCGATGTTTTCCGTTTACTTGCATTTCTTCAAATTTGCTTTCTAATTGATCGTTTTTAGACATTCCTTGTAAAGTTTTTATGTGCTGCGATATCGCTTTTAGTAGATCGGAAGACTTGTCTAATAATAAGGTTATTTCATTTGGCAAAGGTCTAGCTCTTATTTTTATTGTACTCTGTTTATTAATAGTCTGTATTGTTATCAATGGATCTTTTTCTTCTTCGTTTGCTTTATCGATAATTTGCGAGTCAATTTCTTCGTTAGCCATATCTAGCTTTGGCGGTTCTATTATCGTTTCTCTAAATGGCACTATTGGTTCCGAGGCTGATATTGGTATTTTTGCGTACAAATTCCTAGAAGGAAAAATATATTTTTTGTCTGCTTGTTCAAAGAGTACATGTCGAAAAGTTTATTATATACAAGTAGAGAAATATACAAGTAGAAGGTACGAATGACGTGAACACATTTTTATTTATAGTCTTTTGACATAGCGGTGCTCACACCACGTCATTTGTGTAACGTTCGATAAGATATCGTTAAGATATTATGGTCTATGGCGTACATGATACAGACCTATTGCTACTTGGCTAGGCTTTCCTACTTCTAAAGATTTATGTATTTATCATTTACATTTATACAACAGTGAGGTGATATTGTACTTACTTGAGATCCTCAAGACATCTTTGCAAATGAACTTCTCCAGCTGTTACCAAAACGTGTTCACCTGTTTCTTGTAATAATACTTGAACACATGAATCTGACTGATTTAGCAGTCGAAGACCTGTAGAAAAGTAAGCGTTGACTTTAGGTGGAAATTGATCAAGGAATCTGATCGGAATCTATACGAGCCATACTTTTAAAAAATGGCCAGTTGAGCGATCGTTCGAAAGCGCACGTACGTGCTCAGGATTTAGTCGAAAATTATAATATGTAAAATAAACAAGGTAAACCATCGTCCGTTGTATTATTATTTAGAAGCTTCAGTTTTTTCAGTATGGTATGTTGTATGCGCCATGGTACCTAACATGTCTTGTCTGTAACTTATTTCACACTAGCTAATGCTCGGCATACGTTCTAATGTGACTCGTGCGCCATCTGTCGATGTACCACGATCATTATACGTCAAAACCTTTCCTAGTTCCAATAACAGCGGTACATTTTCAACTCAAACGATGCGAAAATGCTCAGGCAACTAATGGATAGACAGACATTAATTTTTATATAGCTACAATAAGTATTTTTCTGTATATTTTAGATTGTCTGTTTCGATTTAGAACGTGATTTTATAAATTAAAAAGGAAACCTACCTTTGACTAATTGAGGTAGTTGTGAGGGATATGTGGGTTCTACAGCGACCCTTAAAATTGGCACGGCGGCGAACTGAATCTCACTGAATGCTGGACATGCTATTGTACTGCTCAAAGTTGCCGTTTTTAATATGTGGTCTTCTAGACCACCAATACCTGCAATGCAAACAGTTAATGTATTTCACAACATAGATTAACTTTATTTGAATCAATTATTCAACTGCTACATAATCTGGAACCAATTTTTTAAAGTTCCGTACCTCAAACGGAAACCCTTATAGAATCACTTTGTTGTCTGTCTGTCTGTCCGTCTGTGTGTCTGTCAAGAAAACCTATAGGGTTCTTCCCGTTGACGTAGACTCATGAAAGGATAGAATCATTATATCACACAAAAAAAATTTAATTCACTAAATCACATATAGATGGCGCAGACCGTTATTACATAACTTTTAGAGGTCTAAAAGGTCATAAGGGTGTTAGGCATATCTTGTACGATGGTACGGAACTTTTCGTGTGCGAGTCCGGCTCGCACTAGACCGATTTTTCTTGATTAAGCTGTATGCTTTTTAACTTGTAACTTTAAACAACATAAGTTTGAAAATGTCATTTTAAAAGTGGAAGTCCCATCGAAATTGGTTTTCAACGTTTACAAACGTATAAGTGGCTTTGTATAATAATGTAGGTATTTGGGTAAGGTGCTCATACATTTTAAATAAAACTTAGCAAACTGCAAAAGTCCCTTCTAGATTAAGTGATTTCTACATGATATGCACAAAAAGTAATTAAAGTAATAGTCCAAAAATATTTTTCATCTTTATCTTCCGCAAAATACTTTACCTATAATATTGCCAGCAACTGCTTCGTCAATTTCCTCAAGTTCTCTACCCATTAGTATATACAGTGATTTTACCCTGCAAACAAAACAAATTCATACAATTAAAATTATGATTTCATTGCTATTATCTCATCATCTACATGTCAAAACTTACTCTGTACATGTGATATGCTCATCACTTTGCAAATCTTTCAATTTCTTGTTAGGATCTATTTGAAAGTCTTTTTTAATAAGCACTTGGGAGGGATCGTGTTTTGGACCAAGGACATACAGTGTATCACCTTTCTTAACTCTACCACTAAATATTCTAGCAAAAGCTATAAATGCAGTTTGGTTATCATCTTCGTTTTCTTTTTCATTTTCTGCATATTTTTCTGCATTAGTTAAATCCTTTGCAGGTTCTTTTTTTTCTTTCATAGGAACTGTTTCAAAGTTCACATTATTCTTAAGTTCTTCACGCATTTGCCTGGCCCTTTCTCTTCTAAGAGCCATCTCTTCAGGTGTTAGCGTTTTAGGCTTGTTTTCAGGCAACGCGCTTTTATCAACACTTAACATTTTAGATATAAAAATAATCACATTTCTATCTTTACTACTATCACAGGCTAGGAAGTCTTCTTTCAATTTTTTCGTTTCTTCAGGGTAAGATTCAAAATCTCGAATGCGCGAGCACATTAATTTTTCAACTTTTTCTGGCAAAATTTCCTTAGGTGAAGGAAGTTTAGTACACACCATGTCTAATACTGTGTTAGATAAAGGAAGCCACTGCATCATGAGTGACTGCAATTGTATTCGGCTGTCTGTGTGCCTCAAATCTCTAGTTGTCAATTTAATACCAAGCTTTTCACAGATCACTGGCACTTTTTCTTTATCGTTCCTTAAAATAATTGTTTCATAAATATTCCAAAGATTATCAAATATAACTTGTACAAAAAGGGGCTTTTTAGCTTTCTCTTGGGCACCTTTCATAAAGCGTTTTGTTTTTGAATTTAAATAGAAATCACCCCACAAAACTTTTCTTAATAACTCTTCTTTCACACCTGAAAAAGATAGATTCATTCTAATTCAACAATACTAATTGAGAAACAATGATATGTACTTATAAAAAACCCTCGTCATCACACTGAACAAGTGACTTCAGCATTGCATCTTATCAGCAGCTTAGGGTGAGCTCGCACTGCAAAATTCTACCACACGATTATACCCGCAGATTGTTGTGAGCTTTATACAATTTCCATATCAAAGAATCGTGTGGTGGAATTTTGCAGTGCAGGGTTAATCTTTACAGATTTCTATGTAAGAACTGTATGAAGAAGGTCACATTAATATAAACAAGTATAAACAGTTCTGTACAGGGAATGCCTTTATAAATATGCTGTTGTAAATTATAATAATTAACTGGTGACCGGAGTCCAACCTCTTTACCACAACAGTTGTGATCATCACATTGATGCAATCACAATAATATTGTAATTGGCTGAGTTTATGTATTCTTGCTGTAACTATGCATTTTAGCAAATAGTGAGAGACTGTTAGCCAATCAGAGGTGATCGTAATTGTCACAGTGCAGCTGTCAATCTGCAGAGCTAGTACAGCTGTAATATCAACTCACCAAGTTTGTCAGAGAAAAGCTTAGCAAATGTGTGAACTGTAAAACCCCATCCATCAATAGCACTTGCAAATACCACATTGCCTTGTTCTGGAGAAAAATATAACTGTGAATCATCTGCATCTTCCAAAGCTGAGGTCCAGTCATAGAAATTGTTATCTTCTTTAGGCCTTGGCTTTTCTGGCTGCAAATTTTGGACCAATTAATAAATAAATAATGATAAACTATTCATGGATGACTAAAAGTATTTAATAAAAGAAAAGATAAATGAAGACCAAATAGTCACATGACTAAACCAAACGCTATTTATACATACATACTTCCTTCTATAAATCTGAAAATGTTTGTCTGTTTTCATGGCTTATTTGTTTAACTAATTTTGACAAAATTTGTCAAAGCTTTAAACTGCTTTTTTATTTCATAACTAGACTACATGAAGCTTTAATTTTTCTTAATCCTGTCCTCTTTGATTATCCAAAATAAAAAAGTAAGCTAAATCTATCTCCATATGCAAGCAATCTTTGTACTAAATTTTGTCAAAATCTACTAAGGGTGTACCACTAAAAGGTGACCAACCTTTGCATTTATAATATTACCATAATGCTTAATAATAATATTACCTGTTTATCAATCAAAGTTTCCTCATTCTCCAACACCTCAGAGGCGAACAGCTCACCCATAACAGCATTCACTTGTTCCATCACTTGAGTTATGTGAACATAGGCATCTAAAGCTGTCATCTTCATCTCCACAATGAGGCGGTCAATTTTGTTCAGTACTAGAACTGCCCGGATATTTTCAGAGTATGCCTGTTTTAATGCAAGCCTTGTTTGCGGGCATACACCTTCTACAACATCCACCTAAGTAATTTTAAAAAGAAAAATGCTTTAAATCAGACTTATTTATTTATTTAAACAAGTTTATTGCTTAATACTATGACAAAGAATGAAATACAGGATACATTTACAAACAAAGGGCGACCTTATCACTATAGTGATCTCTTCCAGGCTGACTTACTCATCACACTAATATTATAAAGGCGAAAGTTTGTATGTGTGTGTGTGTGTGTGTGTGTGTGTGTGTGTGTGTGTGTGTGTGTGTTACTCCTTCACGCAAAAACCACTGGACGGATTTGGCTGAAATTCAGAATGTAGATAGATAATATCCTGGATTAGCACATAGGCTAATTTTTATCCCGGAAAATCAAAGAGTTCCCACGGGATTTCGAAAAACCTAAATCCACGCGGACGAAGTCGCGGGCGTCAGGTAGTATGTTAATAAAATAAACAAAGACAAAATCAAAATTCTTGGAAAAATTGGTTCCAATTGCAGAATCAATTTTGAACAAAACTATCATAAGTAGGTTTCACCAGTTTGTACAACTAGTTCTATCTTGCAAAGAAAATATTACTAACTACTACATGACTAAGGGTCCTGAACAGGTCTGAAAATAGTTAGACACAGTTTGATAAAACCTACATAAGCAGTGGCTAGTTTTGTACTTGAAACTAAAAATAAGACTGATAATTATTTGCTGATTGTATTAATTTCATTTCTTTGGTTTCTTTGCAGATACCTAGATACACAGATAGTTTGTTGCAAATAAGTATTTACATCTTCAACAAGTCAACAAGTCTTAGTTGCAAACAAGCATACAAATTTTGCTTTCTTGAAGCTTATCTCCTCCCTATTTATAAAATTACAGTATTTAACTGTAGTACATAATTTGTTTGTATGAAGTATACTTACTACAACAATAGCCCCGTCACATAACCTAACCGCGGTAGACACCTCACTTGAAAAATCAATGTGCCCTGGAGAGTCTATGAGGTTCACAAGATATTCCTCCTTGTTTAAAGCATGATACAAGGCAATACTGCTGCTTTTCATGGTTATTCCCCTCTCCTGTTCGTCTGGCCTGCTGTCCATGTAACGAAGCTTTCCCGACATTCTTTGCGATATGATGCCATTGCTAGATATCAAAGAGTCTGCCAAAGTAGTTTTTCCGTGGTCCACGTGGGCCACGATGCAGATATTACGAATTTTTGTTGGTTTGTTTTGAAGTTCCAATATCTTCGTCGAGTCTACGAGCCTCATTTTTATGTTTTTGGTCAAACTTTCGCACGGACACTTTTTAAATAGATTATTGTGAGTAACTTTTTGGTTTTTAGATATAAATCAATACGATTATAGTAAGAAATTATCAAGAATTTATTGCACAATGTGAGCGAAATCCGAAAATAATGACAATGTTATGTTGACTTGACAACGTCAATTTGACAGATGACAGCTTTATTCGTGACATTTTCGTTTAGGAATTTACATTACAGAAAGTTATATTTTAAGTTACAGCCAAGGTGGGTAACATTGGTACAAGAGTGGTGGGTTTTAAGTTTCATTGAAAAGTATTATTTACATAGAGTTGGTTTACTACCCCGCTCTAGTGTATCTAGTGCTCTAATTAGTATAATAATATCACGTAGGTAGGTAAGTACCTAATTCAAATTTATAGGCTACTAGCTGATACCCGCGACTTCGTTCGCGTGGATGTAGGTTTTTTAAAATTCCCGTGGGAACTCTTTGATTTTCCGGGATAAAAAGTAGCCTATGTGCTAATCCAGGGTATAATCTGTGGCCATTCTAAATTTCAGCCCAATCCGTCCAGTAGTTTTTGCGTGAAGAAGTAACAAACATACACACACACACACACACACATACAAACTTTCTCCTTTATAATATTAGTGTGACTAGCTGATGCTCGCGACTTTGTCCGCGTGGATTTACGTTTTTCAAAATCCCGCGGGAACTCTTTGATTTTCTTGACACGAATTTCTTGTTAAATTATATTAGTTGAGTTAAAAAAATAATTATTCAACTTGTGATTGTATTGTAAGGCTTACATAGTACTACCTACCTCCTTACTGCCCCTTGTTTTTGTACTGTACTTCATGTTTGGAAGTTTGATTTATGAGCAAATTATCACAACAGCAGCTGCAGCTGTAAGAACGTCCTTCGTTCTAAAAACCTAAGCTAAACTTATATTATTATGCAGGATATCTACCTCGGCTCCTACCTACCTACCTACTCATTGTATTAAAAATCTGAAAGTGTGTTTCTGCCTCTATTATTTTCATACTTTACAGAAGAAAGGGGAAAATATAACAGATAAGTAGGTACTACCTACCCTTTTTTTGTTTTCAGAACTCTACCGTACACACATTCATTGTCATAAAATGTGAACACATTTGTGTTATCCAGTTAACACTCGATTGAATCCACGTTTATTATACATACCTACCTACTTTCCTTTCTATTCCAACGACGCGATTTATCCCTACTTAGTTACTAAGATAATATTTATGGCGAAAATGATTTTAATTCATGGGAAGAAAACGTCAAACCTACCTCAAGATCCATCATCTACCGTCTCTCATAAACCGTAACAGGTAGAGAGATGAAGTTGATGAACTGATGCGTGGCGGCAGCGCGAGTGCAGCGCTGCAGTCGCGTTTTTAGGGTTCCGTACCCACATGGTATTCCGTACCCACAAAACGGAGCCCTATTAATGCCACTCTGCTGTCTGTCTGTCTGTCTGTCCGTCTGTCTGTTTGCGTGTCACAGGTCTCTAGCTCGTAGACAAAATTAGATACAAATCTGAAATTTTGGTATTTGGTGTAAAACGTTGACTCTGTACTAAGTGGGATATCATAATATGAAAGGGCTTTCTGTGCCTGTACATTCTAAAACTGATTTAAGTTTTTGATATATCGTACAAAATGTCAGGAAAAATACGGAATCCTTAGTGCGCGAGGCTGACTCGCACTTGGCCGGGTTTTTCTTCAAAATGTCCATTTTCTTGAGCCCCATCCGACTATGATACTTCAGTAGATCAGTATGTAGCTAAGAGATTGCTTGCAAACTAGATTTTGTATAACACTCGTATTTTAAATCAGAGCACGTCCTGAATGCAATTTATTTTACGAAGCGGACCCTTTTCAGATGAGTGTTATAAATGCAAAGAGTGTATTATGAGTGTTTATTCACTGTCATTCATTTACTGTGAGAACAACAACCAATGAATGCCATTCAATGGCAACTTAATGAAATCAACCTTGAATGAATTTTACTTATTTAAAAAATTGCAACCAAATCCGTCCAGTAGTTTTTGCGTGAAAGAGTAACAAACTTCCATCCATACATATTTACAAACGTTCGTGTTTATAATATTAGTAAAGCATGCATTTCATTAAAAAAAAAGTCGGTTTACTGACGATAGTTGAACGTGACAACAAAGGCCGATTGTGCTTCTTTGTCGCTCGTTCCGCGCTCTCGCTTGCACTTCAAGCCTTACATGGAACGCCTCAGAGCGAGGTAACGCCGCATGAGTCATGTTTTTTCGTGCGTGCAGCCAGCTCTATCGAATTATAAGACGTTGTCACGTCAAAAATAGCTATTTACATCGTTACTTGACTAATGACATTTCCCCTAGAGTACTTGCACCACTTACTCTAATATCTTAGAGGCTATGTCCACCATTTTGATTTTGATCGCCTGAAAGAGATCGCTAGGCTAGCGATAAGGCCACTCAGTTGTACCTACCTACATTTTAAATTTTTTTGTGTGTTTTTCTCATAATTTTTTTGTAATAGTTTTGTGGTGTATACAATAAAAGTACCCATACCAACGTATATTCATTCATTCATTTATCTATTCATATTTTTCATTGAAATCACGTCATGAAGTCAGTTACCAAAAGCAAAACAAGTGAACATGCACATGGAATTATGTATAGGCTCATGTATGTACGCCTTAATCTGTGGTGTGCTAAATCTACCCGCATTGCGGTGACCGGATGTCCATCCATCGTGCCCACGTACCCTCGTGTCAATAATTCATCACATTGGACAATGTGGGATCAAACTGGCCGATATTGCTACTGCATAAACTTGCGCTATTCTCTTAACACTTCAAACTCGTTTTTAGCAAGCATGATAAAAAATGCCAATTTGTGCAGTGGTTTTTTGGATTCTCAAATTAAATATAAGTAGATAGTACCTACTTATAAAAAAATTACTTAATACGAATTTTATTGCGGTTAGAATAATAACTTTGTGTAATAATAATAATTGGCATGTTGCTGACACAATCCTGAAGTTTTTACTAATCCCAGCTTGCCCAACTCGCCTAAAGGAATTTTCAGTTCAATTATGAAGGCTTGATATTAAATTGTAATCTATCGAAAAACCGAAAATCTATTTCCGAAGTGTTGGAAAAATTTTACTCTATTCTTACGCTATTATCACACCAATGCATTTCGCATGCAAAAGCGAAACGTCGACTCAACCCACATCAATGGCAGGCGTTAACACTTTGGTTACAGCTAGTTCCAAGACATACTAGATCGTAAGAGATAGTGCTGACATCCATATAACCTACATTTGCTTTTGTTAGTAGTGATAGATTACGTCTCTATGTAACACGATTCAGACTCTATCACATAATCTAATCCAGCTCTTTCTTAATTAGCCGAAATAGCTTGAAAACTTTGCCACAGTGTCAGCAATTTCTTAAAATTGAGAGCTGGCAACATTCCAGACATAAACAACTTCGTGCAAGCTGTTTAATTTAACGGCTCGGTGCTCGGGTTTTATGTCATATCCCGTCTTCACGAGAACTTGTAGAAATATTCCATAAGCAAACAATATGTTTCCCCTACACACAATATTTTGTGGATCGCCGCATGTTGAATTTAAGTGTGCATAGATATACAATCACATACTAGAAGTCCTGTATGTACCTATTAGGGCGCTCGCTTCCAGCAAGTAGGTAATTTTACTGAAAAAGTTATTTATTCGAAGTAATTGTTTAAAAATAAATATAAAGAAAATTGGAAGAATAAACAATAACATTTTTTTCCAGAAAATTCCTACCATTGTAAATATTATTTACAATATCTTTGAGGCATCGAGCTCTTATCAATATTTTTCAATCAACGACCCCTTAATCTTGTTTTCTTTGTTTATTAAATCATAAAGTGTTTCCGCTAAAATTGAAATGTTTTCCTTATACCTAACTGGTTGCGAAAAAAAAAACATTCCATTTAGTCAATGTTTTTACGCTGAAAATAAAATAATATATTTACTTACTTAATTTATCTATACTATCTATACTAATATTATAAAGAGATAAGATTTGTTTGTTTGAATTGATAAACTCTGTATCTACTAAGTAGATGGTGAAAGAATTATAAGTCGGTTACTTATAATTCTTTCACCACTAGAAAGCTATTTTATCTAGAAGTATACGCTGTACATTATAACTATAGTACATCAAATCAACGAATCATCAAGTAAACGAAAAGAGACAAACATCATTAATTATCCTGAGAATCCACATTTGAGGTACTTAGCCTCTTCCAGTTCGACAATTTTTGATATATTCCACTTAGGTAAGTATACCTACTTATTAAGATTTCTTCAGTAATTTCCTTCATGTGTGGGTGAAATAATTAACAAAATTATAAAAATTATTTACGATATTCACTACTGCTGTGGCTAAGCTAGTTAACACCTTACCGGCAGACCTTTTATTTTTTCAGTATGATTTAGCGCTCTGGTACGATGTCGTGTCGAATCTGACAAGGGCGTAGGTGCCATATCCCTTCCAAGTTAGCAGGCTTCCATCTTAGACTGCATCATAACTTACCACCAGATGTGTTCGCAATCAAGGGCTAATGGAATCATTGGAAAAAAACAACATCACGGCCCGTCTCGACTCGCCATCGCGTGATTAATTGTTTCGCTTTTAATTGGTCGCTGGCCTACTTTATATTTATTTTGCATAGTGTAAAGTTTTAAAATTATTCCAAGAATCATGATTTTTTGTAGTTTCAAATACGCACATACAATTTTGGAATTCAAATTTGTTCTCGGAATTGCTCCTTCGTGGAATTATGTTTACGGCTTTAATCAAAGCAATAACTTAATTCGGCGTTCGGGTTTCAGGACAGACCGTAAACCATAATTAATACATAAACGACGAGCCTCTTCTATTAGGTAGGCATCTAATTCTAGAGGGTTACAACCCTCTAGAATTAGATGCCTTATTAGATAAATCTGAGACAGCTAAAGTTGATTAACACTCTAAAGTCTAACAGTCCCAACAATGGTGATCTTTTATCTCATTATACTTATATCTTGTATTGTAAATTCTGTCGCGGCTGAGCTTCGTTTTCAATAAATTAAATAAAATTAGGTACTAAATCTTTATTGACAAAAATATATAGTACAGGAGTCTTACCAATGATCTCTACAAAAGGAAACCTGAATATCAGAGCAAGTGTGTTGGCAGCACTTTTTTTGATTTTATAGACTACCGCTTGGCTGCTATCAAACCTGCTGGCAAGTGATGATTCAACGATTTTATATTATGTACTCAAGATTCTAAGTTTCTAAATATTTTACGCGCAGGATTCGGACCAATAAGGGAACTGTAGCCTAGAGACAGGCGCAAACGAGTGGCAGCGCGCAAAACCTTTGCCCGGAATACAAGTCAGCGTGAGAACTACATCGAAGTCGTCGGTACCTATGCGTTATATTGGTTACAGTTTTATTATTCCTCTTAAACCAATGGTTTATCTATCACCGCCAATAGGTACCTACTCGCCAATGATGATATGTGGCTGTGAAGGACGTTGTCGCAAGATAATAAATATGCAGTTAGGTACAAATTGGCAAAGAGGCAAAGAAATTTTTACGAGACATTTCACCGCGTTTAATAGCCTCATCGGGTGACAGAAGGGCTGGCTCATTTTTTGCGCAACGGATCAGCCTGGCTGTCCAACGCGGAAATGCAGCCAGTATTCTTGGCACCATTCCACGCGGGCATGATTTGTACAGTAATTAGATAAGGCTAGCTTTAAGTTTTATTGTAATAAAAAAAAAATATTTTATTCCGTGAATAAGAATAAATTTATTCCAAAAGCCAAAAAAAAAAAAAAGTTAGGTACATAATGTCCATTATACATAAATCATTGTCCATCCGCGAACCCATATTGTTATTAGGTAACAAAAAGGCCCGCGGGCTTCGTTACAGCGACAAAGCTTGACAGATGACGTGACAAATCCATCTCCCAGAATAAATTCACATTGAATGAAAGTTTTTTCGCAAAACATATTGGCCCCCAATTCCTTTGTGGATGGGCAATATAAATAAATCTTTCAAAAGAAAGTGGTTATAAATCTAAATGGAAGCGCATTTTTCGCATCGATAGGTACTGCACACACTTGCGACTTGCTGCGGTTTCACTTTTATCGCTGATCAATCAGTCATCGCAAATGTTTTTGCTGCCCAATATTAGTATACCTACTTTAGTTTTCCTTAGCATAAAAATCACAGAAACCTCAAAAAAAATGCGTAAGCGACGCGATTACTTAGATCTTCTAGAGTTAGGTTTTTCACTGGTACCATTATATTTTCATTTCAGTTCTCGGTAACAATGTTCTATGGGCAGTATATAGTGCGCCTCTTACGCGTTTCAGTGAGTAGCTAGCTATTGTGTACCATTTACCTAAGTCAGTTAAGGAAAAAGGCATAGTAACGCTAGTAGCAGTTCTTGAAAGTATTTCTACTTTTAGCAACTCAGTTTTCACAGAATATGTATTTTTGGAAGCTTTGGTACCTACCTAGGTAAGGCCGAAAAATTTAGTTATTTGTATTCACACTGCAGGCAGTCCATGGTAATAAACTACGAGTAGATATGCCACTATGCCTCCAGAACAGAACGACGAATTTATTTAAAAATAAAAACAAATAGAGAAAATATTGAGTGTATGCGTTTGGCTTTAGGATTCGCGATTTATTTGTATACTATCGGATTAGTGCGAATGGATTTAAAATATTGATACCATTTTTTTATTAGATTGAACGTCTCTGTAATGCATTGATATTGATCCTCAGGCAGTAAAATGATTGGCACATACTGGCAAAAATCACACTTTTCTATTTTGTAGGCTATATATCCACAAGTAAGTACCACATGTTTTGGAATTTTGTGAACTGTATATTGATACCCGGAACTTCGCCCGCGTGGATATGGGTTTTTGAATCTGCAGGCACTCTTTGATTTTCCGGAACAAAATATATTAATTAAAGCTACCTCCATTCCTAATTTCAGCCAAATTGGTTTAGTCATTGTCATTTGAAGGAGAGAAGGAACGATTGAGATATTAGGATCAGACTTGAGATGGGTAGTTATTAACCTCCCAACCAAAAAGAGGGGTGTTATTAGTTATGAGTTTGACGTGTGTATCTGTGTATCTGTCTGTGGCATCGTAACTCCTTAACGAATGAACCGATTTTTATTTAGTTTTTTGTGTTTGAAAGGCTTGATCGAGTGTATGTTCTTAGTTATAATCGAAGAAAATCGGTTCAGCCGTTTGAAAGTTATCAGCTTTTTTTTATTACTGTAACCTTCACTTGTCGGGGGTGTTATAAATTTTTAATTTATACTTGTTTTAAAATTTTAAATTCAGTCCGAGTTGAACGTTTAATAAAATACGGTGCATGACATTCAATGCAGATTATTTTATTTTATTACGACGTTAAACTTGAATATTATTATTTTATTGAAAGCCTGTTGCGTTGATTTTATTTGTTTTAAATCGTTTTTTGTGTATAAAATGGGATTATCATATTTAAATCCTTTTGTATGACATGTTGTAATCTGTATAAGTACTAAGTTATATTTTATGCATTCACATTTTATTATATCCCTCGTAACCGTGCTGTAGTTAGTTTTACCGAGGTTTTGCCTCGCTCACTGTCAAAAATCACTAGTAGAGGCATCTCAATGGACAGTGCGAGCAAAACAAGTAAGTTCAATCTAAAATTTTATTGCAATAGAGCACTGTGCGTAGGTCATAGATTAAGGAAGAAGGAATGACTTACAACTTATTTGAAGGAAGGTAATAAATAATAATAAAATATCTTTATTTTCAAACAGTTTTAACAATGTCGTTTGCTTGTGGTCTCCACACTAGGTAACCTGTATTGTGGGGACCGTGTAAGACTTCCTAGAAGATTTCACTGAGGACTAGGAGAGTTCCTTTTGCGTACATAATATTTTATAAGTTTACCTTATAAGTTATATAATTTTATATATTATTTTAGATACGAAATTACAAATATATATAATGAGGTAGGTGTAATAAATAAATAAATATATATATATATATATATTTGTTACTACATGTTACATATTATTTAAGCTTGGTTATAAAACATAAATATTTTCATAAAATGTTCTATTACATATTTGCGGTAAATATTTGTTCTGATTCGTTATATGTAAATGTTTTTAATAGGTTTGTGATAGTGTCAGTTGTCTGTTTTATTGTGAGGTGTTTGAGGTTACAAGATTTTGCAATAAAGTTGTAAATTTTAGCTTCAATAAAAGGTGTAAAACGTTTAGCAAAAGCTGTTTTTGCGACTGGGAGATTGACTTTAACTATTCTTTTTCTGAAAATTTTGTCTATATTTGGTGATTGGAGTAGCTGTTTGTGTCTTAGTATTGCTGTTTTTAGTATGAAAAGTTGGCGGACAGATAGCACTCCACTGTCTTTATAAAGTAAAGTAGTGGAGTACCTGAAAGGTTTTTTTAGCATTACTTTTAAGACTGAACGTTGCGCTCTCTCTAATTCTATTAAAATTGTCTTAGCTGCACTTCCCCAGGACAGAATGCAATAATTGAGTAAAGACTGACATAATGATAAATATATTAATTTCAATGTTGCAATGTTCGCTACGTCACGTAATTTTTTCATTATACCAGTAACTTTTCGCACTCGTCCTGAGAGTGAAGCGACGTGGGATTTAAAAGAGAGGTTGTGATCCACTTGGATCCCAAGATACTTAATGTCATTGACCATGCCGATTTCTTCACAATTGCATTGAGGCTTTATAGACGCATTTGCACTTATCATGTCGCACCTGTGAATCTTAAGGCCATAGGTTTTGTTTGGAGCGGATATAGCAGTTTTGTGAAAGCAAAGGTATTTTGTTTTGGCTGTGTTCAACGTCAGCAAATTGCTATTGAGCCATTTTGATAGCACTGAGATTCCCTGTTGAGCATTTTGGTATGTTTCCTCCCACGTCAGGCCATGGAATATTA
Organism: Maniola jurtina; assembly: GCF_905333055.1. NCBI lineage: Eukaryota > Metazoa > Arthropoda > Insecta > Lepidoptera > Nymphalidae > Maniola > Maniola jurtina. The sequence continues at coordinate 5,934,417 of NC_060046.1, read as the reverse complement.
GGGCCGTGTCATCGGCATAACAAATGATGTCAGCGTTTTTGAGTGGTAAGTTATGTATGTCATTTACGTATAATATAAATAGAGTTGGTCCAATTATGCTACCTTGTGGAACACCAAAATTAATATTCAGCATGTAACTTTTCATATTTGACACTTTCGTACACTGCTTTCTATTGGACAAATAACTTCTGAACCACTGAAGTGGTGTGCCTCTGATACCAGTGCATTCAAGTTTCCTAAGTAGTACCGCAGTGGAGACGGTGTCAAAGGCCTTAGCAAGGTCTAGAAATAGACCTATACAACCTTTCTGCTGATTCAGGTGGGTTGACACTATAGATGTCAGAAGGTAGACTGCGTCTTCCGCTGATTTATTTTGTCTGAAGCCAAATTGCCTCTCCGATAAAATGTTATGAGTCTCTAGATAAGACACAAGTCTCCTATTAACTATTTTTTCCAGCAACTTAGAAAAGGTTCCAAGTAAGGATATGGGACGGTAGTTTTCGGGCTTGTCTTTCGGACCTGCTTTATATATCAGACTTATCACAGCTATTTTCCACTGTTCGGGAAATACTCCTGTACTCAGGCTTAAATTAAACATAGCAGTTAGTGGTTGAAGTATTTCTTTTCCTATTTGTTTGATAAGTTCGTTGTCTATTTCGTCAATTCCTGAAGACTTCCCCTTCTGGAGTTGCATAATAAGTGCTTCCACTTCGTAATGGTCCGTTGGTTTCATAAAAAAGGAATTACGTGTAGAACGACTTAATTTTACGTTAGCTGCTATCGATTCTTCAGTTTCGCCGATGTTGTATAGAATATGGTTTGCTAGATTTTGACCTAATGTCGAAAAATAGCTATTACATGAATTTAAAGATTGCGCCTGTTGGTTGATTCCAAGTAGTTCGTCTACTTTAGGGCAAGAATTATTAAGATGGCATATGTCCTTTATTGTTTTCCAAAGTTTTTTGGAATTCTTGTAGCTTTCCTCTAGTTGTTTTTTTTCGTATTCATGTTTGAGTTTCCGTAGAAGGTTGTTACAAAAGTTACGATATCTCTTGTATGTAATTTTTAATATATCATTTTCTATATCTGCTCTATACTGCATGTGTAACTTGTCACGGTGTCTCATGCACTTAAGTAGACCATGGGTTATCCAAGGCTTTAGATTGTACTTCGAACGAGCCAGGACAACTATTTTTGTATGTCGGTTGATAATATTTTGTAATCGAGACATAAAAGAGTTCACTGCTACATTCACATCTTTGTATTCATTAATGATAGATGACCAGTCTTCATTTTCCAGGTCCAACTTGATAGCTTCAATATTTCGTTTCAGCCTCTTGCGTGGTAACCTTTCAGATTTCAGTTTTAGAGAAAGTCCAGTAATGGCTATGTCATGGTCAGTTATATCCGAAATGCAGACTACGCCAGTTGCCTTTCCAGTTGATCGTATCATGATGTGGTCAAGACAGGAGTCGTCTCTAGTTGGTAAAGTTATGCTCGGCAGTAGTCCATACTCGGCGTTTAGGCAGAGATATTCGGTGCAACTGCTATTTTTTGTAGGTGGAATTATATTTATATTTATATCTCCACATACAATTAAATTAGAGTACTGTTTTAAATCATGAAGTAGATTATCCAGTGATAGAAGAAAAGGATCAATATTTCTTTCAGAAGGAGAGCGATAGATACCAACTATTGTTATCAATTTTTTTATTTGAATTAAAATGCAGTCCGAGTCATGCAGACTGGGTTCTTTTAAAGTAGCACTATGGGAGTTATCCACATATATGACTATGCCTCCATTTTGATTTCTAATTTTGGTGGTTTTGTAAGATGAATACCCTGGTATTTGCGGAATAATCGAGCTTTCATTGAGCCAGCATTCACAAAGAACAATAATGTCGATTTTTGAACTGAGACGTTTAAACGTTAAATAAAAATTGTCAAAATTTTTATCTAAGCTTCTTATGTTAAAGGTAAGCACTTTAAAGTTATAATCTGCAGGAAATATGTTTTTACACAGTTCTGGAGTTTTTATAGAAAGACAATCAATTTGCATTGTGTCTATGTCACTGCCTAGGTCATCTGGATTCATATTATAATGTGCATGTGTTTATGTCCTGAAGGTAATTTTAGAAATGTTTTAGGTAAACCTCCAGTTAAGTGGTAACTTAATGATGTAATATAAGTATGTGATAGTATTTGTTTAGAATGCATAAAATAAAATATTAACTGAGTATTTGAAGTATTATACTTAAATGTAAGTCTTTGGGTATTATAGCCGTATATGTAGATATGTATGTAGGGGTGCCCTATATGTAACTTATTATTAACATTAGTAATATTAAATAGCGAAGTAACTGACAATCTTATACTAATTGTATCTTTGAGTAACACTGATATAATACTAAAAACATAAAGTAATAAGACATTCAATAATAATTTCATAAAATTAAAAAACCAGAATTTAACGACAAACCTAATTATTCTAATATTATCCAGTACATTTAATGTTATAAGAAACATCATTAGTTTAGGTTTTGCCAGAAAATACAATTTTCCAAACAATAAGAGGTACGAGTATCGTGCAAGAGTAGCAATGACAAACCTACACCAATAATAATAATTGTTATTATTTAAATTATTGACTGTTATTTTGTTATACAATGACAAGATGTGTTGCTTTTTACAGTAATTTGTATATATATTATAACAAAGATTACTTTTCTTCCGCAGTGATCTGAAATGACATGTAGAAACATAAGGATACCCGCACACTACATGAAAATTGTACCTATAAAAAAGTTTATAATAATTTTGTATTATTGGATGTTGTTTTGGTTTTATTGATAAGTCGTTCCAGATCTTCATGAGTGCGGATAGCACTAGCAGATTTTCCTTCGCGTGCTCGTACGTAGATAGTCCCGTTATTGCACCAGCAGAATTCGTATCCCAATTGTTTTGTTTGTATGCGGCACTCTCGAAATAACAGTCTGTTTCTCTGCGTAAGCCGCTCGTTTATAAAGACTTTCTGTGCCGGTCCGGGTAGGTTCAAGTCGGTACTAGTGATATTTCGGCGTGATTTGGATGCTTTGAGAAATTCGTCCCTCTTAGACCTCCGCAGTAAACGTACGACGATCGGACGAGGATACTTTCTCGCGTTTCCCGTGGCGTTCACAGCCGACAAAACACGCGGGCCCGCCCGTGAGGTCCAGTCTATATCTTGGTCTGAAACTTCCACACCGATTTTCTTCGCTAAAAGCAAGGCTAAATGGGTTGCATTCTCATTGGGACATTCGGGGATGCCACAGATTTCAATTTCATTTTTGAGATGATTTTGTGCTTGGGTGTTAATTTCCTGCTGTAGTTCGCCAATGGTGCATTTCAGAACGTCTATTTCTTCGTTGCGGCGCTCGAGTGCACAGATTCTCGTTTCATTTGAGGCTACCGAAGACGTCAAGGTGTCGAGTCTCTCATTGCAACGGTTTAATGATGCTGTGGCTTCCTCTAATCTATTCTTAAGAGAAGAAATCTCTCCCGTGAGTAGCCTCACTGCTGATAATAAGCTTTGTACCTCGGATGTATCAGAGACATTAGTAATCTCGGTTGCCTGCTCTGATCTCTTACGAAGCGTGATATTTTGGTCATCGACGCTTAATTTAACGTAGCTTGAATTATTGTCAACACCCTTCCTTTCTTGTGCGCTGCATTCAGGGCATAGCCAATTTTTTATACGGTCGGGTGTCAATGAGTTTATGTTGATGCAACCGTTGCAAAAACGCCTTTTGCAAACTGGAGCAATACATCCAATAGACGATCCTTCTTTGATGCTCTTTAAACACCCAGCGCATTTCATTTTTAAAACAGATAAGTAGGTACCCGATAGGTAGAAATTCGCACCGATCAACAGCTGTGAGCGCGATGTTATTGACCTTTGCACGGCGCGGCGCGGCCCCGCGGCTGCGTCGGATGCGCAGAGTGACCGTTACTATTTCGCAAATAATAATTTAACAATATTTTCAAACTATTTTACACTGTTTTATGGGTTAAAACACACTTTTTAGAAGAAATAACTTTATCACTGTTTTCACTAGATGCTATGTGTTATTTTGATGTATGGTTCACTTTTGTACGAATACTTTAACTTGAGTAATAGGTAAATATAACACGGAGCAATTTCATTACGATGTTACCTGCGCCTAGTCCGGGCGCGAACTCCATAGGTCATAAGGTCATACATAAGTCCGGCTGTGATCTGTTTTATACTCAGAATACGCCTCATGTTCTGATTGGACTATTTCGCGTTCTTGTGCCCATTTTTTATTAGGGTTCCGTAGTCCGTACCCAAAGGGTTAAAAACGGAGGCGTACTTGAACCGTTTTTAAAATTCATTGTCACTTTATGATTCATTGCTGCACAATCTTTAATTTTATGACAAGAACTGAGGCATAAATTAAGCCTAAATTCAGTCAAATACTGACTAGGCTGTATAGACTGAATTTACTGAAGTGTCTGTGTGAGTGCGACTGCTACTGGCTATTGCGCGTTGCACTGAAAATATCTTATAATACGTAGTTTCTATTTTGTGAATGAAGAGGATAATTAATTATTATCAATCTAAATACTTATAGGTAGGTAAGTATACTTAAAAAGAAAAGTCCTGACTCACTGAAGTACTCATCAACGCCCAGTCAAAACTCTTGGACCTAGAAAGCTGAAATTTTGTACAGAGGTTCTCTTTAATAAGTAGAAAAGGAATAAGGGCGGTTGCTAATTATGTATAATATTAGTTTGTCTATTCTGTATTAATTTTATTTAATTTTATCAATAGCTTAATAATAATATGCTCGTACCTGCTTACGAAACTCAATAAAGAACTACATAAATTGCCTTCAAATTCACGTTCAGTATTGCATGAGAATATTCTCGAAATTTCAAAGATCAAAGTTGGCATACTTTGTTCAGGACTCATCGACCCGAGGGATATGTTCGTCAAGCAAAGAGCCACTTTATCAATGCAAAGGATGCACGATGCTTGTATGAAACTCTGACAATATTAAATCAAATCTGAACCGAGTTTAGGTTGAGGAGAAATTTTGCTCTAGGTATCTACTTACTTATAGGAATTTATAAATATTTTTTAAGTTTCTTCAGTTTCTAAGTCTTACCTGACTAGAAACATTTTCATTTAATAAATTCTTTATTTTCGGGATGCGTGCGCTAGCGGAGTTGTATTCTCTATTCCCTCACTTCCATTGGGACTACAATCCGACACGATCGGAGATAGATTAGCAGAACCAACGACTTTCCGTGCTCTCCGAGGCATGGAGGTGAGTTACTGCCAATTTCCTAATACCGGGCAAGTAGTAACTGAGAATTTCTTAAGAGAAGAACTCAATACCCAACTATTTTTGGCCCGAATCGGAAATCGAACCCGGGACCTCGACATCCCCAGTTGAACTTGCTAACCACTGGACTAACGGGGTAGTTAAATATATAGTCACACACAGCTACATAAACTTACAACCTCATAGACGGCTATTATTATTATTCCACGAAACAAATACGTGTAGATATTATACTTCATTTACATTTTTTTATTTTTTTTTATTGAGAGATAGACAAAACCAATGATGCTGTCTAGGTTTGAGCGCGCTTGCCTAGAAGATGCCTAGATCCACTCAATGCCTTGAAAGTATTTAAGGTGACAAAAAACACGTACTAAGGGCTTAGCGATACATGAAACATAACGATATCGTTCGATTTTGATACGCTTGAAATCGTTTTCCATTAATTAATTTGATATGCTCATAGGTGAAAGTAAAAAGGTATCCCGATATCATTTACATCAGAATATTAATATTTTTAAATAGGTTCATGAAATGTGTGCGATTTCAAAAGCTTTACATTTTGTCTTTATAGATCACTAAAGGATGCCCGCGACTTCATCCGCGTGAATTTAGGTTTTTAAAGATCCCGTGGGAACTGTTTGATTTTCCGGGATAAAAAGTTGCCTATTTCAATAACAGGGACGCAAGCTACTTCAGTACCCATACAAATCGGTTAAGTGGGAACTCTTTGATTTTTCGGGTAAAAAGTAGCCTATGTCCATCCCCGGGATATAAGCTAACCCTGCGTCAGAATCGGTTAGTCTGAGGGGCCGTGAAAAGGTAGCAGACAGACAGACTTTCGCATTTATAATATTAGTAAGTATGGATTGCGAAGCCAGTAGCTACGTCACGAGGCTTTTGGCAAAGGAAACTTGTAGGTACTACGTTCCAATTTCGATGAGTGAAATAAAACAGGTCACCCAATTCTGATTGCTTTCATAACCTCATAATAGAGTTTGGAACAGTACGCAGTCCCAGAGCAACTGAAGGTTTTCGCTCATCACAAACATGACCCAAGCAGATCTCATTGCATATGGAAAAGGATCCATATTTTAGCAATGATATTATTATATTATATCGTTGGTTTGCAAAGAGCAACCGCTGAGTTTCTTGCTGGTTTTTCTTGATAGGAAAAGCATTCCGAACTAGTGGTAGATGCATTTGACGACTCGAAAGTAGGTACTTGTAGAACTTTATTTGAATAAAATAACTATTCTATGATAGTCTCTTGGTTTTATGGAAACTAACCGCACCAAAAGTCTCCGTCAGACCCGATATCATTAAATTCATGAACTACATATAAAAAAATTGTATAATTGAAAACTGCCTTCCACTTTTAAGGCTACACACTATTGCGCCAAATCGATATTTTTAATATGTAGTGAGTGGCAACCTTTACCATTATATTGGATTTCAAAGAGCCCCTGCTCGACATAAGGTCCGCTATTGCCATTTAATTTAAACATTGAATATTTTCCGATATTTGTGGCGTTGGAAAATAAATGAATTATACGCTACTCCTTTCATTTCTAAAGAACTTTCCAATAAACTGAAAGAGTATAAATTATGAAAACTCTCATAAAGGACAAAAATCAAATGGCAATCTATTTTTCTGCTTGTCCTTTGAGGACCGAACCTTTTCGAGAAGAAAATAAGTAACGTTAGGAAAGTTTAATATAATCCATACTTAATATTAATATTTAAAATGCGAAAGTGTGTCTGTCTGTCTGCTAGCTTTTCAATAGTTTAACCGATTTTGGTGAAAAGTACAGAGCTAGCTTATATCCCGGGGAAGGACATAGGCAGTTTTTTATCCCAGAAAATCAAAGAGTTCCCACGGGATTCTTAAAGGCCCAAATTTGGTACAGAGGTAGCTTGCTTCCCGGAAATTGACAAAAACAACTTTTTATTCCTGAAAAGCGAAGAGTTCACATGGGATTTTTGAAAACATTGATCTACGCGGATAAATTCGCTGGCATCATCTAGTAACCTAATGAAAATAATAATAATATATTTTTGAAAGTAGAAGTAAGTAATTTTAGTTTTCTTTACAAAGGAAATGGGTGGGGATAAAATAACTTCACGCGCTTTAACTTTAAGGCGAACCATTAAAAATGCTAGTTTTACTCAAGTACTTAACTACACAGTTAAGAAAATTGCTAAACTTTAGAAAACCAACGTTAACGCCCCTAATGAATATGCATGGAGAAGATAGGTGTGAGAGGATTTCTTTATTAAGACCATTAAGAATTAAACAAACAGTATACTTAATTAAAAGAGCTCCCGGTTCTTTTAATTATGTTGTAAACGCATTTTAAAAATGCAATTTCTAACAAGACTTTACATAAAAATTCTTGATAGATTTTTTAGATTTGTAATTCCTTGCTGAGGGGCGTGTGACCAACTTTGACAGTCTACATTATTATTTTTAGCCTTTAGCTTTCTTCTGGACCTTGAAGCGTATTTAGCTGTCAATCCTACAATAATGATGATATTTCATGTGAAGCATTTAATGTGATTTAATTTAAATCCCGCTTCTTATTTCCAACATCAAAAAAGAAATTATTTAGTATTTATTCTGGCTGAAGACGGAAGTGTTATTATAATGTTTATAATCACGTTTATAGAATTCTAGCAAACCCCGCGCGATAAGTTGAAAAATTCTTATAAGATGAAGTTTCCTTTTCTATTTTGCAAAGTTATTACTTTCCACTTTTCGAAATACTGGAACTGCACATTAAGATACCTAATATCAATAGCATGCGTTATGCGACTCGCGCGCCACTTATTGTATACTAGAGGATGCCCGCGACTTCAACCGCGTGGATGTCGGTTTTTGAAGATCCCGTGGAAACTGTTTGATTTTCCGGGATAAAAAGTTGCCTATGTCAATTACAGGGACGCAAGCTACCTCGGTACCAAGTTTCATACAAATCGGTTAAGCGGATGGGTTTTTGGGAATCCCGTGGGAACTCTTCGATTTTTCGGGATAAAAAGTCCATGTCCGTCCCCGGGATATAAGCTAATCCTGTACCTTTCGTCAGAATCCGTTAAACTGTTGGGCCGTGAAAAGGTAACAGACAGACAGACAGACAGAGAGACAGACACACTTTCGCATTTATAATATTAGTATGGATAGTACGGATATGGATTTCTGGTACCATGCCAGGAACCTTCACGGAAGTGTCGACTACAACTGTACAAAGTTTCAATTTAGATGATGTACAATTTGGTTACTAAAGCGTGTTCTAGTTTATCCGATTACATAATTAGCTGAATTCAATACGAAATGTTCTCTTCTGTTTGCCGTAAGTTTCGAAGTTCGTTTGTAAAATACTATTTTTAATACGAGCTCTACGGAATAATAAACAAGTGGTAAAGTGGGGGAAGCAACTTTTCCTAGGAAAATACTCATACCATTATTCCCGGCACGTCTGGCCCGCAATTAGCCCAGACGTAGATAGTGCTGTGTTGCCATAATACCGCGGTTTTTCCGACGGCTTAATGCAGTAGGCGTGACGCCATGTCAAGTGCTTTTTTCGCAGCTGAATGTAGTAGTGTAGTGTAAATAGATGCTTCAATTTCTACACTACATTTATTATCTGTTAGCCTAGTCTGTCTTCATATTTGTTAGCCTAGTCTGTTATTCACTACACATACCTAAGAGGGGTCTCTCCGTCACTCCCTCCATACAAACGTAGTTCCAATTTCATTTGAATATTAAGCAACCAAAGTCCATGAAAATTTTGCAGACATATTCTAGAAATTAATATCTATGCCTGTGGTTTTCCAGATTTCTGTTAAAATATTCGTTTTCAAAATTACGCGGTCTTAAAAATTCACATACAAATCTTTGAGCCCCTGTAATTTTAAAACCACATATTTTTAGAAAAATCTAAAACACGACAGGCACAGATATTAGTTTCTAGAATATGTCTACAACATTTCATAGACTTTGGTTGCTTAATATTCAAATGAAATTGGAACTACGATTGTATGGAGCAAGTGACGGAGAGAGCCCTGTTAAATGTCAGAGAAAAGGATTTTTCTAAAATAACTCTCGCGCCCATGCTAATTAATACAAAACCGGAATAGTTGTGTAATCGGAAGACAAAAAGTTGGAAATCTTCTTTTGAATATTCTGGGTATAAAAATTGGTACGAATCTAAATTCGTCTCTTTGAGGACTATAATTAGAGTGGCTACAATTTCACATTCCTGTAAAAAATATTTTGAAATGGTATATTTTTCGATTGCAAAATATACGGCACTGGAAGCCATTTGCTCGGGAAACATAATTTCCGAAATATCAACTTAGCTTCCTAAGGTCATCAATTTCGCTTTACCGTTCAATGGCTTTTGAGGGTCCAAATATTGTTCCGAATTTATGTGTTAGCATGGAAAATATCTCGATATGATTTCAATTCCCTTTCTCAATCTTATAGGATTGCGAGTTAAGTGGACCGCTATACTAAATATATATGTATTTTAAAACAACAATTCTTGTTTAAATCTTATTTCTCACTATCTAAATATATCATGCAAAATGATACAATGAAAACTTAAATGTTTGTTATTCCTTTACGCCACAATGGCTGAAATGCTTTGACTGAAAGGAATATAGCTTATACCCTGAATTAACAGAATATTATAAGCTCTCGGAGACCCAAGAGCTGGCACTTACCTTGGGCAAAGAATTAGTTTGGCCATCAAAAGGGGTAATGCTGCCAGCATCTTGGGTTCAATGCCTCGCTGCGGTGGTCTCAATGAGGATTTACTTAATTTAATTAATTTATTTATTTAAGTTAAGTTTATTTTAAGTAGAGAATTGTCAATAATTGTATTATTAAACCTAATTCTTTGGCTGAAATTTATAAACCTTATACCATGAATTAACACATAAACAATTTTTTGTCCCGGAATATCAAAGAGTTCCCGCGGGATTTTTAAAAAACCTATGTTGCGAAGTTGCATGCATCATCTAGTTAGGGATATTAATATGTATATGAATGCCTTACCTTTATTGAAATTTAAGCTTCTACTGTAACTTTCATCTTTTTATATTTCCAACTTAAATTAATTTTTTTTTAACTTACAGCTACTTATTAAATAAACTCTTGCTACCGTTATGGATGATAAATTTTTAATTCCGGAACAGTTTTAGTTCGTTAGTTGGTAGAGAGCTTTTAGTTGCTGGAAATGTTGGCAACAGTTAAGTTTGCGTTCAGTTGAACGGCAGTTCAGTGGAATTGAAAGGGATTCCATGGTTATATTTTACCAGAATGACGGGAATAGTTACAGTGAACAAAAGCCGATTTTGCATCCGTAATTATGCGGATAGCGTTTTGGGATTGAAACGAATAGGTACGTGCTTATTAACCCCCAACCCAAAAAGAGGGGTGTTATAAGTTTGACGAGTGTATCTGTATATCTGTCTGTGGCATCATAGCTGATTTTATTTTAGTTTTTTTTGTTTGAAACATGGCTTGGTCGAGGGTGTTCTTAGCTATAATTCAAGAAAATCGGTTCAGCTGTTTGAAAGTTGTCAGCTCTTTTCTAGTTACTGTAACCTTTACTTGTCGGGGGTGTTATAAATTTTTAATTTTCACTTGTATCTTGTGTGTGGAATATAAGGTAGCTTAGTAGCTTCTATTTTAAGTTTACGTATTACTTAGTAAGTAGAGCTGTGATAGCCTAGTGGTTGAAACATCGGCCTCCTGGTATGGTCGCCCAGGCTTGAATCCCAGTCATGTACCTCTAACTTTTCGAGGTTATGACCGGAGCGTTTTAGGCATTTAAGTGCCACTTGCTTTAATGGTGAAGGAAAAATGAGGGAACCAGCTTACATGAGAGTGCTCCATAATGCCCTCAAAAGTGTTAATCAGGTGGTAACCTATGGCCAAACCTTTCTCATTCCGGGAGGATGCTTGTGCCCGTGCTCAGTAGTAAGCCGGTGTCGGGTTTCTGATGTCGATGATTACGTAAGTTTAGTTGTTATAGTCAACAGTTGAAAATCACAAATCACATAATTTGGTATTCGAATGGACATATCTTAAAGCACTATGTTACCTGAATGAAAATATGCCACACTGAAAGGACGTTACGCGTGTACTATGAAGTATGTTGTAGATTGTAATTTTTGTCACACAATTAATGTACCTACCTACTGTATCAAACACTTCACAGTTAATCGTATAACAGCGACAGCAATGGCATGACTCCGAGAGCTCCGAAAAACTAGGACTGGATAGAACAAAACCGAAACATTACCAGAACATTCTGTCCTGTCGTTCCAGAGTGTGTGGCTCCATATAAAGTGAGTTATGAAAACTTTCGTCTACCAGATGAAAGCTTTTTGTCCCTAGTGTGTTTGAGCTGCAAGAGAGCGGCTCCTAGCGACGCTTACATAGGTGTAAACTGTACACGTCTGTGAAATGCCTTCATAGAGTTTCTTGTATTACAACTTCCACGAGCTGAGTTGAACAAGTTCCCATCGTGTCGCAATTTGTTTGTGTCCTAGCCTTTAGAGACACAAAGGGGAAATTTGTACAGGATAAGTTTCGCGCTATTGTAACTGCTATGTTCTAAAGAGAGAAAAAGAAACAGTTTACAAGCTACTCGAAAAGCGAATAGCCAGACTCGGTGTAAAAAGTGAAAGTTGTGAATTCTTAAGCGAACTTTAAACTCATGTTTGTAGAGTCACTTTTGCAGTGCAGTCAAGAATTCGAGGTAGGCTAATAAAAGGCCAATATCGTAGGTTTTGGCGGACACAGCGTGATCTCGATTTTTTAACAATTGAGACTGCAATTTGTACCCATTGTATTTTTATTTCAGGAAGGTAAAATAGCTTGTATTTGTTTAGAAAAGGATGCTGTTGTGGTTGTTGCAAATTCATGTTAAATACCTAATTTTTTAGATAATTTTAACGGGACTTTTTAGTTACACATAGTATTTGATATATAAGCGTCCTTAGTTATAATCATAGTCATAGTCATTTAATATTCATAATATACATTATACGTCAATTACAATACAATTTTTTTAATAGTCCATGTTACAATAATTTTTCTTAAAAATTTAAAATATGTATAACAAATACAAAATTTGTGGATCGACGTGATTTTTTGAATGGATATAGTTAAAGACCTGGAAAGTGGTTTTCATCCCAGAAAATAAACAGTTCCCACGGGGGTTTTAAGGACCTAAATCCACGCAGATGAGGTTGCGGTCATAAACCATTTGTAAGTTGCTCTAAACAACTTGTACCTACCTACCAGTAGGGTAAAATTGGGAGTTGTAGCTCACGTCTCTAGATAAAGCGCGGCGCGTCTAGCGGTGTAGCTGCACCGCGCCGCGCATCGTATAGACGTGAGCTACAACTTCCAATTTCACGATCGATGTTAAATATAATCAGTAACAAGAGAATGATCAGGTTGTCACAAACTCCTCGAAGATGATTCAATGGTGATATTATTCTTGGATAGCCTACTTATCGCTATTGACATCTCATTTTAGCATTATTTGGATTTATATAAGTAATCGTTTATTTTAAATCGTTCAACAAATTACTTTTAATGTGTCAATTTCAGATAAATCCTAATGACTCAGCTTTATAAGGTTATTTATGAAAATCAGACGGTTTTAGTTATACATTAATCAGCTGATGGTATCAAGTCAACATACTTATTATTTATTCTTAATACGCGTGCGGAAACTTTAAGACCTTGATAATAAATGTTGGATTTCTTTGAGATCGTTGATATCAGAATACCATCGTATTCCTTATAGTTTAATATATGTACATCATGCAGCCCACACAAATTCCATTTTACAATAACAACGTCAACTAAATCATTAACTTTTAATATCATTTTTATTTGTTTATAATTATGATGATTACTTTGAGTTTTTGAAAAGGAATGACTTTCTTAGACCATGTACATGAATAAACTAAAGTCGTATTAATCAACAACTAATAAAAATATTGACTATACTTTGCTAGTCATACTTATATTACTAATCAACCCTTAACAAAAGGAAAGTAAATAAAAACTACTAGATATATATATATATTTTTTTTTTTAGAAAATTTTATTATCGAGACACCATTTTCTTAAAACAAGCACGTTTTTTAATGCACATATTGAAGGATGGTATAAACAACTAAACACATCACTGTTCGTTTCGTATTGTTCATACAAACTTAATAAGCTAGGGCAAGATTTATCTTCCAAATTATAAACACTATCGCAACCAAACATTTTCGATATCCACTGCACTTTTTCTACACCTTTAGCATAAACACGTTTATTATTTAAATAATTATTCATGTTTACATAATCTTTGTAGTTTAAGTATGAAATAAAACCTTCTTTCCAATGTATTCCTCTGTTTTTTTCTATCCAACAAACTTGTTTTCTTTCCGTTTTCGTTAAATTATAAAATGGGTATGGTGGCTTGATTAAATAAGTCTGGATATGGTTATTACACAATATAGCTATTTCTTTTACTATAAACTCATTGGAATCCGTCTTGAATCCTTGTACATCAATGATGACACTCATGACAACTTGCGAACAATATTACTTAAGGGTTTATATTCAAAGAGGCGATCGTTTATTATAAGACAATATGCTGATGTTTTATCCGGGATATCTTGCGAACTTTCAATTTCCAAACGTACGTCTACAGGTCCTGTCTTTAAATTCTCGTTTTGTCTTGAACAGTCAATTACAAACAGTGGTGCCTTTTCTTTAAATGTGATCAGATCAAACAACGGGTCAACAGGAAGATTATAATAAGACTGACGAAATTGAGTGTACATTTCGTATAATATACTGTATTTATTTTCATCAAATTTCAAATTAAGTGAATCGTATGGGTAATAGTGTGAATTTAAAAACAGTGTTACATTTGTTAATTTGCAATGATCAAATATAGAACTATCATTAGTCTTACTGTTTTTCCTATTAGTTTGTAGACCAAAAATAACATATCGAGGCTTTTCAAGTTGAGAAGTAGTTTTAATTGACCACGAATGTTTTGTAGTTTTAGGAAGTAAAGGATATTCATATAAATCCCAATTTCTGAATGCTATTTGAATAGGTTTGTCTTTTTCTAAATACTTAAGTAGTGAGAGTCTTTCACGATCCGAAACTTTTATATGCGGCACACGCCACTGAATTGTTCGTACTTCTATATCTATATTATCATCCTTGTGAATTGTTACACTATTTAAATTACTATTACTTCTATTCAGAATAAGTTCATGTTTACAGTTTATAATAATTTTATTATAATCCTCGGCAAATCCCATTATTTTATTCAATGGTATAACAGCATTAAAATATCCCTCTGTCATTTTAAAACCATCCATTTGCCAACCCCACAATGCTGCGACTTTGCTATCCCCCTCATTCATCGATATGTATGATTTTAATGTTGTGGTTATTCCAGGGTTTCTTACGCGATCTATTTCAATACCGTTCATTTCATACCTTATGTCTTGAAATAGAAACATAACAGGGTTATTAGTAAAATTTACAGGTTTCTTTATTTCTTTCCCCGATTGATCTTTTCCAGTCACTGTGGCAAAGCCTTCAACATAAATTGAACTATTACATGGTAATATGTATATGTCTTGCTGATGTATTGGAATGCGAATTTCATCATTTTCTTTAAAGCTGTTATTGTATGGATTGTACGTGTGGATCTCATAACTTTCGATAGAATTATCGAATACTGGGGTGTTATTAATATTTAGAATATTCATACTTTGAATCCGAGTGATCGGAGAAAATCTTTGTTTCTTTTTGTTACAATATTACGATTTGCTTTAATACGTGTACGCGCTTTAGTAGCAGGCAAATGATTGATTCTTTTCACCTCATATCCAAGTGTTTTATTAAACACTATCATTTTGCTCTACGTAAATGAAGTCTCAGTTGGATATTTTCTTCTCTAAAATCAATATTGTTACCGTTTTCGTCAATGATTTTAACAGTTATGGATGATATATTACTCTTATTAACAGGAAGATAAATAATATTTTTTGGAATTTCTATATATCGATATCCTGGAGGAACGTTAGGAATAAATTCATGAATAATATGTGATGCAAACCCATTATTAAATGATCCGAATATAAGATCACATTCGATCCTGATGACAGACAAGGGAAGAATGTTAACTGGATTAACAGACTCATGCCATTTATTTGCTTCAAGTTTTACATTTGGGAAACCAAGTAAGCGTCCTAAACTGTTTTCTACGTCAAAATGTACAGTTTTGGAACAAAAAAGCGAGCATGTTAAAGTATTATTATTTGGTTTTATTTCAATTTCACAGTTGTCTAACTTACTCGCAAGATATTCTCTTATGTCATATAAATCATAAGTACCATATGGAATTTTTAAATATTTACATTCATCACCATATGCAAATATGTTATTGCTATGATTTATGTTTGGTATTGAGTTCAGAGCAGAAAAATATAATAAACCGCATTCATATTCACCATCGAGAATAAGAGGAGGTTGAAAAAATGATTCCAACACAGATTTGTGCCCGGTAATAGTGATTGTTACAGACATGATCGTAAACTAAATATTTACTGATTTCACTGAACTATTTATACATTTTATTTTGTGTATTCCAAAAACTTCTTAAAAACTTTATACATAGATGACCGCAGTTATAAGGATGACTACCTTGAAAATTTTTGTAATTATAACTCATACCAGTTCCTAAATATTGAATTAACTCTTTAGGTGGTTTTAAATTTCCATAGCTGTCAAAGTATTGAATTTCATTATTTACTTTTGCATAGGCTACCCAATGAGAGCCAGGATTATTGGAGCTATCCAAATTAACTATACCACATTCTTTTCGAAAAGGATGTTTTGGCATCTCATCTCTCATAAACACCCCTCGAAAGTAAGGAATGTCTTGCGAATGGTTGATGATGTCGATATTGGTGAGCGCTCGTTTGGGTAGCCTTTCTCTTAGTTTTTTTCATTTGAAATGTAAATTCCTAAACTACCTCTATGCGGTTTGATATGTAAACCTTTGCCTATATGGAGGGTTTCCATTTTTTCATGATGCCTCTTTAATTCTGTAAAACGTTTTTTAGCGTCTTTCAAATCATTTATAACTTTAGCGATTCCTGCAGCACCACCAGCTAAGCTACCCGCAGCAGATAATCCGGCAAAAATAGGTATCAAAGGAAGTACTCCACCAGTTTTTGGAATTGGTATAATTCGAGGAAGTTTTATTGACGAGTCTTTAGTCAATTCTTTAGCCGCTGCTATGGCTAATTCTATAGCCATTTTCTTACATTTGGGTTTCATTTTTTGCACATGCTTTTTTGCATGAGCAACAACATGTTTAAAGTGTTTTTTCAAACCAGTGCCTGAAGCGGATTTTTTTGGCGACACTGTTTTAGAATTGTTGGCTTTACTAGTCAGTCCCGACCCGGTATACAATTTAGCTATCATAGCTTTATTAACTAAATTTGCTGCTATCTTTTCTCCCAAAGTTGCATCAGATGCTAAAGCACGTTGCTTAGCCCTTTTCATCAATATTTTATCAGCCTTATGACGATCACTTAATGAAGTTGACAAGTCGTATGCAATATCGTGTTGTTTACAATATTCATCCAATTTATTTACACCTTGATCTCCCCGTGCAAGCCTTTTATACAATTTTGTACCAGCACCACAGTAATTATATCCAGGTAGATGAAGTTCAAATGGTAAATGATTTATAAACCAATTAAGAATACTGCTCTCTTTCATTACTTTTATTACAATGAATGTAAAATAACTATACTATCACTTAAATAACAATAAATAAATTGGGAACTGGTTAGTTATAAAATATTTGTTCTATCTATCCAACTATTTTCACTCGATGGAAATCC
The DNA here is from genome assembly GCF_905333055.1 of Maniola jurtina. NCBI lineage: Eukaryota > Metazoa > Arthropoda > Insecta > Lepidoptera > Nymphalidae > Maniola > Maniola jurtina. The sequence continues at coordinate 5,917,108 of NC_060046.1, read as the reverse complement.
TAACCACTTTACAAATATCTTGTTTCCTTTTCTTTTTAAAACTTTTTCAATAAGATAGACATTAGGATTTTCTGTTTTTTGAAGTTCTTCTGCATAAAATGAGCCCAAAATTGGCTGATGTTTAGCATCTTCTATAAGGTAAGTAACAGGATTCGTTTTCTGTACTTTTTTAATACGGAATATTTCGGTGGACCAATTAGGAGTGTAACCTTTTTCAAAAACACCTTTATACTTACTAATCCGCACAAAATCTCCAACTTTTAAATTTCTCTTCTTAAGGATTTTTAACTGTTTTCCTACATTAAATCTTTGAAGTATAAGTTTCTTATTATTTTCATTAACTGCGTTAGGGGATAAACCGATCGTTCTATGTTTAGAGGTGTTATAATTTTCAACTATTTCTTCTAGCACACCTTTAGTCCAAGTATAGTTTCCTTGGAAACTGAATTGTTTATACATTTTATTTTTTAAAGTTCTTATAAGTCTTTCAACTATAGAAGCTTTTTTAGTGGAATATGTAGAATAATGATTGATGTTAAACTTTTTGACTATCTTTTTAAAATTTTCGTTGTAAAACTCAGTTCCAAAATCTGTTTGAAGGTTTTTTGGAATACGTCCTTTCTTTAATATAGATTCAAACGCTTTAGAGACCTGATCTTTATTTTTAAACTTTAGTGGAAATGCCCAAGCATATTTTGAGAATGTATCAATTACAACTAAAATATATTTATAACCTGAATTTTGTTTCGAAAGAGATTTCATATCAATCAAGTCAGCTTGCCATAAATCGTCTATATCTCTCATGACAACATGTCGACGAGGGAAGTTTACTCTTGCATTTTTATGTATTTCATTTACGACGCTGTTTTTGCTCATGTTTTACTTTACTAGCCTCGGTGATTTCGATCAAATTACTTACTTTAATATTTATTTCTGTAATAAACTGATTAATTGATGATATTTTTTTTGAAAGATTCTCTGCCAAAACATCAACGTATTCTTTTGTAACACAATCGTTAGAATCTACCGGCTGCGCAAGATTTTTTACTCTTTTATGCTGAGCATCCAAATTATTGTTTGTACACTTCAAAGCGCATTCTAATAACACTCCTTTCATTCTTCGCATCTTATTAACATGATGTCCAAACTTATCAACTTTCATGTTCAACCTGCTTATCAATACTGAACACGCTCCATAAATGTGCTTTCTTTTATTCTTTTATTATACCCGCTTCTTTTAACTCTTCAATAATCGAAAGAATTTCATTATCATGATTAGTGTTGCCAGCGTCTCTGGACGCAATAATCAATCTTAATCTTTCAATTAACTCATTAGGATCATCCCAATAGATGAGATCAGTATCAGTTTTGTATTTCTTTAAAACTGGTAGCCTACCACCGTACTTTAATTTGTTTGTTTCACACATATCCTTTTCATAAAATAATGGTTTGATGATTTGAGAATATTTTTTTCCTTTGTCACCTTTAATTTGATTAGCAGGATTGTAATCCCTTTTATGAGCACTAGTACTAATTAAGATATCTTTATATGTGATTTTATCACTTTCAGTTACTTTATTCAAGTTTGGTTTATTTCTTAATAAAAGTTCTATTAAACCAGCAGTTAGTTCATAACTTTTATCATCAATAGTAATAAAAGTTAATTTGTTTGAAGACATATCATCTACAGTTGAAAATTTGACGGGGGTATTTCCTATCATCAATTTTTTGTTAATGCGACGTATACCAAATGGTATAGATACATTGCTTTGCTCGCCAAACAGATCATTGTCTGCCAGTGTTTCGGAAATGTTGACTTCATCATTTAGAAATTCCAAAGGTTCAGACATTTCCTCTTGTTTTTTCGGATTTTCTTCAAAGTTATTATCGTTGTGAGTAATTTCAATATCACCATCTTGTTTTGAGTTTATATTTGGAATTTCAGGCGATTGATTATTTTCAACACTTGCGTTGTTACAATTAGTTTCGTGATAAGATTTGTTTGTAGCATATTTATTTAGTGTAACAATTGCTTTCAAAGGATCAGACAGTGGTTTAAATATTTTTTTCCGCCTCAGTTCTAACTCTTCATCTTCATCACGTAATCTTTTTACTTTACTTTTAATAGCCTTTACTGATTTAATTAACTCTTTTTTCAAACTTGTTTCCATTTCTTTTTTTAATTATTTTACACAACCATTGAACTATGTAGTAAAAATTAAAATGAAACTAATTTTAAATTACAATCTGTTTAAATAATTTCATTCAAAATTTTACAAAAACGTCGAAAGATTTTCTATATCTACCGTTATTTAATTCACAATCTTTGTTAATTATTAAACATGTGTATGGATCTTTCCATATATCTGAACATAATTTTTTGAAGTCTGACCAAGTCATGTCAGAATTGACATGTTCGTTATAGATGTGTTTCAAATTTATATCATCTTGTTTAAAAATTATTAAAAAATTTACGTTATCTCGAATTAATTGTTTTGGTATCTTAGAATATGTTTGAGTCAAATAAAAACAGTCGATGTTCTTATGTCTACCCATTGAAAAATAATCTCGGATATTTACTTGGTTCTCGCAAGTAACATCATCAAAAATAAATACAGAATTTTTCAAGGCTTCAGTAGGAGGAATAACCTCTTTATCATCTTTGAAGGTAAAGAGCTTAACAGCTGGAACCATGCTTAAAACTTTATTCAAAAAACAATATTTTGGTTGAAATGTTGTTTTAGAATATAGGTAAACATTTTGAAACTTGAGACCATTTTGATGTAGTAATAAGCTTAACATTGTGTTTGTTTTGCCACAATTTGACGGTCCACATATTATACAGCGAATCGTATCGGGCAATAGCAAACTATGCCTTTTTTGGATTGATGACGCTTCTATATTTAAATTGTTAATTTCCAATGTTACTGGATGTTTGATCAACTTCATTGTGTTTTCTGTTAAAAAAGATAAAATCCTGTTATAAAGTCTTCACATTATATTCTATATAATTTTATAACTAAAATGTAACATAATGTTAATAACCAATTTAAAGAAATGACACCATACACGTGTAAACTCGGAATGCGTTGCTGTGTCACTAAAGATTTGTTTTCACTTTGCTCAAATTACCCATTTGAGAATACAAGATTATATAAGATTTTACTATCGATGCATGTTCATTCCTGTTACAGCTCTCGGGAAAAACTTGGAATGTGATGCTGTGTCACTAAAGCATTATGTTTTCGTTTTGCTCAAATTACATCGTTTTAGATCGCAAGACAGTATTAGATTAATTATTATTTATTAAAGCTTCATTCCTGCTACAGCTCCCGAAGAAAACAGTAGCCGCGCTCATAATTTTATCATAATAAATATCGAGTATTTTACTTGGTAAGTTATTATAATTATTTTATAACAATGTGCTGACTTTTAATAAAGCATGTATTTTTTTTACCGTTATTTATTAATTATTTTTCTTTTTGTTTCAGAATTATGTCGACTCCTATCTTACCCAACGAAAATCTAACAAATCCTTTTTACTACGCACAAGATGTAAACGGGTTCGCGGAAACTGAATTTCAGAGACTTTGCGAGGATTTAGCTCAAAAACAAGCAGCAGAACCAGTTCAAGCATCTAGTAAGGAGATGAAAAAAAAGAAAAAATGCAGTTTATCACTATTGAAGCCTGTTTCACCCCCGACTTCTACATCAACATCCTATGTTATTCGCAAAGCAACTGGAAGACGGCTTCATTTAATAAAAATAAATATTTATGGACTAAATGGAGGAGAACAAGATGAAAATATAAATGGTGATACTCCTAGTGTTAGTGCACAGTATGTAGTCAAGGATAATTACGATGAAGTTATGGATGCTACAGAAAATTTGATAGGTAAAATAATGTCAAAAATTACTCACTCCATATAAATGTGAACTATTGTTGAAATGTAATTTGCTTATTTTTAAATATCATCATATTTTTTGTTTATAAAAATAGTGTTTTTTAGAGTAAGGAGCTGTAGCATGAATTCATTATTTATGAAATAAACGTAGTTAAAAGAATAAAATTGTTTTTTTAAATTTTAAACTATTAATTGAAAACATTATGATTGTACTAAGTACCTAATAATATTAACGTATTCCATGTAAATATTAGGTAGTACAATCAAGTTTTTTCAAATATTTCAAGGGTTCGATTCCCTTCAATGTAAAGGTTTTTTTTAATTTTGCTTAATGTTTGCTTACTGCATTTTCATTTCTTGACCAAGGTGATAAGGATATAATGTTGAAATTGAAGGTCTATATAAACAAACGAAAAGGTCAGTAAGCAAACATTATCACCTGCTATGATATCACTATAACTCAAGTTATTGATCTCGATAAATATAAAAATAAAAAACTAAAAGGTAAAATAATAAAATGACAGTGATGATGAGTAGTAAATATTTATTTCAATATTTGCATGCATACATGAACAATCAAAATTGCACAGTAATGAATAACATAAAATCTTGTACAAATTAACAACTAAAAAATTGTACTGTAGTGCCCCCACGGCAACGTTTTAAATTGCTTCTTTAAAATTTGTCTTTTATCATCTTCACTATTTAAAACTAACTTATTAATTTTTTGGGTATATACATTATGATTTTTAGATCTAATAACACACATATTCTTTCTGACTGATTGATTGTAGTATAACACATTTTTGTATTTATCTATATCCAACCTTTTGGTAACAGATGTTGTCACTCCTTTTGCCTTTTTAATAGACATTTTTTGTGATTCAATACAATACAATTTTGCTCGTAAGCCAACAAATTCAACAATAACATCTCCACCCATCTCATCTTTAAAAAACCCCGGAATTTTCATATTTGCTTGAGGGATATTGTAAACATTTTTATCGCTAAAATTGCTGGTATCGAAAAACTTAATATTCTTTTTCATGTCTGAATAAAAATCATCAGTATATATGCGATATAGTAAGCTATCAGTATCAGTATAACAAAGTTCAATATTTTCTTTATATAATGGTTTCATTATAGAATAGTGAAAGTTATATAAATGTGTTTTAGCTAACTCTAAAACAGTAAACCCCACATAAATTGGTCTATCCAAAATTAATTTCGTTTGTTCTAATTGGATTGCAACCAAATTATCTGTAAATATCGACAAACATTTAAAGTTAGGCGCACTTACATACTTTTCTGCTCCAATAATCCTGTTTGTCTTATTATTCTTATCTGTCCATGTATTAACAAGTTTTACATTTACTTGTTTTCTTTTATTTTCTATGGTTTTACCAAAAATAGCATTATTTTGTTTTTTGAAAAAGTCTTTTTCAAATTCAGACTCTGCTTTTTGCCTCAAAGAGGTATTCAATTCAATATATGGTTTCAAAAATTCTTTTTGTTCAAATGATAGAATTCTATGAATTTTTAACAATTTTAGACCGTTTTTAAGACATTCTTTTAAATGGATGTAGTGAATAACATAGGAACATTTGTCGTATAAATTTGCAATAAGCTTGGCATTTCTATGACCAAAAGGTGTGAATTTTTCAGCAGCAAATGGTAAATCTGAGTGAGCGTCATGTATTTCAGATGGATAACTAAGATCTACTTCAAGTATATAACCAATGTTACTATCAACAGTAATAGAATCAATTTCAAAAGTCTCAATTTGGTCTTTGTTCAAAAATTTAAAATTACTTGTAGGAAGTTTCATCATCATTGCATAACCATACAGGTTCACACAGTCTAAATATACCAAAAAGCTACTTGATTTGTTGATATCATAGTCAGACATATATTTATTGTTAGCTTTAGCATACCTTAAAGAACACTGAGCTAGACCACCTCGTATACCTTTTTCAATCATTTGATACATCTCCACATCAGTTATAAGGTCTAATTTTACATTGGTATGCAAAAGCATTGCATCCCAACTTAAAGAAGGTGAAGAAACATAATAGCACGGATCTAAGCAATAGGTTGCTAAGCTAATTTTTCTGAATTTTTCAAAACTATCTGCTAGTAATAGTACATCACATTTTAAATATAAATCTGTATATTCGCCTAAATTTTTTATTTTAAAAGTTTTCCAAACTTTCAATGCATGTTTATAATCTTCTTCCGAAATAAGTTCTGAAGTAAGTTTATTAAAAAAATGTTTTCGTTTTGGTAACTCAGTTTCATCGTAACGTTTTAAAGAGTCTATATAATCATAGCAGTACACACCCTTTCTGCAAATCAAATCAAATAAATACTGATCACTGTAATACCTACGCAAGTTTACGAAGTCATCTTGATGTAAAGATCTAGCTAATTTATCTAAGCTACAACTGAGAAAATTAAAAGAATCGATGAATTTCAGCTGAGCAGCAGTTTTTGAATCAATTGATATAAATTTTGTGAAAGATATGTATTTTTCTTTATTTTTTGGAATAATATTTATACGACCATTAATACTCGCTAACTCTTTAATAAAAAGATGGCAATCGTAATTACTTAAATTATGAAATATAATAGGTATAAAAGGACATTTCTTTGCACTCAAGTTGCAAATGTTGTGAGCCGCGCCTCTATATTCCCCTGTAAAATGATCGTGATCTGCTACAATTTTATCTGTGGATGTAAATTTTTGTTTACATATACAGCAAACTTTTGCATTATGAAAACATTTCTTTTCAGTTTCAGTAAGTAGTTTCATGGGATTATTTTCTAACAAAATTGCATGTAATCGTTTGACATCATTTGAAATTGTTTCTACAAATTTTTGAGCACAGTTAGCTCCTATGTATGAAACCAGTTCATTAAGTTCAGGTTTAGATTCACAACAAATATAGTACGCGAAAGATGTGGCTTCATGAACCTGTATGGTTTCAGTATGCCCAGATTTACTTTTATCAGAATATTCTCTTAATAAACTTTCAAAATCACCATAAATCACAATTGGTATTCTTTGAGTTCTTTCATAATTATCAAAATATAATTTACTATTTTTCTCTGGAAGAACAGTTTTAATTCTAGCACAATTATGTTTGCATAATTTTTCTTCTGAATTGAAATAAATGAAGCACTCCTCACATAAAAAAATTTTAGACTTATTTTTAGTAAGTTGACTATGAACCAACCGTTCAAAGTTTCTTATCAAACAAAAATGTCTTTTATTGTTTTTAGTAATGTAAAGCAAATTAACATGAACAAGTTTACGCTTGCTGGTTTTGTACAGAGGTCCGTTAATATCACCATTTTTTTCTAAACTGTATATATTAACACTTATGTCAGAATTATTTTTTTCAAATAATGTGATATCCTCAAAAGATGGTGGAAACGACATACCATCTGTTTTTAAAACTTTTGAATAATGAGGATATGAAGATACTCTATTACAGTTTTTATCGGTGGGATACATATGTGCTAATATACTCCACAGAAAACACTTATCATCACTATTTTTAATATTTACACAAGATCTAGTTTTCAGAATTTTTATTGGTAGTGGAATATAGGAGCCTGTCCTTAAAGGATTATATTTATTAATGTTTACTTCTAAATTATTCAAAGAGTCAAAAGACCAGCCTGATTCTGAATGTTCAAACTCTGATAATTTGTTAAGCAGGCTTTTTACACACTCTAAATATATATTTTTTATGTTTGTGGATTGAAAAATTTGTACATATTTAGTATTAAACGACTTTAAAGATTTTTCATTATTTTTTGGCAAAGTAAAAGTCGCAAATAGTTCAAAATTTATTTTAAGAGCATTATGTTTCTCAAGACTTCTTTTTACTAAATTACATATCGTATTTACAACTTCAGATAAAAATTGCTCAGGTAACAAAAATTTTTTTGATGGACATACACGATAGCTTAGTATTCTGTTCTTAAAAGCAGTTCCAATTATTTGAACATTATCGAATTCTGTGCGAAGTAAACAATTAGACTTATGTATATAACTTTTCTTATGTGAAAAGTATTTTGGCACTGTTATATTACAAATATCACAAAAAGTCATTATGAGATTATACTAAGTAGTTATTATTTGAAGTTAGTAAAATGCAGTTAAAATTTTCATGCTGGGTATAGTGTAGGTTTAACCCCTTTAAAATCTTCCTTAGCAGCAGCGACCAAGCGATTCGTTGCCTGCCAAATTTCTGAGTTGGTATCCATACATGACTTATAAGTAAAAAGGGCGTGACGCCATCGATTACCCGGGCTTATCTTTGATGCTTCAGCAGCGTTATAGATGCGGAGTTCTAAGTAATAATCGCCTTCCGTTATTAATTTCTCTGGTTTTCGCTGGGTAGAATACCCTGATGCTATTTTTTTGGTGATAAAATTTTTAAGTGGTTCAAGCTTTTGCACCACTTCTTCTTCGTACTGAAAAGACAAAAATAATATTTTTAGTTATTAAAAAATATTAACTCAGTTAATAAAATGTTTATTAATAAATAGGTTTCCATCAATAAATTCAACAACCCAGAGTTGAGTTGCGAAACCTCCCCTAAAGCTAACAATTTATTTGATCCAGCTCAAGAATCGAACTTGAGACCTTAGGCTCCATATTCAAACGTGCTAAGCTAATATTAACTAATAATTAAATAATTAAATATAATGATGTAAAAAAACCATTAATATCTTCTTAAAGGGTTTAGTTGATGCTTATATTCAGTCAGAATTCTAATATTTCTTGAAAACAATTGTAATAATATTATATTTACAGTAAAAATAAAGTGTAATAACTCACCTCAGACTCCCATGAAGGACGTGCAGCCTTGACAGGCTTTTTTTGAAGCGCTTTCTTACGCTTTACAGGTGGTTCCGGTTCAGATTCTGAATCTGACTGTCGCTTTTTCGATTTCTTCAATTTATTGAGTGATTTACTCTTTGAAGTTGAATTTGAAGTTATAGGTAATTCGTCATCCGAATTAAAAGGATTATTACTAAAGTTCGAAGCCCTGTTATAGAAAAAACATTTTTTTAATGTTGTTACATCATACTATTAACTAGTTCTGAAACAATTAAAGATTTTTTGGTGAAATGAAATTTAAACATGTATGTACTTAATGTAACTTTTTAAAATACTATTAGGTAAGAAGTTAATATTAAAAAAAATATTATTTCTCTGTAGATGCAACAACTCTTTCATTAAAATATGTAAAAAATAAAAAAATACATACATACTGAAGCTAAACAACTGCTTTTTGAATTTAAAAAATGATTTTTTAAGTGAATTAAGTAAACGTTTGCTCGTTGAAGTGCTCACAAAAGAAATGCGTAGTGAAAACAGTGCTTACAGAATTTAGGTTCTTCTAATAGTCAATCAATAAAGTCAAAAGTTCATAGTATTTGCATAGAATAATGACTCTTAAACATAAAAGTAATTAGAATGACATTCAAAGATCTCATTATTACACACATACATAAGATGCCGCATGCATGTTTAGGATTCCCTATTAGGAAGCAAACTGCAAATATGCAATCCTGCAATACGAGTCATTAGACACCGAAAAAGAATCACTTTTAGTTAACACATGATGTATCCCGACTATACCTACTTTGATATTATTTTTTAACACTCATGGCGTCTGTTCTGTATTTCTACATTAGATAAGTATGCATATTATGCACTATGTAGGTAATGTTTACAGCAATTGAAATAGTGTAATGCCAAAATACAATATAATATTTCATTAGTTACTTACCAAAAGCGGATCGATTAATAATAATTTTATAAAAATTATCGCCCATTTAGAGAATAAAAAGTACTTATACTTACTTATATGAAATATGATTTTATCGGCAAAAATAGTTAGGTAGAAAAGTGTTAATGTAAGTATTTTATGGAATAGTAGGTCTATCAACCGAACTCGATCTACTCTATGAGTCATGATAGCATAGTGATTAAGACGTCCGCTGCCTCCGGTTATAAGTCGGGCAGGGGTTCGATCCCGGGCATGCACCTCTGATTCGGACACTTGCTTTAGTGGGATACCATAACACTAGAATGAATGAATGAATTGGATGAACCTTAATACTACAACACTTGAATTTTAACCTTCTATTATAAGAGTGTGGTTAGTAATTATTATTGATACTTATATACCGACATACTTACCTGTTCCGGCATAGCATGCTTTCCATCCTAAACTGACACACCACTTACCATGTTTTGAATACTTGAATAAATGAATGAATGAATGATTGAACGATCGTCTTTGAACCATTATACCGCAACACTTGAATTTTCGGTAAGGGAGTGTGGTTACTAATTATACTTATATTAATAAACTGACAAACGTACCTGTTCCGGTTTAGTATGCTTCCATCTTAAACTGACACACCACTTACCATGAGTTGAATACTTGAATAAATGAATGAATGAATGATTGAATGATTGATCGATTGTCTTTGAACCTTTATACCGCAACACTTGAATGTTCGGTAAGGGAGTGTGGTCACTAATTATACTTATATTAATAAACTGACAAACGTACCTGTTCTGGTTTAGTATGCTTCCATCTTAAACTGACACACCACTTACCATGAGTTGAATACTTGAATAAATGAATAAATGAATGATTGAATAATTGAACGATCGTGTTTGAACCTTTATACCGCAACACTTGAATTTTTACTTTACGATAAAGGAGTGTGGTTACTAATTACTTATATTAATAAACTGACATACCTGTTCCGCTTTAACTTGCTCCCATCATAAACTGAACCTCCGCTTAACATAAATTTGAGATGAGTGCTACATTAATTGCATTAGGTAGGTTCTTGAGGGTTCCAGTACAAAATATAAATTATTCTAAATAATCTAATCGATGCTTAAGAATAGAATTTGTATAAAATATTCCAACTCAGTATCGTAAGTAGTTGCATCAGTTGAGAATGTGCTAAATCAACCATTGAATCATCTTTCTACATGAGTTAGTAACAATAACCTGATCATTCTCTTGTAACTGATATCTATTGTGAAAATATTGTGTGTTCTAGCTTAAGTCTTATAGATCCGGCGCGCGCTGGCGCGCCGCGTCATCTAGAGACTTGAGCTAGAACACACAATATTACCCTACTCCTACCTAACCTTGATTACTTTTTGAGCTAAGTACCTAAACGGTAACCTAAATTAAGCTTTAAGCTAGAAGCTGCCATTCACGCCTGTCGTGCCTTCACGCCAATTGATTTTTCCAAGGCCGAAAAGCTATCTACATTAAAGAACATTATAAATCAAAGAACCACTAAGAACTTCTGTACTAGCCAAACATAGTTTCAGTTAGTTGTTGCTTACATAGAACAATGATTGTTTACGTTTCCCCTTTGCTATCGCGGGAATAAATTGACCATAATTCCCCTTGTTACAGATATACGAATTTGAGCCTGATTAATTCGTCCGTATGATGCGCTGTTTCTCGAGTGAATGGTCAGTTAGCTTCCAAGGAGGAAGTAATAATGGGAGCTGATTTACTATTATATTCGCATAATAGCATGTTAACTCATAGATCATAGAATAATGATTAGGTTGAAATTCTCTGTTTCATGGTTGGTGTAGCATATATTATGTTATACGTTAGTATTTAACAGTGTTTAGATATCACTACCTCAAACACTTCACTACCCATATTATAATTGTTGTTGGTTTCTCCATCAATCATGTCGGAACAGTGCAACGGATTGACGTGATTTTTTTGCATGATTATTATAGTTAAAAACCTGCAGAGTAACACAAATTACTTTTTATCCCGGATAATCAAAATCCACACGAAGTTGCGAGCCTGTTATTATATAATATATTTATGTGTTATCTTATTCGGGATTGTATAACAATATAATATTACGCTCTATTATCGGTACCCAGTCAGTGTGGTTTTACAGTGACGCTTTCGCCAGCGCGGTTGGTAATCGTCGCGGGCCACGAGCTTTGCGTCTCTTGGATCGTTACATAGTCGCGCTGATGGCCCGCGCTGACGGCTATTCGGCCACCGCGCTTACCACCCGCGTGCTTACCACCCGCGTGGACGGTCAGTGTCACTGTAAAACCAGCCTCAAACAGGACTGTTGTGCTAGCGTCTAGTTTTGCTTTATACTTTGCCATTTTACCTGCTACTCGCTATACACTTCAATTAGAAAAAGCAAAAAGTAATTTTTCCATAACTTAGTCTTTGAATTGAAAAGATTTTAGGTTTGCACTCATGAATGGCATTCTATAACGAGTTTTACGTTACAACGTTAAGAAAAAGTTTTTGAGTAACAATTTTTTATATAGGTACTTAATTCATTTTTCCTCTACAGTACATACCTATTCTTTCGTTCTAAATAATATCTAACGCAACAACAACAAATACTTACCCTGCAACTTTTTGCGTAAAGGAAACAACATTATACCGAGGCAACAAACAATGTTCACGTTTAAAAAAACAACGGAAGCCTACATTAGCATCAACACTTTCCTGGTTTGTTTTCACTGAACGTCTACAACAGCAAAGTGTTAAAAAGCCTAGATAAACGTTGTGTTGGTATATTTAAAGGCCATGTCTCTCTCAGGGCAAAATATACCTACTAAGATTTGTAGAAAGTTCAAGCGTGGATTGTCTAGTTGTAAATTTGCATACAAAAAGCGATAACGTTTTTCTTCCCATAAATGCAGTCAAATTTTGTAAATTAATTGTTTCAGACTTTAGACGGGTACTGTAGAATATTCCCAATGTATCTCTAGGATCTGTTTATTATTCTGGCTTAGATTTATACAGGAAACTAGCCAATGCCCGCGACTTCGCCCGCGTGGATTTAGGTTTTTGAAATCCCGTGGGAACTCTTTGATTTTCCGGGATAAAAGTAGCCTATGTGCTAATCCAGGATATTATCTATCTCCATTCCAAATTTCAGCCAAATCCATCCAGTAGTTTTTGCGTGAAGGAGTAACAAACATACACACACACACACACACACACACATACAAACTTTCGCCTTTATAATATTAGTGTGATTACAATCTGACCAAATCACTTCAATCAAATCATCCCCCAAGATTAACTATTTGCATAATCTTATGTTATTAGATATTAACTGTGCCTATCACAAGCTTAGACTTTAGTATAATGTTTGTCTAAAGTTGTTATAAGTCACAGATATTAATCACGAATCGGGTTTGATTGGCTTTAAGGTTTGTTCCAGCTGAAATTGAGATGAATAGCGCAGTGCTTTGCTCATTCCAATTACTGAAATTGAGTTTATGTTGACATGAAAATTAACTACCAATAAACTTATCTACCTACTAGCTGATACCCGCGACTTCGTTCGCGTGGATGTAGGTTTTTTAAAATTCCCGTGGGAACTCTTTGATTTTCCGGGATAAAAAGTAGCCTATGTGCTAATCCAGGGTATAATCTATCTCCATTTTAAACAGCCCAATCCGTCCAGTAGTTTTTGCGTGAAGGAGTAACAAACATACACACACACACACACATACAAACTTTCTCCTTTATAATATTAGTGTGATAGTGTGATGTGACTAAATAGCTCTACGTATATATATAAACGTATATAACGTATACGTACGTTTATATGACGTTAAAAATAAGTCGATACTATGTATTTAAGAGGAAAACCTATGCGAATGACATTGACGATTTCCCCTTCAAACTAGCAATTTTGACATGTCATGACCCTCTATTGACAATTAATCAAGCAGACATTTCAATCTGCGAAATTTACGCGGACTTTTAGTATTTTGACGTAGGAGGGTAAAAGATCCAGTAAATGAATGACTACCCTGACTTTGACCTAAAATTAAGATATATGAGAATCGTTCTATATATAATTTTTATATTTTTTTTTATCTGTGTCTATACACAGTAGGTATACACTATTAAATTATTTAAATATCAAAAACGCAAAAAAATGCGTGGTATTAATTATTATAAATTATTTTATTTAACAAAAGGATAAATTGCCAGTAAATGAACTGGGAATTTCAGTGAATGAACAAACTCTATCTAGTGCATAAACTCTCGATTCCTATTAATAAATTCTTAAGTATATTTTCGGCTTGGAATTTAAAAAAAATGTCAGATTTTCAGTTTTTGACTTATTGTATATTTTTTTCTACATTTTGCGCGATAAATCAAAAACTCTTTTACATAATAATAATAAATAAAACCTGTTTTAGAATGTATAATAGAGCCCTTTCATATGATATTATCCCCTTTGGTATAGTTATCTTAGTTTGAAAGTCACCTAAATTTTCTGGAAAACAGTCCAAATGACTACAGAGAAAATGAAACTTAACGCTCTTGTTGCATCCAAGTCGCTGGAAGTGCAACATCAGCTACTGAATGTGTTAAGAGTAGTGAGAATAATATACCGTAACACAAGTGTCTGATGTTATCAGATTTGTTCCTTTGAGCCACATGTTCTGATGCTTTTTAGACAATCTAAGATCTCTCATTAAGTGATCCAAATAATTTTGATTGAATGGTCTAAGTTGAGATGTAAAAAAGTCACTACATCGTCACTACCTTCTGAAAGTTCTTGAAATGGTAGATTAGAGGTACTGGGTTGGGGCTGAGGTACAGATTTATCACCAGAAGTCAGAATCGTTCAAATTGCAGACTGCAAGTTACAATAGAGCCGCTTGGAACAATTTTTTTTGCTGTTTCTTCTGGTAATATTCACAACGCAGAAATAATAATCATCATGGTGTTTAGATGGTTCGCGCCAAATTATAAAATTTTTTTTTAGTAAAAGTAGTTAACTATTCTTATTTGCTCATAAACGCAACGAGGAAATACAGCTTCCACATATAAAAATTGGAGTCCAGGCCTTGCTGTTAGCTGCTAATGGGTTCTCAAAGTAGCCCGAGTATGCTTGTTTTACTGGGCACAAAAGGAAAGAATGAAAGGAGCTTACCCAGTACATCTTAAAAGATCCGTTATAGATACATGCATCCTGCCATGCCTTACCTATGCCAGCCAAACATGGGTCCAGACAAAGAATATAAAAAGAAATAGTGACTTGCTAAAGGGCGATGGCAAGGTGCATAAATTAAGCAAAAAATATTCAAAGTGAGAATTGAAGACATAAGAAAAAAGACAAAGCCTACAGACACCTTGAGACATGCCCTAAAACTGAAATGCAAATGGTCATATTGTATCGATTTTTACAGATGAAAGAAGAACAGGTAGGTAGACCGAAGACGCGTTGGTCTAATGCTATTGTGCAAATCGCGAGAGAAAATTAGCTTGATAGTACCAAAGACAGAGAGAAATGGGGATACCCAAGAGGGATCCATATCCAAGAAAGAAGAATACCAGAATAAATATAAAAAAAATTCAAAAGAAAAATAAAACCGACTTCAAAATCACAAACACTAAAAAGTAAAAAATAATTTAAGTTATTGTGGTTTTTGAAGTCGGTTTTATTTTTCTTTTGAAAATTTTTTATTTCAAAATTTTTAGTGGCCCCACTGTACTATAATAATGTGCCATGCCCAGCTAAAACCCTACTGTTTACTAAGCAATTACACTGATCGCGAGCAATTTGCTCTTATCCATTGAGGAGTTCTGTTCTCCATGTCAGAAGATATTCATCTGAACTTCATCAAATTTATATGGGACCACCTGCAAAGTATACCTAGCTTTTCAAAAAAAAAAAAATCCAAATCGGTCCAGGCGTCTTTGAGCAATCGGTGAACATACATTAAAAAAAAAATTGAATTTGCTCTTATCCATTGAGGAGTTCTGTTCTCCATCTTCAAAGATATTCATCAGATCTTTACCTTTATATGGGACCACTTGCAAAGTATACCCTATCAAACAAAAAAAAATCCAAATCGGTCCAGGCGTCTTTGAGTAATCGGGGAACATACATAAAAAAAAAGATACCGACGAATTCAGAACCTCTTCCTTTTTTTAAAGTCGGTTAAAAATATACTAAGATTTACTAACATGGTGTTATACCACAGAGTAGCAAACAGAGGCAAAATTTATAACTATTTTGGTAGGGTTGGCACTGGAGGATACAATTTAATTAACAATAGTTATTTGTTCAACAAGATGGTAAAGTTTGTTTTTGTTGTGATTGCCTAGTTTAAATATCGATCTTTAAATATCGATCGATAGATCTAAATATCGATTTTGAACGAAATCAGTCAATTTAGAAAGAATTATAAATGGTGCCAACTTTTTTAAATTTTGGTTACAGTTTCCTATTTTGTGATCCCAGGGAGCTCTAAATATCGATTTTGAACGAAATCGGTCAATTAACAAAGAATTTCAAAATGGCGTCGACTTTTTTAAATTTTGGTAACAGTTTCTTATTTCGTGATCCCAGGGAGCTCTAAATATCGATTTTGAACGAAATCGGTCAATTAACAAAGAATTTCAAAATGGCGTCAACTTTTTTAAATTTTGGTAACAGTTTCTTATTTCGTGATCCCAGGGAGCTCTAAATATCGATTTTGAACGAAATCGGTCAATTAACAAAGAATTTCAAAATGGCGTCGACTTTTTTAAATTTTGGTAACAGTTTCTTATTTCGTGATCCCAGGGAGCTCTAAATATCGATTTTGAACGAAATCGGTCAATTTACAAAGAATTTCAAAATGGCGTCGACTTTTTTAAATTTTGGTAACAGTTTCTTATTTTGTGATCCCAGGGAGCTCTAAATATCGATTTTGAACGAAATCGGTCAATTAACAAAGAATTTCAAAATGGCGTCGATTTTTTTAAATTTGGTAACAATATCCTGTTTTGTGATCCTAGGGATCCTCAGATATTGATTTTGAACAAAATCTATGACAGTTCAAGAAAATAGATTTTAAACACTATTTAAATTATTATCATTAACATTAAATTAAATGAAAACACGACGCGCGACGTGTACTGCAGCCCCTGAGCTTGAGCACAGGCCGAGCCGGTATAAACCGATTTCTCTCCGTACGCGACGTAGCGCCTGTGCTCACGCACACACGCGCCTCAAGCTTGTAGTAGTGTACCTATCGTAGCGCGCTTGTATGAAGCTTTGACTCTGTTCGCTACTCATGTGGTTATACAACGCAATACCACACTAACAAACACTCGTACAAACATACAGACAAGTATATACTCACACACACTCACACACACACATGGACGCACGCACACGCACTTTTGAACGGTTTGAACGGAACACGGTTTTGAAATTGAAATTGAAAAAAGTGTAAGAATTTGTAAGAAAATATTTAAAAAAGGTATATCAGCCGGTTTTTTATTCCAGCTCTTAATACATGTAATAACGTCCAATCTGTTCATTTACTTGAGCCTTTACCCTAGTACCTAATTATATCGACCGCCCCATATCAAAACAAAGTAAAAGTCATTTTTCCGAAAATCGTTTTATGTCATAAGCCTAACTTTCATAGTATGTCCCGTTGTATTGTAAGGACACCCACATTAAAGTAAAATTAAAAGCTAGTAAGTCGCTTTGACCATTTTAAAACATAGTAAGTCTATGAACTGGCTAGGTTTTTTATAGATTAATGCGCCTTACTAAGTTTTTCAAAGGAATTAGATTAAATAAAATAAATATCACCCATTATCTAAATACCATGTCAAAACAGTAATACTTAATGATGCATTAAAACTTAAAAGTAAGATAGGAAAAGTCAATGACCTCTACATGTCAACTGTTAAATATGGTTTGCAAGGGAAATACTTTGCATACTTACATAATGTTTTTAGGGTTGCATATCTCAAAAGGAAACACGGGACCCTTATAGGATCACTTTGTTGTCTGTCTTTCTGTCCGTCTGTCCGTCTGTCGTGTCTGTCAAGAAAACCGATAGGGTATTTCCCGTTAACCTAGAATTATGGGCAGGTAGATAGGTCTCAACTCTCATAGCCCAAGTAAAGGAATAAATCCGAGAACAAATTTCGTGATACTAGATCAACGGGAAGTACTGTATAGGTTTTCTTGACGGACGGACGGACAAATGGACAGACAACAAAGTGATCCTTTAAGAGCTCCGTTTTTCATTTTGAGGTACGGAACCCTAAAAAAGAAAGTGATGCACATCTAATGAATAAATGTGTAGGCCAGTCTTCACACTAAAATATTTAAACCCCTTTAATTTAAAAACTGTCATAGCCTAGTGGTTAGAACGTCCGCCTCCTAATCGAAGGTCGGGGGTTCGATCCTGGAATCACGCACTACTAACTTTTCAGTTATGTGCGTTTTAAGCAATTTAATATTGTATATCAAATCTTTGAAAAGAGCAACCGCCGAGTTTCTTGTTGAAGACTACGGCCTAAACTTCTCTTGAATTTAAACCACTTACTAGGTTTTGATCTGAGAAAGAAATTTGACATTAATTGACAAAATTGAGAGACCTAAGCTTGTATAAGAACACAGAAGTGTCATAATTCGTGTTCACTTTGCCTAACGTCTCTCGGAGAGCAGAGAGAGATTTAAACTGTTTCTTATAATCATTGGCCATATTTCAAATGCGAAAGTGTGTTTGTTGGTTTAATATTCAATCACGCTGCAACGGAGCAACCAGTCGACGTGGTTTTTTGCATGGATACATTTAAAGACCTTGAGAGTGACATCTCTCTCCGCATCGTATTCTTTATTGCTGAGGGTTGTGACCTCTTTCCATTATTCCTACATCTAATGGTAGGTTTTCTTGGGATGCGATGAGTTCAAAGAGCCTACGGAACTCGACTAGAAAAACGAGATTTTGACTCTTAGGTTTAACGGTTATGAATTAGTTATTATTATCAGTGATAAAATTGATTAGGGCTGCCAGGTAAAATGACATTTATCTCGGAAAATCAAAGAGTTTCCACGAGATTTTTTCCAAGTTTTCGCTACTAAGTACATATATTATGAAGAGGAAAGGTTTGTTTGTTTGTTATCGATAAACTCTGAAACTACTGAACTACTTGCACTAAAGACATAATCATCAACATCAACCGACAGACGTCCACAGTGAACATAGGTCTTTAATAGGGTCTTCCACATGCTACGGGTTTGCGCCGCCTGAATCTTTGCGCTTGCGCTTGACGACAATCATGCTTTAAAGAAAGCAATGATGAGGTCCAAGTTGGAGCACGCTTACCTGGAAGATGCCTATTCACTCTTGGCTTGCAGGTATCTATGGTATATATGGCAGGAAACACGGCCGCAGAAATGGCGTTCCAACCTTTAGGCTCTCCCCATTGCCCGCAGCATGAATCTGAGCTTCCTTATGATGGTTATATTATGTACATATAATATCTCATAAGAAATCTCTAACACACAATCCAGCTAAGTAGGTCCAATTTCAAAAAAAGCTAGCTAGCCGACAAATCTAACTCAGTTAGGCAGCCTTCGGGAACCTTCGAGATGTCTCTCGTCCAAAATTCCTCAATGCTTGAAGACCAGTCTTTGAATAGTGCATGATGTCAGTGATGAAAAATGGATCCGAAATATAGGTCTTTTTTTGTACACAGGAAATGCCTGACGCATACCCCTCCGTCATGTGGGACTTACACCAAACTTGCACTACTACGAAATCCATTTCGGAACACGGCGCCCGAAACGAGGCGCGCTATCTCCTAAAAAACATAGGTATAATACCTATTTAGAACACTTACTATCTGTCATCATAATCTATGACAACCTCCGAGTATTTACCTGGTAAAACCGTAACTTTCGAATAAATTTTAGTATATAAGCAGGCTTCATTTAGAAATGAAAAAATCCCTATTTTATTTTTCAACGATTATAAACACAACTTTCATTCAAAAATAATAAGCTTAAATTCATTTTAAATAATATTTTGCGACGAAATGACGCGCACAGTCCTTCCGCCATGACAGTCCAGTGGACACTGAATTCCATAGAGCGCCTGCAAGAAAATAAATAGCACAGGAAGTTTTTTGGTTAGTTTTAGATTATTTAAGAAACGAAAAACATTTAGTATAAAACTAACAGTTAAAATTGATTGCTAAACCTAAACATATCATTTTCTGGAGGTTGGCTTCAAAGTATCAAGATGTTAAAGAAAACTTTTACAGAACAAGTTGCGAACAGCAATGTTTTCAACTTGGTTTTTTTTTTTATTGGGATAATGTATACTAAATAAAAAGAGGCCCTTATAATCTTCACAAACTGAAGTTTTTAATTGCATGTATTTAATAGCTGTTAATGCTTTAGAAAAATAAACAATTTACTTCAAAGTACAGCATTTTTGCGATTTGTCAAATAGCAATTACCTTAAAGTGAAGACTTAAATCTTCGACACTGGGGTCACATTTGTAGAGCGCTATCTCTTCTGCTCTCTTGCGTTTTGTCTTACTCATCACTGAGCACGAATTTTATACGCCATTCACAATAATTTATCACAATATATTATAATGAGGCAAGTCAGATTAATTATTTTCAAGATTTCATATACTTACTTATGGATTTCGATGGAATAATATTATTGGCCAAGAATTATACATCTATAGATGGCCTATCTATACATAGTTTTATAATAATAGAGATAATACGTACTACTATAAGATTTATTCATTTACAAAGGTTAACTTATTTTCGTACCAATTAAGTATGTACCTACCAACAATAATATGAAATCCCAACGTTCGGTCCGTGTTTACGGACTTGTTAACAGTTTATGCAAACATTAATTTCGCATGAAACCATTTAAAATAAGCGTGACCCAATTTTCAGGTACACACTTATTATTATCAAGGCAGTTTATTTCGTGTGAACGAAATACGTACCTAAGTAAATAATAATTATGCCTGCCGGGCCTGGATCATTTCTAAAGACTTTTTCTAGAAAGCCGCTCTACACAATTTTATATAAAAATATAGAACACTAAAAATCTTAAAGTCGTAATTAAGAATGTTAATAGGCATGCAAAATTACTTGAAACTTTGTCGCAGTAAAGTTTTTATATTCCTACAGATACACTAGTTTTTGTTTTATTTAAAAATACCAAAAAATACCAAGTATTTATGACATGATTTAACATACATTCAAAGTTCGCATAAAGAAGAAGCTCTTAAAATTACCTTAGCAAGTTAACAAAAATTTTACTCCCTCAATATAAAAAGATAAAATAATAACAACTTGGATAAAATATTCTACCTTTGTGAACACATACAAAATCAGATAGAAAAAGAGTATAACAGCAGGATAAAAAAATAGTACGTTGAAGTGCTTACATTGTATTATATGTAAAACTTATCTTATTATATAACAGTTTAAATCTCCTAAATTACAAATATACGTCCAATCGTGATTGAGTTGATATTTTCACGGTCACTTTTGACGAAGCTCATCACGTATTTATTCATCAAAGGAATCGGGCTTTTTACTCGACTGCGGCGAATCACAAAGGAGGGTTATTTAGCGGTAGCTACTGTACTGTGCAGTACTAAATTATATATTCTAAACTACTCGTATGTTAGGATCGCACTTGCATCAGTCAGTATGAGCCCACGTTGTTCACTATGATGAATTATTGACACGTGAATTCTAGTGAAGTGAGCGCCGGACGCCGCTACCCGCAATGCGGGCAGATTTACCACACCACTGATAAAAGCTTTATCCATGCATCGGGATGTAAATTATTCTACAGTGACTACCTTTTGGTCTCGTGGCTAGCCTATTTGACTGCGGGGAAATAAGGTGCTGGGTTCGACTACTTATTTGGGCCAAAGAAAAAAAGTGTATAGTTTCGGATTGAGTATACTGCGTAGTATAAGCGTCACTCAGAAAAGCAGATATCAGTTAAATATTTTTATCGAATTATTGGAATGTCCTCCCAAAACCTACACAAAAACATAGGTTTAATGTGTACAGAGTCCACGTCTAGATGACGTTAGAAATCGGGGACCTCGTCTTCGCCGGAGAAAAAAAGAAGGAAGTCAAGTTTGTTCCGATATCAATTTGCCCATCCACTTTTGATATGGGTACCTTTCAGTCAAGAGTGATTAGGCATCTTCTAGGCAAGCGCACTCGATCTTAGGCTGCCTCATCTTGCCAGCAGGACAGATCTGATTGTGACTAGCCTATAAATTGAAAAAAAAGTTGAATTATGTCATGCGGACGAAATTGTGATTAAAAGTTAGTAGTAAATATAGGTGTTAAATGAGATGAAAGCGTAAAGGATAAAATTCTAAGAAGCATAGATCAAACTCAATTATATGTTTAAATAATAATCCTTGACTAAATGCTTTTCAAAATTAGCTCAATTTAACAAACCAAAACTTAGTTCATAATTAATGTTTTAGAGTTAGAAGCGTAATTTTCAGCAAATTATTTGAAACGTCTGTGCTTGAAGTTTCTGTTAAGTAGTATTTTAATTGCCCGCCACATTTTACTTGAGAATGAAAACTTAAATAATATCTTGAAGCGTAAAGGTAATCGGAGTTTAAAGATTGTGCAAAGGAACAGTCTAGTAGAATTAAAAAGTATTAGTTCATATTGTGTAGGTTGTGAAACAGTAATGTGTTTGTCATCATAATTTATCTTTTGACTGTTATTATTGATTTTATGGTTCCGTATCTTTAGAGAGAAAAAGAAATACTTATAGGATCACTTCGCTGTCTGTCTTGCTGTCTGTCGTGTCTGTCAAGATCCGTCAAAGGTATCAAAACCTATAGGGTACTTCCCATTTACCTAGACACTGTTTGGCAGGTAGCAATGTGTTATAGCACAATAATAGATACGGAAATACGAAAACAAAATGAATTTCGTTGCATCACAAATAAAAATAATAACTGTTATTTTTTTACGATGGTTGAGAAGCCTTTGTGTGTGAGTCTGATTCGGACTTGACCGGTTTTTTTGGTAGATAATTTTGCAATCCATTAAATAGTAATGTTAATATTAAATAGTTTTGTGCATAGTATCATATTGTATATTGTGTGTACAAATAAGTATTATTTGTGTAAGCCTGTAAGTTATTTTTAAGATGTACCTATGACTTTTTGAAAATAAATAAATTTGAAATTTTGATTTTTTTTTATTTAGTTACCTGCATAAAGTTGTATGTACAGTTATATAGTTAGATATACTACGAAGTTGGAAGTGGCGATTTCGAGCGCATTAGGAGTGTGGTCCAAATGACAAGAGTTGCTGTTGTAGTTTATAGTATTGTCATATGCTTTTATTAATTTGACTTGTTGGTATTTTGTTATTCCGTCGAAATTATAACGGACCAATTAATGATGCCCACGACTTCGTCCGCGTAGATTTAGGTTTGTGGGAACTGTTTGATTTGCCGGGATAATAAGTTGCCTATGTCAACTTCCGGGATGCAAGCTACTTCTGTACCAAATTTCATATAAATCAGTTAATTAGATCAGGATGGGCCTTTAAGAATCCCGTGGGAACTCTTTGTTTTTCCCGGGATGTAAGCTAAGCTCTGTATCAAACTTCATCAAAATCGGTTAAACTGTTTGAACATGAAAAGCTAACAGACAGTCAGATACACTTTCGCATTTGTAATATTATAGGACATTAGTATGGACTTTGACACAGAGCTAGGGATTAGCTTAGATTATTAGTTTTGCTGCTACTTCTAGTTCTAGTTTTTTCAGGTCATCAGGTAGGAAAAAACCTTTTGATAGACAAATTGACCCTATTTAACAACAAATTGGTTGTAAAATCAAAATAATTGTGAAAAACTTGTAACACTTTTTGTAGAAACTTTCCCATCAGCTATAAAAGCAACGAACCAATGGCATCAACAGATTTAAAACGACACATAAAAGAGCTTGTAAAATTTTATTCGATTTAAACTGTAATTCGATTTGATTTATAAAGCCCACTTGCTCTTGGACCAGTGATCGGAGCCCTAGCGCTGGTCAGCATTTCTATTGACTTTCCAACTAGTGCCTTGATTGAGTCTGAGCTGGCTAATTGAATTTCAGTGTTTTGACCGGATTTTTCGTACCTACCGTTCATTGGCAGTACACTAATTGTTTTTTTTAAATTCTAAGTTCTAAGTATAGAAGGTTCATTAATAATTTAAAATTATAACACAAATTTTATGATTCGACCCGGTGTTCACCAACGTGAAGTGGAGAATTGTTCACCAGACTAATTAGGTTACAGATGTATGAAGAAAAAATATCAAGTCATCTATCGATGGTAATCTGATTGATCGGCTAATTATTACATTTCCACCCATCTACACTTTGGAATATATCGGGCCTAAACATTATTATAGCCCTTTTATTATTTAAGAAATAAATGTGCATCGAATGATAATTGAGATCCTCTTCCTTATTATGAAATCAGTAGGTAGGTATACTAAAGCAAACCTAAAACCTTTTTGATTCTGAAACCCGTACTCACTAATGGGTTGATCACGATGATGACGACCATCTTTGTCACTCCCCATGCAGGTAAGATTATGGTCAAGTATGAATATTGTACCCACTAGTAAAATAGGATCTTCATAGTTCATGTAAAGCTCCGGCTACACGCTCCGTCTTACCTGCACAAGACAGTTTGCGCAGTTAAGTGCGTGTGTGTGTACGGCAAGACGGTATTCCGCGCAGTTTCAAAAGCTGCTAAAGATTGGACTGCGAAGTCCTCGTTCTTGCCCAAGCAAGACGGAGCGTGTAGCCGGAGCTAAGACTGACTTCTATTTTTCAGAGTGCCAAAGATTTAAGACATTTTTCACACAGATTTTTCTTCGCATATAATTAGTGGAAGCTGCCAAAATTTTGCCGCATTGGCAGTGATTTTTTAAATTGCATACTGGCAGTAGTCCAGCCCATCAACAATTTAGTGCAAATGTCAATTTAGTAGAGGATAATTGGTTTCATTCTGCTATTGATATTGGGTTTTAAGCTGGTAGATTTGGTCGTATCCAATTGTATTATTGGAGGCTTTTACATATCGTTTGAATATGTGGTAAATGTTTTAACTGCTTGAATTTCGTCAGTGCCTTTTTTAATTGGAAATTAGAAAACATTTTGGTAAGCACGAACCACGATCGAGTAGGTACTTTTTGCATCCAGTACCTACCAGTACCAGAGTCAATTTTTTTTTGTATCTTTTCTGCATAGATGTGTTGTGAAAAGAAAATAATGACAGATTGACATATCGCTTTCTACAGGTCATTATAATGCTGGGTCTAAGAACTTCAGATTTTGCATAGGTATAGGTTATTTTTATAATGTTGAAAGATTAAAGGAATAAAAACGGGATCCACGCGAATGAATGTGTAGAAAAAAGGTAGTCTTTTATAGAGTTGAGAGTTGTATTACAAAATATGATGAACTGATTTAGATTCTCTCCCTGAAGCTGAATCAATTGTACAATTTACTTTCAGACAAGTTAATAACTTTGTAAAAGCGATGTTTCAGTGACCAGGAAATTGAATACGGTGACTTTCAGCCAAGATCGAAATTATTCCAAAGTTTGCCTGTAAACAAACTCCAACGTACTGAATGTTACCTAATGAATTGTTTGTTAAGTAGCAAATTGAGTTATGTACTTAAATTTTTCAAGTTCAGTTGGTTTGGGTATTTCAAAACACATAGGTAACAAACTGAAATGTAAACAAAAACAAAAAGATATTACAGTATTGTGAAAAAAAATCGATTAATGTTAAATTAAACGTTCAATTTCCGATTTCGAAATGAAAATGTAATTTAAGATGAAATCGGGCAAATCTTTTGTTGATAAGGGGTATGGCAGTTTTTTCTAACCCCCCAACTCGGTTATAATACCTATATTTCTACGGTTAAGGATTATATAAACGGATAGGATAGCTCTACAATAAAACCAAGCGAATATTTTAAAACTCCGGCGAACTATGCAAGCGTTTCAGTGGAGTTCGTTAGTAAAGAGCTTTTAGTTGTAGGGAGTGCTGGCTGTAGTTGTAGTTCGTGCGGCTGAAAGGTCGTTCACGGGAATTGAAACGGATTCTACGGTGGATTGTTTGGGGTGTTACGAAAATTATAGTTTGAGAACACAGCGCCGAGTTCGAAACTGTACAGTATGTTTAATATGAGATTTTACATCTCATTGTCGCTGATAGAATTCAAGAACCGAAACACAATTACATTCGTGTAAAATTGACCTAAAGTCCTTGATTTAAAGTAAAAAATTCAGTACCACCGATTTTAATTTCATAATGTTTCCTGTGTTTGGATGAATTTAAGCTATAAAACAAGGATGTTATGGTCCATTTTGCTTTGATACTGAATATTTCGTTACTAGAATTATTCTAATAATAACGTTGGTAAGATGTAAAATCTTTTACTAGAGTTCTACTAGTAATTATCGTGAAATGACCAAATGAATACAAGAATGAATTAATGAATATACTTTTTTTGTACACCATAAAATCAATACAGAAAAACACATACTTAGGAAAACGACATATAGGCTGCTATGTACAATTTGGCAGCCTTATCGCTACCTAGCGATCTCTTATAGACAACCAAAATGGTGCAAATGACATAGCCGTAGATATTAGAGGTAGGTGGTGCAAGTACCTATATACATCAATGTATAATATTACAAGTGTAAATTAAAAATTTATAACACCCCCGACAAGTGAAGGTTACAGTAACTAGAAAAGAGCTGGTAACTTCCAAACGGCTGAACCGATTTTCTTGGATTATATGTAGCTAAGAACACTCTCGATCAAGCCACCTTTCAAACAAAAAAAACTAAATTAAAATCGGTTCATTAGTTTAGGAGCTACGATGCCACAGACAGATACACAGGTACACATGTCAAACTTATAACACCCCTCTTTTTGGGTCGGGAGTTAAAAATAAATAAATCCGTAGATATATGTAAATAATTTAATAATATAAAACTTGTTGTAGGTACATGAACGTGGTGGTGGAACCATATGAGACAGAGAACAGCTTCGCTTCGCGCGGGTATCTATTCAAAAAAAGTAGATACACGAGTAGGTATTTTAGTGTAAGAGTAATGCTGATGACATCATAATATAAAAAAAAAGACTATGGCGGCATATCCAGGGCGGGCGTTACACATTTTTACGTATTGAAATAGTGCATATCTCTCGTAGCTTTTGCAATGCTTTGTCAATGAAAATACCACAGGAAATGGGGAATACGTATATGTACGACGTACGTATTCTCTAATTCCCTTGCCCATTGATTGTCCTTGGGCTGCAAAATGCACTACATTGATCCGAATCCGACTATGTGTTCAGACGTACAAGTATCGTACCTACCAATAATGCAGTCAACAACTATTCATCATACGGAACCCGTTTCAAACTCAAACTCAAAATCATTTCGTTTCAAAGTATGTACTATTGTACTCCTTTAGATGATAGAATTGTTAGATTAGTAAGATGATTTAGTGGTGATAATTAATTACGTATACTTAAACTAAAGCTTCGAGGGTTCCAAACGCGCTCAGATCTAAGAAGAGCCCACAACAAACTTAGTTGTGTATTCTTTATATTATCACCACTTTACAAAATCACTTACTAGAACTTATTAGAACTATCAAAGCTGTTAAGCAACTCATTTCCAAGCTTTCTTATCATTTAAATAATCCTTTACCTTCACGCGTGGTCACCAAATATCACCAAACGTACAATAAGTACAATTTTATTCTTTACGGCTTTGCCAATTCTTACCAGTAGAAGAAACACGCTAACCTGAGCCAATTTTAAAAATATCGTTTTCTAAATTGACTCTCCCGACTCCGTAAGAGAAAGAAACTACTTTCTACTAGATTTCACAGACATTACATTACGTTACAAGTCGTAGAATGTAGTTAATGTACCATATCATTTTAACGGTATTGAAAAGATCTGGCCGTTTTATTAAAAGGGCCTAGTACACATTGGCCCAACGCACTCGGCCAATGCATTTGCTAAAGTTTTACAGGGCACTTGGCGTATTCTGTTTAACTATTGGCCTGTAGGCTGTAACCATTAACATTAACCCATCACTGGCCCACTATTGAGTAAGGGTGTCCTCATAGAATGAGAAGGGTTTTGACCATTGTCCACCAACACGTTGCAGCGTTGGCCAAATGCGGATTGACAGGCTTCACACACCTTTGAGAACATTATGGAGAATCCTCGGATATTTAGGTTTCCTAATGTTGTCCTTCACCTTCAATTAGTGATATTTAGTTACTTAAAATGAACATACCTAACGCCGAAAAGTTAGAGATGCGTGCTCTGAATCGAATCCCAGACTTTCGGAATACGAGATCAATGTCTAAAGCACTAAACTATGTATAACCGCTTTTTAATACCTAAGTACCTACTGACTTGTAATACAGGAGCCAACCTATTTGTATGTGCCGCAAGCGCCAAGCTCACCGACTTCTGCCAAGGATCTCGATTTACAGCACATTCTATAATAATAGGTAGGTACTAATTACTCTATATAAGTATTGTAGGTTTATTTTTGTGTTTCTTGGTGGATTTACTTTTAAAGGTGCCCACGCACTCGAACTGAACTGCAACTGAACTGCAGCTTTGAGTGCGTGGGCACCTTAACGTTTGTTCTCAAGCCATTAAAGGTCCCTGTTACAGTGTCTCGGCGAGTAAATATAGGCCTTTGTGCCATATGTGTGTTTTGCAATTGTGCTACTTTCAAGTAAGCAATTCGGAACGGTGCAAGTCCTTTGTAAAAGCTCAGGGATCTTATAAATATGCAAAAGGTTGTAATCTGTGCGTATAGTATAAAAATCACATCAATTTAATTGCTGAGTTGCGGTGTGATTGAAGGACAAGCCAACAAACAGACACTTTCGCATTTATAATATGGGTAGTTATATTAAAGGTATTATGTTTGATTAATGATTATTCTGATGGTGGTTTCTATAAAAATAAAGCTACATAATTTTCTACCCCACTTTGAAACAGAAAAGGTAAAATAATTGGCCGCATAGAATTAAAATCTAATTTTCAAAGGTTTATAAATCAACCTTTCGGGGTGTTCAGAAGTCAGACTGAAAAGGGCCCCTTCGTTTAGGTAATAATTATTATTGTCTCTGAGAGTAATTACTGCTTTGTTATCGTAGACAAACAAGTTTCTGAATTATTTCTTGTGGTGTATGTAGGTGGCGGACTGAGTGCGTAATTTTTTTTAGTTTTTTCTTATTGGGTTTCCGTACCCGAAGCGTACCATCGAGACCCTCTGCTGTCCGTCCGTCTGTTTGTCAGCGGTCTGTGCATATCTCAAAAACCGTAATAGGTACAGAATTGAAATTTTCACAAAGTGTGTATTTCTATTACCGTTGAAACAACTAATAATAAAAAGCCAAGATAGCGAATTTCAAAATGGCCACCATATAATTTTTTTAAAGTATATACCTAGTGTTATAAATCACGATGGTATGGAACTCTTGGTATGCGGGTCCAACTCGAACTTGGCCGGTGTTATTTTTACTGTAAACGTTATGCTAAAACTTTTAGCCTAATTTAACCATTGCAAATCATGTCCATGTGGATTGGTTCCAAGAAAACTGGTTACTTTTTGAATTAGATGTAAAGAATAACGAAAATGTAAGAATAATATTTTTTTCCGTTAAAAATGAAAAAGGTTCCGCTAGAGGCCCTACAAAAACAAGATTTTAAGAGCAACCTTTGGACTCGGGGGTTTGTTTTTTTATAATAAATAAACCATATTGGATATTATAATCTTACTCATCTGAAAATATTGGGTCCAAAAATTTCACTCAAAATAGAATTTTACGAGAAAAATATAAGTTCGAAATATTTCCTCTCCATAGGTTAGTACATGGTTAGTACTGGTAGGTAAAATGGTGTAGAAAAATTGTATGACTATTAATAATGTTCAAGTATTTTATATTTCACTACCTCACTACCCATAATATTATAAATCCGAAAGAGTGTCTGTTTGTTGGTCCTTCAATCACGTGGCAACAGAGCAACGACAGGTTGACGTGACTATTTGCATGGAGTTAAAGAACTGAAATGTGACATATTTTTATGCCGGAAAATCAAAGTTCCCACGGGATTTTTAAAAACCTAAATCCACGCGGACGAAGTCGCGGGCTCTATAATCCGCTAGTTACCTCTATTTAATAGAAAAGTAAAAAGTATCTTAATTTAGCCTTCACATACCTAGTGAAAATATTGAACTTTCCGTTACCTACCTTTATAATTAAGTAGATACCTATCATGAATGAGCCGTGATAGAAAAAGCACTAAACTGAGAGAGTGCAAGTTTTGCAGTAATTTACTTCAGTCAGACGTTCAGATAAAAGACAAATCTTTGTAATAGGCACGTACAATCAAGTCTTTCACCTTTGGGAGTCAATAGATACGTGACTGAGCTGTATTGCTAGCGTAGACTGGACTTATATACGGTCGCGTGTTCTGTTTGTATGTAATGAAAATGTACTGAGTAAAAGGCGAACAAAGTGGATTTTGCTGTACGATACTTTACTGTGACATCAAAATAAAGTCCAATCCAGCTTGAAAGTATAATATTTACATTGCTGGAATAAACAGGTGTGGTTTTTGCTGTTTCACACATAAAAATGCGTATTTTAGGTATTCAAGGCGTATTTGAGCGCGTATAGCTAATGCGTCTTTAATTTCAAATCTATTTTAGGAATTACAGGGCTAGCAACATCGTCTTTAGATAAACTAATAACTCAAAATTTTAAAAACCCCCGACACAAAAACCTCTGTTAGAAAACTAGAAAAGAGCTGATAACTTTCAAACGACTAAACCGATTTTCTTCGATTGTAGCTATCACTCTCGATCAAGCCACCTTTCAAACAAAAAAATAAATAAATTAAAATCGGTTCATTCGTTTAGGAGCTACGATGCCACAGACAGATACACAGACACACGTCCAACTTATAACACCCCTCTTTTTGGGTCGGGGGCTAAAAAAGCCAGGGCATTTCGCTAGGTGTAAATACTATTAAAATTTTCTTTTTTTTTTAATTTGTCTTATGATTGTTGTTGTGACTCAAAACCCTGGCAACCTTAAAAGTCGTTTGAAAAAGTAAATTATGAATAGTGAAAGCCAAATTTGTAAGCTTTTGTGGTTATATTTTGAAATTTAATAAACTAGGTAATAGAATTTCAAGAATTTGTTCCTTTGAAAAGAAAAAAGAAAATTCTTTATAAATTATTTCTTAATGTTTATTTATTACCCACAAGACTACCATTATTTTGATTACATTTTTGTCATAGCTCAGTTGGATGTAAAAGAGGATAGATATACCTATCTAGAATCATAATCATTATTATCAACCCATAGCCGGCTCACTACTGAGCACGGGTCTTCCCTCAATGAAATGGTTGAATCAATGGAATTAAAAGATTGACCTACAACTATTATTACAACTATTATTTTGTAAAGCTATCTTGAATTTTTTGAGCCTTGACGTAATCGAAACCAATATAGGTCACTCCGCACACGTAAGGTGGAGAGTACCACAACAGTTTCGGAAATACTAAATGGCGATATGCAATGCATTTAGAAATCTCTAGAGGTAGATATTGTCAAAACTGGCAAAATCTAAAGCTTCCACTTCCTAATGCCATGAAAGCTTCACTCAAAAGGTTTCAAACCATAGGTACAACTTTCATTAATTAATAGCACTCATAGACTAATAATTCATTGCTTTTAATTAAACGGAATTCACAATTTTAGTGGCATGAAATTAGATTGATGACATTAATTTCACTATCAATTGCATGTGTAAACGTCTAATTCATAATGACACTAATTTTGTAATGTAAATTGCGCTTTGGTATTTAGCCTTCCCTTAGCTGACTATTATAATTATACAAGTGTAAATTAAAAATTTATAACACCCCCGACAAGTGAAGGTTACAGAAACTAGAAAAGAGCTGATAACTTTCAAACGGCTGAACCGATTTTCTTGGGTTATACCTAAGAACACTCGATCAAGCCTCCTTTCAAACAAAAAAAACTAAATTAAAATCGGTTCATTAATTTAGGAGCTACGATGCCACAGACAGATACACAGATACACACGTCAAACTTATAACACCCCTCTTTTTGGGTCGGGGGTTAAAAATAGCTGTTCAATAAGTTCGAGCCCTCTTCACGGGCGCTGTCGAGTGATACTCCATCAAAGCGGGTTTCCCTGCATCACCGCCACGTCAAATAGCTGTATAAAGTCACGCGGGCTCCTATTACCTTTCGCTTTCACTATTATAAGTGTAATTGGAATTAACCTCGATTTTGCTCGTTATTAAGCTTCCATACTTACCTCAAAAAGAAAAAAGGGACCTTTATAGGATCACTCGCTTCGTTGTCTGTCTGTCGTGTCGCATAAAAAAATTAAAATGTGCTCATGAATAAATATAATTAGTTTACTTAAACCACGTGTAGATTGCGCTGTTTGTCATTAACTTGCAGTGTTGCACTTAAAATTGTTATATGATGTACGATGTTACGGAACCCTTCATCCGACACGCACTTGACTGTGTTGGTTTTTTAACTACTACACTCAAAAATCATGCGTTTATTTTGGTACCTACAATAATTGTCAGTGTTTAATAAATTACTAAAGTGGCGATGGTCCAAACTTCGATATCGGAATCTCTAACTTGTTCTAGTTATGTTACCGTCTACATTTACTATAGCTAAGTATAATTGGTAGGTGCCAGGTAGTATAGATAAGTATTATTTTACAAAAATAATCACCTGCAAATTTTTATAAAGATCGGCTAGTAGCTGTTCAACAAGTTCAAACACTCTCTACGCACACTTTTTAGTTTTCCTTGATCAAAGCAAGCATCACCGTTACGCCAAATAGCTTAAATTCACGAGGGTTCCTGTCGTTTTCACTGTTATACCTATAATTGGTATATATCTCTAGATTTTACTGTATATTTTTTGATACTTACCTACCGATGCTGGTTTTTAAATTTCTAAAGGTAGATAGCTGTTCAAAATAACTGTTCAATAAGTTCAAGCCCTCTCTACGCGCACTGTGTAGTGTTACTTGATCAAAGCGAGTTTCACTGCATAACCGTTATGTCAAATAGCTGTATAAATTCAAGAGTCTATTACCGTCCGCTTCCGACTGTAATTAAAATAGCGAAAGGTTTTACTACTTGTTTCTTTTACATCTCGATAGGAAGGGCATTTCGAACCAGTGTAGTAGTAGATTCACTTGGTGATTCAGAAGCATTCTGTAAAAGAATTATTGGAATAAAGACCTATTCTATTCAAGTCTTAGTTTAAGTGTATTGCTTCTGTATTTGTAAAGGCTACGTTTTGAAATCACACTACTTTTATTTGTAAATATTCGTTCGGGTCACATAGAGTCAAAATTACTTCCGTTAGTAGTTAAATTTTTACCTCGAAGTAAGACTAGCCTTTATAAAATAGCTGTTCAATAAGTTCAAGCCCTCTCTACGCGCACTGTCTAGTGTTACTTGATCAAAGCGAGTTCCACTGCATCACTGTTACGTCAAATAGCTGTATAAATTCAAGAGTCTATTACCGTCCGCTTCCGACTGTAAATTGAAATAGCGAGAGGTTTTGCTACTTGTTTCTTTTACATCTCGGTAGGAAGGGCATTTCAAACCAGTGGTAGAATTCACTTGATGATTCAAAAGCACTTTGTGAAAGTTATTGGAAAAAAGAGCTACTTTATTCATTTCTCAGTTTAAATAAATAGCTTCTCACTTTGTAAAGACTATTAAAATTACGCTACTTTTATTTGTAAAGATTTGTCCGTGTCGCAATTATTTTCGTTAGTTTTTAGTTTTTAGGGTTCCGTGCCTCAAAAAGGAAAAAGGAATCATTACAGGATAACTTTTCTGTCGGTTTGTCAGTCCGTCTGTCGTGTCTGTCAAGAAAACCTAGAGTGTACTTCCCGTTGACCTAGAATCATGTTTGGGAGATAGGTAGTTCTTATAGCACAAAAAATTCAAAAATTGTGAATTTGTGGTTACATCACGCTCTTTACCTCTAGGCTCTAAGAAAGACTCGCTCTTATAAAATAGCTCTTCAATAAGTTCAAGCTCTCTCTACGCGCACTGTCGAGTGTTACTTAATCAAAGCAAGTTTTACTGTATTACCGTTACGCCAAATAACTGTATAAATTAAACCGTCCGTTTCCGGCAGTAACTGAAATAGAAACCCAGCCAACCGAATAGGAGGCCAACATCTCAACCACTATAGGCTGTCACCACTTCTAGTATTCTATTCAATAAGTTGAAGTCTTGTTCAATTAATTATTTCATGTCAAATTAATCGCAGTACCGTAAGTTTATTATGTCCCATGATTTTCTTGCAATTATATTGATAAAAAGTTATAAACAGAATAAATCCTCCAGCAGTGATTAAAAAGCTAAGAGGATTAAACTTGGTCTCAGACGTGAGGTCTCTCCTCCTTAGCTTCTATGCCATCTTAAACTAACCGATGCAATGATGCAAGCAGCTTATGCATCGATTCTATCGAAACAGAAACTTAATCCTTTGAAAGTCAGTGGTCAGACTTCAGATTGTTTAGATAGGGTATTTAAAACTTATTTTGATAATAAAATATTAGTTTTTCCTGCAACTTCATTCGCGTTATTTATAGCCTATGGCACTCGGGGATTAATGTAGCTATCGATCAATGAAAGAATTTTTATGACCGGATTATTAGTGCATACACTCCAGTTCAAAACTTACAAAGTTTGGCTAGATGACGCCCGCAATGGTCCGCGTGGATCCGCGTGGATTTAGATGTTAAAATTCCCTGGGAACTTTTTCATTTTCTGAGATAAAAAGTAGCATATATCCGGGACGCAAGCTAGGTCTCTATGCCAAGCCGGTTTTAAGCAAACAAGGGGTGATGGTAGGTGGAAGAAATCCATGTCCAGAAATGGACATCGGATGACGGATGACGACAACGACATAAAAGTGTATAGAGAAATTATATCAAACACAATAAAATTTATGATCAAAAGTTTTTATCATTGTTCACTTCATACGTCATGTTAATGGGTTGGTGAAGCATTAATGGACACATAAACAATTCATAGTACGGAAGGTTTTGACCCAATTTCCCTCGACTATACAATATTATAATGTTACTTAATACAATTAATAATACCCCTAGACCCCTTTCGGTGTTGAAACGCGTTAGTTTTGACGGCCGTTTTTGCGTCATCATGCGTAAGATCGCATCGTTAGCAAAATATGTAACAAAATACCCCCTTTTTTATAATTTTTATTTATTTTTATATCCATACTAATATTAAAGATGCGAAAGCGTGTCCGTTCGTCTGTCTGTCCATTTTTCAATGCAAATTCTGCGAGAGAAATGGAGTTTTGAATTGTACATTGCTCTGATAGTGCTTATTGCAGTCGCAGAGTGTGAGTTTAATTTTAAAGAAAAAATAATACAAGTAATATGTCTTGTTTAAACGAAAATATCTCTTATAGGAATAAGTGCCTCCCTGTCTACTCATTACTTATCTTTTTCTTTTTATTGTTGCTAATTTTTTGATTTTTGATTTCGTGTATAAGTACATACAACAAAACAGTGAATTAACAAAATAATTTGTCATCTAAGTAATTAGCATTATTTGATGTCAGTATCGATGAAAAAAGCTCGTTGTAATTAGCATATCGGCGCAGAGGTCCGTTCTAATCTCATAATAAGATTACCGGGAAATAGATTGATGCGCCCGGTAAGCTCATTATGAGTCCCTTGTTACCGTATTAATGACCACACTATTATCATATGTATGAAAATAATATATTGTGAAAACGTTAGCGTGCTATAAACTATTATTTAACTAGATGATACCCGCCCCGCGCCATTATCCGCGTGGAAAAAGCCTTTTTAATCCCGCGGGAACTCTTTGATTTGAGTAGCCTATGTTTTAAGTCAGGGTATAAGCTATCTGCATTCCAAATTTCAGCCAAATTCCTCCTGTAGTTTTTGCGTGAAAGGGTAACAAACAAACACACACACACACACACACACACACACACACACACACACACACACACACACACACACACATAAAAACTCCAGGCTCCAGATACTCTACATATTTGCACAATGCCTTCAGGGAGTGTATAAATACCTAAGTGTAAAAATGTACCAACAACAAAAAAAAGCATTTCTGTCACCATAAGAGGCCATTAACCGCGGTGAAAGGCTAACTTGTCATCAAGTAATAATATTTAGATAGTGAAAACTGTTTTATTATAATTGGCTCACTTCCTAAGTTTTTCCTTTGGACGCTAAAGCCATTGCTAAGCTACCACTGGATCGTAACATCAAGTGGCTTAGCGTCCCCTGGGGTTATTTCAACCACAGATAAAAATTCTGAGGATAATGACGTTAAAGGTCCCCAAGTTCAAAGAGTAAGTAGTACATTTTTGTGAAATGATGATTGAAAGTGAAGTTTGAATTGTTTTACAAAAATTTTTTTTTAACCATTCTGATTAAAAATAAATAATTAAATACGTCTTTACAGCGGTAACAGGTTTCTATAAAGGTGCTTTTCAACTTTACAGCAGCTTTTATAGTTAACACAGACAGACGGACAGTCAAACTGGATGAAGCTATAAAGGATCCTTGTTTTACTAAGGAATCCTAAAAAAGAAAAAGAATAATGGTTTTCGTATTTTTTCATTTTATATGTACATAATTGAATTTTTTCAGCAACGAAATGGTACGCTGAAAAGGTACGGATTTTGTTATAATCCGCTTATCAGAGAGTATTAAAACGAGTATGTCGTAACATAAAATTTGTATGATACTTGAATTGCAAAAATGTAACGCTTAAAAGGATGATCGCACTGTAAAACTGGTACCTACCTACTTAAGTGCCGGACGTGTCGCATTGATCAGGGCTCAGGGATTTTTGATAAAGTGCTGCTTGAGGCAATTTCGGCATAATATGATTGACTCGTCGATGAGAATGCTAATGATCTGCTTGTAAACAAAGAAAACAAGGTACAAAAATTAAAAAAAAAACATTTAAAAAATTGGTTGTCTGTAAAGTCGGTTTACTGACGATAGTTGAACGTGACAACAAAGGCCGATTGTGCTTCTTTGTCGCTCGTTCCGCGCTCTCGCTTGCACTTCAAGCCTTACATGGAACGCCTCAGAGCAAGGTAACGCCGCATGAGTCATGTTTTTTCGTGCGTGCAGCCGGCTCTATCGAATTATAAGACGTTATCACGTCAAAAAATTGAATGATCTGCTCGTGTTAAATTTTTAGTTTTTTTGTATTATTTTAAATATGATGTATGAAAAATCCAGATATATCAATTAACTACTTAATTATTATACTAGCTGATGCCCGCTCCAAGACTACTTTCGCCTGAATTTATGTATTCCTATGGGGACACTTTCATTTTTTTGTATAATGTAGTCTATATCGCACTCTAGGTCTTTATCAATGCAAAAATTCAAGTCGATCTGTTGCTCCGTTGCGACATGAGTGAAAGAGAAATAAACAAACATACTCACGCATTTATAATTTGGGTAGTGATTCTGAATACTATATCTATAGCTGTTAACGCCCTTGTTAAATTGCTACGTGGCTTGCGGGTCGTCTCTCGTATGCGATCACCGTTATTCGGTGCCTGTTGATTATGAGGGCTGGCATCTCGATGCCGCCATTCATATTTTCACTAACTATAAACGCGGCAGTGGGCTCAACGCATAGTACCTACTATAATGTGCGGTCAGCCTTATTAGGTACGTTTTGTAATGTTGTGATAAGTGTTTAATAAAAACAAACGCTCGTAATAAGCTGTTTGTGAGATATTTCGGCACGTTTGTGTCCATGCTATCATTACCTTTGTATTGTTATCATTATCTGAACAGTTATAGTAGGTGTTGTGTGTAATTGTATGTTTCATGTGATAGAACATAATAGATGGGAATTATACTGTTGAAGATGGACACCGAATATTTAGTCGATTCGCTAATATGCACTGTTAGTTCATGTCAGTAACTGGACGATAGCCTTATCGATTTTTGAGGTCCGAATTTGAACTTAAACAGTAGGTAGTGCCTTGAGCACCTGATAATAATGAATTATTTGTTAATTACTTTATTACAATGCCCGTGACTTTGACTGCGTGTATTTAGGTTTTTTAAAGATCTCGTGGGAAATCTTTAATTTTCAAAAAAAAAGTAGGTTTTATCCGTATACGCCAAGTGTGGAATGCAAAATATTTATATACCAAACGTAAAAAAGATAATTGATCTAGGTAAAGTGAAAACTAAGGCAAAGGATTAATATGGGATATTCACGCATGTGCATCCACCGGTTTTGGTAGTCAATAGATATTATGGTTATGCATAAAAAGGTAAATGTGAACTATGCGTCGTTTTTAACAAAAACTATAACACTATCTTTGCTGAAAACTTAAATAATATAATCTCTTCTAACTTCTATAACTTTTGCGTTTAAAGCTTTTAACCGCACATTTACCTTTATTTTTATTTTACTATGTGATTAGAAAAACATCAGGGTTTTCTCTGCAGATTCATACCTATAATTTGTGTCCACATATAAATTCAATTCTATTATAATAAGTTTTCTTTGATCATAAAATATATTTCACCTTAGTTAATCTCGAGCTAAAATCAAAAGAAGAGTTTCATCTCGATGAACAGAGTTGATACAAAATATAATATTCAAAAACATAAATTCTTAATCTGCTGCATTTTAACCTCAGTCAAAAGGCCAAAGGATCTTTTGTAATGAGCAAAGCATGAATATTCATGGGGCTCCGCTCTTGCTCCACGCTATTTGTCATTTGCATAATACTCATTGCTCAGTTGCTCAGTGCCTGAGATCCTCTTTTGGTTACTTTGTCTATTTTATATTTTCCATATTGTTTATTAGCGATCGTCTTGCTTCTGTTGTCTTTGTAAACTTACAGCTTTGTTTAAACCAACTTTTTAACCGACCGACCACTGAAAAGGATATGGTTCTCAATTCGGTCCGTTTTTTAATGTATTACACCGATTTCTCCGAGATTTCTGGACCAATTTCCATTATTACTTTTTAAATTAACAGAAGAAGTTTGCGAGGTCCAAAAGTAGATCTAATTTTAAGTCTGTCTTCAGAATATAAGCTATACAGTACACTAGTTCTATTACAGTACTATTTAATACCGTAAATTAAATAGTAAACGAAACGTTAGATTAATGTTAACAAGTTATAGAATATCTAGTTATTAACGCCAACAGTACAATGTTTTGTAGTAGGTAAAACTTGTACAATAAGTAAGACTCAAGTAATTGGTTTCATTAACTGTAAAAGAGAATGTCAAACAACAAAAAACGCCGAAGGTCTATTCCTTGTTAAAATTTGTTCTTTTCTTTTCTCCGAGTCTTTTTAACAGGGTAACATAACACGTCCGTGTTAAAGTGTCCTCCTTAATTAGGGCGTGTTGATAGTAATCGGAAAACTTGCAAGAAACGTGAAGAGGACAGAAGGGGAGTGCTGACCCCTTCTTGCCTCGCCTTGAGTGTTGGATCGAGACAAGTTCTCATCGTTATTTATTAAGTTAACTGGCGCTATTAGAAAGCAATGGAACAATAATTATTATACAGATCCTGTTTCTTTAGCAAAATTAAACTTAATTTTTTTTATGCATAGTATTGGATTCCATACTACTAACCTAACTCTATAGTACTAACCTAACCCTATAGTACTAACCTAACCCTGTTACTAACCTAACCCTTATAGTTTCGCCATGTCTATCTGTCTGTCAGTCCGTCCTTCTGCGGCCTAACTCAGAGACTATTAATTAGTAATAGTATTAAAATGTACCTACTTGAATTCGTATTTTCATTGAATCTATGGAACCCTGACGATAAAATGCTTTTTATGAAATCAATTTATTTTCGTTCAATGGAGTTATTTGATTTTTTAACAGCCTATAGATATATTGTATATATTGTGTCTGGTGTAATCACAACATGAAATACTAAGTGATTCACTACGGCTTCGCATGTGTTTCGCAGGCTTCGTGTGAAAATGTATTTATACATCAGGTGAACCGCCAGCTCATTTGCACGCTATTTTTATTTGAAAAAAAATAACAAAATGTCCTAAATGGCGAAAAAATCGTATTCAAATATAGATTAGAATACGTGCAAATATAGTGCAAACGTGCAAAAAATCGTATTCAAATATTGATTAGAATATGTTCAAAAATAGATTAGAATACGTACGATAATAATAAGAACAAAGTGATCCTATAAGGGTTTTTCCTTTTGAGGTACGGAACCCTAAAAATTACAAAATGTCCTAAATGGCGAAAAAAATTGTATTCAAATCTATTGACTTAGATGTTTATGTTAAAAACGGCTTGATACAGACAAATGTTCTCGTAGATTGCAATTTGCTTTATACTGTGAAGAAATTACTGCCTTTTCATTTTCATTATGTTAGCTTAATGTTCAGTTTTGTCTTCGTGATTAATTTAAGAAGACAAAGATACCCAATTTTTGTAAAAGCTTTGCTTAGTTTTGCAAATACGGCTAAATTGACAAGGCCTGTGTAATTTAGTCTGAAATTGAGTCTCTGTTAGGTTAAACTTTCGTGAAGTTACATATTGAACTTTCTTAAGAGTTCAGTAGAATCGTGATGAAATAAATAGAAATCTTATTCATTTGAGTATATAGATTTAAATTCATTAATAGGGCGCTATTTTGGATTTTAGCATTTGAAATATAGAGTGTGATAATATATAATTGTATATAATATGTTTATGTACGTAAAGCTATACCTCACTGATTTGGCGACTTCGTAGAGTTAAGTTTTTAAAAATCTCGTAGTCCAACTTCTTGATTTTTCTGTGAGAAGTAGCCTATGTCAGTTTAGAGGTCTTTAGTTATAGCCATGCAAACCATCACGTCAATCTGTTATTGAAAGACAATCCAACAAACCAAGAAACAAACACATTTTCGCAATATTAGTTGTATTGACGAAAGTTTAATAGCTTTTTAATGTCTAGACTTGTAATAAGTTTTGGTCACCCATAAAATTGATCTACGATTTTTAACTTCCAGTCAATCTAAATGTTACTAAGGCTCAGAATTTTAAAATGTACATAAGCGTAAATATACCTCTTAGTTCTATGATTTGCAAACGACATTCGACCTTAGAATGGTAATGCAATTTCATAGTCGATGTTCCCAACTAAAACTATTTTTCACACTTAGTATTCTGGTAAGACACGATTACCAATGAATATTGTGGAGAATACCATTGTAAAGAATATGCATGTCAAATAAAAACAAAATTTATCATTGCAGCTCTGTGGGTTCTCGCGTTAGTCTCTGAATAAGGTATTCATGTCGTGCGGGCTAGACGTGGTGCCTTTGCATCTGTTTTACATACACAGACCTTTACTGAAGGACAGGTATAAGTGAGTGGCGACATAAGTTTATACTGGGAATTAGAAGGTACTTATAGGGCAAAGAGGTAGGGAATTAAGTTCTCTTTGCTTCGTATTCGTATTTCTGAATAGCGTAACTCGTAACCTTCCATTATCGTAACATATCAAATGGTTTTCTTGGGATAATAATGCCGCGAGCTCCCTGATTTTTCCGCATCCTATTTGATTAAGGATTGACCTACACTTCTAAAGTGGATTAGAGCCCGAATATTCTTGACAAACTAAGATTTATGTTTTAGGTACAGTTGAAATTGGCATAGAAAAGGCTCAAAGGATGCATGACACGCCTTGTGCAGTCAGCGTTCGTCATCATCGTCATCATTAGCAATCAATATACGTCCACGGCTGGATATAGGTCTCTTATATATCTTCTACACTCCATGGTTTTGCTTGAATTCAGAGGCTCTCTGCGACTTGTTTGATGTCGTCTATCCACCTAGTAGGACTAACCAACGCTTGCATGAGCTATTAAACAGACAAACTAAAACAATTTCAAAATAGTAGAAATAGAAATATTTGCCGATTGTGCTACTAGATACATAATAGAAATACTCATTAATTCAATATAGAGCTTTGTGAGCTTCGATAAATTATAATTTATTGAAGGAGCGGGGTGAGAACACAGACTAATAGAAGGCGAAGGCCTTCCTCTAGCGGTCGATTTTAGAATACCGATAAAGTATATATATACCTACTACTTATCAATAGTTATTTGACACAAACACTAGACGAGACTACCATGGAACCGACCAAACCGCGACCTCAAGACCGACACTAGATAGATGCCATCCTAACCGCCTGCAGAATAGTTGAAGCATAGAATAATGAGTAAATAGTCCAGGTAGCCCAAACTACCTGAAAGCAAAGAGACTCAGCGTCAAGAGTCATATTCCTACAGACTGGCAGGTCGAGGGAGACCACAATTGAATCAGGCATAGTTAGACTATTTTCTGAAAAACGTTCGATTTGACTTGATCGCGGCTTGGAAAGTTTTTCAGAAAATAAGTACCTACATTATAGAGTGAGTACGAATAGAGAAAAGTTTGTGAGCCCTGAAATTGTATGGCATAATTGGACTATCCATGGTGACTTTGGGAGATAACAGGTAACAAATATGTAAAAAAATCTTACGTCAAAGTAAAAGGCTATTTTTTAAATATTTTCTCCAGAATAGAATTAGAAATCGGGTCATGCATTGCCAGACGCTTAGTGTCATGGCAACCC
Organism: Maniola jurtina; assembly: GCF_905333055.1. Taxonomy (NCBI): domain Eukaryota; kingdom Metazoa; phylum Arthropoda; class Insecta; order Lepidoptera; family Nymphalidae; genus Maniola; species Maniola jurtina. The sequence goes on along the minus strand of NC_060046.1, from coordinate 5,874,461 downwards.
CCTGCCAGACGCTCATAAAGTTTAGCCACCATGTTACAAACTTCGCTTATCGTTCCTCCCGGTGTTGGTGACAATACGCAGAGAAACTTTCAGCTTTTATAAAATAACGGAGATCTGGCTACCGTAGTATCTAGGCATTAGAACATAAACGTTTCAGCTCGCACTACGTTCGTATTTGCATATTTTACCTTTCCTTAAGTGTTAAAGGAACTTCAAACGCGGAATCTACTAAACAAATTGTCGGGGCCTATTTGAAATGTTTAACCAGAGAGCTGTTATATTTCTAGAGCAGCAATGTCACGCAAAATAGAGTCATCTGTTGTAGAAGTTTCACTGGTCCTGTTTTTGCTTTGGCAGTGGAGTGGGAGGGGCGGACCGCTCTTGGACTCAGGTTAATAAAATCCCAAATATATTCCGTAAGTAAAAGAACCACTTCGGTTTTGGAGACCCCTGAAAAAAAATCAAAGAGTGAAAATTTTAGAAAATACCACATGATCGTTTCTGTAGACTTAAATAAAATAAATGCATGCTATGGAAAGTTGCGTGCCCGAAATGGAAACCCAAATATATGTACTTCTAAAACTATATTTTGACAACTGTTTGTTTCCCTAAAATTAAAATAGATCCTTACATACATATTTATTTAAGGCGCTTATCACCTAATACAATGAGAAAGTGGTCCGTGAGGCGATTTTTAGACGTCTGGTTGCTGCTCTATTGTCCAACTCGATGTATGCAACCGTACCTTTGACGTTTATATAAAGCTTAGCAGCGGCATTTCCCTTTGAGAGGCGTTCCTACGCTCAACGTATGTACGTACTAGTATACATAACGTGCCACATTAGTTTGTTTTTCTGCTTTGCTAATATTTATTTTTGCTCGTAAGCTTCGGTAAAAATGGCGTAATGGACAGAAAATAGTGAGAAAATGTCTTGAAACAGTTAGCAAAAAGTGTTACAAGTTAATGCTTCTCCAATTCTCTAGCTATACCTACTCCAATATAAATAACCAACAGTTTCTAAATCCCATCAGTTATGGTGGTCAGGTCCCTTGCAGAATCAGGATTGAGAAGTTGGAATCCAAATTTTTATGAGACAATGTTACAAAGTTTCTCTGCCAATTAAAAAAAAATTAGCACAAATCTGTTCAGAAATCTTGGAGATATCGGTACATAGGTAGAAAAACACAACTCCTCTTTTGAAAGTCGCTGAAAAAGTAGTTAATACACTCCAAATAACCATAATATGAGCTTAACATGATGTAGTTATGTCGAAATTACAGACAGACACTTTAATTTTATTTATTAGTATATAGACTAGCTTTTATTCGCGACTTAGTCTGCGATATATACCTATCTATATTATAATTATTAACCTTTGTTTTAAATTCTGCATAAAGTAGCTTTCTAATGGAGAAAAATTATTATTAAATTCGTTCGGTTCGTTAGTTTCAGAGTTTATCGATTACCTACAAATAAACATTAAATCTTTCGTCCCTATAATATAGTACCTATTACCTATCTAAGATGAATGTTATTAAAAAGGAAAAAAACCGTTCATAAATAAATGTAATTGGTTTCTTGTATTGAACATTAAAAAAGTTTTATAAATCTCAGCTTATAATAATTGTATTTTTCTCAGACGTCGACATCAAAACAACCCAATAAATACTAGAAAGTTTAAATGTGTTCGGAAGAACTAAGTGCTTTACTCGGAGTCTTCGCTTGTGAAATAAATCAAAAGCGAGCTTCCAATTAGCGTCGTGTTTCAAATAATTAATTATTACGGAAAGTGTTCGCATTTTGTTGGGACTTGTTAAAGTCGTACTTTGTAGTTAAGATCATGTTTAAGTGAATGCCATTTTCAAACTGGTATCTGATCTGAGCCAATTTGAATCGTAGGTAATCATCTTAAAATAGTGATAATCATAATACTTACCTGTACAACTTTCGTGAAAGTTTGTTCGGTGAATGCCCAACTAGCCATAGCTGTAACCAGTCAGTCAATCAGTGGCCATGTAACCGTCGAGTCGTCGCCCATGGTTGCCACGAGGTTATGACTAAAGACTCCGAATAGGTTCGACAGTAGTCGGGCTTCCACCGATCAATTTGAAATTTTTCTTAAATGGGGAAACTTATTTAAGCTTTATTTTTTACTTTACTCGTATACAAGTTAGCCCTTGACAATCAAGTATTCTAAGTATTTTTACTAATTCATACACGGGTGTCTGAAAGGAAACAAAGGGTGGGAGAGAGCTAATCTCTTCAGACGAAGTCTTCGTATAATAATGATAGATCTTCACTTAAGATAAGTTCGTTTAATCATCAATATGCTTCGTCTTCGAGATTAGAATACTTGTACAATTAGATATATGACATTTCTAAAAAAAAAATCATAATAATCATTATAATTTCACCCGGTGGTACCTAAAGGAAGGTAGTCTAAGATGGGTGTAGGATAACCTGGATGGGCTATGGGAGGTAACGCTAAATGTCTTGGCGGCACGGCTTTGCTGGTATCGTGGTAACTTACCATGGCCGTAGCCTCCCACCAGACCAGAGACCATTTAGATAATATAAATACCTAACTACTAAGTACTAGTTCCCGTGGGAACTGTTTGGTTTTCCTGGATAACAATTTGTCTATATAACATGGACGCAAGCTACCTCGGTACCTTTCATACAAATCGATTGAGTCGACGGGTCTTTAGGAATCCCGCGGGAACTCTTTGATTTTCTGGTATAAAAAGTAGCCTATGTCCGTTCCCGGAATATAAGATAACGCTGTACTAAATTTTGTCAGAATCGGTTAAACTGTTGGGCCGTGAAAAGGTAGCAGACAGAAAGACAGACAGATGGAGAGACAGACACACTTTCGTATTTATTATATTAGTATGGATTGATTCATGAGAATTTTTTTAAACCGCAACACAAGTCTAAAAGTAAACAGATTTTTTAAAGTTCACCCAATATTTTGATCAATTTAGATCCCCATAGTCACGAAGAAATCTTAAAATTAAAAGATACTACTGAATTTACAATACCAGAAAATTTATTAAGGAAATTAGTTCTCGGAAAACTGTTGTACAACGATTTGTACGAATGTCAACTGTGGCTTACGGTTCAAGTTTCCTTGAATTAACCCTGTAAGAGTGATATGGGGTAAAATTGACTCATGCAGGGTAAGTTGCTTAGTGTTAATTTACTTAATGAATTGAATACCTATATACCTATTTAAATAAACAAACTGTTTAGAAAAGCCACAGAAGTTCACCAACGTAAAATTGCAAACATATTAATCTGGAGGCTGAGCATCTCGATAACACGGACGTCAAAAAATCGGTCAAGTAGTGTCAGACTAGCACAGAAAGGGTTTCGTACCACCCTAGAAGAAATAACACTTTTAATATTTGTTTAATTTTAATGGCTACAATTTTGAAATTTTTAGTATTTGTTGCAATTGAAATATACCTATGGGTCACGATAATACAAACCCTATAAAGGAGACTCAAAAGAAAGGTCCCAAACATGCTCAATATTATCAACCGCTACGGATGTATTAGCTCGTAGCGTGTCACCGTTTTGTTCGTCAGCTACTTACTCACTTGTTTTATATTATGTCTTTGCTATCGAACAAGACACAAGTATTCAAAGTTGAATTTCTCTAAATAATGACATTATCTTTCAAAATACGCGGATGCGAAAGAGCTATTATTTAGCCGTATCTTTTCTTTGTCTGTTTCATGCAAAATGAGCTTTCAAGTGTTATAGGTATAACCTTTTTTTTATTATTTTAGTACCTACAATATAATAGTTACGGCGTTACAGTATGATTGAAGGGTGTTTCTCTTTCTTTGCGTCGCATTGCTGAGGATGGCGAAATCTTTTCCGAAAATCACAATAAAAATAATTATAATTTGTTTAATTTCTCTACTGAACTTGAAACTCCTTTATACGCGCTGGCGATTGTGTATGTGTAAATTTTCAAGGTCGCGTCACCGACATGGTGATGATAATTTATAAATTATGATCTTTTAATTTTTGAAAATAAAAAATAATCATACTTTTAAATTGTCATTTCTTTCGGCAGTCAGTTGGGATTTTTTTTGAAAGCCACCGTTGGTTGAACAAATGGTTATACTAGAATATCACCTGACGCGACTTATTTCATCAAGTTACTTCTTCAAATATTAGCTAAGGATCCCAGATTATTGGCAAAATTACTATGAAAGGAACGCAATCTTAATATGATTTCGTTTGTGGTTTATTTTTGATCCATTCTTTTTACCACGTTTCCATTAGTAACTTCACTCGCGCAGGGTTACACAAATGTTGGTAACGAGGAAAATAAAATGATTTGTGGGTAAACGAGTGAAATAAAAGAGTGTGGTCGGAAGCGGGCTCAGTGCCAAGGGCGTTTTTGGAAAACGTTTTTACTTGGAAGCAACGGTTTCGCTTGAACTTACATTGCAAACGCGTAAAATGAAATAGTTTTTGGTGAATATCTTCCTTGGGCTTTATAATATTATTATAAATATGAAGTTTATTGTATCTTACTTTACTTACTTCGTATCATACTTTTACATACATGCCTGAAAATAATCTTGTTAATTTACTTAAGTTCATCACCATATTATTTAATGCGACGAATTATACTTAGATAGGTTCTTAAACAGGGGGGGTTTATTACCACAACAAAACTACAATAACAACACAATATCATGAAATAAATTGCTCATAAGCGACTTTATCACTTGAAACAATCTCTTTAGACAACCTCACTGGCATTTCTTTAATGACGTCACTAATATTGCTAAACTGTAACAAAAGTATAAATAAAGCAACAAAGGTTCCATACACGACTATGCATATTTAATTTAAGTGGCTCTTCCAAGCGACCAAGTATTCAAGGCTGAAGTTCTTTAAATAATGACATCATTTTTCAAGAGACGCTGATGCGAAAGAGCTATTTAGCCGTATCTTTTCTTTGGCTGTTTCATGCAAAATGGGCTTCCAAGAATAGATCCTTTTCGTTTAAATAAATAATACTACGGCGTCGTAGTATGATTGAAGACTTTCTCTCTCTTCATACACCTTATCTTCGTTCTTTTAATGATGGCTGTTGTCATCAGAGCAAGCCTATCACGCATTAAAAAAATCTCATTGTTGAAAGTGGTGACCCTTTTCCAGAACTCACGTGATAGAACGTCACGTCATTATTTTAATCGTAGGTAGGTATTTATGCCGAAGTGGCCACTCATTCGTGGACATCATTTTGAAAATCTATTTTGCTGAGTGACACGATACAGACGTGCATTTCAAGAATACAATGAAGCTTGTCTCAGTAGAGTTTGCGTTATTTAACGTCAAATAGTACTTACCATAAAAAAGTTCTCCCCTAGCGAATTACAGTAGAGTACTTTGTTCTACTGTTGATTTTAGTTTGCCAAAAGTGATGTTCCAGGCTTTGATTGTTTAGGAAAAATATGCTATAATATCACAAAAGGAAAAATAACGGAATGTTTTTCTAAACGAGTTACAAAAATAACAAAATATTTTGACTGCCCTGTGTAAACAGTGCTTCAATAACTTCGATTTGAGATCAGTTTTCGCGTCAGTAAATTGGATAAATTGGATAGCCTTCACTCAAAGGTTTCTCCGAATCGATCCCACATTTCAAACAGTAATGTAGAGAGGGACTAATTGTTTTACGACTTTTTGTTTTAAGACTTTTTCTCTCAGCAAGATACACTATTACCGTGACGATGCAATTTATAATTTGGCTGAATAATTTAAGCTGTTAATAATTTTAAAGCGCTGCTCGAACTTTTTGTCGTGGCATATTTTTTTAGGCGAGATGTTGTAGATGTGCTTGTCCACACTCCACAGTGCTTAAATCTTACTGCAAAATCTGGCTGATAAATATCATTAAAAGATAATAACTATTATAAAAACATAGGAGTCATGACTTACGATCCTGAGGGCTGAGAGGACTACGGGAAGAGAAAGAGTAAGCGCGTCCCATCTTAGACCACATCATCACTTTCCATCAGGTGTGATTGTGGTCAAGCGCTTGCCTATAGTGAATAAAAAAAAAAAAAAGAGTCGTAGCAAGCATAAACAAACTTTAAAGGGCTATTACTTGTCACCTAGTGTGCCTAATTCCTTAAATAGTAGAATCATTTGATTTAGCTGGTATATTTAAATGAGTTTCAATAAAGGCTTAAATGACAAGGGTCCGTTTTGAAAACAAATCTGATCCTCGAATTAACCTTTCCGATGAAAGTTTGTTATAAGAAAATTTAATAGTGCTTAAAAGCCCAAACGATTTGACGGGAGAAAACATGCGTAGTTGTTGGTCCGATATGGGGCTTCGAGCACGCAAACAAGCAAATAAGCTATTTAATAATCAAACGAAAATATATGGTACTTAAATTATATACGTCCCATTTGTTCCTTTGGTCCGTTAAAAATCATTTTTCATAATATTTTTGGACATCTAACATCTGGTTGTTCATGTCAAGATAACGAGGAAATGTTCCGTTTAGTAGGTATAGCATTTGTTATAAAGCCGCTTATCTGCTATTATGGGTCTGCCGTAACATAAAATTTATATAATGAGGGTACAACAGATAAGTTTTTTAGGGTTGCGTTTGTTAAAAACATTAAGAGGAAACCCTCAGATATATTTGAGAACATTCTAGTGTTAGTTTAAAACTTTAGCTTGGATAATGGTAGACCGAGATGATTGGGAATCATAATTCACGATATACGCTGGGTTTATTTCGCTATTTTTTGCGAAACGGGGTAATAACAACAGGGCTAAACAGCTCATGCTAGGTGAAATCCAATTTACGTAATATTTCAATGTTTCACCTATTTTTAACTTCTGTCACAATTTAACAATAAAACACTAGTGTAAAATAAAAGATATTATCTCCAGATTAGCTCCAGTCATGCAAAGATCATTTTTAAGAAGTGAATATTATATTCTTTGCATGTGTAGCTATATGTGCCATTTATGCGCGTAGTAACACAGACTGAATCCATTTACACTTTCACTGTATATTACGCACCTTTGAACAAAAACTTGCGGTTCGTTGCCAATCTTTATAATTTGTTGTGTAAAGCATATTACCTGAGCATATTACAGCCTGAGTATCAAAAAGGCTTATTATATTCGTAAAAAAGAAGTTTAAAAGTAACTTTTAATTTACGAAAGAAAGCCTTAACAGAAAATTAAGGGTTATTATTGCGCGGAACATACAATGCGAGAGACCAACACGCACTTGACTGGCTTTTTGCTCTTGTAATGTAATGTTAAGGGTTTAATAAAAACGAACGCTTATGAGCTGTGGTAGTATTCGCTGAAACGTTTTCGACATTTTCAATTGATGTTATCTCCCATCCGTGCGTGTGTTGTCGTTATTATATAAACGGTTATTGATAGGTACTATGGTTTTTCTCTTTGATCATTTATATCATACGAGGGAAAAATAACTGTTATTTTGTAACAGTATTACCTACGTTTATTTTTTCATTGAATTGTATGACAAAGGTTCTCGTAGGATATCATGTGGTATAATAGTTCTAAGTAATAGGTGGGCCGGATAGAAAAGCTCGGAAACCCACGCTTGGCATTTCTTTATATTGTGTTCAAATTATAAATGAAGGATATTTTTTTTTTTTTGTTGACGCTGGGGAATGCATTTACGCATCCCCCCCGGAGGGAGGGTATGTGGGACTCGCCGGCCGAGAGGCGACCGGAATACCCACTAAACCCCAGCGGCGCTACTGCGCGTCGCCTGACGACTGGGTCACGGGAACGGCCGAAGCAAACAACCGCGACCCAGCCAGCGACGTCTGCCGAGGCAGACCCTCCACCGGGGACCTGCTCGGTCCCCACCACCGCACTTCCGGGACGCATCAACGAAGTGCGTCCCCCGACCCTGGGACGCGCATGTCGCCCGTGTCCCGTCCTACGCTTCGTCCACTGTGCCCTCTGCTAGTCAGAGGGACACGCGGAGAAACCTCCCCCCCTGCCAGGTCATTAGCCATAGCCAACAATATCTCCCAAGAGAAATTATTAGCCATGTCCGTAGAACAAGCGATAATATATCTGAACAAATCGCAAAGCTAAAGTGTCAATGGGCAGGGCACATAATGAAACCATTTTTTTTTATTAGTCATGTTTTACATATTTACAAAAAAAATGATTACAATCTGAATTTTTCCGTACACCAGTGCGACCTTTGTGAGATAATATAAAAAAATATTCAATTTTAGAAATATTTAAAATTAGTTTTTAACCTAGTTTTTTATTTTAGTTAAACATGGTCCTGTAACTTAATGATATAACAAGATCTAAAGCTTTTAAGCTCTTATCACATTTCGTAGACAAAACATCTTATTGTCCTCAACTTTTGTATGTTACTGTGTTAAAATAATTTGATATTACCAACATGTTTGAGTCTAAATAGTAACTAAACACGAATTTTGTGGTAGCGGTGTACATAAACTAAGTTAAACATGATTTTCACTTTCTCAAGTGACTCAGGGGTATCCAAACTATGTAGGTAATAATTTCATACCAGCTATGCAAAATACAAAAGTCATAACTTTTTTGTTAATTTTTATATCATACAATATTATAGTAAGAAACAAATTTTTAAAAAAGCTTAAATGTTATTATACAAGATTTTCTAGAATTCTAAATGGAATTGCCTCAGTCGTTTTGTGAAAACAACCCAGAAACGTAATTATGCTAATGTAGTCTTAACTTAGGAGTTCCGTTGGAGGAGTTGTTTTTAAAACCCGTGGCTTGTTTGTTGTCGTTGTATAATATTGTTGTCTTAATGGACGAAGTTGCGGAAAAAATTGTGGCACTGCTAAATACCCCTTAAAACGATAAAGTTCTAAAACTTCATATTATTAGTTCAGTGTTCACGATGTCGCATTTCAATAGAAGTGTGATGTGCCAAATATTGCCGACTTTATTTTTAACTACAGTTACGAATAGTCTATTGCTTGTGTGTGGATTTCAACTTAGGTGCAAAAGTAAAGCTGTTGTTCTTACCTCGATCCCTGTACAAGTAAATTTTAATATGCACTATTCTGGAGTAGATTTTTCTATTATAATTAATCTTCATTTAATGGGCTTCTTTCAGCCTGTTTCGAAGTAGTTAAGTAACCTCATATTATAATGGAAATTCCAGTATCCTCTACTATATTCAAAACCAATTTTTTTAGGATGCAACTCGTTTTTGCTTACTATGTGCTTGCCAGTGTCATACTAATTATTACGGCTTCATTAAATACGAATTTTGTTTTAAATAGTCCTTCTGTTCTATAAATATTAAATACTAATTTAGTGCAATGGTATCTAGTGCCCAAACTATTCGGTAATATAACATTACGTATTATAATATCGAATATACGTAGCTTCTAATACTGGTATAAGTTATTATTATTATAGTATAATTACGTTCCGTACAATACGATAGGTAGGTACGAAGCTCTGTAGTAATATTATTGTCGTAGAGAAAGGACCGGATCAATACATTGATAGGTGAACGGCAAACCAGATATAATTGTCTTGGATCATTGCCAATTTCCTCTGCGGCGATTTATAATCTGTTTACCTACTGTACTAATAGTAGCAATTTTGGGCTATGACTCAAACTTGCTGTAATAATTCTGCTCCAGAGACAATCACAACCATATTACTAGGCTGTGTCACATACCTACTTATTGGTCATAATCGGGTAGGTAGGTATATACTTAATATATTGTTTGTCATGATGATGTGAAAATAATACAACTACATTGACTTCCAAATATTAATTTATGGCCACACTAATCCACGGCACGGCTCAGCACCGCCCATTCCGCGCGATTCCGCCATTAAACCCATACGCGTAACGAACGTATGGGGAACGTATGGGTTTAATGAAAACTGCCATACCCCTTCCAGGTAAGCCCGCTTTCATCTTAGACTGCATCATCACCAGGTGAGATTGCAGTCAAGGGCTAACTTGTGTATGACTAAAAAAATTTATAAAAAATTGCGCTAGTTGCGCTAGCAAATGTTTTGTAAAAAATTTGAAAATGAGGGTATTATGATTACCATCCTATTATTTTGATATTCACTGAATGTTTTTGTGCTTGCCTTTTGTTCTATAAAGAAATCATTTGCAGAATAAAACATATTAAGTCTGAGTAATCATTTTCAGATTTCAGATAATTTTATTGTAATTCTCTCGAAGCGTTATAAAAGAAAGCTAATGGATGAAAAAGGAAACGAAATACAGTAAAAAGCGTCTTGGTATCTGTATTTATCTTACAAACTCATAAGTTTCTAAAACCAATTAGTGCAAAGATTAGACAAAATTCAAAGATGTTTGTTAAGTATTTAAACCCGGGACCCAGCGTGCGGTTAAAGTTCGACCACGGCAACCCTTTCCGGCAAACTTTAACCAAACAAGCAATTAAGCCTTCCAACACGATGTTGTATATAAGCTAATTAATAAACCTACTACTTCCTTACTTAGGCCCCGTATCCACTCAAGATAGTCAACTAATCAGATTTGTGAGTTAATGTGGTAATCTTTTCACATCATCTATTAAGAATCTGATTGGTCTGATCGATCTAAATAGGTACATCTCGACTCATGTATGCTTTGGTAGATACTGGGTCTAAAGCTTTAAACAAACTTAAACAAACAACATGCCATGAATAAGGGTCCTATGTGGCTGCTAGAATTTGTAATTCAAGGAAAGACTGGTATTAAGCGTACTTCTGGAGTTGCGCATCAGTCACAAGCTTCAGTGTGTAGTGCTTCATAGATTTTTTGGTGTTAAAAATCGTCAACGAGTACGTGTGCTTTAAGTCAAAGTCAAAGTCATTTATTCAAATTGAGTACTATTGTACACTCTCTAATTGTCAAACAATGATGTAGTGGTGATAATTAATTTTAAATAATTAATAAATTACGTTAACTTAAAACTAAAGCTACTAGGGTTCTAAACGGTGTGACACCTACATATTTATGGTGACACCCTACCATACTTTTCCGTCTCTGCACTACTAGGCGTCTACCAAGGCGTAAAAAGTCATCGAAAAGCTCAACAATTTTCTTGACAGACAAAAGAGCCTGTGTCCAGTAAAGTAAGAAATACAGTTTAATTCCTCCGTAATTTGCGTCGTAAAGTCACAGTTTTAAAGATAAGCAAAACACGAAAACCTTGCCCGATTTACGAGCACTTCTATTTATGTTAGCGCTGCCAACCCCTAAAAAGTAAAAAAGTTTCTCCGGGTTAAAAATGACTTCTTTCAGCGGTGCGAAACTCGCAACTCGATTTGTCTAATTTTAGGTAGAAGGACATTCCTATTTTACCGACAAAACTAAATTTAAGGCTTATCTTTTTAACCCCCGACCCAAAAAGAGGGGTGTTATAAGTTTGACGTGTTTGTCTGTGTATCTGTCTGTGGTATCATAGCTCCTAAACTAATGAACCGATTTTAATTAAGTTTTTTTTTGTTTAAAAGGTGGATTTATCGAAAGTGTTCTTAGCTATAATCCAAAAAAATCGGTTCAGCCGTTTGAAAGTTATCAGCTCTTTTCTAGTTACCGTAACCTTCACTTGTCGGGGGTGTTATAAATTTTTTATTAACACTTGTTATGTATTATTTTGATCATTATTTGTATAGCTGTAAATTTCTTTATAAATAAAATTTGTTAAGCGAAATCACTCTCAATTAATTACAGATAATATTAATTCACAGCAGTGTCTATGAATTTAGAAGGCTTTGTTTTAATATCCCTGTTCGAAACCATACAAGCTCTCGAGGCTTGACGTTTATCCCCTCGAGTCCATTCGGTGTCGGTGGCATTCGGGCTGTCATTGGGAATAGGAATGACATAAAATATGGGCAATAGAAATGAGAAAGCGCTCTCAAGATTCAAAACACGATGCACAGCTTTCTGCTCAGAAAAGTCTGCAAAACCAATCAAAAATATCTACTTACTTGAGTAGTGAATACTATTATTATAGTTAGAGCTCCTTTATAATTATCTTTTGAGTGAATTTGTGGTTACATCACCAAAAAAAATTAAAACCGTTTCAATTTTCAAAGTAAATAAAGTACTAAGTGGGGTATCAAATGAAAAGACAAACCTGTACATTGTAAAACAGGTTTTTATTTACTTTTATGCATATTTGTTTTTGATTTATCGTGCAAAATGTTGGAAGAAATACTCGAGTACGGAACCCTCAGTGCGCGAGTCTGACTCGCACTTGGTCGGTTTTTTATTTACAGTTAAACTGGAAATTTCCGTTTATGTAAAATAGAATAGCTCTTTCCGTGTTCGAAAGCAGACAAAAAAAGGGCATAACTTTAGCACTCGTTAGGTGAAAACTGCAACTCTACGAAAACTATTTCCATGAGAAATGGACGAGTTACATTTATTTTAACTTCTGAACTCAAATCAGCTTTACACTGGTACTCACTAAATTTGGGCGTTTACCTCGGAGCCTCCGAGAGCACGCTAAGTCGTCGGTTCCTTTGTTATGACTGGTGACTACCACTTTGATCTTGCACAATGCTAGGTGGAAATTCAAACTCAAACTGAATTCATTTATTCACAAAAGCCCACTTTGCTAGGACTTATGAAAAGTCAACTATATATATTTGTAGTGATTCTATAAGTCTATCTCTGGTTCGAAAGTAGATTCTGCTGATGAGAAACTAGCAAAAAGCTTAGCATTCATCATCATCATTTCAGTTAATCGTCGGCCCACTACTGTGTATTGTTCTGCTTTATACGAACGGGATTGAGAAGGATTAAGTCGTAGTACATACATCACGCTGACCAGTGCGGATTGGCAGATTTCACACACCTTTGAGAACATTATGAAACACTTAGACATGCAGGTAGTTTGTTGAAAGCATGCAAGTGGATGGTCTTCCTTAACTTTTAAAACAAGTGACATTAATTAATTGCTTAAAACGTACATAAAAAGTTTTTATCCGGAATTGAGCCCTGGATCTCCGAATAGGATTTAGGAACCAACGTTTTAACCAGGTTATTACCACTAGCAATTTCTAGTTTCAAAAGCAAATTTACAATAAATCTGTAAGAAAGATAACGTGTACATAATATGCATCTTTCAATAAGGAAAGTTGAAGGTGGAAGGGCCACTAAGAAGTCGGTCAAAAATTCAACCTACCAACCTAAATCAACGAATTTATAACCAGCGAAATCCTACCTGCTGGAGTAATTAATACAGACATTTTAAGTATTGCAAATAAGAAAGGTCTACTTGCATTTTAATAAAGCCCTGAAAACTCTTTTCGGAGGTAAGTACTGGTACCTACTGCGTGAATATTTATTAGGGTCGTTAATGAATCTGCTTTAAACTGTTCTGAATTCATTTGCCAACAGTTTTATCTTGCTCTTTATTGAAAAAATACGTTGCGGATGGAATAATTGGATGGATTGGGTGGGCACTATCATAAAATATCAATCTGTAATCTTCTGGCGTCCGTGTTTCCAAAATCAAAGTGAAATCATTTATTTCAAAATAAGGTAGGTACTTATGTAGGTACACTTTTTACACCTTCAACACCTTCAAGGCAAGAGTGGATGGGCATTTTCTAAGCAAACGCATTCCAACCTATTTCCCATTAAGCAAGCATGACTATCGTCAAACGCAAGCCTGTCTTACAATAAAAAAGTCTTAAGTTGGGGTCTACTGATAGCTGATGATGTTTTGGCCCTGCACCTGATTTCACTCCGGTTATGTCTTATGGCCGACCGAAGTGAATGTGAGTGTAGGAAATAGAGAATACATCTGTGTTACTACATACAATTCACATATACTTGTGCATTATTATACTTATAATATCTGATGCTTGCAGGAGAAAATTATTACTTCACTGGTCGTCACAAACACAGTACGAGTAGGTAGGTATAAACAAATAAATCAATACTTAGGGGAGCACGTGCAAAGCCGGGTTGAGTAATTTATTAATTAGCTTTGTTGATAAAGGGTATATAACCAAACAAAACAGTGATAGCCTAGTGGTTAAAACGTCGGCCTCCTGTTCAGAAGGTTGGGGTTTCAACCCCGGGCAAGCACCTCTTTTTTGTACTTTTTGTTTTAAGCATATAAATATCACTTGCTCTAACGAAGAAAGGCAATGGCAACCTGCATACCTGAGAGTTCTCCATAATGAAGAATCTCCATCTTCTCAAAGATGTATGAAGTTTGTCAAACTGCACTTAGCAAACGTCAAACCCAGAAGGGTTTGACGTTTGCTAAGGAGAACCTTTTGAGAGGAGACCTGTTCTCAGTAGTGAGCCGGCGATGGGCTGATCGTGATGATTATGATACAACCATATTACTTTGAAGCATAACAATTTGTTCAAGCATTTTCTTTAAACAAACTGTAGAAATACTTTTCTATCTTAAAGCTCAATTTGCTAAGATATCCAACGACAAGCGAGTAATTAGTTTCTGCAATAAGCTCGGTTTTAATTTAATTTCCGAAGAGTGAAAGATAAATTAATAACTAGGAGTTAACAAGAAACAGGAACTGCATAAAATATATTATTTCTTGTTTTTCCTTTCTTGAAATTAATGTCTCCGTGTTTACATAATAATTTATTAAAGGTAACTGAGTATTCAGTGGACCAATTTTCTTATTTTGTGGTTTAACGAGATATGAATCAAAATCATTCTATTAATCGTAATTACATGTACGCGTAGTTTCAGTGTGAAGCGAAGCATCCATGCACAGATGAAGATCCAAGACAGAAATTAAAAAAAAATCTGTCTTGGGTTTTATATCAATAATAATGCAAGAGACCTTTATATTTTCAAAATATATTTACTCAAAGTACAGAAATTATTCAGTTCCATTTTTAAGTAAAAATGTTTAATTTCTTCAAAGACGCAGTTTATATAAAAGTGGTGCATGGCCCCATAACTTCCATAAACTTGTAGGACGGGCTTTATTTCTAGGATAGAAGTTTTTATTGAGTCCAAACCAGTGTTTGATTCAGTTGACCCTTCAAAAGCACTCTGAAAAAAAATCTATTTTATAAGTAGTATTTAGTATTTAGTTGTATCTAATAACCACAGTTACAAAGCTATTGCATTTATAATAGTCTAGCTGACCAATTTCACAATTGGCACCGCAATGCGACCACGATCAAATCACATAACATAATAAACAACAAAATACGAGAAAGTATATATCCAATGTTCATTCTATTTGTGACCATTCCGGATGGCTGTGGTTATTAATAAAATACATCAATATTTTAACTTTGTTGGTCTACTGGAGACTATACTATAATATATATTATTGTATTATTGTTTCAACATATTGTATCTACATTTTATTGAATAAATCATTAATTCATTCATTCTTTCATTCATTCGTTCATTATAGTAATAGCTGATGCCCGCGACTTCGTCCGCATAGATTTAAGTTTTTAAAATCCTGTGGGAACTTTTTAATTTTCCGTGATAAAAAGAATGTTATGTTACTCTCCAGGACTTTAACTATTTCATGCAAAAAACCACGCTGATTCGATGCTCCGTTGCAGCGTGATTGAAGGAAAAACAAATAAACCAACAAACAAACACAGTTTCGCATTTATAATATGAGTAGTGATTTAGCTTATTAAACTACAGAATACAATGAAGCCAGATTGAAGCAAAAAAAGTTACCATAGCTTTTTGTGATCTCTCATTCAATAAGGATAATGAGAGTGAGGGAATAGCTGATATTGCACTTGTGTACACTATACACTTTACCAACTGACTGACGTTGGTACATTCAATTAAGCGCATGCTGGATGTTTGTGAAGCAATATATAGTGCAATGAATAAGAACGCCCCCATTTTCTACAAATTAATTTATTACCATGCTAACTTGAACGGCTTCAGCGCAGTTTTATTAAACTCCTAATCTTGTTTTATGTGACACGCTAAATTGCTTAGAGGCTTAATTTTATTCTATATCAAGCAAAAAATCATATTTTTCATAATAGAGTTTTGCACCACAAACTAATCGGGAGTAAGTGAACCCCAATTCCATTCCGCTAATGGATTTCCAGTTCAATAAAAGTGTGGAATAACCTTTTAAAGAGAACCAAATATTTTTCTCGAACGAAATCGAATACAAGCAGCGTCCTCCTAAACCTAACATTACAGGAGCGTTTGACTTTTATTACCTTGATTTTGTAAATCAAAATTATACTCGAAATTGAATTCTCAGAGTGGGACCATAAAGTACAATATCGTTTTCATAGCTTGAATGTTTTTAACGCGGTGGACGTGAAGCAATACAAACTGTGCTTTCTTTTTTTTAGAACACTAGGAAACTTGCAACTGATCGGGTTTGAGTTGTCCGTGGAAAATGTTTTAAGCTTTATATAAAAGAGGGAGGACCATTACTATAGACAGTACCTCTCAAAGAATACTAGGTAGAAGATGATACTTATATTTGAATTATACACACATTACTTTAAATTTTGGTATATTTAATACAAAATTATTTTCTTGATGTATTTTGTCAATGCACCTATGGCCGTAAGCAAGGGGGATTTTGGGGAGAAATACTACATATCTATGGAAGTACCGGATTTGAAGCGAAATAATTACTAAAAAAAATTAGTCGCAGATTTGACAGGATTGCAATTCCCTTGGGTATCCTACCCGGAGCGCTTTTGATCGCTAGTTCACTTACCTACTGCCAATCACCAAAATTTAAGATATGTATTTATATTCAGTAAATACTTAAGTAGGTACTTAGCGACTGTATAAGAAAACAGATTATGAATAGTACCTAATTTTGCCGAATTAGACCGTATAAAAGGATGATTATGATCATAACATTCATAACTTAGCAAAGCATAGTTCAACTGAAAACATTTATATTCCCGTTTACATGTAAAGCTGCAAATAGCAGTCGGTTGCTACATTGATAACGATGCTGATTAGGGCGACCACAAAGCCAACGGCACTAATGCGCCTTTGGTATCTGATAACATCAAATTTACTACTCTGGTTGTTAATTAGGACCGTTCGGTTTTACAGCTGAATTAGGAGCGTCGGTTTTACAACTCGTTGTAACACAAATTACAAGGGACTCATTAAGAGTAAAAGCCATAAGCGTTATTTATTTATTATTTTCTAACCCCCGACTCAAACAGAGGGGTGTTATAAGTTTGACGTGTGTATCTGTGTATCTGTCTGTGGCATCGTAGCTCCTAAACTAATGAACCGATTTTAATTTAGTTTGTTTTTGTTTGAAAGATGGCTTGATTCAGAGTGTTATTAACTATAATAAATGAAAATCGGGTTAGCCGTTTGAAAGCCAGCTCTTTTCTAGTTACTGTAACCTTCACTTGTCGGGGCTTTTACAATTTTTTAATCTACACTTGTCTTTTATGATTTCTGTGAAATAGTATTTAAAATTAACTACGAAATATGCATAAAATTGTTTGCATACATGTTCAAAACTTACTAGTTCGGGGTAGCCTTAAGTTGATATGAATCTTAACTCTTTAAATCTTCTTTGAGATACATCAATGAAAACATTAATAAAATCGGATGTGGCAAACTTACTTCTGTATTTGTAACTGATGATGGTAAATAATATTTTTTTTTCTCTCGTCTGGCTTTAAAATGATTAGCCAATATCAAGTGTGTAGTTATTTTACAAGTTAGGTAAACTATATGTATAAGTATGCCCAAAAAAACACTCCAAAAAGTCATAACACGTGCGCCAGCAAACGCCACCACAGACGAAGTCCTAAATAATATTTGATATTGTACAAGTTTTAGATATAAGTAGCTACACTTACACTGGAACGCTTATAGTATTTGTAAATAAATAAAAAAATATATGTTGATAGTTTAAATGATTATGGATCAAAATTTTAATAAATAATCATTATTTACACTACATACTACCTACACTTATATCACAATTATTTGCAATCATACACTAAACTATACAGGTCCCATTAATCCACTCTACATTTTATGCTAGAACGTTTTAAGAACAAAACCAGTGGTTCTACTCTTCTACATAATCTATAGGCGAGTTGAATTGAACTAGTTGGAGAAGTACTTAGAACTACTGCAATACTTAAGAGGGCTCTCTCCGTCACTCGTTTCATACAATCGTAGTTCCAATTTCATTTGAATATTAAGCAACCAAAGTCCATGAAATTTTGCAGACATATTCTAGAAACTAATATCTATGTCTGTGGTTTTCCAGATTTCTGTTAAAATATTCGGTTTCAAAGTTACGCGGTCTTAAAAAAATTCATACAAATCTTTGAGCCCCTGTAATTTTAAAACTACATATTTTTAGAAAAATCTAAAACACCACAGACACAGATATTTGTTTCTAGAATATATCTGCTAAATTTCATGGACTTTGTTTGCTTAATATTCAAAAGAAATTGGAACTACGATTGTATGAAACGAGTGACGGAGAGAGCCCTGTTAACAGTCCTGGCACGCAATTAGCTCCGACGTAGATCTTGCCGTCTGCTACGAGTACAATGGTCGCGGTTTAATAGAAAGCATGGATTATTTAATCCATTATTTTAGTCGTGGGTTTCCTGGTGTCGCGTTTTTCGCGTGATAGAACTAGTTATTGATTATAGATATTGTAATCAGCAGAATAATTTTAATATTACCTATAGAAGGTTCACTTATTTATTATTTGCACACCAAGACCTGGTAGTATGTGTAATGTAACTTTAATTAAATGTTAAGACCTAATTGTACCCATATTCTAGCTAATAAACCATTATTTATTATTTATTTGGAGATAAATTAGTAAGCATTGAATTTTAATACATTTATTTGCCTACTAATAACACACATTCTAAAAGATTATTCTAATTTTTTACTCACTAAGAAGTGAAAGCTATTTTTACTTTACAAAACAAGAACTAAATTATCTTTTTGGTAGAACACAATTGTCTACGAGATTAAACAGTCAAGTGTGGTCAAGTCTTGTATGAAAACCACAGCGGTAGGGCAAGGTCGTGGGTTGTACCAGAGGTTTAGTTCACAGAACGTAGGTAGAATTGCATAGAAATGGTAGGATAACTGAGTCTTCAACTGTACTGCCCTGATTTGTAGAACGCAGAGCAGATAGCTGGCTTGGTTAAGTCTTTTATGATATTATTTACAATAGATCTTTAGTGGTTAACTTAGCAAAGCGTTACACTCATGGACCACTTTCAATCTTTGAACGCTTGTAGAAGTCCCTACGAGAGCTACGAGTAGCTCACTCTGCTACGAGTGCTACAGCAGTGCTACAATTAGTGTAGCACTTAGTACTTTGAATTATGATTTGCACTAGAGGCAGAGAGCTAGAGGTGTCATGCTGAAGTTTTATATTACGTTATAAACAATTGTTAATAATGTGGGTGAAGGTAATCAACAAACTTTAATATGCATTATACTTTATGAGTATAGACAAGTTGAAGAAGTGCTAAGAACTATTGCTAAATTTAACACTCCTGGCAAGCAATTACGAGTAGTTCGGACGTAGATCTTGCCTTCTACTGCAATTACAGTGGCTGCAGTTTGATAGAAAGCTTTTAGTCGTGGGTTTCCTGGACCCAGCTCCAACCTTTAAATGCTTGTAGAAGTCGCTACGAGAGCTACGACTGCTGTTACACTTACTTTCTTAGGATTTATACTGCTATAGCACTTAAGATTTACACCTTTATGTAAAGGTTGCCTGGTAGAGATTGCTCTAAGCAATAAGGCCGCCTTTGCACACCATTGTTTTTTCTGTTTTTCTTCTTTCTGTGTTGTGTTCCTTTACATGTGTTTTTGTGTGCAATAAAGTGTTCTATATATCTATCTGTATCTGCAATTAAATGAAATTGAAATTGATTGTTATGATTTGGAACGCAGTTGAGGTCTTTTGCTTAGACCAACCCATGAATATATTTTATTCAAGTGTATTCTTTTGTTCAATTATACTGGGACTTTGAGACTAATAGCACTTTTGCGTTGGTGTAAATATTTAAACCTCTCTTTGAAAGGTAAAACGAATAATTTATGTACTTTTCAAATACATCTTGGTTATTTCCTAAGATTGGGAAACATTTTTGATTATACCTTGCTTCGATTACCAAAAATATGAAATTATTGAAATATATGTGTATGCCAGTGTGTGTACGTGTGCGTGTGTGAGCGTGTGTGTGGGTGTGTGTGCGTGTGTACATGTTTTGTAAACTTACATGCAAAAATTACGAAATGGGTTTGGCTAAAATTTCGATTGGAGATAGATTTTCCCCTGGGTTGTCACATAGACTACTTTTTATCTCTAAAAATCAAAAAGACTGGATTTTTAAAAATCTATAATGAAGTCGCAGGCATCAGCTAATAAACAATAACAAGCTTGAATGAAGATAGAGATTCAATTGAAATTTAAATTATTCCAATAACAATTATTATTAACAAAACAAAGCAAATAAACGCTGCGTATGTGTTAAACATTACAAATGATAGGTTTATTTGCGCATATTTTGCTGACAAATGCAAACAGGCGGGGCGCGTAACGAACAGCGATATTCACATTTATCCACACCCAGCAAAATGGAGCCAGGTGTTTTGCTGAAATTCACTCTTGAATTCTGCAACTTATATTTGAATAAAATATTTGCCAACTGAAACTCTTTAGAGGTTTAAGTCAAAGAGATTTCTTAATCGGACTGCAACCCAAGCACAATCAGTGCGACAAGTTTTCCTGCGGCTTTTATATCGTTTCGTCGATGAAAAAGCTACGAGAAAGCGTTGTCGTGCAGATTATGCTCAGGCTTCTGTTGTATACTGTATTTACGCTCTCCAGGTAACGCCATTGTAATCATTATTGATTGCTTTACCCATGTCTAGTAGAGGGGCGGTTGATAAATAGCATGCAAATTTCTGTTGATTTATCTGTAATATGTTGTTGTTTCTTCTCTCTTCATTGGGGATATCATGAAGAGATTTCTTGAGACGATAATGCGGTGGGTTCCTAATCCTTCTGCATACGACTCAATAAGAGAACGTGATTTTGCTTCTTAGGTGCAACGGTCAGTGATAATAAACGGCAGTGACAACTTAAAGGCTTTCCTAGGCATGAAGGTGACGAAAATGCCAAATTCAGACACCCAAAGTTAGTCACCTTCCCGGTTACCGACCGGAGTCAATGTCGCTTAACCACCGTTCGTTTGACATGAGCTGTCACAACTAAGCCACACGCCCCTCACGTGTTTCATCTTGTGTGACATGAAATAGCCATAAATCAGTTGCTGTTATTATAATTCAGTCCAACCGTTTTGATAAACTGTTCTCAAGTTAAGGTTCTTAAGTTCGAACATTGAAAGTGCCAAACTTGGAAGTTGGATAAGATAAAAGTTACTAGTTCTGGTAAAGTTACTTTAACGTAAGCATCTCAGTTGTTTGAACTAAGTTATCAAATATTCAACATTTTAAGTTACCTTGCACAGGTGCATTGTGATTTCTGAGTAATGGTAAAATGCTATAAATCATCGATCTCAAAATTTGGTCAACTTTAACTAACAAAATCTCTGTGGCCAGTTGGATATACTTGTATACATTAAATCTCAATGCAAGTTAAAGATCTAAATTTTTCAAAATTTCTCCTAAAATGTCTCTTTTCAAAATCTCTCTTTTAACATGTATAAACACGGGTAAAATATTTAATCGCCCATTCTTAAGATTTTTTTTCGATCATTTTCTTTATTCTAAATTATAATAGATATTTATTAATATATCAAAGCGACCTTCGTGTTTTTATTTGTAGCCACGAGATATAAAGCTTCATTTACGCCAGACAAATAGTGCGACATTACGGCATCTATGCAGTCAATTAAAATGCAGCAAGAATCGTCAGTAGACTGTCGTATATTTTGTCTCGGCAAAAAGAGAAACAAAACTGCTGCATTCTACTTTAGGTCACAAAAATATAATGTTTTATTAACCCCCGACCCAAAAAGAGGGGTGTTATAAGTTTGACGTGTGTATCTGTGTGTCTGTGTATCTGTGTATCTGTGTTTCTGTGTATCTGTGTATCTGTGTATCTGTCTGTGGCATAGTAGCGCCTAAACGAATGAACCGATTTTAATTTAGTTGTTTTTTGTTTGAAAGGTGGCTTGATCGAGAGTGTTCTTAGCTATAATTTAAAAAATTGGTTCAGCCGTTTAAGAGTTATCAGCTCTTTTCTAGTTTTCTTGTAGAAAAAAAGAAGGTTCGATAACCGTTAGGTTCATAATATTATGTCAATAGACAAATGTCAAGCTGTCAAGATGGACGTTGCCTAAATACATAATTATTTATTTGAAATTTGAAGATGATGTTTTGAAAACTCAGATACTTTGGATCGTCGGGGGTGTTATAAATTTTTAATTTACACTTGTTTGTAGTATGCCGTATTATTGCACGTTGTTGCTGTGGTTTAAAACAGCGTTAAGTTTAAAAGAGTAGCTCAGGTTTAGAATAGTACTCATAATATCGACGGGTTGCGAAGCTGAAGTGGCAATGGGCAGGGCACATAGTGCGAAAAAAAAACTGACAGACGTTGGTGTTCCAAGGTTCTAGAATGGAGCCCTCGCACCCATTGCAAGACTCTCACAATAGGTGGTCAGAGCACATCAAACGAGTCGCAGCAAGTCGCAGGATTCAAGCGGCGCAAGACCGTGGCGTGTGGAAGTCCCTACAACTACAAGACACAGCTATGTCCAGCAGTGGACGTTTTCCATTCCATTTCCCATCAGCCTGTAAGCATAAGTGGACGTTTATTGATTAGTAACTATGATGATGATGATTGTCGCCAAGTGTTACAGCCCGTTCCCACTTGTCAGCTGTCGGGTCCGGATTTTAATCGGATGTTCCAGCGACAGAAAATTTTGACACAAAATCGGTTTCAGACAAGTGTGAATAGCTTCATATAAAATGTGCTGCCACTGGAACATCCGATTAAAATCCGGGCCCGACAGACGACAAATGGGAACCGGCTGTTAATGTTAAAGCTGGGACCAACGGATAATGCTAAATACTTATCTTAGTAAGAACTATATTCGCAAGGTTATGTCCCATTGAACATTTTGTTTATCTAAACAATGTTACAATATTATTCTGTTGTACACTTGTTTATTCTACAACTCAGGCCTAAACTAGGCATTCTGTATTGTTAAGCAAATGGCTCCCGAAATATTGTTTAGCAAATAGTGCCTGAGATAACAGTCCTATCTATCTAGCCTACACACGTTTAGTGTAGCTGCAGCAACACTAAGCTTGTTATTCCTTGTACGTGTAATAACATATCACAAACACAGTTCACAGGTATCCATAGTACACGACAGGTTGAGATGTCAATCGGCGTGTGAGGCGGGGGGACGCCCCGCACCCCCGAGCTTACCCGCAGCGGGTTAGTACGAAGGCTGTGGGAGTATGTGAGGCATCCCCGCCCCGGTTGCCATCTCAACCTGTCGCGCACTATACTTGTATGCAATCTGTAAGAAAAAAAGTAGGCTAATTATTTTGGGAATAATATAAAAATATCGAGTTTGTTTTTCTTCTTTATCTGTATTAATTTTCACCTACTGACGGGTTCGTCGTAAGGCCTTTCTGAGCTTACTCCCAGGGATTCTCTGATATGGCTTTCTCCAAGTATGTAGGTAAATGTATAAATGTATTATAATACTTAGGTATTACTATCATAAAATGCCGAAATATAATAATTGAATAAAAATATCCCCATTTTGCCTGTGATAACTTTAAAGGGCCAGGTAATTAGATAATACCCGCTACTTGGTCTGCGTAGATTTAGATTTAAAAATCCCGTAGGAACTTTTTGAATTTCCGTGATAAAAAGTAGCCTATATCCGTCATAAACGCTATATCTGTACCAAAATTCATCAAAATCGCCTAATTATATGGCTGAGAAAAGCTAGCAGACAGACAGACCAACTTTCACATTTAAAAATTGTTACTATGGGTTCAACCAGTTGTTACGATGGATAACCAGTTTGGCGAGAGTCATATTATCATGTAAATATTATGTAGAAATGGAGACTTAACTTCAGGTAGGGCATAGGGGAGTAATCACTTTTGTACATACTTTGCAAGTTATAATTGCAATGCAGGGGTGAAATTAAAAAAGCCCCGACGCGCAAACAAGCAGGAAAACAACGTTGCATAAAACCCTTGCAGTGCACTTTTGTAGAGTATTTAGGGTGCAGATTGCTGACGGGGCCGTGTATTTATTATTCACTGCACAGAATTTCACACAAAATCCATACTTACTTAATATTATAAATGCGAAAGTGTGTCTGTTTGTCTGTCTGTCTGTCTCTAGCTTTTCACGGCCCAACAGTTAAACTGATTTCGATAAAAGGTACAGAGTTAGCTTGCACACCGGCTTAGGGCGGCAGCCCATGTCCTTCCCCGTATGATTCTCATGTCACAACATTAATTTGGATTGAGAATTTATATTGTACCAATCGTTACCTAAACATTGTTATAATTGTTCTCTATTTGGCCCCACGCTGAACCACAATGATTACCTGGTATAAATTTGCATGAGACCAGTCTATTTAAAACAATACCAGCCGCTGCACTCGACTGTGGCCTGCTCTGACGAATTTCAAATTCAATGATCCAACAATTAATGTATTTCACTCGGATACAATTTAAATGCCTATTACTGGTTTCCCGCACCGTGTTGTTCATTAAAATCGGTGATTTGTTTCCAAAACAATTTGGCTGCATATTTTATTACCTATCCTATTTGGCATGGTTTAATGTAAATAATGTAAAATGTTATTATTGCAACACCTACGCAACATGTAGGTACTTTTATAGCTCTAGTACACAGTGAAAGTTGGCATTCATATTATGTAGAAGATATCCAATATACTAACAGGAAAAGTTTTTGTTAAACGTTTCTGATACGAACCGCTAAGGTGTAGAATACCTTCCGGCGCGGCGCGGCATCCGTGTTTCCTGCCATGTATAACTTAAATACCTTCAAAGCAAGAGTGAATAGGCATCTTTTAAGCGCACTCTAACTTAGACTTCTTCATTGCTTTATAAGCATGATTGTCATCAAGCCTATCACACAATAAAAAACTCATCCCCGACACTCCATAAAAAGCGAACTGATTTAATTACCTATTGAGTCGCACGGAGTGCCTCAGGGAAGTTCCAGTTAAGAGGGCTCTCTCCGTCACTCGTTTCCACTCGTTTCATACAATCGTAGTTCCATATTGAATATTAAGCAAACTAAGTCCATGAAATTTTGCAGACATATTCTAGAAACTAATATCTATGTCTGTGGTTTTCCAGATTTCTGTTAAAATATTCGGTTTCAAAGTTACGCGGTCTTAAAATTTTCATACAAATCTTGGAGCCCCTGTAATTTTAAAACTACATATTTTTAGAAAAATCTAAAACACCACAGACACAGATATTAGTTTCTAGAATATGTCTGCAAAATTTCATGGACTTTGGTTGCTTAATATTCAAATGAAATTGGAACTACGATTGTATGAAACGAGTGGAAACGAGTGACGGAGAGAGCCCTGTTAATATTACGGAACACCGGCCCGTCTGCACACGATTTGTGTGCATGTTTGTTTGTGTGTTTGTTAGGGCCGGGGTTTTTAGTGAAATCAATCAGCTAGCAGACAGACAGTAAGCAGCATAATACATAAGTGCTTCTCGCTCGCATGACAATAAGGGAACCAGCCTGGCAGTAATGGGGGAAGGGAGTGTTAGTATTCTATAGTAGGTACCTACTAGTAATATTTTTTTTCTATTTTAACTACAAGATGATTTTGCAATAATTATATATTAGAATCATGAAACTATACGTTAGTAGTTCTAGTTCCCAAAATACCTCCAGTTCAAAAGAATTTAATCCTTAACAAATAGTGAAAATAAACCTGTACGGTAGGAATGGCATATATGCGGTTTTATACGGAATGGTCTCGGTTGAATCATCGTTCCCGATATCCGGTACAGTCTGTTTTTACGTGCAGGTTTTATGGTGCCATTTCGGTTTTCTGACGTGGGGTCATGTTTGATATTTTATCTTTACAACTTCCTACCATAAAAACGCCAGAATACGTGGCAAAATCTAAACTATGGTTGAACTCATTCATGCACACCGCATTGTGGCATGTTCAATAAGGGATGATACATGTTATTCCACGGGCAAGCAAACGTATGTATAAAATCTGGTTGCATGAACTGACAAACAGCATTCACAAATTATTGAGAAATGATGCTTAACAGACTACATTAAAAAGTGGTAAATATTTGCAACCGTCTTGATACTATGCTCATGAGAAAAGCATATTATACAATCGCAGATTATGTACTTAAATGATAAAAGAGGCTGGATATGACCTGCAGTTCGCTCCAGCAATGCGCGAGACTTCAATTACTTTTATACATGGCATATATTGTAAATTGCATATCAAATCTTTGAAAAGAGCAACCGCCGACTTTCTTGCTGGTTCTTCTCGGTAGAAAATTCATTCCGAACCAGTGATAGATGCTCTTGACGATTTAACTACTTACTGGTACTTGTAAAAGTCTATTTGAATAAAAATATTTTGAATTGAATTGAATTGATATAAAAAAAGAACAGTGTAAATTACATTATCCAACGTAAATTAAAGTAAATTACGTACTAGCTATACCATCGAGAGTCTAGCTAAATATGGGTGTCATGAAACCTGAGTACGGATACCAACCTACGAGTACTTCCGCCAATGAACCCTCTTCGTTATGTGCCGTAACACGACACGTGTTCTGACTTCAAAGTTACGAATTGCATCAGTTACAAATAGATTATTATTATTGAAGCGAGGGATATATTATACCACAGGATGTAAAAGGGGTCTGTATTTAGTTGATGATATCCTCCGCATACAAATGACCCTAGCTGCTGACTCGAACTTTTCACTAATTGATGGCAACGCTATGCGAAAGGGTGCCCTGTTGAGTCAAATTATGTTTATAATTATATTACTTACTAGCTGATGCCCGCAGCTTCGCCCGCGTGGTTTTAGGTTTTTAGAAATCCCGTGGGAACTTTTGAGTTCCCGGACAAAAGTAGTTTATCCGTACCGCGCGACTAAGTCTTTACTTGGTACTTTCTTTTCTCTCTTTACTTTCAATATCAATTTATAACCGACGACAGTTTCTAAATCCCATCCACTTTGGTGATCAGATCCCCTGCAGCATCAGGATTGAGGAGTTGGAATCCAAATTTTTTATAGGGCAATGTCGCAAAGTTCCTCTATCGATTAAAAAAAAAAATTACGCAAATCGGTTCAGAAATCTCGGAGATTTCGGTATACATAGGTAGAAAAACACAACTCCTTTTTTGAAAGTCGGTTAAAAAAGTAGCCTATGTTACACCCTGATGAATCCTCTACTTGTCTCTGTGAAAGTCTCGTTCAAATCGGTTCAGCCGTTCCGAAGATTAGCCTTTTCAAACAGACAGACAGACAGACAGACAGACAGACAAAAATTTTAAAAACGTGTGATTCGGTTATGGTATCGTTCAAATAACCATATGAGCTTTATATGAGGTAGTTATTTCGAAATTACAGACAGACACTCCAATTTTATTTATTAGTATAGATTTTAAACTCTACCGGGAACTAGATTTAAAGCTTGGGGGCTCTAATTTTAAGTTGCTTTTTATCTAAACATCTAGATTTTTTTTCTATCTTGCATTTCGACAATGTTAAATAATTGGGAGCTGGCACGCAGGTATAAAATATGCGAAAGTGTTAGCTTGTCCTTTTGTTACGCAGCTAAGTAGGGGCAATGAATTTTTTTACATCACACTTAATATTATAAAGGCGATTTGTATGTGTGTGTATATGTTTGTTATTCCTTCACGCAATAACTACTGGACGGATTTGACTGAAATTTGGAATGGAGATAGATAATATCCTGGATTAGCACATAAGCTACTTTTATCCCGGAAAATCAAAGAGCTCCCACAGGATTTAGAAAAACCTAAATCCACGCGGGCGACGTCGCGGGCATCGGCTAGTAAGTATTAAATTATTGCATAATAGAAGAGTTACACAGCTAAGTACTTTTTATCTCGGAAAAATGGGTTAGAGAATCGCAATTATGAACGATACCTACTAAGTACGAAGATTAAAAATATGATTACAAGTTAATCCTGGGCGATCTCATGTGATGGCAAGTGACGATCTGCAGTCTAAGATGGAAAGGGTCTAATCTGTAAGGGTTTAGCAGTTTCATTAAATGCTTCCATATTATATCCGTAATTGATTTCGATGCAGCATTATACTGCTACGATTCGCTTAGCAGCACAACTTTGCTGGTAGGTTTATAATAATAGATACCACCGAATCCATCTAAAAACTCAAATGTAAATAAATAAACGGGCAAAAGCTGGTATGAAATATCCTGTTAGGTACAAGTTTTCCATTAATTTGTTAAGTTTTCGCCACGTTTCCTGCGGTCCAGCTTTAAAAAGCGATTTAAGGTTTTCTGACGCTTTATTCATAACTAGAGGGCGCCGCATTCAATTAGTAAAGTCTGGTAAAACTCCACCAAATTGTCAGCAATTTCTTCAAATTGGAATCTGGCGGGAGTCCAAGCGATTAACAACTTAGTGAAGCCGTTTAATTTTGTAGCTGAGTACTTGCATTTTGTTTTACAAATGATCCATCGCTCAGTGTCGCCTGATCTCTCTTCCGTTTTTAGGTGACTCGAGTAGATAAGTATAAGTTTTTTAGTCGGTAAACAAATATTGTTTGAGGCTTTTGAAGTAAGATCCGGTTACCTACTTTACTAAACAGTGAAAGGTATAATGAGATCATTAAAAATTTTGAACATGCTAGCTCAAAGGAACGTCGAATCTAATAAAAGTAAAGTTGAAATAGCGAGTTATGTACTAAAACGAAAGAATAAAATTTCGCCCGGGATATCTGCACTGATGCAGTTTCGCGTAATGACGCGCTGTCTCTATAGAACATGAGCCGAAACTCAAAACCACGGCACGACGTCGTTTTGAGAAAAATTGCGAGCTTGCGATGTTTCATAAAAACTTGGCACGTGATTCGCGTCGCGAATCGCAAGTCGGTTCATTTTGGCAAGACGATTGTCAGCATGAAATTGCGTAGCACGGTTTTATGCTTTACAAATTCGCTGAACTATTTTTGTGTTGAAACAAGTAAATAAATAAGTAAATAAGTAGGCCTACTGTTTTAAAGTTCGGTAGTAAAATCAAGAACCTTTTATAGTTTCATCCAGTCCGTTTGCGTGTCCGTCTGTCCGTAAGTTACAGCCATTTCAAAATACACACACATGTGAACACAGTTATAAAAACTTATGCTACTCAGAGGCACATTTTAAAAATAAATCGGAATACTCAGTGTTTTAAATCTTCTTAATATAGCGGAAGTCGAAAAAAAAATGTTGTACGCCACTGTTAACGTTATAATGTTCATGAAAATTTTAGCAAATAGCATTGCTGTTTGCATTGCAGCTGTTGGGCGTGGGGCTAGATCGCTTGCTACTCCGTCAGGAAGGTCGTCAAAACCAATCTAAGTAATTAATATCCCTTTGATTTGTATTAATCATGATTAGTTTCTGAGGTCCATCATACTAATCTAATAGTTTAGTTCTCGGTAAATGCTTGGTGTATTATTAACTAGGATATTGAATTACGTTTGATGTATTCAGACACTAATAAAAACATATTCAGATATAGTAAGCTACTACAACGTACTTGAAGTGTATTTAAAAGGTGCTCATTCTCATCAGGATCAACCCATCACCGGGACACTACTGAACACGGGTCTTATCGCGGAACGAGAAAAGTTTGGACCATAGAAAACCACGCTGGTCGAGTGCGGATTGACAGACTTCACACACCTGCAAGAACATTATGGGGAAACAAAAAAAACAGTACTGCTGTAACTATAATAATAATTAGGTATAGTTAACTCAATCATTCATGATTCCGTGTGTATCATGGACTTTCGCAAAGTAAGGCCTGCTTCTATACAACTTGGAGCTGACTTCAGGCGATCTAAGAAAGTTTGGTTGTCTATAGCCCCTCTTCCGTATCATTTTTGGCCTACGTTCCACGGTTACGTTACCTTTACGTTGGCGCACATTGTTTTGGTTTACGTTCGTTAAATATTTTAAATATTTTATTTTAAATATTTATACCATTTTATAGAATATTACCAGAGAAATGTGTTCGCCAGGCAAATGTATCCAATATGCAGTAAAATAGAGATAAAATGACGTCTCTGTACGGCGTGAAGCTCAATAAATATCACAAGTGTAAATTAAAAATTTATAACACCCCCGACAAGTGAAGGTTACACAGTAACTAGAAAAAACCTGATAACTTTCAAACGGCTGAACCGATTTTCTTGGACATAGCTAAGAACACTCTCGATCAAGTCACCTTTCAAACAAATAAAAACTAAATTAAAATATGTTCATTAGTTTAAGAGCTACGATGCCACAGACAGATACACACGTCAAACTTATAACACCCCTCTTTTTGGTTCGGGGGTTAATAAAGCGCCTCATTCACAATTCTTTATGCTGTCCTTTCCGCCAAGTTGACCCACGATGCACGATGAAGAACTGACATAGTACGAAAAGTTTTCTATAGACATTCGACTATGCATTGCCTGAATCCAGTGGATCCCTGTGACTCGTTTGATGTTACCTGTGCATTGAAGAATCTGCTAAAGCTGCGCTTTGTGGTGTAAGGTCAGCCATTACGACACCTTGGGACCCCAAAAGTCTATCGGTTCTTCGAACTGTGCACCCACTCATTGCAACTTCAGTATCGCAATCTATTGAGCTGTAGTAGTTCATCATCGTCATCATCGCTGGCTCACTACTGAGCACGGGTCTTCTCACAGAATGAGAAGGGTTTTGCCATAGTCCACCAAGCTTGCCAAGTACAGATTAGTAGACTTCACATACCTTTGACAACATTATGGAAAACTCGAATGTATGGTTTCACTATGTTTTCTTTCACTGTTAAATTAAATTAATTTTTGTTGGTTACTTTAGATTTTCTATAGATCTCCGTATTTCAGATTCGATCACGTAGAGAAGCGCTATAGCTATTTACATAGCTCGCCGCCCATGAAGTACTTTACACTAAATGCTAACACTACGTTTGCGCTTTTCATTTTACTTTCTTTACCAACCGAAGTAAAATTTATGTTTGTAAGAGCGAGGTTGAACTTTTTCCTCGATGTTCTGAAATACGACACTAATTGGAAGGAGCTAGACTTGTGATATATTTCACTAGCTGACTTTTAGTGGGCACTTACTCATTATTGTGGACACATTAAAAGTTTTCGGATGTTATTCTAAGAAGTTGGTTAAAGAAACGGTTTTCGAGTAAAAATTCACGTAGGTAGTTATTACAGTGGAAGTAGAGTTTTTTAAATAACTTGGTTTTTAAGTTTGATGAAAGGTTACAGACAGAGTTATCTAACATCCCGGTTACGGACATAGGTTACTTTTTATCCCGGAAAATTAAAGAGTTCCCACGGGATTCTTAAAGGCTCCTCCGTTTAATCAATTTATACGTTTGGTACAGAGATAGCTTGCGTGCTGGAAATTGGCATAGACAACTTTATATCCCGGAAAGTAAATAGTTCCCACGGGATTTAAAAAAACCTTAATCCACGCGGACGAGGTCGCGCGTATCGTTTGGTTAATTTAGTTAGGAATCGGGGATAATGTAGCTATCTATTACTACAAGAAATTTCAGAATTGGGTCATTAGTTCTGGAAATTACCCCTAACATCAAAATCTTTTAAAATATTTGTACCTATAGAAGTATAAATGTATTCTGTGGAGATATACAGCGATTTGAGTATCTACCTACCTAAATATTTATTTATCACAGCCAGACAAACGTTTTTTGACACCAACCGTTATCTGTAGATGGTGGCCAGGGGCCGCGGAAACGAACTGAACGGAAACGCTTTCTGTGAGAGAATTTTCATTAGAATTGGTTGACGAACGAAATAAACGAGTTATTTCAAAAAGCTCAAAATTGGTAAACGTTTTGTTTCAATTCAGCTTTGAAAACTCCAGTTTGCGTTTGGCATTGTTGAAGTGAAAACTTTTGGAACAAGTACCTATCTACTAATAAAAGAAAAAAAATAAAGACTCCCATGGCAAAAGATGAACTTGAATATGGCACAATATACTTGAAGATGAATTTGAATATGGCACCATTGCACCATAAGTACAGCCGCAGTTGATATTTTTAGATATAACATCTAAGCAGTTGCACAGTTTTTTACTAAGTAGTAAAGCACCGGAGCTTTGACGAATAGTATAGATAAAGCGCTTTAATTATATCAACGTACCTATTTAGTATTTATTTAAAGTATACAAATAGCTTTTTCAAGTATAAAGGTACATAAAAGATATAAAAAAATGTACAAAAGCATTATATTATTATGTTTCAAAGAAACCATTGTGGAACGAAGCCCGTTTATGTTATCCGGTATACGCTTCATTGAATCTACTACGGGAAAATACCAACTTACTTACAAGAAGTAACTTTGTAAAAGAAAGTGTATTTATGTTCAAATGTGGTTATATGCCTATTATTTTGTACTAGCTGACGCCTGCGACTTCGTCCGCGTGGATCTAGGTTTTTCGAAATCCCGTGGGAACTCTTTGATTTTCCGGGATAAAAAGTAGCCTATGTGCTAATCCAGGATATTATCTATCTCCATTCCGAATTTCAGCCAAATCCGTCCAGTGGTTTTTGCGTGAAGGAGTAACAAACACACATACACACACACACCCACACACATACACACAAACTTTCGCCTTTATAATATTATAGTGTGATACTGACATAGTGAGATGGCCTTGCCATCCGTCATACGGTTTTATGACTGTCGGAAATTTGAAGCCTTGCTCTTAAAAACAAAAAATCTCGCACGAAAAGAAATAAATTAGTTAAGATTCTGAGTAATTGTAGGAAAGGAAGTATAAAAAACAAAAGGGCAAAATAAATTGCTCTAAAGCTAAATTGCGTTAGGGTCGGTCATAAATTAGATAAAAGTCGTAAATTTTAACTTAGAAATCTCTACAAGTGTACAAAATTGTAATCACGTGTTATGCGAGTGGTCTAGGCAAGGCAAGAGCGTGAGAAAGCAAAAGGTACGGCCCATTAAGGGATGTTCGAAATACATTTTATTTTCAGCCAATTAGCCATCAGCCAGGGTAATTCTGTGCGCAAGAGTGAACCAATCAGAAACCGAAATTTCGCTGGTTTTTTTTTCATTTCAGATCATGGGCGTGAACAAAAGATATCCGTGTGGACGTTTTAAGTCTACACTGGGGGACCGAGAGGGACATTCGATTGAGGTCTGGCTCAACGTGCAGTAGAGCCTAACAGTGAATATTAATTAAGTGTAGAAATATATTGCAATTGTATAGTTAATAATAGAAAAATTATAAATAGAATAAAATAGTGTGTATCCGGGCCAGCAGAAGCTGATATATGGTGATGTACTAATTTACATTTAATTTTAAACTAGATTATTTGAAAATCAGTTCCAAAAATCTTGAGTAAAGAATTATTTTACAAACTAAATTAGAGATGATATTATTATTTGGATATTAGTAGGTGTTACAATATTGTGTATAACTATTAGATTTGCATCCAAAATTATAGAAATGGGACATTTCTCTTTGTGGAACTAGGATTCAAATATATCTAGAATAAATAATGAATATATTATAATTTACGCATAATGTGTGTCCTTAAAATTTGCTTTATTATAGAAGTAAGAATTATAGATAATATCTCTATTGATTATGTGGGCATGTGTGTATTTTAGATAAAATGGTGTACATAATATTATATAAAGCCGAAAGGGTTTTTTTGTTTGAATATTTGCTTTTCCCTTTCAATAATTAGTATGGCTTAGGAAGCAAATATTCGGCCGGGAATTAATTAATGTAATAAAGTTACTTAATTCCCAGTCTAAATAATAAATTCAGTTTCTCTTCTTTTTTTCTAAATACTCAACTGTATGAGTAAATAAACAATTATTTACCAGAAATAAATGCACTTGGGTATAACTATCATCTTTTATTTGCTATATTTAGATACATTTTCCTAGACATTTAATAATGGAGATTCAATTTGTTTGGAGGCTAGACTATCGTATTGTAATATTAACAAAGCCAAAGATACGAAGAAACCATGTATCGAACTAACTTGAGCTCCAATATTAAGATTTTCTCATATGACCTATTTACCAATCACAATTCCTATTATTAAGTAAAAATTAGGTTAGGTTTTTTTTTCAGCAGTGCACCTATTTATAATACTAGCTCTTATTCAGCATTAAATAGGGAATAAAATTGAATTAGCAGTCTAATGCAGTCTGATGGAATGACACTTGTCGTTACAATTATAGATTTGGTAGAAAAATTACTCAATAGCTAAAATAAGGTGGTGTGCTATAAACTACTAGCTACCGCGGTATAAACATCGTCTTCATCAACATGAACAGCTTTCACCGGCTCACTACTGAGCGCGGACTTCATAGAGAACTCTCGATCAAGTTTACCTTCATCATATGGTATTTTATACCATTATGTGAAATTCTCACGATGGTTTTTCCTTATACTTTTATTATCACAAAACGATTAGTACTAATATACCAAGAATGCTCTCCACTACTAAAGATAATAGGGTTGGCTGGGTTCGAATCCCAGGCTAAAGACACCTTAAAGGGACCTTGTCGAGGATACTTTCGAGTAACAGCTAAATTTCATCTACCTACTAAAATACCCTGAACGAGACAATGGAATACACGCTGCCTCCGGAGGACAGATGGCGAGGCAGGTAGGTACCTTTTTTTTTATGGTGTACCGATCTTTCCCAAACAGCATTTTAGGTAACATTATCTGTTAAAACCGACGCCAGCTGAATTTGTGAATCACCGAGTTTTTGAATAGATAAAAATACTAGTTTTGCTGTACTTTGTAATTCCTTTGCTTGATATTATATGGTACATGGTTGATTGGTGACGTACCAGCAGCGAGATTCCGGCACAAAGCAAACACGTCATGTCTTTATACAGCTGGACTCTCCGAACTAATAAATTGGCCAATTTATTGACAATCAATCAAACAAATATATAAATATACAAAAATACCATGGTTTTGGGGCGAGCCCAGAGCTCATTGAAAAGAACCTAGGTTTCCGTACCTAGGCAAATTGAAAACGCTTCGCAGCGAAATAGGAGAGTCCAAGTGCTGTGCCCCGATAACAATGCTAAAAGACTGAGATTTCAGTGTAGGGCTCCCCCCGTGCTTGAGGAATGCCGGTTGGTCTCAAACCGATGGCCTAAATAAGGCAAATACACGTATCAACTGATTTTCCACACTAACAGGACGTTCTAAATTAGCAAATCTCTCCACTCATTATATCTATTTTGAGGAGTTGAAATTTTACATTAATTTTTTATAATTCAATCCGTGTAAACCTGTTAGCTGGTCGAGAAGTCTACGTGTTCACCCAACGTACTGTACCAATTAATTACTTGTAAATAACTCATGACTTTAAATACCTAGGTGTTTCTATAATTCAGCTGAGTTTATTTCTTATTTATCTCTTCATAATGCCTAATCTTAACCACTAGTATAGACGATCACACCGTACCATCACAGAAATTTGATGCCGAGTGACCAGGGATCTATGTACGTATTCGAAATAACGATATGACTAGATTTACATTAACATAAAAATAACACAACGTAGAAATTGTGATTGGGTATTTGAGAGAGAAAAATTTATAAACTTACATTGCTATTTATAAATTATAAGTTTTAAGGACACACTGCATGTTGTTTTATATTTATATGTTGTACATTTACATTTATTTATGTATAGGGGGAGCAGGAGAGCAGAAATAAGCTGTATGTCTTATAAATGTAAAATTTACAGGTTTTCAGAAGATACTACAGAGATCGAGCTATTATTCCTTGCTTATTTCTCAGACTTAATTTTTTTCAAACTCTGAGAATACATATAATCGAAGCAGACCCAAACATGTGATTGCAATTAGTAACAGTAATATATTAGTATTAAAAATACGGCTTCGCGACTTATGAAAGTTATTCAAATAAAATTTAAGTTGGCACTTGGGTAGGTAAAAGAAATAGGGTCAAATGAAAAAAAAAAGATGTCTTCAGGTAGGAAGGGACGTAGAACAAAGCAAGTAGGTGCGGGGCAAAGCGATGTTAGTACCGTAGAATCGAGCGAACAAACAACGACCTTAGGGAATGCTACATTAGAGTTGATTTTGAAAAAAATCACCGAGTTCGAAGCAAAATTACATCAGTTAAATTCAAATACCGGTTCAAATGAAATCGCGAGCGTCTCTTCACACGAGTCGAACGGGATTAATGAAAATGAAAAATCTGATAGGCAGGGGTCGAATCTTGAAACCGCGAGCACAAGTACATTATCTGAGACCCGGAATTTATATGTTGTACAGCCGTCAGTAACTAAACCAAATTTCGACGGAAAACCATTCACTAACCCCATCGTTTTTCTTAAACGATTAAAGAAATATATAAGGGCGGTAAATGGATTAGATCGCGAAATAGATATAGCGTTAGGTTGCATCTCGGGGCATGCTCGGAAGGTTATGGACTTGTATTCGAAGGGCTGGACTACGTTCGCTGACTTCGAGATTGATTTTAGACGAAATTATTGGACCGAACAAATTCAGGAATCTATAAGATATAAATTGATTAATGCGGTATATTCAAGCGATTCGGGAATGTCGATGTCCGAACATTTTGCTGAGCAAGCAGAATCAATGCAGTCATTAACTATTGCGTTTAGTGAGAGAGATTTGGTCAATTCTATTATGCGACATTATGCTATAGATATACAGCGATTATGGTTTACTAGAACAGAGGAAGTTAACATCATGAACGGAGCGAAATTTCTTCGAAACATAGAGCAAAATATTGTTGAAAAACCTAGGCAATTTACGAGAGGTACTGTTAGTAATAATTACAGAGGTAGACGATACAATGAGTCACCATCGAGACGACCTATTGTAGCAACAATGTCAACAAGAAGTTGGAGAGCTAGGGGAAATTCGACGAGGGGACGCGGCTATCGTGGTCGATTAGGTTCTAGGGTTAACTTTAACAGGCCTACGGTATCCGAATCTAAACAAATTAGGCCGGCTATCACGTTCGTGAAAGAGGGCGAGAATCTTACTGTGTCTAAGAATGTGGGGGAGGGTTCATCAAAAAACTAGAATGCCCAACACAAACGAGGTCAAGTCAGTTAGTCTTGTGTGGCACGGGCGTCAGAAAGACCTCAGATCACGAAGGGACAGGTGTAGTCTATAGAATCTTAATTAATAGTGGATGGAAGCCAGGACAGAGTTTGGGGACCGGAGATAAGGGACTTAAGCGGTTATTAAGAGGCGGCGTTGATTATAACGAGTATAGTAGTCAATTTGAATTTAGGAGTATAGGAATCTTATTGGAAAACCAGTTTGAAAATGTAACAGAGTGTAATGAGTTAGGCGTGACTTGTGAAACTTGTATGAGGAGAGGTTTGAATGTGTACACAATGTATCATGAATTAGATGAACAAACCGATGTGAGTGTTGATTATTCTTTACCTAGGTTACCTGAAGTATGTGTTAGACTGTATGGAAGAAGTATGAGTGCACTCATAGATACGGGAAGTCAGATTAGTGGAATAACTAGGGAATTGTACGACTCTATTCTAAGAGAACATGGGACATTGCCAGAGATCGCTATTCCAGCAATTCAAATACAAGGCGCGTTTGGATCGCGAAGTGAAAGCACAAATCGGTTAGTGCTAATAGAGTTTCAGTTAGGTAGTACTTTAGTTGAAGCACCTGTACTAGTTATGCGACGTCTTCCTAGGTCATTGATTCTAGGATACGATTGGTTAGAGCGGGTAAAAGGAATAGTGAACTGTAATGGTGAACACACTTTGACTATTGAACATATGGGCGTTAGGTCTTGTGTTAGGCTGAATTCGGACTGCAAAATCGAAAGGTTAGGGGGAGAGACGAACGCAGCCACGATTAATTTAATATTAAATCAAAACTCTAGGCCAGTGGAACAAAGTGTATCAGACATGAATTTAGATAATGAGAAATTTAAGGGATTAAAATTAGATGACGCGAACTTAAGTAATGAACAAAAGGAATTATTACTACCTGTGTTAAACAAACACTGTAAGGTATTTGCGGAAGGTTTAGGTTTGACAAACAAGTACGAACACGTTATTGAGCTATTAGACGAAACACCTTTTGTAAAACACAGTTATCCGGTACCTTTGGCGTATAGAGAACAGGTAAAAACCGAATTAGAAGAGTTAGAAAAACTAGGCGTGATCAGACAGGAAGCGACTCCTTACTGTAGTCCTCTCACTTTCACAAAGAAACGAGATGGGTCAATAAGACTTTTATTGGACGCACGAGAGTTGAATAAGAAAATGGTAGGTGACGCGGGCGCGCCTCCACTCACATCTGAGATTTTACAATCCTTTCATGGAGTAAATTATATCAGTTTAATTGATTTGAATAATGCCTATTTTCAAATACCTTTGCATAAAGATTCTAGGAAGTATACTGGGTTCTCGTTCATGGGGAAGACGTATACTTATAATGTTTTACCTCAAGGATTAAAGACTTCTGTAGCAGGGTTTTCGAGAGCAATGGATTATATCCTAGTAGGAGTACGAGAGTTTTGCGTAAACTATTTAGACGACATAGTCATATTCACTACGGGGGACATAAAGTTACACTTAGAACATTTAGATCGAGTGTTAGATAAATTAGAAACCGCAGGTTTAACTGGAAGGTTAGAGAAGTGTCGGTTCTTATGTGTAGAGGTAAAGTTGTTAGGACACATAGTAAATACTAACGGGGTACGTATGGATCCTGAACGGGTTAAAGCCATATTAGACTTCCCTATACCTCGGACTATAAAACAATTACGAGGATTTCTGGGATTAATAAATTATTTCAGAAGATTTATTTCAAAATATAGCGAAGAGGTTAAACCACTGTGTGACCTATTAAAACAAAATACGAAATGGTCATGGACAGAGGAAATTAACGATTGTTTTGAAAGGGTCAAGAAATTGTTTATAGACACTATACTTCTTGTACACCCAGATCCTAAGGGAACTTATTATTTACAAACCGATAGCAGTAATTTGGGGGTTTCGGGTTATGTCTATCAATTGAATGAAGCAGGTGAAGAACAAATATTAGGGTTCTGTAGTAAAGCATTGACAGAGACAGAACGCAAATGGACAGTTACTGAACAAGAACTATGGGCCATCATTTTCAGTTTGTCAAAGTTTGAAACATATTTGAGAGGAGCGAATTTAGTCATTAGGACTGATCATAAAAGCCTGATATTCTTGCAGACGTGCAAACTATTGAGCGCTAGGATGATACGTTGGGTACATTATATAGGGCGATTTAATTACACAGTCGAACATGTGAAAGGTAAATTAAACATTGTAGCAGACGTATTGTCTCGACACTTAAAGGGGACCACTGATGTATTAACTAACAAGGCCACGGGGCCTGAAATGAATCTATTTAAAACATCATTAGGACGATTAGTGCGGGAGCGATGGAGAGAGATAGGTAGTTATCAAAGTCGCGACAAGACTGCTAGTGAGATAATTAGACGCGTGCAAACAGCAGACGCTTCTGAATCAAAGTACTACGTGCTTAAAGAAGGGATTCTTTATAGAAGAGACATAAAAGGGGATATCTTAAGGTTATATGTTCCCGAGAACATACTAAGGGATTTGATAGTTAGCATACATGAAGAAGTAGGTCATTTCGGGCGATACAAGGTTTATGCTCTGATGAAACGTCAATATTATTTCCCAAATATGTCTCGTAAAATAGGTCGTGTTGTAAGAGCTTGCGAGACATGTCAAAAGTCAAAACATGCTTTGGAGACGCACACGGGGCCGATAAAAACTGTAATAGCGAAGGAAATAGGGGAGAGAGTTTTTTGCGATATTTTTGGACCTTTACCGGCAGGACGATTTGGTTTTAAATACATATTCGTAATGCAAGATGCTTATAGTAAGTTAATCAGACTATACCCACTACGCCAGGCTAGTGGGAAGGCTACTTTAACTTGTGTAAAAAAGTTTCATAAGCAGGTCACAATTAAGACATTATGTTCAGACAGAGGCGCGAACTTTACTTCAAAAGTTTTCGAGTTAGGTATTCGCCAACTAGGTATCGAATTAACGCACACATCTGTTAGAAATCCGCGGCCAAATTCGACAGAGAGGGTTAATAAAGAGTTAGGTAGATTATTCAGGACGTATTGCGACAAATCGCATCGTTCATGGGTAGATCTATTATCGGATATAGAAGATTGTTATAATCAGGTAATACATACTACAACGGGATATTCGCCAAACGAGATTATATATGGAAAACGTACTCTGCTATCGACTGATTTCAACACTGACTCATCGGTGAGGACAGACTTACAGGGTGAACCGTTAGAACAGATTCGACAGCAGGCACGACAAAACATAGATAAGGCGGCCGAAAGTAGACAATTACATTATAACAAAAATCATAAGTTAATACAATTCGAAATCGGAGATTTAGTGAAACTTAAGACTTTTACGAAGTCAGATGCGGATAAAAAGTTGACAAAAAAATTCATGCGCTTATATGAAGGACCGTACATAATAGGGGCAGTTCCATATAATAATGTATATACATTAATAGACGTTCATACTGGTAAAGTTAAGGGTAACTACAATGCCATTCATTTGTTTAGGTACTATGTAGATAAATAGAAAGATAGGTAAAACTAGAGTATTAAAAGGGACAGAAAACAGGTAGTTTGGGGTACACTAAACAAAGAGATACCTGAGTTAAATAGCTATGGTCATGCCCGAGGGTATAATAGATAGGCGTAGGAGGTCAGATACTAGCGTTCTAATACAGATAAGGGGAAAAATAGATTTTGAAACGACTAGCACAGCTGCAGGGACAAAAGGAGCTACGTGTATT
Organism: Maniola jurtina; assembly: GCF_905333055.1. NCBI lineage: Eukaryota > Metazoa > Arthropoda > Insecta > Lepidoptera > Nymphalidae > Maniola > Maniola jurtina. Next base: position 5,833,241 of record NC_060046.1, on the reverse strand, counting down.
AAAAATCTATTTTGGGGGAGCGTGAGATGGCCTTGCCATCCGTCATACGGTTTTATGACTGTCGGAAATTTGAAGCCTTGCTCTTAAAAACAAAAAATCTCGCACGAAAAGAAATAAATTAGTTAAGATTCTGAGTAATTGTAGGAAAGGAAGTATAAAAAACAAAAGGGCAAAATAAATTGCTCTAAAGCTAAATTGCGTTAGGGTCGGTCATAAATTAGATAAAAGTCGTAAATTTTAACTTAGAAATCTCTACAAGTGTACAAAATTGTAATCACGTGTTATGCGAGTGGTCTAGGCAAGGCAAGAGCGTGAGAAAGCAAAAGGTACGGCCCATTAAGGGATGTTCGAAATACATTTTATTTTCAGCCAATTAGCCATCAGCCAGGGTAATTCTGTGCGCAAGAGTGAACCAATCAGAAACCGAAATTTCGCTGGTTTTTTTTTTCATTTCAGATCATGGGCGTGAACAAAAGATATCCGTGTGGACGTTTTAAGTCTACACTGGGGGACCGAGAGGGACATTCGATTGAGGTCTGGCTCAACGTGCAGTAGAGCCTAACAGTGAATATTAATTAAGTGTAGAAATATATTGCAATTGTATAGTTAATAATAGAAAAATTATAAATAGAATAAAATAGTGTGTATCCGGGCCAGCAGAAGCTGATATATGGTGATGTACTAATTTACATTTAATTTTAAACTAGATTATTTGAAAATCAGTTCCAAAAATCTTGAGTAAAGAATTATTTTACAAACTAAATTAGAGATGATATTATTATTTGGATATTAGTAGGTGTTACAATATTGTGTATAACTATTAGATTTGCATCCAAAATTATAGAAATGGGACATTTCTCTTTGTGGAACTAGGATTCAAATATATCTAGAATAAATAATGAATATATTATAATTTACGCATAATGTGTGTCCTTAAAATTTGCTTTATTATAGAAGTAAGAATTATAGATAATATCTCTATTGATTATGTGGGCATGTGTGTATTTTAGATAAAATGGTGTACATAATATTATATAAAGCCGAAAGGGTTTTTTTGTTTGAATATTTGCTTTTCCCTTTCAATAATTAGTATGGCTTAGGAAGCAAATATTCGGCCGGGAATTAATTAATGTAATAAAGTTACTTAATTCCCAGTCTAAATAATAAATTCAGTTTCTCTTCTTTTTTTCTAAATACTCAACTGTATGAGTAAATAAACAATTATTTACCAGAAATAAATGCACTTGGGTATAACTATCATCTTTTATTTGCTATATTTAGATACATTTTCCTAGACATTTAATAATGGAGATTCAATTTGTTTGGAGGCTAGACTATCGTATTGTAATATTAACAAAGCCAAAGATACGAAGAAACCATGTATCGAACTAACTTGAGCTCCAATATTAAGATTTTCTCATATGACCTATTTACCAATCACAATTCCTATTATTAAGTAAAAATTAGGTTAGGTTTTTTTTTCAGCAGTGCACCTATTTATAATACTAGCTCTTATTCAGCATTAAATAGGGAATAAAATTGAATTAGCAGTCTAATGCAGTCTGATGGAATGACACTTGTCGTTACAATTATAGATTTGGTAGAAAAATTACTCAATAGCTAAAATAAGGTGGTGTGCTATAAACTACTAGCTACCGCGGTATAAACATCGTCTTCATCAACATGAACAGCTTTCACCGGCTCACTACTGAGCGCGGACTTCATAGAGAACTCTCGATCAAGTTTACCTTCATCATATGGTATTTTATACCATTATGTGAAATTCTCACGATGGTTTTTCCTTATACTTTTATTATCACAAAACGATTAGTACTAATATACCAAGAATGCTCTCCACTACTAAAGATAATAGGGTTGGCTGGGTTCGAATCCCAGGCTAAAGACACCTTAAAGGGACCTTGTCGAGGATACTTTCGAGTAACAGCTAAATTTCATCTACCTACTAAAATACCCTGAACGAGACAATGGAATACACGCTGCCTCCGGAGGACAGATGGCGAGGCAGGTAGGTACCTTTTTTTTTATGGTGTACCGATCTTTCCCAAACAGCATTTTAGGTAACATTATCTGTTAAAACCGACGCCAGCTGAATTTGTGAATCACCGAGTTTTTGAATAGATAAAAATACTAGTTTTGCTGTACTTTGTAATTCCTTTGCTTGATATTATATGGTACATGGTTGATTGGTGACGTACCAGCAGCGAGATTCCGGCACAAAGCAAACACGTCATGTCTTTATACAGCTGGACTCTCCGAACTAATAAATTGGCCAATTTATTGACAATCAATCAAACAAATATATAAATATACAAAAATACCATGGTTTTGGGGCGAGCCCAGAGCTCATTGAAAAGAACCTAGGTTTCCGTACCTAGGCAAATTGAAAACGCTTCGCAGCGAAATAGGAGAGTCCAAGTGCTGTGCCCCGATAACAATGCTAAAAGACTGAGATTTCAGTGTAGGGCTCCCCCCGTGCTTGAGGAATGCCGGTTGGTCTCAAACCGATGGCCTAAATAAGGCAAATACACGTATCAACTGATTTTCCACACTAACAGGACGTTCTAAATTAGCAAATCTCTCCACTCATTATATCTATTTTGAGGAGTTGAAATTTTACATTAATTTTTTATAATTCAATCCGTGTAAACCTGTTAGCTGGTCGAGAAGTCTACGTGTTCACCCAACGTACTGTACCAATTAATTACTTGTAAATAACTCATGACTTTAAATACCTAGGTGTTTCTATAATTCAGCTGAGTTTATTTCTTATTTATCTCTTCATAATGCCTAATCTTAACCACTAGTATAGACGATCACACCGTACCATCACAATAGGAACGTATAGTACGCGACAAGTCGCGTACTAATAAGATAATCGAGGTATGAAGTGGGGGGACGCCCCGCACACCCGCACGTCACTCGCACTACCCCGCACAGGGTTAGCGCTGAGGCTGTGCGGGTTTACAGGCCATCACCACCCCAATTACCATCTCAACCTGTCGCGTATATGCTGCTTTTCCGTTTATCCACCCCAAAACAACCACCCTGGGTTGTATACGCGGAAACCTGTGTCCTCCCGTCCTATCCACATCGGACGGGGTGCGTTAATTATTATTATTATTTCAACTTTATTAAAATCAATTTAAATGAGACAATAATCAAAAATATGTTGTCCTAGCACTAGAATGTCGAAAAATAAATAACTCAAAACTGAGGGCCAATTCATACACAATAACTTAAAAATATTTCAATACCGTATAAAAATATTTTGTAACCAGCGCTTTCAAGCGTTACCGTGAGCTGACTTTATACTGAGTAGTAATATAAGGCTGTCCAGCAACTGCTATAGATTATCTTATCTATCTTAAATATTACCATTCCGGGATTTCAAGCCGTTGGAACATTGTTATATAAAAATATACGACCGCCTGTTTGTTTGCGCCCTCGCAATTCAAAAGATAAGCAAAAGTTCGCGACACGAGAGCCTCGTCTGTTTATCTTAGCTTCCCAACCCATAACAAACAAAAGACAAACAAAAAGTTCAAATGAACGCCTTTCGACAAAAGAGGTTCGAGTCTGACTACGAGAGGAGTTATGAGTGACAACTCACAAATCCTATAGGTATTTTAATCGAACAATTCTTGTTTGTAGGTATCACTACCCATATTATGACTACCCTGCGAAAGTTTGTTGGTTTATTAGTTTGTCCTTCAATCAAGCTGCAGCGGAGCAATGGATTGAACTGATTTTTTACATGGATCTAGATTCTAGTTACAGACTTGGAGAGTGACATAGGCTTTTTTATCCCGGAAAATTAAAGAGTTCTCATGGGATTTTTCAAAATCTAAATCCACATGGACGAAGTCGCGGGCATTAGCTAGTATTATATAATGCCATACCTATATTATACTGAATTAATTTCTGGGGAACGGCTGTAACGATTTGGATGAAATGTGTTTGTATAATGTTGAACAGTTTGTTCATTATTAACTCAGTGAGTATTAAAAGAGTTATGCTCGGAATTTCTTCGAGGAATAAAGTCTGAAACGGAGTGATTTACCAACGAACAAGAGTGACCAAGCTCTTTAGGCTAACACGTTTGTGTATCGGAGGGCTGATGGACGTTAGAGTCGAAAGGTCCTCGTGTGAAGACCGCGGCTCGGTAAATAGAGCATAGGGCACTTCGTAGCAAGGTGGAGCGATGATATCCGGAGGGTGGCAAGAATCGATTGGATGCGAAAAGCCATAGATAGAGCACGTTGGTGCTACTTAAAAGAGGCCATGTCCAACAATGGGTGCATATTGGTTGAAGATAATGAACTGTTTGAATATGAAACATTGGTGTGCTGATAGGACTAACGCACGACTGATTTCTCAATCACCAGATAAAATAATAATACAAATAATACTGTCAAAACGCCACAAAATTTGAGGAATCTCTCATTGGACTGGCTCAGTTTATTTGTTAAGTGCAATACTCTTGTGGAACGATTATAGAGCCCCTTCACACTAACATTTTTCCGGCATACTAAGGCGTTCGTAAATCGTATGTGCAGCGTACACGCCACATTAGAACCTAAATGTCGCGTACAAACTACTATTAGAATTAGAAGTTATTTTTTACTGTAGACATTTGAATAAGAAAAAAAAAATATTCGCGATTATACGTGACGCTGTACTAGCGCAGGTTCATTTATCATTGGCTTTGTAGTGGCGTCTGTGCTGCGGCTACGTTCAACGAACGCCTATGCTGGAGAGACGCTAGTGTGAAGGGGCTCTAACAAAGGATATTATGTAATACAATGGAAAATATAGAATAGTTTAGTTAACTAAGTGGGCTACTGAATATTATGCAAATGACAAAGAGCGCAGCGTAAGAGCGGGCCCTATGAATATTCATACTCAACTCACAAAACTTCCTAAAGCCTTTTGAGAAAGTTTTTAAAAATGCGGGTAGATTATGAATTTCATTTTTAAATATTGCGAGCACCTAAACTTTCAGCGGTTGAGAATTTTTATAAGCTAACTTTAACATACTGTGTGCTTAGACAGCTGTTCGCTTTTTATACCCTAACTTGGTGAGGGTAAAAGTTCGAATATTTTTGATGAACTCTACTATCTTGCAAACAAAAAATTTTAAATTAAGCAAACTATTTTACCTGAACTAGTTCTTGTCTAACTAAATAAATCATTAATCAATAGAGCCTCGATAGCTCAACTGACTGAGTTCCGAAAGGTTGTCGGTTCAAACCCCACCCGTTGCACTATTGTGGTACCCACTCATGGCACAAGCTTTACGCTTAATTGGAGGGGAAAGGGGAGTATTAGTCATGATTAGCATGGTTAATATTCTTAAAAAAAACATTGATTAAAACCACACAGTATACAAAATAGTAGACAACAAGTAGAACTCATCGCCTCAGTATTAGAAAACATTAAAGTACATAATTTATGCATTGCGATCATCTCCTTCATCAGATCAGAAAACACATTTAGGAAAATACAAATTCCACGCGAACGATGTTACGGGAAACAACTACTTAGTTACCTTAAAAATATTGGAATCACACGATAATAAACTTTCAAAAGGTTTTACAGCTGGCTTCAATAGTTATAGGTTATAACTTGTAACTATTCAGTAGTTTCAATGTAACAGTTCAATAGTTACAGGTTATAACCTGTAACTATTGAAACAAACTATTGGTAGACAAAGTAGTCAATATTTCACGATATTGGCCCTACAGTGCCAGTGAAGGGATGACATATGACGTGACAAATCCATCTCGCAAAAAATGTTTACTCTAAACAGAGCGTTCTCTCAAAACACATCGTCCTTTATTGCTTCACTCTATTGTGCGGAGACAGGTTCTTCTATTTGAATAGAGTTTATTTATAAATCTCCAAATGGCACCACTTATGTGCTTACGACAGGCTCAATTTGTGATTTTTTCCTCATTTTATAGAAGAACCGAAATTCTTTGGATATTTTTGGAATCTGTTGTGTTCCACTAATACGTTGACAAGAAAGGTATTATTTATTATTAGGTTATTCCCATGACTTCGTCCGTGTGGATTATACAATTTTCAAACCCCTTTAGGAGTTGAATTTTCAAAATTACTTTCTAAGCGGATGCCTACCTCATAATAACTATCTGCAGCCAAATTTCAGTCCGATTCGTTCAGTAGTTTGAGCTGTACATTGATAGATCAGTCAGTCAGTCAGTAAGCCAATCAAGGAGTCCGTCAGCTTTTGATCATTCAAAGTTACCTTTCAATCACTCCGTAACAAAATAACGGATCGATGTGTTTTTGCATAGATATAGTTAAAACACCTGAGTGACGTATGCTACTTTTTACGCCGGGAAATCAAATGGTCCAATAACGACTACTTTTTCACCAATATTAAGGTATCAAGAAAATTGAAGCTTATTAAAAGTTTAATTACAAATAATGATTAAATAACTTGGGCATGTTAACTGCTTACACTTCTATCATTAGCGCGAACACGAGACGTGTGTAGAGTTACAAACTGCATAATCTAATTAATACCAGGTTACAGGATTTTAGCCCTAATACCGTAAGTTATAAAGCATATAATGCAAAAGCCTGATTGATGTGGGTATACACAATGTGTCCAAAATTTAGGTAGGTTTCATTATGAAAACCGTAATTTCTATTACCGCTTAGGGTGGTTTAATGTTCTAATGAGAGTTAGAAAATGTCAAGGTTACTCTTTATGACTATCGCTTAGGCTAACTTAGAATAATTTATATGTTGGAAATTAAAACATACTTGTACAAGAACGTAGAATTTTTATTTTGGGTGTTGTTCCACTGTGGTCGTGGTCTGCGTTCATTAACAAATAATAATTAGTATTTTTAATTGTCAAAGTAAGATAACTATACAAAGTGGGGTGTCATATGAAAGGGCTTTATCTGTTCTTTCTAAAATAGATTTTTTTTATTTGTATGCATCATAGTTTTCGATTTATCGTGCAAAGTATCGAAAAAATACCTGAGTACGGAACCGGCGTCGGTGCGCGAGTTTGACTCTCATTTGGCTAGTTTTTTTTCACACTTTAGGGGACTCAACCAGCTATAGTCTAGATAGATAAATTAAACTCAACTAGGTATAACTGGTTTATGCACTTAGCGATAGCATAATAACATATGATATACGTGTAAGTTCTCATTTCGAAAATAGCCTTTTTCATATTTTGTTCATTCACGACATAGCTCGAATTCACTTTACTGTATTTAATTTTACTGAAAACAATTTAAATGATAAAATCGCACAGTTTAACCTACCCCATAACATTAATCACATACTTGTTGGACAGATTTTATCATTTTGATTCGTTTTACTCGGTATAAATTAAAATTATTTACATAATCTGTTTGTTCCAAGCAAAAGTTAAACAATGTTTAAAATGTCTCTATATATATCTATGTATATCGTTCTTACTGTCTATGGTAAAAATCCTAACATTTTTATTTTTAATTTTACTATTGAATAATAAAGATTATAGAGTTATTCGTTGTACTGCAATATGATTGTACCTATAATGTGTATCTAAATGCTAAATTAAAAAATACTAAAATACTAATATCTATTTGTAATATTAATCTATTATTGTTGGCACAAGCTTAACCCTCGAACTTTACATAAAGCTTGTGTTAGGAGTGGGTGTGATAATAGTTTAATTTTCCTACATCTTACTACAGTTTCATTATAATTGACGACGATATAATTATTATCTTTTGGAGCTATAAACTTACCAATATTTAAAATCGAATTATATATTTTTTATCTAAATAGCATGGAAATGAGTAGACATTTATTTATATGGTGGTAATGTGGCTAATTCTGTTGTACACAGTAACTAAAATAATCGGCAAGTCTTTTAGTGCAACATTTTCCGCAAGGAGCATAAGTAAAGAAATAGCAATATGTAGATGTAGACCTGCTATTTTAGTTAAATATTGCGTACAACAGACATCACCAATCGCCAAAATTCCAAAAGTATACGGAAAAATCAAGACGGCTTATATACCTACTTATGTTTTGATAAAGGCTAGCTAGGTTTATTACAATTCAGATTTCAGACACCAATACGGCTAGAAAATCTTTGTATAGCTTAATTTCCATATTTGCACTTAGGTTAGCTAGAACTCACAGGGGAAAACGTTTTCCAACGACACTTTTGGCACAGAGCCACTTCCGGCTGCTCTTTTATATTTCTCTCGTTTGCCCACAAACCATTTTATTTTGCTCGTTACGAATGTTTTCTTAATATTACGACAGAACTAAAACTTTATGCCGCCGCGGTTGACATCTGTGCGTATAGTACAAATTTTTTATTGTAACATATATTATATATGTTACGAAATGTAGAAAAAAAGTTTTATAATAGATTTAGTTCAGTTTATTATATAACCCTTAACCATGGAACCTAAAATTTAAAAGCGATTGCAAAATATTTATATTTCAGACCTCTTGCCACCTATGATACGAGTAAATTTAAAAAGATTCGAAAATGATTTTTTTTTAATGAGAACAAAAATAATTATTTATTTTAAAATGAAACTTATCACCTAAGCATTAAGTCTAAAAAATTGATTAATTTGAAATAAGGGCATTGCTTTTATTTTTCGAGTCACATTTAAATTATATATTACATAACTAGCCGATATCCGCGACTTCGTTCGCGTGGATTTAGTTTTCAAAATCCCGGGGATCTTTGATTTTACGGGATCAAAAGTACTCTATGTCACTCTCAAGGTCTTTAAATATATCCATACAAAAAGTCACTACAATATCTTGTAGCTATACCCAAATTGCTGTGTAACATTGTAACAATTTGTAAAGAATCCTCTGGCAGACGGAGCAAGACACATAAAATAACCATAGCATAGTTCTACTAAGACTTTTGTAAACGTTTGTGTTCAAGCGTTTGCGAAAATATGTATGAAAAGTTGCAATTCACTATGTACCTACCTGTAGCAATTTGTCATATGAATATTTGAAGCACACGTGAGACGTTTGCGAAAATGATGGTTACTCTGTATATTATGATAAAAATACTAAAATACTTTATCATACAAGGAACAAAGTATAACATTATTGTTTAAATCTCATAAAGACCGGCAACGCATCGGTGGTACCTCTGGTGCTGCAAATGTTCATGGGCAGCGGTAACACTTAACATCAGGAGACCCGCCTGTTCGTTTGCTCGTTATTTTTTAATAAAAAAAAATTGGTATCTCATATAAATACTGATTCATCAACGCCCAGCCCAAACATTTGGACCTAGAAGCTGAAATTTCTCACAGAGATGTCCCTTATCATTTAGATAAGAAATGAGGTTGATTTTTTCAAATTCCTACGGAAAAGAAGCCGCGGGCGTTCGCTAAGGTCTTAAGTAAGGGGTAGTAGATTTGGCTAGAACAGGGTGGAAATATCTTAGGTTGAAATCTATAGAGCGCACTTTGACTTTGCTTAGACTTAAGTTTCTGTTAAAACGAGACAGATTTATGGCAGCGGTATACCGCTGTCTCGTTTTAACAGTGTCCAGACTCGCACTGTGAAAGTCTGCTGCATGATTTTTCCTGAAATAAATCTGCATCGTATCACGTCTAACTTTAATTAACCATTTCAAATCAAACTGTGGTCCAGACTAATGGAATCTTTGGAACCACAAAGGATTTTTCTGAAATAAAAAGAAATCGAATATGAAGGAAATAAATGAACTAGAAGTAGTAATTGACTTGTACAGAGCAAATTTCCAATCACAGCTCGATAGAGGCTACGTGCTTAGAAATAAAATGAAATAAAATGGACTAGACCAATAACTGACTGTTTCATTGAGCAATAAGGAAACAATAAAATTGAAATTTTATTTTTTTATTAAATGAATTGTATCTAAGTACATGTAAGTATCTAAATAAATAAATAAATAAATCTTTTATTGTTTCACCATAAAATTACAACCAAGAATTAGGTTAAACCACTGATGCCTAAAATAAGTTGTACACTCGTGTTATAGGCATCAGGTACACCTATGTAAGTTACTTCTCTGCCTTTATTACACCAGGTCCTTGAAGTCGTAAAACAAAATATTGTAAGCACTATAGCACAGTATAAATAATATTTTTGTATATTATACTTACCAGATATTGTGTACAAAAGGAAATAGAATAGAATAGAATAGAATAGAATAGAATAGATTTTTATTCAAATAAACTTTTACAAGTGCTTTTGAATCGTCAAATAATTTACCACTGGTTCGGAATGCCGTTCCTACCGAGAAGAACCAGCAAGAAACTCGGCGGTTGCTCTTTTCAATTGTGCAATTTACAATAATATTTTATACTATACAAGCAATTGCAGACCCGCGCATTGCTGGAGCGAGTCAAATCCATGCTTTTTTATCATTTACATAATCTTCGATTGTGTAATATGCTTTTGCCAGGAGCATACTTTTAATGGATTTTTTAAACTTTGGTAAAGGCAAGTCTAATATTGACTGTGGAATTTTATTATAAAATATTACACTCATTCCCACAAATGACTTTCCCACTTTTCTGAGGCGGAGCGTAGGAGTTGCGAGCTTATTACGATTTCTAGTTGGCCTGTCATGGAAATCACCGATTTTTTTGTAGCTGAGGATGTTTTGTCGTACAAAAATTATATTATTGTAAATGTATTGAGAAGCTACTGTAAGAATACCTATTTCCTTAAATTTCTCTCGTAGTGAATCGCGCGGTTTTAAATTATAAATTGCGCGTATTGCCCTTTTTTGTAAAACGAAAATTTTTCCAATATCTGCCGCTTTACCCCATAGCAAGATTCCGTAAGACATAATACTGTGAAAATAGGCAAAATATACAATACAAAAATATAAAATACTGACTGACTGATAATGAATGAATATTATCACCGTAATCTACAGCTCAAACCACTGACTGGCAGAAACTTGAGATTTGTATGAATTTTTTTATATATTTCTACCATAGATCCCCAATAGGAAACGATTTCCATAAATCCTACATTTCACGTATGCGTGAAATTCTAGTCAAGCATAGGTAGGGACCATGCGTCATTTTCCAATATTGTCTAACAGTGACGATATCTATGTTACAAGAAAGCTCCTGGGGTACTTGATTTTATTATATCCTTATAGCAGCTTAATTCAAATCCAGCACGAAAATGGCGTTTTGGTACGTATTTAATTTTTTTTTCTAAACGTTACAACATCATTTTGTACTTACATTACCAGCGCTGCATTTGAACTTAGCTAGCGTATAATGAAATGAAGATACCCATAGAGCTTTTACACATGGGTTTTACATAACAATGTATCAGTGTGTGTATCAGTTTGGAAAAGTAGACCCAGGATTTATATAAAAATGCCCATGGTCCTTTCAAATAGCTATTCCGCAACGTGTACTGAAGCTAAAATGCAAACACGCTGCGTAAATATTCCTCCTATGTTTGTTAATATACAACGGAGCAAGAGGCCGTCGGCGGCGTCAGTTTGTCTTTAAGGACATCAAAGTCCCTAAACCCAATTTCACAGGCTATAAAGAGCATGCACCGGTCACGTCTATAACGCTTACTCACAGGCGCTCTTTGAGAGGTACACAGCACAGCCCATACATGGCAGAACAAAGGGGTGTTTACTTACCAAGACATGACGACGGCGCCATTTAATCGCTTCAGGGCCATTCAGAGTACCCGTTCAAAATCTAATCACTTTAAACAGCTTTTGTGACAAGACACCGGAGTAACAAACAGATAGATAGATAGAAAACTTTATTATAAACATGAAATAACCAAAACAAAACAAACTAAAAACAATTGTATGCAAAGGCAGCCATATCGCTCAGAGCGATTTCCACCAGGCAACCTTGGGTGAAAGGAGAAACTAGGTGTTTTGGAGAGTAACGACTATTAACACACATTGGGAACAGATATTTTTGAGGCAGGTTAAAAAATGTGTTTTTAGATGTAAAAGATGACTCGTCGAGATTACTCTACAACTAACAATATCTAATTATACCCCTTTATTATTGGGCGTGCGCTGCTGCCCCATTTTACAACTAAATTTTTGATATTAGTTTTGGGTTTGAAGAATAACAAGAATTTTGTTAAACTTCAAACTTTGTTCGATATTAATAGTTTTTGGTTAATAATGGAGAATCCATATCCATACTTATATTATTACAAATGCGAAAGAGTCTACTAGTTTTTCACAACCTATTCGTTTAACTGATTTTGACGAAAGGCACAGCGATTGCTTTACTCCCGGAGACGGACATAGTCATTTTTATTACACTTTTTATCTCGGGAAATCAAAAAAAAAAAAATTAAATCCACACGGATGAAGTCGCGGGCAACATCTAGTACCTATATTATATTATAACAAAGCTTAAAGGGATCTTTGTGTGACTTGACTTTCAATAATCAAACCATTTGATGAAACCGTGAAATTAATTACCACGAGCTTTGTCTTATCGTACCTACTGTGTAAGATCAATTACTGTAAACTACAATAGCTATTGTATTAGAGCTATAATATTATTCAATTCAATAATAATCGTTGTCATATTTCCAAAATGGTTCTGTTGTAGGAGTTGCGAAGTTAATTTATTGCCATTTGTATAAAAATGGTGTTTGTACTCTATAGTTCGTCAGTTTGGTACAAGGTTAGTCCTCAGCTTTTCCTGTTTAGTTTAGTCTGGTTTTCATAAAATAAAATTATTGATTGCCAGAATATTATGTCCTACTTATAATTACTTTCCAAAAAAAAATTAGGTTCTTAATTCTTTGCTTTTTAGGTTCGACAAAGTACAAGCACACTTAGCTATTAAGTCAAGGCTATTTATTATACAAAGTTAAAATTGCGTGGAAATAACCGGCTCAGCTTTCGTAACTGTCCGTATCGAAATGGATGTCAAGTAAATGAAGCTGAATGAAGGGGCGCCAGAGCGTGTCTTCTAGCTTAGCTAGCAAACAAAAAATTTGCTCATTTATATATCTGTAAAAATTTCTTCATAAGCCGATTTCAAATTTCTTTAGTCATTATTCGGACTTTTACGTGTCTCTGAGGTAAAACCTAGGATTTACGAGTAAATGCAGGTAATAGTTCGAAATTCACAATCAACTCAGTCCAATTTGGACCAATAAGACATGATAAATCTTAGGTATTACCGATAAAACCTAGGATTAAGATAAGAGCCTACTGTAGTTCATGTTTTTAGAGTAACATGCATAGAGATTTCACAACACATTGCAAATAGAAATGGGGGGTAAGTACGTTGGGTAGTGGGGTACAGCTCTTTGTTGTAAAATCAACCTGCACTACCATTTGCTGTAGAGTGTAGAGCGGTATCGCACGGTGCATCGTGTTGTTTCATTCAATTAAAGCATACATACATTCGGCCGGGCCAATAGTTACAGCATTTAGAATGGCAGGAAGTGAATCTATGCCAATTGCCAACCGTTTCGACTGATTCCATTTGCGATGTAAGCGCTAAGCCCACGTTCGACAATCAGTGGCCGATTTTTTGTCGGAATATAATGAAACATACAAATATCCTACGATAAGTTGGTCAAAAATCGATGGCAAAAGGGATAAAAGTTATCGAAACTACAAAAAGTCTGACGTGGGCGGAGCGTCGTGTCGTAGGCTACACAGCCTAATAATATATGCCACTGAACCAGTGGTAGGTATATTAAGTATATATACAAAAGCACTTCGTTTGTAAAAGTTTACTTGAATAAAACTATATACTATTCTATTCTATTCTATCATAATTTAATACTTTGACAATTGACTCGAACAATGACAAAAAATAAAATATTGTTAGTACTAACGTTAATTTTCTACAGTATTATCCGTGGAATAATTTCTACTTTTAAATGGTATATTTCATATTTTCAGGATGAATACAATTTCATGCGAAATTTCAAACGAATTTATCACTTAAATGTAATTAAAACTTCAATGCTCGAGGGCAAGCTAGATTTCACAGTTAAAAAGTTCCTATGGAACTTGTTTGGAGTATAATTTAGACTTTTAGAGTATAATTTAATGCAGTCATAGAGGGATTATTTTTATTTATTTTATTTACTTGAGAGTTGAGTTTGAGAGTTTAAAAGCTGAGAGGGTAGAGATAGATGCTAGCAGTTAGCTCAACACAACAAACGAAAAATTATTTCAGTTCTAAAATGGATTAAACTTATTAGCTTACATTTTTAAAGAAACTAAACTGAACATTTGAGACATAATATTGTATAATAATATAACTATTCTTGGCAAGTGTATTTAAATGACCCTTTTTTTTTTTTTTTTTTTTTTTTTTTTTATCGTGGGGAAATCCTCATGGATACCACCGCGCCCGGGGAGGCACGGAGGTTATGTCGGACTTTTACCGACTAAAACCCCACGGCGTTCCACGCATCGCCTGATGGTCAGGTTACGGGGCCAAACACGTTCGCGCAACCTGGCCAGCGGCGCCTACTAAGGACTCTCCTCGGGGGACCAATATAGTCCCTACCCACCGTCTGAGGTATTTAAATGACCCTAAAACAAGTTCATTTTTTATTTTACAAAATTCTTTAATCCGTAAAATAATAATGCTCATAAAACTGGGCCGCATTGCGGGCGGCTGCTTGATTTATTATTATGCTATTAATTAAATTTCTGATTGATTTATGTTCGTCCTCATAATAATATCATTTTGTGTATTAATGATGTAATATTTTGATATTTTACGTTATTTACGTAGAAATAAATCGAAACTTAACAATCTGTTAAAAGTGTATTTATTTTAAATTGCTTAAATTTCTGATAAAAAATTATTATATTATAAGTAAGCCCCATGGTTTAAGTTACACGTACACATATCTGTGTAGGTATCTGTCTGTGGCATCGTAACTCCTAAAGTAATGAACCGATTTTAATTTAATTTTTTTTGTTTGAAAGGTGGCTTGATCGAGAGTGTTCTTAGCTATAATCCAAGAAAATCAGTTCAGCCGTTTGAAAGTTATCAGCTCTTTTCTAGTTACTGTAACCTTCACGTCAATCTAGAGGCTATCACCACATATTATGGTCAGTTGTGGACGATGAGAAAATATTAGTAGGTAATAGGTATGTAGATATGCTCGGATAATACAGCGAAGCACTTGATCACAATAATCTTGAACCAGACACAAATCTGTTTTAATTTATTTTGTTGCCAAAACGCATGCCAGCTTGCTCTATCTAGTGTGAGCCAATTTAATTTGTAGCCATAAGCTTGTTTATTTCGTACAATGAAACAAGTGGAATCAAATATTAAAGCTTTGAGACGAATGTGAGCTGTATTTTGTGTAGGTTATTTTAAAGTTTTCGTGGGATTATTCTTGGTTTTGAATATCTTTTTTAAATAACTTACTTACTTCAAATGCACAATATCCGTACTAATATTATTAATGCGGAAGTGTGTCTGTCTGTCTATCTGCTACCTTTTCACGGCCCAACAGTTTCGATTCTGACGAAATTTGTTACAGAGTTAGCTTATATCCCGGAGACGGACATAGGCTACTTTTTATCCCGGAAAATCAAACAGTTCCCGCGGGATTCCTAAAGACCCATTCGGCTTAACCGATTTGTATGAAATAAGGTACCGAGGTAGCTTGCGTCCCTGAAATTGACATGGGCAACTTTTTATCCCGGAATATCATATAGTTCCCACGGACAGTCGCGGGCATCCTCTAGTATTAATATTAATACTATAAGTAGTACAAACTGTTTGTGAGAAACTGTCGATCTATTAAAAAACTTAGGTACTATATTAAATCCGATCACATTACGATAGCTTAACTTTATACTACGCATTGTGGTAGTGAAAAGTTAATAATCGTACCTATAAGTAGGTACTTTTGTTAGGACTTACTATGGCGTTATTGACAATTATTTATCGTGTGAAAATTTATGTGCGGAAATATCGTTGCTCCAAAGTTCATTTAAAAACGAAAACAAAGTGCAGCCTACAAAAATCGGAGTTCCGTATATACCCTCTGTTTTATGGTAGAGGGAAATACTTGAAAAACGGTGCTGAACGTATAGATTGAAACCCGTATTCAAATTAAGTTCATCAATAAAATTCGTTAAGTGCATCCGCAGTGCGGGCCCGTCGATCTCAGAACTTTCGAACGGATTTAAATCAGTTGCAGTTTATTTTGTTGAAGAATCTACCGTAAAACGCACCTAAGTTGCGCTTGGTCAAAATTGGGTTTTGACCCTATTTAGTGAAGAGAAAATTCCTCCATTAATCCATCTAAAGGCAGGGATAAATAAAGCGTTAAACGCGTGGAATTTCGCTGCAATTTAATTATATTGAAATTAAGGGATATCTACGCTAAATCTTCGCGGGTAAAACGCCAAAGAGATATCGTCGACGCTATTCGACAGTAGCTAAAGAGCGACGAAAACTGAATGCTGACGAAAACTTTTTATACACAAATGCCTTCGCACTAAACATGTGCGAAGGCATTTGTGTAAAAAAAGAAGCGTTTCACGTAGACAGCGTAGAAGTGCGACATCCACACGCTCTACGTAATGTCAACGTCTTTACCAGTTTCCTGTATTACAACTTTACGGTAGAGTTGTACACGTTGTCGCACCACATTTTGTCTATCGCAGGCTTATATTTTATGTTAAAAACATGAACCAGAAAAGTAATTATTCTTGTATGACAAAAATGCTAATCACAGCATTGGTTTTATTCTTTACTAGGAATAACTGGGTATTGTTTTGATTAATTCATTAAGATTTTTCCCTAAGATATCCGAGGGAGAGGGCTGGCTATCCTTAACACAGATATAAAAAAATCTAGCTAGGATAGCCAGTCCTTGATCTTGCAACACTCAAAATTGTATTAAAAATTAAGTTAACTTACTAATTGTATATGCTTACAGTTCACTATGTTGATGTGACCTAGATAAAAATAAAGTAGCACAAACACTATTATATAGTATAAATATACACTGGACAGCAAATAAACCGGGCCACCCACTATCTTGGAAGTCTGATTCGATTTTCTCAAAAAGTATAAAACTTACAACTATCAAAATTATACCTGCAGAAAGTGCATTTCATAATGAATAAAATGAATGGAAATTCATTGCGATTAATCAATTAATTAAGTGTTTATTAAGGATTTTACAAGGAAGAGTCGTTTTCCAGCCATGTTAATCGTAAGTAATCATGAATTGAAAACAAAAATTAAAGCCAGAAACAAAGATAAAATTAAAAAAAAAGTTTTTGGTCAGTATTCAGTATTCCCTCCTCTTGCTCGGATAACTGCCAGCATCTTCGTACTCATCCACCTCACGAGCCTCACGATGAAATCTCAAGGAATTGCATTCCGCTCCTCTTCAATTGCGATTCGCAGCTCTGGAAGCCTTGTTGGAGCCGATATTCAGGCTCAAACCCGACGTTTCAGCTCATCCCATAAGGGTTCTATCGGATTCAAGTCCGAGCTTCGAGCTAGCCAGTCCATTGTACGAATGCCCACGTCGCATACATACTGGGTCACCACATGAATAACGTGACGTCGTGCATTATGATGCATAAACTGGCATATTCTGCGCGATATATCCTGCGTAAGGTACCACATGGTGTGCGAGAATTTCAGTAATGTACCAATGAGATCAATCCACGTGTACGACCCCCTGGTTCGATGAAAACTAACGCTGTACATGCAGTTAACGAGATGCCGCCCCAGATCATTACAGATCCTTCTCCATTAGCAACAGTTTCCTCGATGCAACACTGAGAATAACGTTCTCCAGGGCAACGATATTGTCTCAGACGTCGATCATTTCAATGTAGACTCACCCTGGTCTCATCAGTGAAGAGTACATGACCCCACTGTCCTAACGTCCAGTCCCTATGCTCTCGAGTAAATTCAAGTCGTGCTTCACGGTGGGCTACCGTCAATGCTGGGCCTGTTGCAGCTCTCTTTGGAGTCAGGTTCCATTCAACAAGTATCCTTCTGATGGCGTCTGGGCTTATGACCACTTGGCGTTCATCACGCAGACTTTATTGGACTTGAACTGCGTTCGCAGAACAGAAGTTGGATATCGGACGTCGGCATTCGTACAATGGACTGGTCAGCTCGAAGCCCGGACTTGAATCCGATAGAACACTTAGAGGATGAGCTGAAACGTCGGGTTCGAGCCCGGATACCTGCTCCAACAAGGCTTCCATAGCTGGGAATTGCAATTGAAGAGTATTGGAAGGCAATTCCTCGAGATTTCATCGTCAGGCTCGTAAGGTGGATGAATACGAGGATGCTGGCAGTTATCCGAGCAAGGGGAAATACTGAATACCGATCAAAAACTTTTTTTTAATTTTATCTTTGTTTCTGGCTTTATTTTTGTTTTCATTTCATGATTACTTACGATTAACATGGCTGGAAAACGACTCTTCCTTGGAAAATCTTTAATAAACACTTAATTAATTGATTAATCGCAATGAATTTCCATTCATTTTAATCATCATGAAATGCACTTTTTGCAGGTACAATTTTGATAGTTGTAAGTTTTATACTTTTGAGAAAATCGAATCAGACTTCCAAGGTCGCTACCTTGGAATCGCGGGTGGCCCGGTTTATTTGCTGTCCAGTGTAGTATAATATATAGTATAATAATCCACATTTCTTACTTAAATACACCGTATATTATTCTCAGAACTTGCTTTTTGCACTTGGTTGCGTTTTAGTTAGCCGGAAGTAGAAATGCGTGCCAGCTTGCTCCAGTGCTCTGTGTGAGCCAAGGAGCCAAGTTAATTTGTTTCCCCGAGCTTGTTTATATTGTGTAATGATACGTTGGAGAGGGTAAAGCAATAAAGAATACTCTAGACGCTCTTTTTGAAATAAGAAAGCAGATTGAAATTCCGGGTAAGCTTGAAAGGAATGCTGTGTAGCGTAGTGGAGGGCAATAATAACATGGGAAAAGTGTTAAGAAAAATTGTGAGCATAAATATGATAATGTGGTAGTAGGTACTACCATGCGGATGTACACTAATTGTTTTTCAGTTTTTTCATGAGATTTTATTTGTCTATGCGGATTTTTTTTTATGACTAAAGCTTGGGTCAAACGAAGGAACCGGCATGTGGTTCGCTAGCATCTATTGTGTTCATAAGCTTATACGTGGTATGCACATCTTCAGAAGAGCGTATGTAGTAGATACATTTCGCGTCCCGCATCCCACGCGAAATTTTCCTCAGTTTGACCATATCTTAAGACACTTTCCCGAGGTAAAAGGAAACCTTTTACTTATCCTAAAACACTTACCTATTGCACTTGTAGTTAAATGACCAGGCGGTCAAATAGCCGATCTGATACATCAAAAATGTCTGCATGTGCACGCTCTCATATTGCCGTTTGATAAATCTAGGCATGTTTTTAGCCGACAGTTATTATTTAATCACCAGTGAGATCATGCCCTTATAAATGGTTAATATATGTAGTACAGTAAACAATAATTTAATTAGTTCGCTCAACAAAAACAACTATTTGAACATGTTTTTGATGGAACTGGCAGATTTCAATCTATTCCAATACGTGCGTTAAAATTTCATAGCATTGTAAATTCAATTTAGTATAATTTAGTATTGAAATTACCCATGTCGACAGCAATATTTCAATTTATCGGCAACAATATTATTTGAATATACTAAACACATATTTACATGAATATTAATCGGTTAAGTGTCTAGGTAGGCACTATTCATTATAGTTTTACTTGCCATGAATAAAATAATATGCATATTCTTATAGCCCAGTCAACAGGTATATTTTAACCTTACCAGTTTCAATTATAATATTATAAGTTGAAAAAAATGCGAAAAGTATCACTTCCTTAGTGGTCTAAAAAGTCTGGGCCATCCGCCATCAGGAAAGTTGTCTTTGTCGAAGTCTTGTCGTTGTCTTGTCGTGGTCTTGTCTGGATCTTGTCGTGGTCCTGTCATGGTCCTGTCGAGGTCCTAATCTTCAAAAATGGAGCGATCCTGTGATGGAGGCAGCCTGTGTACGTCTTGTCACACTAATATTATAAAGGCGAAAGTTTGTATGTGTGTGTGTGTGTGAGTGTGTGTGTGTGTATGTTTGTTACTCCTTCACGCAAAAACTACCGGACGGATTTGGCTGAAATTCAGAATGGAGATAGATAATATCCTGGATTAGCACATAGGCTATTTTTTATCCCGGAAAACCAAAGAGTTCCCACGGGATTTCGAAAAACCTAAATCCACGCGGACGAAGTCGCGGGCGTCAGCTAGTGAATAATAAAAATAGATAAGTTATAATCTGATTGTTAGTCCTTCCTATAAATCTACGATATCTACCCAAGTTTATACTACTACTTACTTGATTGAGTACTACTACTTTGGTTCATCTAAATCTTATGATCCTTTTTTCGTTCGTGTATTTTAGATATAATGAGAGATTTTGGGGAAAATTAAGAACGGAGTTGCCGGTGTAGTTATTAGATTACTCGCTAATTTTATAAGCTGACTATTCATTTAAACGTAGTTCGAATAAAATATTCTCCCTAATTTTTTAAATAGAGTTTCTCCGATGGCTTTGTCTGTTCTCTGAGGAACAGGGGTAAGATACCACCAACTTACTTACTTCGGACTAGTAATAAGAATTTCTTAACAGAAAAATCCAATACCTGTTTTTTGGCCCAACCTGGGAATCGAACCTAGGGCCTCATCATCTACAATTGAACATGCCAACCACTACAGTTTAGACTTAAGACCAACGAGGCAGTTAATAATAATAATAATAATAAGCCTTTTATTTTCTCTCTTCATTTCACATTTGATCATTTTACAATATAATTTATACTAGTCGTTATGAACAATATCATATTAAACAATTATAACTAATCTTACAGTCATTAATATTTTTAGATAAACAAAAGATTACAAAAACTAAATTACATTTTTAAAATAATATAAAGTAGTATACCTAAAGTTATTATTGATATTGTTTAAAATTACATATTAATTCAATTTATTTTACTAACGAGGCAGTTAAGTAGATATATAATTACTGACTAAACATTAATAAAATGGCCTTAGCAGATACCTACCTACTGCCTCCATACTTCCTGTGATGTTAAGTGACTCGGCACCCTAACCCTTTCCTCTCATCGACAGCTCTAGAACGCCTCTTAGGTAATCGTAAATAGCGATCTCAATTACGTCGAGTGCCTATCTCGGATTCCACTGACTCAGGTTTTCAGTAGACGCATGATAAAATATTGTATTTCTTAACATTTGAAACTCTCGTAGGTATTTACCTAATCTGTACTGAAAAAACCGGCCAAGTACCAGTCGGACATGCACACGAAAGGTTCAGTATACCATCATACAAGAAATAACTTTTTTAATTTTTTTTAATTAGCATGGCGGCTATTTTGAAAGTTGTTAGTTAAAGCGGCAATAGCATACTCTGTGAAAATTTCAACTCTCATTATTACGGTTCATGAGATACAGCCCACTGACAGACCGACGGACGGGCAAACAGACAGACAGACATATGGTTTGCCAGCGGCGGCTTATTAAAAGGGTCCCGTTGGTAACCTTCGGGTACGGAACTCTAGGAAGTCCCCCTCCCCCTCCCTTTAAAAGAGTCCTGGATGGTTTCGAAACTAGTCGGGCATACTCCGACCAATCACGTGAGTCTAGTCGTATTTTTTTTTCTCACGTACGTGAGAACTACGTACTTAGTATGTGATAGTGCGGGTGGAACTAGCGAGCATGTTGGTGATAAAGTACGAATTGTTCAATACATTTCAACAAATTCCTAGTTCGTAATTGTGACTGGTATGGTGCCGTAAATTAAATTGTCCGTGTCCACCGCGTGTCGGCGACAGCTCTCATTGCTCTCTAATTCGCAGCGAGTAATGTCGAGCGCTTTGCGTTGTGAGTTGTGACGTAGCTGCCAGATTAATAACCACTAAAGTGGCGTGGTAGTTGCATTCGGTATTTTTAACCCCCGACCCAAAAAGAGGGGTGTTATAAGTTTGACGTGTGTATCTGTGTATCTGTCTGTGGCATCGTAGCGCCTAAACGAATGAACCGATTTTAATTTACTTTTTTTGTTTGAAAGGTGGCTTGATCGAGAGTGTTCTTAGCTATAATCCAAAAAAATTGGTTCAGCCGTTTAAGAGTTATCAGCTCTTTTCTAGTTTTCTTGTCGAAAAGAAGGTTAGATAACCGTTAGGTTCATAATATTATGTCAATTGACAAATGTCAAGCTGTCAAGATGGACGTTGCCTTGATACATAATTATTTATTTGCAAACATTGTTTGCAAATGATGTTTTGGAAAACTCAGATACTTTGGATCGTAGGCGCGGAATAGTCCAAGAAAATCGGTTCAGCCGTTTGAAAGTTATCAGGTCTTTTCTAGTTACTGTAACCTTCACTTGTCGGGGGTGTTATAAATTTTTAATTTACACTTTAACAACTATTAACTATTAATATAGGTAATTTATTCCATCATTGATGTGTATTTGAGTAGGATCGACACTGAGTGCACCAGCTTCGCACACATTATACTTAATACTAGCTGTGCTCGCGACTTCGTTCGCGTGGAATAGTGACTTTTCGGGCAGCTTATACTCTGTACGTTAAAAATGTTCGCTGTGATTCTTTAAATTGACATAACTTTTTTATTTATGAACCGATTGACGTGAAATAAACACTAAATGTTAAGTGAAGCTTACTACAATATATTAGTGAAAACCGTATCTAAATCGAATAAGCCGTTTCTGATATTAGCGTGCACAAACACACAGACAAACAGACAAACAGACAAAAAAAAAATTAATTACAATTTCGGGTTCGGCATCGATATAATAACAACCCCTGCTACTTTTTTTATATATATCTACAAACTAAAAAAAAATTATACTTGCCACTTAGGCAGCGACTAAGGTTATCCGGTCGCTGCCTAAGTGGCAAGTATAAATTCGTCGACAGATGGCGCTGTAAGATATTGCAGCGCGTCATTATATTAGAGTTCATAAGGGTATATGGGTATAAGGACACAATCAACTGCGAAGATCCATGACTGACTGTTCTTTTTTTTAAATTTTTGAAAAGTCTGCAATCCTGATACTTCATAGTTACCATAGTGGTTGCAGACTGTAGAGTAGAAAGGAAATTCGCTGTTGGCTCTAGAACCGCCGTCGCGGGTAATATTTCAAACTAGCTGATGCCCGCAGCTTCGCCGGCGTGGATTTAGGGTCTGAAATCCCGTGGGAACTTTTGATTTCCCAGGAGTGCCCAGGACAAAAGTAGGGCCATGGAGTCTTAAGTGCAAAAAAATTACGAGACATTTCACTGCGATTAATAGCCTCATCGGGTGACAGAAGATCTGAAGGCTGGCTCATTTTTTTTGCGCAACGGATCAGCCTGGATGTCCAGCGCGGGTATGCAGTCAGTACCTACTCTTGGCACCATTTCACGCGAGCATGATTTGTATAGTAATTAGATAAGGCTAGCTTTCAGTTTTATTGTAATACTAGCTGTGCCCGCGACTTCGTTCGCGTGGAATAGTGACTTTTCGGGCAGCATGTACGTTAAAAATGTTCGCCGTGATTCTTTAAATTGACATAACTTTTTTATTTATGAACCGATTGACATGAAATAAACACTAAATCTTAAGTGAAGCTTACTACAACATATTAGTGAAAACCGTATCTAAATCGAATAAGCCGTTTCTGATATTAGCGTGCACAAACACACAGACAAACAGACAAACAGACAAAAAAAAATTAATTACAATTTCGGGTTCGGCATCGATATAATAACAACCCCTGCTACTTTTTTTATATATATTTCCATTGTACAAACACCACTTTTCTACAATTTAATTATATGTATAGATTATAAAGAGGTAGAGTTTATAAGATTGTTTGTAGGAAGTAATAACTGGAACTACTGAACCGATTTTGAAAATTCTTTCGCTTTGTTGTTTAATGCAAATTTTTTGTCGAGCTAAAATGTCGTGGTCCAAAAAAAGGAATGCCTTGTTGTGTGGTATAAACTCTTTGTTCAAGATGCGAGCGATAACCTGATATAATATACCGTAGCCAGAACCTACCTACGAGGGCAAGCTACAATTTTCCTTTAAGATTCTGTGAAACTGTGAATTTCATATTTAATACGAGGCTTATTACTATAATGTGACTGAGCATTTAACAAAGCGTAACTTCGTCGTACACAAATTCTACGAAGAACCTAAATGTAGGCGTCTGAAACCGAGAGAAATCTCGGTTGGGCCTTAAATATTCTAATTGCTTGTTCACACTAACTCGGGGGTAACTTGCGGACGACTTTGTAAAATTTCAAACTAAATGTTCCATTTAAGTGGTCATGAACTCATGACCTTATGGACTAGCCTATGATCCTGCGTGCGTATTGCTAGCGATAGGTAAGTAGTTTAAAACGCATAAAATCCCTTCGCGTTCACACAGATATACACGGTAAAGCATGCTGTTATATTAGACAGATGCCAAGTCTGAGTGTTTGTTTTTAAAAGCTTCTTAAGGTGCATGAGACGGGTCTGACCGCGAAATTCAAATTTAATTTGGTTTTACGCAATTTGTAAATTAATTCGACAAAGTAGGCTTATGGCATTCTAATTCCGACAATTGGCAGTATCATCTTCACAGGATTACGTAAAAATCTTTACTTGAAAGTGTTCAGTTTAAGAAATTTAGCCAGCCAGCTCAGGCTGAATTTGTAAAAAAAAATATGGGAGCTTTATTTACCCCGTATTTTATTTTCGCTATTACGGGTTTCTGTATACCCTGACATACGGGATAGCCCGTAAAATATGGGGCATCTGGCAATCCTAAAATAATGAAATTGACTTCTTGAATTCATTTATGCGCAACGCGGTATCCCTGCTACAAAATGTATACGTGAACACGTAAATACTAGGTAATGACAGCGCAAGAGTAGTTAAGACGCTTTGCTTACTTTGCTCTAAAAGACTTGGTTATGGAAATCGAGGTTGAACTAAATATTCATCGAGTGCAACACGGAGAAAACTTTTCAACTAACAACTCCAATTTTGCGGTCATAGCGAAACTGGTGCGGAAATTAAAAGGAAATGTATTCATTGCCTTAATTAAACATTTTTCTTCAGCTTTTTGCAATTAGCTCGGAAAATTTCGTAGAAAGATTTCACCATCGACTTTTTATGATCCCACCTAGATTACGACTGAGGTGAAATATTTTTAACTAGTTGAGTCGCCCCAACTTTGCTGGTGAATATAAGAAAACATTAACCAGTATCTCGATTGCGGTAGAATGACAAATGAATGCGGAATATTACCACGATCGCAATCACCTCTGATCGGTTGACGCTTGCTCACTATTGGCTACAATGTATTGTTGCAACAAGACTAGCATTTTAGCCAATAACAACAATTGCGATTGTAATAATGGTTATCTCATTCAGTCAGTTTATCTAGTAGTGCTTTATTTTAAAAATATATCTTTTTTTTAAATTGAAAATGTTACAATAAAACTTAGAGCGGGCCTTATCACAAACTAACTTATTACTGTACAAATAAATTATTTATAATTAATACTTCAATTTCGCTACACTTAACTCGTTAGGCCCATGGAGAAGCTTAATATAAATCCTCTTTATTCCATATCTCGTGGGAATTTCAAAAAATTTGACCTTATTCCTTGTTTATATTATAAAGGAAACCTCTCTGCAAAATTGCAATTTTCCAAGTGCAAGGGTTTAGGCTGGGTGTTGATGATTAGTCAGTGAGTTAGGACTTTCTTTTTATACATTTTCTTCATCTAGCCATTTAAATAGATTTGTTTGTGGTCGTAATTTCTTATTGCTGAGGATCATGATCCCTTTTCATTAATCAAAAAATGGTAGAGTTCTTTCGGGATAATAACGCAGTTAGGTCTCCAGGTCTTTCTGTTTACAACTCGGTTAAGAGAACGAGATTTTAGCTTTTATTCAGCAGACGACAGAATTCAAATCATTTTCTCAACAGCTAACTACTTTCTGTGCAACAATGTAGCTTCTGGAGTTATAAGTAGGTACATAAAGTTGTAAGACTCTGGGAGTGTTATAAAGAATGGTTTCGAAGTTTGCGGAACTCCGTCGATATTACAAAAGTCGACTAAATCCACCCAACCACTTTTTGCTGTATGAATATTTCAAAAGTTCGTTAGAGTCTGTACTTTAAAGTTGGTCGGATTTATCTTCGACTAAGCAGCAGTTGCAAACAAGATGAGACGTTTTATTTTTGTTGTAAGATTTTAGATATCTGTAATCGTATGTAACTCTAAAGCTTTTCTGAGCAAGCGAAGAAGTATATTTTAGTTTCAGCATCGACGGTAAGTTAACCGGGATCTTAAAAGCCAAAGAACTCAGGGTGCAAGAATCAGAGGCAATTTCCAACTTGTTTGATGTTATCTGCCCATTTAGTAGGGGAGCTGAGTAAATCATAAAATCCTCAACTACCCTAGACATCAAACCCGGGGCTATCAATTTATAAAACCACAGCGCCCACTATTGTTCTCAGGATCTTATCGCTATAATACATGACTGTTATTTAAAGCTTGTAAATTGAATATGTACTTGAAAAGAGCAACCGCCGAGTTTCTTGCTGGTTCTTCTCGGTAGGAACGGCATTCCGAACCAGTGGTAGATTTTTTTGACGATTCAAAAGCACTCGTAAAAGTTTAATTGAATAAAAACATTTTGAATTTGAATTTGTATATTAATTTTATTTAATTGCTTTTAGTAATATATATCACATCATAGCAATAATAGTAAAAGTCATTATAGCACCGTACGTTTATCTTAGAAAATGGAACAAGAATGGTTCTATATCAAAGCGTGATGAAGCACTGAATGGCTGTAATTAATTTTTCCCCTTGAAGCCAGCTTTGTGCTGGGAAAGAATTCCATTATTTTCTTGACACTGTTCTATTTCGTATTGATCAAATATTATATTTTTGTCCTTATAACAATGATAACCAGTATTTTATTTGAATAATATAATTATTACATATAATACTAGGTGACGCCTGCGACTTCATCCACATGAGCAAAGGTTTTGAAAAAGTCCATGGAAACTCTCTGATTTTCCTGGATTAAAAGTACTCTCCAGGTTCTTAAAAACTCATGCAAAAAATTTCGATCCGCAGTTTGTAGTTGCAACGTGATTGAAAGACAAATCAACAAACACTTTTGCGTTTATCATATTAGTAGGACTAACTAGTCCAATATCCATCTTACGAAACTAGTTAAGTAAAACTAATAAAAAAACACCAGTTTTGCTAAGATGGATTTCTTAATATATTTTCCTAGTAGTATTTATTAAAAACATTTTTTAATTTAAATATTAAAAAAAAAACAAATTCAAGAGGATCCATCTGATTGAGTATTCATATCACTTTTTTATAGTAAGATAAAAACATTACGACAAATTTTTATGACAGCCATAAAAAATGTAAACCAATGTCCACCGTATTAATTCATTTTATGACACAACTTTTTATGAGACGGTTAACGCATGAAGACTTATCATATTGTGTCTAAAATTTTGAGTGTATTTGTAGCTTATGTAGAACAACAGTCACCATACAAAAAATTGCATTTTTATATAAATAAAAAAGCCTTAAAAATGGTTCAATTTCAAATAAAATATTTGGGATTTTTTCATATTTTTTTTAAAATAATATTATTAGATATCGTCAAGCGAAGCATAATTAATCTGTGCGGCCCAACCAACGACTTCTATGCTCACACTACACGGGTCATCATAAACAAAAAATTTTGTGGTCTGCAACTCGCTTTTTGCTTAAAACTTGATGACCTCATATGCCATACTAATTTTGACAGAATTTACTTAAAAAGACAAGTGTCAATTAAAAAATAACAACCACGAAAAGTAAAGGTTACAGTAACTAGAAAAGAGCTGATAACTTTCAAACGGCTGAACCGATTTTGTTGGATTATAGCTAGAACACACTCGATCAAGCCACTTTTCAAACAAAAAAAAACTGAATTAAAATCGGTTCATTAGTTTAGGAGCTACGATGCCACAGATAGATACACAGATACATATATACACAGATACACGTCAAACTTATAACACCCCTCTTTTTGGGTCGGGGGTTAAAAATAAGAAGAAGAAATAGCCGGTGTCATCTCTATTAACTATTTTATCACGAGAAATTATATCAGACGGCTCGAGTATCGCGACTAAAGTTAAAGGACTATAGACTTTCCTTGATTAAGTGGATATTGTACTTTTAGATCAAGACTTGCACTGACTTAGTAAAAGCTTGTCTTGAACATTTTGTTAAATAGAGTTTGTTATTCTCAAAGTTTTGACATCGTTTCAATCTTCTCACTAAGTTGCGTTAACTCTTGTTATAGAAACTTGTATTGAACAAATTAATTATGTTAATAACTTTAATTAAAGTTTGTTTAGTCTAGAATAAATTTGTTCAACCTTGACCATGACATTATAAGATTTTAAGCATTATCCATTTTTTATTACACTCTAGTAAAAATAAAGTTCGTAAACCAAAATTCAACCTTCTCATCATCCAGATAAAAATGATACTAATAATGAAACTTTGTCCCGAATTTCGTTGGAATAGGTTGAAAATTTGTAGCGTAGAGAATAAAAAACAAACAGACACACTTTCAGGCTTTTAATATTAATGAAGTATGGAGTAGGTACAGATTTACAGAGATACACAGTTAATTTATCTATAACATTCAAGTACCTACAAAGTAGAGTTTATTATATGAGCTGGTACTACTAAAAGGCATGAGATAAAAGAAGAAGACAGTAGAGATTATGAACTAGTTTAAAAAAAAAATAGCGAGCAAACGACCAGACAGGTCACCTGATGTTAAGTGATGAGTGATTACCGCCGTCCATGAACACTTGCAGCGCCAGAAGAACCGCCAATGCGTTGCCTGCCAGAAATCGTTAAATAAAACTTAAAATAATGATCAAAGGTATACTGGGTTAAGTGTTTATGCACGTGTTTTCAACTAGTCGTGTAGGTAAACTAATTAACATCAAAGTTTCGAGCTATCTTCCACACTCGATTGTTTACTTACCTCTAAAGCAGCTCTGAGAGAATTGAGAAGTTTGTACTAGTTCCAATTAAAGCTGCGCGATGCTTTAACTTTTAAAACAATTGTTCGGTTTTCGCAAACACGATACTATTATTTACGAACTTAAAAAGAGTTCAGAATTAATTTATCTAATTCTATTTTATCCATAAAATTAAGAATTTTCATGGATTTACTTTCGGATGAAACAGCGTTGAAATCGATAAGGGACATTCAATCGATAAAATTAATAGTTCGTTCACACGCTGCGTAAGCGTTGCGTAAGCGTAGACGTAACGCGTACCATTGCGTTGTAATGTATGGAACTGTATGAAACATGGCACACCGCTTGCGTAAAGCGTGGACGTATGCGTAACCCGGTGTGTTAGGGGTTTACGCACGTGTCACGTGTACGAAATTGGTGCGAATTGGCCTTTAATGGAATTGTCATGGTACGCAATTTGCGCTTAAGTTGAGGCTTTATCTCCCAAACCCACTATGATCCAAACTCTGTATTCACTGATCTTTCCTCCCAGTGTTGGGAACAATACGCAGACAAATTTTCAGCTTTTATAAAATAACGAAGGTCTAACACGTGCTGGCTCTTAGTCAATTATGACAAAGTAGCGTGAAAGCAACCGACTGAGCTTTCAGTTGCCAACAAGATCTATTTTTGAATTGAAAAGAGCAACTGCCGGCTCTTCTCAGTAGAATCTTAATTCCGAATCAATGGTAGAACCACAGACTAGAATAACGAACACTAGCAGGCCTAAATAAAATAAATTTATTTCTATTTGATTTGAAAGATGAAATAATAGAGAAGAGAGTCAAGGGTTAATTTTTCATGAAAGAAAAAATACAAGACGACGTGTAATAACATAATATTATTATACGATACAAATATGGGAACCTATAAGTTGTTGCTGCCAACACTTCTCGGTCTGGTGCCTCGATATTCGTGCTTCCAATCAATTCCGGAAATTGGACCCAACTGTTCCCCCAACATTTTCATATTGAAGCATTTGTCAAACTAAATATTTAAAACTGTCCATGCATTTTAAAACGGGCGTAATACATATTTTTTGCAGGGTGTTAAAAATTTATCTGCTTGGACGAATATTGTAGTATGACGCTTCACTCAACTAGATTAAATATTTTATTGATAGTATGTAGGTATTGTATCGATACGCTATATCGTTAATATTTTTAACTCAGCTACGAAAGTTTTATCGAAAGTTTCTTTACAATCATTGTGATTGCTATTATTTTCTGAAATTCTGTTGCTATTGTTTACATAAAGTATTTTAGCCAGTAATGAAATATCAATTGTGTCAAAGTTTTGTAACGTGCTCGATTATAAAAAAGCTGTATCAATCTCAACAACCTTAATCATTGGCTGAGTTTATATAGTAGACTAGATGATGCCAGCGACTTCGTCCGTGTGGATTTAAGTTTTTTGAAATCCCGTAGGAACTCTTGGATTTTCCGGGATAAAAAGTAGCCTATGTGCTAATCCTGGATATTATCAATCTTCATTCCACAGCCAAATCCGTCCAGTAGTTTTTGCGTGAAGGAGT
This sequence comes from Maniola jurtina, assembly GCF_905333055.1. Classification (NCBI taxonomy): domain Eukaryota; kingdom Metazoa; phylum Arthropoda; class Insecta; order Lepidoptera; family Nymphalidae; genus Maniola; species Maniola jurtina. The sequence continues at coordinate 5,802,451 of NC_060046.1, read as the reverse complement.
AACAAACATACACACACACACATACAAACTTTCACCTTTATAATATTAGTGTGATATATTTTTGCTGCAACAATGCATTTCAACCAACCAATACTAAGAGAGTCTCAACCAATCAGAGGTGATTGTCACACTGTAGCTGTGAAACTCCAGTGGTATAATGCCCCAGGGATACATCATTCATTTGTATTCTCACTAATGCGATATTTTATGTTAAAAAAATCTTATAAGTTTCAATAGTTTCAAACTACTGCGGGGAAAAAACTCAATTCAATTCAATTCAATTATGTTTATTACGAATTTGGGTAAGTTTACAGATCTTAATACTATTGTTAGGTTCTGCCAAATTTTACCTTACGGCATGCAATAATATAATAACATGACTTGTCTTCTACTATTATTACAATGCTCGAACAGTTTTCTAAATCCCCGATTGTCTCGGCTCCAGAGTAAACGAGTGTAAATTAAAAATTTATAACACCCCCGACAAGTGAAGTTTACAGTAACTAGAAAAGAGCTGATAACTTTCAAACGGCTGAACCGATTTTCTTGGGTTATAGCTAAGAACACTCTCGATCAAGACACCTTTCAAACAAAAAAAAACTAAATTAAAATCGGTTCATTAGTTTAGGAGCTACGGTGCTACGGACAGATACACAGATACACACGTCAAACTTATAACACCCCTCTTTTTGGGTTGGGGGTTAAAAATTCGACATGACGTCATGTCAAGGTTCCTTACGGGTGTCATCTCGAGTAGTATCGCTATCTGTAGGTATCTACAGGCAATCGAAAATTTCTCGAGATATTGAAGGAACTTTTCATTATAACTTTTCTAATATAAATCTGATTATATTATGGTTTCTTTAATTCAACTCAGGATAAGAAACTCAAATCGAAAAAATACAGAATTTCCATCTTTGGTAAGCTTAACTTTATTTTTTGTCAAAATAAACAATGTGCAGATACTTATATAGAAATTACAAAGTTTTTACCCAAATAAACTTTTACAAATCAATTAAATCAATTTCTGGTTTGGAATGGCTTTTTATAAAGAAAAATGTGCAAGAAACTCGGTGGTTGCTTTATTTATAACTCACAATGAGCTTTCAGTCGTATGGTTCTGCAGGCAGGGCCAGAGCCGTATTGCGGGTTGCACTGACGAATTTCAAATTCAATGATCCTAGATCCCCCTATTAATGGACTCAACTTGAGCACAATATTCAATTTAAATGCCTCGTTTTGGAATCCCGCCCAGTGTTCATTTAAACCGGCGATTATTTTAATCGGCGATGCAGAACAATTTGATTGCAAATTATATTGCAATAATATTTATAGGATTTTTATCGAGGAAACGTTGAATATTACTATCGAGCAAAAACACAATGCTCTGCTTAAATGGCACTCGTTGCTGTTATTCGTAAAATACTTCTGGATGCAAAAAACTAATTATTGAAGTTTAATCGTTAAGAGTAAAAATTCTGACAATGAATATCGGATTTTTTTCTATTCGGACAAGAGCATTCTCACAATAGCGAAAAGGAAAGTTTTTTATTTTCTGGGATTATTAAGAGTCTAGATGTTCGTGTCCAGTAAGCCTGCCACTTCGTCCTTTTTTTTAATCCCTTGGGAACTCTTTGATTTACCGCGACCAAAAATAGCCTTAGATGCCCTTCTCTGGAGTGTAAGCTATCTCTGTACCAAAATATGTCAAAATTAAAAGGATGAACCGTAGAAAGCTACCAGACAGACATACACACTTTCGCGTTTATAATATTAGTAAAAATATGGATTAGTATGGACTATGTATCGTCCAAATAATAACCCACCTTTTAAGCCGCACGATGTTCAGTTGTAAAAGTTTAAATAAACTTCTCCCTCAAATATAATAAATTTGCTCATGAGGAAAAACGGATAATCGGAGCACTGCGTTGGTTTTTCGGTCTGGTACACCACTTCTGACGCTTTTAATTACGAACCAAAATTGTTACCACGCGTCAGCTCTACAAGTATGTTCATAACGCGATGTTAATATTTTAATACAATGTGATTAAGTTCAAACCTAACCAAATTTTGAACATAATTACGTTCTTATTTGGTCATAATTAAGGGAGATTTGATATCTAAATCTTACAGAGATGATTTAGGCCTCATTCGCATGAGAGCTTTTTTAACGTACGTTAAATAAGCGTTTCAAATAGAACAAATGCATTCCCAAGTATCTGTTCACACGACAACGCTTTTTTATCGCGCACTTTGTATGTTCAGCGCAACGCCGGGTTTTAACGCAACGCTTTTTTAACGCTCGTGCGAATTAGGGCTTACAAAAAGATTTACGTCAGATGACAACGTCCATACAAATATTACAATTGCGAAAGTATGTCTGTCCCTCTGTCTGTCTATTTTCTAGCTGTTCACGGCCCATCTGTGATGAAATTTAGTAAGTACAGTTTTAAAACCATGACTCGTGACATTATATTTATTTTGTGATCTGGTGGAAATTTAATAGTTAATTTCTGTTATTCTAGATGAAAAAAAATGCATATACATATCTACCTATATATGTAAAACTTTATTTAGATAGGAATATACAATAGGAAAATTGTATTCATTTTAATCCAATTTCCCTAATGTTATTTCTTTAAGCGCGTTTACCGCACAATTGCTTTGTTTTTATTTTTATTTCCTCTGCATAGTGCAATAACGGTTTGTATATTTTTACAGTTTCCCTTAATGGTTGAAGGCGTGTGCCTTCTTTTAAAATGTATTGCCAACTTAAAAGTTAAAAGCTAAGACTCTGGAGTGGGCTTTAATAAATCTCTCCATTCTATTTTATCGGTCTTAGAAATATTTCCCTTCTTTTCCTAGAACAGCTACTATGGTCCATACTTTATCTTTAAATCAAGATTGATGTTTTCTTTGGAAAATGCTTGTATTGTGATTTCATTTGGGTGTCTGTAGTTGGTTTGTTTTATGCCCTTAGGAATAAAGATTGATACAATATGTGCCAGGCACTTCGTCTGCGTGGAATCAGATTTTTTGAAAATCCCGCGAGTGCCTTTGATTTTCCGGCATAATTTTTATACTAAGGCTGTCCCTGAATATAACACCCTATCAAATTTCGTCAGGATTGGTTGGTCAATTATTGTGACATGAAAAGGTAACAAACAGACAGACATACAAAATTCCTACCGCCCTTATGATATTAATAATTAAATATTATGAATTCCTTGCAGCAAAGCAAAAGAGTGATGTTACTGAACAGCTTATTTATTACCCAAAAAAGCAAGCCAAAAATCTGTTAAGCATAAGCACAGAATCTTATTTAAACAAGAAGACAACAGTACTTTGAAAGAAATTCAGCCAACTTTGGAGCACAGACTACCGACATTCAATGAATATTTACGAACTGAGAAAAGAGTTCTTCTGAACTTTGTAATGCGATAACGTCTTGCAAATTGAATAATATTGAAATGTGTTTCCTACCAGCAGATGTTTGTGACTCTGTCTACTTCCTTTAAGAAAATATAACGACTTTACAATAAAATTATTGGTACGATTTCTAATTCACCGTTGTATAGTTTTTAAATCCGATATTTGCTTAGAGTTGCCGTATAAAATATTATTATATTAATAATAATAAAAGATAGTTGAAGTATTTAATTAATTCCAATAACCTAAATCCAAGCGAATGAAGTCGTGGGTTTTATCTAGTTTCTAGATGAACACAGTATCGTGTCTGGCTTTCCAATTATAATTCGTGTCAAATTTTAGCTTGAATTAAAACCCAAAATATACTACCTGAGATCTCGTTCTCAATCAGTTTTTAACCTCCGACCCAAAAAGAGAGGTCTTATAAGTTTGAGTATCGGTGTATCTGTCTGTAGCATCGTAGCTCCTAAACTAATGAACCGATTTTAATTTAGTTTTTTTTTTGTTTGAAAGGTGGCTTGATCGAGAGTGTTCTTAGCTCTGTCCAAGAAAATCTGTTCAGCCGTTTGAAAGTTATCAGCTCTATTCTAGTTACAGTAACCTTCACTTGTCGGGGGTGTTATAAATTTTTAATTATCACTTGTGATTAAAGTAGAAGCCGCATGTATTATGTTTCGTCTCAATTAGTTCAATAGGCTAAAGACAACGCTGACTAGTACCCACCTAATAGATAAACTACCATAATAACTATATGCACTTAGTAAAGAAATGATGAAAGATCCTCGATACTTGAAAATAAAATAGATCCTAGACTAAAATTTTGTTACAGAGTTTATCAGATCTATTTGTTCACTTTTCACTTAGCAGCAGATTCTTATAAAATTATAAATTTAAATCTTAAAGCTCTCCAAACGGTATCAAAAGTTCATATAATAGCATAAGAGTTGTTGGCACGGGCAGTGGAGTTTAAATCAGTTTCAATACGAGCATTATAACCACTAATGCACTTCAAGCTCGAGTTTAGAAGTTTGGCAATATTTAGCTGGTTGTGGTATGGTTTATTATATTATCCACTTAGAGAATTGTCGGCGAGTAAGTAATATAGTTTCTTGAGAAAACAAGATGCTTAGAACAAAGTTCGTACTTGGCTATAAAGTTTCGCATAGGTAAGACAACACTTTACGAGTTTGTAGAAAGGTTCAGTAAACTCGGTATAAGATAAAAGAAAAAACGGTGGGAGATGGTTGATCAAACATTTATGATGTAACTTTGAGCTAGGATTTTGTATTAAAAATCAGTTCATACTTTTATATATATTTTTATTATAATATGTTGTTTTAAACTGTGGTAGATTCTTTTGACGATTCAAAAGCACTTATAAAAGTTTATTTTCATAAAAAATATTTCTACTTATTTCCATTTCTATAATTCCACACACCCGATGATGTAGGTAGGTAGGTATTCTTATGCTAACTGTACATTTTACTCTGGCTATATACCTACTATTGGCGTCACTCAGAAAAGCAGGTATTATTTAAATATTTTTATCGAATTATTGGAATGTCCTCTCCAAAACCAACACAAAAAAACACAAGTTTAATGTGCAAGGTTATCCGAGAGTTTTAATCTAAACAAACTAATGCCAAAATAAATAATTTAATTAGAGCGTGATTGCTATCACAACATCTAATTATTCAGTTCACAATCCAAATACCGAAAATATGCGATATCGCTCCGAATCTCAGAAGGAGACTGAACTACAACCTTCGAAACACCCGTATTTATGCAAGTTCAATCTTGTTGGCCTCCTAGCAACAGATTGTATGACATCGAATGAGCTAAATATCGATTTTATCAATCTACCTGCATTAGATAAATTAATAATTTTATATTATTTTTGACAACTCAAATCAATTTTTAAAGATAACCTTACAGTTCGGCCGTCCTGAATTTAACACGTCCTCGTGTTTCTAATCAATCTTGTCATGTCAGTCGCGGGCTTCCTTGCCCTAAGTCAAATCCAAATCATGGGCTATCCTGCCCTCCGTCAAATTATTAAAACCTACCCTTGAACTGCCGAACTCTCAGTTTTAATATCAAGTCAACAATAAATCCAAACGACTAACTTCCCATTCGATGTATACAAAATCTGAACCACTTATTGCAAGTTACTTTCCACTTCACAAAAGACTAAATTCTTTAAAAAAAACTAAAAATTTTAATCACCAAATCAAACTCAATTAAAATTTTAATCAAATGTGGGTTGTTTAAAAAAAAAGATACCAAAGCGAAATTAAGGCAACGTGAGACACATCCCACTTCTGAATTATTGGCGTCACTCAGAAAAGCAGGTATTATTTAAATATTTTTATCGAATTATTGGAATGTCCTCTCCAAAACCAACACAAAAAAACACAAGTTTAATGTGCAAGGTTATCCGAGAGTTTTAATCTAAACAAACTAATGCCAAAATAAATAATTTAATTAGAGCGTGATTGCTATCACAACATCTAATTATTCAGTTCACAATCCAAATACCGAAAATATGCGATATCGCTCCGAATCTCAGAAGGAGACTGAACTACAACCTTCGAAACACCCGTATTTATGCAAGTTCAATCTTGTTGGCCTCCTAGCAACAGATTGTATGACATCGAATGAGCTAAATATCGATTTTATCAATCTACCTGCATTAGATAAATTAATAATTTTATATTATTTTTGACAACTCAAATCAATTTTTAAAGATAACCTTACAGTTTTTTTAAAGATAACCTTACACTACGGAGGATTTTTCGAATGGAATTCATCAAGGAAATGTGAAGGCGACTTCAGCTTGTATTTTCAGTTTACTACTAAAACTTCGTAATGTGCGAACAGTTTTTGTTGATAAAGAAATATGTCTATATTCTGACATTTCTTCAAATGTTATATAATATGTGTCTCGGTTTATGCGTGGACATAAAGTTTCATAATAATCTTATATCTGCTACGGTCTCTAAAAAGATACATAAACGCGGTAAAAGGGTTTTGCGGAGGATGAAAAAGAAACCTTTCATATACCTTTTATGGGAGGTCCACTCGAATAACTTAACGAAATTCCGTCGTTTCATAACAATACCAAGTGTTCTGCTATGTTTTACCGTCCTTTCAGAAACCTATTTGTTTTGGATATTTAACTATCGTCGATAGTGTGAGTGGGTTTGCTCTCAAGTTTATAAACTACTAGCCGATACCCGAGACTTTGCCTGCGTGGATTTAGGTTTTTCGAAATCCCGTGGGAACTCTTTGATTTACCGGGATAAAAAGTAGCCTTTGTGCTAATCCAGGATATTATCTATCTCCATTCCGAATTTCAGCCAAATCCGTCTAGTTATTTTTGCGTGAAGGAGTAACCAACATACACACACACACACATACACACAAACTTTCGCCTTCATAATAGTGATACCTACGCAATTATAGATAGAAGAAATATTAAGACATTAATCTGCATGACTGAGAGTTCTCCATAATAATATTTTCTCCATAAAATCTTAAGTTTATAGTCCCAACAATTAGATCTGTACATTGGCATACATGAGTTAGTGTATCCTTTTATATGCCTGTAATAGCTATCTTTTAACCTCGACTTTATCCACCTAATTTACCTCTTTATAATATTAGAACAGAGTTAAGATAGTAGGTACGGTACATTAACCTTATACTGTGATATGAGTATAGACAAACAGTTAATTGTATACAAAATTGAGTCTATTCAGAACAGATAGATAATAAGCAACTTAAGATTCAAATATCGTGACTCTTGCAGGTGCAATAACACTGTAAATGTAAAGTCTCCACGTAGACTCGCATCAAAGCTTTCTCAAGTAAATGTATGGCTATGTAAGTCAAAAGCTAAGATACCACGTTTATTCTACACGACATGAATATCTTATTCTGCAACTGATGTGAGGTACATGTTACAGGTTTTGCAAAAAATATGCTCGTTTTGTAGCGTTCTACAACAACCTCTAACTAACCTAACCTCTACTACCAATTTGGAAAAAATGAAGGATTTTTAATTTTTAATTATTTCATTTTTATTCTAGTTGGATCCTGGGCTGTGGGCACGCACTTCTAACTTTTCGGAGTTATGTGCGTTTTAACTAATTTTAGGAAGGAAAATATCGTGAAGAAACCTGCATACTGAAAGCTATCCATATTGTTCTCAAAGGCGTGTGAAATTTGCCGAACTGCACTTGGCCAGCGTGATGCACTATATCCAAAATCCTTCTTATTCTGAGAAGAGACTCGTGTTCAGTAGTGGGCCGGAGATAATTTGACGCCGATGATGATTGTTATTCATGCTTCATGTCCGAAGATCTTCATCAGATCTCTAACACAATTCAAAGGAAACAATCTAACGTTCAATTAAAAAGCTTCATCATAATCGACTCGAATAAAAGTAAAAACCGGTAAAAAGTAAAAAACATTTTAATTTTTTTTTAATGATATAACCACAAATTCACGGTTTTCGGATTTATTCCTTTACTTGTGCTATAAGACCTACCTACCTGCCAAATTTCATGATTCTAGGTCAACGTGAAGTACCCTATAGGTTTCTTGACAGCCACGACGGACAGACGGACGGACAGACAAACAGACAGACAGACAACAAAGTGATCCTATAAGGGTTCCGTTTTTCCTTTTGAGGTACGGAACCCTAAAAGAAGCAAATTAATAACTTCCTTCTTTTAAAGTTGGTTAAAAAGGTGTCTACAAATAAAAAGGGATAATATATAAAAATAATAATTATTTTCATTATCTATGAGTGCTATGTATTGTCTCCATAAGCTCTACTTAATAATAAAGGTTTCGAGTGGACTTTCACTGTCAAGTAGATTAGGGTCCTAAGTAATCCTTAGGGTGGCATCTGGCATCATTACATTAATCTATCTATTGTTGACTATTACATTTGCTGTAAATTGTTTTGTAAGTACAAAAAATATTTAAAATAGGGTCAATTTGTTGCGTAGTATTATTTTCGTGTATACGTCTCAACAGGGCAGTTAAACTGGAATTAATTTCAGTTGAGTTTTCATTACTAGGCTTTGAACTGAGAAAGTTAGATATTTTACTGTAATTACGATTTTGCGCAACTTTAACATGATACAAATATATAATAAAATATAGATCAAAAATTATTATTTTATAATGATGAGTATATATAATAATAAAATCAAATAAATGCGGAAGTGTGTTTGTTTATTGGTTTGTTGAAATCACGTCACGACAGAGCAACGGGTCGACCTGGTTTTTTTTGCATGGTTATAGTGAAAGACCTAGAAAGTGACATAGGCAATTCAGGAAAATCAAAGGGTTCCCACGGAAGTTCTAGAAATCTAAATCCACGTGGACGATGTCGCGAGCATCAGCTAGTATATAAAACAGACTAGGCCACAAGCTCATATATTTTCAGTAGGTAAGTAATACACGTACTCAGCTAGAACAAGTAAATAAGAAAATATGTACCTAGGAAACCTATATAAATTGTCAGTCTACTTTTCTGCAGACTGGTTCTCGCAACACCAGAGACCGATAAAGAGGAAATTTTAAAATTGCAACGCTTTCATACGAGACTAGAAAATAGTACGAATTCCTTCGAAAGCTACACTACGAAACAACGAACGTGCTATTTGGCTGATTGGTTGGTGAAATTTTTAATACCTACCTGCATTCATGGTAGAGTCTGAAATAAAATTGAACGTTTATTTTTCTAACTTATCACTAATTAATGTTCTATTAGTATTGAAATTTTAAGATAATATTATCTGAGCCGCCGAGTCAACTTCGGTCAAGTGGAATTTCAAAAATGAGTGAGGGGGTGGAATTCCCAAAAATCTTAAAACACCACGTATTGCTTCATTTATAATTAAAAGCTTAAAAAGTCTATAAATTAAAAGAAGCCCTAAATGAATATTATTGTTCAAAAAGGGCTTTGTATTACCTCGCTTTATTCTATTTTTGCCCATCAAAATATTCCCTACGAGATCTTGAAACGTCAACCCAATGTGAAATCTAGCGCTTGGGGCCCGAAGCCGCGGAAATGAACTGAACGGAAACGCTTTCTGAAAGATTTTCATTTGAATTTGCCTTTCAACTCTCCCTTTTACTGACGGTATCTTTTTTTCGAAATTCGAGGCTGATATGTCACTCACAGATTTATCAGTAAATTGGACTCAAATTGGACCTAATAAATTATTATTAATCATTTTTATATACTTTTATTATTTACTAGCCGATGCCCGCGACTTCGCCCGCGTGGATTTAGGTTTTTTGAAATCCCGTGGGAACTCTTTGATTTTCCGGGATAAAAAGTAGCCTATGTGCTAATCCAGGATATTATCTATCTCCATTCCAAATTTCAGCCAAATCCGTCCAGTAGTTTTTGCGTGAAGGAGTAACAAACACACACACACATACACACACACACACACACATACAAACTTTCGCCTTTATAATATTAGTGTGATTACTTATACAATCCTACCCACCAATCAATCTTCCAAATTATTCTCTGATAAGAAATACTTATCTGATTTTTCTCTTAAGTGAGACGAAAAATTACACTATTTCAGATAGAGAAATTTGTTTTCAGGTGCTTTAATGTTGATTATACAGAATTTGAATAAATTTTCATATTTAAAATTTACTTAAGTTAAGAACTCATCGCTAAGTTTTGCTGCTTTTAAATTTTGCAAAAATACTACGTCTTAGTAAGTAAAAGTTTGAATACGAAATTCATAAAATGTTTGTTTATTTATTCAAACATCTTTATTGTTAACAAAATTTCAAAGAGTAAGAATACCTACAGGATACACTTAAAAAACAAAGGGTGACCTTATCACTAAACTGATCTCTTCCAGATAACCTATGTTTTCAATAAACATTCGAAATTCAATTCGAAAAGGTTCATTTGTGATTGCTTGGTCACTAAAAATGGTAAACGCTCACTGAGTTTTTTGTCTTTGTCATGTGTATGGGGATTACGTAACAGAGAGAGAGCCTACCAACTTCTCTCCATGCATACAGTATATAATATTTTTAACCCCCGACCCAAAAAGAGGGGTGTTATAAGTTTGACGCGTGTATCTGTGTATCTGTGTATTTGTCTGTGGCATCGTAGCTCCTAAACTGATGAACCGATTTTAATTTAGTTTTTTTTTGTTTGAAAGGTGGCTTGATCGAGAGTGTTCTTAGCTATAATCCAAGAAAATCGGTTCAGCCGTTTGAAAGTTATCAGCTCTTTTCTAGTTCTTACTGTAACCTTCACTTGTCGGGGGTGTTATAAATTTTTTATTTACATTTGTATATACTGTGACATATTAAATTTATTAGCCATTTATTACGTTGGCTTAACAATAATTCTGTCTTCGTTCGACACGACCGATGTTCAATTTCCTAGTTGGCAGTAAATTATTGCTTTCCAAATAAAGCCGGCTTTTTAAATGAAATTCCCTACCTAGTCAAAATTTATGTGTTCAATCTTTTATTTACAGAAAAAGTGGGCTTTAATTGTAATACCTAAGCTAAGTCCTTTTCTCTGTACCTAAAATAATAACAAGTGAAAGATTTCACTGAAAAAAAAAACTGACATTTGGAGCACTTTCTAATCAATATTATTATTATGAAGTACTAGATGATGCCCGCGACTTCGTCCGCGTGGTTTCAAGTTTTTTGAAATCCCGTAGGAACTCTTTGATTTTCCGGAATAAAAAGTAGCCTATGTGCTATTCCTGGATATTATCTATCTCTATTCCCAGCCAAATCCGTCCAATAGTTTTTGCGTGAAGGAGTAACAAACACACACACACACACACACACACACGTGCAAACTTTCACCTGTATAATATTAAGTGTGATGGAAGAGTGAACAAGAGTAAGAAAACTCTTGGTTAATCTTGCAATCGCTTTTTACCAAATAGCATTTATTTTCCCACTAATTTAATGTCTCGGCTAAGTATTTCAAAATTTATAGTTCCAAAGTATTTGCATTTTCACAGTGTAAAGTGTAAGCTTTCTCCAGACCCCACTTCGTATTCTTAACTTAACCACTTTGCTATAGTTTTATGCATTTTCCGTGCAAATGTTTTCAATATGCAGTAAAGTAAAATTAAGCTCCTACCTCTCTGACACCAGCCAATTACCATTTTAAATTGTTTATGTCGCCATTTTGTGTTTTCGGATTAAAAAGATTTCACTTAAAGCTGGTCGTTATAGAGGTAAATGGAGATTTTTTTTACCTAATAATTATGAATATGGCGTCATTGACATTTAACTGATTCTATAATTATTTTTGCTTAGGCCTTCTTACTTTACGAAAACTATTGCTTTTGCAGAAAGTTCGTAGAGTAGGTGTGCCTACTATAAGCAAATCTGTACTAATCCATATTATCCACACTAATATTACAAATACGAAGTATGTCTGTCTGTTCACGGCCTATCCATTAAACAGATTTTGATGAAAGTTGATAGAGATAACTTGAAACTGAGATAACTAGGCTACCCTTTGTCCTGGAAAATTAAAGAGTTTCTATGAGATTTAAAAAAACCTAAATCCACGTTTACAAAGTTGTAGGCATCATCAGATTCAGTACATTGGATAGCTCGCAATCTCGAAGCGACATAGCCACTTTTATTCTGTATAATCAAAGAGTTCCTACGGGAATTTTAAAAACCTAAGTTCACCCACACGAAGTCAGTATCGTTTCCACATGTGAAAGTTTGTTTTTTTAATTTTTCTATTACTCTACCAGTAGTGGTTCCCATTTATATTATTATACTTGATAAAATAATAGTTATAGATAGATTTCTAGACTGAAACTCACAAAGTTCATTTGTATTAAGTTTTCATTACATCGAGAGGTAATATTAGTTCGTAACTAACGCTCTAACTGAATGGCGATGCTGTCTGAGCTGTGAATTTCACAAGAATTTAACTGCGGTACGGTTTAGTGCGCCGCAAACTAGAAATATTATTGTGGTTTTATAAATAACTTTCGATTTTCCTTAGGCTGAACGCCAATTGGCTGATATCGGGCGATCGTTTCTTTCATCAGGCTCCTATGGCTGATTTTTAACTGTTCTACCAATTTGGTTTAGACGTCCGAAGGTTTGGATGTCCGAGCCACTTGTGGGCAGACACTCGAAACGGAAGCATTAATTTTATATCTGCCGTATACGTTTAAGATTATAGTCAATGTGTGCACAGCCTTATTATTTATCTTAGTTATTTACCTTAAATTCATTAGTCAAAGGCCTTTGACCTTTGACTAAGACCTCTTGCCGGATCGACTAAGCAAACTTAGGAGCGGTGGAGTTATACCTTTTGACTTTAATCTTATATCGACTAATCTACTTAAACAAAAAGATATTAGTAAAGTTCCAAGTTTAGATATAATCGATTGAGTCCATAATTCATACGATACTTATTATAGCATGACTCGAGTTTCAGATGGTTTATCCAACGTTACGAATTACTTATTATATAAGCATGACAAAGGAACCCAAACTTATGCGTGTTGATACGTATTTGATAGGTTATTTTAATACCTTTTATTAACACCTAACTATGCAAAATTATAATTTGTTATTTTGTTAGTTGCTTGTTTAAAATTGTGAATTATTATCACACTAATATCATAAAAGCGAAAGTTTGTACAGACGTGTGTACTGTGTACGGATTTGGCTGAAATTGGAAAGATGGAAATGGGGATTATACCTACCTACCCTAGATTAACACATAGGCTTCTTTAGTCCCGGAAAATCAGAGTTTCCACGGGATTTTGAAAATCCTGAATTCATGTGGACGTAGTCGGTGTCAGCTAGTAGAATATGAAAATTAGCTACTTGTTAAGATTTGTTAAGTTTTGCTAAATAATGGCATTTTTCAACTTAACTTTACATTAAGATATCATGATAATATTATCTAGTGAATGAAAAACTTCGTATCCAGCTAAAATGCCAGTTTCATAAAATTGGCATACAAAAAGCATCATTAAAGCGAGGAAAATAAATAACAAATATCACAGTCTCTTTTGCAGTAAAAAGTGAGAAAGAATAACTTACTTTATTAATAATTTTAAGAGGGGTCTCTCCGTCACTCGCTCTATACAAACGTAATTGCAATTTCATTTGAATATTAAGCAACCAAAGTCCATGAAATTTTGCAGACATATTCTAGAAACTAATATCTATGCCTGTGGTTTTCCAGATTTCCTTTAAAATATTCGGTTTCAAAGTTACACGATCTTAAAAATTCACAAACAAATTTTTGAGCCCCTGTAATTTTAAAACTACATATTTTTAGAAAAATCTAAAACACCACAGGCACAGATATTAGTTTCTAGAATATGTCTGCAAAATTTTATGGACTTTGTTTGCTTAATATTCAAATCAAATTGGAACCACGATTGTATGGAGTAAGTGACGGAGAGAGCCCTGTTAAGACTGGAAATAAGAATGGTTGTTACAATAATATTGATTATTTGTTTATTGCTTGTTGGAGTATTAGCTAAATAGTTATTGGTCTCACAGTAAGTATTTATGATAAATTTTTTTATAACTTTACATATACCTATGCTATACAATTTTTCAGGTTTGTACAAGACAGGCAAAAAAATCAGTGTACCTAATGTTTTCAGTATTCACCTATAAGTATGTGGGATTTTTTATTCCGCTATAACTTGAACAGATTTGGATGTCTGGGATATCCTTAAAATCCGAATAACACTGAATATAATTTTTTTTTAGCTCTCACTTTTCATGTTCGGGAAGTGTGTGAAAGAGGCTTTTATAAATGTACCTACATAATTATGTATAGTACGCGACAGGTTGGCAACCGGGGTCCTGCACACCCACACAGGTGTGCGGGCCGGCGTGCAGGTATGCAGAGCGTCCCCCGCTTCATACCCCCATTGCCATCTCAACCTGTCGCGTACTAGTACTGTCAATTATTGTTGAACGTGTCAACATCAATGCCAAACTTCAAAAGTGAAGTATCAATCCTTAAGAGGGCTCTCTCCGTCACTCGTTTCATACAATCGTAGTTCCAATTTCATTTGAATATTAAGCAACCAAAGTCCATGAAATTTTGCAGACATATTCTAGATACTAATATCTATGTCTGTGGTTTTCCAGATTTCTGTTAAAATATTCGGTTTCAAAGTTACGCGGTCTTAAAAAATTTCATACAAATCTTTGAGCCCCTGTAATTTTAAAACTACATATTTTTAGAAAAATCTAAAACACCACAGACACAGATATTAGTTTCTAGAATATGTCTGCAAAATTTCATGGACTTTGGTTGCTTAATATTCAAATGAAATTGGAACTACGATTTTATGAAACAAGTGACGGAGAGAGCCCTGTTAACTTAGTTGGTAAGGAGTTGCTTACCCAATAGTATTCTTGAAGAAAATTATTTGTTGAAGGAGTTTGTAAAATCGATTATTTTTGGTGACACAAATGAGATGGGTTTAACAAAGCTATAATGAAAATGTAAAATAGACAAAATAACCAAATGGATTTCAGCTACTTAGCATTGTGCAAATGTCGGGTCCCATGAATATTCATTTTCTATACTAATTATGTGAGTTATTTTAAAATTATCAAAACATGTAGATGGTTGTGGAAGATGGTTTATCTTTCATGATTTAAGTAAATAAGAAAGATTTTTCTTTTAAATCCATACTGATATTATAAATTCAAAAGTGTGTCTGTTTGACTATCTGTTATCTTTTCACGACCCAGATATTTAAGCATTTTTATCGGGTTCAGGTAATTTGCGTCCCATAAGGTACTTGTTGTCCCGGAAAATCAAAAATTCCCACGGAATTCTAAAAATTATTCAAAGGATTTTTATATTATGAGTGTGTAGAATCTTGCTTCAAATTGAGGCACGCTGTAGCTCAAGACTTTCTAAAAGCCATATTTGCAGCTGGACTGACAAGCAAAACTGTCCATTTTAGAAGCCTCAGTTCATTATAAATCGTCCTATCCACAATAATATGAGAACTTGATTTGGACTCTTCATATAAAGCCCTTTTCTACAACTTTTTTTGTGAATCTAAAATAACTAAGAAATATAAATACTGAAGATTCTATTGTGACTTAACATGATACTCGTAGTATAGCGAACGCTAGGGGCGCATAATTAAAGATATTATGCTAGTCAAAGTTCCTGTTATTATCACGAATACCTAGTAATCTTTTGCCTTAGAGTCAAAATAAAATTAATCTACCCACATCCGTCCTTCCATAAACGTTTGTGAGTTTTTTTTTTTGAGAAATGGACATATCAAACCAGTGATAGAGGCAAAAACAGAATTTGTATTATTTAATCCTACAAACATTCAAATCTGTAATCTAACAGTATACAGTCTATTAATATTGAAATGAAAATATATATTGAAAAAATATTTTCGCGTGAAAAATTCAAACTCTAACTAACTAATACAAAAGCAAAAACAATTTAGATTGGAATAGTTTTATGACTAAATTCAATTTCATATCGCAATTTCTGTCTATTGATAAATATCGCATTGTTTTAGCACTAGCTTGTGTTGCAGCTTCACACAATAGTTTTAGTTAAAAGTCTCACTAGTTCACGAGTTAAGAAGTGAACTGAAACCTGAAAGTTGGTGGGGTTAAATTCCACCCGTTAAACTATTATCCTTTGGTAGGGGAAGGGGAATATTTGTAACATTTCTGCACGGCTAGTTGTCCGTAAAATTGTTTATGGCCAAATTATACAAAATGTTTTCTTTAGCGTTTGATAGGTGCCATTTTTTGAAATAAATGTGCCTAGTAAAAACATTCTTACCATCTACCAGTTAGAAAGATTATCTATAGATTATATAATATTATTTATAGACTATAGATATGCCGGGACGGGTTAGTAAGTTACGGAATAAAATACTGAAAAGAACATTCAATTAAAAATATAAAATACCTAATACCTATGTTATTAAAAACTTAACATAAAGAAAAACGGGTTATAAAACAATAAATTTCTCACATCGTAGACTTTATTTCTGTTCCTCGTTTTTATAATTCACAGCGTTCCAGCCTCGAGGCTGATTTACAGACAGACAGCCTTCTCTAGTAACGTCAAGAGAATAATTTATTTCTGAACGTTAAGAAATTTTCGCTTGAATTAAAGAAACAAAAGTTCAGGTTACGTCGCGTCCTCAGTTTTGTATTCTGGTGACTGTCATCGTCGACTCTAAATCCTATTTTATAAAATCTTCTATGGTGTCTTCTAAGTACGGCTTGGCCGTTTAATGTTCGTAAAACTATTACATGACATAACATATTTTAAGGCCATAAGGAATAGTTTGTTCGACAATTACTAATTTGTATTGTACTTCGTGATGGTCACAGAAGCTATTCCGGGCTTAAATGTCATTTCAGATAAAAAATCCACGAACTGTAAACGGCCAAGCCGTCCTTTTTAACCAAGATGTAGGGTTTGTAGAATCAGAGCTTGTAAGTAGAGTTATTTGTTATTTTTTGTTATAAATGTGATATAGTCAAGAGCATTTAAAAGCTATATACTTTGGACTTGGGATAGCTCCCATGTCCAGCACAAATCTAAGCTCAGCTAGGGGCTTGGCTCTAATAGAGATCTCATAACTTTTTAACAGTGAAAACATTATGAACTTGTGAGTCTTGGCAACATTTACATGAAATGTTTTTGGTGGGATGCTTTTTTCAGGAGCACACCTACTTTTAAAAAAGTCCCCATATTACTTTATTTTGGTACCTTTATGTTGATAAGTTATGCAAGATTATTATAATCGACTAGGCTTATAACATGTAACTCATTCGAAAATATATATTATCCAAGCGACTTCGCGCTAATAGAAATTCCGGTTTCCGAAACATGACACTAAATCTTAACATACATTTAGGACACAGTGGCACTCATAATGTGAATCACAATCACTCAATTCTGAGATTTATATCACATGACATAAGGGCTAAAATTATTCGTAGCTATGATGATTATAATCTAGATTATGCAGTTTGTAACTCCACACACGCGCCGAGTTACGCTTAATGACGGTGATGTAGGCAATTACCTCTCTCAAGTTTTATCTAACCCTAACATGAAGTGATTTAGAATGATTTATGTAAGTATATATGCGTTGTAGTAGCATAAAATATCACTTAATATTACCAAAATTAAACTTTAAATAGATTTTTGAGGTACCTGTATAATATAAAGATAGATGGACAGAGAGGTAGATAGATAGATTCACCCTTTATCACATATCTAAACAGAAAAACGATATACTTACAAGAGATACGCGACTGCATGCGTAGAAATGGATGCAAAGGCGGTCTTATCACTTACAAACAACCCAGTTTACAGAAAGGAGTTAGGATAGTGCAAATATAAGGTATAGGTATGTCAATTTGTTTGGTATCAATTACTTACTGTGGAATCAACTCCTTCTGCCGTGTTCCTTTGGTACTACAAATGTTTATGGCCGGTGGTAATCACTTAACATCAGGTGGCCCGCCTGTTAGTTTGCTCGCTATTTTTCTTTAAAAAAATGTACAAACTTGAGCACTAAAACAAGTCAGTTAAGGGCCATTTTAATTTAACGCTAAAGTGTTTCGAATCGCAATTACTGTCAACGATGGTGAGAAAATGTAAAATCTTATATATACTAAGCGTAGCTACAGATATATTTTGTTGGAAACCTCAGAATTCAAAATTTTCCTATTTTTTAACCCCCGACCCAAAAAGAGGGGTGTTATAAGTTTGACGTGTGTATCTGTGTATCTGTCTGTGGCATCGTAGGTCCTAAACTAATGAACCGATCTTAATTTAGTTTTTTTTGTTTGAAAGGTGGCTTGATCGAGAGTGTTCTTAGCTATAATCCAAGAAAATCGGTTTCGCCGTTTGAAAGTTATCAGCTCTTTTCTAGTTACTGTAACCTTCACTTGTCGGAGGTGTTATAAAATTTTAATTTACACTTGTTTGAAATCAGGAAGTTTCAAGTTTCGACTTACCAAGATTATTTAGGTAGGTATTCCACTTCGTAGTGAAAGAAAACCGTCTCATCCAGCAAAATAAGGCTCAAACTAGCTATCAAAGGATTCCTTATCACCGACGTGTTGGAGCTTGGAGTGGGCTGAAATTGATTTCTTTCTTTCTTTGAAACTAGTCGCTTCGCCTTTAGGAAAAATCCAATTATCCTTTTTATTCCTGTTTATTTGTTGATGAAATACATTTCCTGCTAGTATATTGAGAAGCAGCTTGCAGAAAAGCTTTAAACTTTTTTTTTCTACTTAAGGTTGTTTCCAGTGTGTATTTGAAGTAAATGAAAAAAAACAAAAAATATTTCTACCTATACATTATGTTAGAGACTTTGTAACCATCCAAACTTATTTCTCTAGAGAGGTAATAATGCGAAAATGTTTTAGGCCACTAAAACAATGTAGGTATTAGGTAGGTACATTCTTTTTTAGCAGAGTAAAAAATAAAACTAGTTAAGTGTGACGTCACTTTATTTAAGTGCTAAAACTTTGACTGTTATTATTTTGTTAACTGTATTTTTCCTCAAAATGATTTAAATATACCTATTGCCCTGTTCAATAAGTATCATTCATTCCAGGGGGTAAACTAATTTTAGCTGTAGGTTGTGACTTTTCTCCATCAATCACATAGTATTAGGAGTTTCCTTGGGATGATTTCCAGATCCTTTCACGTACCTACAACTCGACTAAGCGAACGAGATTTCGACTCTTAGGTTTTACAGTTATTATCAGGTAAAAGGTGATGACTTCGTCCGCGTCGAGTTAAGTTTTTAAACCTTACGGGAACTCTTTGTTTTTCCGGAATAAAACGTAACCTATGTGTTTATGTCAGGGTATAAGCTAGATCTCTACCTCTTTAGCCAAATTCGTCTAGTAGTATTTGCGTGAAAACGTAACAAACACACGCACATACACATACAAACCTTTATAATAATATTAATTTGTGCGATTAGTCCACCTTAGGTACACCTACATTTTTAAAGAATTTCTATTCCAAAAGCCATTGCAAGTTAACCAGTTGAAGCAATTAAAGGATTGCCGGCGAACATTACATCCTTTGTCCACTTGCGGTCGTTATTATGAAATGTGGTTCCGCCGAGAACGAACATTGTCCACAAGACAATTTATTGAATCTATTCAATAAGGGGTGAACAAACACAAAGAGCAGTGGTGTGCGATCGTAACTTGTTGTTTAAATTCAATGACGAGGTAACCCTTGAATGCGATCTCTTAAAATTAGTAGACTTAATGCTATCTTAAAGTAGACTTTGCGGCACGCGACGGCGACTTGTGTCACCGTCAAGTTCCACGCGATTGTATGCCAAATTAATATGCTCATAATAAAAAATTAATGCTGCTAATAATAAAAAATTAATAAATTAATATGCTTTCCATCACACTTCACACTACACTAATATTATAAAGGCGATAGTTTGTGTGTATGTGCGTATGTGTGTATGTCTGTTACTCTTTCACGCAAAAATTACTGAACGGATTTAGCTGAAAAGAATGGACATAGTTATACCCTGGATTTACACATAGGCTAATTTTTATCCCAGAAAATTAAAGAGTTCCTACGGGATTTTTTAAAAAACCAATATCCACACGAAATAAGTCGCCGGCTGATGCTAGTATATTTAATTTATATACGAATCAAGGTAAATGTCGCCTTCCAAGTGTCGCGTAGCTCAAAGTCTACCTAAAGATAGAAGAGGGCTGGCTTAAGGCAGAGCTTAATTAAACTCCAATACCTCTTGGTATTGCAGTTTTAATTAAACCCATATCTACTAATCGTTTTGTAACGGAATGCTAAATCGCTTTGCACGTAATAGTCCTAGCCAAAGCTTTCTATCAGATCAGACTTTAGAAATGATCGCTACGGCGGGGTATTGAACCCGGGATTTCCCACTTATCACACTGATCACACCTGACGTCACAATAAGTATAACATCCATGCGTTCGTTAATATCATCAGTATGCATCAGCCCACATCCTACCCTCGCTTAGCAGTGTGGAGGCCCTCATACTTCATACCATTATCTCATATAGGTACAATTCCTTGTATCACAACTTATAGGATTTGGACATCTAGCCGTCGCTCGTCGCGTCGGTTGTCGCGCCGCACTACCGTTACGTGTGTCTTAACCCTAATATTGACTATGTTTTAATAGCTGAAAATTATTTTCTATGTTGCCAAGCCAAATATTATCCAGAGGAAAATGGGCTACCTATCATCGATTATTGTAAGCAGAGAATATTAATTAAGCATTAGCTGCTAGTGAGTGTTATTTAATAGGTTGCAGAGAAAATTATGGAAATTACTTTGTCGTAATTACCTTACTAAGTACGTGAAATATCTACCACAATCTAAGCTAAGCTGTGCAAAGTTACTTATCTTAGACTAGATCTTGTTCGTGACTGGTCCATGTAGATTTAGGTTTTTGAAAAATCCCTTAGGAACCCTTTGTTTTCCGGGATATATTATATCCTTTTCTAGGTTGGATTCAATCTTTATGCCTTTTGTTAAAACTTTCTGCAGATATGTGAGCCGTAGAAGTTAGGCAAACACTTTCGTAATTATTGTATTTTCGTACATGGATGGATTCCTCTCTCCACTTTCCAACTTACTTTCCAACTAGGTTTCACTCGAGTGGAATTTCTGAATACTTTTGAGGAGTTGGAACTTCCAAAAAACCTGACATGCAAATCCTCATTTTTGCCCAAGGGCACAAATAACAATAATTTTCATAGATACGACTTGAAAAGTACGGACTTTCATAAGAATTTTCATCCCCTATTTTACCCTCTTGGGTAAGACTTCGTAAGACTGCTAGAAAGAAACAATTATTGTTAATAAACAGTAGTTACCTCCTGTAACTATTTCAAACCAACAAAGAGGTTTTTATTTGACATTCCCACAACACGAAATAGTTATTTTGAAACCATGAGATGAAAGGATGTTCAAAATAGGTATATCTCAGGGGTCTAATAAAACATTGTAGGCAAGAAAAACACAAGACGGTACGAATTTATCTCCGTACAAGTTCGGCTTTTAGCTAGATAAAAAGCGTTTTGTGAAAACGAATCAAGTATTAAACAGCAAAAACCATTTTACTTCGCCCCCTTAGCTCATTAATTTTCATCACATACACGCGCAAACGACGTAAATAGGTCCAGTTTGTTGGCACGCGCAAGAATACAACCCAGTCACGTATCTATTGATTCCCAGAGGCAAAAGACTGACGTGCCTATTACAAAGATTTCTCTCCGGCTCACAAGTGATGGGATGTTGTTTTCTTACTAGATGATGCCCGCGACTTCGTCCACGTGGATTTAGGAGTTTAAAAATCCCGTGGGAGCTCTTTGATTTTCCGGAATTAAAGTTTGCCTATTACCGTTCCCGGGATGTAAGCTAATTCTGTACCTTTCATCAAAATCGGCTTAACTATTGAGCCGTAAAAAACTAGCAGACAGGCAGCCATTTAAAATATTAGTATTGATTTAGAACACAAGCCGTCGAGTCTGAGTCTGCAACAAATGCTCCAATAAGGAACGTAAAAGGTCCTAAGTAACTATAAGTAGTTACGTAGTTTACGTCTCGATTTAAATTTTAAAAAATGAAAAGGAACCCAAATAAAACTATTTCGCTTCAGCCTTTTATTCGTAATCTGTGCGTTTCAGGCTTTTTTTCCTATTCAAGGAATTTTCCTATTTCCAATAATCGTGTAATGTACTTACCTCATTTTTTAAAAGGTCTATGAGGCTAATAAAATTATACAATTGCATGAGCTCTCTTTATTTGGAATATAATGCTGATATCTTTGATTAAAACATACTCTAAATATGATTATGAAGTAAGTATTTTTTTCTGTTCGGTTTTTTGTAGTCGGTTTTATTTTTCTACTGTACTATAATAATATGCTATGCCCAGTTAAAACCCTACTGTTTACTAAGCTATTACACTGATCGCTAGCAATTTGCTCTTATCCATTGAGGAGTTCTATTCTCCATCTCCAAAGATATTCATCACATCTTCCAAATACCAAATTTATATGGGACCATCTGCAAAGTATACCCTTTCAAACAAAAAACTAATTCCAAATTGGTCCAGGCGTCTTTGAGTAATCGGGGAACATACATTAAAAAAAAAGATTCTGACGAATTGAGAACCTCCTCCTTTTTTAAAGTCGGTTAAAAATGTCGTTTCTTTACTCCCTGGGTTCGTTGTTTATGTTTGCAAAGCAAATTATTCCATTAAACGGAGTAAGTCACAAAAAGCACTGGGAATAAGTAGATCAAGTAAATGAGATGCTAATATCGGCCGTGTTATGCCCGGCGGAGGCCAATACTCAATATTCTAAAGCGGCGTAATAAACTCTCGTATTAGCATCGGAAACGTCCGACTTGATCCGACTATAGAACCTTTTTCACAGAATCTTATATAATATTTTTATAGTGTGTTAGAAAAGTTTGCCTATTTGTAATAGTTTAAGCCCGCGTCTTTACCCGTTTGGTAATCGGTATGAAAAAATACTCAAATTATAAAAAGGTAGACTTGCGCGCTGGAGTAGTTAATATGTAGGTACAAAGGACCGTCCTCACCTATGGTGCGGAAACGTGGACACTGACTAATGGCCTTGTTCACAAATTCAAAGTCGCTCAGCGAGCTATGGAGAGGGCTATGTTAGGAGTTTCACTGAGGGATAAGATCCGAAATGAGGAGATCCGCAGGAGAACCAAGGTCACTGACATAGCCCAAACTATTAGCAAGCTGAAGTGGCAGTGGCAGTGGGCAGGCCATGCCTGTCGTAGAGGAGATAGCCGTTGGAGCCGGAAAGTCCTTGAGTGGAGACCGCGTTTAAGCAAACGTAATGTGGGACGCCCTCCAGCACGATGGACCGACGATATAAAGCGGCTGGCGGGAAGTGGCTGGATGAGGAAGGCTGAGGACCGGGTGTGGTGGCGCTCTATAGGGAAGGCCTATGTCCAACAGTGGACGTCCACAGGCTGATGATGATGATGAAAGGACTCTTGTCCATACTAATATTTAAAGAGAAAAGGAGCGAATCCGGGTGGATCAACTCGTATTTAATATTCTAATATATTAAAAGAACAAATTCAATTCTCTTACCAATTTTTCACGAATTCGTCTCCATTACTATCGAAAAATACCTTGGAGATAATTAAGTCCAGAATAGGCGTCAAGGCCTAAATGATTAATAGATTCATTTGAATCTTCAAAGCATTATCTTTTGAACCTTCTTTCCTAAATTTTATTATACTTGACTACAATTCATGAAGTCTAGACTTAAAAGAAGTCTTATTGAAGTCTTATTCACTCCAGTGCAGCGTCGATTACGGCAAAAATTACATTAATCATTTCTACATTGCAAATTGTAATTAAGAAAAATTTTGGTATTTTGGCTACAACTATGCATTTTAGCCAATGGCGAGAAAGTGTCGGTCAATCAGAGGTGATAGCGATAGTTGCGCTGTAGCTTTGATTCTACGGCGTAGGCCGGCTGTTTTAAAGGTCCTATGGGGTGGCGCTCCAAAATCAATGGTCGAAAAGAATGTAGGTAAGTATATGTGACAGGAAACACGGACTCTGCGAATGCATTCAACAATCCACACTTTGGCGCCTCCTAGCGAAAACATAAGGCTCTGATCAAAGCATAAAATATGTCTGTGCCTTCTATTTCTTGTTATATGTAATTGGGTTGAAAGGTGTTCGAACAAGCTGCCAGTATACTTTAGCGACTAAGCAAAACATCACTTGATTGCGCAAAGGAACGGAATTTCATTGAAATGCACAAGGTGACGCCGGTCAAAGGGGCTTCGGGTATCACAATGATATCGGTGTTGGCTGACGTACAGTGTGTTTGCTGCGGACACACGAAACTAGCCTTTCGAATTTCGAAGATGTTTGCTACGAATACACATGGGGTAAAATTTTCTTTCTATCTGGCTTTATTTTGTCAACTGTTTTGAAATATTGTGGCACCATTCCACGCGAGCATCTTCTTCTTCTTCTTCTCTCTGGGCTGGTTTCTGCCCTTAAACGTTTCCGTCTGTTGTGCGTGCGTTGCCCCTCTCCGCCGAAGTCTCCACTCCAGCCATCCAAGCTCGCTCCAGAAGCCGAGTAGACCGCTCAGGTTGCCGAGGGCTTCATGAAGTGAGGTTGGGGATCCCAAATGGCGTTCTCGTTGTTCTGCCACGCCCGTGCACTCCAGGAGCACGTGCGTCGGTGTTTTATCGACGTCGGTAACACTTATAACGAAAAGGTGTTTGTTTAGTATGATGCGGGTATGATTTGTACAGTAATTAATAAGAAAGGGAAATTTAACTTTATTGTAATATTATCTATAGAAAAAAAATATTATTAAAGTATTTTGGAAAAAAGTATTAAATGCGGCGAATACAACGAGGCGTGTTGGACTGAAATTCAAATACAGCAATTTGTTATGTACACTTTACGCTTGTAGTTTTTTTTTTTTTTCATACAATATTACTAACGAAATACCTATCAAGAAGAAACAGAAAAATACGAATCAAAGCTTTTACCACGAAAAACATGTAATGCATGTATTTACGCTTAAATAAATTAAAAAAAAATTAAGATTTCCCTAGTTTGAGAAATGTGCCTCATTTCGAAACTGCCTAAATAACCTAGCAATGATAATGAGACGTTGCCACCAAGGCTTTCGGAGATCCTCGGCAGATATTTTATTAGACACTTGAGCTGTTGTGAAACAGAAAAAAAAATTCAGACCTTTACTAGAAAGATTTATTCAGCAAATATTTTATTTGTTAGTTAAGTAGATAAGTGTTAAGTTAAAAACTTTATTTTAGGTAGACATTGTGAAACAGACTCTTAGACAACCAGCTCAAGCAAAATCACGATAACTTGCAGCTTTTGCAACTCTTTGTCTTTGTCGATGCAAAACCTGCGAGATAGCGTTGTTGCACTTATTGTGCTTGGTCTATTCTAGTACAGTTACATAAACCGCACACAATGTAATTATAGGGGTCCAAAGTGGTTAAGTATTTTCTATGAGTATGAGGGACTTATCGTATCCAAGAGACGATAGGAAGAATCTGCAAGAGGCGGAAAAGCCGCAAGAGCACTTCTTGCGTCTTTTCTGCAACGCACGTTTCAATACCAAAAATGCATATGACGCGGATGCAATAGCAAGATTTGAACGCTTCGAAAAATCTTACAGTTGACACTGACTGTCATCTCTGCTCACGTATTTTTGGGACAATGCAACTCTTGTGCGTTTTGAAGCTTTACCGGCTTTTGCGCTTCCTACGGCTCTTACGGCTCATAAACTTCCTACGGGTCTGATGGGTCGTAAAATTATGCGGTCTCTTTAAGAATATTAATTTTCCATGAGTATGCGGAGAAGCTATTATTCTAATTAAAATAGCTAAGCATGTAATAAGCGTCGAAGCGTAGCGGAAAATAATTAAGGTGAAATTATTTTACTTAATAACTGCACAGCGGAGGAAATTGCACCCTGCATTAATCTTAAATGGCTCGGTAACTTTATTATGAATAATTATGAATAATGCGAGACAAGGAAGGATTTTACAAGGAGGATATTCTAAGGATATGTAAAAGTGCCATTATAATGATCTGACTACCAAAGATTTACCTATTTCAAGCTCATGAGATGGGCACGTTCTCATATTATCTGAGCCACATTAAAACGGAGGAAATTAACTTCAATATTGATACTGGCTTCTAACGGTGCGTAATATTCTGGACGGACGCGGACCAGACCGCACCCAGGCACTATGGGAAAAGTATCGTCCGTAGTAGCGCGAACATGTCGTCATCGTCATCCGAGTCTTATGCGCAATGCGCGGTTGTTCTTCGTCGTTAGCTGTACGATATAATGTTCAGAATTATGCACCGTGGGAAGCCAGTATAAGGCGCAATGCTTGCTCCGATTTTTATAGGACCGTTTTTTGTGTGACTTCTGCGAAGAAGTACCTCTATTTTCACTCAGTTTTGTCTAACCGTTATTTCGATTATATGGAAATAAATTACTGTTAGTTTGAATAAAATACATTTAGATTTTTTTTAATAACTATTATGTCTAATTTAGTAGTTAAGTCGTGTTGAATGTCGCTGAGTACCTACAGTTATTTTTTTAATACAATTTATTAATGGCTGGCGCTACTTTACACCAGATAGGTAGATAAACAACCTTTTCCATTATAAACCTACCCATCATGTCAACTTGTCATACTCTTTAAAAGTCTAAACAAAGACTATTTTTTGAGTTTAAGGTATCAGACTAAACAAAAATAAAGCTTTTCAAAAACAAGATCCATGACACTGAAATTCGATAGTCTTTTAAAACCAACTAAGTATATTATTTATTAAAAGGTGTCGAGAAACCGATAACGTAAAATGAAGGCAGGGACAATATCGTATGATAGCAATTGTGTGTTATCTAGGATCGTTGAGAACCTTGGGGACACATAGGTTTCACTTTACTGCATATTGAAGTCTTGGGAAATAATGATAACCTAAGATTACCTATGCATACCTATACCTACTACTTAGCATTTTTTTTACTTAGATACAAGTTAACCCTTGACTGTAACCTCACCTGGTGGTAAGTGGATTTATTGGATATTTACGTTATTACATATCATAGATTTATACAGTTTTATTTTAATATCTTATGATGGTAATTGTCTCTTCAACGACATCAAGGATCGTTAAGAACCTTGGGGACACATAGGTTTGTTTCACTTTACCTACCGCATATCTTGCATATCCTCGAAGTC
This sequence comes from Maniola jurtina, assembly GCF_905333055.1. Classification (NCBI taxonomy): domain Eukaryota; kingdom Metazoa; phylum Arthropoda; class Insecta; order Lepidoptera; family Nymphalidae; genus Maniola; species Maniola jurtina. The sequence goes on along the minus strand of NC_060046.1, from coordinate 5,775,124 downwards.
TTGGCAAATAATGATAACTTAACCTACTTTTTTCATTCATATACTAGCTGATGCCCGCGACTTCGTTCGCGTGGATAAAGGTTTTTAAAAAATCCCGTGGGAGATCATTGATTTTCCGGGATAAAAAGTAGCCTGTGTTAATCCAGGGTATTTACCTACCTTCATCTACCTTCATACAACAGCCAAATCCGTCCAGTAGTTTTTGCGTGCAAGAGTAACAAACATACACACATACGCACCAACTTTCGCATTCTGTGAACTCTTCGGAATATAAAATGTGTTCATCAGCAGTGGACGTCTAAGTGCCCGGAAGCTGAAGATAAAGTATAGAAAGTAATTGACGTGAAAGTCTTTCACTTCATAACAACACAGTAGAAAAATACACTTCGTATTTATTTAAAGTAAAAAGCTGCCTTTATCATATTCCAGCATACTAAGCTTTATCTTTATTTCAACAAGAACGAGTATAATGGAGAATTTTATAGAAAATAAAACACATAATGCATACTTTGGGTGCTTTCTTTTATTATTTAAATGTGATTTGTTATACAAATACCTACCTGTGATATAGTGCACTTGTATGCTTAATAATAACTAGCGATAAGACCGCCTTTGCATGCTGTGTAGTTCTATCCTTAGTTTTTGTTTTTTCTTCGGTATATATCTGTTTACTTGTGTGCAACGGAGATTTTAAAATAAATGAATAAAATAATTCATCTTCTCATTTTTTCATTTGGTTTAAAACAGCGAATCCCTTATAAGTCCAATTCATTACCTAAAAAGATTTAAGTATGATTAAAATAAAACTACTAAATATTACACTATCTTTCTGCGTAGTGAGTACTCTTGCCTCATTGTTGAGGGTCGTTAACCTTTCTATTAAACACATAATGTTCCTCTAAGGTTTTCTTGATATTGCAATAGCGTAAAATAAAAAACAAACAGATATCTTTACGTATATCGCTTTCCTTAGACGACCTATAATAACATAAATAATAATCGATTTTACAAAATTAAAAAACCGGACACATTATAATCAATTATTATTATCAATATATCACGCATACCTACTCCCCACAGAAAGTCAGTCGTAAATCTAAAGTCAACCTAAAGATATAAATCGATCCGATAACCTAGAGATATAAAGCGGTTGTCTGCGTTAGCTTCGAACACAATCTTATTACAAGTGCAAATTAAAAATTTATAACACCCCCCCGACAATTGAAGGTTACAGTAACGAGAAAAGACCTGGTAACTTTCAAACGGCTGAACCGATTTTCTTGAACTATTCCGCGCCTACGATCCAAAGTATCCGAGCATGAACATCCGAGTTTTCCAAAACATCATTTTCAAATAAATAATTATGTATCTAGGCAACATCCATCTTGACAGCTTGACATTTGTCAATTGACATAATATTACGAACCTAACGGTTATCTAACCTTCTTTTCTACAAGAAAACTAGAAAAGAGCTGATAACTTTTAAACGGCTGAACCAATTTTTTTGGATTATAGCTAAGAACACTCTCGATCAAGCCACCTTTCAAACAAAAAAAAACTAAATTAAAATCTGTTCATTCGTTTAGGCGCTACGATGCCACAGACAGATACACAAATACACACGTCAAACTTATAACACCCCTCTTTTTGGGTCGGGGGTTAAAAACTCACCTTTCTAAATGTTGCCATAGACACTGGCAAAAGCTTAGAAGTTTTTAAAACAAGATCTTGTTGGTTCCCTATTAAAAATATAATAAAGTTTTTCTTCATCTGTTGGGGCAAGTCGATCCAGGGGAAACAATAAACTATCGTTGACATGTAAGAACCCTGAAAACAATATGATATTTAAATTACCTACAAGTCTACTTTTAGTGTGGACTCTAATATTAGGCTATGGAAAATATGCCACTTTACCTTTTCAGTTATGATGCTTCCGAAATAGCAGTCAACATACAGCATTATTGTCAAAATAAACAAAAATCCGAATACCCATACCAGTTCCACTATATTGTTAAGTGGGTTCCGTATCTGGAAAAATATGCTTTCACTGTCTGTGTAAATAAGTTATGGCGTCTTTCTTGATAAAAACAAAATAAGCTTTATTTATAAATATAAATAAATAAAATGTTTATTTCGAATTATCTTGTTACATACGAGGTATGTAACAAGATAATTCGTACACCGTAGGTTTGATCTCGAGCAATAGATTGCGTGCTTATTATTGGCGTAAGTATACAATTACTGTAACTTAATTACTAATACAATTTTTTTTAGAATATTGCAAGAACTAGCTATCCTAGCTAGATTTTTTAGATCTGTGTTAAGAAAAACCAGGTTAGATATTTAGTTAGATATAAACGTGGCAGCGCTCGAGGAGCCTAAGCCCATCCAAGCATGGAGTGTCCTAGGTTTTATTTTTCAGTATAACACCATGATATTTTACTGAAATACCGTTGATGTACCGTTGAAATATCAAAATGCATAAAGCTAACATTAAATTGTTATCAAAAACACTTAGCTCTACAGCCACTCTGCCTGTTTACGCTGACCTTTATTGATTTCAATGCGGTTTTCATCTTTATTTAGAACATTTTACTAGAAAGGTTTATTTGTATAACTCAGGTGAGCCCACAGGCCCAAATCCGTCGGAGCGAATCAGGTAGTAGCAAATAGTAAATATTTATTTTCGTATGTCGTGTTTTTCGGGAAAACGCAACAAAATAATACGGGGTTCAGTTTTTATATGTAGTATACAAACCTAAGTATATTAATGTTTTAGTAAGGTTTTCACCCTTCAGTACGGAACGCTAAAAACGGAATATTATTATAAGTTTAATTGACTTTATTTGTAAAAACAATAATTACCGAAAATTAACCGTTTTACCGAAAATTACCGTTTGTGCTACTTTATTTTATCTAGGTCACAATAACATAGTGGACTGTAAGCATATTAGAATAAACTAAGGACAATAAGTGGACTGAAATTAGATTTAGAAATTATTCATAAGTAGAAGTTTAAGCTAGAATAAAATTACTTACTAGCCCATAGGCTATATCGTAGTAGCAATAAAGCTACCATTATAATATAATGGAGCTTTATGATAAGGAAAAAAAAATATTACCGAGAAAAATTGCACTGCAGTCGTACAAATAACTATTGAACTTATCAAAAAGGCAAGTAAGAACTGTGCTCCGAAAGTTCTCCCAATCGTATCAACAAACCTGAAAATATAAAAAGATAAAGTTTTAGCATGATAATAATATAATGTCACCAAATATATAAATACCTACGATAAAAAAAATGAAACATTAAATACTCTTTTATTTGGGACTATAACGCAAACACACTTATACAAAATAGAAAAATGCTGGAAAAAATACCTAAAGATCACAAAAAAACCTTAGTGTTAAAACCACATTAAAAAGCACTTTCCTTTTAATATACTTACTCGTATATGAATATTAATTGATGCCCGCGACCATTGTCCGCGTAGATTTAACAGGGCTCTCTCTGTCACTTACTCCATACAATCTTAGTCCCAGTTTCATTTGAATATTAAGCAATCAAAGTCCATGACATTTTGCAGACATATTCTAGGGGCTCAAAGATTTGTATGTGAATTTTTAAGACCGCGTAACTTTGAAACCGAATATTTTAACGGAAATCTGGAAAACCACAGGCATAGATATTAGTTTCCAGAACATTTCTACAAAATTCCATTGAGTATGATTGGTTAGTATTCCAATGAGAGACGAACTACGTTTGTATGGAGTGAGTGACGGAGAGACCCCTCTTAAGTTTAATAGAAATCTCGAGGGAAATTCTTTGATTTCTTGTAACAAAAAGTTGCAGTGGCCACCTATGTACCGAATATTGTCAAGATTGATTAAAAAGATCGAACCAAAAAGACATGCAGACTAGCATATTATCACAAGTCTAAACATTATAATTATACCAAATGTAAAAGTGTTTTTGTAAAAATTAAATTTGTTTCAAAATACTATTTTCTTGTATAATAACAGGGGAGCGTTGATCTAATCGGTCGTGAAAGGTCATTGGTGGTCGTAGTTTCTCCTGTAGGTACAATGTTTAAGATTACCTACGCAATTTTGAAGTCTAAGTCAGAGTGGTTTAGCGAGAAAGACTTTGCGAGGACAAAAGTTTAGTAAATACTAATATTAAATATTCGTGTGTTCACTTTTTGTACAATCTAATTTAACCCTACTTTTTTATACCTGTATCGACGCTGGCACACGCAGCAGTCATGTTGTCGACAAAGCGCCGCTCATCTGCATGCACACTAATGCCCGTATTCACAATCATTACTATGAGGTCTCACAGTGCGCTCGAACGCATAGTGTAGGTTCCACCAATCAGATTACTGTGTCACGTCAATTTACAATGATCTGATTAGTGGTACCTACACTATGCGTTCGAGCGCACTGTGAGACCTCATAGTAATAATTATCGTGAATATGAGCATAAGAGTGAAGCCATACGATACGTTGCGGCGACAACGGTGCGGCGCCTAAGCGGTGCCGCAGCGTTTTCCTACATATAAATCACAGTACCGGGCCAAACGATGCGTCGTAACGTCGTATGGCATCGCAACGCACGTTTAACGGACTTGGGACTAGAGAGACGAAGTGAGGAGAGGTGGTGCGGTTCAACGCCGCAATGAACCGTAAACGCATCGTGTGGCTGTGGTGTGGCTTCAGTCTTATACTGTTGCATAAAAAACGGTTCATACCTACTCTAACAAGCTTGTTAACTTACTTTATAATAGCACAATGATGGACGATGCTCTTTTTAAATCCATCCTTAAAGGCTTCATTTATCTCGCATTTCCCCGCCTTAACGAGCTCTTTCATGTTCTCGAAGTTATAAATTAAAACGTCCAATTGGCTGACTGCAATAAAATAAAGCGTCACGAACGCAACTCAAGGGTACATTGTAAAATGCTCTCTATTTCTGGAATGGAGGAAAGTCTGTTATAATTGTAGCGAAAATTTTTAGTTGTGAATAGAACACGCTTATATTCACGTTTGGTTTTGTCAGTGTATGTTCGACTATTTTATTACGTTTGTTTGTCTTGTATATTATTATGTAATAATATGAACGTAACTTATCTAATGGGCGGCTCGCTGAGCACAATGTACTTAGATACTTACAATTAAATGGGTATAATAATAATATCATAATTATCGTCAACCGATAGACATCCTCAGCGGCTCCCTGCGACTCGTTTGATGTCATCTGTCCATTTCGCGATTCTAACACCTTGAGACCCCGTCATATATCCGTTTTTCGAACTATGAGCCCTGCCCATTGCCACTTTAGCTTCGCAACCCTTTGAACTACTTATGTCGGTTACTCTGGTTTTCCCTCGGATGTTCTCATTTCTGATCTAATCATGTAGAGTAACTCCAAGCGTAGCTCTCTCAATCGTCCGCTACAAATGTAAGTAAAAAGTAAATGGTTGGTAAACTATAAAATGTTATTTTACACTTACTTGTGCACAACATAAATGACCAACGCATACTTTGTAATGATGAGAAAACAGCAAGTATCACAGGTTTGTAGAGAATCTGCAATTTTTAAATTAAAAAAAATATAATAAAAGTTCATCTTATTTATATTATTTTCGCACTAAACGTAATAGGTTCAAATGTTATTTAATATTGCACTATACAATACCGACCTGATAGACGCAGAGGAAATTGAAGTACTGCCCGTTGGGATCGAAAAATATGAAATCCATTTTTACAGGCAATACTGCAAACTTTTTTAGTCCCGGCACCACGATCATATGAACTGAAAAATTCATTTAAGTAGTATAGTTATTGTAATTAAGAATAAAAATAATTTTAGAAGCATCTTTGTCTAATATAAAAGTATTTATTTAAAAAAAAACAATGATCCTTTTAAAAAGTTTGCTAAGCAAGACCAAGAAAGCCCGAGAAAGACCAGGAATTTGGTTGGTAACTCAAAATGGTTAACGCCCACTGAGTTTTTGTCATTTTCATATGTATGAGATTACGTTTAGAGTGAGCCATATACTAACTTCATTCCGTGGATAAAGTATAGTTAGTTACCTGTAGTATCAACAGTTGCACTAATGACGAACGCAAAGAAAAACTTTTTGGACAACTTGATGCTTCGGTCTACTAAAGTCTTTTGAGGCAGCGAGAAGTGCAGGAATTCTTTTCTTCGCATTTGCTTTTTCAATTCCAATAGCAAATTGCGGCGATAGGTTGAATCCAGATATATTAAGAATATCAGCAGTTCTATCAGTACTAAATTAATTCTGTGAAAATAATGTGTTTAGAAAATTATTTATTCTCGAACTGTTAGAAAAGATGTGGCTTAAAAGCTCCAACCCATGCTCCCGTATTATTATTATTAGAGTTTCAACGTAATATTATGACGCGGCTCTATTCAAAGTTTTGTTGGCCCAAGAGAATACATTCTACCTATACTATTTTTACTATTCAAATTCAAAATATGCTTCTCTTGCTATTTTTAACTGACTTATCAAAGCTGGGGGTGGTTAATTTGATCCATAGGAATATAATTATGTATACATTTACTCATTTCCGAGCAAACTCTAAAACTGCACTGAAATTGAGTCCTTTCATGATTCCTATCACTGAAAATAAAACTTGAACTCATTTCCAAGTAACACAGTCTAAAACTGTGCTAAAAACTTAAGTCCAAAGTTAATAATTTCGACCAAAACGCCATAATTACAATAAAGTTCTAACAGCTTTCATTAAGTTTTTTGCTCCTCTTGTACAATTTTATTTCGTGCAATTATACCGTTTTGTTCGCTAGTGGCTCATAAGGTATAAGCCAAAATGGCCTGCTAAAGCTAGTGGGCCGCTGCCTTTGATTCCTTCACTTACACTCCCGCTGCCTCTTGAACCTCAGCAGTTCCAGACATGATCAATCTGACGAAGTACAAGAATTGTCCCATTATTGGTAAAACGAATATGAAAACGCCATATACAAGCCGACTAAGTACAATAATCCAAAACGTATAAGACTTCAGATCATGAGATATAAAAAAATACAACCCCGTCAATTTAAGAGCCCTAATTTGTAACGAAATGTATCGAAAGAGATAGGTTTCAGACGTCTCCATATTTCAGCGAGCGATACAGTAATGATACTTTAAAGAGTCATGAATACCAACTTAAAAATCTTTCGATAATTTCTTTCGATCAGACTAGGTACCTACCTAATTGATATAATTCGATAATGATCATCAGATTAATTATAATCATTTTAGAAAATTGGTTTTCTATTTAATTGTGACACAAAAATATGCAATACTAGCTGTTTACCACGGTTTCTTTCACGTAGAATTTATCTTTCTCAATATTTATGTTTTCTCATGTGACAATTTGTGTGACTCCAGGATGCACGCTATCTCTAGCTATAATTTTGTTAAGATGGGTTTAGTGGCAACTGACGGACAAACTTCCGCATAATCTATACATCATCCATCAGCCTGTATGCGTCCACTGCTGGACATAGGCCTTTCCAAGAGCGCGCCACCAAACACGGTCCTCCGCCTTCCTCATCCACCCGCTCCCCGCCACCTTCTTCAGGTCATCGCTCCAGCGGGCAGGAGGTCGTCCCACACTGCGCTTACCGGTACGCGGTCTCCACTCCAGAACACGTCTGCCCCATCGGCCGTCGGTTCTGCGACAGACATGACCTGCCCATTGCCACTTCAGCTTGCTAATCCTTTGAGCTATGTCGGTCGCTTTTGTTCTTCTGCGAATTTCCTCGTTCCGGATTTTATCCCTGAGAGTAATACCCAACATAGCTCGCTCCATAGCGCGCTGAGCGACCTTTAGTTTGTGGACGAGGCCAACTGTCAGTGTCCACGTTTCTGCTCCATACGTCATCACAGGTAGGACGCACTGATTGAAGACCTTAGTCTTAAGGCTCTGCGGTATCGACGATTCGAAGACCTGACGTAGCTTTGAAAATGCTGCCCAGCCCAGCTGAATTCTTCTGTCAGCCTCCTTGTCGAAGTTGTTCCTGCCGAGTTGTATAATCTGGCCGAGGTAGTTATATTCTTGAACAACTTCGATGCTAACATTCCCGACGGTGACGGGTCTTGAGATAGCGTGCTCGTTAAACATTACTTTCGTTTTATCTATGTTCATCTCAAGACCCACTCGTCTGGAAGAACAGCTAAGCTCGATCAGCATTTCCTCAAGGTCCTGCAGCGATTCAGCCAATAGAACTATGTCGTCCGCAAATCGCAAGTGTGAGATATTTTCGCCATTCACGTTTATGCCTCGACCTTTCCAGTCCAATTCCTTAAACGCGTCTTCTAAGGCACAGGTGAAAAGTTTTGGGGATATTACATCTCCCTGCCTCACACCTCTTCGTATAGGGATTGGATTGGTTTGTTGGTCTTGGACTTGGACGGACATGGTGGCGGAGTCATACAAACATCTCAACACTTGGATATAATGCCAGTCGACTTGGCATCGCTGCAATGAATCCAGAACAGCCCAGGTCTCGATGGAATCGAAGGCTTTCTCGTAGTCCACAAACGCTAGACAGAGGGGTAGATTATACTCCTGAGTCTTCTGTATAATCTGCCGTAGCGTGTGGATGTGGTCTACGGTACTGTAGCCCTGTCGAAACCCCGCCTGCTCCGGAGGCTGAAATTCGTCAAGTCTTCGGGCGAGACGATTCGTAATCACCCTCGAGAACAGCTTATAAATATGGCTTAGAAGTGAGATTGGTCTGTAGTTCTTGAGCAGACTTTTATCTCCTTTTTTGAAAAAGAGCACAGTAACACTTCTACTCCATTTTTCAGGTGTTATGCCAGTTTTGATGACGGTATTAAAGAGGTCTTTAAGCTTGTTGAGAATTGGCTTTCCTCCTGCGATCATCTATACATACTTTTATTTACAATCTATACATACTTTTATTAAAAAATTGTCCCGACTGACTCACTGTTCCATCAGCTAAGCACATAGCTAAGCAGCTGCAATTTTGGCAGTAGGTTCCTTGACGTAGGCAATCACTAACAAATGATTTTCGAAAATCCTACCCCAGTTAAATAGATTATAAATATTTGCATAAAATCCATAATTTTTCTAATCATATCCCTAAAAATTTGTATTTTGAGCTTCGGTTAAAAGTAGTAAATTCCAACCTCAAGGAGGTTAAATAGGCATTGATATGAAAATCTATGGCTCTTCGCTATTCAAGTTATTTCTATGAAAATCGCTTTCAGGTAAAAGTAAAAAAATGTGTGTTTCAGGATTTAAAAAAAAATGTTTTTTTTTTAAATAATTCCCAAGGCGTTTTTAGAAATTCCACCCACGTAAGCAGAGCTGAGTCAGCTAGTGTATAACATTTCTATAGTTATGATTCAAATGAGATGTGGATTATATTGTAGAGGTATTCTAAATATTGGTTATGAATTTATTGCTTCTGCGGTTCCATCCACATAATAGCTAAAATGTAGACTAATGAGCTGGGCATAATGAGTGAGGGTTTTTGCAAATAGCGCTCTCGATTACTGGCCGTATTTACCGTTTCACTGGACCTATATTTTCATATTCCATATTCATTTTGTGGCCTATTTGTGACAACGCATAATATCAGTCAATTCTCCTAAGTTGGAAATTTGTGGACTTTTGAGCGATTGGACTGATTTGTTTCTTCAAGCCAAACTGACTATGAAGTTTGGATTATGTTGGCTTTGGGAGATAACAGGTAACAGAGCTGTAAATATAAAATTGTTACTGTGTTATTGTCTGTATACGTACTGACTACTACTGAACTGACAATAACACAGGGATTGATTGATTGATTTGACAAATGATTTGCACAAACCATGCAGAAACAGTACTACGGCGACTTCGGTCCAAATATTTCTTTAGAGACTCAAGGATGACGGAGAGAAATCGGATGACGGAAGTCGGTCTAGTGCGTAAACTACCAGGCAAATAGTTCTATGACCACTTCGGAACGTATTTTCACGGATTTGGATCGGAGGTAGTGCGTACCCGCTCTTATAAACAAAATTCAAGTAAAGTGATAGTCACAAAAAGTGGGAATAACACAAATAATACGGAAAGCACAACAGTAAAGCCACAATTTTGAAGTTATAATCCGAAATGTAACCTCGGCTTTTATATCAGGAACGATCATTTGTGTTGGGTGGAGCGCGAACTGAACTTAAATGCTCTACTTAAAGAGACAGATGGAGCGTCATTACGCGAAACTGCAACTGTGCAGCTATTTCCAAGAGAATTTTAGTTTTCCTTATAAAAGACGTGGCTGAAATTTAGCGTAATTTTGCCGTATTTTGCTAAAGACAGATATATCGTTTTCTACCTCGAAATTTTATTTCAACTCTTCGTGCCTTTTTGATATTAAATAGGTAACGCCTTATTGATGCAACTGCCTGTTGAGTCATTACAAAACCGTATTGTTTTGTTTTTGACGTGACAACGTCTTATAATTCGATAGAGCCGGCTGCACGCACGAAAAAACATGACTCATACAGCGTTACCTCGCTCTGAGGCGTTCCATGTAAGGCTTGAAGTGCAAGCGAGAGCGCGGAACGAGCGACAAAGAAGCACAATCGGCCTTTGTTGTCACGTTGAACTATCGTCAGTAAACCGACTTTACAGACAACCAATTTTTTACTAGACTTTTTCTGTGACTTTGTCCGCGTGGATTTAGGTTCTAAAAATCCCGTAGTTTCATTTTCCGGGATAAAACGTATCCTGTGTCCGTCCCCGGAACGTAAGTTATCTCTGTACCAAACGTCAAAATCAGTTACACGGATGAACCGTGAAAGCCAGCAGACAGATAAATACACTTTCTCATTTTTAACCCCCGACCCAAAAAAGGGGTGTTACAAGTTTGACGTGTGTATCTGTGTATCTGTCATGTGGCATCGTAGCTCCTAAACTAATGATTCAATTTTAATTTAGTTTTTTTTTCATTTGAAAGGTGGCTTGATCGAGAGTGTTCTTAGCTATTATCCAAGAAAATCGGTTCAGCCGTTTTAAAGTTATCACCTCTTTTCTAGTTACTGTAACCTTCACTTGTCGGGGGTGTTAAATTTTTAATTAACACTATAAATTTACACTATATATTTATTTAATTAATATGTTATACATATTTTAAATATGTATAATATATTAACTAGGTACTACCATTTAAGAACTATTTTATTAGTAGAAAAACATATCCAAAGAAAAAGTATACCTACTAAACATCCAAACTATTTCAGAAGAAGGCATTAAAAATGCACAAAGAATACTTACTCCAACACTCAGTGAAATAGAGTAGGTACCTGTTAGTACCTAGCAGAAATAGCGTTGCCGTCAAAAGTATTTTATTTTGCAACTATCTAGAATTATTATACCCTGTCAAGTCCAAAACTTAATAAAATATTTCGTCGAGCAAGTACGCTCAATATTTATTGACACTAAAGACATTTAAAATAGACTAAAGTTACTTTAATATTGCAGAAGAAGAGGTGACTAATTCTAAATTATATTTTTGTCATTGAAACAAAAAAGAAATAATAATAATTCAGGTGGTGGTTGGTTTCTATAGTAGAAAAGTTGTGTTTTTATCCCACTCTTGATATTAACAAGAGACTCTCCATCTTTCGTTCCATACAAACGTAGTTTGGTTCTCAGTTTGGGTTTCGTATTTTGTACATTAAAGGTGCCCACGCACTTGAACTGAGCGTTGAACTGAACGGAGAGAATATCGTGCGGGGCGCTGACGCGACGCGCAGTTCAGCTGCAGTTCAGTTCGAGTGCGTGGGCACCTTAACTAATAAAACTCGATGTAATTTTATGTATTTTAAAATTACACGGGCTTAAAGCTCTGTGAATAAATGAGACCGTGTAACTTTACAACTGAATATTTCAACAGAAATCTTTAAAACCACAGACAAGGATATTAGTTTCAAGAAAATATCTACTTCATTGAGTTTGATTGGTTAGTGATCAAGTATGTAGTAGCAGTACGTTTGTTTGTATGGAGCACACTACCCTCGTAAGCTTGGAGAACGCTTTTAGAAATATGATGAATTTTTAACCTCTATTGACGGAAACGAAATCAGATAGTCAGGCCGCAATGCGGGTAGATTTAGAAAGCGGTAGATAACGACTTTATACATGCATGAAGCTATAAATTAATTTGACGAGTACAACGCTTTGTGATCCGTGAAAAGTAATTGCTTTGGAAAGATTCAATAAATCAAATAAAATAAAAAAACCGGCCAAGTGCGAGTCAGACTCGCTCACCGAGGGTTCCGTACCGGGTATTTTTACCGACATTTTGAACAATAAATCATAAACTATTATGCATAAAAATCAATAAAAATCTGTTTTAGAATGTACAGGTAAAGTCCTTTCGTTTGACAGCCCACTTGGCATAGTTATCTTACTTTGAAAATATAAACACACATTTTAATTTTTTTTTAAATGTAATTCCCGGTTTTCAGAGTTATTCCTTTACTTAAAACCTACCTACCAACGGGAAGTACCCTATAGGTTTTCTTGACAGACAGAACGGACGGACGGACGGACGGACAGACAGACAACAAAGTGATCTTGTAAGGGTTACGTTTTTCCTTTTGAGGTACGGAACTTTAAGTCATTTTACTGGACTGTTCTGTGTAAATAGAACAAAACAACAAAGCCAGTATCTTATACGAAATAACTGAATAAATGACCCGTTGATTTTAATAAACATTGCAATATTGAATGGCAGTCTACCACGAGGCAATTCAATTGTACATTGTGTTCAAGTTAAATCCAATAATAGTGGGATCATTTAATTTGAAAGTCCTCAGTTGAAACGGTATTACGGCTCTAGCACCCGCTGCATGCAGAGGTTCAAAACAAGTGACGTTTTCAATTTATAGCTCGTTCACACAGGCTGCGTAAACGTAGACGTAGCGCGTAGCATTACGTTGTAATGTATGGAACTGTATGAAACATGGCACACCGCTTGCGTAAAGCGTGGATGTATGCGTAATCTGGTGTGTTAGGGGTTTACGCGCGTCACTACGCACGTGTCACTTGTATGTACTTGGTGTGAATCGGCCTTAAGTCCCAATGCCTCACGAACTTGCTAATGTTACTAGTGCTCCGAGTGCCGATAAATGTAAACTAACGTTAATGATTATTTACAAATCATGACATTCAAATTTTTATGTTAGGATTAATTTGAAAATCCATAAAAAAATTCTATTATTGTATAGTTTTAAGTTTTCACTACCATTGCAGTCTCCACTGCAACTGCCAATTTTTATTTTATCTACATTACAAACATTAGTAACATACTACTACAATAAATAAACACCAGTTGTAAGGCAAAGTCCGTTAACATGTTCTTAACACATAGTGGGTTCTGCTTATCTTAGTTGTACATATTCGTCTAGTTTAACAATGTTAAAATGTTTGACTGTGTCTTAAGACTGTTTATCAAACATTGTTAAGCAACCGTCGACCGTACCCACTAACTGACAATTAACCTCAAAAAATTACTAAACTATCTACTGCAAAAATTGTTTTAAGTTGATATTTACCATAATAAATATTAATTTTCCTCAACGAATTACTAATATCACATCTGCCACTCTTAGAAACTGTTTTATGTATAGTGCAATATCTCGGATAGCTAATAAATCTACGTGATCCAATAATCTACATAGTAAAAGCAGGTGAACTTAAGTGAATTATAGAACTGCAAACTGAACTAGTTAGTTAAGATCGCAACCGGTTTTAGGTAACATAAATCTGTCGGGTTCGGGCCATTCATTAATTGGGAAGAAGGCGTGCGATATATCTATCATGAGAAATGTTCGGTTTGCTCTTTTATGGGGAGAGAATAAGCTCATATTATTGAACCCGAAGCTACTTATCCTAAAAGTAAAAATTGTGCTCTAGATAAAACATAAAGATATTCATCTTTATGTTTTATCTCTCTTTATCTCTTTATGTTATATATCTCTTTATCTCTTTATGTTTTATCACAATTTTTTATCTAGGGCCGTCTAACTATCTATCACAAAGTATCATCAAAGGCCGTATCTACGGCCCTAATTTTCCCTATTCTTTTTTAAAAGATTTCTAAACAAGAAGTTTTAACGGCAGTTCAAATATCTGAATTAACAATTAAATTGGAGAAATTTCGTTTACTTTCGGTTCAATGCGAGCAGTTGCAAGATTCAATCGATGTTTTAAATTCAGGAAATATAGTTTTTGAATTTAACGATCGAGATCCCATTGAGCAGTACTGTGCGACATATATGGCTATTGCTCAAACTAATATTACCAAATCAAATAGTCATAAAGACAGTTACGATCATAGTAACTCGTCCTAGTCTCAGTGCGATCGCGAACACTATGAAGCTGAGTTTAAGTTACTGCGATTGCAAATTAATAAATTCGATGGTCCCTATTTTTAACCCCCGACCCAAAAAGAGGGGTGTTATAAGTTTGACGTGTGTATCTGTGTGTCTGTGTATCTGTGTATCTGTCTGTGGCATCGTAGCGCCTAAACGAATGAACCGATTTTAATTTACTTTTTTTTGTTTGAAAGGTGGCTTGATCGAGAGTGTTCTTAGCTAAAATCCAAAAAAAGTGATGCAGCCGTTTAAGAGTTATCAGCTCTTTTCTAGTTTTCTTGTAGAAAAGAAGGTTACATAACCGTTAGGTTCATAATATTATGTCAATTGACAAAATATGTCAAGCTGTCAAGATGGACGTTGCCTTGATACATAATTATTTATTTGAAAATGATGTTTTGGAAAACTCAGATACTTTGTCGGGGGTGTTATAAATTTTTAATTTACACTTGTTAGTGTACATGTAGTGTAGTAGTAAAAGCTAAGGGGCTTTTATAATAATTATTGGAGAAATTTGTATGCTTTAAAATGAAAACGCTTTGAATATATGAATAAATTATTTAATCTTTAATTAAGTAATTAAATCGTTATAATAGGTTTTGTAATTTATGGCACATCTTTTACGTAAATATTCTTGCTTTCTTTGTTCTGCCTTTCTTTTGTTGGAATAACAAGGACTGCTTTCTGATGTATAATTAAATAGGTAATTAAGAGTTTTATAAACAACGTTTTCACAAGAAAAAAGATATCTCTAGAAATAAAACCGTACATTACGAAAAGAAAAACGGAAATGTGTTTGAAGGTAGGTGAGTGTATAACATCGGAAACCCAATTCTTTTTTTAGAAGGCACTTCCGTTCGGTTCGTTTCCGCACCCTTCGGGTTAACCGATGAACTGTACAATAATAATGTTTCTTCAAAGATATTTTGGTTTACGTTGAAAAATAAACATAACATTTTTTTAGAACTAGCAGTAAAACCTTATCTCTTTATTTCGCTAACGCATCGGTCTTTGCTTTCTTTTTTTACTAAAAAACCAGTTCGCTTCGGGTTCGATTCCCAGCCACATTTAAAAAATTCTACTTATTTAACTTTTGAATGGTGGTGGTAGTGACGATAGCGTTACCTGATTATGACATTGACATTTGCAGGCAGATCTATGGCCAAGAGCTAGTATATAAACTGCAATCTGGGCAGTGAAATGTTTTGCCAATTGTGTAGTTTGATATCCAATACACCAGCATAAACTACGCCAGTAAGTAAACAAGTAAACAAAGGCATCGTTCGGACGCTGCAGTCTGCAATGTGATCAGTTATTCCCTCTTCGGCATTATCGAGTGAATATTGAATAAAATTTACTGCGGTATTCGAGGGGCATTGGTCGAGATTAAATGTAAAAAAACCGGCCAAGTGCGAGTCAGACTCTCGCACCGAGGGTTCCGTACTCGGTAATTTTTCCGACATTTTGCACGATAAATCAAAAACTATTATGCATAAAAATTAATAAAAATCTGTTTTAGAATATACATACAGGTAAAGCCCTTTTATGTGATACCCCACTTGGTATAGTTATCTTATTTTGAAAATTTAAACACATTTTAATTTCTTATGACGTATTAAAAAAAAACTGCTAACTAAATCTCGTTCAAACCAATTTTTGTTGGAAGTTTGCATAGTTATGTACATCATATATTTTTTTTAGTTTTGTCATTCTCTTATTTTAGATGTTAAAGGGGGGGGACACACATTTTACCACTTTGGAAGTGTCTCTCGCGCAAACTATTCAGTTTAGAAAAAATGATATAAGAAACCTCAATATCATTTTTGAAGACCTATCCATATCCATAGATACCCCACACGTGTGGGTTTGATGAAAAAAAATATTTTGAGTTTCAGTTCTGAGTATGGGGACCCCCAAAATTTATTGTTTTTTTTCTATTTTTGTGTGAAAATCTTAATGCGGTTCATAGAATACATCTACTTACCAAGTTTCAACAGTATAGTTCTTATAGTTTCGGACAAAAGTGGCTGTGACATACGGACGGACAGACAGACATGACGAATCTATAAGGGTTCCATTTTTTGCCATTCGGCTACGGAACCCTAAAAAGGTGATCGCACACCATCAGAGTGAACTAGAGTGAGGGAACTCTCTCGGTTTGATCCTGAATCGACGATATGGCTATGGTGACGTGAAATCAAAGAAAAATATGGCTACTTGAAGGCTACTTGCGTCAAAATATGCACTAACATTTGCTTAGTGTGAGACTTTACATCTCACACAAGAATGCTAAGTCATTTGACGCCACATTTTTGTTCATATGATGGAAACTAGTCGAGTCAGGAACACAAGCCAACGTTTTTCGCAGATAATAATTCATACCATAAACCATGAAAACATAAATTCACTTTTTTAAGTTCTCTCAAATTTCAAAGTTTATAAAATTTCAAAGGGTGATAATAATAATAATTGGTAAGAATACTTACAACTTAACAAAAATTTTACCGTTAAATCACAGGAAGGAATTATAACTTTTAATTACATAAGTTCGACAGTAAAAGTTTTAATTTGTAAGAAATTCAAACGTATTATAGAACTAAGCTGATCGTATGTTAAGAGACGAGACACGTACCACCTGGGCAGTTCAGATTTTGGAGTTCATTTAATTTAGACTGGGTATGGATCTGGCATAGTGCTAGTTAACCCTCGACCCAAAGGGGTGTTATAAGTTTGTCGTGTGTATCTGTGTATCTGTCTGTGACATCGTAGCTTCTAAGCTAATGAACCGATTTTAATTTAGTTTGTTTTTGTTTGGTGGCTCGATCGAGAGTGTTCTTAGCTATAATCGAAGAAAATCGGTTAACCCCTTTAAAAGTTATCAGCTCTTTTCTAGTTTTCTTATAGAGGTTTTTGTGTCGGGCGTTTTTTATATTTTGAGTTATTTTCTGAAAAAAAAAATGGAGTCATATCATCAACGTACGCCAGCCGCATCGAACACGTTTAAAAAAAGGATGACGTCATTAGCAGGAGCCGCATTTATTCGGCGCATACGATCTTGCGAATTAACTGACGATATCAATGTAAAAATTCCGTCGCTTGCAAGGCGGGTTTATTGGAAAATCGGTGATTATTACCTACTGTCTTAGAATACCTACTGTACTTTAAAATGAGCAATGGATGTGTACCTATAAGTCTAGTAGCTTGAGTGCGAGTTTGCCAAAATCGACATCACTGATAGATTCCGAATGTCAAAACACAACAGAGTATATAAAAAGACTTCGTCTGTGTTGGTGTCAGCTGGCGGGCGTGCTCTGCCTTTTTGCAGTGTTTTTTTTTTGTTAAAACTGACTGGAAAGCGCTCTAAAGGGGTGCCGTGCGTATGTCGGCGAGTGCCGGCACAGACGGGGTCCATACTTGTATAGTTTAACTTACTTGTTACAAATAACTACAAACTTGACATTGGCTAATCTTTGTAAGGCCAGACAAAAGAGAAAAAAAAACACAACATTAGAGTAAAATGGAAATAAACTCCATTGTTTTAGGTTTTTGTTCGTCCATGTTCATCCACATTACTATACCAAGCGCCACAAGCGGAAAATTTGTAAAATAAAAATATACTACGCTAGTACTGAATAAACGACTGTAAAACCATAAAGTTTAGATGTATTTCACTCTGACAATATGTTGTCATGGTACTCGGAATCCATCAACGTTCTCGAGACATGCAAAGTTGTACTGAGAATGCCCCAGTTTTCAAATTAAAACGTAATCTTAATCTCCTTTATCTCACGCAACGTGACTACGCCATTTCCCTGCTTCAATAATAAATAGGCGACTTTTAAGAGGGGTCTGTCCGTGACTCGCACCATACAAACGTAGTTCGTCTCTCATTGGAATACTAACCAATGATACTCAATGGAATTTTGTAGAAACGTTCTGGGAGCTAATATCTATGCCTGTGGTTTTCCTGATTTCCGTTAAAATATTCGGTTTCAAAGTTAAGCGGTCTTAAAAATTCACATACAAATCTTTGAGCCCCTGGAATTTTAAGACTACATAAGTATTTTTAGAAAAATCTAAAACACCATATGCACAGATATTAATTTCTAGAATATGTCTGCAAAATTTAATGGACTTTGGTTGCTTAGTATTCAAATGAAATTGGGACTACGATTGTATAGAGTAAGTGACGGAGAGAGCCCTTAACGAACTTCATTCTTCGATTTGATAAATTCCTTTGATAAAGAATTTTGTGAATAAGTGGGTAAATGGAAGCTGTGTTTGAATATAATACAAGCAACCTGGCTCCTTGATAGATGTGATAGCCTAAGTTAGAACGTCCGGCTCATAATCGGAAGTCGGGGGTTCGATCCAGGGCACGCAACCTCTAACTTATCAGTTATGTGCGTTTTAAGCAATTATCTACCACTTGATTTAACGGTAAAGTAAAACATCGTGAAGAAAGCTGCATGCCTGAGAGTTCTTCATGTTCTTAAATGTGTGTGAACTCTGCCAATCCGAATTGGGCCAGCATGGCAGACTATGGCCTAAACTCTTCTCACTCTGAGTAGAGACTCGTGCTAAATAGTGGGCCGGCAATGGGTTGATCGTAATGATGATAAACCTGGCTCCATCTGCGTACATTTCTGATATTTTAAAGTTTATTAACTAAGCAATTTTGAATGTGTAGATGCGACGTAATGCATTACCACCGAATTCTAAATAAGGCAAAAGAAATGTTATTTGCTGTATGTTATCATGCTGATTTTTTGCAACTCACTTATAAGAAAATGATTTACGGAAACATATCTAATGCTATGCAAATACTTCTGTTTCTACACTGTTGCTCTACTAGATATTTGCCCAGCGTCAAACTTCATTATATTATTACCATTTCCACTCTTCTATACAAATTTTAAATTCTGTTAACATAACCATGCTCTATGTGAAGCTGAATTAATGGTAATGAGCGGAGTACAAAGGTCGAAGGACATAATTATTATGAACTTGTGTTCCCAAGTTATTAAAAAAAATGAAACGGTGATCCCATATCTGGTCATTTGTCTCCTACTACTAGATGGATGAACGATTTCAATCGAGTTGCACAAGCAGATCATGTTCTTTCCAAAATAATGATTATTATTATATCCAGAAGTGGACCATTCTATTGCTAAAACGACGATGTTATAAAACATGCTTGGTATGAATGCGTGGGGATTTTTTATTTTTACTAGGATACTCATAGGTTTCGACAATCATGCCAATAGTTAGGTCTATTCTAAGTAAATATTCTATTTACTTTTTACTGTAAACAGGCATTCTATTTCAAGTCTTATTTTGTAAGATATTACCTATTTTGAGTAAGTATTATTTAGTAAGAATCCAGCCAGTAATTTTGACATATTGACACAAAGCTGATAACGGAAAGGACCGACTTAGACACTTACTTAAGAGGGCTCTCTCCGTCACTCGTTTCCACTCGTTTCATACAATCGTAGTTCCAATTTCATTTGAATACTAAGCAACCTAAGTCCATGAAATTTTGCAGACATATTCTAGAAACTAATATCTATGTCTGTGGTTTTCCAGATTTCTGTAAAAATATTCGGTTTCAAAGTTACGCGGTCTTAAAATTTTCATACAAATCTTGGAGCCCCTGTAATTTTAAAACTACATATTTTTAGAAAAATCTAAAACACCACAGACACAGATATTAGTTTCTAGAATATGTCTGCAAAATTTCATGGACTTTGGTTGCTTAATATTCAAATGAAATTGGAACTACGATTGTATGAAACGAGTGGAAACGAGTGACGGAGAGAGCCCTGTTAATAGGGTTTCCTTATTGATGAAACCGTAAAAGAGGGCGAAAGGAAGGAAAAAGGCATGATTTCGCGTTATTGCTTTGAAACTACGCATCTGTTTCTTTATGAAGCTTAGACAGTATAATTCAGTATTTGAAGTTTTGCCGCCACTGCACATCTCATTATTTTAAGCGCTCACAGACCTCGAGCTTGTCTTTACCGGCTAGCCGTACAAATCAAAGTCAAAGTCAAAATCATTTATTCAAAGTAGGTACTATTTTACTCCTTTTGGTGGTCAGAATTGTTACGTTTGTACGATACAGTGGTGATAATTAATTACGTAAACTTAAAACTAAAGCTACGAGGGTTCCAGATGGAGCTGCAAGAGCTATTACAAGGTTGTACAAAAAAAAAACAGTTTAAAAACCTTTTTGTTTAAAACTGTTTTTTAATAAAACATGTTGTTTAAAAACTTTTGTTTTAAACTAGTATTTCAAAATTATTTTAAACATATGTTCAACTTCCTAGGTATTTATATATGCTCTGGGGAAGTACTATGTGATGTCGTAAAAGAGAGGAAGCTTGCTTAAAATAATATATTAATTTAGCAATATTTTGAACAAAGTTTTTTCAAAATTTGACGCAGATTATCTTTGAAAAATATCAACCCGACGAAAAAAATTAATTATAATTTAAAAACCAATCTCATGCAGATGAAGTCATGAGTAACAGCTAATAATACAATTGAATCTGAGCCTTCCTATTTGAAGAATCCCTACATGTACTTATACCCGGATAGCCAGATATACACAGAACTGTTGACTTCGTCTATTTAAACCTTGGAGCCGAGGTAACAAAGCCAGCGGAAATGCTCTCTGAAAGAGGCTTTACGTTAAGTAGCTTATAGGCATCCAAATAGTGCCCCGGAACGAAATAGTTTTCCTTTCTTTCTTTATTTTTACTGCTGTTAAAGTCACTTGGAAAAAAGGATGATACGGTTTGGGTGCTCCTTCACTGATAAACCAGTTATCTATTTAGATGACTAAAATTCTTGTTGTTCTTTGTTTATCTTACAAGTATGCTTGCCTATGTTTATTTAACAGGGCTCTCTCCGACACTTACTCCATACAATCGTAGTCCCAATTTCATTTGAGTATTGAGCAACCAAAGTCCATGAAATTTTGCAGACATATTCTAGAAACTAATATCTATGCCTGTGGTGTTTTAGATTTTTCTAAAAATATGTAGTTTTAAAATTACAAGGGCTCAAAGATTTGTATGTGAATTTTTAAGACCGCGTAACTTTTAAACCGAATATTTTAACAGAAATCTGGAAAATCACAGGCATAGATAATATTAGTTCCCGGAACTTTTCTACAAAATTCCAATGAGTATGATTGGTTAGTATTCCAATTAGAGACGAACTACGTTTGTATGGAGCGAGTGACGGAGAGACCCCTCTTTACGTTTTACAATTATTATCAGATGTTAATAATAATAACTGTGACTGACGGCTTAATGTGCTCTCCGAGGCACGGAGGAAGTGTAGAAGCCGAATTCAGTGGTCAAAGAGCCAAGTTCGACGAAAATCTTCCAGCTCTCCTATTACTATTAGAGTTATCGCTGCTTTTTACATGACTACGGCAAATCCAACAGGGAGGGTTATGATTTTAGCAGTGTATGCATGTATGTGTGTATGTATGTATGTACCTATGTATGTATGCTTGTATCAGATTTTGTGTGTTCCACCGTAGTGCCTAAATTACTGGGCCGATTTTGATGAATGAGATGTCAATTAATTCGTTATTACGACCCGGGTGACGAAAAACAGAAACGGCCTGGCGGGTGTTTCATCTAGAAAAGATGGGTCTCCAAAATTTTTTATGCTATTGTATCGAGTAGGGTATCAAATGAAAGAGGGGAAAAAAGGAATAGGTACACCGAGCGACAGAAAAGCAATTTTACTAATCTCTCGGAAGTGGGTAGTCGGTAGTCGGGTTTTAGTGTTGTTTAACTTTTATCTTGTAAAAAATCTCAATCGATTGATATATGTACATTGTCACAAGCCTTTACTCAAATTGACGTTAATTAGTTGAGAATGTTCAACGTTCTCAAAACCTTCAAGCAAGGATGAATCAACCCAGATTAAAATATGTACACTTATTGTTACATGTAACAAAACATAAGGTAATTAGGTAGTTTCTACATTATTTATATTGTATTTTGGTACAATTACCGCTACGTAAAATGACCCTAATAAATTATTACACTCATGGATCAGATGTAGATTTGCGTTTAAATAAATTTAGGGCAATTTACCATCCAAATAAATTAATTGTTTTTGTTTTAAAACAAAAACCCACCAGCATTTTGAGGTAAGCTTTTTAATTAAGTATTGTATAATGTACTCCAAAATATATTACCTATTTTATTAAGTAACACAACTGTAAATAAAATATCAAAAATATTTAAAATGTGATTTGCTTCCCTTTCACTTTGAAATTTTTAATATTTATACTTTGAAATAAGTAAAATACTTTGATACAACGACTGCTATAAAGACCTCAAGATATAAAGTCTCAATAGCTAAACGGTTAAAAGAGTGGAACTGAAATCTGAAAGATGGGGGTTCAAACCCACCCGTTGTACTATAATGTCGTATAACGAGTACTCCTAGCACAAGGTTTACGCTTAATTGGAGGGGAAAGGGAAATGTTAATCATGATGGATGGAACATGTGGATGTGACATGTGGAACTCGTGGATTTAGGTTTTTAAAGATCCCGTGGGAACTGTTGGCCTATATCAATTACAGGGACGCAAGCTGCCTAGGTACCAAATTTCATACAAATTGGTTAAGCGGATGGGTCTTTAGGAATCCCACGGGAACTCTTTGATTTTCCGGGATAAAAGTAGTCTATGTCTGTCCCCGAGATATAAGCTAACTCTGTACTAAACGTCAGAATCGGTTAATAAACGGTTGGGCCGTGAAAAGGTAGCAGACAGACAGACACACTTTCGTATTTATAATATTAGTATGGATAGGCAGCTTTAATTTTAATAGCCTCATAGAACATGATTTCAGTAGGAAATACCCATCTAGTGATTAGTATATAGAGGTTGTTGCTTTAGTACTAAATGCCAGTGAAAATAACTTACACTACAGATACTTCCTGTTTTCGGCCATATTGTTAGCCACAAAACTAGAAGCTCAACTTGTGACAAATTACACTGTGCAGCAATGCTGAGTAAATCACTCTTTAGATGCGGGCTTAATGGTTTAGTACTAGGAAAGTAAAATAAATAAAACAATAAGAAATATTAGGGCAGTAAAATACGTATTAAAATCCATACTTAATATTATAAATGCAAAAGTGTGTCTGTCTGTCTGTCTGTCTGTCTGTCTGTCTGCTACCTTTTCACGGCCCAACAGTTTAACCGATTCTGACGAAATTTGGTACACGGTTAGCTTATATCCCGGGGACGGACCGGACATAGGCTATTTTTTACCCCGGAACATCAAAGAGTTCCCACGGGATTCCCAAAAACCCATCCGCTTAACTGATTTGTATGAAAGGTACCGAGGTAGCTTGCGTTCCTGTAATTGACATAGGCAACTTTTTATCCCGGAAAATCAAACAGTTCCCTTTAGATCTTTAAAAACCTAAATCCACGCGGATGAAGTCGCGGGCAACCTCTAGTAAATAATAAGCGGGATTGCCTAGTCGGGGGTTCGATTAACGACACGAAAATGATTATAGCACTGATGATGGAAGCAGGAGGAGTATATAAAAACACTCTATAGCTCGATTCCGTAAAACCTGCAGCAATCACAATTGTTGTTATTGGCTTTTATGGTATTCTTGTTGCAACAATCCAATAGTAAGCGAGCGTCAACCAATCAGAGGTGATTGCGATCGTGGCTTTGTAGCTGTCATTTCTACTACAATTGAGCAGCTGATGACCTTTGGCATGACAGTCCAATTTGCACTCATTAAACACTATTACAAGAGCCTTATGATGCAGCTAACGGCAATTATGAGCAAGATAGACGAGTTCTTATAATACCAAGGTATTATGTTTTTAAAGAGTAAATCTCAATACACTTCGTGATTAGTACACTGAAAAGCTTTAAGTTTTAAAAAGCTTTTTTACGTTTAACGTATTGGCGATATAAAAAGCCTCTTAAAAGTCTTTTGTAAGTAAATAAATTATGCAGAAGATTCATTGAATCCATCTTTATACATCAACGAACATTTCAGAGAGCTATAAAGTTTTCATGGTAAATAGTAAATAATTACTATTTTATACAATTATCTCCATGATATTTGTGCCTCCGCAGACATCAATCAAACAAGCCTTCCATTAGTGGCAATAGTGTGAGATCCGGTATTAGAAATATATAACCTCATCTATTATTTAATGATGATAGAGAATATATGCTACATAATAATATATATAATTAATTATTGATATATTGCAAATAGGTTGTTTAGCTAAATCACGTGCTAGATGTTAAACAATAAAAAAATTTAATTAACTTGTTTCGATCAACTTCCTTGATTAGTTAGTTATGAAAGCATATATTTTCTATCTTCATTTAATAAATAGATGAGGGTATGTATGTATTTCTAATACTGGATCTTAGACCACAACCCTTACATACATTAAGAAAATAATACAGCAAAGTAAATACATGTCCAAAGTTAATTGATGATGTCTGAGAATCCGATGCGATGTTTCGGAAATGATATTTCCTGAATAGAATCGGCACCGGGGCCGCATATTTCCCCTCAGATATTTCTGCTAATATTAATATAGTATAAACATAAAAGTACAAGTATATATTTTCTAGGTACGTGTTTGCAGTGTATACTTTGGCTTAGAAGCTATTTAGAGAGACAATTGAGCCTTTGTCTAGGACAGATTTTTTTTACTATGCATAATATTTAGACTTTTGCTTCACTGAAATCACACCAAATAGTAGGTGATGATGCAACCTAGCACGCTTGCCTAGAAGGTGGTTATTTACTTTTCTATTGAAGGTACCAATACTATAGCTGGAATTTGATTCCATGTTAACAGTTACTAGAAACGAGGAGAACTTTATACGAGCCCGTAAAATGACGCATATCTAGGGGTGCAGGCCTTTGAGATGCCTCGCAATTTTGATAGTCTAATAATTGTCCAATCTATAATTATTATACTGTAGCAAGGTATAATAATTATACTGTAGTAGTCCGAACCAGTGGTAAATTATTTGACGATTCAAAAGCACTTGTAAAAGTTTATTTGAATAAAAATCTATTCTATTCTAAAGGAAATAAGGACTTACATAATACATTTTAACAAACGAAAGTCCTTTTTAACCCCCGAACCAAAAAGAGGGGTGTTATAAGTTTGACGTGTGTATCTGTGTATCTGTCTGTGGCATCGTAGCTCCTAAACTAATGGACCGATTTTAATTTAGTTTTTTTGTATGAAAGGTGGCTTGATCGCTAGTGTTCTTAGCTATAATCCAAGAAAATCGGCTCAGCAGTTTGAAAGTTATCAGCTCTTTTCTAGTTACTGTAACCTTCACTTGTCTGGGGTGTTATAAATTTTTAATTTACACTTTTTCCAAAAGTGTTTTTAGCTACTTCCGTTCGGGGCTAAAGTACGATGAAGTTGATAAGTCCACAAAGTAAGTGTGTCAGCAGATACTAATCTGTTAGATTACATTTGAGACACTAGGAAAAAGTACCTACTTACTGTGCATGGTACAAAAATATACACATGTTACGACTACTTTTGTTTAAACACAAATCGTAAGCGACGATTGTAGTTAGAACTTAAATTATCGGGATGGTATCTGATTGCAATTTATAAATCCCCTACCCATAACATAGCTTTTATGGGCCGAAAATTCAAAGTTTCCACGGGATTTTTTGAAAGCCTAAATCCACGTGCACGAAGTCGCGGGCATCATCTATTAACTATTTGGTACATACGTAGCTTGCATCCTGGAAACGGACGTAGTTTAATTTTTATCCTTTTTGGAAAAAGGTTTGGTTTTTTGGAAAATCCAAAAGTTCCCACGGGATTTTTAAAAACCTAAATCCTCGCGGACAAAGTCGCAGGCATTATCTAGTATTCAATAGTATTGTTTCAGTACTAAAGTAGGTTTTGAAGGTTTCAATCGCAGTGCCTTGTAAGCTAAACATACAACTACATACGTTAGGTACTTACGTTAAGAGCGATTGATTTCCGGTACAATACCAACTCATATAATCTTAATTAGGTATAGCTGTTACTAGTAGATATTAAACAATCTTTGGAGTCGCCATAGAGGCAATAAGGCATAGCTTAACCGACATATTTAATACCCATACACAACTTTTTCCACTTTTAATTGCCGTTTTATGACAAGAATAAATTACCAACAATAAACTGTACTCATATCAGTAATATGCCATTTGCTGTTAAATATTGTATTTAATATGATTATTTATTGAAATCACATTACCGAAATTACTTTAACAAACGAATAATTTGTTTTGAGTGAGATAAAATAATTGGTTTTATTGTCGCTTAATATGAATTAATATTTTGTGATAAAATAAGTTTTTTCGTAAGTTAATAATATTATCAATATGACGTGTTTAACGTCATAGTCAAAATTTCTATTTCAATTTTCATTTCAGCAGAATATGAGAAGGAAAACTTTGGTCGGATTCTCTTAGTTTATAATGTTGCTTATTAAAGATGACGTTAAGAACACTTGAATTTCCAATCATAATAACTTCTCCAATAAAATATTATTTGCCTGAGAAATATTTTAATCGAAATTTTGATGCTACTTAGCAACTACTTATATTACTGATGATTATGAACTACTTAGCAACTTTATTTTAATAAATTATTGAATCATGAAATTTGGCAGTAGGTTACCTACCTACAAGCACAGGTTATAGCACAAGTACAGGAATAAATCTAAACGCCGCGAATTTGCGGTATTAGTATTATATGAAAGGGCTTTGGCTGTTCATTATAAAACAGATTTTTATTTATTTTTATATATAATAAGTAGTTTTTGATTAAATTTATCGTGCAAAATGTTGGAAATATACTTGAGCACGAAAACCTCATTGCGCGAGTCTGACTCGCACTTGGCCGGTTATTTTTAACCCTGTGATATACTTAGTTTTCTCGCGATTACCATGCTAGTTAAGTGGAATACCAACCAATCATGTCAATAGGACAATTAAACGCACAATAAGCGATTCCTCCATTAGTGACAAATGTTTGCTTCAATCAGACACAGCATGGCGAATGTTGGTAATTAATCAACGATCACTATCAATACGCAGTCCATACATACTCGTATTGAGTACATCCATAGCAATATTTTTTGGTTTCTATTCTTTTTTCTTATAAGACACGACGGACGGACAGACAGGCAGACAAACAGACAACAAAGTGATCCTTAAGGGTTCCGTTTTTCCTTTTGAGGCACGGAACCCTAAAAAACACCGCCAATGCATTACCGGGTTTTCAGCTATTTGTTGATCCATCCCTTGAATAACCTCATGTTGAAATCTAGTAGGAACACCGCAAAAGGGAGGTTGCCCGTGGCATGATATAATAGATACGTACTAAGCTAAAATTATCAATGTGTGTGTGTGTGTGTGTGTGTTTGTGTGTGTGTGTCTCTTCACTTCACTCTTTACATCACACTATCACACTTCACACTAATATTATCAAGGCGAAATATTGTGTGTGTGTGTGTGTGTGTGTTTGTGTGTGTGTGTCTCTTCACTTCACTCTTTACATCACACTATCACACTTCACACTAATATTATCAAGGCGAAATATTGTGTGTGTGTGTGTGTTTGTGTGTGTGTGTGTGTGTGTGTGTGTGTGTGTGTTTGTGTGTTTGTGTGTGTGTGGGTGGGTGGGTGTGTTTGTTACTCCTTCACGCAAAAACTTCTGGACGGATTGGGCTGAAATTTAGAATGGAGATAGATTATACCCTGGATTAGCATATAGGCTACTTTTTATCCCAGAAAATCAAAGAGTCCTCACGGGATTTTTGAAAAACCTACGTCCACGCGAATGAAGTCGCGGGCATCAGCTAGTACTCAGATCTCTCTAAAACGTGAGGTGTAAGAAAAGAAAGCCCAGTGTTACGTTCGAGTATTATACCTAACGTTTGTGGGCCTTTATTTTTAAACACCGCCTTCATCGGTTAAGCCCCGGGGCTGAGGTAACAAGCTCGACGGAAACGCTTTCTAAAAGAGGATTTTCGTTTTGAGCCCAGATATTTTCGCGGAAAACGAATTTAGTTCATTCTTTTTAAAATGACGCTGCACGTTGGTAGAACTTTATATTATACTAGCTTATGCCCGCGACTTTCTCCGCGTGGGCTTCACTAATTTCAAACCCTGTGTTAAACCGTCAGGGGTTGAATTTTCAAAAACCCTTTATTAGCGGATGTCTATGCCATGACAGCTATCTGCATGTCAAATTTTAGCTCGATCCGTTCAGTTTTATCTCTGCGTTAAGAGAGGTCTCTCCGTCACTCGCTTCATACAAACGTAGTGCCAATTTCATTTGAATATTAAGCAACCAAAGTCCATGAAATTTTGCAGATATATTCTAGAAACTAATATCTAAGTAAAATTAACTGCAGAATTTAATTATAACATTTGTTACAAGCCCACAACCCGTTCTGTTGTCTTATTGCCTGTACCTAATAATGAAGCCGATGTCCGTCAGTTGGTAGATTTATTACTTTTGTGTAGGTAGGTACAATGTATATTTTGTACCCTTTTAAAATTCGGAAATTTCTGATACATCCGCGCTTCTCTACCTCAAAAATGATTCTGTCACGAATAATAATGGAATTGCTCATTGTGCTCTGGATATTGCCCGGCTTGATTACCATATTGTGATGCGATCTCGTTTACCTACTTCTCGAAATACAAAATTCAATATTCATACATCTTCGTTACATTGATGACCATATTTTTGCATACACGTAAAAATTTAAAAATTGTGGAGTTACTTAAAATTCGACTTACTTTTTTGGGCTTAGGTATAAGGGTGCCTCCGGAGAAAAAAAGAAACCCTTATGGGATCGCTAGTTAAGCTAGTTGTCTGTCTGCCTGTCTGTATGTTTGTTGTATCTGTCAGGACCTACCAATGGAATCAAAACCTATAGGTTAGGTACTTCCCGATGACCTAGAATCAGAAATTTGGCAGATAGCACAAGTACTAAATTGCGTATTTAAAGTATTATACTCTGTAAATCTATACGTGAAACAAATAAAGTGTCTGTTTGTCATGTCAAAAATCAGCTTTAAAGTTTATGGTTCATAAGAAAATAAATCACTTTTTGTCTTTCTGTCTGTTTGTTCCGATTAACCTAACCGAGAAACGGCTGGGACAATAATTTTGAAAGGAATTTGTCTATATCTTTAAGAATAAACGAATGAGTTTTATACTTTTGCTTAGCTTTGCTTATCTAGAGTTTCCAACTGGATATTCTAAGTTGCGCAAATACCTGCTACTCAGACCTCATTTTTAACCCCCGACCCAAAAAGAGGGGTGTTATAAGTTTGACGTGTGTATCTGTGTATCTGTGTGTCTGTGTATCTGTGTATCTGTGTATCTGTGTATCTGTCTGTGGCATCGTAGCGCCTAAACGAATGAACCGATTTTAATTTAGTTTTTTTTGTTTGAAAGGTGGCTTGATCGAGAGTGTTCTTAGCTATAATCTAAAAAAATTGGTTCAGCCGTTTAAGAGTTATCAGCTATTTTCTAGTTTTCTTGTAGAAAAGAAGGTTAGATAACCGTTAGGTTCTTAATATTATGTCAATAGACAAATGTCAAGCTGTCAAGATGGACGTTGCCTAAATACATAATTATTTATTTGAAAATGATGTTTTGGAAAACTCAAATACTTTGGATCGTCGGGGGTGTTATAAATTTTTAATTTACACTTGTATTAATTAAAGACATCATCAATTTAACGCTAGTAGAACCTAAATGCGATCTTAAGCGAAACCTCTTTTGGTTTGAACCTTGAAAGATTTTATCACACTTGTCGCTCTTTTATATTGAAGATAAATGAAAGCGTGCAATTTGTATAACTTCAACCTGATTCAGAGAAGAAAATTTCTTTAATACGTGTTCTGTGGAATATTTTTTCTATTTTAGATCTAAGTGGGTATTTATTACAATAAAGATGTTTACAGCTTAGTGAAGATGTTTACTTACGTCTTAGAAATTTCGTCGCCTTGAAATCCGGCCTTGTCAACAATTTTCCCTAATGAGTTTCATTTTACATACCTACTTAGCTATTTAACTTTTTCATTCTAGCAGTATTTAAGTAGGGTCTGCTTATAAACTTAAATTTTTAGGCTTTAACGATCAAGCGTGACCTCAATCACAGCGTACCTAGATATTTAATAAATCATAGGTATAAACCTACCTATGTTTTTTCATTTTCAGCTCACTATACCCAGCTATTTGGACTATCTCAAAATAAATATTAATAGAAATCGTCACAAATGTTTCCAATTCTTCATTGTAAGGATCCATTTTCTTGGGTCTCATTGGGGCAAACATTTGTCACTAATGGAGGAATCGCTTACTGCGTGTCTGATATTGCCATCGGTATCTGATCGGATATATCGAATGATGGTCTTAATAATTCAGAGTAAGTTTTATTTCGCATCTGTTAGTATAAAAAAATATGATCAAAAAACTTAAACCTATCTCTATTATCTAAAAGTAGTGATATTCGGGTAGTTAAGACGTCGGCGAGTCGGAATTTGATTCCGGGCACGCACTTTTAACTTTTTTGGAGTTAAGTACGTGCGTTATAAGGAATTAAGTATTCCTTGCTTTAACGGCAAAGGAAAACATTGAGAGCTCTGCATAATGTTCTCAAAAATTTGTGAAGTCTGCCACCCTATTCTTGGCGAGCGAGGTGGTTTAAGGCCAAAGTCCTTAGAACATTTGGAGAGGAGACTCGTGCTACCGACGGAATTAAAAACTAACAACTATGAAATAACAGACGGTTTTTTCAGTCTTTTAAATGAATGGTAGTACACTGGCTGTACCTATCAAAAATTGAAATTTCATGATTTTATACATTAAAAAGATTAATATATATAAGTTTCGTTTATACATCCATCGGCACTCCGAGCATATATCTATACTAATATTATAAATGCAAAAGGGTGTTTGTTGATTTGTTTGTCCTTCTTTTACGCCTTAACTAAGCAACCAATCAACTTAGTTGATTTTTGGCATAGAGATACTTAGTTGCAAGGACGAAGAGTAACATAGGCTACTTTTTATCAGAAAATCAAAGAGTTCCAAAATCCACGCAGATAAAGTCGCTGGCATCAGCTAGTAACCGGATAATTCAAATGAATTTTATTATGGCATCGATAATGTCTGCTAGAACTAAGTTAATTAAGCAAACTAAGTTAAAATCCACAAACGCGTGTAGAGGCAAATCCCTGGAGGATTAACTTTTGTCCCGGTTGATCAACTCATAAACTTGACTTTCCTACTAACTTCTTTCGGTAAAAAGTTTTTTCGTTGATTATCTGTATATCCTTAGGTATTTACTCTCAACTCGAATATTTTTAATTTATATAATACTCGTAAAATCATATTAGAGTTTGCTTTTTATACAGTACCTTCGATATTTTTAGTTAATTAACAATTATTATCATTATTAAATACGAAAAAGTGCCAAAAAGTGTAAGATATCTTGAGTTTGCTTGAAGTCATAAATAAACAAGATACCTAATATCTTGCGTCCATTGTAAATATATGTCCATTTAGAGGATGTATTCTATATAATATGTCCTCTAAATGGACGTATTTTTATTACAGTCAAACAAGGGGTACCCACGGGATTTTTAAAAAAGCTACAGCCGCCCGGAAAAAGCGCAAGCATAACCTGTAGTAGATAATTTTTCAATACATATCAAAAATTGCGGGAGTGACGAAACAGGATACTTGCATACTTAGGTACTCAATGTGGTAGATATTTACCTATTTGGTAAAAGGAAACTTTTTAACCCCCGACCCAAAAAGAGAGGTGTTATAAGTTTGACGTGTGTATCTGTGTATCTCTCTGTGGCATCGTAGCTCCTAAAGTAAGGAACCGATTTTAATTTAGTTTTTTTTGTTTGAAAGGTGGCTTGATCGAGAGTGTTCTTAGCTATAATTCAAGAAAATCGGTTCAGCCGTTTGGAAGTTATCAATCAGCTCTTTTCTATTATAGTTACTATAACCTTCACTTGTCGGGGGTGTTATAAATTTTTAATTTACACTTGTACATTATACAATACTATACAATACAATATTAGTTGTAAGTAGGTATATTTTTCCTAATTTCGTATACAACTCAAACATTTTCACTAAATAAATATCGTCCGTTCGTATTATTATAAATCATTTCTATTTTCTTTTACATGTCCACAGGCAGCCATGTTATCGCAACTTCCAATCATAAAAGGACCCACAAAAGCAATAGATAAGAAAATGTCTAACACAATTACCTACTAGACGATTTCTCTTCATAAAAGCTAACGACGTTTTTCATAATATATAGAAAACATTATTTTTAATAATCATTATATTTTCTCTGAAAGAAATTACGTGTAGTATAAGTAAGTAGGTACATCATTGGGTATACCTAATGTGCATATATTATTGTAGCTTAAAACCACTGTAGATATCAACTATTAATTTAATTGAACCATTCTATGTCATCTTTTCACCTTTTTTAATCCCCAACCAAAAAAGAAGGGTGTTATAAATTTGACATGTGTATCTGTGTATCTGTCTGTGGCATCGTAGCTCCTAAGCTAATGAACCGATTTTAATTTAGTTTTTTTTGTTTGAAAGGTGGCTTGATCGAGATTGTTCTTAGCTATAATCCAAGAAAATCGGTTCAGCCGTTTGAATGTTGTCAGCTCTTTTCTAGTTACTGTAACCTTCACTTGTCGGGGGTGTTATAAATTAATTTTCACTCGTTTCATTCCTGGGAGGAACTATTTCTAAGATACCGGACGCATGGAAGACCTCGGGGGGTAGAATTTTTACGTACTGAAATTCTCCTTGTATATTGGAAGGCTCTGAAATCTTTTAGGAACGCTCCAGTAGGGGTCTTCCAATATTGGTCCTTCGAGCTATGCTTACGCCATCCAGTGATTGATCTACTATTGATCCTCTCATTTTCAATTTGATTACTTAAAGATTATATTCATAGCATAGTTCTCTTCATCATGCGTTGAATAGTTGAGCCTTTTATCTAGACCGATACTTGGTTATCTACTTTAAAAAACCGGCCAAGTGCGAATCGGACTCGCGCACCGAGGGTTCCGTACTCGGGTATTTTTTCCGACATTTTGCTCGATAAAGCAAAAACTATTACGTGTAAAAATAAATAAAAATCTGTTTTAGAATGTACAGGTAAAGCCCTTTACCCCACTTGGTATAGTAAGAAAATTTAAACATTTTTTTTTAATGATTTAACCACACATTCACGGTTTTCGGATTTATTACTTTACTTGTGCTATGAGACCTATCCACCTGCCAAATTTCATGATTCTAGGTCAACGGGAAGTACCCTATAGGTTTTCTTGACAGACACGACGGACGGACAGACAGACAGATAGACAGACAATAAAGTGATCCTATAAGGGTTCCGTTTTTCCTTTTTAGGTACGGAAAACTAAAAATAGTTGAAATTAGATAATTCCCCGATGTATAACAAATAAAATAGCGTGTAACTACTAAATCTAACCAAGACAACATAATAGCTTTCTCCGAATCGCCTTGCAAGTTTGTACACTTAAATAATAGGTCTATAAAAGTGTCTTTCAACGAGCTCCGCCCCGGAGTGATCGGTCAAACGATCTGATAACGCGTAAGGTCAGGGGGCAGCTGAGTGATGCACGCGATTAGTCAATTTTCAGGGCAACCTCAATTAAGGGAAATTAAACATTAATTTTTTTTCATTGTTATATATTACGACATGACACACGTTGAAGTGGCGATAATGTTAAGATTGGTCATTTTTAATATGAAAGAGTTCTAATTTGGGCGACAGAGTTTTAATTTTTTCTTTTGGCACAAGTTGTGACACCTAATTAATAAGTTATGTATCTAATAATGTGTGTGTGTGTGTGTGTGTGTGTGTATATGTAGATTTAAGAATGTATTGATATTATAATTTTCTAGTGTCCTAATAAATAAATAAATAATGAATTGAGCTAGCGTGGTAAAAGCTGGCGTTTTTATACGGTGCGTGATAGCATGAGTCCTGTTGCATGCCAATATAAAGCTGCAGAAACACTGTTGTGGTATGTTGCAGCGTAATCTTCGAGCCTCGATAGTTCAACGGTTGAGAACCAAACTGAATTCCGAAAGGTCGGCGGTTCAAACCCCACCCATTGCACAAGCTACGCTTAATTGTAGGGGAAAGGGGAATGATGATTAGCATGGCTAATATTCTTTTAAAAAAAACAGGCGCTATGATCGACTAATCGGTGCAAACCGCGGGTGACAACGAGTGATAAAGTGCACATCTGTCTCAAGATAAATAGTGATACAGCATGCTTAGAGTCACATATTGGGGGTAAAAATCCACATTCACACTAACTAATATTATCCATACTAATCCATTCTAATATTATAAATTCGAAAGTGTGTCTGTCTGTCTGCTACCTTTTCACGGCCCAACTGTGTAACCGATTCTGATGAAATTTGGAACAGGTTTAGCTTATATCCCGGGGACGGACATAGGCTACTTTTTATCCCGGAAAATCAAAGAGTTCCCGCGGGATTCCTAAAGACCCATCCGCTCAACCGATTTGTATGAAACTTAGTACCGAAGTAGCTTGCGTCCCTGTAATCGAAGTATTCAACTTTTTATACCGGAAAATAAAACAGTTCCCACGGGATCTATAAAAATCTAAATCCGCGCGGACGAAGTCGCGGGCATCCTCTAGTATTATAATAATATAAATGTGAAAGTGCTTCAATATGTAGGAAAAACCAGTCGGCAAACTAGCCATTGCGCTTGCCATACGTTGCAAACTATTACGCCAAGTATATTAAATTTATGTTCACGTTCGTTAAATGAAGCCGAGAGCAATGGGCCAACGTGTGCAAGAGGCATCATATGATTCGCAATATCGTAATGCGTTCATTTATTTCATTTCACTAGGTAGATCATTTGTATATCCGGCTCACTGACTACTACAAAATAAACGTGCTTTACAGCTATAATATACACTCGATGAATTACGTAACAAATTTTTCGTATCATAAAAATGTTTTGTTTTAAATATAGGTCACTCATGTGAATATGTACTGCAGGTATACCTATTTATTGTGACGATTGCAATCACCTTTGATGGGCTGACACTCTCTCACTATTGGCTAAAATGCACAGTTACAGCATAAATACAACCAATCACAACAATTCTGATTGTATCAGTAGCACGATTTTCGTCCTCGTGCTTGCCAGTGTACAGAAATCACGTCCTGGACGATGAAATACTTTAGGTACACAGCAATCAGTGTTGTACCTTCGATTTTACTAACGCTATTTTTTACTAAACGCTAGTTAAGTGTTCGAATGCGCGCAATGTGACTTGCGGACCACAAAACCTTCATGCAAGTGCCTACAACAACTATACAAAGTTTTAACTCAATCGGATGAATGATGCGCGAACCCACAGTTAACGAACAGACAGCCAGATAGATAGACAAGTGATGTTTATTGCTTAAAACACACATCTAGCTTCAAAAAGTTAGTGGTCGAAAAGATCGAACATGTGACACTCCCAATAGGAAGTCAACGTCTTAACTACTAGGCTATCATCGCATGCTTTACGTAGGTACATCTGAATAATCAACTGTCTGTGGTATGAATATTAATATGGTATCGAACTTGATTTCAGCGCCAGCAACAACTGTTCAAACTAAGTTAGACTAACAAGAAGCAATAACCGCACTGTGACCATTACTTACACAGGGAATACCAATAAGCCACAGCAAAGAACGAAAATGATGCCCGCGATTTCGTCTACGTAGATTTAGCGGAATTTACATTATGAAATTAGTCGCACGAAATTAGTTTCACGACATTAATTTCACTATCAATTTCACGTGTAAACGTCTTATTTCGTGATACATGCATTATAAAATTTGACGTTTACACGTTTAATTGATAATGTAATTAATATCGTGAAACTCTTATAATTTCGTGCCACTAATTTCCTAATGTAAATTCCACTGTTGGTCTTTAAAAATCCCGTGAGAATTCAATAAGCATTGTAAGGTCTACATCACCTGACGATGCTCCGGTATCGGAGCGAAACGTGCGTCGATTAGTGTTGGGATTTGTGTGGTGCTACGTGGTGGTGGTGCGTGTGGCTTGCTTGGTGGCTGGCTTTTCCTGCATGTTTAACAGTGGAAGGGCGGGCCGTGCATGTCACATACTGCATGTTGCACCATACAGATTTCTTTGGTTTGGCGGATTATAGCAAATTAAGCTTTTGGTTCCTTGTATATCATGGACTTCCGCAAAATAACGCCTGCTTCTATACTACAACTTTTTGTTTTCACGGGATAAAAAGTAGCTAATGTCCTTTGCCGATATTGTCATCCCTGTGCCTTCTTTATAATTGGTGGTGACCACAATGGATCTGAGACGGTCGAATCGATACAGGGAATTCAAGGACCTGCACAGCCCCATAGAAGAAAGCAAAGAACTCTGTGCCATCAAAATTGGTTAAACGGATAAACCGTAAAAACTAGCAGATAGACAGGATAAAATTAATTCTAATGAGGGTTCTAGGTGGTAGATTTCAAAACAGGTCATGGAAATGAAATCATGATATGAAATGCATTTAGGCATCACGTCACGTTAATGTTAAACTTACGTCGTGTCGGTATACCTATGTGAAGATTAATTCGTCGGAGTGCTTGAAAGCACTGATATATTAATGTAGTGGATCACACCTGATCCAATATTGTTATAATCTCGTATTAGGGATCTGTGAGCATTGCAGGAGTAATGAGGTTGTGCGAAATGTAGTTTACTTAATTAAATAATGCATCTATTTTCAAGTCAGCCTGGTAAAATTAAATTGAAAAAAAAAACATGTTTGCCTCGAACATGTATTTTATTCTTAGTTTAATGACTAGCAAAGTTATTTCGTAATACGTTTAATTCTTACATAGTTACTAGTTAAAACTTTATGAAATAAAGGACAAACAAAAATCATTTTTATTTTTGAGTAAATAGGTAGTATACCTATTTACTTACGTACCTAGCTACTTATGTAGGAAAAATACTTTTTGAATAGAGCAATAAACTATTAATATCTACTTAGAGTTTGTTACAGAATCTAATTCTTATCAGGTATAATTTATATACGTTAGCTTTCGTTCATTATCGATAACTAATTACCTAGATACAAAATTGATTTTCTCTTTGGTACGAATATGTTAAATATTGGAGAATAATATACGAAGTATAATCTGTAATGAAGACAACTCATCCGACAAGGCCGTATATTAAACACGGCAATAGAACAATTTCAGGTACAATGTTACTATATTATTAATCCCCCGACGATAGAATTACATGTGGCAGGATTATATTGTGTGTAAGATACTCTGTGAGATTCCACGCAAATTGTGCCACGTTTCTCACGTATTTCAACTCTGGTTCCATTGTAAGCTCTTCACATTACAAACCTCTCAGGAGATGTGCTTAAAAGCCTGTAGTAATCACTTGAATTGTCAGTACGTAACTTTGATGTCACAAAATAATGTAGAGTGTGACATTAGCTGAGAATTTGCCTAACAAAAGGCTGGCGTAAAAAAATACTAATATAGTAGATATGACATTCCGCTAAGCCGTAGGATTTAGGAAGACTAAGCACGTTGAAGTAGAAGTGGGCTGGTTAGATGTGTCATAGGTGGACGTTGGAGTCCAAAGGTCCTCGAGTGGAGACCGCAGCTTGGCAAACGGAGTGTAGAGTGCCCTAGAGCAAGGTAAAGCAACGATATCCGGAGGGCAGCTGGCATCGATTGGATACGAAAAGTCGAAGATAGAACACGTTGGCGCTACTTAGTAGAGCCATAGCCTGTGTCCAACAATGGAAGCATGTTGTCTAAAGATGACAATGATGATGTGTTTTCTCATTTGTAACCTAAAGATCTAAAAAGAAAAGTCCTGACAAACTAGGACCGAGAAAGCTGAATTTTGGCCTTTAAAATGCAGAAAAGGACTGAGGCCGGATTTTTTGAAATTCCCACGAGATCACACTAATATTATAAAGAAAGTTTGTGTGTATGTATGTATGTATGTATTTGTGTGTATGTGCTAGTTACTCCTTCACGCAAAAACTAATGAACGGATTGGGCTGAAATTTATATGAAGATAGATAATATCCTGGATTAGCACATAGGCTACTTTTTATCCCGGAAAATCAAAGAGTTCCCATGGGATTTCGAAAAATCTAAATTCACGCGGGCGAAGTCGCGGGCATCGGCTTGTAATATTATAACTAAGTATAAGCGACCTGCATATTCTAACATTCTTATTATTTTGATTTGATTGATCGTTAAATATAAAGCAACACGAGGAACAAATGAAGCGGCCAGATCAGCTGAGCGGAATTAACTAGCTAAAGTCAATCTGGTTTTTGCCCAATAAGTTGAGTTTTTAAAACTTTTATTGGCTAATGGTTCTGACTGGGGGTTGCACTTAACGGATTAACTTAAGAGCTTTTTGCTTCCTCCCATTGAGTAATATTATTACAGATAACCTCACTGGTACACAATATTGAGGTTTGAGTAATATTGTGCCAAACCTTTTGAATAAATCTTATGACTGAATTTTACTAGTCAATTAAATTGAATATAATAACTCAAAATTTAAAAACCCCCGACACAAAAACCTCTAAAAGAAAATTAGAAAAGAGCTGATAACTTTCTTCGATTATAGCTAAGAACACTCTCGATCAAAAGCCACCTTTCAAACAAACAAAAATAAACTAAATTAAAATCAGTTCATTAGTTTAGGAGCTACGATGCCACGGACAGATACACAGATACACACGTCAAACTTATAACACCCCTCTTTTTGGGTCGGGGGTTAAAAATTAAGTTATGTCACTGCTTCGACGAAGATTATAATTTCCTTACGTCTCATTGGCCACTAATAATTCCGGTATCTTTCTTTTAAATATTACACATTTTATTTATGTATTTTTTTTTAATTAATTATGTCGTAACTATCTCTATACATAAGTGACAAGTCTAAATCTAGTGTTATCCTTTTTTATTCTGAGGAAATCGGACCTGTCGTTTTTGTTTACTTTCGGGATTATGTACAACAGAATTAGCACAATGTCATAGCTAGGTACTCCCATTCTGTCAACCTTGCCCCGTTTGTTCACAGGCATGGCCTAAAATAAATCTGCCCTAAACTATGCGTAGTGTTCACCCTTTCATGAATAACCACATTATAAATGCACGGACATGTACTCGTACTAATCAGAATAACACAATCATTCATACATAAATTACAACGATAATTTAGATTGTAATTAGGATAAGTGTGATGATTTATTGTATAACATATTATAGCAAATTATCTTGGAGTCACGTGGAAGAAACATTATTTTATAATTAAATAATATTATGTTATTATACACAATTAATTATTACATATATTAATATAACATTTTATAATTGGTACACAATGAGGATTGTCTTTGATACGTTAGTCCGTTATAGATGTTTAATTTTTCATGTTATATAATATTCCACATAATAAAATCAGGCAATTTAGCTAAATTTTAATTATTTACAATTAATTTATTAAATCAATCACATCTCATTTATTTAAAAACCGAACAAATAATTGCGATTCCAAAAACCCGCCTTGAATTCACGCGTGTAACCGCCCCTTTAGGTCAAGCTTTTAAGCACACTTCAGAGAGCAGTAATGTAAAGAGATCCCTTGGAACCACATTTGAAATACGTTAGATACGTGGGACGGCTAACGGGAAATTATATAATGTATCTAACACACTTGTGGTGGTTTTGGGGTGTGCTTACCTAATACTATTATTGAGTAACTATGAAAATCTTAATGAAACTAAAACTATGAAATTGGGCAAAATCCTCATCTAAAAATCCTCCTCCCGTCCTGTCACTATTTGTCGTACCCACTCCTGGCTTTACGCTAAATTGGAGGGGAAAGGGGAGTATTAGTCAAGATTAGCATGGCTAATATTCTTTTTAAAGAATAACCTTATCGTTCTACCACAACGAGGTACCCTTATCGCACCAAGATTGCCCATTAGGACAAATTCTTTGGTTATGCTAGCTGCCAGCGTTTGGGTCTCGGTATACCTAGGTATACCTAGGTATACCGAGATACCATACCTACTTGACAATCTTGTTTGAAAGTTCTTCTAAAAAGCCTCGAGCCCCCTAACTCAGCCCATTGTACCTACATTTAGTAACTAAATCATGCTCAATCACTTGAGCAATTAGGTTAAATCTTTGAAATATCCATGAAAACGAAACCAACAGCTTGAAAATTTGTTTAAAACGTTCACAGAATATCAATTGATTTGAAATTCAGTCGCCCTTCAGATTTCTCCGCCCCACAAACTTCGACGAGCGAACGCCGGCCCGTGTGAGTTTGGCTAAGCCTTCAGCAAATAATAACCTCCACCGTCTGACCTCCTTTTGTGTTGTTACCTAAGGCAATTTTTTCTCATATTTAAATTTAATGTGATAAGATCTAGCTCAAATGCTTATCCATAGTATAATAAGTATTATAAATGCGAAAGTGTATCTGTCTGTATGTCTGTCTGTTAGCTTTTCACGGCCCATCCGTTCAACCGATTTTCATGTTTGATACTGAAATAGCTTGCGCCTCAGAGTAGGGAATACTGATCCCGGAAAATCAAAGAGTTTCCACCGGATTAAGAAAAAGTATAAGACGATACAGAATATTTTTGGAATAGTAGAATAGCAATTTAAATAAATCCGTTTCCTAGATAGATAATTCGTTATTATAGTACGTGGATTATTACTTACTTACTGAAAATATGAGTTTGTGAACTTGTTTTAGGTTTATATTTGCTAACTAGCTGATGCCTGCCGCTTCGTCCACGTGGATTTAGGTGTTAAAAATCTTATGGGAACTCTTCATTTTATCGAGGTAAAAGTAGCTTACGTAACTTTCCAAGTCTTGAATAGATTAGAATAGATTTATGTTCAAATAAACTTTTACAAGTGCTTTTGAATCGTCAAATAATAATTTACCACTGGTTCGGAATGCCGTTCTTACCGAGAAGAACCAGCAAGAAACTCGGCTGTTGCTCTTTTCCATTGTTCAATTTACAATAATATCATACATCCATGCAAAAAATCAGGTCGATCCGTTGTGACGTGATTGAAGGACAAACAAACAAACACACTTTCGCATTTAGGTACATACGGGTGAGTAGTGATAATAATTATATAATTAATGTATAATAATATGGGTAGGCAACAATCGTATTTTTTTTTAATTAAATTTTAGCAGTGTTACATTGCGTGAGTACAAAGTAAGCTGGGTTCTTACGATTTCCCTCAAAGGCACCTTCATTGATGGATCTTTAGACCCCAAAAAATCCTTTGATCGTGAAATTTCATATAAATCCTTAGAACGTGATTGAAAATACCTGATACCTAAACTACCCTATTTAGAATAATGTCAGCCTACTACGGCTTTAAGCGACAAGAAAAAAAAATGTAGGCAAGATAAACTTATTACTTACTTAATACGACTACGTCTCTAGATTGATCGTCTGAAGGCTGCATCACTACTCTACCCAGATCATGATGATTACTTACGCCATTTTTAACCCCCGACCCAAAAAGAGGGGTATTATAAGTTTGACGTGTGTCTGTGACATCGTAGCTCCTAAACTAATGAACTGATTTTAATTTAGTTTTTTTTTTGTTTGAAAGCTGGCTTGATCGAGAGTGTTCTTAGCTATAATCCAAGAAAATCGGTTCAGCCCTTTGAAAGTTATCAGCTCTTCTCTAGTTATTACTGTAACCTTCACTTGTTTCTAATGATTGGTAACAGCCTAGTGGTTAAAATGTCAGTCTTCTATTTCAGGAGGTTGGGATTTCGATCGATTCCGGGCACGCACCTCTAGTAGTCCGCGAGAGGTTGAAAATGGTCGTCCGTGCTCGCCCGTATCGGGGTATGTGCGGGTGTGCGCGGCGTTCCCTCCTAGATTGCCATTTCAACCTGTCGTGTACTATAAGTTTTCAGTTGTGTGCGAATCAATTAAATTATACCACTTGCTTTAACGGTGAAGGAAAATGAGAGATGGAGAGTTCTGCATAACATAGAATGGTTTAGCTAAAGATTTTGTTAAATTATTATTATTAATATCATTATTAGCAAGTTAAAATAAAAAAATGTGATGGGTGACGTGATTTTTTATAACTAACGGTTTCTATCTACATAGTAAGTACAGTACTTTATTTGAAACTTTTCAACGATTAATATTTAGTACCTACCATGTACCATGTAGCATGTTCTTACATCCTTTATAATAGGTACTCGTAATACAGAAATCTTGGATGGATTAATTCATCAGACAAAAATCAATCCTTCAAAATTTTCCAAATTAAATGAAGGTTCAAACCTTCAACTGAATATTCGAACTTGAATTTCGAATATTTTGCGGGCTTTGCGAACTCGACAGCAAACTTTGTTTCGCTGTCCACGAAATATAAAGTTTATAAACGGAGTCTTATCTTCAACACGAGCCTCAACTTGCCTGAAATGCATGAACTTAATTTTATTTTGAGAAGAAAGTTGTTTTACTGACTGTTTAAACCAGAGATGATTTAAACAACGCAAGCTTTCTGCATCTTCGTTGCTGAGAGTCGTGCCTGATTTATTCAATGATGTAAATAATGATGATGGTGATGAAGATGGAGTCCTTTTATTCCTTCGTGGAACTAAGGGGTGCAGCAGTTGTTTTCCATGTCTCCTTATCTTTAGCTGCTGCCTTGACATGGTTCCACGAGAGTCCCATTCTTTTATAAGGTTTATCATGTAGGTAGTGATAGAGGTTTACTCTGAATAACAACGCGGTGGATTCCCAGATTCTTTCGCATTTCGCTCGATTCAACTAAGGGTATAAAAACGTAGAAACGTTTGACAAGTGATAAAATAACCGAAATCGACATCCCAC
This sequence comes from Maniola jurtina, assembly GCF_905333055.1. Taxonomy (NCBI): domain Eukaryota; kingdom Metazoa; phylum Arthropoda; class Insecta; order Lepidoptera; family Nymphalidae; genus Maniola; species Maniola jurtina. Next base: position 5,731,580 of record NC_060046.1, on the reverse strand, counting down.
CGTGCTCCCCGAAGTATGAAGATTTAGGAAAGGCCAAAATCAACGATCCATCCAGTTAACGACTTGGATTAGGGATCTTATTATGAAGATCTCAATTAAGTTATCCTGACGCGAATAAACTCCCAAAAAAAAAATAGAATATAAATATGTGATGGGAAATAAACAAAAATTAGAAAAATCTCATTAAAATAAAATCGGTTCAGTTAACTTTTTAATTCATCGTGTACCCTGCAGTACCAATTGTCATGTGAATAAAATTGAATAATATAGAAGTAGACTCTACCACAGAACGTCACAGAGGCGGTGATGTGAGATATCAAATTATAAGAGGTTGTTTGCGCATGCGCGTTGCGTACCGGAGGCCGCTGCGTCCAGTCCGCTTGACGCTGGTGCTCCCACCGAACGAATCTGCGCCATGTTCGAATGAAATTCAAAACTCGAATGCAAAGTTGACATTTAAAAACTATAAACTGTTCGATAACAGAACGCGCGCGAATTTTTTCCGTTCGGAAATGTCTTTATTTTTTACAGTTGATGTTTTTTAAACTGTGACAAAAACAAAAAGTTTGTGAGACTTAAAGTGTCGTTTGTGACTTTTCTTTATTAAAATAAAAATATTAGTAAAAGTATAAAAAATTGTAAGGTCAAAAATTTGGATTAATAAGTAGGTACCTGGATTTTCAAATTGCATAAGTATGATCTTATTTATTAGATACCTAGATAAAACTAAAGCATGTATGAAACAAAATATTTATTTTAAGGTAATTATAAGAGTTAGCAAATAATTTACCTACAGTAGAATATTTAATTATGAATGTAATAAAAAATACATATACATATTTTAATTTTTTATTTTCCACGCAGTTTTTATTTTCTTTTGGTATTAATGCCAAGTTAATTTCTGAACGATTGAATGAATATTCGTTTTTGAATATTTTACTAGCCGAGTTAATATTCCGATGTTGGCCGAAGTCCGCATTTCATATTCAGGAGAGGTCTGCTATGAATGTACGTCGGAAAGTTCAAACTTTTCAATTGAGGGGTACGTGAAAATATGTGTTTTAATTATGATGGAACTTTGGAAAACGCTCCATTATACTTAAGTTTTTGTGTGTTACTTAAAATATAATATTATTTTAATGATGATAGAAGCATAATCTATGTAATTTTTAGGGTTCCATACCTTAAAAGGAAAAACGGAACCCTTTCAGGATTGTCTCTCTGTCAAGAAACCTAATTATATGATACTTCCAGTTGACCTAGAACCATGAAAGGCAGGTAAGTAGGTGTTATAACACTAATCAGGGCGAAAATCTGAAAACCGTGAATTTTCACAAAAAAATCCATAATAGTTTTTTAATAAAAGTAATTCTTTCCGTTTTACTATTCTGACTTGCACTTGGGCGGCTTCATGTTTCTTAGATTAACCTACTCTCATTAATGAGCTGACTAAAATCACTCTTGATGGAAAGTGATGGATGAAGCCTAAGATGGACGCACTTGTCTAGATGTCTATTCAGTCTACCCTTAATGATGGATATCTAAAATTGTGTGCCTGGAAATGCGGCCAACTCAAGGGCTTTTTCACTTATACGTAATAGTTATTAGTAACCAAGGAGAATTTTCATTCACGTAAATTTATAGAAACATCATTATGTTTCTATCAGCATGAAATGAAAAGAACTGTAAAGAAAACTTCGGGACTTCGTCTGTGATGGCTTTTGCTGGCGCGCGTGCTGTGCTTGTTTGGAGTGTTTTTTTTTTTTGTTAAGAGTGGCTGGTTTTTGTGTTAGTTGGTGTTTGTTGGTGGTGGAACTGACTGGGAAGCGCTCTAAAGGGGCGCCGCGCGTATGTCGGCGGGCGCCGGCGCAGACGGAGTCCATACTTGTATACTCGTAAATTCAATAACTTGAAAGTATCACAAACTTGACATTGGCTAATCAGAGTAAAGCCCGATTTAAAGAAAAAAAAAAAAAGAAGAAAATTTCACAGACAAACCGTAAAAACAGTTTTGTAGGTATTTAGATACTTAGTTTGTATAATGAGTTACTTGTTATAGTTCTTAATTTAGTTACAAGTAGATTATGCGCACGACTTCGTTCGCGTGGATTGAGATTTTCTAAAAATTCCGTGGGAAATCTTTGATATTCTGGGATAAAAATTATCCTATGCCTCAGACCTATTTCTGTAGCATATTCATCTTCGTGGATTTAGGATTTTGGTTTTTAAGAATCTAGGGGGAAGTCTTTAATTTTGCGAGACAAAAAAATGTAGTCTTTCTCCATCTCCGAGATGTAAGCTATCTCTGCACCATAATCGTGTCAACTGATAGACCGTTAAAAGATAAGATGTCCGTCTCCTATACGGGAAGTCGGGACTCGGGGATCGATTCCGGGCAAGCACCCCTAACTTTTCAAGTTATGTGCGTTTTAAGAAATTGAATATCACTTGCTTTAACGGTGAAGGAAAACATCGTGAGGAAACCTATATACCCGAGAGTTCTCCATAATGTTCTAAAAGATGTGTAAAGTCTGCCAATCAGAACATGACAAGCGTGGTGAACTGTGGCCAAGCACTTCTCATTCTAAGAGGAGACCCGTGCTTAGTAGTGAGCCAATGATAGGTGATCATGATGATGATGATTGTGACAAATATTTTGTACTAGAGGATGCCCGCAACTTCGCCTGTGGGAACTGTTTGATTTTCCGGGATAAAATGCCTATGTCAATTACAGGGACGCAAACTACGTCGGTACCAAATATATCATACAAATCGGTTAAGCGGGTAGGTTTTTAGGAATCCCGTGGGAACTCTTTGATTTTAGACAGCCAGACAGACACACTTGGGTATTTATAATATTAGCATGGATGTACCATATATGTATGTATGTGATTAGCCAGGCTTCCATACAAAGATACAAATTTTTCACTATTTGCCTAAAATAAATCTGTACACCTTTCTAACCTGCGAAAATTGTGCAAACCCCATGGAAAGCCGATTATGAAAAATGAATTTGTGACACTTCTAAATCCGTGAGTGACACGTTAGCTTCACTGGACGACAGTTTTGAAATATTGTTACATATTTTGTACACGGCTTTTGCACAGTTGTTCACTATTTGTACACACCTATCTCCAATCTACATGTCATCTCTGTACAATAACTTTACTATAGAGTGACAGTGTTTCGCTGAAATGAATGCAAAAAATGGGCACATTTATTGAAGGCAAATATTACCAATACAAAGCGGCACGTTCGCATATGGAGGGTTCCGTATAATCGTACAAGGTAATGCACTTTTTATTTATTTTTTATTTGCATGGTGGCCATTTTGTAATTCACCATTTTGGTTTTTTTATTACCATATAGCGCCAATAGTTGCCGCTGTTTACACTCAGTGAAATTTCAACTCTCTACCTATTACGGTTCATGAGATACAGTCTACTAATAAACAGACGGACGGACAGCCGGACGGAGAACGGAGGCTTAGGCACCTATCGGGTACGGAACCCTAAGATCCTATGTCCGCTGGTTTGGTTCAGCAGTTGATCTGTAAAAAGCTAACAGATAGACATAAATACATCGTATTCATAGTATTAATTAGTATGGATAGCAAATACAGTCTACAACAACTAATAGTATAACTATTCTTCTTTTTACTCTCATTTATTTATTTTGCACATTTTACCCTATTTTTAAAAAATTTTCAAAAATAACAGCAATAACAAAAACAACAAACAATAAAATAACAAAAACAAAAGAAAAAATAACAGAAACACAGAAAGAACAAAAATAAAATAACAGCAACAAAAAAATCAATAAATAACAGAAACAAAAGAGAAATAAAATAACAGAAACAACAGAAAACTAAAGTAACGGAAGAAAAAAAATTATTATTATTATCTTACCAATATAAATGTGAACACAAATAATTTGTTACTCCTTCACGCCACAATTGGGACAGATTTGGCTGAAAGAAATTAAAGATAGCTTATACCCTGAATTAACATAATATAGGCTACTCTTTATCCTGGAAACACGGACAAAGTCACGGGCATCATCTTGTGCTATAAAAATTAATTCCTTTCAAAATACGCTAAGTCGAAATGTTTAGCTAAAATCCATTGAAGCCCGCTGTATGAAAATCAAAATAATCGTAAATAACAAAGTTGAAATTGAGTTTCCCGAAGTAATCTCTAGTTGACAAGGGTTTTCTAGTAGCGGAACTATTAAACACTGATGCAAAAGTTTTGTATAGAAACTGAGTTTCATTTGGTACCCTTTTTTAGGGTTCCGTACCTCAGAAGGAAAAACAGAACCCTTATAGGATCACTTTGTTGTCTGTCTGTATGTCTGTCCGTCCGTCCGTCCGTCCGTTGTGTCTGTCAAGAAAACCTATAGGGTACTTCCTGTTGACCTAGAATCATGAAAGGCAGGTAGGTAGGTCTTATAGCACAAGTACAGGAATAAATCTGAAACTGCGAATTTGTGGTTACATCATTAAAAAAAAATTGAAGTTTCAATTTTCAAAGTAAGATAACTATACCAAGTGGGGTATCATATGAAAGGGCTTTACCTGTACATTCTAAAACAGATTTTTATTTATTTTTATGTAGGTATACCTCATAGTTTTTGAATTATTAAAAAAAATTTCAGTTCAAAGTCTTGAAAAGTTAAGTCAACATTTGAAGTATTAAATTTAATCAGGCCTAATTTTAAAACTTTCGTTATACAATGGCACTTTTTAAAATGTAAGGGTACATTTTGTAACTTAACGCAACTTACAATTAAAATCAAAATGACTTACAAATAATTGGCCATAATTTTCTTTTATATAGAGCACACCTACATCCGGCGGTAATTGAAAAATGAACCAGCAAATTACAGTCTATTTAATTACGAAGCTCTGGCTGCGTAATTACAGGCTGTCTTGGGTATATTTTATCTATATTAAACAAGATTATGCCCGCAATTTCGTCTGCGTGGACTATATAAAATTCAACCCCCTGTTTTACCCCCTTAAGGGTTAAATTTTCAAAAAATCCTTAGTGTGTGTCTACGTTATAATAGGTACCTATCTGCATGCCAAACAGCCCGATCCGTCCAGTAGTTTGAGCTGTGCGTCAGTTAGTCAGAACTTTTCCTTTTATATATTTCGGAGAAGATAAATCTTTGTATTTTCTCGCTGTTCGTACGATAGTTTAAGTGTTTTTCAAGTAATTTCCCTTTGTTCCGGCTAATACTCCATTAGTTTTATCAAGAGTGCAATTATGTAAATTAAAATAATAGTGGTTATTGCGCCATTATGTTTATAAATGGCAATTACAATAAATTGGCTTTTGCTTCGGACAACAATGAGAACCCAAAGAGGCCACTCGCCAAGATTATAATGAAGAAGTAGCTTTCAAAGTTCTACGGTAAGCCTCGAGTACGAGAGAAGAACCGATGGATGTGACTATGTAGTTGAGGCAGCGCTACAGTCGTACATCATCGCAATTTTCATATTCATAGTCATTAACCCCCGACCCAAAAAGAGGGGTGTTATAAATTTGACATGTCTATCTATGTATCTGTGTGTCTGTGTATCTGTCTGTGGCCTCGTAGCTCCTAAATGAATGAACCGATTTTAATTTAGGTTTTTTTTTGTTTGAAAGGTGGCTTGATCGAGAGTGTTCTTAGTTATAATTGAAGAAAATTGGTTCAGCCGTTTAAAAGTTATCAGCTCTTTTCTAGTTTTATGTTGGGAGTTTTTTAACAACGTTGCATTGCAAAAGTTTGGCCTCAATTTGACCAGTGGATTTTAGTAAGTATAAGAAAGGCATGGTAAATTTCCCACCATGCATGGGCAGTACCTTATCCACGGGGTGCGTGGCGTAATTTAATTATTAATCTGGCCTTAAGCTCTACCTATATACAAGTAACTAAAACCTTTATGTAATGTCCATAAAAGTGCACGTGGTTTTATTGCCTTGTAAATAATCTTTTAGCCATATATCATCTTGCGAACTAATGGATCGTATTGACTAATTGACGCTTATTGTAAAATACGGTTGGTATTGCGTTCAAATCCAAATCATATTTGGAAGTTTGGGCACGTTTAGGGTCGTAAATAAAATCTTACACTGTGATAAACACTGATCCACAGTTATTCTATTCAATGGTTTGCATATCTTCAAACACTGAAAGCATACAAAATCGATCCACTTTAACGTTAATTAATACAGTAACGTTAATTAATTTAACTTAACGTAAATTAAAATTAGAGCCTCAATAGCTCAACCGGTAAATGAGTGGACTGAAAACCGAAAGGTCGACGGTTCAAACCCCGCCCGTTGCACTATTGTCGTACCTACTCCTAGCACAAGCCTGACGCTTAGTTGGAGAGGAAAGGGGAATATTAGTCATTTAACATGGCTACTATTCTTTAAAAAAAAAATAACTCAAGGAAAACTACCTATGTTTTAAATTGAAAGGCAAAACTACCTATGTTTTAACATAGGTAGTTTTGCGTTTCAATTTAATGTCATCATGATCAACATCGAGTCAGGAGCCCTTCGCAATCCGGAGTCTCTACTCAATTTAGTCTCTAACTACTCGTAAATATTATGCTATTCCACTTTCAGAACATCATATCTCGATTTATACCTAATATAGAAAAAACCGGTCAAGTGCGAGTCGGACTCGTGCACCGAGGGGTTCCGTCCTCGGGTATTTTTTCGACATTTTGCATGATAACAAAAACTATTACGTACTTATAAAAATTAATTAAAAGCTGTTTGAGAATGTACAGGCTCTGTAAAGCCCTTTCATATGATACCCCACTTAGTATAGGTATCTTACTTTGAAAAATAGAAACACATTTTAATTTTTTTTAATTATGTAATCAAAAATTCACGGTTTTCAGATTTATTCCTTTACTTGTGCTATAAGACCTGCCAAATTTTATGATTCTAGGTCAACGGCAAGTACCCTATAGGTTTCTTGACAGACACGACGGACAGACGGACGGACGGATAGACAAACAGACAGATACACAACAAAGTGATCCTATAAGGGTTCCGTTTTTCCTTTTGAGGTACGGAACGCCCTTCTTGAACGTCAAACACAGTTTGACTCAGGTACAAACATTGTAGATGGATTAAAATCAAATCTTAGATAGAAAATTTAAAATCCCGGAATTTAAGGGAGATAATTTAAAAATCCAAAGAAATACATTCCATTTTCTGGTTAACAAATTGCAGGGAGGTTTTGAACGGGCGTTTTATTTGAAAAGCGGCACTAACGGTTGCGATGTGGACGCAGTAAAAAATTCACATTTCGGTAAAGCGTTTGTGCAATCAGTGCGGATTGTAGCGGAAATCTAATGTTCCACGTTCGTGCTTTCAGACAAATTTTAGGCCAAACCAAACTTTAGCACATATGAAAATCCATATATCCATACCTCAGTATCACTACCCATATTATAAATGCGTGAGTGTGTTTGTTTGTCTTTCAATCACGCCACAGCAGAACAACAGATCAAGGTGATCTTTTTACATTATGACATAGTTTAAGACCTGAAGAGTAGATACTTAGACATAGGTTACTATTAGGTAATTAGCCCTAGTATCGACTATAACTCACAAATTAGTCGATACTAGAGCTAATTTCTTAAACTGGAGCCTTTCAAGTAAAGATTTTTATATAAACCTGTGAGGATGATACTGCCATTGGCGCAATTAAAGTGCCATAAGCCTACTTTGTAGTATTAGTTTACAAATTGCGAAAAACCAAATTAAATTTGTATTTCGCGGGCAGACCCGTCCTATGCCCCTTAAGCCACAGCCACCTGTAATATTACCGATTGTTCAATCAAGTAAAGATATAAGCTTAAAGCCACAAGATTGATCAAAAAAAGATCGCAACTCCGCAGGAATATTGAACGTCCCAAAGCCCCCGGCTCAATAGCACTATTCACGATTTTCATTGACGCCTCGGAAAAACGTCTTAGTGAAATAAGTTTGCGCGCAAATCCCTCTGCAAATTTATATCGGCTTGGCCCTTTTTACGTGTTTCATACACGATTGGGAATACATAAATATGGATGCCTTGAACTTTAACAGTCGCTTTCTTATTCGTATGGCAAAAACAAAATTTGAGTTAAATATTAACTGGCGGTTTATTTGGTTTTTGTGTCATTTCTAAAACACACACACATTGATATACATACAATTAAATAAAAATTAAAGATTCCTTCAGTAATTTTGGAATGTTTTAATATTTCTTGGCAATTTTTTGGGCAAATGCCATCTTAGGCTGCGTCAGCACTAACTAATTTTCTTTTCACGTTGGTAACTATTTTTCGTAACCAGCTACCGCAATTAGAACATACACGTACTGAAAACCAAGTAAATCATTTTTAAAATATTTTGTGCCTGTAGGTATGTAATTTTGAAAAGGAGTGAATACTTTAATCTCGAAAAAATAAATAATAATTCTTTGTTTGAGCGATTTTAAGTACAAGTCTATAAAATAATTTTCTTAATCAATAGAAGAATAATTGAACTAAACAATTTATACTGTTTCTTATTATTATTTTGTTCTTAATGATTTAGATATTTATCAAGGTTTTTTCAATAATATTTTTTTTTGTATATTAGCAGTAAATAACTAAAGAGTAATATTAGGTATAGATATTTGTTACCAACTTCACACAATGCTGACGTCAGACGCGTGTTATCCCGAATATCGGCACAGAATCTGTACCATAAACCGGGACTAGTACATTATTATGTAAACATAGATCGTTTACCGCTAGATCCATTTCAAGGGTGGGAGCTTCTTCCACTTGATTGCACTGATCTGGACATCTGTAATTCTGTAACCGAGTCGATTGAGTACCAAACTGACATTGTTATTATCCATACTAATCCATACTTATATTATAAACGTGAAAGTGTGTCTATCTGTCTGATAGCTTTTCATGGTCTATCCGCTTAACTCATTTTACCTTTTGGTATGGGGCGTGACTTTCGTAACTTACCAAATATAAAACTATTCAACAAACCGACAGGCAGACACACTGTCGCATTATTAGGTATAAGTACTTATGGCTATGGATTTTGTTCTTAAATATTTCGGTCATTTTTAAACCGACTTCAAAAAGAGGAGGAGGTTCTCAATTCGTCAGAATCTTTTTTTTATCAAGTTTTTTTTTTGGTTAGTAGTAACTAGAGAATATCAGGTATTGATATTGTTGTCTCATACAATATTGACGTCAGACGTGTGTTATCCCGAATATCGGCTCAAAATCTGCACCATAAACCTGGACCAGTGTTATGTAAACAGGAATCGCATACCGCCAGATCCATTTCAAGTGGGGAAGCTTATTTCGCTTGATTGCACTGATATGGACATCTGTAGCCGAGTCGATTGGGAACCAAATTGACGTTGTTATCATCCGACATATTCCCTGGTATTGTACTTGATCTGTCCTGTGTATCGAATAGTATAGAACTATTAGATATTCTTTTTATTCCATTTTTTTAGCAAATGCCTTTCCAAATTAGAAAAATCGGTAATCTACGGTTGCTCTTTAAAAATTTTAGACAAGTGTAGGGAGTGTAGGTAAAACACTTTAAAACAATTTTTAAATACTTTTGTATGGTTTTTAAACTATATGTCATCTCTTGTTTGAAGACTTTTATCTAATTGACGATTAATTCAAACTATAAAATTTTGGGTTGCAATGCTTATTATGAATGATTCGCACACCACAGCTGTAGGTAGGTACCTTTTGAGTTTTGACATCAAAATTTTACTTTTCGGCAAGTTTCAATAACAACAGCTGCACAAAGGAAGGTTCACCACAATTGGATGAATCGATTGAGAAAGCATGAAGGACGAATAAAGCTATATATTCATTTTTTATTTTCAAATGATTTCTGACTATCCCACTCATGCGACAAATCACAATAAAATTGCGTTATCATTGCAAAACGAGAACCCTACATCTACGTAAAAAAATAAATAAATACCCACGAATAATCACACCAATGTAATTAATGATAGAGTAATCATAATCGACTAAAACTGAAGCTCTAGTGTATAATTTTCGTCAATAATTTTGAATTTATAACAAGAATAATGTGTAGCAAGAATAGGGTTGTCATGCATATTAAATAGTTAAATTTTATTTAAATTTTTTATGTCATGATTTGATTAACATTGATTTTTGGATTTATTTATTACTAGAGGACGCCCGCGACTTCGTCCGCGTGGATTTAGATTTTTATAGATCCCGTGGGAACTTTTTGATTTTCTGGGATAAAAAGTAGCCTATGTGCCAAAATCGTCCAGTCGTTTTTGCGTGATAGAGTAACAAACATCCAAACATCCACACTTTCACATTTATAATATTATAGGATATAGGATTAGGGTATTGGGATTAGGATTAGCGGCTGCCCACAGCTTCTCTCGGTGAAAATATAAAGCCCCTTTCCCAAACCAGTGGGAATATTGAAAAATCTAGTCTTATTTTTTTGTATACATTATAAAGGGAACCTTTGTGCAAAGTTCCATTTTTCTCCTTTAAACTCTAATGTAGTTTTTCCCAAGGCAAGTCGACAACCCTGAACAGTGATGAACGTAGACGTGTGCATTTGTATACTGCAGTTGCGAAATATCCGCGTAATTTGGTAAATTCGTATCTCCGAACTTGTAGCATTATTCCAAGTGTAAAATACCGTTCTACGTGATTATTCCGATCCAGATATCACGAAAATATAGGTAATTACGGATAATTACATGGCGTGAATGCTAATATTTTTAAACCCCCGACCCAAAAAGAGGGGTGTTATAAGTTTGACGTCTGTCTGTGGCATCGTAGCTCCTAAACTAATGAACCGATTTTCATTTAGTTTTTTTATTTGAAAGGTGGCTTGTCGAGAGTGTTCTTAGCTATAATCCAAGAAAATCGGTTCAGCCGTTTGAAAGTTATCAGCTCTTTTCTAGTAACTGTAACCTTCACTTGTCGGGGGTGTTGTAAATTTTTTAATTTACACTTGTCTATATTTTACTGGTAATAACCATAAAAGAACAATATCTACTATTTGAAATACTGCTTTGAGTTGAAATAAAACTCTGATCAAATAGTGCAAAAATTCAATCTTAAACTTTGAACATAAAAAGTAACATTTTTTATATCATGAAGTTAATTTATGTACATTTGAAACCTTCTTAAACTACAAAATCTAGTAAGAATAATATAATAATAATTATAAAATTACGTAGAGAATTACTTTCACAAGTATTTTTTGCTAGAATCCACATTTTCGAAAACTGAAAAATGGACAGTTAACATAATATCTACCATATATTAAAACGTTTTATTAAAATAAACTTAACTATAAGCAAATCAGTGAAAGTCTTACTATAAAAGTCTGACTAAGGCCGTTAAGTACTTTCAGATTTACATGTTCTTACTTTATTGTATAACCTCATATACACATGTCCTGTTTATATTTCATATAGTAGGTACAAGCCTAATCCTCGTAACATACCTACTCAGACATAAGCTGCTTACCATTCCTAAAAAGCATTCAGTAACTTTTTCGATTTCATATTTAAATCCAGTTTTACGATATATAAGTACTCGTTCTTAGCTCAAACTTCAATGTCTTAAAACGTTTTAGAATTAATGCATTTAGATTTATTAAAGATAGAGATAAATAATTTTGGAGTACCTAAATAGTGCAAAATTACATGTAGGTATGTCTAACTAGGGCGTTATGAAGCAAGATTTCTTTTCACGTTCAGTTCATAAACTAAGTGTTATAAGCGACACCTTTTGATCAGAGGAATGAGGATTCGCGTCTTTGCAGGAATATTTATCGCCTCAGTGCCTCGAGCTCAATAGCACTATTCCCAGCCTTTTATTGGCGCTTCGCAAAACGTCTCGGTGAAATAGGCCTGCGCTTAAATCTCTCAGCAAATTTATTCGATACGGTCCCTTTTTGCGTATTTTGTACTCAGTTGATGCTTTATAAATTCGCGAGGCTGTTTTTTCAAGGAATTTTCCTGGAGCTAGACGAGAGGCTGTTATTTCTTTCATCGGAATGCTGTTACTATTTTTCTTGCAGCTTAGGTCGCACGACTTTTTCATAAATAGATCATCATCATCATAATCAGCCTGTGGAAGTCCACTGTTGGACATAGGCCTTCCCTATAGAGCGCCGCCAAACTCGGTCCTCAGCATTCCTCATCCAGCCACTTCCCGCCAGCCGCTTTATATCGTCGTCGGTCCATCGTGCTGGAGGGCGTCCCACGCCCACAAAATAATTTTACCAGTTCAGCGTTTATTAAGACGATCGCAGTCGGGTTTTAGTTTTCAACTTTATCTCGTAAACTTATCTAGGTACATCATGTAAGTAGGCACAAAATATCTCATAATATTTCTTTGTTATACTTTTAAAAATTAATTACAGTGATTTTTGAAGAAACAAATCTTTTGAACAAGTTTTTTTTGTGTTTTATACGAATAACTAACACGAATATTTACGCAGATCCATAAGTAAAACATATCAATCACATAATAGCTTTTTGCAGGGCAGACTGAATAGGCTATTTTCTAGGCACGCTTCATATCAGGCCGCCTCAGCACTCACGGTATATTATGAGATGGACGAAGGTAAATTGCTATATGAAATATTAATATTGGTAGTTGGGGGTTCACTTACAAAATAATATTATTAAAGCCTAGTAGTATGCTCATAAGTACATCGATAGCTTGCGTGCACATCCAACTTTTTTACCCTTCTCTACTAGTTCTAATAACCTGATCGATTATCATGATTTTTTATTCAATTTCATCATTGCATACTTAATAAACAAATAGCTTAGATTTTTAATTAATATTAAATTTTACTAAAGTTTCTTTACGAGCATTTTCGCACTTACCTATTCATAAAGTTGAAGTAAAGAGCCAGCTTATAATGTGAAGTAAGTAACTAATAATAAAATTTCATCTACCCAGAGTGTCTTTTGATCTAAGTCTCCAATATAATCACCACCTTTACGAAAATCACCTTTACGAAACCAAGGCAGATCAGTTGTGAAAGTGTGAAATTAATTAACGGCAACTCATAGTATCTTTTAGAGACTATTTCAATATACACATGTGTAAAGGTGACCCTGGACGAACTCGGGGCAAGACAGTGAACTTCTAAAGTATGCTATTATTTACTCAAGGGATTACCGGCGGCTACGACAAGGGAGACTACTAATCTTTGTAATGTGTTTTAACAGTCAACATTGGTGCTTTTCCAAGCTTATTACGCTCAGGTAGGTCTTTGAGATAGATACTTGAAGTTACCTCGATTTCAATATTTCATCAGAATTCTATCTACATTACGTAAAAAATACAAAATTACTCTTCAAACATAAAATATAGACTGCGAGTAAACATTATATAATATTGTGGCTTTACAAAGCTTATTTATTTAACCATTAATTTATAATTTTGGTTGGTGGGTATAGGTTCTTTAAAAATACCGCTGAAAATTTTTGATTTTCCTAGGCAATGTAGCCTATGCCCGTCCCCGTGAGCTAACTCTGCACCTTTCATAAGTATGGGTTGGAATGATGGGCCGTGAAAACTTTGCAACGTTAAGTTAAGCAACGTTTACCCGTTGAGCTCTCCGTGCGTGGCTCGGAAAAAAATCTTAAGCCATTGATATTTTCTAATAATAAACAACTTTACATTATTTATTTTTATATATATTTCTATTTTTCTATGTTTTGTTAATTTGTAACATATATTATATACGTTTTTGAAACCCCAAAAAAGTCATATTTTTTAATACATTACACCACGTAAATTTAACTTAATTAAGATAATAAAATAATAAATATTTTATATAAGAAAGATTTTTTTCTTTTCAGGTGATCGAACGAAAATCGAGGTGACAGTAAAAGCACACAACTCTTTAAAATAAATTAAACAAAAATATAGTAACTTAATTTCTGTAAAGTTTAGTGTAAGTAAATATTAATATACTTACTTAGTTGAAGAAAATTTCAATAACTTTCTATAGAACCAAATTTTGTAGAGATAAATATTGCATATACTTATTAATTAAGTTAAAAGTAATAAAGTGGTAAGTAAATAAACAAAGTAACCAAATAACATAAAATTAACAATTTAATAAATAGTTAACTGCTACATATTGAACAATATTAAACTTTGAAAGTGTATCCAAAACATGTTACAGCGTGATAAATGACCATTTGAAATAAACTAATGTGATGAAAAGTTATGCGTGTACTGTAATTATGTGAAAAAGTGGCAGTGATGTGGCTCCCGGCGCTTCTGTGTATGCTGACTCAACTAGGTATGTATAAATTTATTTTTTAAGAGGGCTCTCTCCGTCACTCGTTTCATACAATCGTAGTTCCAATTTCATTTGAATATTAAGCAACCAAAGTCCATGAAATTTTGCAGACATATTCTAGAAACTAATATCTATGTCTGTGGTTTTCCAGATTTCTGTTAAAATATTCGGTTTCAAAGTTATGCGGTCTTGAAAAATTTCATACAAATCTTTGAGCCCCTGTAATTTTAAAACTACATATTTTTAGAAAAATCTAAAACACCACAGACACAGATATTAGTTTCTAGAATATGTCTTCAAAATTTCATGGACTTTGGTTGCTTAATATTCAAATGAAATTGGAACTACGATTGTATGAAACGAGTGACGGAGAGAGCCCTGTTAAACCCCCGACCCAAAAAGAGGGGTGTTATAAGTTTGACGTGTGTATCCGTGTATCTGTCTGTGGCATCGTAGATCCTAAACTAATGAACCGATTTTAATTTAGTTTTTTTTTGTTTAAAATATGGCTTGATCGAGAGTGTTCTTAGCTATGATTCAAGAAAATCGGTCCAGCCGTTTGAAAGTTGTCAGCTCTTTTCTAGTTACTGTAACCTTCACTTGTCGGGGGTGTTATAAATTTTTAGTTTACACTTTTAAATAACTAAGAACCGGTCTAGTTTGAATAGGACATGCACACGAAGATAATCTTTAATTAACATAGCGGCTATTTTGAAATTTTTCTCGTGCGAACATAAAACTAAGATGGCTTCAGAATAGCCATCATGCAAATAAAATAAAATAAAGTACGTAGTGTTATTATCTTGTAAGTTGCACGATCGTACGGAACCCATCGTGTGCAAGTTCGACTCGCACTTCACCAATTTTTTGCCCCGTGTCCATTGATGATGTAGTTGTGTTTTGACTAAAAAGTGTTGCTAACGAAGCGTAGAAACTTAATTAAAATTATTATCTATGTTTCGTGGTTTCCATCAAAATTCATTTTGTATTTGAAAAGGTACATTAGATTGTATTTCTGCGAAACGTCTTGGTAAGTATCACAATTGAAATGACTTATCAAATGCTTTGTGAGCTTACAATATTTCTCCCACCTTGGTTCAGAAGCCAACGGCACAATAAAGACCTACTGACGCTACCCAAGAGGTCTTTGCGAAATAAGCTCTTCCTTAAATCTCTTTATAAATTTTAAACCAACGTCTTCCCTTTTGTGAAGTTAAAATATGTAAGACTAGTATTTATTTGACCCTTTATTTTGACCAAAAATATTAAATATTATACTATAGTTTTGATATTTAAAAGGGTAATTTATTACTAGCAGATAGCTGTGTTTTCGAAATTGCTTTTATTTCGAAAATCAGAGTTCCCACGGGATTTTTAAAACCTAAATCCACGCGAATGAAGTCACTGGCATCAATTAGTCGCAAATAATTTTTTGTGTAGCATCAATAGATGGTTTTAAAGGTCTTCGCATAATTCACAAACTCGACTCGCCTCACTTTAAGGCATGAAAATGTGAGCTTCATATCATATTCTTTGGGGCAAAATAACATGGAATTGTGTAATTGTAGTTGAACCACGCATACGGTCGGCCTCAGAATTCGAATAGCAATTCTGCGAAAATTGCATCAAACACCTGTCGCACTTATGACCTTTTTCTATAAACACGCCACACACTTAACGCATGTGCATAACCGTGCCACACGAATATGATCATTAATGTGCTAAACGACTTACGGCCTTTGACTGTACGTGATACGCATGTGTCTGTTGTGTGCATTCTGTGTAATGTGTGGAGACCTTAATTCTATCAAATGGTAAAAATATGCTGGCAAGGCAATTACGTAATTTCATATTTAAATTATTTTTAGAACAAAAGTTTATTAATAATATTTAATTACCTAAACCTAACCTAACTTAAACCACGAGTTAATATTAACCAATTTTATGGTGTTTCATGCACGCCTACGCTATTAGTTAAAGTAGTACCATTTTGTCAATGAAAAGTAACTACTTACAAATTGTATAGATTGCGTGGCATTGTTGCTGGCGGAGAAATAAAAATATCAAACGAACAATAGCTTTTTGGAGGCCTTGGAGGCCATAGTGAATAGGCTATTTTCTAGGCACACTTCACCTTAGCTCGCTTTGCCACTTGCCATTACTCGAGATTGCCCGAGGTAAATTGCTACGTGAAATAATATTTTTTGTAGGACAGAGAAATGTTTGTTTGTATAACGTTTCATGTCCTCCTTTCATATGGCCATCTATTTTGATCAGGTTTGCATGACGCGAGTGAAATGAATTTTTGATGCGGTTATAACGATTTGAAATATGAAAGCGAGTATGTGTCCATGACACGCGAAAAATAAAATGATGTAAGTTTTGATGTTGCTCAAAAACTATTAATAAAAACAAGAACACAATTAATATTTAATTTTCGTCTATTGAAAATATTATTAACTAGCGTAAACAGACACAACGTATGCCCTGAGTTTACGGGTCTGTCTGTTTTCTTCAGTTTATGATATTTTAGATTAAAGGACATTAAATATTAATTATTGTGTTTCTTGTACTTGAGTCCTTATAGTGGAGAAGAACGTGGGGCGTCACTGTAAGGTTTGACCAACATCAAACTTTACAAGTATAGGTAGGTAAGTATAGATAGGAACGCGAATCATGCTCTCCTATTATTACAATTTATTTGTTCGTTTGGTTTGCCTTTCTTTCACGCATGTAGAGCAAAGGTTCGATGTTACTCCGTTGACTCAGAGAATGACATTTCCCGCCCGAAAAACAGGGTTCCTTTATATGGAATCACAGATGAAATCACGGGCAAAACCTACTTTTTAAATATTCGTAAACAAAATGAAATACCTTTTATATACATTTTTTAATTTCCAAAGTAAACAGTCAATTAGCTTGTAGTTACCCCAAAAATATGTACCTACCTAATCAGGTAATGATCTTTTATTTATTTCTTTTTGTTCCTTGAATGTAATGTTTTCTGTAGCAATAAAGAATTTAGCTATCTATCTCATAAAACACACCTATGAGTATTTCGATCGATCTATTATTGTCTAGGGAAAATTTCTCGAAATAATATCGATAATACATCAAACCATAATGTGATGTTTTTGCACAAGTTGCTAACGACTAGCAAACAAGTGGGGAACTGTCATAATGTCCGTAGATCTTAACAGGCACTGGTCACGGGAACTACTTAACGAAAGGTCAAGATGAAATACTTTTCTCATCTACCGCCTAAGAGATAAAACTGAAATATAATACAACATTCTTTTCCGTACTATTTCAGTATTTTACCAAGAACTAGCCATTCTTGGTAAAATACAGAACTAGTTAGGTTACAGAACTAGGTAGGTTAGAGTTAGGTTTGACTCATCGTCACCATGATCAACCGATCGCATCGCCGGTTCACTACAGAGCACAGATCTCCTCTCATAGTGAGAAGGGTTTTGGCCATAGTCTACTACGCTGGCCAAATGCGGATCGGCAGACTTCACACACCTTTGAGAACATTATGGAGAACTCTCAGGCGTGCATGTTTCCTCACGATGCTTTACTTCACCATTAAAGCAAGTGATATTTAATGAATTAAAACGCACGGTCAAGATGAAATACTTTTCTCATCTACCGCCTAAGAGATAAAACTGAAATATACAACATTCTTTTCCGTACTATTTCAGTATTTTACCAAGAACTAGCCATTCTTGGTAAAATACAGAAGAACTTAGGTTTGACTCATCGTCATCATGATCAACCCGTCGCCGGTTCACTACAGAGCACAGAATATCTCCTGTCATAGTGAGAAGGGTTTTGGCCATAGTCTAACTACGCTGGCCAAGTGCGGATCGGCAGACTTCACACACCTTTGAGAACATTATGGAGAACTCTCAGGCATCAGGTTTCCTCACGATGTTTTACTTCATCATTAAAGCAAGTGATATGTATTTAATTAATTAAAAGCACATACTCCGAAAAGTTAGAGGTGCGTGCCCGGGATCGAACCCGTGACCCCCGGTTAGGAGGTGGACATCCTATCCACTAGGCTATCGCAGCTTATAAAGTTTGGTTATCATCTACTAAGCAAAGAAGTGATAGTCCATTCGACAATTTATCGTCACCCGCAACTCAATGGCACGTCCATTGGCACTGCCGTGGTAGCGTCAGTCGGTTTTCACCTTGCTGTCATCACTCTGACTCATGTTGTTTACGTATGTTGTTGTCCTTGTCCCGCTTGTAGGGCTGAGCTCAGAGCAAAGGTTCCATCACCCACACACGTAAATCGTTTGCGGATAGGCCGGTATTCCGGTAGTAGTAATAGGTAATTAAATCTCTAAATCAGTGCACTTGTATGGAGTTGGGCGGGGGGTGATACTGTGGTTGACTTGATAGAAATAAACTAATTTTGTTGAAAATATAAACTACAAAGTGACGAAAATTTTCATGATCATAAAGGTATGACCTAATTGAATTTTCATTATATAATGGTCGTACATTTTAAAGTCTAAAAGCTTCAAATGGAGAGTGGGTAAAATTTTCACATTTATTCAGGATGGTTTCCTTTCAATGCAATTTTTATTCGATTTATTACCTAGAGATATTTCCTTATTCATTAATTCACAAAAGTGAGAAACTAAGCATTGAATTGCAAATGCGGCTTCGAGAATTCGTACAATGGAATGCTAAAACGGTAAAGTTGGAGGGTTCGCTACGTCAAAGATTTATCCACGCCAACAATCTATCATAATGATTATTGTGTGTATTTTCGTATTATTCATAGCGTGTTTACAAAGTTAATTGGCATGATAACATTTTATTATCATACTGGTTTTTTTGAAAATAAAGAATATTAGCCATGCTAATCATGACTAATACACATTTCCCCTCCAATTAAGCGTAAAGCTTGTGTCAGGAGTGGGAACGACAATAGTGCAACGGGTGGAGTTTTGAACCGCCGACCTTTCGGAATTCAGTCCGCTCCTCAACCGTTGAGCTAACGACGCTCTAACTTTTAGGCTTTTTTTATCTGCCATAGCAGTACCGAGTGAGTACTGCCGTCAACATAAAATAATGTTATTGTAATATGCTCGAAGAAATCTTGTCGTATCTCGATAAATTGAACTACAAAAACAAAAATATCTTTGCAAAAATTATTTACACGTAATCTATGAGGAGTAGGTGCAGGGTTTGTTTTTGAATTTGCACCCTACCACACGAGATGTCAAACCGGTTTCCTATCCTATAGTTATCTAGTCCAATCATTATAGTAAGTAAAATACCTGTATATTGACACCCTTAAAGTTGTCTCAAAACTTACATATGGTAGGGTGTACGCAACTATTAAATTTCAAGGTCAAAGGTCACAAAAATCGTTTTTTGCGCTTTTTTTGTAAATATCTCATTTCCTATGGGATTTTCTAATTTAAGCTTAAATGACTGGCCTAATCCTATTTATTTACATTAATTTTTTGAGTGAAGAAATCTCTGTCGGTTTAAAAACTTGAAAATGTAAGTTTTTTTAACGTAGATAGAGCCCTTACTAAGAAAGGATTTCCCACCTAAGTATATCTACCTAATATTAAAGATATTATTAAAGGAAAGGTATGTATAAAAGTTTTTCGAGTCGGAATAAAATAATTCTGTGAAGATGTTTAGGGATAAAAACTTTTTGAAGACGTAATAAGTAACACGAACGAGTGTTCCAGCGAAACAGATTCTCACGAATCTTTTAGTATTTTAAGATTTACATTTATACGGCACGGTAATCCGAAAATTAATAATATCATTTCCCGAAATCCTTATTTGTTACAAACTCGTATGTAACCTCTCAACATTCATAAAAAAGTCTCCAAACTTTTTCAACTTGGCATTCGTATCAAATTATAAAAGTTCGTATTACAAAAGTCGGATTTTCGGAGGATTTCCCTTACCTATACTGATTTAACAGCGATGATCAAACATTTTTAGTGCACCATGTAGAACTGAATTTTAATTCATTTATCCTACTAATAAAAGAATTTTCAAAAATCGGTTCAGTAGTTCCAGAGCTTACATCCTTCAAACAAACTTACAAACTTTTCCTCTTTATAATCTTAGTATAGTTTACATTTGTATATGCATAAAACGCTACTTTCATAGCATTATTGCATATTAAAGTGCATATATTTCAGTAATGAAGGCGCTCCGCCCACGTCAGATTTTTTGTAGGTCCGATAATTGTGTCGCCGACTTTTACCATGGATTTTTTGAGCGATTTTTTGCAGGACGTGTGCGTTTCTATTTCTATGCTTCACTTTTTGCCAACAAAGAATCGGCCACCGCTTGTCGGATGTGGGCGGAGCGCCTAATCGTGAGTGTTGCAGCTGGACGTGAAAATTAAGGGCTATTCTAGATGAAAACCCAGGTCTTGAAAGAATAAAGAAACGTAACGCATTTATCAACGACACCGGCCAAATTCTGCTAAAAGAGGTTTACTGCTTTTCAAGTTGTGTCGATTTCATTGTTTCTAAGAGCGTTTATCACACTAATATTATAAAGGCGAAAGTTTGTATGTGTGTGTGTGTGTGTGTGTGTGTGTGTGTGTGTGTGTGTATGTTTGTTACTCCTTCACGCAAAAACTACTGGACGGATTCGGCTGAAATTTAGAATGGAGATAGATTATACCCTGGATTAGCACATAGGCTACTTTTTGTCCCGGAAAATCAAAGAGTTCCCACGGGAATTTTAAAAAACCTACATCCATATTATAAAGGCGAAAGTTTGTATGTGTGTGTGTGTGTGTGTGTGTGTGTGTGTGTGTGTGTGTATGTTTGTTACTCCTTCACGCAAAAACTACTGGACGGATTGGGCTGAAATTTAGAATGGAGATAGATTATACCCTGGATTAGCACATAGGCTACTTTTTATCCCGGAAAATCAAAGAGTTCCCACGGGAATTTTAAAAAACCTACATCCACGCGAACGAAGTCGCGGGTATAAGCTAGTTTCTGTATATATTGTTAATTTTTTAGATGGTATTTCCATATTATTCCTATATCGAGGTCTTTGTACAATAAAATTCTTATAAAACTCTCAGAGCTTAAGCTGCGAGACGTAAATAACTTTCTTGCTCGAGGGAGCTACTTGATCGACCTGAATAATCCTGCAGGTTGAATATATTTACATAACTTTAAGTATTTGTGGACGTTTATTATACCACTCCACGGTTGTGTATCTACTTTACACATTATATGTAATCAGATGATGCCCGCGACTTCGTTTGCGTGGAATCCTTTGCTTTTCCGGGATAAATGTAGGTAGCTTATATTGTGTTAAATCAGGATATGAACTTTCCTTACAACTTACGGCGTGAAGAGATAACAAACATCCAAACTTTCACATTTGTAAGATTATGAACACTATGTACCTACAGCCATATTTTTATTATTATTATTAGGTCTCATTTATTTATTTTTCCCATTTTATCCTATTTTTAAACAACACATAATAAAATAACAAAAACAACAGAAAAAATAACAGAAACACAGAAAAAATAACAGAAACAACAGAAAAAATAACAGAAACACAGAAAAAATAACAGAAACAACAGAAAAAATAACAGAAACACAGAAAAAATAACAGAAACATAGAAAAAATAACAGAAACACAGAAAAAATAACAGAAACAACAAAAAATAAAATAACATCAACAACAAAATCAATAAATAACAGAAACAAAAGAGAAATAAAATAACATAAACGACAAAAAACTAAAGTAACGGAAAAAAAAACATTGAATAAAAATATGATAAAATGGATCCCACTGGCAGCAGGGTGGGTTGGACCCAAGCCGCCAGTAGTTAGGGCTCCAGAGTGAGGAACCTCCTCACAATGCGTGCCGTCTCAAGAACCACTGCCTTCTGTATCTTACCCTTGATCCAACAGTTAAGCGACAGTTTCTATTATTATTATTATTATTATTATAAACTAAATATTGACGATTCAAAAGCACTTATAAAAATATATTTTGAATAAACATCTTTCTAAGTATTTTTAAATAAACTAAAACCCAACTGCGATCGTCTTAATAAACGCTGAAATATGAAATATATAAGAAATATAAAATTATTTTTCTGTCGCTTGGTATATTTTAATATTGTAGTACACTTATATTTATGAACAATTATTCATTTGACACCCCACTCGATACAATAGCAAAAAATATTTTTGGAGACCCCACTTTTTTTCATGTAATATCCGTTAGGTCAATTTTTTCGTAAAAAAATGTAGCCTATGTCACCGGGACCTTTACGACGAATCGATTGACATCTCATTCATCAAAATCGGCCCAGTAGTTTAGGCGCTACGGTGGAACACACAGAATCTGGATACAAACATACGTACACATACATACATACATAGACTGCTAAAATCATAACCCTTCCTTTTGGCTTTGCCGCAGTGTCGGGTAAGAATGTGCCGAAAACATTTGCAACAATCGCAATGACATTATTCGTAATACAACCGCTGCATACAAATGGTAGCATACACATAAGTTAGATAATGCTCCACACGATGCTTAATTCGGATATTGATGCACAATACAGTAATCCGAGATTCGGTTTATGCAAATATCGATACGGCTTTACTCATTCCGAATGAGGAAGCCTGCTGAAATTGATCTAGACATCAGTTAAACGAGCGTACCTATATTATGTTACGGCGGCAGTAGAATGTAGATGTAACTAAAGATCATAGCTCATTAGACCCACCCAGCACCAACAGTCAAAATTATTTTTAACGAACGACATTGATCAAAAGTGATTAACAAGTGTAAATTAAAAATGTATAACACCCCCGACAAGTGAAGTTTACAGTAACTAGAAAAGAGCTGATAACTTTCAAACGGCTGAATCGATTTTCTTGAATTATAGCTAAGAACACTCTCGATCAAGCTACTTTTCAAACAAAAAAAACTAAACTAAGATCGGTTCATTAGTTTAGGAGCTACGATGGCACAGACAGATACACAGATACACACATCAAACTTTTAACACCCCTCTTTTTGGATAGGGGGTTAAAAAGTGATTAGAAACACCATTTCTTTTCAAATACAAGTAGGTGATTCTGATCTCAAAGTGATATTTTTCATCAAAATAATATTATTATAAGTGGAAAGAAAATAAAAGTCCATTTAAGGATAAAAGCTGTAAGGGGAGGGTGGATAAAAGTTTGTTCAACACATTATTACTTATTTTTCTCCCGATAAACAAGCTTCCGTATTGGATCGTAAATATAATAACAACACGAAATACGAGTGTTCAGCGGTTCACGGCTCACACCGTAATTTCGCTATTTGCGGCGCGTGTAGTAAAATAAATGTCTCATACATCTTAATTTTCCACTTTTTTTTTACATATTTATTCATTATAAAGTTTATCACAGTTTATAGAGCCAGCGAGTAAAGATAGGTATTTATTATTACATAAAAATTAAATTAAAAATTTAAAAAACCCCCGACACATAAACCTCTAAAAAGTAAAAAAAATAATAGGTAAGTATGTATGGGCCCTTTAAGAATAGTATAAATAGTAAAGTTTTTATCCAAGCGTTCGTTGCGTCGAGGGACCGCTACCTATCATAAACTATGAAAGTCATCTGTTGTAGAAAGAATAGTCTTCAGCGGTCCCCCGACGCAACGAACGCTTGGATAAAAACTTTACTATTTATACTATTCTTAAAGGGCCCATACATACTTACCTATTATTTTTTTTACTTTTTAGAGGTTTATGTGTCGGGGGTTTTTTAAATTTTTAATTTAATTTTTATTTCACACTTTTTAAACTTTTATGCATAAATTACCGTTTATTTGTGCCATTCTAAAACCCAATTTCTATAATAATATAAATCCAATAAGGCAGCTAATATCTCTTCAAAAGTAACATCAATGTTATGTTAATTATACGTTATAATACGTTAAAAATATTTTTGACCGAACATCACTAAATCAAGAAATATCTGAATGACTCGCATAGTTTAACACGACCAAAACGAAATATCTGTTTCTAACATGTCGTTGCTTTAAAAATGTCCCCATTTTACGTAGTCGTATAATAGTTCGCTTTTTTTAAGATATACGATTAAATTGAAATCGACTTTCACCCGATGAAATAAGGAATAAAGTGGCTTGTATGTCATTTTGTTTGTTATTGCATGTCAAATTTTTATTTGACATAACTTTCAAAAACCGGTCAAGTGCGAGTCTGCCTCACACATGAAGAGTTCCGTACAAGTTTTTTTTTTATGTAATGACAATTCAGTTGTCGGATTTTTCTCTTTACTTGGGCCACAGGAGTAGAGTGCTTGGGCTATAAGATATTGCTACCTGCCTTTCATGATTCTAGGTAAACGGGAAGTATCCAATTTATAAGTTTTGATTCTCTTGAAAGATGCGACAGACGGACACACAGACAGACGACGAAGTGGTGAAGGAAAACACCGTCAGGAAACCTGCATGCTTGAGAGTTGGCCATAATGCTCCCTCAAAGGTGCGTGAGGTCTGCCAATACGTGCTTGGCCAGTGTGGTAGCTTTTCATTCTGAGAGGAGACTTGTGCTCAGTAGTGAGCCGGCGATGGGTTGATCCTGATGATGATGAATTTTAAACGTATTTTGTCAAAGTAAATAAGCTGAGTTCAAGCAGATAAAAGAAGGTGCGCCTAATGCATCATCCAAACCTGCGCGATAAAGCGACTACAAAGCGGGAACCTCAGCCGCGCGGAGGATCATCGCCTTCTACGATATTTAATGGTGCCATGCACACCTACGCGACTACAACAGTCGAGGCTACATCTTTTTTTTCTCTACAGATACCTACTGAACCCTAAAAATAGTTTGACTATGGTTTGGGTTTGGGTTGATTGTTCGTGGCCTTTGGTTGACTGTTGTATATTATAATTGAATTGATGTTTTCTCGTTTAAGTGTGATTATAATATTTTATAAATTAGAAACTCCGCGCCTACGATCCAAAGTATCGGAGTTTTTCAAAACATTATTTTCAAATAAATAATTATGTATCTAGGCAACGTCCATCTTATTGACATTTGTCAATTGACATAATATTAATATGAACCTCTGTTACAATAGTGAAAGATCCCAGGGCCACCAGCCGTCACGTATTTTCTGACGAACGAAATGTGGACGATTGAGTAGTGTTAGTATGTACTAAGAACGCATGCCTACAGACCTGCTAGCTTGCTTAGACGGCCAATTTTCAGGTATCAGGTAGGTAATCAAAATACATAAAAACATTACTTAACTCACGTAAATTCTCGCAATTTTTTTAATTTTTAGCTGATTTTTTTAATATTAATAATTAATTGACATAAGTAAACTATAAGAGAGTGAGAGAGAAGTCAATATATCCTAATACATGTCTCACTCAGTTTCATGCGCGTAGATAATGCCCTCGCCCATAAACTCACAGAGGCATTAAAATTGAATTTAGGGGATGATTGGCCCTCTGGATCGGTCTGTCTTCTTGTAAAAGGTTTTAAAATAGTTGTCTGGTGGACATTTATAAAAATGGAGCATCAGAATTTACGTGCAGTTAAGAAATTACTTATTTTGGGAGCTTTAAAGCGTCTGCAAAGCAATACGGCCGACGCGGGAAGTGTCTGGGAGTATTGGTGACTTATTTTTAAGGATATTGCCTAAAATATACGTAAAAATCAGCTTGGAGAATTTACGTGAGGTAAGTAATGTTTTTATGTACCTTGATTATCAGATACCTGAAAATTGGTCGTCTAAGCAAGCTAGCAGGTAGGCTAAGCATGCCTTCTTAGTACTTACTAACACTACCTACTCAATCGTACATATTTCCTTTGTCAGAAAATACGTAACCTCTGGGGGCCCTGGGATAAAAGTAATAAGAAAACCAGAAAAGAGCTGATAACTTCCAAACGGCTGAACCAATTTTTTTGGATTATAGCTAAGAACACTCTCGATCAAGCCACCTTTCAAACAAAAAAAACTAAATTAAAATCGGTTCATTCGTTTAGGCGCTACGAGGCCACAGACAGATACACAGATACACAGATACACAGATACACAGATACACACGTCAAACTTATAACACCCCTCTTTTTGGGTCGGGGGTTAAAAACTGCCCAAAGCAGTGTTATGTTTTCAGGGTACATAATATTGTATGTATCTATGTGAGTTTCTTTATTCCACCATAACATCCAAATAGCCTGTAAAGATTTGGATGTTTGGAGAATTAGAATCCTTACAGCATCCCGAGTGACACTGTAATAACATATTTTTTTTTTTTTTGAAAAAAGTTAATATGGCGGCTGTTTTTAATTTAAACGAAAATGTGAGTACATTTTGAAAGAAATCTACTTCACTACAAGGTATTTTTAACCCCCGGCCTAAAAAGAGGGTGTTATAAGTTTTAAGTTTGACGTGTGTATCTGTGTATCTGTCTGTGGCATCGTAGCTCCTAAACTAATGAACCGATTTTAATTTAGTTTTTTTGTTTTAAAGGTGGTTTGATCGAGAGTGTTCTTAGCTATAATCCAAGAAAATCGGTTCAGCCGTTTGAAAGTTATCAGCTTTTTTCTAGTTACTGTAACCTTCACTTTATTATGAAACCAGTGGCAGATGCATATGAAGATTCAAAAGTATTGTGAAAGTTTATAATTGAATAAAAATATTTTCAAAACATCATTGATGTCAAAGAAATCTACCTCTCGTGAACATAGAGAAACGTAAAGACAATAAAAAAGAAATAAGCATAAAGTTATTTCTTTAGTCATTGGTTCTTAGGGAATAAAAAAAATACTTGCATGTCTTGAAACCTATTTTACCCTCTTTTGTATTTACAAACGACCTGTTTCGTAGCTTCGAGGCAATTTTCTTTTAAAGGACAAAGGTCAAATGGACTCTTCGTATAAATATTTATTCAACAACCCTGTATGTCAACACCCCCGTATACGAATACAGGCTACCAAATTATATACTTAAAGCAGAATGGAAAATACGCTTAGCAAAATATCTGACTTAAATATTAGAAATGCGAAAATCGGGATGTTTGTTACTCTTTCATGCCACAATGACTGAACCAATTTGGCTGAAGTTGGAATTGAGACAGCGTATACACAAAATAAATACATAGGCTACATTTTATCCCGGAAAATCAAGAAGTTCCCACAAGAATAACTATAACCGAATCTCATATGGATGCACTAATAGCTATAACTTGTTATAGTTTGCATCTCAGAGACGTACGTAGACTAATTTTTATCTAAAGTCAATTTAGTTTCCACAGGATTTTTTAAAAACCTAAATCGACGTGGTTGAAGTCGAGGGCATCAACGATCTAGTATCGAGAGACAGACCGACAGACATACTTTGTCATTTATAATAGGGAGGTAAGTACTTATTATTTTGTATGGATTGGAATCGGGACTGTTATTTGAAGATTTGAAGATCAAAGTCAGACATAAAATAAAGTTACCTTAATAAACGTACACGTTTATATTTTAAGGATTACTTTTAGTATTAAAAGCAATTCGTCAGCATTCTTCAAAGAAATAGTGACGGGTTTCGGCGACAGTAATAGTAATAAGACCAAATGGAACTTCGGTCCAACTGAAAGGGATTAGTGACCGACTGTATCACGCGCCCTCATAAAAGCGACCAAATACTACATTACATTCGTACAAAACTCGACCTTTTCATCTTTAGACAAGGTTTATTTTTCTTTGTGCAGGATAAAGACGCGTCTTTATGATACGCGATTCGGAAATGTTAAAGATAGTTGGTCCCGATAGGACCCGGTCTTTTTGCCGGCCCTGAACAGCGGTTCTAAACTGTTAGCCATGATGAAATGTTTTTTTTTTCTTGTATAAAAATAACAAATCTTTTTATACCAAACCTGGCAAATATTTGCCTTTTTTCTATTACTAAGACAAAGTTTGTGTAACCAAGTTGCATAACAGGCAGCTAAAGTTACGTTACGATTACGGTTAAAATTTGACAGCCAATAAAAATCAAAGTGGACTGGCTGTGTAAGTCATAGGTACATCCATGTTTAAAGTTGAGTTTAAAGGTCTAAGTTAACAACTCCTGACCTATGCAACTCATTTTGGTTTTATAACCATTTGGGTAACATAACATTAATCGCCTGTCGTGCAGTCAGACCTTTTGCAAGTTTAAAAGTATTCGCCAGCCTTAGTACCTATGCGTTGTTGTCGAATAAAACGCATAATAATATTATTAGAAAACATAAATAAATAAATATACTGATAGGTGAACAAATATAAAATCAAATTTAGAAATAGATTAGTCATTACAAAAAAATCTATAATTACATCTAAAATATTAAAAATCTCTTTGTAGAGTTTATCTTATTATGTAGACAGAGTTACGGCCTCAACGCTGAGTAAACTATTTCGCTTATCCATGGAAAAGCACAGGTTCAATTACATTTTGACCTTCAGTACCTTTTTAAACCTTTTTAAAGGACAGGCATTTAAAGAAGCAAATTAAAGTAACTGCGAAGCTAGATTAAACATATAAATAGCTCTACAATGAAGACCACCTTAGTATTTACAAAGTTTAAACGGCTTTGAGTCAAAGGACTGACTCTTCATTATACGATTTAATAAGATCATTAAGCATGCACATTTCTTTTAAGAACTTAAGACTTGAAAAGCTTAAGGTTTTAAGTACATTTTTATTATTAAATCTTTAACCTGCAACTTTAACCTTTTTTTTAATAACTGGAAAACGGACAGTGATAATATTATAATATACATTATTATATCTACTATGTCTAAGTTCCAATTTAATGTGGGTCCATGATATAAACCAACTTATCAGCTATTCAGTTAAATAGCCATAGTAAAAGCGATAAATTTTGTTGATATATACGGATAAAAATTAAAATAGGATTTCTGTTACATTTTCTTAACCTGATTAAAACTATGCACGCTACCGGTCATTAGGTTACATGTAAGATTAAAAATATTTACGACTAACGCCTAGTTGCACTATAAGCGGATAATTTAACCTTAGGGCTACCGTTAAGACTATCCACAAAAACCTAATGGATTGGACAAGTCATGATTTTGTTAACTGTGAACCAAAATTTTATTTTTAACCTCAATTATGAATATACTAATTTGTGTAACTCATTTTTTAAGTGGCGGTTAAAGTTTAACGTTAACCGTAACGAAACTTTAATTGCCCGTCATGCATCTGGACCTTAATGACCATAAAGTTTATTATACACTGACCTCTTACGTGATGATGTTACTAAGAAACTTAGCTCTATGAAAAAAGGTTTTGGGTGTCACTCTCTTCATAAGATTCGTTCCAAATAACACAATTAGGTGATTCGATTCAGCGTTCCGTTAAGAAGAGGTACTGGAAATAAGTGCTTTTATAAATCAGTTTATAAGAGTGCTTGTAGATATAAGCTCGCTAATTATTATTATTATGTTTCAGGTGATTCAATTTGTTTTAATAATAAGATACAATAAAAGTAGATAGGGACGAGTACGCCGGCAAAGGTTTGTAAATTGAAGCCTTCATGAATCGCCTGCTTATTTTTAAATAGTAAAACTTCGAAAACGCGTACAGTCCGACCTGTATTTAAGTGAGAAAAAAGTCATGGTACTTATTAATGTTTATCGAAGTTCGACTGTACAATCCATACTTTCATATTTAATATATAAATGCGAAAGTGTGTCTGTCTAACTGTCTGTTAGCTATTTACGGTCGATTAAATAGGGAAGGACGTAGGCTATTTTTGGTCCCCGAAAAATCAAAGAAATCCCACGGATTTTAAAACCTAAATCCACGCTGACACGTTCGTGAGCATCACACTATCACACTAATATTATATAGGCAAAAGTTTGTGTGTATGTGTGTGTTTGTGTATGTTTGTTACTCCTTCACGCAAAAACCACTGGACGGATTTGGCTGAAATTCAGAATGGAGATAGATAATATGGATATGGTGCTGGATTAGCACATAGGGTACTTTTTATCCCGGAAAATTAAAGAGTTCCCATGGGATTTCAAAAACCTAAATCCAGTCGCGGGCTTCAACTAGTCATCTATAAAGATATAAATACAATTTTGCTCTGAAACTAAACGCATACTTATTAAAAAAATAAATTCTAATATTATGACTTTTTAACGATCTAAATAAACCTATGACCGTTAGTAATATGATGCTGTGATAAACAATATGAATATTAATAATGTTAATTTTTCGTAACTTGTCGAGTGATTTGCATAATATTACCATATCAGCTTATTTAGGTATTCGATCCAAAAAGTGCGCTTAAATTGTTCATGTGGCGTACATTCCAGTTGCATGCTTATTTTTTTGCCTACCTTTTATATAAGGGAATATGCTCCGTTAAACATTTCATGTGTCATCACCTTAAGCTCTAGTAATCCGTGACGTAAGCCTACAGTGTGTACTAGGTCTCAAAAAGGTTTTTCCACCCACCAGGTGTTTTTCTGCTCGTTAAAATACAGCACTGTTGATTCTCCATTACGTCGTAGCCTAGTTTTGTGCCAAGCGTCTAGAAAGTATAAATTATGGCGCAAGGGAGTGCGAAACTTGGCATTTAAATTAAAGAAATGACCTGTTTTTTTTTTCTGTATTTATGAATCGTGGTTTGAGGTAAAAATATGATTTATTTTTCTTGGAGGTTTTGAGAACGATAAGCTCTAACAAGGCAGTGGTGTACAATTTATTAAAAAAGTTTAATAAGTTTGGTAAAATATGCTGTACTTGGCTTAAGATTGACTTAAGATACTAATCAAAACGAAAAGGAAATTAGGACTGATTTTTGTCACTGATCATGATAGTTATCAACAATAGTAGGTAGGCTACACAGTTTGATCAATTGATGGAGCTGGAAGTCCTTGGGAATTAACGAAAAACTCGCACATGATTATATCTACAAGTGTAAATTAAAAATTTATAACACCCCCGACAAGTGAAGGTTACAGTAACTAAAAAAGAGCTGATAACTTTCAATCGGCTGAACGGATTTTCTTGGATTATAGCTAAGAACACTCCGATCAAGCCACCTTTCAAACAAAAAAAAACTAAATTAAATTCGGTTCATTAGTTTAGGAGCTACGATGCCACAAACTTTCTTAAACATGGATAGGAAGCCTTTGTAGTTATTAATTTCGGCTTGAGCAATTAACATGTTTACTTTTTAGTTAATTGTCCTTTTCGAACATCGTGACAAAGGAGAGCTTGGGGTGATTCACTCATTGACATGTATGAAAGCGAAAACGCGTACAAAGGTGCCTACACATTTACCTACTTTGCTTTTATGCGCTAATTTTATGTCTACCCTTTAGCGTGCAGGCTTTTTTATGTGGTTTGGGCTCTTTTCTATACATTAACTTCGCTAGCAACGGCTTTTATGTATGACGTTAATGAGGACGTCCTTTTTATATGAGTAAATATTAACCTATTTTTCATTTTCACTTTTTGTATTTAAGTTTTTTGCCAAATCTTACGTTTCACTAACTTTTTTGCTAAAGTCGCAGCTTTGTCAGCGTGAATTTGATTTTAGTGGGGTTCCAAATTAAATTACATAACCTAGTCAGTCAGAAAGTCAACCGCTCTAGTCTGAGAGCAACAGCTACAGTGTGATGTTCATAATCATCTCTGATTAGCCGACACTATCTCGCATTATTGTTCGTGATATTCTTGGTGCAGCCAATGGGCTGAAATATACTGTTGCACCATGAATACCATACATTCAGCCAATCACAACAACCAATTGATGCAGTTTGTCCATAGCTTACAAGAATTTTCCCCTTCTAGATATTAAGTAAGTATATAAGAGGTACTCAGGTATTTTTATAGGTAAAGTGCCATTTGTATTTCCCGGCTGCACCACTAATATTGGCAAAAAGATCTTCTGTGTAGGCGCACTTTTTCGGACTATTTCATCACTTAACATCAGATGTGAGTGCAGTTTAACACTCATCAAGTAATACACGTAAAAATATATTTACTTACTGTAGAAAGTTCTAAAAACATTATCGTTCTTATACCTATTACTTTTCCTACGTCTGTTTGCAGACAAATAAATTCTGATTCCATATCATCATTGCCTTTCTTTTACGTTACGGTGTTGAAGCGGTAAAGTAGAATAGTAGAATACATGCGAAGATAGCAAACAAAAACTAAAGCACTTACCATTATATCTATACTTTTTTAGGGCGAGTACTTCCGTAGTTTACAGAATGTTGCAAAGTGGAACAACGCGCAAAAAGTTTAGTTACGTCATTGTCATATTCTACGAGTATTCTACGAATAAATAGGCAGTACAAACGTTCTTTACATGTATAATAGGTTTCATTAGCTCTTTTAAGAATTTTATGTATGATGCAAAGATGTAAGCTCTCTTTGCGGGTTTTATCGCCTTATAGAGGAGTGCTCTGAAGAGCTGTTAACCTCATTCCACTCTCCTTTTTCTACAACCGCACCGCATGCCACCGCAAGCAATTTCACCTTCACCACCTGAGTGCCTGGTGCACATCGACCGCCCGTTGTGCCAGATCCTTTTTTCCACGCACATGCAAACTGTGGAATCAACTCCCATCAGCGGTATTCCCATTAGATTACAACATGGGGTTATTCAATAGTCTATTTATATTTCTTTTGAGACCTCTAAGCTTTCGTTCGTTCTGCCTGAAAGTCCTTTCCAGTATGTTCGTCTCTTCAGCTATCCGAGTTCACTCCAAAACATGGCAGATCGGGTTGCCAAAGAATTTCTTCTGTAATGAAAAAAATTGGTTAAGTGAGAGTCGGACTCGCATACGGAGGGTTCCGTACCATCGTATAAGAATATCACTTTTTTTTTAATTTCATGGCAGCCATATTGATTTTTTAAATTTCTTACATAAAAAGTAAAATGTAATTTAATAATTAGGCAATAAAAATTCACATTCTGTGAAGATTTCAGCTACTTGTCTGCTCTATCTCTGTCTACCGGCTGTCAACTAGATATACGCACGGACGGACGGACGGACAGTCGAGGCTTAGTAATAGGGTCCCATTGGTATCATTCGGTTACGGAACCCTAACTAGGGTGCGGAGATAAAAAAGCTCTACACTTTGCACCCCCTGTAAAATTTACGTACAAAACGTAAAAAGTGTCAGAAACAAAAACTACTTACCATTGTTCTACCTGTTCTTTTTTGTAGGTCAAGTGCTTACGTAGTTTATAAAAAATAAAGTAGGTACGTTCCCAACTGGGGCAACTAGCTAAAAGGGTTTCGTTAAACTCCCCTATAGTAAGTTTTTGAATTAAATATAGGATAATCTTTTTAGTGTTTTTTCCACTGTTAATAAAATATTTTATATTATATATAAATATATTTACTGTAATATGTACATGGTTGTGTATGCATTTTAGTAGGTACCTACTCAGCATTATCAATTATGAACTCAAAATTTGCTCCTCCTTAATTTGATATCCCACTCGAAACGATAGCGAAACAAATCCACCACTTTTTTGGAAGTAGCATGGTCATATCGATTTTGTTCGTATAAAATGTATCTAAAATGTAGTCTATGTAAATAAGACCCCAATAACGAATCGATTGAACACCTCATTCATTAAAATCAGTTCAGTTACAGTTTAGGCGCTACAGTGGAACATATATAAATACAAAAATACATACATCTTACATACTTTTGGCTTTGCCATAGTCGGATAGCAATGGAACATAAAATACATGCCATAATTTCTATATTTTGTTATTGCCATTCGATAAACTTTTACGGTCGACTCGAATTCGACAAAAAATGGCCGCTATTTGTTGGATTGTAAATATTCATGGAGGCGAATAATAGAATGGAAATTAGATGGAGAACTTACTATTCCTTCGTCGTCAGCCTGAATATTTTGGGTATTCATTAATTAACGGTTTTACAAAATTAGGTCTCTATTGGATATTCGATCATTGATGTGAACAAGACGAATGCTAGGTTATTGTGTATGAGGACACTAGATGTAAATTATTATAAATGAATAAATAAATAAGATTTTATTTCAGACCCACATAATATAGCAGTCCTAAATTAAAAAAATCGTTATTGTGGATGCCAATGTGAATAGGTCTCGCGATGCCATAGTGTGCAGGTTTGAAGGAAAATGTTTTTTTTTTTATCTCTTCTCGTATCTGTACCGCTCGAGCCGCCATCTCGGAAAGAGCACGTCTAAATCTATAAAATCGCCAATTTTCAAAACTCCCGGAAAACTTTCCAGGTTTTCCCTTCCCCTTTTTGAGGACGAAAATATGACTGTACTACAATTATTTATATCAAGAAATAAATAATTAGGTTGCATAAAGACATGGAGACAGTTTATTGATGAAAAGTGAGACAGTTGCACCCTTTAATTTAGTAATTAAACACGTGAAGATAAGTCTTCAACTCTCGGTTTATATTTTCTTCGTCCTTCAATTACGCGAGATAACCAAATAAACTAAGATAGGCGTTATTAGGTATTAGGTGAAACAATTGCCAGCTTTTACGTACTATTAGGCTCCAACCCACAGACACATCAGAAAGAAAATAAAGTAACTTCTTTGGTCTAGTTTATTTCTCTTGTTCACGCAAGATTAAGGTAATTATTTAGACAGAAATGGTACTTATAAAGTAATAGGTATAGCTATTACATCACTACCGATATTATAAATGTGAAAGTATGTTTATTTGTTGGTTTATTAGTTTGTTAGTTTGTCCTTCAATCACATCGCAATGGAGAAACAGGTTGACCTGATTTTGACATGGATATAGCTCAATATGGATTTGAATACCTGAAGAGTGACATAGACTACTTTCTATCCCGGAAAATCAAGAAAATCTTCGGGCTTTTTTGAAATCTAAATCCTCACGGACAAAGTCTCGAATATATTTATTTAACCTTCTAAAATATATCATATAACAAGTGTAAATTAAAAATTTATAACACCCCCGACGAACCAAAGTATCTGAGTTTTCCAAAACATCATTTTCAAATAAATAATTATGTATTTAGGCAACGTCCATCTTGACAGCTTGACATTTGTCTATTGACATAATATTATGAACCTAACGGTTATCTAACCTTCTTTTCTGCAAGAAAACTAGAAAAGAGCTGATAACTCTTAAACGGCTGAACCAATTTTTTTAGATTATAGCTAAGAACACTCTCGATCAAGCCACCTTTCAAACAAAAAAAACTAAATTAAAAT
Source organism: Maniola jurtina (assembly GCF_905333055.1). Taxonomy (NCBI): domain Eukaryota; kingdom Metazoa; phylum Arthropoda; class Insecta; order Lepidoptera; family Nymphalidae; genus Maniola; species Maniola jurtina. The sequence continues at coordinate 5,695,916 of NC_060046.1, read as the reverse complement.
CGGTTCATTCGCTTAGGCGCTACGATGCCACAGACAGATACACAGATACACAGATACACAGATACACAGACACACAGATACACAGATACACACGTCAAACTTATAACACCCCTCTTTTTTGGTCGGGGGTTAAAAAGAAAAGTTCTGACTTCCTAACTGACTGGCTGCTAAAATCAATTTCATTTCAAGTAGGTTAGCGGTACCAACATAATGAAAATTATTTGATTGCTTTCTTGTTAAGAATATGCAAGTTACTCTTATTTGTTTAGAAGTGTAAATTAAAAATTTATAACACCCCCGACGATCCCAAGTATTTGAGTTTTCCAAAACATCATTTTCAAATAAATAATTATGTATTTAGGCAACGTCCGTCTTGACGGCTTGACATTTCTCTATTGACATAATATTATGAACCTAACGGTTATCTAACCTTCTTTTCTACAAGAAAACTAGAAAAGAGCTGATAACTCTTAAACGGCTGAACCAATTTTTTTAGATTATAGCTAAGAACACTCTCGATCAAGCCACCTTTCAAACAAAAATAACTAAATTAAAATCGGTTCATTCGTTTAGGCGCTACGATGCCACAGACAGATACACAGATACACAGATACACAGATACACAGATACATAGACACACAGATACACAGATACACACGTCAAACTACACCCCTCTTTTTGGGTCGGGGGTTAAAAATAGCGTTGAAGTTTAATAACAGCAAGTACCTAGGTATGCATCCTTTATTCTCCCTAAAAGGATATCGGGTAGACGTGATCGATCACAGTGGCTGGGAATTTATTTCTGTCGTCTTAGCGTCCCTCACTCGCTAAGTGACGCTTTTATCAATATTTGCCTCTATCAATAATGTAACAGTATAATAATACAATGAAACTTAATAAATATAGAACCTGTGAATGCAATCTTTTACTTTCGGTTCGGTTTACTCGAGATTTTTAAAAACCTTATAAGTCTCGGTCTAAACGATTGTACTTTGTCATAGATTTAATAAAACTAAGCAACTGTTAAACTCTAGTTAAACCAGTAAACTTTTATAGACGTATAACTATTAGGATATTTCATTCGAAACCAAAGACATTCTAATGGTATGATACCAAGGTGAACTGCACAGCATAAATTAATCTTCATTCTATTAGGACATTCCAGCTTTCCATTTTGTATAATATTTCTTTTAGGATTTCAATGTAAAAAGTCAGAGTCTATTGTATTTTCTTATAAACTGGTATACCCAAGCTTTAATAAAAGTGAGTGCCCGTCTTTTATTTGGTCCCTGAAGGGATGTCGAATTCCTGTGATCTATCAATTTAGCAGTCAATTTATTTCTGTCGACTTGTGTACCTATTCTTTTTTGTTCCAAGTGAACTCAATGAAATTTTGTAGACAAATACTAGATGTTTATAAATTTCCATAAAAATGTTCCAAAGTTAAACGGGCTCGATGACTTATATGTAAATCTTACAGTACTGTAAAAATATAGCTAACTAATACCTTTACAAAAGTTTGGAAAATCTCACACATTATTTGTTTCTAGAACACATTTATATCTATCTACAAAGTTTCATTGGTTAATATTCTTCCAAATTTATGTTCAAAAACGACTTCATTGCCAAGTAATATAAATGAACGTAACATTGAATAAGCAAAATTATAATTTTAACTTACTCTACTTGACAAGTTTCTAAATTGCCTAGTAACATTAAATCCTGGTGCAGTTAGACAAAATTGAATTTCATTGATATACCATCACCGCGAGAGCATAATTCTAATTTGGATGCCGCACATTTGCAATTACATCTATGCAACCGTATTAGCATTCACGCTTGTGACAATAATATTACAATTACCCAGTAACGAGTGTACTGCGCTTAAAATAAATTCTAACCATAGAAATATTATTCTATACTAGACGATGCCCGCGATTTCGTCTGCGTGTATTTAGGTTTTTAAAGATCCCGTGGGAACTGTTTGATTTTCCAGGATAAAAAGTTGCCTACGTCAATTACAGGGACGCAAGCTACCTCGGTACCTTTCATACAAATCGGTTAAGCGAATGGGTCTTCAGGAATCCCGTGGGAACTCTTTGATTTTCCGGGATAAAAAGCAGTAGTAGTATGTCCGTCCCCGGGATATAAGCCAACTCTGTACCAAATTTCGTCAGAATCGGTTAAACTGTTATGCCGTGAAAAGGTAGCAGACAGACAGACAGACACACTTTCGGATTTATAATATTAGTATGGATATGATTTTTTCTTACATGTAGATACATTGATATCCGAGACATGGTCGTTAACTATGGTCCTCATAAAAAAGCTAGTGTGAACTACTAGTCTAAATACTAGTCACTCACCCGGCGATAGAGAAAGCTATGTTTGTAGTATCTACGTGATCAACTCGTTTATTAGCTCGTTTTTCGCTAATCGTTGGCGGTGGGACAAGTGCCTTAGCCAGATAATTGACAATCGATTAACTAAATTTTAAGAACTCTACCAATTATAGGTTAGAAGCTTTGGGACCTAAAGTTAACTGTACTCAGGTATTGTTGATACCCTGAGGACATTGCTCGTTACATAACATCGATTTTTGAAAGGTTTCGTAAATATTCAAAGCCAAGTTTATTGCGAACGACATAAACCGATATTTTCGTATTTTATCGGCAATCGTCTGTGAACTACACAAACTTATTACTTTTCCATTCGGGTCCGACCTTGGCGAATATTTTCATAATAAAGAAGCCCAAAATCCACAAAAGCTTTGTGTTTTAATCAAGCTTACATTGAATATAACGTCATGTTAATAACAAAACCCTAGTTACGTCTAAACCCTTTAATATCAATGAAATTATATTATAATATCATCATTTGATATCATCATTATTACTATATTATTACTTTATTATTATTACTGATAGACATGCACTACTGCGGTCTCTTTTTTTATAAAAAAGCGAGCAAACGAACAGGCGAGTCGCCTGGATGTTAAGTGATTACCGCCGCCATTTGCAGCACCGGAGGAAGCACCGCGCCGATGCGTTGCCGGCCTTTCAGGAATTTATTTGTCCGCCCCTTGAATAACCCCATGTAGACCCCATGTAGTCCCTCTTGTAGGGACTTTCACACGCCACAGTCTTGCACTGCCTGAATCCCTACGACTAGTTTGATGTCGTTTGTCCACCTAGTGGTAAGTCTTCCACGCTATGCTTTCCGGTGGGAGGAAGCCATATTATATTGAATCTTTTACTGATTCATAATGTTGATTTTGTCGAAAGCTCAGCAATTACTCTTTTCAACAGTCAAAATTTATTATTCACCAATGTATATATTATTCCGTTTTGTACACAATTGGATGTGGTTCGTTTCCATTTCCAATAAAAATACATAAATTATAATTATTTATGTACCTACTTATATGTCATATAAAAATGAGATTACCTACCTACATGTACTATAACAATTTAAATTATTTGATGAAATGTAGTTGAGATAGCTTAATTTTGATTTAATTGTAGTTTTAGTCACATTATGTAAAATTTCGTTATTTTTTAGCGAAGGAATAAATTTTAAAATTTAACTCTGAACTTTATCCGCATAAGTAATTTTCGGCTTTTTTGATATTTTTTGAGATCGTAAGTCTATTTGAGTCTATGTCCGTCTCCGGATTGCAGACTGCAATAGATAGTCTGCAATCCGGAGACGGACATAGAACCAGTTGAGTAACTAAGCCACAATTTATTCACATTTATTATGGATAATATGAATAACATTGTTATGGAAAAATGAATAACATTATTATGGAATATGGATGTAAGTTTACAGGACGTCACATCCTTAGCGCCTCTCTAACTCAAACATGCTTGCACGAGATGATAATATTCTTTAACTATTTATTACCAGTCAAACCAGTCATAACTTATATTTTCTTTGCCTAAATGTGGTGAAAATCTATTTAATAGTTTTGATAGCGGTGAATTAGGAGCCACTTTATTGTATCTTATTCTAACATGACTAGTTAATGACGAGATTTAACCTGTAGTAATTTTTCTGTACCCTTAGGCTCTAAAGGATGATATTATGTTGTTAATACTAACGAAGGGTAAACATGATTACGGCACAAAGCGTAACATCGCCTTGGGTAAAGGAAATTCAGGCTTCCTTAATACGAAAACATTTTCCAAGGTCGATTCTAAAAGGCGACGTATTAAATTTTAGTAGTTCACGGATAGGTCGATAAAATATTCCTTCGTTTTATGTCATTTCCAATAAACCTTTATTTGGACCTTACGTAACGCTGCTCAGACATGCCCAAATCGATAGGCGAAGAATCTGCTCAACTATTTTATGTAAGCCAACGCCAACTGACAAGAAACCCAATCAAACTATCGGTACTAAAATAAATATAATTTTTCGATTGCTATCAGTACCACTAAAAGTAACGAGACTTACCTACTTTTGTCAGCTAAATCAATCAATCCATGTTACAAACGTGAAAGCGTGTTTCTTTGTTGGTTTGTCCTTCAATCTCACCGCAACGGAGCAACGGATTGACGTGATTATGTACATACGATGATATACTGTTTATCACGGAAAATAAAAGAATTTTCATGGGATTTTTAACCTAAATCGACGCGGAAAAGCTAGTACGTATATAAAAAGAAAAGTCCTTACTCACCAACCTCATCAACGCTCAGCCTCAGATCTAGATAACTGAAATTTAGCTAATAGGTTTTTAAATAATGTAGTCCATGTAGACCAAGAATACGGTCGGATTTTCCGAAATTCCTACGAAATAAGGACAAAGTCATTCGTGAAACGCTTGACTACTTGTAAAATTGTTGTAATGTGCAAAGACACTAAAATTCCTAAATATTTCCACCTGAATGTAAATATTACAAAAATCTTAAAACATCAGAAACTCTTGGCACAGGTGGCGAGCAAAAGTGTTCTGGTGCGAAATGTTTCAAAAGAAGTCTGATTTCTGTTTTAAAGAAAAAAATGTTTTTCTTTTATTGAATTCGTTTTTCAACGTGTAATAAATAGCATAAAGTGCAGAAAAGTTATCTATCTAAGTTTACTTTTCTACATTTTAGACAAGATTCGTCTGTTCGATTTTCCAATCCGTTGTGCCTTTAGCCTTAGGATTTGGCGTGGTAGGCGCATAGAAATTAGAACTAGACAGATTGACGGGGATTAGACATACAAATGACTGACACGGCACAAATCGCAAGAGACGAAAGACGAAAACGATCCGCAATCAATTTCTGACAGCTCACAAATGACCAACGAAGGCATTCAACCATGAATATCTACGGCAGATTTGGTAGGTAATATCACAAACTAGTGCCTACTTACTTAATAGGCTCAAAAGAGTTTGGATTGCCCTTGATAACTTCAAAGCAATTTGGCAATTTATGACTAACATATTCTTACAAATAGGTATTTGACAAAATTGTTGACCGTACCTACTTTGTTTTTAACCCCCGACCCAAAAAGAGGGGTGTTATGGGTTCGACGTGTGTATCTGTGTATCTGTGTGTCTGTGTATCTGTGTATCTGTGTATCTGTGTGTCTGTGTATCTGTGTATCTGTGTATCTGTGTATCTGTGTATCTGTCTGTGGCATCGTAGCTCCTAAAGTAATGAACCGATTTTAATTTGTTTTTTTTTTGTTTGAAAGGTGGCTTGATCGAGAGTGTTCTTAGCTATAATCCAAGAAAATCGGTTCAGCCGTTTGAAAGTTATCAGCTCTTTTCTAGTTATTACTGTAACCTTCACTTGTCGGGGGTGTTATAAATTTTAAATTTACACTTGTGGATGGTTTAAACGATACTATGACGACGATTAGAAACTAGAAAGACAACGATCTGTCGTATTAGTCTTTTTCAAAATAGACTGTGAAAGTTGAAATAGGTACCAAACCCGTCTCTGTCAAATCGGTTAAATCGATGGGTGATGTAAAGCTAACAGACATCAAGATACTTTTTCTCTTTTATATCATTGGTACGGATATTTAGACTAATTATTATTATTATTATTACTAGAGGATGCCCGCGGCTTCGCCCGCGTGGATTTCGGTCTTTTTTAAATTCCGTAGGAACTCTTCAATTTTCCGGGATAAAAGTAGCCTATGTCCTTGCCCCGGGAACAGTTTTATTACGGAATCCTAAAAAGCGTCATCAACCAACGCACTAATTAAAATTGTATTTGCTAATAGGTACTGAAAGCAAATAAATGAGTATATGAAACCTAAATGGCTGCTACACAAAATCGCGCGGTAACAGATGTTGAGAATCCAAATATATGCAAAATAAATACAACGCGTTCACAATAACAAGGCATGACATTTAAAAAATGGATTTCGTATACAAACGAGGCTTGCTCGAAAATCTATCTGATAAACAAAAGTATTTCATTACTATCGAAAACCTCCCGTTCACGTTGGCCGAACACGCTCAGTGAATGAACTTGGCGTTTATTTGCCGCGCGTGTCCATGAGCTGTCAGCTTGTCGAATATTGTAATTTTACAAACCCAATACCATCAAGTACAGTGTTCATATTTCATACATTAGATAAAGTATGCCATCTTTGTGACAAGAGATGACTCTTACATGCGACATCTGGCAAAAAAATCGCTTCAACTATGCTTCAACTTTATTTTGTTTATAGTAGAACCAAAAAAAAATCTCCTGCAAACAAAAGCCAGCTGAACTCACCCTCCTCTCACAGCGGTCCGTGCAGGCAGCATTTACGTTTTTTTAAATCCCGCAGGAACTCTTTGATTTTCCGGGATAAAAAGTAGCCTATGTGTTAATCCAGGGTATAATCTATCTTCATTACAAATTTCAGCCAAATCCATTCAGTAGTTTTTGCGTGATTGAGTAACAAACATCCAAACATCCACTCTTTTTCATTTATAATATTAGTAGGATATCACTCACGATAGTTTAAACGCTGATATATTTCCCCCATCATGGTTAAGAGGATATTTTCACGTACAATTTTCGACGCCCGTAAACTCATATTGTCATCAATTTTATTCATTAAAGTTTCATACCCACATCGAAAATTCTAGGCGCGGTTTGCTAGCATTTACAAATTGGCTGAGACTCGCCGAACGCATAATATGCCAACGTGAACTAGAGAGCTAATGCGCCAGAATTTCATAATGCATACTTTAGATTACGTGACTCCCTCTTCAAATGAAATACGCCCAATTTTAATCTATTCTCGTTCCTTTATCTTGACATTTAACCTCCGGGAGCCTTCCAATTATGTTTTCTACGTGGCTCTTGTTCTTATGTACTTAAGTTTTTATTGTAAGGTCATTGACTTTTTGAGGAAAAAGAAATCTAAATTTGATATTTTTCCTATCGTTATAATAACGAAGTATTGATATCGTCATTTTGATTGGATTGGTTTTGCTTTTTAGCACCGCTTTATGTTTTTATTGTAGTAAGGTTGTTTAGTTGGTTCTACGAAAATTCGGAGCAGGCATTAGGTATGTGCATTTTAATCGTTTGTTAAAATTATTAACGCGTTATAAGCAATTAAAAAAGTAAACAACTACTGAGTTTGGATTTGATTGACTTTTCATGCTCAACACGGGACAGTAAGGTAACCAACGTAGAGTTATGTTATTATTAGATGATGTCCGCCGCTTCGTGCGCGTAGATTTATTTATGTTTTTTTTTAATAATCTCGTGGAAGGCCTTTGATTTCTCGGGATAAAAGTAGCATATGTTAGTCTCCGGGATGCAAACTATACCTGCACTAAATATATTATAGATCTAGAAAAACAAGGAATAGAATAATAGGCGAAATACATTTGTATGGAAAAGCGCGTAAGAAATGTATACAACATAGGTAGGTACAAGTGTAAATTAAAAATTTATAACACCCCCGACAAGTGAAGGTTACAGTAACTAGAAAAGAGCTGATAACTTTCAAACGGCTGAACCGATTTTCTTGGATTATAGCTGAGAACATTTTCGATCAAGCCACTTTTCAAACAAAAAAAAACTAAACTAAATTAAAATCGGTTCATTAGTTGAGGAGCTACGATGCCACAGACAGATACACAGATACACACGTCAAACTTATAACACCCCTTTTTTTTTGCAGCGTAGTTTACTCTGGTAGCGTATTAGTAGTGTAAGGTTATTTTTAAAAATTGATTTGAGTTGTCAAAAATAATATAAAATTATTAATTTATCTAATGCAGGTAGTTTGATAAAATCGATATTTGGCTCATTCGATGTCATACAATCTGTTACTAGGAGGCCGACAAGATTGAACTTGCATAAATACGGGTGTTTCGAAGGTTTTAATTCAGTCTCCTTCCGAGATTCGGAGCGATATCGCATATTTTCGGTATTTGGATTGTGAACTGAATAATTAGATGTTGTGATAGCAATCACGCTCTAATTAAATTATTTATTTTGGCATTAGTTTGTTTAGATTAAAACTCTCGGATAACCTTACACATTAAACTTGTGTTTTTTTTTGTGTTGGTTTTTTAGAGGACATTCCAATAATTCGATAAAAATATTTAAATAATACCTGCTTTTCTGAGTGACGCCAATAATTCAGAAGCGGGACGTGTCTCACGTTGTCTTAATTTTGCTTTGGTATCTTATTGTAAACAACCCACATTTGATTAAAATTTTTATTGAGTTTGATTTGGTGATTAAAATTTTTAGTTTTTTTTTTAAGAATTTAGTCTTTTGTGAAGTGGAAAGTAATTTGCAATAAGTGGTTCAGATTTTGTATACATCGAATGAGAAGTTAGTCGTTTGGATTTATTGTTGGCTTGATATTAAAACTGAGAGTTCGGCAGTTCAAGGGTAGGTTTTAATGATTTGACGAAGGGCAGGATAGCCCATGATTTGGATTTGACTTAGGGCAAGGAAGCCCGCGACTGACATGACAAGATTGATTAGAAACACGAGGACGTGTTAAATTCAGGACGGCCGAACTGTAAGGTTATTTTTAAAAATTGATTTGAGTTGTCAAAAATAATATAAAATTATTAATTTATCTAATGCAGGTAGTTTGATAAAATCGATATTTGGCTCATTCGATGTCATACAATCTGTTACTAGGAGGCCGACAAGATTGAACTTGCATAAATACGGGTGTTTCGAAGGTTTTAATTCAGTCTCCTTCCGAGATTCGGAGCGATATCGCATATTTTCGGTATTTGGATTGTGAACTGAATAATTAGATGTTGTGATAGCAATCACGCTCTAATTAAATTATTTATTTTGGCATTAGTTTGTTTAGATTAAAACTCTCGGATAACCTTACACATTAAACTTGTGTTTTTTTTTGTGTTGGTTTTTTAGAGGACATTCCAATAATTCGATAAAAATATTTAAATAATACCTGCTTTTCTGAGTGACGCCAATAGTAGGTATGCGATTAGAAACATCTTGCCATCATCTTGCGGATTTCAATAAACATCACAAGTTTCTACTTCATAAACTCACCAGTGTCATAGTGTCAAAGTAACCTCGAACACAAACAATACAATAAAGCTGATTGCACAACAAAGGACAACTGTCTTCAAACGAACGCCCGCATAAAGGCTGCCCCTGTCGCCAGCGGATTGTAGACGTGATGGAAATCTATTGTTGCCATTATATCCTTCCATTTTGAGGATACAATTTTCCACAAATGCAATTCAACAACTTCCTTGTGGGATGTGTTTAGGAGTTGGAAAAAAAAATACTTAGGCTTGTAACAAAAATTTTATTAAGAGTAAGCAGGGTCAGCTAAGAATTCAAGCTTATTTCCTAAGAATTAAGTAACTTTTAGATAGTTAACAGATACTTTTATTCCAGCATCTAAGAACAAGCTACAAAATTGAGATAGATTTTTATAAATTTTTATGCTCTGTGGATATTTTAAAATGTTATAGGTAGGCACATTTTGCGAAAGTGTGTCTGTCGTTAATTTATAAAAAAGAAATAGCTTGCATCCTAGGAACGGATTATAGGCTGCTTTTTAGTCTGGAAAATCAAAGAGATTTAAAAAAAGATAAAGCCACGCCGAAGCTAAAGAGCTGAAGATACGTTAAAGGTTTCATCTGCTTAGTAAGAGAGATAGCTTGTATCTTGGAGATGCATATAAGCGAATTTTTATGCCGGAAAATCAATGAATTCTCAAACCTGACTGACTTTTAAAGACTGAAACCTACACAGGAATCATATACATACTTAGTTGTAAATATTTTTAGAGATGTTCAATCTAATATTCATACACTTTACTTCACTTTAATTTATACGGCCAACATAGCACTTTCCTTTTTGACTATTTTAGAGAAAGTAAAATCAGCCTCGCATACGTTCAAGAGATTAGGTACCTACCTATTATCTACACACTAGAGGATGCCCGCGGCCTCGCCCGCGTGGATTTCGGTTTTTTTTAAATCCTGTAGGAACTCTTCGATTTTCCGGGATAAAAAGTAGCCTATGTCCTTTCCCGGGATGTACCCCAAGTCTGTACCAAATTTCATTAAAATCGTTTCAGCGGTTGGGCCGTGAAAACGTAGCAGACAGATAGATAGGACACACTTTCGCATTTATAATATTAGTATGGATGTAGATTTTTTTTTTAATTTCCTTTTTCTGTCTTTCCAGGCCTGTCGGCCGGCGGCAGCGACACCACGGACCCTGACGCCATCTTCGCGGTGAACAACGTCACTGCCGCCACAGATACCATGGTGCAGCCACACTTCGACAACACCACGAAGAGAGAGTACACCGCGGCAGTCGGTCAGCCGGCGTACTTGCACTGCCGCGTCAAAAACTTGTCTGACAGATCGGTAAGCCTCCTCAAGTGATTATTATTATACCATAGGTACGTTAGGTGCGTTCAAATTAAGTACATGGCGTACAAGTTAAAAAGTTGAACAGCACTCTAACCCGACTACTACCCGCGAACTGCCGATAGATGGCGAATAGCGATAGATTTCTAATATAATTTTTTTTTTTTCTCGATTTGAAGTACCAAATTGAAGATGAATGAATAAGTCATTATCTTATTAAAGACGTGTTTTAAACACCTTTTCCAATCAAACTGCGAAAAACAGACGCTACGAGGAGGTACGAGTGTAGGGACCGCAATCCGTAGGAAAGGGAATAAATGAATTTCAAGTGCCTACAACAATGGTACAGCTACAATTTGCATCTTTTGTTTTAACGAGTTCTGGATTTAAGTATGAACAGGCCGTTATTTAAATATCGTCTTCTTCGTGGTAACACCATCTTTGAGCGCAGATGTTAAGCGCCTCACGAGCATTCGCCACTGCTCCCTGCTGGTTGAAAGTCTGGTACACTGTACATGTCATAGAAAAAGTAAATCTGCCTGTCTTTCACCACAAAATAATGGCCATCCAGTTGTAGAACTACTCATTTCTTTCAGTTTACTGGGAAACAAACAGCGATCAAAGCAAGAAGGCAAATTGCCTGATATTATTTTCATCTGCAAAATCATACTCTACTTGACCTCTACAAAATTCTTAGAATTAATATCAAAAATATAGCAAAATGACGAAGTATGTCAAGTACAAATTTAATACCAAATTCATTCAAACCTCAGTGGAAATCTAAATGACCTCAATTACTCAAATTAATATTCGATTAGGGGATCTGAACTCAAAATTAATGGTCTTTAATGTTATAAAATTATTATTAATTGAAGGTCCAATGAGACGGATAATAATTTGTGATATTCTAACTATCCATTATGAAATAAGATTACTGTTATAGAAAATTAAATTTCCCTATAAATATTATAAGGAAATCTGATTTCCATATTTATTAGTATCGACAATTCATTAGCGCAAGCATTACTATATTATATAAATGATTTATTAGCTAATATGCCTGTCTATAAGCTACCATTATTAAACATCTGGTGGAAAAATATTATTAATTCTGTATAAATAAATAAAATACTAACGTAAGACTTGTGAGCTAAACGCTGCTATTTTTAACCCCAGACCCAAAAAATCATTGTACAGACTTGGGATACATCCCGGAGAAGGACATAGGCTACTTTTTATCCCGGAAAAGTTCCTACGGGATTAAAAAAAATCGAAATCCACGCGGGCGAAGCCGTGGGCAATCCCTAGTTCTGTATAAATAAAAAAATTCTAACGTAAAACTTGTGAGCTAAACGCTGCCATTTTTAACCACCGACCCAAAAAGAGGGGTGTTATAAGTTTGACGTGTGTATCTGTGTATCTGTCTGTGGCATCGTAGCGTCTAAACGAATGAACCGATTTTAATTTAGTTTTTTTTTGTTTGAAAGGTGGCTTCATCGAGAGTGTTCTTAGCTATAATCCAAGAAAATCGGTTTAACCTTCACTTGTCCGGGGTGTTATACATTTTTAATTTACACTTGTAACTACAATCATTGTCAATTTCAAAATCGATGGATCCTATTTCTTGCAGCTTAGGTTAGAAAAGCATGCAATGTATCAAGCATGAGGAGTGCACGTAATACCAAGTGGTATCGGAGTGAACAAAATTCAATTGTGAAGCTCTTTGAGAATCTGTTCACTAGAAAAAACTGGAGCATTCGTCGCATTATCTGAAATCAATGTACAACTATCTCTACACTTCTATTTATATTTTCAATACAAACAGATGAATGTGAAGCAATATTGTAGTTCAATTTTTTCGAACTAGACTTACAAATCAAACTAAATATCCTTCTTAAAAATAATAATATTCATAAACGCGGAAGTTTGTATGTATGGATGGGTGTTAGTTACTCTTTAACGCAAAAAACTACTGGACGTATTTGGCTGAAATTTGGAATGGAGATAGATAATATCCTGGATTATCCGGAAAATCATGGGATTTTGAAAAACCTAAAACCACGCGAGCGAAGTCGCGGGCATCTAGAATTACAAATCAAACTAAATATCCTTCTTAATAATAATAATATTAATAAACGCAGAAGTTTGTATGTATGAATGGATGTTAGTTACTCTTTCAGGCAAAAACTACTGAACAGATTTGGTTGGAATTTGGAATAGAGATAGACTATACCCTGGATTAATACATAGGCTACTTTTTATCCCGGAAACCAATGAGTTCCCACGGGATTTTTCAAAACCTATATCCACGGGAACGAAGTCGCGAGCATCAGCTAGTGTTGTACATAAACTTGTTACGCGCATTTTTCGCAACAACATGTCACTCCACGGCTAGCTCAAAGCAAACATTCCTATTGCATTTGGACAAAGCTTTCAATTTTCGCAACAGTTTTTGACCGGGAAGAGCAAATAAAGAATGTTTGAGTTTAGTCACCAACATTCGCTGCCCTCTAAAAATATTGGCGTGAATTGAAGTGGTTTTTTTCTTATCGTATGCTTGTGCTCTAAGGTCTAGTTGTATCACATGCGGTTAAATTAACGCTGTGATTACCGACCACCATTAAAAAGTGAGTGACTTGCACAATTCGGTACCTTTATTCATGCCTCTATGATTAAGATTATACCTGGACGGTATTATTTAGAATTGTTTGTGTCTGTAACAAACCCTGACTTGTGCGAACCATTTTCTTTTAATTGACCGTCAAAGTTTAACATGACGTGACTTTAATCGACTGTCACAACTGGATCTTAAATATTTCACACATATGTTCATATGTTTTGAAACACAACATATGAACATTCAGACGGTATTCAAAAATTAAATTAGTCCTAAACAATTTTAACTAGGGCTATAATTATTATTATTGACCAGTAATATATTCAATCGTCTATCGGTAGACGTTGGGGTCTCAAGATGCAAGAATACGATCTCGCACCGGAAATCGCAGCGTTAGAAGACTTACCACTAGGTGAACAAACGTCATCAAACGATTCGCGGGGAGCCGCTGTATTCAGGCGGTGTAAGGCCGTGGCGTATGGAAGTCTCAGCAATGGCGTCTATTTGTTGATACAGAATGATAATGACGATGATGGTATTCAATCAGTCAGAAAGGAAAAATAACTTTTCACTTTATTACTTGAAAGGTTTATATAATTCGCAACATCTCATACATGATTCAAACGTAATCCCACTCTTAGTTGAATTTTGATATGCCCTGCATTTGAAATGTATGCCTTGTCGGCGCGGGTGGGCGTAATGAAGGCTTACGATGTGTTACGATTATTTTGTGTAACACAAGGAATAACAAGCTTATCTTGCTTTAATCCGCTAAACCAGATAAAACTTTCCAACAGTTTGCGTTGTGGAGTCAATATCTCGGATGCTGCGGTGTCGGAACTTGCGTAAAGTGTGTTTTTTCCGCATCTCTACCACACGGCGTTGTGGTTGGTGGCAGAGCATATCGCTTTCTTGGTACAACTTATTAATTTATTTCACTTCCAACAATTGTACAATCACAAAAATCACACTAACACACGAATGTTATTTAAAGGCGAAAGTTTGTGTGTGTGTGTGTGTGTATGTTTGTTACTCCTTCACGCAAAAACTACTGGATGTATTTGGTTGAAATGTCGAATGCAGATAGATTATACCCTTGAAGAGCACAAAGGCTACTTTTATTCCGTAAAATTAAAGGATTCCTACGGGATTTTCAAAAAACCTATATCCACGCGAACGAAGTCGCGAGCATCAGCCAGTCACTCAATATAATAATATAATAAGATCTGACACTATCTCTATTTTCTGTTATCTATGTAAGTACTAAGACCGTTATCACGTAGCTTCAAGAATCGGCATCGTTAAATTTAAACGATCACAAAAGCAATATTGGTGACCTTTGTTGAATTGAAATGCGGAGTTAAAGGTTTGGCCAAAAACAACGCGCATCGGCAGTGAGGCGCGACAGGAACATTCAAAGCGGCTTCTTGAAGTACTTTATCAAGCACGTCACACAAGGAAGCGTGACTGCAGCATTTAAATGTAGACTTCCGTGTGGTGTGGACTATGGCCTAAGCGACTGACACGTGCTACGGACGCGCCGCGGCTGACCCGACACTGGTGACAGTACAAAATGCTATATGAAAATGTATATATTATACATTGTCATGGTGTTTAGAGCATTAGTGCGTAGACCATGACGCGTCCGTTACATCAGCTGAAACCCATGGAAGTTTACTTTTACTCATTTTCTACAGTGTTATCGCATACAATTTTGTATAGCAACATCTACGAGCCGATTTAGGCTGCGCGTTTTGTCTGCCCAAGGCTTTAAAGTTCGGGAATCCATTCGATTTTAAATCTGGGCTAATCGGGTTTGATCAGTTGGATCGAGGACATACTTTGTAATACTTATGTCAATTGCAGAGATAGATATTATTTGAACTTGATTTGTAACTCTCTTCTGATTCTCTTCAAAAAAACGTATTTAGATCTTTGTTACCTGAGCATTAATTCATCATCATCAGCTCATCGCCGGTTCACAACTGAGCATAGGTCTCTTCGCAGAATGAAAAGGATTTCGCCATAGTCAACCACTCTGGCCAAGTGTGGATCGGCAGACTCCACAACTCTCAGGCATGTAGGTTTCCTCACGATTAGAACGCACATAGCTCCAAAAAGTCCCCAGAATCGAACCCCCGACCCCCACATAAGAGGCTGACGCGGACGTATTCTTCCACTAGGCTATCACCGCACCCCTGGGCATACATAGGCTTATTTCTTTTTTAATAAAACGAAAATAAGTAGGAGGGTATTAATAAAAAAGTTGAATAATTCCTAGGTACACTTTTCATCAAATAACCTCGCAAAAGTTTTGTATAAAAGAACTCGAGGAGTTGCCTATCATTAACAAAATATGCTTAGTTTTATTGTCATCCAAAACTTTCTTTGCTCCTTATTGTTATGTAAGCCAGCTTATGTATATAGAGTTTCTAACTACAAGTAACATCTTATAGCGACAAGATAAATTTGAAAACTAAAACCCGACTGCGATCGTCTTATTAACGCTATATTAATAATATAAATATTATATAGTGAAATTGTTTTTCTGTCGCTTGGTTTATTTGAATGTTGATGTACATTTAAGTGTATATTTATGAACTCAGAATTTTCTCCTCTTTCATTTGACATCCCACTCAATACAATAGCAAAAAAAAATTTGGACACCCCCACTTTTTTTCATGTAACATCCGTTAGGCCAATTTTTTCGTATAAAATGTAGCCTATGTCACGCGGACCTTTACGAATCGATTGATACCTCATTCATCAAAATCGGCCCAGTAGTTTAGGCGCTACGGTGGAACACACAGAATCTGGATACAAACATACATGCATACATACATACATACACTGCTAAAATCATAATCCTTCCTTTTGGCTTTGCCGCAGTCGGGTAAAAAGAAGGAATGAAAACGCTCAAGAGTCAAGACGTTTATTTTCGGCCTTCCTATCCTTGTTAGTATACAACATCAGACACGTTTATTTTTAGACACTTACCTACATAAGCGCTTGGAAGCCTCATTAAACTTTCACGACAAGTAAAACTTGGGTATCTTTAAAAGGAAAGTAAATATGCATTGTTAAAGCGCAGTCCACCTTGACTGCACGACCTTGCATTTATAAAAAATCTTTTGTTAGAGGATATATTCCTAAGTGAGTGTCGTAATACACATTGAGGCATACGAGCCGTGACTCATTGTTCTCGAACTTTTCCCGAACAAAGTCATGTCTTTATATCTTGGTTGTTGCGACATACAGTGCGTCGTGAATTTTTTTTGAAAGCAGTACACATAATTTATTATTATGATTAAAATGAACGCATTGGACCTCGTCCTCAAGAACTTTCTCTAATTGATAATAATTAATTAAAAAATTCAGTCTTGAATGTAAATCATAATTTTTATTTAGTTATTCTTTTTAATAATGAATTCTAGCCCCATAAACTACCGCTATACATAACACCACATCAATCATTTTATTAGTACAGTCCAAGACCCTATTCAATTTTCAATATTAAGTCAATCATGTTCTTATAAAAACAGCACAAAAGTTCAAATATCACACTAGCTGTATTTGTTACGACGAGCTTAAAAGAAAACTTTATCTTAGGAATCGTGATAGCAACTTACTCGTAATATTCTTTAGCAAAGTTTGTATTGTTAAAAGGAGCTATACATAAAAAATAATAAGCTTGTTCTCTGAAAACAGAACTTACTGTACAATTTGTATTGCAATTAGTGAAAATTATTTCATACGAGTTAAATGAGTAAGTCGAAAAGTCACGTTCACCAAATTAATGACAGTGTTATATATATATTATTTTAATATTTATATTTGCATATTTGGCGAATCTGAATTGTCAATACTAATTAAAGGATGAGTGTGTGGACTAAACGCACTTTGTATTGTTCTATTATAATTTGTGTGGAATTTTAGGACTGTCATTTTAGCTTAATTAACGGTGTTACCACATATTATATTGGACAGACATTGATCGATGTCATCGATCAGCGTGGATTGTTTGATGTGGTAACATGGTTGCTTTAACTGATCGGCGGAGACTAAGGCTCGATTGCGGTAAAATGACAGCCACAGTGTTACTATTGCAATCACGTTTGACTGGATTACACTCCATCGCTATTGTGGGTATCAATGCATTGTTAGCAAGCAATTGCATTGCAAGCAATAATACCACCAATTTAGCTAATTATAAATTTGAAATTGTAGTAATGTCATAATTATAACTGAAATTGTAGCAATGTCAAATAACTTTTGTAATCGACTTTCGGCCGATAAAACAATCAGTTCGACAACGACGAATCGATTCGTCGAAGAGATTCGTCGGCTTTTGCAATCCTTTGTCGATAAAAAACATCACCAAAAAACATTGTCGCGTTGACTGTACTTGGGCTGCAGTAAAATTAACTAAGCCATCTTCAATTTACAAAACGTGACATTGCAACCACGCGATATACTTAGTTTGTTTGAGGTTTCGTTAATCAATTAGTGCTATAGACATCTGAAGAGCCTTAACGAAGAGAGAACTAAATCAAGCACGCGTTCGCTTTAATTAGATCTAAATGTAGTAAAATAAACCTAATTCTACTAATTTTAGTATGTTTGTTTATTCATTTGTCCTTCAATCACGTCGCAATGGAGCAACGGATGAACGTGATTTTTGAGAGATTAATTAATTAGACTTGAATTCGTTGAATTAGTTTTTAAAAATTGAAATTTATGCAGACGAAGTTGCACAAATATGTATCAACATACATCAACGTGTTTATTTCATGTTGGCCCTTTTAGAACATTAGTCAGCAGTCCAAACGCCACTACTGCCACAATGCTGCTACTGCTACATTTACTTTATCGATCAAAAAGTCGCGAAAAATCGCTTTTTCGCCACTTTTTCATCTTCCAAGCTATTTAAAGTGCGCGAGAGATTTTATGTCGTACTGATTGTGTTGGAACTGTAGTTTAAATGAGAGTAAGGAGTGTATTGAAGTATTTTTTAATCTTTAGATAACAGAAGGAAAAATTTGACAGGTTCACTATACAAAAACTGCCAAAATGACCAATGCATTCAACAAATATTTGGCGATTGAATATTTTTGCGTCTCCTACACTTTTACGGACGTGACTTTTGAACGAACCGTTACAGTTTGTGTGACATTTGGTTTTCAGCTAGTATAGGAAACGTTGCGTTATCGTTCACCAAAGTTTGATGGCAAAGCCCACAGCGAACTGGGGCGGAATGTTACATTTGGAATGAAGCCAGACAAAGCTCTAGCGATTTTTTATTATATAAAAATGTGTTTCCATTACGATTTTTAATGTATTATTCCATTTAAAGTTTGTACATACGCGACGTGCAATGGGGACATACCCAGCCAGTTTTTAGAAGTAGTAATTAATACAAGGAACTGTTTGAAGGTGTTCACATAGGTATACACTGCTGGTTTGCACACCATTATCGTAAGAGTAACGTGTTTTGAACAGCCTTGTATTGCAAATCGTTCAAACATTCAGTGTGACATAGGCCTGATTCGCACGAGAGCTTTTTTAACGCCCGTTAAAAAAGTATCCAAGTATCTGTTCACACGTCAACGTTTTTTTAACGCGCACTTTGTATTTTCAGCGCAACGCCGGGTTTTAACGCAACGCTTTTTTAACGCTCGTGCGAATTAGGGCTTGCTGCCTTGCTACTGACGTTGCACGTTACGTCTTCCCAAGCCTTTACGAAAAATCATAATCTTCTTATGAGTTTAGGACTTAATTTCTGTATCTTAAAATAGTTAAAGAATGACTATTACCTACGCAAAGTGTTATTCTTCCTTAACTTGATGTGACGTTAACCTTTTAATAATAATTGTACCTATACCTACATATTTAGGTTGCGTTTTATATTCAAAGCTTTCAGACGAAACTTTCCTTTGTGCTGGACTAAAGTAGGATTTGAATTTGCTCAACACAAAAAGATACTTATTCAATAACAATAAGTTTTACTGTCATCTTAAAAGTTACCTGTGAAGATTTTTTATTAATTAGAACCCTTAGGCAATATTTATGTAATGCAAAAAGCATAATAGAAATTGGCTAAGCAGTTTCCAGAGAAAAATGCTGACAAATATATATAAAGTTACCCACACAACGTCCCACAGAACGTCTTCATTCCGTCGAAGGTATAAGTAAACTTAATCTTCAAATAGGTAATTCAATAGCACAATTCCAAAGCGGTTTCAACAATGGGTTTCAATTACTAAACGTAGATAAATACTAGTAGGAACACGTCGGGAACTAACCTAGTTTTAACAAAGGCTGTCTTCTTCAATGTTCCGGTATAAAGCACTTGATGTTACGTAATACTTAATAGTCAGACCACCCCTTAACAGGGCTCTCTCCGTCACTCGCTTCACACAATCGTAGTTTCAATTTCATTTGAATATTAAGCAACCAAAGTTCATGAAATTTTGCAGACCCCTCTTAAGCAAACCGTGAGCTTACTAACTAAAATTTCAGTTCAAATGTAGTGCGATAAATCTTTAAATTAATATGCACTTAAATAGATTTATAAAAACGCATTCCTTAAATCCACGTTTATCTGTGTGTTCGCTTACAACTTCAAAACTACGAAGTGAACGCTTAAAACCAGTTATTGACATTATTTATAACATTTCAAAGGTTTGTAACTTTATGCTTAATTCATAAAATAGGTAGGTACTTAAGGTCACCCGTCAAAGCCAGGGTGAGTTCGCTAGTAATAATATTCAGAGCAGCTTTCGCATGCTGTAGGTGAGTAGCAATACCACAACCCCAATGCACTTAGGTTACTCCTCGAGGGAGCCCGCCTTTGGTTTGCTTTGGCCGGTTGGTCAAAGTGAGATCGCAAGAGTTTTAATTCAATGGTGAAAGTGTCTAATGACGTAGGTAATGACGTAGGTAACGGTAATGAAACACATTCGAGACTGAAATTGAAGCCACATTTCCATTATATCCACCTTATATCTTGGTTTCAAAATAAACTGAAAAATACCAATATTAACAATAATAAAGGTTCAGGTTAATCATCCTCGTGAATAATGGGAAAAAAAACTTAATAAAAGAGGAAAATACTCGAACACTGCTTAATAAGGATGCCATTCAAATCAGCAAAACGAAAGAATTTCAATAAACCTTGGCCCTCCTCACGAGACAAAAGTTCTTTGCGCAAACTTTTCAAACTGTCCCCAGAAATTATATTATTTCGACAAATTCTCAGATTCATTTCCACCCAAGAGTCCGGCAGTTTTTGTTTTACTTAGCAAGGCAAAAAGTACTTTGTTAAACTTAGTATAAAAAAGCTTTCTTTCAAAAGTGCAAAGTAAACTAAATTACAAAGTTAGTGGCGATATTAGGGCCCGATATCCACTTAAGTGGAGTGAAGTGATGTTTATAACGTGATACCTTTTTCACTTGATCTAGTAATAATATGATTAGCCTGCTAAACATAACTCCATCCATCTCCACTTTGGTGGACACGTCTCACTCGTAACATTGGACGTAGACAAATTCAGATTTGGATTTTGTTTCTTACTTTTAAGAACAACTACCTACATTGTTAAATGCAAAATAAGAACCAAAAATACCACTTGTATTTAAAAACGCGGAAATTGATGTTATACTGCTGTGAAATAATATTAATATACAACTTTACAACTCTGTTATTGCTTGGCTTGCTGAGTGCTTGGCGTAGATCTCTTTTTACATCAAATAATTTTCTTACTTCTTTTTCTATTTTCTTTAATTTTGCTTCGCTTTCTTATTTCTTTTCTAATTTCCTAAGACGGTAAATTTTAGTCGAAAGATTTCCGGAGTCAATATATTGAACGTGACTTTTCAACCACTCTCCGACTTCCGTACATGTGAGATTTGATTTTCAGTAAGTGTTATAAGGAATGTCCTACGAGCGTTCGCCAAAGCTCTGCGGGAATAAAGTGTAGAGAATTGGGTCGAGGTGGCTTTGTACATTTGGAACAAAGCCAGCCAAAGCCATAGAGATTTGTTTATTTTTTTCCGCGAAAATATGACCATTACTCCCGATAGTTTGCTATACAATTTAACCAATTGATGTGAACCGTTAGGAATTGTGGGAACGATACTTTATTATTATTTTTGTATAAAATACGCTAGCGTATTATTTAAAGTATTACTAGATAATAACCGTGACTACATCCGCATAAGTTTCAGTTTTTCAAAAATCTGTGGGATTTTCCGAAAAATAACCTATATTGTTTTCTGGTATGTACCTTTGAACCAAATAAAGGATGGCGTGACGTCTTTGGTGGGGATTTAGGCTTTTTAAAAATCGTAGGAAACGTAGGAACTCCTTATTGTCAACATAGGACAGTCTATGGCCACGATTTAACCTGTAAGTTTTACTCACGTAAGTAGTTTACCTAATTAATGAACTATATTTGACAGCTTTTCCATGGTAAATGTACCTACTTCCAAAAGTGTCTACATTAGTGTCGTAAGTTAAGTCTTAAGTAAAGTGTCGTATCACTATAAGTCAAAGTGCACTCTATAGATTTCAGCGTAAGTTGCTAGGCGTACCGTACCTATCTATCTATGTCGCTGAGTCATTTGTCGAAACAGACAGAACGATTATTATTTCTTGAATTGGTGGTTAATAACAGCTATAATAGTTAGGCAGGTAATTCAATCGCCCACGCATACTCACTTGCGTGGAAAATTAATCACTCTGATGGACAGTGTGTTCGTAAAAAATTCAGATAGTAAATAGCAGGTACAGCGGTAGTACACGGGAAGCGCGGATGAATTTCCCAAGGGTTAAATTACATTATCTTATGTTTACCGTCTACGTAATAGAGATGGACCATTTAACAGGTAGCATGTGAAAAATCACGTTTTTTTTTAAATTTGTAGACTAGCACATAGCTGCAATCAAATCTGCTGGCAAGTGGTGATGCAGCTTAAGATGGAGCGCGCTTGCCTAGAAGATGCATATTATTCACTCTTGAGATTGAAGGTACTCATAATTATTAAAATTAAAAGAAAATTAATGCTGGAAGGGCATTCCATATTCTAGCGGTTTGAACTAGAAATGAGGAGGCAAATCGCTTTGTACGTAACCGTGGAATTTCGATTACGTACGGGTATATATACGAGGTACAAAGGTGAAGGAATAACCAAGTCAGAAAGTTCTTGGTCACACTCTCCTAATACATGCCAAGACAAGCATTTTCATGTAATACTTGCTACCTTATTTACAGTAGACTGTTATTTTTTCAAATTTCATGGTGATCGACCCGAGCTAAGATACTAAAAAGAGTGTGCGAGTGAGAACACTCACATACATATAATATTATCTGTGGTTAGAAAGACAAATGTCACTATTGTATTGTGCGAAAATTGAAAAATAACTCTGTGTGAAAAACCACCTGAGAAATCAGTATGAAGAACAAAATATATTCACGATATAAAAATAATTTAAAAGTAGCATGTAGCATTAGTGACCATCTCTACTACAATATGTAGTGACTGGGCAAAGGAACCTGCCTCGATTTGATGGTGATATATGACTTTGATGTCGTATTCATGCCTACTCAGTGTATTCTCTTGGCTAAGAACTCATTGTTTCGAAATAATATCAACTACGGTTTACAAAAACTATTAACTGAATTCTAATACCTATACCCCTAGATTTGCGATTCTGTGCATTGCTGAAGCAGTTTGATGGTAAATTCTAAGATATACCATAGTTCGCGCTTTTACAGTAACATATTATTAATAAGTAAAAAAAAAACTGTCAAATGCGAGTCAGAATCGTACACTAAGGAATCCGTAATATCATACAAGATAATATTGTACTTTTTAGTTTTTTTTTTTAATTTGCATTCTGTTTTTAACCCCCGACCCAAAAAGAGGGGTGTTATAAGTTTGACGTGTGTATCTGTGTATCTGTTTGTGGCATCGTAGCTCCGAACTAATGAACCGATTTTAGTTTAGTTTCTTTTGTTTGAAAGGTGGCTTGATCAATAGTGTTCTTAGCTCTAATCCAAGAAAATTGATTCAGCTGTTTGAAAGTTATCAGATCTTTTCTAGTTACTGTAACCCTCACTTGTCGGGGGTGATATAAATTTTTAATTTATACTTGTGACATTTTTATCATACTTGTTAAGGCAGCAATAGAAAAAAATAAACTCTTTGTGAAAATTATGACTATTTCAACTCTCTACCTATTACGGTTCATGAGATACAGCCCGCTGACAGATGGACGGACAGACGAACGGATAGCGGAGGCTTAGTAATTAGGGTCCCATTAACACCTTTCGGGTACGAAACCTTAAAAAGAACTTTAACTGAAAAGTCTCATTAAGTTTCTGAGTTTATCTTTAAACCGCAATCAATGTAACTTTCGGGTTTCTTGTCGTAAACACAAAACGCCGTATGTAGCATTTACACTGATCGTAAACCCTGTGAGTGTGTTTGAAACTCGTTTAAAGTTACCGTAGTACGAAACGTAAATAGGTCTACGCAATACAATTAAACATTTAGGCAACAGTTAATTTTATGACCGCCCAAATGTTTAACATCAAGGAAATTATTCGTAATATTATGACTGTTATTATTTAGGTTGTTTTGTTTCTTATTTTCTTATGACATGCAATAGCAGAAAACGCAATCACATTTTTATGTTGGAATCGTTTCCTTCAATATAATCATCTTTTTGTCAAAAATAATAGTGCAACATCTCTGCTAGATAAAAATCATTTAAAAAATTAATAAACAACTATCGCTCGACTTGCTCGAGTGGATTTAAGTTTTTTAACATGCCATTGACATTTTGTCAAAATCCTTTCTTGACGCCAACTACATAATAAAAAGAACCTACATGCAAATCTTTAAGCTTAAGCTTCTAAACCTTTGGATCTAGAAGCTCTTTAAGGTTTTAGTTTTACATGGATGACAGTCAATATATATAAATATAAATATAGATTACGCGAATGATTAACGCAAAAAAAAATTAGGTCACAAAAGTATTTTTGTATCCTTTTACTTTTAAGAGGGCTCTCTCCGTCACTCGTTTCATACCATTTCATACAATCGTAGTTCCAATTTCATTTGAATACTAAGCAACCAAAGTCCATGATGCAGACATATTCTAGAAATTAATATCTATGTCTGTGGTTTTCCAGATTTCTGTTAAAATATTCGGTTTCAAAGTTACGCGGTCTTAAAATTTTCATACAAATCTTTGAGCCCCTGTAATTTTAAAACTACATATTTTTAGAAAAATCTAAAACACCACAGACACAGATATTAGTTTCTAGAATATGTCTGCAAAATTTCATGGACTTTGGTTGCTTAATATTCAAATGAAATTGGAACTACGATTGTATGAAATGGTATGAAACGAGTGACGGAGAGAGCCCTGTTAAAGGACATTTTGTGCAACTACCTACATACAGTTCTTTAGCTGTTAGAAACAAAACTTAAAACCCACCAAGCGATCGAAAGATGTCTACAGAAAAGACCTCCACTCAATACTCGAACTCTTTTCGCAATTGTTAGACAGTCAAAATTTACGGTCGAACTCATAAAGGCTTGGACAAAGATCGCGCGACGGTGACGTATCCAACGTGACTTCTTAAAGTTAGATAACTGTATTAAGCTGCAGTGCGAGTACAGTTCGTCTTCTAGGCACAGTGTACTCACACTGTGTTTAGAAGCCGAATTGATGCCGGTGCATGACATTTACATTTTAATAGCTTTTGCCCGCGATTTGGTACGCAATACTTACCTATTATTCATAGTCTATACTCTATAGCACTCGGGAATAATATAGCTATCTATCTGTGAAAGTATTTTTCGGATCGGATCAGTAGTTTAGAAGATTAGCTCCTATATTCAAACTTATTATTTATTATTATACATAATACTTATGTAAAAGGTACCGTGCCTTTGCTAGTACAGAAAATACAGGCAACTGGTTGACGTCCGGTTGTCATGATGACGTCGCGCGTTGTAACTAACCAAGCCTTTATATACCCTCTGAATGCTGGAAATAGAAAACGATTTACCAGAGTAATTTAAAAGGTCTTGGAGCGCCGTATTTTCTTTTTTCTTGTCGATGAAACTGTTTGGTTAACATTCCTACCTACTTTGTGACGTTGTCGAAGTATTCTTTTCATTGTTGGGAAAACTAGGAAGTCAACACAATGCTCAATGCACTGTTTTCCATGGTAAAAAAATTGCTACCTGATTCATGTTAATCTGCCAAATTACATGTCACAGCTGAAAGCCGAAGTGCGGTTGCACCTAGTTTTAACCGGCTATAACTAGGTACGGCCCTTTGCGGTGAGGAATCCTAATCAGTTTGCATAGGTAGGTATAAACCTCTATGAAATATCAAAATCCACTTCGAAGTTTAGAAGATATACAGAAACGAAAGCACATAAACAAACGCAGTACAAAACAACAGTAGCTTTGTTTTACTAACCCCCGACCCAAAAAGAGGAGTGTTATAAGTTTGACGTGTTTATCTGTGTATCTGTCTGTGGCATCGTAGCTCCTAAACTAATAAACCGATTTTAATTTAGTTTTTTTTTGTGTGAAAGGTGGCTTGATCGAGAGTGTTCTTAGCTATAATCCAAGAAAATCGGTTCAGCCGTTTGAAAGTTATCAGCTATTTTCTAGTTATTACTGTAACCTTCACTTGGCGGGGGTGTTATAAATATTTAATTTACACTTGAACTATTTCGAGAAGTGAAAAGATAATAATAATATGCTTTCAATTTTCAAGCCTAGGCATCTTAATTAAAACTTGATTTGACCTACATTTAACTTTATAACGATCACTTTACTTAGGCATACATATTATATTGCTATCGTGTCATTGAATTGATAATTTGATTATGTTTTTATGAATGATGATAAATAAATAAAACGTTTATTTCCCCAGCCATCTTGTTACATGGTAATGGTTGATCTCGAACAATTTGCGTTATTTTTTTCTTTATTGAAACAAAAATATTACAATAAAACTTAAAGCTAGCCTTATCTAATTACTATACAAATCATGCCCGCGTGGAATGATGCCAAGAATACTGGCTGCATTTCCGCGTTGGACAGCCAGGCTGATCCGTTGCGCAAAAAATGAGCCAGCCCTTCTGTCACCCGATGAGGCTATTAAACGCGGTGAAATGTCTCGTAAATTTTTTTTTTGCACTAAGACTTCTACGTGAATAATATAATATTAATGCAATACTTACGCCAGTAAGACTACGTTCTTATTGGCGTAAGTATTGTACAATTTTAACATGTTGCAAGATCAAGTAATGGCCATCCTTGCTAGATTTTTAGATCTGTGTTAAGGATAACCAGCCCTCTCCCTCCGTAAAAAATTAAATTCATAAGTGCACAAGCATATAGGTATCAGTTATATCACAAAGTTGTTTTGTTCTTTAACATATTTTAACTTTTAATATTTTTATACCCGTATTATAATTCAAACACATTTTGAATATCATCATCCATAAGTAAAGTTAGATACACGTATTCTGTTTCTGGAACTATAGTAATTATAACTAAAGAACCCTAGAGATATGCGAGCAGTATTTTCTGAAAAATTGTTAAAACTTTATAATTAATTAGGTAGGTACATCTTTATTGAGAACTGGGAGTTTCGGACGGGTAGAGTTAAATTAGAAGTTAAAAGTTATGAGCGATATAGATAGACACGAGTAGCAACTATGTACCTATTAGTATTTGAGATTTGGTTATTGTTTATATTTTAAAATAGGTTGTTGTTTTTATTTCAGATTTATTTCAACAAAAGTGACCCCGGAAACACTAACAATGCCAAGAATAACCATTCCTGATAAAAGTTGGCCACAAACACGACCATAACTTTCATAAACAACAACAGTAAAAATGAGATGAAGGTGGCAAAGTCTCTATATTTTGCTGTTATTGCACTACAATAACCGCTTTTGCAACAAGCTTATAGCTTAGGTACATAAACAGTGAAGTTTACACGCCTCAAGCGATGAACGTTCATTGTTTCATAGTTCTTAATTCAATCTGCTGACTTATGGAAGGTGGGTTTAGACAAAATGAGTGATTGCTCATTCTATACCCATCGCATAGCATTCTTTCGTTATTTTATTCAATTAGCACAAACGCAATGTCGCTTGTCGGTCGGTCTTTGTCGCATGTTCTTTACAGAGTATGCTCAAGAACTTCAACCCAGATAAGTAATAGACATACAGACAGACAAATATTATTTTTGTAAGTAATTAATCCTTACCTTCTGGTTTTCGTGTTACCAATATAGGCAAAGTGGTTGACTTTCGCTAGTTAGCAATTAAAGTTTGAAACTTGTATGTTAATATAATGTCCACAACTTGGTCTTAGTTGAATACGCATACTTATGGAAACTACGAACATAGTTTTAACAAAAGCCGTCTTCGCTCGTGTCTCTGTACACACATTCCATAATCACTACCCCATATTATAATTGCGAAAGTGTGTTTGTTTGTTGGTTTATTGGGTTGTTGGTTTGTCCTTCAATCACGTCGCAACGGCGGAACGGATCAACGTGATTTTTTGCATGGTCATACTTGAAGACCTGGAGAGTGGCATAGGCTACTTTATATCTCAGAAAATCGAAGAGTTCCCACAGGATTTTATCTTACTAAATCGACGCAGCCGAAGTCATGGTCATCAGCAAGTTTATAAATGTTCGCTACTAGCCAGAGAGTATAATATTACTAGAGGCACAAAATAGACCTATTCTGACTGGCTGTACAAAGATTCCTATCACGCTTTTTGTCAGTCAATTAATTGGTCCAGGATCAGACGCTATCTTTATTATAATATAACGCAACTCTTCTGGTAAAATGTAACCGGTAACGAGAGTACCAACAACTGATAAATATAATGTAAGTTTTAATTACTTAAAAATATTTATAAATTCCAAGCTCATGTTTAAATGGCACTTTTTTGACGCCAAAAGTTTTAAAATATTGCTCCTCCATAGATAACAATAATGGATATAGGGATCTCGATTATAGTATTTCGACAGTACTAAGGCCGGCAAGCCCTATCAGAAAACCTCATGTTAATTGAATTTCCACTTCCAGTAATTGACTTTAGATGCATGAAAGCATGAAAGCGATGTATAAGGTCCCAATTTCAGTATGACTATCATGTATTAATGTACACGTCCAAAATCAAATATGGGAAATACAATATGTACATAAGAAAAATATAACTGTACTTTTGACCGTTTAAAACTAATAGAAACAAGATAAAATCGAAATATGACTTATCTAAAAATACTACCACGAACTAAAGGCTTATATTTATGTAAAAGGTTATAATTATTATGAATATTAAATTTATTATTTTGTATATTCTTGTGTACCTTAGCAATTATATTAATAGGAACGATAAATCGATAAATACATACATAATATTATTAGGTATAGACCGCAATTTACACGTATCATAATCCTCCTGTAGTCAAATAAAATTAGACTGACACAAAATAATTGTTAAATTAATTTTCAAAAAGCATTGAAAAATAACAATACAAATATTGTTTTCACAATAGAAAAAATGGTATTGTTCTAATTCGAAACAGAATTCATAAAATAATACACGTGCCGAAGGCTTGATTTTTAATAGACTTTTATAATAATATCTAGTGCGCTGTGATGGAACATAACAAAAGCCTGCTCTCATGTCCCAGCCTCATACATAATGTATGGTATAAAGGGTCGAGCTC
The DNA here is from genome assembly GCF_905333055.1 of Maniola jurtina. Taxonomy (NCBI): domain Eukaryota; kingdom Metazoa; phylum Arthropoda; class Insecta; order Lepidoptera; family Nymphalidae; genus Maniola; species Maniola jurtina. The sequence continues at coordinate 5,666,666 of NC_060046.1, read as the reverse complement.
TATGTGAAAACCACGTGTTAAATTATAATTGAATTGCTAGTTGTAATTAAAATTAATGTACCCGTAGACAGAGAGATGATAATCTGTGTATGTAAAAAGAAATTAAAAATGGTTCTTTTAGAGGTAGCAAACGTATTTTATTTAGCGGCGACATTTTGGCCGTAGAGTTGTTGTGTCACGTTTGTAAGAACAGCTGTAAATTACAAAATTACAAAGATATAACCTTCGAACTAATAAATCATTAGTATAAATTAGTATTCTATTTTATTTTTAGGGTTCCGTACCTCAAAAGGAAAAACGGAACCCTTATAGGATCACCTGTCTTTTTCACTTTTTCTGATGAAGCTCTGATTTCACTATGTGGCGAGGATTGTCGCCAGCGGATGCTAGGAAGACCAAAAGAACGCTATGCAAATATTGTTTTCTGAAGAAATCTCTTTTTATAGTTATAGTTATTCCTATATGTATATTGTATAGGGCTCGTATAGTTTATTTGTTTATGTGCCTATATTTTTGGAAAATGTGTTGAACTTTTATGAAATGGTAAAAACTGCTTATTGCCACTTTGGCTTTCATCTATAACAAAAATCGGACAGCAGTACATTAATCATCGTAGATCGTCCATCTTCCAGTGAAATTCCCGTGTCGAGAAAACAATTGTTCCATTTCAAATCACCAATAACAGAGACACAGACAATGAATCGGCAAGGTAAAGATCAAAAGCGGCTTAAACAACACAAACAAGCCTCAAAGGTTTCAATTTTCGCTGCAGGCTTTGTTACTCTGCTGCCGCACTATCAACGTAACCGAGTGTCGTAAACATGGAATGCCGTGTGTGGCAATTACTTCAATCGTAAACCTTAGGGCCAAGACACACGACCGATGTCTTCTACACGAGCAGATCATGCGCGTTTATGTAATCAGGGCAGGTCAGGATGCAGTTGCAGCTTTTGCCTATACGTTAAAAATAGGTCCATTCTCAGATTGCCAGTGCTAAACGTGCGTTACCGAAATGTCGTGTGTGGCAATTACTTCAATCGTAAACCTTAGGGTCAAGTCACACGACCGATGCCTTGTACAGCAGATTAGGTATGTGTATTTACGTAATCACGAAAGTAAAAAAACGTAAAAGTCCTTAACGACGCCTAATCTATTTAGTTGACAACGACGATAAAGACGACAACATGTCATCATCGTCTTCGTGTCGAGTCGCTTTTATGTTTCCACCTTTACTCCATTCATAAACTGAAAGCGTGTGTGTTTCAAACTCATTTAAAGTTACGCAGAATGAGGCTTAAATAGGCCTACGAAGGGAAATTGAGCAATTAGACAGCGTTTAGTAGATCTTCTACTTTATGATTTAGGTTCTCAAATGCTTCAATACCTACCAAGTTTTTGATACAAATCATGTACAAGTACGTATTTAAATTAATGAAATCTTCATGTTACATGGCATTTTGATATCTCTGAAGCCGAAGTACAATCACAAAGATTGTGCTTTGTTAATTACTAGCTATTGTTTCCTAGTGGTTAAAATACTATTTGACATCCTATTTGACAGTTGTCCTCCTATTTGACAGGTGACACTTGAGCAATTTACTCCAAAATCCATAAATTTTGCATATTCTAACTGATCACTAATTTGATGTCCATAAAAATCGGCTGTTGCGGTACCTTAGCTATAAAATTAATCATGTTGATCTACGCTCTGCATACCATGTAGGTATGAGAAAACGTTGCAAACCCCAAACGTGATGTTTTCAAAAAGGAAATGTCAGATACTTTTCCTAACAATGCCACTAAAACAGTCTTGTAACATTTTTGCCGCATAGTTTTCAGCGACCGTAAAATTTTGTATAATGGCTTTGCACGACCCAAAAAGCAGTATTCGGAAGTTCGGGACTGCTATTGAAGCGCAAAATGGTAAAAGTTAAAACTTTTCCGAAAATATTCCATTCTCAATATCCAATCCGAACTAATCGCATTGGGATTGCTGAATTGAGGGCACATTTTATTATACTTACGTCGTGTGCACTCGAGTGAACTTTTTCAATGCTTGAATTTATAGAAAATTGGGATACCTAGTTGAATAAAAAACGCTAGAAATGTCGTGTTGCTCATTTACTTAACTTTTCTTTTTTTAAATCGTACGGTTGTGTTTGATAATTATCTCATATAACTAATAGACTTGAAGATCCTGTGTAAAATAAAAGGAACATAGACAAGTTGATAATATTGTACAATAAGTTAAATGTATTTTTTTTGGACTTCGTCTGTGTTGGTGTTAGTTGGCGGGCGTGCTCTGCCTTTTTGGAGTGTTTTTATTGTTAAAACTGACTGGAAAGTGCTCTAAAGGGGTGCCGTGCGTATGTCGGCGAGTGCCGGCACAGACGGGGTCCATACTTGTATATTTTAACTAACTTGTTACAAATAACTACAAACTTGACATTGGCTAATCTTTGTAAAGCCAGAAGAGAGAGAGAAAAAAAAATGTACTTTTTTAATTTAGTAACAAAGGTTGAAAATCACTGAGGAACATGAAATGTATAAATTCAACTGTGCCGTATGCTAGATGACTTGTGGGCAAAACCTGCTTCTTTTTGGGCAAAACAGAATCATCAACGCCGAGGCGATAATGGCGTGGTTAAATAGCTAAAAAAGTTGGCTCGAAGAAGCACAGAATAGGCGGTTTCGGGGAAAGGCTAAATCGTGAGACAGTGAATTAGATCGAATAAGACAACTATCCTGCCACTTACCAGAAGTTCCAGTACTCACCTTTAATCTCCATAAGGCTCTTGTCCATTTCACTTTAGAAAAGTATTCTTGAAAACAAAGAGAAAACCTTATACATTATATCTCTTTATGGGGTAAATAATATAAAGGATGGTCAAATAATTAATTAATTGTCTCTATTTTGAGATACAGAGTTCTTTTCTCGTTACCCATTGTTCACAATGAAACAGGAAGGACTTATTAGGCGTTATCGATTTCCCGAATGTGACCTTTGGGCCGCTCGTTTCCGTTTTTCTGTTGGATTGGGTTTTAAGTTAGGGCAACTCTACACAATATGATAAGTGCTAATTATATTGGTGATCGGAGATTTTATTGCATTTCTGAATTCGATATTGCAATTGAATTCTATTGAGGTACTGTGTATTAATTGATCGTTCAGAAACTGCATGTATCATTCCACAACAACGACCTCTATGCACTCATTCATTCCAAGGAAAAAATTTTGGGGACTGCATACTTGAAATTCTGTGTCTTATTAATTTGCAGCTTTATAGAATACAATTTCAGTTTGAAATAGCCCTCCTAATCAACACGATCAAGTACAAAAAGTATGCACGCAAGGACACGCATATTTTGATCGCTATTTGAGTTTTAGTGAGGATCTGGAGTTAGTCATAAATATTCGTAGTACTCGTAAATATTACACTCTAAGATACAACTCACTAATGGCCAAAATTAATACTCAATCTATCTTTAACTTGTCGATAAGTTACTTAACAACGATGTTATTTGCCAAAAAGACTTTTGACGAATAACAACGTTGCTAAGTGACTTATCGATAGATTGCAGATAGATTGATTTTAATTTTGGCCGAAAAACGCCATGTAGCATCGAAGTAATCGCTAAACCGTGCGATTTTGATTTTCCGATCCAAAACAGCAGCCAAATCGCTAATCGCCGATGCCAAAAGTATTGTGTATCTTTGACTCTAAATATCCATGTCTTGTGAACGTTTGTCGGGGCTCGATTCGAATAAAGTATAGAAAAGCGGGTCGATGTGAATTGGTACATTTGGAACAAAGCCAACAAAAGCAGCGGCCATTTAGTTGTTTTAGGGTTCCATAGTGAAACAAAGAATCCTAATAGTTCCGTCCAATCCATCTGTCTATCCGTCTGTGTATCACAGCCATTTTTAAAACAAATTTGCTCTAGTATCGACTATAACTCACAAATTAGTCAATACTAGAGCTAATTTCTTAAACTGGACCCTTTCAAGTAAAGATTTTTATATAAACCTGTGACGATGATACTGCCATTGACGCAATTAAAATGCCATAAGCCTACGTTGTCATATTAGTTTACAAATTGCGATGTCTTGAATCAACTGCATAAACTTTCTAGACACTTGTATCTACGGCAAAAATATTTTTGTTCTATACAAAAAAGAGGAACGCCAAAAATCTGCGTGTTTACATTTTACAAAAGCTCGTTCACGGCCAGGTAAAGCAAACGTTCCCAATACAACCACTCATCGTTCAAAGCTTTCAATTTTAACTGGTTTTCGGCTGAACAATGTGTAGGGTAAATTGTTCCGCCAAAGTACCATTTTGCAAGGGATGAGATTCAGTGTTCACTAGAAACAAAATGCAAAACTTACTTTTAAGCTTATTTTGGCAAGTCACTTGCATTGTGTCAATATCCAAGCTTGTCATTTGATCGAAAAACCCCACCTGTTACCTTTCTCCATATTGGAATTCCGTTTTGTGTCACTTTACAATATTACAAACAAGTGTAAATTAAAAATTTATAACACCCCCGACGATCCAAAGTATTTGAGTTTTCCAAAACATCATTTTCAAATAAATAATTATGTATTTAGGCAACGTCCATCTTGACAGCTTGACATTTGTCTATTGACATAATATTATTATGAACCTAACGGTTATCTAACCTTCTTTTCTACAAGAAAACTATAAAAGAGCTGATAACTCTTAAATGGCTGAACCAATTTTTTTAGATTATAGCTAAGAACACTCTCGATCAAGCCACCTTTCAAACAAAAAAAACTAAATTAAAATCGGTTCATTCGTTTAGGCGCTACGATGCCACAAACAGATACACAGACACACAGATACACAGATACACACGTCAAACTTATAACACCCCTCTTTTTGGGTCGGGGGTTAATAAACATTAAAAAAAAATATTTCTTAGCGCTCAAATATTATAAAGATAGATATAGATCTACCGGCTCCCAATCTGCGCCGCCTCGCCTCGTGTGGTTCAATACTACGCTCGCTAGTACTAAGTATACTCGGAGTTGTTGTAGTGAGCGTCATGTCCAAAGAAGTCCATATGAAGAATACTAACCGCACAAGACGACGCGGGCTGGTCGGGTGCCAGGTGGTTCTAATGAGCTATGACCTTAAATGTCTAGAGTAAAAAGTAGCGAAATGGTACATTATTTCCTTTTATTCATAACGTCTTTTGCCACTTTATCATTTCTGTCACTACCAAAATGGTTTGGTTAGAATTTTTTTGGAAAGTTAGAATTTTGTTAGAATAATATAATTATTTCACGTAAATTCTGAAATAAGTAAAGTTTGCTTATCTTAATTGAGTCACAAAACACTCCATCACCTATCCAATTATGTCAACGTCACAGTGCGCTGGAACTTTATTTACGTAATTAATTACAAAGTTATTAAGAGAGTTATCGAATAAAAGTAATCACATGAAATAGCCTTCACTAGGTATTACATCCCGAGGAAATTAAATTAAAAACCAGGCTCCATGTGTGTGCTGAAACCTTTATAATACCTAAACAGCTGGCTATAATTATTTATTACTAGAGGATGCCCGCGACTTCGTCCGCGTGGATTTAGATTTTTATAGATCCCGTTTAACTGTTTAATTTTCCGGGATAAAGAGTTGCCTATTTAGATTACAGGGACGCAAGCTACTTCGGTGCCAAATTTCATACAAATCGGTTAAGTGGATGGGTCTTTAGGAATCCCGCGGGAACTCTATGATTTTCCGGGATAAAAAGTAGCATATGTCCTTCCTCGGGATAATATAAGCTAACCCTGTATCAAATTTCGCCAGAATCGGTTAAACCGTTGGGCCGTGAAAAGGTAGCAGACAGACAGACAGACAGACACACTTTCGCATTTATAATATTAGTATGGACTACAGCTCTCAAAACATGTTAAATAAAACTAAAGCCTATATATTATACAAGTGCGTATGTACCCGCAATGTATAGTGAAGTTTATCTTTTATAGCTTTAACAAGTGTAAATTAAAAATTTATAACACCCCCGACGATCCAAAGTATTTGAGTTTTCCAAAACATCATTTTTAAATAAATAATAATGTATTTAGGCAACGTCCATCTTGACAGCTTGACATTTGTCTATTGACATAATATTAAGAACCTAACGGTTATCTAACCTTCTTTTCTACAAGAAAACTAGAAAAGAGCTGATAACTCTTAAACGGCTGAACCAATTTTTTTAGATTATAGCTAAGAACACTCTCGATCAAGTCACCTTTCAAACAAAAAAAAGTAAATTAAAATCGGTTCATTCGTTTAGGCGCTACGATGCCACAGACAGATACACAGATACACAGACACACAGATACACACGTCAAACTTATAACACCCCTCTTTTTGGGTCGGGGGTTAAAAAAGTATGCAAATTATATATCAATAAACTCATAATTACCAAAAAAGGAAAGATTTATTATCAACATACAGAATCAGGTATAATAATAACAATTAATAACTTAAAAAGTATAATCGGGAAATGTTACCGAAAATCTGTGTTTATTTTAAATATCCATGTGTAAGTGAGGAGGTTGTATTGTTTTAAAAAAACACTGTAATGTACTGTGTATACTATTTTAATGATAGTTACATTTTAGTACTAAAAGATGACTACACAGATTTTCCGGGATAAAAAGTGGCCTATGTCCGTCCCCGGGATATAAGCTAACTCTGTACCTTTCGTCAGAATCAGTTAAACTGTTGGGCCGTGAAAAGGTAGCAGACAGACACTTTCACATCACATCACATCACACTAATATTATAAAGGAGAAAGTTTGTATGTGTGTGTGTGTGTGTGTATGTGTGTGTGTATGTTTGTTACTCCTTCACGCAAAAACTACTAGACTACTACTGGGCTGAAATTTAGAATGAAGATAGATTATACCCTGGATTAGCACATAGGCTACTTTTTATCCCGGAAAATCAAAGAGTTCCCACGAGAATTTCAAAAAACCTACATCCACGCGAAGTTGCGGGTATCGGCTAGTTTATAATAATTTTATTTGTACAAAACAATGAAAATTCTAATATTATTATCTACACGGTATTGTACCGATATGCTACGACGTAGTCCTCTACGTCGTAGCATATAGCTACGTCGTAGAGTTTTGTATTTAGAAACTAGAAAGATGTGTTTGAATAGATATTTTATTGAATAGAAATAGCAAATACGCCTAGGAATAACTACTGTTTAGTTTTACATAGGTAAGTAAGTTGTACTAACTAGTAATATAAGTTTACATAATATTTACATGACATAATTTGTTAATATTATGTTTATTTAAAATGATGCTTTTAAAATTTAAATACAATAAACATTTTCACCTGTTCAGTATTTTAACCGCATTGCAATTGAATTCTCAGTTTTAATTAAATACGTTTAAATAAAGCGGTGCTTTTTGTACAGCCAGCATGATGCTTAAAACGAACTACATAATATTGTGGCGTAAATTAATTGTCTTGTGATAGTCATACGTATAATAATAAATAATATGATTACCATTTTTTTCTTCACTAAACAGTAAAAGTAAAGCTGATTCTAAACTTATTGCAGGGTTATGCTGTATCTCAGTGGCACACTAATTTCGTGAAAATTTCTAATAATTACATGTCAAACTCAAATTTTCTATTCGCTAACGTCAGTTTTTAACCAAGATGACGTCATAGACAATGACTCTCGATCATAGCCATTAATGGGATGGAATAGAAACCGGAAATGCTTTTTCACGTATGTTTTCGTATCGATAGTTTTTAAAACTCTATTCACTAAGCAAAAATGACAGTTTGTAATTAGAAACTTTATTAGGTGGCTACAATCGTTTTAACAACTAGTCGGGACCAGTGTTTTGCGACTCGCCACTATAATCCGTCCGTTTTATAGAGGTAATAATTTTTTAGCAATCTCAACGAATGTAGAGATGTTTTAATTTCGAAGGATTTTTATTAATTACAAATCGGCTGAATTCCGCTCGGTTTTTCAGAAAAATATATTATAGTAAAAAATTGATACCTAGTACCTAGGTACTTACCTATTAGTTTTAAAAAGGTAAGTAATCTATACTAATAAATAAAATTGGAGTGTCTGTCTGTAATTTCGAAATAACTACCTCATATTAAGCTCATATAGTTATTTGAACGATACCAACACTGAATCACACGTTTTTAAAATTTTTGTCTGTCTGTCTGTCTGTCTGTTTGAAAAGGCTAATCTTTGGATCGGTTGAACCGATTTTGACGGGATTTTCACAGACAAGTTGAGGATTGACCAGGGTGTAACATAGGCTACTTTGTTAACCGACTTTCAAAAAGGGAGTTGTGTTTTTCTACCTATGTACACCGAAATCTCCGAGATTTCTGAACCGATTTGAGTAATTTTTTTTTAATCGAAAGAGGAACTTTGTGACATTGTTTCATAAAAAAATTGGATTCCAACTCCTCAATCCTGATGCTGCAGAGGACCTCACCATCACTACTGATGGGATTTAGAAACTGTCGGTTATAAATTTAAATGTTTTTACGTGGTACAGAAACACGTTACATCCCGGGCAATACAAAAGTTCCCACGGGATTTCAGATCCTAAATCCACGTGGGCGAAGCTGCGGGCATCAGCTAGTATAAAGTAAGGTTGGTTCGTCGGAGTTAAATTATTGTTATTTTGTAAGCAAGTAGGTACTATATTTTGTGGTTATGTTAATGTTGTAGATAATAATTAAAAAAAAATATGGCTCGTGCCGTATTGATGGGGCATGCTGAAGAGCAGCGCCAACAAACGGCGCTACGGGTCCACAGGCGCAGGCTGCGCGATATGTATAACCCAATGGAGCTGCCAGAAACAGAGTTCATTGCGAACTTTCGTTTGAGCAGGGCTGGCTACCAGCAGGTGTTAGAGGAACTCAGGCCTCACCTCCTCTATCGACCCATCGCAAGAGTTCGAATTGGCGCACAGAGACTTTTCTTTTTGGAGGCATCGAAATAGACAAAATATGCTTCATGATTTCGTTCAAATTGTGTGCTGAAGGAATAATTAGGTAGGTACACAATAAAAGCATTCAAGAATACTGTAATTCTATAGTCATTCTATAGTCATAATTCAAAGTTAGGTACTACAAAACACTAATCTATGCAAAACACAAAACCGTTTAAATTCAAGTCAAAGTTCAAACTGATGTAACAAAAACTCTTTGTATATTTTTTAATGTCAATAATAATAAATAAAATAAAATAAATAAATAAATGTAATGTCAATGTCAAATGTCCATAGATAATAATTAAAAACTAGTCGAAGTCGAACAATTTAAAAAGTCTTACATTTCTACTACCCTACCTGTCAGGCAGAGATATTTAATTTGGCCATATAAAGTCGATAAAATACGCTACTATGTTAATGTTGGCCAACTGCCAAGTGTTAGATACTCGTAATTAGTTAGCCACGCATTCGATACGGAATAGAAAAACACGTGACCTAAATTTCATGGATTTCTAACTGGACTCAATGTCTAACGAAAACTTTCAAAGATACAGAATAGCCCTGCTGGCTACACTGAAATGTGGCACTACTTGACGCGTTAAGAGGGGTCTCTCCGTCACTCGCTTCATACAAACGTAGTTCCAATTTCATTTGAATATTAAGCAACCAAAGTCCGTGAAATTTTGCAGACATGTTCTAGAAACTAATATCTATGTCTGTGGTTTTCCAGATTTCTGTTAAAATATTCGGTTTCAAAGTTACGCAGTCTTAAAAATTTACATACAAATCTTTGAGCCCCTGTAATTTTAAAACTACATATTTTTACAAAAATCTAAAACACCACAGACACAGATATTAGTTTCTAGAATATGTCTGCAAAATTTCATGGACTTTGGTTGCTTAATATTCAAATGAAATTAGAACTACGATTGTATGAAGTGAGTGACGGAGAGAACCCTGTTAACGGTTTCCTAGAAAATCGGTGGCGTTACGTCTAGCGTTCATAGACGTCACTAAAACTAGAAACAAGATGGCGTGGTTTTTTCGAGAGCGATGCAACACAACGTAACGTCAACTAGCGTTACCGTCATTTACGTTTCAATTAGTTTTATGGTGTTGTCCAGTTTCGTTCAGTTCATGCCATGCCAGACTTATGCGATGTCATACATTACAATGCTGTAACATAGATGTTTTCATGACATAGCGTACTTGGCATTCCTACAGTCGCCCTAATACCGCTGTTCTTAATTGTGGGCTGACCTGCAATTATTTTGCTCTGTCGCCCTTAAACCGAGCATATGAAAGGAAATTGCTACGTCAAGGAAAACTCCCCTGTTACAAGGGCGCATTCTGAACCGGCTCCCTAACTGGCCGAAATTAAAGTGTTATGTTATTATTTGTGCAGTTAAATTTTTTTTATTGAATTAGGGAAAACTTCTTTAGGTGCTAAAAGTTAAAGTGAAATTAAAAAGTGTTTTCTTGTACGACGGTACGGAACTATTCGTGTGTGAGTCCAACTCGCACTTGGCTGGTTTTTTTCATTGCGAACTGTCCCCATGTTATTTCTCCGCGCCCTCAAACCTGTGACGTGAAAGGAAATTATTACAAAGGGGAAAACATTTCGTGATGAAGGATGCTCTTTTATTTGTGAATTACATTCAGAATCGACAGACTGGAAGGAACGACATGCAAGGAAACGAGAATTTCAAAAAGTTGTGAATAAAGTGAACCAAAAACTTTTCAAATCTGAAAACTTTGTTTGAAAATTTTTCTTCAGAATTTCAAGTATTGTGAAATTATATGGTTTAAATAATAATTACATACTTTAGTTTTACAGAACTTTTGCAGTTATTGTAACTCTAATACTGCATCTTTGCATTTTGCTGTGCTGGATTTAATTTCCAACTAGGTAGTAGTATTTCTTATATTTTTTATCAAATCACTGCGACGAGTTTTATTCTCACCTACTCAATATTTGAAGAAACTTATAGTGGATCAAAAATATAAGCTATTTTTTGAAAATTATAAATATAGACGTGACTCTACAATAAAAGATTCTCTGACTTTGCGGTAGGATACGAATCATAATTTTACTATACACTTTAATTTCAGCACAATCATACAGCTGTAGTCGCAGGGTTTGTAACTCCCAACTAGTGGTATTTCCTAAATTATAATTACTAATCCAGTCACTAACCTACTCATCTTTTAGTAATAATGTAATGTCGAAAATATAGGCAAGTTATTTCATGAAAATAATAACGACAGAGACGGCTCCACAGTAAAACACTCTCTGACTTTGCCGTAGGGTACAAATCATAATTATACACTTTAATTTCACGGCACTCACATCCCTGCAGTCGCTGCGCTTGGCTGCGCTGACTTTAATTGCAAGCTGCCCCTATATTGTTTCGCTCTGGCGCCCGCCACCTGCGATGTGGAAGGAAATGGGTTCGGCGAGGAAAACTCTCCGGACTGGAGTGTTGCTTTTTTATTTGTAAATACAGAATTGGTAGACTGGAATGGAGACATTTCACCAGTTAAGTATAACTGTAAATGTCCTTAGCGAATATATTTTGAACATTTTTAAAGCTAGGTTTAAAGTGATATCGTGAACTGGTGATAGAAAAAACGGCAGATTTTTTGTGAGATTCTTCTCAGACTAGGACGCCTTCGAAACCTTTATAGCTTTAGTTTTAAGTTAACACCATTACGACAATTATTAACCCCCGACCCAAAAAGAGGGGTGTTATAAGTTTAACGTGTGTATCTGTCTGTGGCATCGTAGCTCCTAAACTAATAAACCGATTTTAATTTAGTTTTTTTGTTTGAAAGGTAGCTTAGCTTGATCGAGAGTGTTCTTAGCTAAATCCAAGAAAATCAGTTCAGCCGTTTGAAAGTTATCAGCTCTTTTCTAGTTACTGTAACCTTCACTTGTCGGGGGTGTTATAAATTTTTAATTTACACTTGTATCTAATAAATTCAACAAATGACATTCAAAATATGTACAATGGTACCCAATTTGAATAAAAGGCTTTGACTTTGAAACAGATACCTTGTCTCCAACGGCGGAATTATGGTATGAGCCGTAGGTCGATTGCTTGTGATCGTAATTCCCCAGGCAGGAACAGATCTCAATCGTGATTCCGTCTTCTGAGTATTAGAGGACCTTTTTAACAAGGCAGCCTTATATACAAAAAACTAATTCTATTCATTGATTTTATAGCTAACGAATCAAAACGATATTTTAACAGTAAAAATCTCTATAGCCTGACATAATTTTTATTGTACCTACTAAAAGTTAGAACTTGTTCACCTAATAAGTATCTAGCAGACCATGCCATCGATGGAAGCTTGCTAAAATTAAAAAGGAGTATGCCATATTCCTTGCAAATTTTTGACCATAGCCATAAATCTTAGCTAGGTATCAGAAATATCTAAGTACTTATCTATAAATGCAAAAGTGTCCGCCTATCTGACAGATTTACACGGCCATCCGTTAATCCTATTTGGACAAAGTATGGTACATAGATGTAGCTTACATCCCAGTAATGGACAATAGGCGACATTAATATGTCCGGAGTCCGGACCGGGTATATAGAACGGAGTTGCAGGCATTGTCTATTTGGTATAGAGATAGATTGCATTCCGTATACGGATATAAGCTACTTTATCCCAGAAAATCGAAGAGTTCCCTTGAGATTTTTAAAACCTAAATTCACGTGAACAAAGTCGCAAGTATCATCTAGTAGACAGTAGACTGAATAAATTATTACGCTTTATAATCAGAACCCATTTTTAAAACTGTGGGTTAACTTGCGTTTAATTGAAAGCTCCTCTTATATCGTTCCACTTTGACGCTCTCAAGTCTCGACCACAAAAGGAAACTACGACCAGTGCCCTGTAGCAAGGGCATTTCATTTCAAAGTAAAGTGATGCTTACAATAAGAGCTAAGAGCGTTAAGACACTGCGATGCTATGGTGACGACGCCGGCTACGTATCCAGACAATTCGTACAAAGAACCAAATGCTTAGTTTGCTTTAGTTCGCTAAACCAGAAAAATCTGTGTGGTGTAACATCGCATGCGACACCACACAGATTTCCTTAGTTTAGCGGATTATAGCAAATTAAGGTTTTGGGTCTTTGTATATCATGAACTTTGGCAAAGAAACGCCTGCTTCTATACAACAAACAATTCGTATTGAAATATATGACAGTTAACCCACTCGGCTACGGGCTGGCAACATTGTGTTCGCTAGTGTTGTTGTTAACTTATTTGACTCATGTGACTACAGTTGGTAGCCAGAGACTAATAGTTGGGCGTCGCGCAGGGGAGGCACCGGCGCACGTTCGTAAGAGTTCCCGGAGCCTCTTAATATGCGCTGAGGATGGCCATCGAGGGGGTTTTAGTGGGTACAAATCCCACATAACCCGATCTCTCCTCAAAGAGGTCGGGTATCTTGTGAAGATTTCCCCCCCGTCAACAAAAAATAAAATAAAAAATGGTAGCCAGAGATGGCCTTAGCTATGTAGCCAGCGACGTCCCCATGGCATCCCAGTGTGTTAGGGCTCTTAGTCAGACTGGAAATTACGTTTCGCGAAAGTGCGTGGGACTGACGTTTGTATATTAAAGAGTATTTTTGTTATTCTTGTTGTAAGAACTGGTTTTGTTTTTTTTAAAAACTGGTAACCAACCTTTTATACAAAAAACCGGTCAAGTGCGAGTTGGACTCGCATACGAAGGGTTCCGTATTCCGTAATGTTTGAAGTTTGAACCAGACCGTTGTCTTACGTCCTTACGCCATTAAACTACCAACAGAGTGAGCTAGAGAGGATACTCTCGGTTTGATCGTGAATTGACGATCTGTCAAATATCAGGCCAACCTATCCAGGATGATATGAAATCAAAGAAACCTAGTCGTTTCATAGCCTATCTAGAGTCAAAATATAGGTAACATTCGACGCTTACTAGTATAGGCAAGCCTCATGTTTTGTTGCAAGATCCCTAACTATCATGCACTGTACTATCGACGACAGCATAACTCGTTGATTACCTCAAAAATTGTTGACAATTAGATGGATACTCAGCAAACAATAAAAGCCTTATAAATTAGGAATGTTCATTGTAATTGGGCAACCAATAAAACGCTGGAATGCAATTAAACCTCTCGTTTGGCAAAACATGTAATCTAAATGGCCGAAGATTTATTTTTATGATCCCCAAATTCCCTTTGAATGAATTGTTTCGGCCTTGTCGTAGTGCTATTTATCTAAATACATGTGAGCGAGATTTGAAATGGGTCAGTAAGGGCTAGGGAAACTATTTTAGTCTCATTTTTTGCCGCGACTTCGTCCATATAGTGGTGAATTGAACAACCCGTTCCACTCTGTTTGTACATTTACTTTGACTTGATTTTTATGTTAAGTTTTCGTAATAGACGTCAATTATTTAATAACATACTTAAAGGGTAAAGCATATTTTAAAGTAAATCTTGTGCTAGTGGTAATATTTATGAGACATACACAAAAATGTATGAATGTATGCACATGATAATCAATTTATTAGACACCACCTGCAGTCTGTTTTTCCTCAAGGTTGCCTGGTAGAGATGGCTAATTAGCGATAAGGCCGCCTTTTGTATCCTTTTTCTGTCTGTGTTTTTTTTTTGTTCTTTTACTATAATCCTTCTTGTGGTGGTACAAATAACGAGTATACTAATAACCTGTTTAGATTTTTCTTCGAACCAGCCGCGGCGATAGAGTTTCAACTAATATTAGACTAACTTTATTGAACTAATACTAAAATATTGTTCACAGGTATCTTGGATCCGCAAACGGGACCTCCACATCCTCACAGTGGGTGTTCACACGTACAGCAGCGACGCGCGTTTCGCAGCACTTCACACTGACGGCTCGGATGAATGGACGTTGCGGGTCGCCCACGCTCAACCGCGCGACTCCGGCGGTTACGAGTGTCAAGTGTCTACAGAGCCTAAGATCAGTTTATCGTTCTGGCTAACGGTTGTAGGTAAGTTTATTACTTCAACCATAAGATTGATTGCAAAAACCCCTGATGCGCGAACAGGACGTTGCACTGTGAAGACAAAATGTGTGACACTCTAAGGAACGAAATACAACAAGCTCCTAGTATTTATATTGTTATTTTTTTTAACCAATATAAGTGAAATGAAGTGAAAATTGTATTGTACAATACTATAACTACTGGGTATAGATGTTTTCAAAAATCTGCTCAGAACACAGGTTGAGATGTCCATCCACCAAGTGCGATTCTTCCAACGCTGCGTTTTCCGATGCGTAACTGAAATGAATCTTTTTCATATCACACTAATATTATAAAGGCGAAAGTTTGTATGTGTGTGTGTGTGTGTGTGTGTGTGTGTGTGTGTGTGTGTGTGTGTGTGTGTGTGTGTGTGTGTGTGTATGTTTGTTACTCCTTCACGCAAAAACTACTGGACGGATTTGGCTGAAATTTAAAATGGAGATAGGTAATATCCTAGATTAGCACATAGGCTACTTTTTATCCCGGAAAATCAAAGAATTCCCACGGGATTTCAAAAAACCTAAATCCACGCGGGCGAAGTCACGGGCATCGGCTAGTTTTAAATAATTTCAAGGATTTCATATCGAGTGTCGTCATAATATTTGAAATGCACCTCTGACACAATACAAATTCAAAATTAATGGACGAGTAGTAGATGAGTTAAATACTTGACTTATTACATACTTACATTATGAGTTCATTCGTAGGGACGTCAATACAAAATTTTAATTTGAGTGACATTCTATGTTGAAAGCGCCGTTGGTGAAATACATGTTCCAATTCCAAAGTTACAACCGCCTACGAGGGGCATAGTTTCACGTCTCATACTGTATTCAGTGTTTTTCATCCGTGATTTATAAATTAAAATGCAAAGTTGTCACGCAAAAACATAATGATAACAAGCTCAAAAACCATTCAAAATAGGTTCATAATATTTTTATTCAAATCTACTTTTATATTCAATTTTTTACAACATTATAATGAAATGTTATACTCTCCGAGAATAGCAGAATATTATAATCAAATCGATCGTGTATATTCGTACTGTTTCGCTCTTTTGTAGTACTATAGGCTTAGATACGCGTAGGTTTAATTTCAATTCTGCAATTACGAGTGATCACCGACAAATGGACATTCACGGAATCATTCGATTTTTTGTTTAATATGAATTAAATTTTAATCAATTTCAATAAAACTGTATGTCTCGATTGTCATAGTATTATAACTTGGTATCAGTGTACGACAGTCGGGTTCTCTGCTTTTTTAAATTCATATATCTATTTGATTATTACAAGTATGCTTGTTTTGAAGTACTTACCATAATAATACCTAATCATCATCAAAGAAACATTATCTAATAAAAGAAAATTATAAACACCTTGTTATGCCAATTTTACATGCTCTTACCTATCCTATTTAATAACGTACTAAGTGTCTGGCGATTAAACTAAAGAGCCTCGTAAAAGTATACCTAGTAGTAATAAATAACAAGGCGTTCTCAAAAACAGATTAAATCCCTTACATGTGTTGGCTGTCTCGAACTTGCAAGCACAGCTTAAGAACTAAGCTGCGTCGGCAACTTTCAGCTTTCTTAATCATAGGCTTTAGTTGAGGCCGTAAGCGAATGCCTTTGTGGAAAATGTACAAGCGAAAAGCTGCCAGCTAAAACATTTCCTTGATAAAAAGATTACCTACAGATTTTGTTTCTTGATTAAGGGTACTTTTCTAGAAGACAAAAGATTAGAACGTAATATATTTTTCTCAAAGTTGTAGTATAAAAAATATAACAATAATAATATATTCATGTTGTTATACAAGTTTAATTAACTATAACTCGTAAAAAAATTATATTATAAATCCTAAAGTGCCAATAGTATTTTTTCTTTATCCTTCTGTTACTTATTTTTACACGTATACCTGCTACCCATCCGGTTTCAATTTTTGGCACAAAAAAGGAAGGCATAGCCTTAAGTACTTACTAAAATACTGGCACAAGAGGTTTAATAATGAAAAATGCTTTATCTCTCAATATTTTAATTCTTGTAGATCCTCCAAAGATTAGCTTTTTATACAAAGAGAATTTTTAATATTCATTAAAACGCAAATAAATTACAATGAATTTGAATATTACCTATTAGGAATTTGCAATATTTATAATCTCGTTAAGATTATTCCCGGAAAAATGTTCTTATTTGTTATTCTTTTGTTTTCGATGATAAAAAAATATGAATAGGTACTATTTGTAATTTTTTTTGAATTAACCTTGATATCAAAATATTTTTTGTTAGATTCTAGCTGTCGCCCTTGACTTCAACCGCGTGGATTGATGATTTTAAAAAGGTTGTTGTTGGGACTTGCGGGAAATCCCAACATAGTACCAACTTCTAACGTAGTACCATCGACGTACAATAGGCATGTACATGTGATACATGCCGGGTATTAGTTAGTATGTAATAAAATGAATATGGTATAAATTACTGGATATTGGTCGCAACTTCATCTGCTTGGATATATATGTTTATTTAAATCCCGCGGGAACTCTCCGGGATGAAAGTAGTTTAGTATAAGCTATCTCCATTCCCAATTTCAGCCAAACCAGTTAAATCAATGTTGCGTGATTGAATAACAAACATCCAAACTTTCACATAAATAATATTATTAGGATTCAATTAGTAGGTACAATATAAAAAGCATTAAGTCTGATGGAATCTTATTAAGTAGTTTCCTTATAACATTCAGGCAAAAAAGAAGGAAAATGATGTCGATTTAATAAGGATGTTTTGTTCCAGTTTCCAAAGCGGAAATCCTATCAGGGCCGGAGTTGTTTGTACGCGCCGGGTCCGATATTAATCTTACTTGCATAGCCAGACACGCGCCAGATCCTCCGAGGTAATAATATTATTTTCTACTTGAATCTAAGTTCTGGCCTGAGAGCCCAATCATTAACTATTTTGAGTCACTGACCTATCACAGACATTTTTTCAAAAACATTCGAAATTCAATTCGAAAATATTTTCATAAAACATTCAAAATTCAATTATAAAACGTAGTTCCGTTTGTGATTGGTTAGTGACTCAAAATAGTTAATGCCCACTGAGATTTTTGCCTCTATCATTTGTATGGGATCACGTAACAGAGAGAGCGGTATACTAATGTCTTTCCGCGGATTGGGTATAGTTTATCTACTGCCAAACGCGTCGCAAATTATTGTGTGTTCATGAAACGCAACTCAGTACATAATATGTTTAGTACAGATTTTTATCTAGGTATACCTATTAATAAATAATATATAATATCTAGACAGACTCAGTTCTACCGCTTCTAAGCGTCTTCGAGTTGAGACCTGTGTCCTCGCACAAGTTTAATTTGAGAGAACATTTTAATTATTCGTCAAAAATAGTTAAATAATACTTATCTGCTTCTGGAACATGTTCAAACAATGACTTATCAAACTGTAAAGTCCATAACACTGAAAATCTTTACTAAATCAGTACTTAGTACAATTTCATCCAAAAATCAACAGCTATAACTTTTCTTTTCTGATAAAGGCATACAGAAGTTTTATGCGTTGTTCCCACATCAATATATTTATATCAGCACAGTTTTTTATTATTTAATCCAGTGTTACTTTGTCCAGTTTCATCTACTGGTACCGTGGCGCCAACGTGGTGAACTACGCACAGCGCGGTGGCATAAGCGTGGAGACAGAACAGAGGACGCGAACCAGCAGACTTTTGATAGCACGCGCATCACCTCGGGACTCGGGGAACTATACCTGTGCACCTAGTAGTTCTGGTAAGAGTAACCAGTTTTAGCGTTTAAACTATCGTAAGTGATTTCCATTATAAGTTGGTGTAGATTGATTTGTTACGGCTATCTTCACGTATTTAGTTGGCATAAGCTCGTAAACGGTTTCTTGCGTAAAAGAGAGTGCGTTGTTGCACTTCAACTTTTTCTACATTAGGTTTTGGTCTTAGACGTCTGACGTCAAAGACTGTTCGTAATTTCAAGACATTGAATCACGCATAGAACCTCTAACTACATCTATGCATACAGCGTAGCACGTACTCGTAGCTCGTAGCACGTTGGACGCAGATATTAAATATTTTCAATACAAAAATTTGAAAGTATTATATTAAAGTATTATATATTTTTGTAGTGTACTTTTTAATTATTTTTTTATTTTATTTCCATGTCTGATTTGTTTTTTTTCGTCTCATTTAACGAACCGCATGTAGATATAACTAACACAATATTTGTACGCCACTATGGCTAATGTGCTGAAACTTGTAATCATATATATCATCTTTTATACACACATTATGCAAATAAATAAATAACTTTTATGTTAAGTGCCTTAATCTTTCTTTTAAATAAATAAATAAACTAAATGAAAGTTTATAAAATGGTGTGGTTTTAATAAAATAATCAGCTCATAATAATCTTTTTTCCTCAGATTCTGCATCGGTGGTCGTACACGTCGTAAGCGGAGAACGCCCAGCAGCGATGCAAAGCAACGCTATACAAACATCATCAAACTACGCCCTAATATTACTAATAACCCTTAACCTAAGAAAAGAACTAACTGACATCATTCTCCATTCAATAATATCACTATATTCAAATTTCCAAACTAAATTAAAATCTTTATCTAGTTCTACACTCATATCCAGATGACCTGAAAAAGTAATGTTATATGTAAACGCATAAAATGCATGATGTAAACGATAGTAAATAAACTGGGGTATGAAGAAACGAATTACTATAAAATTATGTAATTACCGTCTGATTAAATTAGATAGTAATGCCACAAAATTCTTTAAGTTATAATTTTCGTAGAACCGATTTTTCAATCGCGAAAATATATTTAGCTAGGGAGTAAATTTGATGTAGAATAATATAAATGTACCAAAAAATCAAATTAACTCGTTGTTAAATTTAATTTGGCGATTGAAAAAAAGTTTATCCTAGTTACAGTTCAAGACGAGCGAACATAAATGATGATACATTTTAATCATGAATTAAATATTATGTATATTCAATTAAGACAACATTGTCGGTATAAATTGCTATACCAAAACGTATTTCCCACGGACAAAATAAAATTGAGCCCATACTAAGTGCAATATAAACAACCAAATGTGTCGCAATTTACATTTAAACCAACATATTTAGTTTATCAAATTAAAGTAAACATTTAGTTAACAATAGTTTTAATCATAAATGTAAAATAGGTGTATTGTTTGCATCAGTTTGTTAAGGCCCATATACACGGTAGGCAAGCGTATTGAGCAACGCACTCAGGCAAAAATAAGAACATAGAGCCAAAAATGGATGTTAAAAAGTAATATCGAATTCCTACTGTCATATTTTTTTTTTTCGAATATTTATTTGAACAAAAA
The DNA here is from genome assembly GCF_905333055.1 of Maniola jurtina. Classification (NCBI taxonomy): domain Eukaryota; kingdom Metazoa; phylum Arthropoda; class Insecta; order Lepidoptera; family Nymphalidae; genus Maniola; species Maniola jurtina. The sequence continues at coordinate 5,646,173 of NC_060046.1, read as the reverse complement.
ATTCTAAGACTATCCAATCGCTAAATATTGTATCGCCAGATTATATAGGACATACCTAATATTATTTTAACCAATAACCAATGGTTTAGTAGAGAAGATCTAAAAGCTGTTTTGAGTTTACCTGAATATAAGAAGTCTTTCTATTTCTGTTTCTATAAACAAAGAATCCTGCTTCTTGTACCATGAAACATGAAAACATGAAAGTTTATTAAAATGTGGTATACTGCTGATGTATGCTATGCGGCTCTAAAACAGATCGTCTACTTGAAGCCTAAGTATATTCTGAACACCCATCATAAAAATAATTCTTCTAAAAGTTATGTCAATGTATTTGGTTATTTTTTTTAAACTTCATTCATAATAAAATTACTAACAACTCGGTATTTCTGTTGGTGTTTTTATTAAAGACATGCTAAAAAATTTTGATAAAGCAAATTAATAATTCTAAGCTAAAATTATTTTTCTTCATCAACTTTTAATTAAATTATAATTATACATTCAGAATATTAAGAAGATAAATTCGCTTTGGAATTCCGATAGGTACGAATTTTTTATTCGAGTAGAGCTATCTATCAATCAAGCTCAGAAAAAATTGAAAACTCAGTCAGCAATATTTTATTTATTTGTTTGAAATTCAATATTTAATTTTTTTCGTCAGTAAAAGCTTTAATAAACTATCAGAATATTTTGTTAGTTTGAATTCGGATTTTGGAGATGTTTTATTTAGTTTAAATTGAATTAATTTATAAAAAGTATTTTTGTATGCCTACAAATAATAATATTTTGAGCCAAAAAATGTAAGTATAACTGAAAATTCCATGTATTATTATAATTCGCTAGCTGATACCCCTAATCGATTTCTACTTACACGTCTTCGTACGGACTTCGTCTGTGTTGGTGTTAGCTGGCGGCATCGATGTATACATCGATGCCGCCCTTGGAATGGATGGGCCCTTCGAAGATAAAAAACGCGCTCAAAAGTCAAGAGAAATTGCAAAAGTCTCTTGACTTTGTCAATGACGATGACGTAAGATTCAAGCGTATTTTTGCGGACGGAATTGTATGGGAAAGGCTAATCCATATACATCGATGGCTGGCGGTCGTGCTCTGCCTTTTTTGGAGTGTTTTTTTTTTGTTAAAACTGACTGGAAAGCGCTCTAAGGGGGTGCCGTGCGTATGTCGGCGAGCGCCGGCACAGACGGGGTCCACACTTGTATAGTTTAACTAACTTGTTACAAATAACTACAAACTTGACATTGGCTAATCTTTGTAAAGCCAGACGAGAGAGAAAAAAAAACGTCTTCGTACTGGAACGCTAAATCACTTGGCAGTATGTCTTTGCCAGTAGGGTCGTAACTACGAGTAACTACGACTAACTCTCACCAGAGAGATAATTAGGGCAGGAGTAATGCCAGGTAAGTACACCTCGTTAGCGGTGCAAACATGAAGGGTGCATGCATAATGACTGAGAATCTATAACGTAATTGATAATGTCATCAATATTGCATAACTCATTTGTGACAGTGTTATTAATTACCGCGTTGACAGTGTCTAATGAACCTACCCTGCAAACTTTGTTTCAAGATAGATGTGCGTATGTAAAATACGTTACTCATTATCTAAAATATACTCGTAGACATATTATTAACGTCCGTACGAGTGCTTGAATACATAAAATAAATATTAAGATTTGCCTACAGACGTGTGCACCAGAAATGTTCAAATACATAAATATTCGCTAAATTTTTCTTGTATCCCAATAAAAAACAAGGTATTTCTTCAATTCCTTGCTCTCATGTGTGGTGTCGGCTTAATATTTATTTTATCTATATGAACCGATGATTAGTTTTCTTTAATTTAAATAATTAATGTATATTTGTTTTTATATAGAAACCTAGACAAAGGTCTCCCCCTTTTTCTTCAAACCTTTTTACTTTGGGCTAAGTGGAACCATAATTTTTCCTCAAATGTTCCTCAAAATTTCTCAAATTCATCTCGTATTAGTCTGGCCATTCAACGAGGTAACGCAGCCAGCGATCTGGCTTGATTCGTTACAGAAGTTTAGACAATATTTTTGATTTGTAATTTTTTATATTTAATTATTATAAAATTTAGTTTCAACCATTTGAATTGTAATGACATTTAAATAAGATTTCTTTATACCTATACCTATACTTATTTTTTGGTGCCCAAAGTAACTGTGTCTAACGCGGTTGTAAAAAACTTCATGAGACTTTTCAGTCACGTGTAAATTAGCTTTCATCCAAAAATTTTCACTAAGTATTACTATTGGGATTAATTTAGAAATGTAGAACTGAATGAGTCAATTTCAAACTTTGGATACGACTTGATTACGTTGTCTTATTATTTGTTAATGCAACTGTAAATAAGCCTCTGTAAATTTTTAATATAAACAGTATAGATAGTCTAAGATAAGTCTTAATAAACATTTAAAATAAAAATACGTCTATTACACATCACTCGATTGCATAAACGTTCCATAAATTATATTGTATTAATTATAATTTAGATCGAAATGTAAATAAATTTTGTAAATAAAAATGTTTTACGTGTTAATTCAGTGAGTTTCATTTGACGCTCCTCTGTCCGTGTTATAATGTTTTGTTTATTTTTACAGAGCTGATTTTATTGCCTAAGTCTAAGTTATTGTTAAATTTACAGTTTTGAATCAAAAGCGAAAATATTTTTTCATCTTTATAAAGAGGTAAAGTTTATAGATTGTTTGTAGGGGGTAATCATTGGAACTACTGAACTGATTTAGAAAATTCTGTCACCAGTAGAAAGCTACATTATATTACTTGAGTGGCATAGGCTATATTTTAATTTCAAAAAAATAGAGATCCCTACGAAATTATTAATAAGCTATCTGGGGCGGGTCGCTAGTTATTCATACAATATTCTTATTTATTAGCCAATTTCCCGTTGGAGATTAAGTTCGAAATATTGAATAACATGTATCATTTTCGTCATCCAGTAGGTTACGACAACTATCTCCTATTCGTCGGTTCGATCCCGGGCACGCACCTCTGACTTTTCGGAGTTAAGTATTACTTGCTTAGCTGGAGGAAAACATCGTGACAAAAGCTGCATGCCTATGGTCTAAACTAGTGGTCGGCAACAGGCGGACCGCGGACAATCGAATCTTGGACCGCTGAATATTTTTAATACCTAACCTATCAATCTATGAATGAATGAATAAAAAAGTCACACATTTTGCATGATAATATGAACTTTGTTAAAATTATAATTTTCGCATTAGCTGTTCCTCACGTGAACCAAACTCTAATAAACTGGCTCAAGACCGTCGATGTAATTATTTGTATTTTTGTTTCTGGATCTCGATTATCAACAGTAATTTTAACAGTGGGGTCCGACCCCACTTAAAATTACTTGCTGACCCCTGGCCTAAACCATTCTCATTCTGAGAGGAGACCCAGGATCACTCTATCACGGGAATTAAAAGGGATTACTGATTCAGCAGGGGATATGGATTGATGATGATGATGATGATGATGACACAATTATTGTCCAAACTAAAGCCATGCATACACACAGAAAATTTCAATCAGTCACGATTTTTCCAGGAAAAACGGACGATGCAGTAAGGTCGATCTCGTTGCATGAAACAATCACGTTAGTCATGTAAAGGTATTTTATTATGAAGATAATTTCACTGAAATAACGTTGAGTTTTCTGAATATTTTTCATAAAACTTTGCTGCAAATAGCCGCAGTCTGTCAAAGGTATTTTTCGACAACGTAACTTTATAAAAAATCAGACCTTAATTAAAATCCGTTGAAAGTTTGTGTCATTACAGTCGGCCTTTGTCTTTGTTTCCTCTTAGCTGTTCCCGGGTGTTATTGTTGTGAAATTGGAGCGAATGTAAAGTATTATAATTATTTATAAAAATTCACGTGTCACGACCCCGCAGTGCAGCCATTTTATAGTTCCCAACTATTCCCTCAAAAACAATACGTAAAGGTATTGCAGCCGAGAAAGAATTGTTTGAAATTCTTGTTTACTAAACAGTTCTATTGTAGCGTTTGTGTTACTTTTTGCATAAAGAACTCAAATTCAATTTTTTTATTCGCAGAAACTAACATGCTGTTTACATCAAAGAGTTTTATGTAATAATAAAAATATAAATGGTTTTGTCAACTTTTATTCATTGCAAATGTTTCTCCTGATTTCTGTCATAGAATAGAAGCTTCTCTCACAGTTTACGCGTAGAATTCTGAGAGGAATTACGCTTTTGCCCTTATAAATAAATGAATACGAGTTTATATTAATAATAAAGTAAATAGTAACTAATAAACAGCCTTGAGGCGCTACATAAAGGAGACAGCTCTATCATAGCCCTAAAAGCTAGAAAAACAAATTTAGGTGTGCTAATAGAGTAAGGAGAACAAAAGCGACCGACATAGCTCAAAGGATTAGCAAGCTGAAGTGGCAATGGGCAGGTCATGTCTGTCGTAGAACCGACAGCCGATGGGGCAGACGTGTTCTGGAGTGGAGACTGCGTACGGGTAAGCGCAGTGTGGGACGACCTCCTGCCCGCTGGACCGATGACCTGAAGAAGGTGGCGAGGAGCGGGTGATGTGGAAGGCGGAGGACCGTGTTTGGTGGCGCGCTCTTGGATAGGCCTATGTCCAGCAGTAGACGCATACAGGCTGATGGATGGATGGATGGAATAGAGTATTTTTTCAACTGAAATTTGCTTTATTCTAACATGACTTTCACCCAAAACTGCAACTGAATTAGCAATACATTTAATCAGCAATTATAAAATGATTGATGCATACAAGCGATTTGCACAGTAAATAAATGAAATTTGATAATAATATCATATTGTTGTATTATAATAGCCATGTCTATCACAATCATCGTCATTTAATGCAATTATGTTTATTTACCTACTTTTGTACGTTGCTGCACGCTCGTGAATATATTAAACCCCCGACCCAAAAAGAGGGGTGTTATAAGTTTGACGTGTGTATCTGAGTATCTGTGTATCTGTCTGTGGCATCGAAGCTCCTAAACTAATGAACCGATTTTAATTTAGTTTTTTTTTTGTTTGAAAGGTGGCTTGATCGAGAGTGTTCTTAGCTATAATCCAAGAAAATCGGTTCAGCCGTTTGAAAGTTATCAGCTCTTTTCTAGTTACTGTAACCTTTACTAATTGTCGGGGGTGTTATAAATTTTTAATTTACACTCGTCATTAATTGAAGAAAGAGACATTGAATTTCATTGAGATAAAGACAACTTGAAATCCGAGTAAGGACACGGGTGTATAATACTGTCATAGGAGTAAAATGAATGTGACGGCGGTTCTAAAAGAGTCAGCTGTATTGTTTCTGAAGATAGCCATGACAAAAAAAAAATATTTAGAAAGAGACGTATTAATATTGTATTGAATTGTATTAGTAATCGTTTTTTTTTTTAAAAATTAGCGAGCAAATGAGCAAGTGGGTCACCTAATGGTAAGTGATTACTGCCGCCCATCAACATTTGCAGAACCAGGGGAACCGCCAATGCGTTGCCACCTTTTAGGGTTTTCTTGAACAACCCTATCTTACAATCTATATCTATGTTATAACTAATTATAATCTACTCGAAACACCGTCTTCGAGTGGAATATAATTAGTCATAATATTGCTTGTAGAGTTGCTTGTTGAGTTGATTCCACAATTTGCATGTGCGTGGAAAAAATGATCTGGTACAACGGGCGGTCGAAGTGCACCAGGCACCCAGGTGGTGAGGGTGAAATTGCTTACGGTGGCGTGTGGTATGGCTGTAGAAAAAGAATGGTTGTTGGAACCATCAAAATATTATGACGTCACATATTTATATTTTATAGTGTCAATCGCTTTTCTAAATTTATTATCTTCGGTTGATAGAAAGGAAAAAATAATAAATTAATCCACACGATTTGTTGTGGCTTGATATCCAGAGACTAGAGGATCGAAGAAGATTGTGTTAATTTAACCTACTTAAAGCGCCTTTGAGTTCTTTAGTTGAACACTGAAAGAAGGAGTGTTAATGTAGTTATGCTTAAAAAAAACACTATGAGTAGATAGGTAAGTACGTAGACTATACATTGTACGTGCTACAAAATTAATATCACTGGTCACAACCAGTATCTATTCTTATAAAGAATTTAATAGTGTTTTACAACACTTTTTATGAGAACAAAGCGAAGACATAAATTGTAGTTTTCAACATTTATTCCACGTCTCAAGGGAGAAATATAAGAACCGCGCGAAACTAAAGTGCAGAGTAAAAGCGCCTCTGGGAACGAATAGAAAACTTGTAATTATTACCACTTGGGACAGTTATATAAGAATTGCGTTATATTTCGTTTACAATCACACCCTGTGTATTTGAACGACCTAACTGATATGACTTGAAGGTCTTATACATATTATAAGGTCTCTTATAGGCACAAGTCACACAGGCAGAACCGAGACAGCATGTTTCTTGACGATTTATTATTACTTAATTTGGCATAAAGGGGGGCAGCGCACGGCAGTCGGCAAGCCCAGACGCGTTCAAATGCGGCAGGTGTTACCAATTTCATTATGTTAAAGTAAATAAAGCTCAGTTTTAGTAGGTATAAAAACTAACACTCCACTCCGTCTGTTTGTTATGGCCTTAATTTTTTCATGGCACTTGAGATTATAATATCTTATTCGGCGCGCCGCCCGCGCCGCGTCGCGTAGTGCAGCGAATATACTCCTACTCTTAGTTTAAGAGGATCATTGTCAACGATCCCCCGTCGATTTCCTACGTATGATATTATTGTTCTCATCTCTATCTGCCCTGGTTCGTGTATTCTCGGTTCCTAGATCGGTGCATTTGTGATAACCAATTCTAATTGCTGTGATTGGCTGAATTTACCATGTTCTTGCTGCGACAGTGAGTTTGAGCCACTAGCGGAACAATGTTAGCCGGTCAGAAATGATTGCAATTAGTCAACCTGTATGACGTCCGTGTTCTGTTTTCGATTACAAAAAAGAAAAAATTGTTGTTGCAATCATCAATTTTAGCAAATAGTGAAAGAGAGTCGACCAATCAGAGGTCACAACTACCGTCACACTTTCTGTGAAACTATGGCAGTAGGCTTACCGAGTAATGAAAACAATTTTTCATTCTGTAATGTCATGTGGCAAGTAGGGTTGCCACCTGCCTCTTTTTGATTTACAGGCTACCACCATCAAAAATACGGGGTTTAGATTTGAAGAAATTTAAAAATTTGAAGTATTTGAAGAAATAGGCGGTGGTTCTCTCTGAAATGCATGGAAAGCCTATTTAGATATTTCAGTTTATTTGTAAGTTTTGTATTTTTTCTCTGTATGTTGCCGTGTCTTGATTGGTGAACTGTGTTTGCAATGTGATTTTAAATAAAAGATTTATTTATTTAAATAGCTTTTAAAAACTCTAGTTTTGTAAAGCAAAATGTTATACATTTCATGCATACAATCTTTGCATTTTAACTTAAATTTACATTTAACTTGTAATTCCACCTTCACAGTATCAATACTATGGCCGTAGCCAGGAATCGATTTCGGGAGAGGTTTTATCAGGGCCGGAACTGAATCCTGTCATGAGGAAAATAACATTCGCTCAACTTTATGGGCTAATTACCTGGTTAGTGGAATTTCACCTTTCAATTTGACAGTGAGATAAAATACAACAATAAAAAAGCGCAAGCGCAGTGAGCGTAAGTGTTTTTGGTTCAATTACAGAAAGAATTAAAGTGAAAGGGAAACGAGTTTAGCCATAGCAAGATTTTATTTTTAAAGCTCCCTATCCATACTAATATTACAAATACGACAGTATATCTATTTGCCTATCTATTTGTTACCCTTTCACGGCCCATCTTCTTTACCAAAATTTTGGTACTTACTATTCAGAGGTAACTTGCATCCCAGACATAAACTTTTTAGCCCGGAAAATCCCCCACGGAATTTTTAAAACTCTAAATTCATGCAAACGAAATTGCGGGGCTTACACCAAGTAATACAAATTCAAAGCGCGAGTGAAGTGAGCGCGAAATGTTTGATATATTTCCAAAAAAAAATTGGTAAGCAAATGCAAGAAATAGTGTAAGTATTATTTTAGGCTTAGGTTTTTGACGGCTTCCCAGGCGCAGTCGCCATTTCTAAATTTCTGGTCTGGTGGGAGGCTTCGGTCATGGCTAGTTATATGGTTAGTATGGCCCTAACGGCCAAGAAATTAGACTGCATCATCACTTACCACTAGAAAAGATTAAAGTCACGGGCTAACTTGTATAAAAAAAGGCTAACATCCTCAAACCAAGCCCCGCCGCCTTGGCTACGACCATGATCAATATCGAGTGGGTTTCGGCTACGCATTGCCGCAAAAGGAAAATATTCTTTCTACTGGACATAACGTCAGTGTTCGGTTTCGCCAGCCAAGTGCGAGTCAGACTCACGCACCGAGGGTTCCGATTCGGGTATTTTTTTCGACATTTTACACGAGAAATCAAAAACTGTTATGCATTAAAAAAAATATGCATAAAAATAAATAAAAATCTGTTTTAGAATGAACAGGTAAAGCCCTTTCATATGATAACCCACTTGATATATGTAGTTATCTTACTTTGAAAATTGAAAATACTAATATTTGTTCATGAACACATGACAGACGGATAGAAGGACAGATGGACAGACGGACAGACGGAAAGACAGACAGACTGATAGACAACGAAGTGATCCTATAAGAGTTCTTTTTGCTTTTGAGTTACGGAACCCTAAAAATATTTAGTTTTATTTGCCCCGTATTTTATTTTCATAATTACCGGTTTCTCTATCCTGACATACGGGGTAACCAGTAAAATACGGGGCCTCTGGCAACCCTATTCGGAAAACACTGTCACATTCAAGTTAATGTCAAATATTTTGTTTTCAATTACAGAAAGCTGCATCAATCATTATTACAATATTTTCTTTATTGTGATTGGCTGAATTTTTGAGTTTCAGCCAATAAACAGACTGTTTGCCAATTAAACGTCATAACAATATAAATGCCAGAAAGTTTAACCAAATAAAACAAACTTAATGAGAACCTAGTGAGAATGCAAACGGCACACATTTTTCATCATTCTACATATTATAGTAGTCGTTCACTTTGGTAATAGTCAGATTGTCATCAGTAAAATTGATATTGGTTGATATGTATCGTAAATTATTGTTTCGGTGACAAATATTTTTATTATCTATTTATCTTTGAACAGAATGGAATAGAATGAAATGGAATGGAATACAATGATAAATTTTTATTCCTGTAAACTTTTAGGTAAACTTCAAAGTGTTTTTGGATGGTCAGAAAAATTTACCACTGGTTCGGAATGCCGTTCCTACGTTTTCTAGGGTTTCGTACCTTAAAATGAAAAACGGAACTCTTATAGGATCACTTTGTTGTCTATCTCTCTGTCTGTCGTGTGTGTCAAGAAAACCTCTAGGGTACTTCCCGTTGACTCAAAACCATGAAATTTGGCAGGTAACCTAACTGCGTAATTTTGGGTAGTTTTTTTAATCGATAAAGAAAGTTTGCGACATTGTTCAATAAAAAAATTGGATTCCAACTCCTCAATCCTGATGTTGCAGGGGACCTGACTACTAAAGCTAATGGGATTTAAAAAGTGTCGATTATTAATTGATATTGAAGGTATCTATACCAAGTAAACACTTTGTCGTTGACCTCAACCCTGATGCTGTAAGAAATTGCATTCCTAAATCCTGGTGATCCCTCGGGATTTGAAAAGGATAATCCGTTTAAATATTCTTACGTGATACAGAAACAAGTTGCATCCCGGGGACGGGCTATTACGGAGAGGCAACTTTTGTTCTGGGAAATGAAAGGATCGGGATTTTTAAAAACCTAAATCCACGCGAGCGAAGCTGCGGGCTAGTTGTAAATATATTTAGAAGCTACTATAAGATAATAGATAAGGTACTTATTTCCTTATATTTTTATTGTATGGCAGCGCGCGGTTTTAAATTATAAATTGCACGTCCTGTCCTTTTCTGTAATACATTTTTTTCTCAATATCTACCGCTTTATCTCATAGCAAGAGTCCGTAAGACATAATACAGTGAAAATAGGCAAAATATACAATTTTTGCAGTTTCCACGTCAGTACCTGTCGAATTTTTCTAACAGTGTAAGCAGCAGAGCTGAGTTTACCATCAAGTGTTGATATGTGGGTGTTCCATAGAAGCTTTGCATCTAACATTATACCGAGAAACACGGGGTTCTCCTTTATTTTCAACATATGATTATTTATCAATGAATTTATGTCATTTAAGGTCCTGGTATTGGGCAGTGTGAATTCAACACACTTAGATTTCTTTGCATTTGGAAGTAAATTGTTAGCAATAAATCAGAGAGTGACCTGTGATATGGCATTACATATAGTATACATTGTCAAAAATTATAATATTAAAGCTGTGCGTATTGCGTGAGGAATAGGTTGCAAGAGAGTTGCAACTTGCAGGGTTTGATGCATACGCTATTGCCAGCAAACATGAGACATATTTTTATCTACAGGCAACGTCTGAGTAGGTAACGCATACGTCTAACGCAAGTTGAAATGTATTTAGTTAGACCTATCGACAAGTTTGGAGTCGGGTGCAGTCTAAATGTGGCCCGTGTGTTTAGACTGTCCGTTTCTGTCAGTTTCACGTGTCGTCCCCCGCACTTCACCACCCCGCTTGCACAAATCGAGACAGCACGAAATTTTCAAGATTTCTGGGTGTAATTTCTGGTTTTCGTAGTTCCCACATAATTATAACAATATAAAATATATAACGATAATTTTTTTACTACATAATATTCATTAAATTTTCTAGGTCTGTGGTTTTTCCAAATTTCATTAAATTGCTTCGTTGTCTAGAAAAACGAGCACAAAGTTGGGCCTTTTTTTAAAGAAAAATACAAATCTTTGAGCCCCTGTAATTTTAAAACTACATATTTTTAGAAAAATCTAAAACACCACAGACACAGATATTCGTTTCTAGACTATGTCTGCAAAATTTCATGGACTTTGGTTGCTTAATATTCAAATGAAATGGGAACTACGATTGTATGGAGTAAGTGACGGAGAGAGCTCTGTTAAATAAAGAGTTTGTATGGAGCAACGTCGCTGCCGCATCGCGTATCACGGCGCGAATGCCTTTGTATATCTGTCTATTATTGATATTCAAACATTGTAATTTGATAACTTTTGCTAATTTAAGTGACTCCAGTGCTATTATTTTTTAACCCCCGACCCAAAAAGAGGGGTGTTATAAGTTTGACGTGTGTATCTGTGTATCTGTCTGTGCATCGTAGCTCCGCTAGCTATTGAACCGATTTTAATTTAGTTTTTTTTTTGTTTGAAAGGTGGCTTGATCGAGAGTGTTCTTAGCTATAATCCAAGAAAATCGGTTCAGCCGTTTAAAAGTTATCAGCTCTTTTCTAGTTACTGTAACCTTCACTTGTCGGGGGTGTTATAAATTTTTAATTTACACTTGTTAATTAAAATGTTACACTAGGGCCGCAGTCATACAGTAATGTTTCAGTAGAAAACTATTTTATGTAGGTACGAAAGATTAAGTATTGTTATAATATACTTAAATGGCTAGTCTAATTGTAATTATTGGCAATACATTCGTAGTTATTCGCGCAGAATATAATACTATTATCTTTGTCTGTACATTTTTATAATAATATTTATATAATATATTTATATAATATATTTATATAATATACATAATTTCAAGGCACGAGTATTTAGATCCTAGGCATTTATAATTTCGTAAAATTAAGCATCTTGTTTGTCAAGTGCTACAATTATGACTCAGTGATAGCTTGAGTGCCACTTTAAATTGAGTTGGAAGGAACAAAGTTCGCAACTTCCATCAAAGTTTGTTACAAATTTAAATAATCTACATATAAACTGCGAACTAAAATCGCTGATGCAAGAGTGGTTCTAGAGTCCTAAGGGATTATTGTATAACTCACGTCTAAAGCATTTTGAATTACAGCTTCCTGTTATTTTTTATAAATCCCCATCGTTCATCCCCAGAACCAAACTCTTGCCAATGAAAATGTCGTATTCTTTCAAAAACTTCACATTAATTTTATGTTCTAGGTATATACATATGAAAAGCCCTGTCCTGACTGACTGACTGTTTTATCAAGTTGTACCTACAACATGATAAACAGTCAGTCAGTCACACTAAGGAAGGATTCCTGAAAATTTCACTCCTAAATCAAATGGGGTTAAATACTCGTAGATGATGGATGTTTGTACGAAAGTCCGTAAAATTTCAAGTTATATCCAGGAAAATTCGTGTTTGTGCTCTCTGTCATCAAAAATAAAGATGTGTTTCAGGATTTCTGAAACTTTTATCCCTTCACCAATTTCCCAAGCGAAGCCGGGGCGGATCAACAACTCGCAATAAAACTATACTCTGTGCTGAACCAGTTAAATCGTTAACCTCATTTTGCGCCAACAATAGCGTTAACCCCTCATTGCTTACAAACAACAATAGAACTAAACACTTTCAAAAGAAGCTTCAAGCAATTTGAAGTGACAATGGAAAGTAATTTACTAATTCCTGTGAATCGGCGGTTCACTGCTTTGAGTTGAACCACGGAATTACTCCTTCAATTAACTTAAAGCTGGGTGCGAATTGTGGTTTTTTTAGAGTACCGTACCTCAAAAGGAAAAACGGAACCCTTATAGGATCACTTTGTTGTTTGTCAGTCTGTCTGTCAGTCTGTCAAGAAATCTATAGGGTACTTCCCGTTGACCTCGAATCATGAAATTTGGTCGCTAGTTATGGCTTATAGCACAAGTACAGGACTAAATCTAAAAACCGCGAATTTGTGGTTACATCATTTAAAAAAAATTAAAATATGTTTCAATTTTCAAAATAAGATAACTATACCAAGTGGGGTATCATATGAAAGGGCTTTACCTGTACATTCTAAAACAGATTTTTATTTATTTTTATTTATAATAGTTTTTGATTTATCATGCAAAATGTTGGAAAAAATACCCGAGTACGGAACTCTCAGTGCGCGAGTCTGACTCGCACTTGGCCGGTTTTTTTTGGAATGACGACGTGCCTCTGTGTCTACCTCAGATCTGTCTTTATTATGTAATACAATATTATACCGCATTCATACCGCTCCAACTACATTCCCAGACTAAAGGGTCCTTATCATTTTCACTCATCGCAATTATAAAAGCCTTGGAGCATCTTTGTAACTTGAGTGCGGTGTTGGCGTGAACGGAGAACATCAAAAGGCAAAATTGGCAATTATATCTATTAAAGTAGCCTCTACGGCAGCGGCCTACATATTAAAGTGCCTATGCATCTATTACACATCCATTTACACGGAAAATAATGAAAAGATAGAACTACATGGAGTCTTAGTGCTAAAAAAATACAAGACAATTCACCGCGATCTGGTGACAAAAGGGCTGGCCCAATCATTGCGCAACGAATCAGCCTGGCTGTCCAGCGCGGAAATGCAGCCGGTATTCTTGGCACCATTCCACACGGGCATGATTTGTATTTTTAAAGTAATCAGATAAGCCTAGCTTGTTTCATTGTAATATTTTCAATAGATTCCGGAAGAGAATGGTTTTATTTTAAAATTGAATTTATTGTGCTACTTAACTAGATGGTGCCTGCTACTTCGTCCGCGTGGGTTCAGATGATTTTTGAATTCTCGTAAAAACTAATTGATTTTTACAAAAAGTTGCATAGGTCCGTTTCGGTGATGTAAACTATCCCAATGAACCAAATTTCGTTAAAATCGGTAAAACAGATGTTGAAAAGCTAGCAGACAGACACATTTTTGCGTTTAGAATTCAAAAATAGTATACCTAGATTGTATGGATATCTGCTTTTTTGGCATAAAGAGAATCACACAACAAGCAAAACGTCATCATTTAAAAGTGCAGCAGCGAACGAAAATTAAAACAACAGTAGGTACCTCTTTCTAAAACTGTAATTATATTCTTTGAGGGAAAATTTAATTTATACTTCAGCTTTACTGGAATGATGACTTTTAATTTAACGGATAAAGGATGTTCACGCTTGTTACTTTCAAAAATTGGGATTTAATTAAAATCTGCTGAAAGTTTGCGTCACTGTCGTCCTTTGTAAATGTGACCCTTTGGTTTGACGCTTTTTAATTTTACGAAACGAAAAAGTAAAATGTTTTAATTCTTTATTTGGCAGTCTCACAGATTGTTGTTCATTATGTTGTTACATTAAGTACCTCTTCGTAGATTTTCAGATTTTTTTAGGGTTCCGTACCTCAAAAGGAAAAAAGGAACCCTTATAGGATAACTTTGTTGTCTGTCGTGTCGTGTCTTTCGAGAAAACCTATAGGGTACTTCCCGTTGACCTAGAATAATGTAATTTAGCAGGTAATTAGGTCTAGCACATGTAAAGGGAAAAATACGAAAACCGTGAATTTGTCGTTATTATCACAAAAAAAAATTAAAATGTGTTCATGAACAAATAATTTTAGCCGTTTCAATTTTCAAAATAAGATAACTGTCTCTTTATCCTGGAAAAGCAAAGAGTTCTTACGGGATTTAAAAAAACAACCTAAATCCACGCAGATAAAATCGCAGGCGTATCCCACGGTAAAAGTATACTATGAAATCTTTTGCGGCCTACGAAAACGTAATTTATGTATGCCTAGCCTTCCTGATAAAAATTGAAATTCAATTATTATTATCACATGGGCAAAGCTTATCATGAAGTGGCATTTAATACTATTATGGTCAAAGCTTACCTATAGCAATTTCAGTGGCAATCTAATTTACGAACAAAACTCCATGAATGAATTGGCGGTTTTCAGTCACAAAGAGAAATTATCCAGTTATTAATCGGAGGTTATCTGTGGCAAAAGAGCATCAGAAACACGTCGCTATTGTACAGACAATCCATTGAATTGGATCGAACAAAGCTACTATTAGGGTGTTTGTCCACCACAACGGAACGGGGCGATGTGTTAACCAGACCAATCACATAATTAAAAGATGATTATTATGATAAAATTATTATTACTTCTTCTTATTTTGTATAATGGCTTTTAATTATAAAGTGTAAGAGTTAAACGTTTTCATAAGTAAAATCAAATCTAATATAATATTCTAATAGGTCCAGAGGGCAAGCACACTTGTATCGAAATCAAATGCCTGCGCCTAGCTACTAAAAAGTGTGACACTGGAGTTAGATAAATTAGATTAAATTAAATAAATAAGAATTAAATCGTCATAATAGAGACGAGAGAGGTCACGATTATTGTCTGTTCTACTAATTTACAGATCTGTGTTAATGCACAATGCACATGTCATGTTAGTTACATAACTTGAAAAGTTACATACTTTTATCATTTAATAATGGGATTTTTTATGAGCCGAAACGCTTTAATATATAATTTTACTATAATAAATCGGTAAAGGTCGGCTTACTATCAATATGGCGGTAGCCACTTAATATATCTGTTTGTTTTCTTAGGGCACATAGAAAAGTTTATTATTTTCATTAAAATAGAATATCTAGGTATCATTTTATATAGATTTCTATTTACAAAAATCCATGTTCTGCTATTCATTTCATTGTGAAACTTTATAACTACGTAGATATTTTCACTTTAGTAAAAGTGATAAAGTCAAGAAGGTCGACGGAGGCGACGAGGAATTCTAAATGGAAACCAGTGAATAGGATCCTTATTAAAATTCTGTTACAAAATACCTTAGGTACGTACTTAAACATTCGTCTAGACTATATTTTAAAGGTGGCATCTCAGTTATAAAACTTAGTAGTGAATTAGCTTTTATAATAATGTGGTTCCAATAGAATTTTAAGATTTGCCATATACCTAGGTACTTTATAATAATAATGTCCTCCCAGCCGGCATATTAATTATACTTAATTATTTTAAGTTCCAATTATCCATACTTAATATTTACATATTTTTGGAAACAATAGCGACCTTAAAGTTGATTTTCACTTCTTCGTTAAGTTTACTTATAGTGAAAACCGTAGACAGATTCCTTTTCAGTAACAAAGCTTTAAAGCATTCCCAAAGCCAAGGGCGGCGCGCTGGCGTAGAGTTATAAGTTGGGAAATATATTGAAATTCCAACCGCTTAAGTTAGAATCTAGGTACTTGTTTGTCATTACTAATTACTTAGAAATCTGGAAAACCACAGACATAAATATTAGTTTCTAGAATATGTCTGCAAAATTTCATGGACTTTGGTTGCTTAATATACAAATGAAATTGGAACTACGATTGTATGGAGCAAGTGACGGAGAGAGCCCTGTTAAAGCTAGCCTTATCTAATTACTGTACAAATCATGCCCGCGTAGAATGGTGCGAAGAACACTGACTGCATTTCCGCGCTGGACAGCCACATTAGATGATGTACATGAATGTGCACACATGGATTTAGGTTTTTATAAATTCCGTGAGAACACTTGATTTTCCGGGACAAAAAGTAGCCTATGTCCGTTCCTGGAATTGATTTTCTATGTCTGTAATAAACAACGAAATCGATGAAACGGGTCCGTACGGAACCCTAAAAACCAGGATATCGAGACCAAAAAGCTATTTTCTTAATAAAAGAAGAGTTCGTTGGAATTAATTACAGAGCTTTATTCAAATTTCATCATTTAACTTTAGTTTTTCTTAATATACCTTTCGGCGATATCTTTTTGATTGGATAGCGAAAACTAGTCGTTCTTCGTAATAATTGTAGGAATTAGGTCATGGAGATAAAATAAAATTCATTTCTATTTCAAATATTACTTTTTCAACAGACTTTAAAAAAGTAGGTTTTGGCGATGTTTTCAACGAATCTGAACTGATTTCGGCATTTTTTGTAGAAAGTTCGCACTGATTTTATGATGAAATCTGATAAAGATATTCAGACTAGCTAAAGTGCCATATTTTATTTTTAACCCCCGACCCAAAAAGAGGGGTGTTATAAGTTTGACGTGTGTATCTGTGTATCTGTCTGTGGCATCGTCGCTCCTAAGCTAATGAACCGATTTTAATTTAGTTTTTTTTTTTGTTTGAAAGGTGGCTTGATCGAGAGTGTTCTTAGCTATAATCCAAGAAAATCGGTTCAGCCGTTTGAAAGTTATCAGCTCTTTTCTAGTTACTGTAATCTTTACTTACACCACTTGTCGGGGGTGTTATAAATTTTTAATTTACACTCTAATAAATAAATCATATAATAATATGGGTTGTAATTAAGAAAGTAGGTAACAAAATTACTCCAATATTGAATTCCTCACTGATTCAAGAAATGACTTTATGATTAGTTCGGAATTCCAGACTTTTCCATAGATTCGAAGGAAAAAGAAGTTTTAAGTGCATTTCCACGTGCCAGCTTTATACTCCGAGTTCCTTGGAAGACGTGTTAAGTTTCTTAAGCAGATTTCTTTAAAAGTTCTATGGTATAAGTACTTTAAAGAATGTGACTATGGCGGCTACTAAGAACTTACTGAAAACTCTGGAATAGAAATAAATACAGACACTTTTCTATTATATTTCTGGCAGCTTTAGTATTAAGTTAGCGTAATAATATATTCCATAGTCTGAAATGAACTTCAACGTAGATGTATAATTTCATACCTACTAAGTAGTTATACGCAGATGGAGCAATATGAGCCTCAATAGCTCAACCGGTAAAGGAGTGGACTGAAAACCGAAAGGTCGACGGTTTAAACCCCGCCCGTTGCACTATTGTCTTACCTACTCCTAGCACAAGCCTAGCTTAGTTGGAGAGGAAAGGGGAATATTTTAGTCATTTAACATGGCTAATATTCTTTAAAAAAAAAAAAAACTCAAAATGCTATCTCCTTCAGAGACAAAAAGCCCTAAAAGATCAGCTACAACTTCGAGACAATATGGAACCTTAAGGAGAACTTTTAAATGCAAGTGCACTGTACGCCTGGTTTTATAGCCCGGCTCTAGTGCACTACGTGAAAAGCTTGTAAAGGAGGATTCTTACACCTTGACTACACTTTACACTTGAGCGTGTCTGATGCAGGACTCGTAAGCTAGTGAATAAAAATAGGTACTATATACACCTACTTTACTGTAAGGCACACAATATGACTCGTTATTTTTAAAGTAATTTAAAATCCATTGAAAGTTTTCTACGAAAAATTATTTTGATATCGCTCAATGAAACAGCTATGTAAATCGACCTAATATCAAAAGAGCTCGATGGCTATTATTTGGTGTTAGACACTGTTTCAGCGAATCACCCCGCAGCTAATGTATGATGAAATTGTATCATCACCATCAGCAGTAAACAAATTTAAACATATCACACTTCACACTAATATTATAAAGGCGAAAGTTTGTATGTGTGTGTGTGTGTGTGTGTGTGTGTGTGTGTGTGTGTGTGTGTGTGTGTGTGTGTGTTGTATGTTTGTTACTCCTTCACGCAAAAACCACTGGACGGATTTGGCTGAAATTCGGAATGGAGATATATAATATCCTGGATTAGCACATAGGCTACTTTTTATCCCGGAAAACCAAAGAGTTCCCACGGGATTTCAAAAAACCTAAATCCACGCGAACGAAGTCGCGGGCGTCAGCTAATATTGTTAATATTGTTTCGACTATTTTGAGCGAATAATAAAATTACATTAAATTAAATGTGGTGTTATCTAATTTATTTTTACGCCAAGAATGTCCATCATAATTTAAGAATAACGAAATTCGAGCTGAAAAAGAAAACGTCTTTGCTTACCTACAGACTATAACTGATCAATTTTGGACCGTATCTGATTTTCTGAGTAAGTTCAGACGAGATTTTGTATTAAATGTACAAAAGCACGAGTAGGTAACTAAATACCTAGTTAGACTTACATGCCCTAAGTTTGATTTAAATGGGTTAAATAAAATGAATAAACTTGAGCAAAGTAAAGAGAATGGAGGTACTATCCATAATTCTGTACACTACAGAATGGCGTTAAGCGCATTTGTGTGTCAGGCGTTTAAAAATTCGTATGTATGAGTTTTGCCCATCTAAAATTTTATAATATCTTTGGTCTTTTACTATAAAAAAAATTTATCTTATATAAAAAAAATTTATCTTATTTCAAAATTTAAATAAGAGATATGAGGTGATTCAGAGATGGAAATGATGTAGAACCATATCTCTTAGTCAAGTCTGTGTTAGCCAACGAACGCTTTTTACCAAGCTCCACTCTAATTGAAACTGATCACCGGCGAATGGGTGTTTTTGCTGCAAACTTCGTAATGGCTACTCGCCAGTAATAGTTCACATGACAGTGAATTAGTTACATTTGGTAATTTGCTCCAATTTAGATTCACTGAATTAAAGATTTTGTAATAACTTTTTGTAGTAATGGATGGTTTTGGGAAATCAAAATATTAGAAATTGACTTATCTATAAACGCACAGCTCAAAGTCAAATAGCTTTTATGATGTAGACATCTGCTAAGAAAGGATTTTTGTGAAATTCACGCGGGCGAAGTCGCGGGTGTAATTTTATCCTATAGTTATCCTATAGATATCCTATAGTTTTTGCATGAAATATAATTAAAACCTTGTGAATAGTTAATTCACAAGGTTTAATAATTTTATAATGTAATTTTATAATAAAATATAAGTTATCATAAAACGAGTCGCAGGGCACCGCTAGTTTCAGGCAGTGCAAGACTCCATGGCGTATGGAACCTACAAGAGACAGCCGTGGACGATGATGATGATGATGACATACAGATATCATATTCTCAGTATCATGATATGATTTAAAATATCAGCAAAAAACAGATCCATTTTTAATGGGTTGGCAGAATCAATAAAGACAAAGGCAATGGTTGCCATTTAATATTGCCTAAACTCCGAAGGGCCCAATAATTGGATTCATTGGCAGCGGAGACGAATTATTGCCATTATTTATTATCGTCTATCAACAACTTGAGAGATATTATTAAAATACTCGTACTTATGCCTGATAGGGTATCCCACAAAGCTGCTATGGCGGTTTTTAAAAAAAAATTGGCAAATTGTGTAACGACTTCTACAGGACAAAATAACAAGCAAAGAACCATAAATAAATACCTTACGTAATAATGCCCAAGCCAACAAAGACACAGATAAAGATAAAGAAAAGATAGAGATAGAAATAAAGATGGAGATGGAATAAAGGAAATGATAAAGATAGTATCGTTATCCAGATGACTTCACCGAAATTTTTGATTTTCTTTCTTTTTTCGGGTTAAAAAATAGCCTATGTCCGTCTCCGGGATGCGAGATATCTCTGTACCGATTTTCGTCAAAGTTGGTTAAATAGAATGTGGTCTGTGAAAAGGTAACAGATAAATCGACATACTTTCGCATTCATATTGACTATGTATTACAATAGAGATATACAAAGGTACCCTTCTCATTCTGAGAGGAGAGTCCTGTACTGGCGGTTGGTTGATAATATTGATGATTACTGTAGATGTTAGAATCGACAAGTGTAAATTAAAAATTTATAACACCCCCGACAAGTGAAGGTTACAGTAACTAGAAAAGAGCTGATAACTTTCAAACGGCTGAATCGATTTTCTTGGATTAAGTATATAGCTAAGAACACTCTCGATCAAGCCACCTTTCAAACAAAAAAAAAACTGGTTCAATAGTTTAGGAGCTACGATGCCACAGACAGATACAAAGATACACAGATACACACTTCAAACTAATAACACCCCTCTTTTTGGGTCGGGGGTTAAAAAAAGAATTCAGATAGACGTAGAGATTCTTTGTAGGTTATTTAAAAATAGAATGACCTCTATAGTAGTCAATAACGGTTAGTACAGACGAGTAATTGCCCCCATCCATTAATTATCGCCTGAAGTAACGACCAGCGAGGTGTTAGAATACTAATGATTTTTACTTGATTTATTATTAAACTATGGAAAAGAGAGGACGATGGGTATTGGCCGGCTCATCTATCTGATAGCAAAGCAAATCAGCGACTGACTCACTGACATAACTATTGACTGACTAACTGACATAACTATTATCGGTCTCTGCGTTACTCGTTTCTTTATATTTAAATCTTACTTACGAGTAAATCATATTTAAACGATAGTAATATATAACACGCAACTAAAACAGTTTTATTAAGAATTCCAATGTTTATAACGTATTATTTTATCACACTAAATTATGTTGTCAGTAAAATGAGTCAGTGTAATATAAATATAGGAAATTAGGTAGGCAGGTAGGTATTTGTAAAATAATATTGCCATCATAATTTTCCAATACGACACGTACATTATTACATTACGTTATCGCATTTCCAACATATCACGATATTTAATAGATCACGTCTGATTTGAAGCCAATATAAAATTACGTGGGAAAATTTACTAAAGGTTTTTTTTTATTGTGAGATACGACATTTTTTTTATTTGGCGCGATACGACAATCATGCCTGAGAAACAGAGCAATGATATTATTATGTTCTAGGTTAGGTTCTAGGTTAGGCCTTGAATGTGTTCAAGTAATACTTGGCTGGAAGGGCATTCCACACCTTAGCGGTTCGTATCACAAACGTTAAGCAGAAACGCTTCGGACTACCTAATATATTCATATAATATGTATATACTTGAGTCGCGGCAAAAATTGTAAGCACCATGCGTCGCCAATGCCGCCTTAAAATAATAATTGATGGTTTAGCATAGGCAATCTAGAAAGCAAAATACGCTCATGACTCCATTCTAGAAATCCATTTCCAGAAATGGATCCATTCTGGCAAATCTAGAAAGCCATTTGAAAAAGAAACCCTGACAGTTTTGAAACTAGTCGGGCACACTCATGTAATCATCGATGTGCATGTACACCGGTAATCACGTAAGTTTGCAACCGTAAGTGATTTATATTTATAGTGGATATCACTCACGATAGTTTAAAAGCTAAAATAGTCCAGAAGTCGTTTGTGAAAATAATAGTATTTTTTACTTATCTTGACTCCGGTCGTGTCGGATTGTCGTCCCAGCAGATTATAAAAGAGAATGCAGCTAGTATGTTTATGCACACACGTCATGTGCACCATAATTACATATTTCCTTTGTATTTTGTTAGGTCCTTTGATATCAGCCACTGTGGTCGAAATTCGTTGTAGTATCTAAAACATTATAATATGTTTGTACTATTATTAACATTTGAATAACGCCACTGCAATTTGCACACAAAAACGGTAGGTAAATAGTTAATAAATCCATCATCCTTCTTAAAGTTCAAATGAAATTGTTACGTTTGTTAATGTACCTATTGTATAAAATTTTATTGAACTTGAATTATTATCATTGTTCAAAGTTGAAAATAATATCTTTATTGAAATTGGAAAGCTTCTGAGCAGTGAACCATACTTAAATAAAAATGCGAAAGTGTGTGCTAGCTTTTAACAGCAATGTTAGATGTCTATCGATGGAGAGTACCTACCTATAATTATAATAATAGTAGGTCTTTCCTTTGATTCAACCAATAGGTGTATCAGGCTGTATAGTAGCTTGTGTTTCAATAAACCAGTTTCAAACATGAAACGGTAACCGTATTTGTTTTCTATATGTTGGATGCAACTCGATATGTGTACCCAATGCTGTAAATCAAACAGAAAACAACTACAGTTTTGGACGCTGGAAAATGTCAAAATTCGTGTTTTCGTGCAGCCTTTCCCATGTTCGAATATTATTACTTCCCAAATATACCTATCACTAAAATATACGTTAATTGTTGCTCTTTATTTGCTTTTAATTTTATGTAAATATAAAGTATATATAATTATGTCGATAGGTTGGTTGGTTAAGACGTCGCTCGGTTGGACTTCTATTCGAGAGTTCGGGGGTTCGATCTCAGACACCCTTATTTTTTCGGAGTTATGTGCGTTTTAATAAGCAGTTAATTTTCACTTGCCTTAACGATGAAGGAAAACATTGTAAGGAAACCTGCCAGTCTGTGAGAACATTATGGAGCATTATAATGTTCTCAATCGTGTGTGAAGTCTGTCAATCCATACTGAGCCAGCATGGCAGACTATGGCCTACACTCTTTTCATTCTGAGAAGAGACCCGTGCTAGAAGTGGGCTGACGATGAGTTGATAAAAAAGACGATGATGTTATAAATGTAAACATAACTTTGCTCAAGCAAAAGTGATATGAGTTTTTATTAGAGTTTTCAAACTAATAGCGTTTTATTAGTCTGATTGCATACTTTAACTGCAGTTAAATCTAATTTATAATAATTAGCAATATTTTTTGTAGATCAATTGCCAGAGTCAACTATGTTATTGTATAACTGTGTAACTCTTAAAATAAACCTATCATATATTAATAGGTACGTACGGCTTAAGTAGCTGAAGCAAGAAAGACATTATAACCACCATATTTGAATAGCTAATGAAGTTTGTCCTCAAACACTTCGACTTCGAAATACGATAAGTTTACTAAGGCGTGTAATTATTATTATGTACTTAGTGTCGCCTAGCTTGGGCTGTGCGGAATAAGATATCCTTCAATATACTGTGGAGTACCTAGCTATGTGTATGTACTAAGTTAATGTTAGATTAATAAACTATCCTATGTCAATGAAGTTGATAATAAAGCCTGAACACACACAATTTGCCAGAACGACATGAAGGAGGGTCACACTGAAAACACTATAAATACACATCCATTGCATGGTGGTAGGTGTTTTTTTTTATTCAGATACAAGGTAGCCCATGACGCAATCTCACCTGGTGGTAAATGAAGATAAATGGAAGCGGGCTACACTTGAAGGGGTATAACAGTTTTCATCAAACCCACTCCTTTGGTTTCTACACGGCAACGTACCAGAACGCTAAATCGCTTGGCGGCACAGCTTTGCTGGTAAGATGGTAACTAGCCACGGCCGAAGCCTCCCACCAGACAAGCAAGTGGTTAGTCAAAATGAAAGCAGGCTCAAGGAAGGAAGGGATTTGACTTAGTCGATTCTTGGTATCGTCATATTTAAAGGTGTGAACCGTAGACTGTACGTTGAGTTCTGGAAGATAAATTATGGTGTCTTGTGTTGGTGTGTATTACTTGCCTTTCCACCTTCTTTAGTAGTTGGAGGGCGGGCGATACATATCGCATACCATCGTTGTATCATACACACATTTCGTCTGTTTTGATGGATTATAGCAGATTAAGCTTGTAGTTCCTTGTATATCATGGAATTTCAGAAAGTAACGCCTGCCTCTATCCAAAAAAGGTGGAAAATTCCAATTAATTTAACTAATAATTCTTCAAGTTTCTAACTATTTGATTTTAAGGACGGACGTCCTCACACGGATATACCTACTTAAATATCTACAGTCTCGTTACCCTCATAACTTGATGGCTATAAATGAGAATGGTCTGAAAATGTCACCATAATAGAGAGAGGGATAATGACGTGCCTTTTTAGCATAAATTATATCAAAATGAGAGTTTGTAACAGTTACATTGTGCTAAATTGTCTGAGAACATTGCTTTTAGGGTTCTGTACCTCAAAACCCTTATGGGACCACTTCGTTGTCTGTCTGTCTGTCGGGTCTGTCAAGAAAACCTATAGGGTACTTCCCGTTGACCTAGAATGATGAAATTTGGCAGAAAGGTAGGTAGGTCTTATAGCACAAGTAAAGAAAAACCGTGAATTCGTGATTACATTGCAAAAAAAAAAATGTTTTAATGAACAAATATTAGTATTTCAAAAAGTAAGATAACTAGACCAAGTGGGGTATCATATAAAAGGGCTTCTTTACCTGTACATTCTAAAACAGATTTTTATTTATTTTTAGGCATAATTATATTTTTTGAAAATGTCGAAAAAATATCAGAGTACGGAACCCTCGGTGCGCAAGTCTGACTTGCACTTGGCCTTGGCCAAATTAAAGGTAAATAATTAATTATTATTAGAACAATATAATGCTCGGATGACGTCACGTATCTTGAATACTTGAACTAAGAAATAGCTTCTATATAGTGTAGAGTGTCCAGCCAAACTTGGAAAAAAATTAGTTGAAATTATTTCAAATACTTGTTCACTGCAGACCAGTGTAATCAATAAGTAGGCATACCTATTATACTTATTATCTATTCCACCTTTTTATAAACAAAGAGGTTATTGTTTGAATATAACAATATAAGTTGCATGTTGCCCTGGAGTCAACATGTTTGGATTTTAGTGAATTTAATAATGTTATTTCAAGCAATGGAAGTATCATTTCGATTCAAGTTTTTATAGTAAGTACGCGTACAAAAAATAATGCACATAAATAAGTAAGCTGCGATAATCTTTATGGCTAACTCCACTTTGCAATTCGTCCTACAAATAAAGTTTGACTTCGATTTTATTTTCACACGCGGCTAGACGGAAAATTCCTTTTAAGCTAGAATTCTTTCTACACTAATTTGGATCACGAACGTTGTTTTCGCATACTTTTCGTGCCACGGTAACAGTGTTAACAGCTTAGTGTTTAACAGGAGGCTATGTTTATTCCTATTTGCAGCTGACGTCCGCGACTGACATCAGCTTAGAAAGAATTGTGGCTTAAAAATTGACAACCATTGGTTCAGGGATGGCTCTTTCAAAGTCAATGGGTTCCTTACAGCACTACAATCATCATTACAATGATATAAAAGCAATTACAATTAAATAAAGGCAAATACATAGTAGTAAAAAACAGTACTTAATAGCCTATTGGTAAAGACGTCGCTCTACCCGGATTGGTAGCCGGGGGTTCGATCCCGGGCACCTCTAACTTTTCGGATTTATGTGCGTTTAAAGAATTCAAATATCAAGAAAAATGTCCTGAAGAAATCTGAATGCCTGGAGTTCTCCAAAATGAGTGTGAAATCTGCCAATCTAGGTACCAGGCCAGCGCGAGCGTGGTAGACTATGGCCAAACTCTTCTCATTGTTAGAGTGAACCAGTGCTCAGTAGTGAGCCGGTAATGGGTTGTTAATGATGATGAAATAGTAGAGAAAAGGATAATCATGCTAAGGATAATCTTTTATGCTAACTGACCTCATGATTTAGTTGCGTTCCGGGAAATAATGAGTAGAGGCGAATGCGCCGTAATTCCGGCAATACGTACGGAAATTTACATGCACATTGCATGTTGACGGCTATACGCTTATGTTATGTGATTGTGGAATGCGCCGAGCCTTACATTGTTTAGTATCTGGGTTGGGGTATCTTATGAACTGAAGCGGGGAAAATGGCTCAGTTTATCTAAGTTTATTGTAATAGTATTAGGGCCGATTATTCAATCGTCAGATAACGTTTATCTGAGGAATAAATTTGACGTATTGATAGGTTTCAGATACAAAAACTGTCAACCCCTTAAATTTATTCCTCAGATAAAACTTATTTGACGATTGAAAAATCGGCCCTTAATCTACTTACCTACATTAGCCAGAGTTGCAGCACATTATGTTACTTGTGTCGCATGTGCGGGCGGCGAATGACTAGACCTGGCCACTCGGTCCATTTCCATATTAAAAATAGATATACATACATACATACAGATATAAGTATGAAAATCTTTTTCAAAAATAGTGGGCCCAGAGCTAACAAAGTATGATGGACTACTGTAAAATCATAAAACAGAAGTGCTTGGACTGAAATGTCACAAAAGACACCAGCGTGGGATTCTGGACCTGAAATATACTTACCCACAGAGGCGTTGTGTGGAATTGTAGGAAATCGCACTGTTGGGCAATTCCCAGCCTGCCTTATCATTTTAATTGAACAAATAACATAAACCATATACATCAACTCCGTAACCTCAGTGGATCGCCTCGCTTGGGTCCAAATAAAGAATACTAACCCCGTGAGTCGAGGCGGTGCAGCTCGGGTGTCGGGTGGCTCTAATGAGCTATGATCTTTACTCGGTGTCACTTCATGCACTGCTATCTGGCCGAGCTTACTAGATTACATGACCCAAGAAGAGAAACATATCTCCGACGGCACTCGCTTAACTCTTATGCCTTAGAGTGAGAAAGATAAGAGATGAAAAGAGAGGTGTTTTGTAAAGTTATATACTTAATGCGATATAAACGATGCGCTGTGCAAGCTGAATTGCATTTACACAACATTTTTATTTCAATAATTTTTAATCTATGTTTGGCTAAAGTATAAGCCATGTTTATATGGGTCTCTGACCTGCAATAAAATGATTTTATTTATTTATAATTATTTTATAACGTCATAACAAGAGTCGCTAAGTGATCCTTCTGTACCTATAATGTACAGAATCAGAATTCGAGTAGCAATTTCGCGAAACTATTGCTTCAAAAACCTGTCGCATTTATGACCTTTTCACACACCTAACGCATTCAAGGTGCTAAACGACTTATGGCCTTTTACTGCACCATTAATTGATCTGCGCTGGACACAAAAGCTTGCGAAATACCTACACTCACGAGAACCATTATATTTTAATGAATATAGTAATTATTTCACAAAATGTTTTCATAATTAAAATTCGGTCTTTAATCCGCTCCGCTTAATGTTTGGTGCCAACTTATTTGACACATCATTGTTTCGGTGCTGAATCAACAAGAGCTGACATATTCATGCTAATGAACGTAATTCCAGGTTTCTAATTTTAGTTGGTATTACTGATTCTGCATTATTAGCAAAATCTTCCCAGTTGTAATTAGTAATTACTAGATGATGCCCGTGACGTCGCCCGTGCTATCCTGTCCCTAGAAGATGATGATAGAAATTTCGTCGTTAGTAGCTAGTAGTAGTAGCTTTCGTCGTTAGTACACACGCACGCACGCACACGTGCACGCATACACACACGCATACATGAACACAAGCACAGACGCACATATACAAATTTTTGTATTTATAACATTAGTGTGATAAAACTGAGAGGAAGGAACTAGTCCATATTTCGCAATAATATTAAAGCATTGTTGAAATAAATGAGTTTATTATTCCATCCGTTGGAATGCTGTTAACATTAACATAATAATTACAGAAGATAATGAACATCCAACAATAGCTGTTTGCATGAAAGGAAACAATAAAAGCGAATAAAGTGTAGTGTTAAACAGTTATAGTTAAGTTGATTTTACAGTTGAACAATCCAACTAAGACTGAGGCCGCACCGCTGTGATTTGAGAATTAGTTGCCACACGAGCACTGCATTGCCGTTCTGGCAGAAGCATGGCGTTGCAACACAGCACCCCTCCCGGCCTCGTCTCTCTGGTCCCAAGTCCATTGCCGTTGCTCATACGGTGCAGCGCCGTCCAACATCGTAATTCGTAATGCATGGTACAGTAATTTCTATGTAGGATGACGTAGCGGCACCACTCAGGCGCCGCAGCATAAACGCAACGCAATCTTGTGGCATCTTACTCCGGCTTGCCTTGCCTTTTCTATAGGCCATAACATTTAATTATTCTTACAAACGAGCGGCACTTTGGCTACGACAGGACTAACTGTAGCCGTCACCGTGTGTCGCCGGCTACCGTTGACGCGTTGGCGGTTGCCGTCAACGCACTGGCGATTGCCGTCGACGCGCTGGCGATTGCCGTCGATGCACTGGCGATTGCCGTCGACTGCATAGCTGCTACTGTCAACGTGCGTCAAAAACAACTGTCGATATGCGACAACGGTAATTGTCATCAAAATGCCGCTCATCTGTGGACTAAAACTCTTATTATTTATAATACAAAGAGTAAGTTAACGATAAGAGTAGAAAAAATAAGCCAAACTCAAAACCATTGCTTATATTACAGAGAATCACTTAGCTGATGCCAGCGACTTCGTCCACTAGGCTTTTTAAGAAACCCGTAGGAACTCTTTGATTTTCCGGGACAAAAGGTAGCCTGTGTCCGTCTCCAGGATGCAATCTATTTCTCAAAATCAGTGAAAGTTTAGTAGACAGACAGACACACTATCGCAATTTATAATATTTGTGAGGATATGGATATAGCATACCGCTAAACAAGAGTTTGTTACGAAATTCTAAATTTTAAAAGTTCCCTCGAACCATCTGTTTTCCCAGAATTTCAATTTTCCTGCCGACCTTCTAATAAATAACAAGTATATTTATTCCCAGAGTCCAGCATAATTATATTTTCTTTGTTTCGTTGTTCCCGGATGCTAAATTTGGGATACTTTACTTTTAAATGGAAACGTTTAATCTTTGTAAGATTTTGAACGCTGGTTGGAATTTCGTGAAGACAAATTAGCTGTTCGTAAAAAATACACTGCTTTAGTCAAAAATGCGTACTAATTAGGGGCAGATGTTTATTAATAAATTAAAATATATAAGTTACTTATTCCTTTGAACGCTAATTAAATTAAAACCGACAACTTTTAAATGGCACGCCCTTCAACCATAATATCCATACTACTTATATAACTTATATAACTTATATCCATACTTTATAATTAATGCAAAAGTGTATCTGTATGTTTGTCTGCTTTTTCACGGCCCATTCGCTTAACCGATTTTGAAGAAATTTGGTACAGAGATAGCTCGCATTCTGAGAAGAGACATGGCTACCTTTTTAAAATTTTGTAAGCCTTTGCATATTGCACATAATATTGGACGCCGAAGCATCCGACTCGACTCGAGTCTGTGTAATGTGTGAAGACCTTTATACCTCATTCTAGTATTTAATACACGTGTAAGTTATTTTCCAATTAAGATAAAAATGCTGAAATATGGAAGAGTCAAAAATCATTTTGTAAAAAATTGTTGCTCTTCGGGCTTACGAAATTAGGTATCGAGAAAGTCAGGCAACCGAGATTTATATATGCTTCCACTGAACCGAGAATATTTGCTTCACGGCTAAGGTTGTTAGCGTTGTGATTCGAGGCGCGAATCGCTTTAATTCGCGTTGTTGGTGATAAAATATTAAATATATTATTATTTCACAATGTGACTTTCTTTCCTATTTTCCAAATGATACAATAATAATTACTATCTTACAATTAACCCGCGAATTCGGGTGTGGATTGAAGTTTTTATAAATCCTGCGGAAACTCTGTTTTCTCAGGAAAAAAGGTACCTAATTCGATATAAGGAAGAATATCCGTATATCTGTTTTTGATGTTTCAATGAAAATCTTCAAAGCTCTTATTATTAACAGGCTCGCTACTCTCTTTTCCAGGTAAGTAAGGTTCGTTGAACTACTGAAAACGGTAACTTTAACTTCCTGATGTGCAACTCTTTAGAGGGCTAAGCGAAAATTATATAACTATTCTTTACACTTTGATATTCCTAACAAAGTTAAACAGCACTAAAACCCGACTACTACCCGCGAACTGTCGATAGTTAGCGATAGATATAGTTAAATAGATTTTCTGTCACTCGGTGTATTTTAACATTGTAGGTATATTATTTATATTAATTATGAACTCAGAATCTTTAAATTTCCTCTTTCATTTGATATCCCACTCGATACAATAGCAATAAACATTTTTTTGAGATGCCCCTTTATTGATGTAACATCCTTCTTGACAATTTTGTTTGTATAAGATGTAGCCTCTGTCACCCGGACCATAGTAACAAATTGATTGAATTTTCATTCATCAAAATCGGCTCAGTAATTTAGGCGCTACGGTGGGACACACTGAATCTGATACAAACATTCATACATAGATTACTAAAATAATCCTTCCTTTTGATTTTGCCGTAGTCGGGTAAAAAAGAACGACAGACTATGTTAGGTATATACGATACGAGTTCCTCAACTACACAAAGCTAAACAATCGTTTTGGCAATGATTTCGGTTTCCAAGTTTCGGTGATCATTTCGATTTACGCGTATCTATCGTATGGTGGAATGAACACTGAATGGGCGGCTTACATTTACATTCTATTTTATTTATGCTATACAGACTTTGTGTTTTAGCTTCTCTCCTACTTTATTTTTACGATTCGTGCTATAACTTTGGAACTACGCTATAGGCGCTAACGAAATAACAGTAAATCAGTCCTCGCTCTCAGATTTTACAGTATCCATGTTTTATACATCCTCCGATATTATAAAGCGAAAATGTGTCTGTCTGTCTGTCTGCTAGTTTTTCACAACTCACAAGTTTAACTATTTTTGATGAAATTACCTATATCCACGCGGGCATTATCTGGATTAAAATATATTTTAACCCACAAACTTTCAGCTGATTTCAGTTTTCGTATCCTTTTATCATTTGTTTTGAGGCATTTTTGAGGTATCTTTCTGTATTGGATACTCTTTCAAAGTCAACATAATGAGGGAGGCGTAAACTGCTCAAGCAAATAATTTCATTAAAATAAAACAGTACCTCATAAAATTCACACGATCAACTTAACACCAGAGACGGTCTAATTGCCCAACAACCAAGGCTTAATAAAATGAAGAGCATTATGAAAAAAAAAAACAGTCCGTTAGGTTCTCACTAAACTCCATATCTGCTAACAAGTGTGCAGTGAAGTTCAAAGCATTTTAAAAATGCATTTGCACATTCTAACTACGCTGTAAGGGCCCGCGCACACACATCGAATTTATACGTACCTTTTTGCAACCTATGAGCTATGATGACCAGGAGTGGGAACGTATCGTCATTGTAACATGGTGCGGTGAAAATGCAAAAGCAACAGCGAAATAGAAGCACTTTCCTTTTAGAAATCGACCACACATGATTACGTTGCTGATACATGGTATATGACGCATCATATGGTACCAATTTTGTATATTTTAGTTAAATTCTGATTGTTTTTATTCTTTATACCGTTTTCGACTACTAGCCTATCCAGTAACACCTTACAATTAATTACAAGCATGCATAAATATTGAAACCTATCCAGTAACAACTTACAATTAGTTACAAGCATGCATAAATATTGAAACCTATCCAGTAACAACTTACAATTAGTTACAAGCATGCATAAATATTGAAACCTATCCAGTAACAACTTACAATTAGTTACAAGCATGCATAAATCTACTTTTATGCTGAATTATGATATGCCTTTGAGAATTATGATCTACAGCGCAAAACGGATTACTCATTTTTTTTTTCTCCTGGAGTATATATATCATTTTATCACTCATATTTTTTGTCCTTTCTATCACAATTTCATGGAATTATTTCACTAATCTTTTAATCTAAAGTATTAAGATCCATGTGTGTGTTGGCCTTTATATTGTTGGTTTTCCTCGCTCTGTATTCGCATTCATTATTTGCAGGCAGAAAGCTTAGTCTTCTGCCGATAAAATAAAATGTGGAATGATAATATCATTATAACGTCATATTTGAAATTGCTTCATACATAGCACAGTCATTTTGAACCACTTAAGGTGAACAAGTCTCATTTTTCATAATTATCTATAAAATTGTATGGAAGACGCAGATTAAGAGAAGATTATTCAAATTCAAGAGAAACAATGGTAGTCAATCAAAACGTTGTCATTATCCAAATTTCCAAGGGCTCAATAATATTGTTTTAAATTTCTTCGAAGGAATCTCTTCGAAAGAATTTCTTCGCATTGTCCTGATTTTTTCGATCATCAATTACTACTATATTGTAATTATTATAATAGATGCCAGAAACCTGCATTTTTTTAAATCTTTCTTAACAAAAAACCTTGGCTTCGTTCTGGGTTTCTTATAGATTTACATGCTGTGTCTTTACATAATAACC
Source organism: Maniola jurtina (assembly GCF_905333055.1). NCBI lineage: Eukaryota > Metazoa > Arthropoda > Insecta > Lepidoptera > Nymphalidae > Maniola > Maniola jurtina. The sequence continues at coordinate 5,613,414 of NC_060046.1, read as the reverse complement.
TAAATCTTAAAACGAAAACTACCACAGGTTAGAATCTTTAGTTTCACAAGTGTAAATTAAAAATTTATAACACCCCCGACAAGTGAAGGTTACAGTAACTAGAAAAGAGCTGATAACTTTCAAACGGCTCAACCGATTTTCTTGGATGATAGCTAAGAACACTCTCGATCAAGCCACCTTTCAAACAAAAAAAAAATATTAAAATCGGTTCATTAGTTTAGGCGCTACGATGTCACAGACAGATACACAGATACACACGTCAAACTTATAACACCCCTCTTTTTGGGTCAGGGGTTAAAAATTAATTTATGTATTTATAAAAATTACCTAATAACCTTCAATATAGTAAGTTCTTAGTTCGAAAGTTTCTCCTGATATCTTTTCTATTTCTACTTTATCTATGATGTAGGTAATGTCTTCAAGTCGGTCCGGTCCAACTTTTTAAATCCCTCAAGTGATTAGAAGAGCTTTAGTAGAACTTAACGTAAGACTGGAACAGAGGGGTCCACTTCGGAACAGCGATTAAAAAAAAGTCTTTGAAATAAACCGCTAATTTTAATGAGTGCTATATGAATTTCACCTGCAAGTCACGAGTATCTTAAAATAAAATCTACCGTAATAAAATTAACAAAACTCTACATACTTTTATATGTGTAAGCAGAATAAGAACAGTATCAAGCTCTTAAAAATGTTACGTTATAAAATTTATGCTCGAACTCAAAGTAAATAATACACCAGTACTTTGTGCGGTGTAAACAAAAGCAAAACAAACGTAAACGTTGGAAGGGTCAAGTAAAAAATGTGAAAATCTCTCGACTCTTTCAGAACATTTGCGTCTCCCCGTAATGTACCCATTAAGCCGTAAAAAGGGAGGAAACTTTTTAAGTAGAGGCTTGTCTTGTATTTTTTATTACATGCTCAATTATTCGTTTAGATTTTAACTTTAAGGGCGACTTTTTGACTTTGTATTAAACTTAAGGTAAATCAATCGATTATTTTACTGGTCAGATAGATTTTATCAGAGCTTTTGTCTGCTAATTCGTCAACTTAGACTGATTACACCTGCCGTAGGTAGGCACCCTGTTTTTCCTAAATACAAAGTATCGTAGTAGGTAGATAAAATTATTAAGTACTAGCTGATGCCCGCAACTTCGTTCGCGTGGATATAAGTCTTTAAAAATCCCGTAGGAACTCTTTAATTTTCCGGGATAAAAAGCAGCCTATGTGCTAATCCAGAATATAATCTGTCTTCATTTTAAATTTCAACTAAATCCGTCCGGTAGTTTTTGCGTGAAAAAGTAACAAACATACACACAAACACACAAACTTTCGCCTTTATAATATTAGCCTGTCTAAAAGTGTGTTTATCTATCTGTCTGTCATTTAAGTATCTGTTTATTCATTGTCATCCAAATCTGCTGGCCGATCTTGATGAAATTCGATAAAGGTGAAAAAAGAGTTAGCAAGTTTTTATTAAAAACACAGTCACAAAAACAGAACAACTAGAAGCTACATTTGTATAACTCTTGAGTTTGCTTTGTGCAGTTCCTGGCACGAAGCGTGTTTGCCCGAACGAGTGCTACAAGTTTATTCGACGTAACTCTTAGCAGCAGTTTTTAGTTTAGCGCTCTAACGTTGTTTACTTTCATTCTAAGCGTCGTTTGTTAGGATAAAAGATTATACTAGAACTTATGGCACATCCAGTTGCTGTTTCAATTTAGTTAAGTATATCTTAGACATTTCACATGAAATGACTTATTATTTTTAGAGTTCCGTATATACAGAGAAAAAAGGAACCCTTACAGGATCACTTCGCTGTCTGCCTGTCAAGATTCCTCAAGAGAATCAAAACTTAGATAATACGTACTCTACACAAGTAGAGTACTACCAGTTGACCTAGTCGTAAAATTTGGCAGGTAGCACAAATGAAGGCGAAAATCCGAAAACCGTGAATTTGTGGTTACATCAGAAAAAAAAGTGTTATTTCTTGTACCATGGTACGGGGCCTTTCGTATGCAAGTCCGACTCGCACTTGACCGATTTTTTACGTCGTAGTTTGCATTATCTCTTAAAGATTTACAGTCTTATTCATAAAAATCCCTTATTATAGGTTTAAAACGTTCATTAGCTAAAATGCTCATTAGGCCTATTAAACGTTTCATAACTTTCTTTATTCATAAAGGTTCAATAAACCTCTCACAACTAAATTCTCGCTATAGGCTAGTTTCGCTTTGTTATGTTGTCGTTCTGATGAGTTCATAGACAAAATTGCAAAAAAACTGGGCTCTACACAGAAAAGTGACGCAGGTGTGACATTTGTTTTCGAATTTCGGTCAATTGTCTGAGTTCTGGAGGATAGTTAGGTATTATCGTTCGGAGTTTTGTTCCGATTTATTTAATTATAAAAATGAAAACAGGAAGGAATTTAGAAATTAGCGTTAGATTTTATTATACTATTTAAAAAAAAAGATGTATTAGGTAAAAGTATGTATTAGAATTTAGATACAGTACCTGGACATTCATGGAATAAAATCCTTTTTTTTTAAATTGAAAATATTACAATAAAACTTAAAGCTAGCCTTATCTAATTACTATACAAATCATGCCCGTGTGGAATGGTGCCAAGAATACTGGCTGCATTTCCACGCTTGACAGCCAGGCTGATCTGTTGCGCAAAAAATGAGCCAGCCTTTTTTTTTACCTAAATCCTTCTCGGTTTATGTAGTTAGGTACTGAGCTGCATCACCGCCATATTTCTTACGTTAGAAGAAATCACATAATTATGTAAAAGAATGATTACATGTAAAGAAACTTCGAAATTAGGTAGAAACTTTTAGGTACCTACTTCACGACGTCCGTCCCTAGCATCTTATGGCAGTTAAAACTTGCAACTCTAGTTAATTACCACAGCCTCTCGAATCCAGAATAAATAACGTACAAATAATAATTACAATGCAATAACACTAGGATCAACCAAAACAAAATAACCTCACTTCCAAACAAATTATCAGCTGTTAAGACAAGACGGCGGCCATCTTGTTCTTTAATAAGGGTTTATAGTAGGGTTCAGCCTGTTATAAGTTATGGAGCCGTTATTGAACACTTTTAGCACTATTGAACGTTTATGAATCATGTTTTTGAGAACTTTGCTTATAACAAGCTAATAAAGCTTCTACAAATTTTTATGAATAAGACTGTTAATCTAAAAAACATGCCAACTACTACGCATAAGTCCCTTCCAAGGATTTGTGCTCGCATGTTACCGATGGTTCCCAACGATACTTTTGACATCGTCCGTGCAATAGATTTTAATAAATAAAATTTAACTATTTTTAAATTTTAGTAGTATTTCTCTGACTTCAAAAATGTAATAGACACGTACCTAAGACGTAAATTATATGCTGAAGCTGCCTAATAGGAATGAATGTGAAACCCACATAATATATTTTTGGATCGTATTATTCAATTAATGGTGTTCATAGATGCCTGGAAAGGCAGCTTTATTATTGATATTTTCTAGAGAACATTCGCATAAAAACCGAATGCAACGTACTAAAGAGCTTGTAAAAGTTTTTGAAATTCAACTGTATTTTCGAGATTTAGTTCAAAGATTATTCTGCCAATATGCTACAAAAACGTATGATGTTGAATATCGTAGCAAAACTGTCCTAGTTTACGAGGCAATAGCCTAAAGCTGCAACCATTTATGAGTATGTACAAATATTGGATGCGTTGTTAATAATTGATAGCAAGGTATATTATAATATAGTGTATATGCGTACTATAGGTTTTTCAATATGATTTTACACGCGACATAAAAATACCAATTACTATCAAAAATAAATTTTGCGTGCGACTTCGTCCGCGTCTTAGTTAGTAATACTATGCGCATAATTCCTTCCGCATATTATGACTTTTTTTAAATAGACTATAAAAAAAAGGTGGACTCAGGTAGCGAGTAGCGCACTGGTGGCACATCCCTACTGTTATTGACATTTATGGCCTGACGACTCAGTTCATAATGCGCGCACTATTAAGCGCTTGGCTGCAAATGTGCAAGTGATGATGCAGCCTAAGGTGGAGCGCGCTTGTTTAGAAGAGACCTCATGATCGACATGATTAAATTTTGCGGGTGTTAAAGATAAAAATAGGTAACTAAAGATTAGCTCTCCGAAATAAGGAAAAAGTCTAAATTCTAACCTCCAAAATTTAGTCGCCCATCCATTTACAAACTTGTGTCAAAAATAACAAGCACAATCGACTGATATAATAATACTAAATTATGTTCGCGATTTCGTCCGCGTGGATTTAGGTTTTAAATAATCCCGTAGTAACTCTGATTTTTCGGGACAAAACATACTCCAACTTTCATCAAAATTAGTTAAACGGATGAGCTGTAAAAATTAGCACAAAACAAACTGATAGAGAAACTTTCGCATTTATAATATTAATATTTAATATGGATATAATATTTTCATATGGATAATAATTAATAATATTATACTTACTCTCGTGTCGCCACTATAGGTCCACCATCTTTGATCGGAGTGCATAAATAATAATTTATTAATTTTATTCTTGATGGCGAGCTTATTGGAATATTTCGTTTCAATGAAAATTCACCTTTGTATTTCCAGCTCTACAAAATCACGGCTGAGCGAATTTCGTAGAACTTTAAGGTGAGCTTAGCCTGTTATAGGAAGACTGCACTAGATGCAAAGTTATCGCAAAGTCTGAAAGTTTTATTTACCTTTGAATATAAGTTTATTAGGTACCTGGTGCTTAAAATAGGTTGAGTATTTTGGATAGAAGTGGGCGTTATTCTGCAGAGGTCCAAGATGCGCAAGGAACACATAATTCAATTTTGAGTTAATATGGAAGATATTGATCCTACAACGCACAATAATCCATCCATACTAATCCATACTTATAATATTATAAATGCGAAAGTGTGTCTGTCTGTCTGCTAGCTTGTCATGGCCCATCCGCTAAACTGATTTTGATGAAATTTTAAATAGAGATAGATTGCATCGCGGAATCTTTCCCATGAGTAATTTTTTGTCTCAAAAATTCAAAAAGTTCCCACGGGATTTTTAAAAAACCTAATCTACGCGAATGGAGTCGCTGGTATTATTTTGTTATTTTAGAGTTCCGTAGTGTAGTCTAAAGGGTAAGTTTGGTGTCCGGTGATAAGAGTGTTGATATAAGGTGCTTAGATATTTACATTCTGCAAGTGTAGCGGCGGAAAGTTGGGTGGTGCATAGTGCATGCCGATGTGAGAATTATAGCAAAATAAGTTATTGTTCTGGGAGCAAACTTCGTCTGTCCATCAACTCGGAGGTATAAAGTTGGCCGTGTTTCTTGTAATATTTTCCACATTTTCCCTTTTAAGTTGTTTGCATACCTACTAGAGACAGTACCATTGATGGTACTGTCTACCATCTACCCCTCTTATTTGTGGGCATTCTTGCCCATCGATCTCTCCAATTATTATTTCTTCGAGTCCTAGGGCTCACCCCCAGGTGGAGCTCCGTGCTCACCACCCAGTGACGCTGTAGCGGGCACTAGGGCAGTTTTCTCAGTCCAACTACTTCAACGTTAACTGGTAACACATTTTTCGTTTTGCCCTTTACTTGCCAAACTTTTTCTTAGCCGAGGATCCAAAGTTCAATTGTTTTTGGTTGAAATTATTAAGTGGAACAAAATATTCACCAAGCGTTTGTTTGAATTCGTATTACAATATCCTAAAGCTGCATACACATCTGTGTCCACTTTGCATTGATATTTATTACAGTTCACTGTAGAATGTGCTCCCACATAGTTTCACATTTATGTCCAAACATTCGGTGCATTCAGTGTGCAGTCAATATGCCAATAAAAGTTTGGATACAGTGTTTTTCAATTTCATATCAGTTTGTTGAATTTTTACGGCCATCACAAATATTACAGCGTAAATAACTTTGACATTCGGTGGCGTAAAACTGCAATGGACATATCTTTTACTGAACGATTTTCGTACGTGTACCTACCTACGTTACAGTAATTTTGTGAATTGTAATGTACGATCACAACAAACTGGTATATTTTGGATTTATTCATTCACAATTTCATCCATACCTATTTAGCAAAAATCTCTGAGTTATTTAATGGTTGTGTTAAATTATGTTTGTGCTACGGAGGTATCCAAAAGAGCTCGTTTGCCAAATAAAAGATTTTAACTTGATTTTTACCTTGTTAAAGATCAAGACTGTAAATTAGTTTTTTTTAGTTTACTTAAAAAGCAAGTAGCTTCTCGCTAAAATGCGTAAGAGGTGCAACTATACGTAGCCCATACGACCTAGTTACCGCGCAGTGAATACAAGGGAAAAGCCCTTGGGCGCGTTTGGAACTCTCGTAGCTTTAGTTTTAAGTTACGTAATTAATTATCACCACTAGGTATATCGTACAAAAACAATTCCGACCATCAAAAGGAATACAATTGTACCTACATTGAATAAATGATTTTGACTTTGCCCTCTAGAAGGTCTGAAGCACCGGGCAAATCACGTCGCTTAGGTACTCATTTCTTGAAGAAGGCTGTTTTTCTTTTAAGTAAACTAGTACGTTTTCCCTTCCTAGTACGCAACTATGGTGGAAACAAATCTATGGTATAGACCATAGATTTGTTTCCACCATAGTTGCGTCTACTATGCGACTGTGATGGGGAATCGCACTGAATTTTTCAAAAGAGGTTTGGGTCGCGGTCTTAAAAATTGAAAAGCATGATATAACATGGAACCCCTCTCAGTCCAGATAGCATCAGGTTTCCTGTAACAAATTAATATTTTACCAATTGCAAAGAATTTATTTGATTCGTAAAAAAGTAGAAAGACAATAAGTTGGCCGCCCATATGGGCGGCAAACTTATTGTCTTTCTACTTTTGCACTACCAATACCAATTGCAAAGAATTTATTTGATTCGTAAAAAAGTAGAAAGACAATAAGTTGGCCGCCCATATGGGCGGCAAACTTATTGTCTTTCTACTTTTGCACTACCAATACCAATTGCAAAGAATTTATTTGATTCGTAAAAAAGTAGAAAGACAATAAGTTGGCCGCCCATATGGGCGGCAAACTTATTGTCTTTCTACTTTTTATAACTGATGATTAACTGATATCAGTTCTTGAACTCTAAGTAATAACTTTTTAAAACATGAAAATCATACTTGATTATGTAAACCACGCCTTTACATAGAAACACAATAAATTATTATTTATAGAAGCTTTTTTGCGATTTTTCAGCGTTGTATGACCACAGCTTTACACAAACATTGTGGCAAAGAGTGACATTCTAATATACATACCGAAATACGAGATATGTTTACTAGTAGTTTCGGAACATGAGATTTTGGCTCTCCCCCAATTCCATACGCGCGATATATTGCCGTGCCTCAATGTTTTTGGCACTTTGTATGTTTTGGGCCTAGTATACTATGTGGTGGTAGAGAACATTTAGGCTCGATTTAGATTTTAGTGCCTTTTCTAGCGATTTTTTATAGATTTCTTTCCGTAAATCTAAGTAGTTAAGTGTTTGAATGATAAATAATATTTTCTTACTTACATCTGCTATATAAACAACACCTAACAATATTTCTACGTGATACAATTCTCTTGCACACTGATCTATGAAATATAGTTCATGGCCAATTTGATTCTAATCCCATCAAACATAGTAGCTTTAAATAATTCGCATCAAAATTACATTACGTTATTTTATAAAATGTTTCACAAAACGCATGAAATAAATATCCCTAAAACCTTTTAAAACCATACGCTGAAAGTCTCATCGAACAATGTGCACTAATGACCTATGAAAAAAGCCGAGTTGGATGCAAACGAACCAAATGGATTCTGATTTTATAATTTAACTTTTTTATTTCGCCAAGTTTCGCCGGAAAAGCGCAGTTTGAAATATGGAAAAACCTTGGTTTTGATTATAAAAGGTTAATATTTATAACCTTAACCCAACTAGCTGACCGAAGTGCAACCCTGGTAATGGCCCGCTAATTTTTGAAGTACGCTCGTAGTTGTGAAAACATGCCTAAACCCCGTGCCCAATACTTATTATTGCTGTCGGTCCTTATCTTCCGCTCTTTGCTAATTTTCGAAACCCAGTTGAAAATTGACTAGGTATCCTTTAGTTAGATAATGCCTGTGCATTGACCCTCCTAGATTTAGGTTTTTTAGAAACCTCACATAACTTATATATTACTTACTTATAACAAATTATAATTATTTATTTTTGAAATGGACTATTAGTGAGTTAGTAGTAGTAGAGTGAGTGAGTGAATCAGTCAAAATAGTGATTAAATATTTTTTAATCATATTACTAACACCCGGTTAAAGTAAATTAAAACATTAGCTATGACTCAATTATGTATTAATTCAAATATATTGACGTTAATAAAAACAAATATTTACTAGATGTTTAAATACATTACTAGGCTTCTCACACAATGCTGATGAGCTCATGGGAAAAAGATATTGCCTTTTATTCGATTCTTTCCTTTTCAAGATAATGCAATTTATATTCATTGAATCGTCTAGATTTCCACTGAAAGGAATAATTTGTTTTAGTTGAAAGCCTTTCATCTACAACATTGGAAAAGTTATGATTTTTAACTTGTTGGTCTGATAGGAGGCTTCTGCCCTGGCTAGTTACCATCCTACGAGCAAAAGCGTGCCGCCAAGCGATTTAGCGTTCCGGTATGATGCCGTGTAGGAACCGATAAGGGGTATGGGTTTAACCCATAGCCATACGCCATACCCTTTCTAAGTTAGCCCGCTTCCGTCTAAGACTACATCATCACTTACCACCAGATGAGATCGCAATCAAAGGCTAGTTTACAATGGAATAAAAAAACATGTTTAACATGATATTTGCGTTTATGCACGGTGTTGCATGCTTTGGAGGGCACGTAAAGCACTGACACAAACACAACACAAGTACGCTGGAAGAGGTATGCCAAACAAAATGACAGTCATATTGCTGCCACTATAGAGCTTGCCACCGAGATTAAAATTGAGACTTCGGCAGAGTGAACTAGAGTGAGGCAACTCTCGGTTTGATCCTGATTTGTCAAATGTTAGGCTATGGGTGACGTGAAATCAAAGAAAAATACGTTATTCATTGGTTATCTAGCGTTAAAATATAAAGGAACTTTCGTTCCTCGACATATTGTTACAAGTTCCCTAACTATGACGTTCAAGAGAACATGATAACGATGTTGTCCAAGATGACCGAAAGTTAAATAAACTGATTTGAAGTATGATTACCACAAACGGTGCAACCCGGTATCATTCCCAAGACGCCGGGTATCGTTGGTTAAGATTCCCCTTGTTAACAAAAACAAAATATTCTAAGACAAACTAAGAAAAGAGAAAATTAGAAAACAACACTCAATATAAGTATTATTATTATTATTTGGAATCACTTGATCCAAGATCTAACACGCTTTGTGCCAAGAACTTGTTCAAAGCTCTCAAGTTCTATAAAGAGCTTTGATCTTATTTCTAATACCGATCTTAATTTACTAAATTATTTACGTCTTCATTTTATTTCTATATCACCCTAGGGTTACGTGGCCTTAGCGACAGGTTACTGTGACGCTAAGGACGACATATTAAGGTACCTACGAATATTGTAGGTAAGTTGTCTCTGGTGGAAGCCACAACCAGCCACAACTAGATACTTACTAACTTGACTAACTTGAGAACAAAATAAAAATAAAATGAACAAGCCACGACTGCGTGCCGTTGCAAAGTACTTACATACCTATAGAAACTAGGTACTCTAAACTAAATACTGAAGAACAAAATTACAATAGCTAGTGTATGTATATTGATTGTAGAATAGCCACAAAGCTCTAGTAATGAAACATCTCTACGTTTCGAAAGTTAATGGTATTTATTTACTTGATTCGATCCACCGTGGTAAGCATAATTTGTATTCATCGAATCGTCTAGACATTGTTTGTGTATTTATTTAAATACAACCACAATCACACACTTAAACCAGGACGATCAATTGTTAGATATTTCAGGTGATATAAATATAAAACTATTAGAATATCTATTCTAAAAACGATCCTTTATCTTGAAAATTAAAAAGGAAAACTTATCATTGAATTCCCCTCGCTTTGTACTACGTCAAAGAAATTATTTTTAAAACCATTGAAAGGCTCCCTCACTTAATATTTTTATAATATGAGTAAAAAAGTAGTACTTAGGTAAATGTTGATTTTTTCCAGACCTAAACACTTGAAAATACCGACCAATAAGGATGTTGATATCGTTTGAACTCTATATGGAAATAAGTTGATAAAAGATACAAATTAACTATATTACTCAACAAAATTACCACATTCAAGGATCTTTACATGTAAGCAGTACAAATTCCGAAAGCTATAAACTTTTGAAGAGTGAGTCTTTCGAGTGCCATCCTTATCATAGCCAAAGCTTTGACGTTTAACTCGGTATTTATAATACTGTGAACTACTGCAATATTTAACTTGCAGTCTATAAACGGAAAATCCCGGCAAGCAGGCTAATTTGGAAATTTTACTTAAGTGTCTCAGGTCTGATCTAGTCTGGAAATGAAATAAAATGTGATTTTATTTCTTGTATGACAGTTTATGCCACTTATGATAATATCAAAGCTTCAGAAAGAAGATTCTAAGAAGACCGAGAAAGAAACTCGACAGTTACTCTTTTTAAAAAGAAAAATGTAGATGTATATTTCTGATGGGTGGCTTCGGCCGTGGCTAGTTACCACCCTATCAGAATATACGTACCGCTAAGCAACTAAACATAGTAGGTAGGTACATAGTGGCTTGGGATATTACGGATTTAATTAAACTACTAAGTATACACTTTCCAGTTTAGACCGCTAGACTACATAATAATCTCCCCAAGATCGCAGTCAAGGGCTATCTGGCCATTAAAATAAATAAATAAAGAAATAACAAACAGTACATTAGTTTTCTAAGAATATATTTTCGTCTTGTTGTCTTATTTGGGCATATGAATCAATGCTAATGAATCAAGAATTTCCAATATCTCGTAAGTGAGTTGTCGTCAATACGCTCGACGGTAATTGATGACGGCAATAATTCCTCCGCCCCGCAAATAATTCCAATTATTGAGCCCTACGGAGTTCTGGAAACATGTTGAATGATCACCATCGACGGGGGTATCTATGCTTCCGGCATACCTACCGTTATAAATCATTCAACACAGAGTCCAATACTGAATCGTAAGTTTAGTTACATCATTAATTTTATCGCACACTTGTTGACAAAAATACATTATAAAAAAAACCACAAAAGGGAAGCACGACTTATTATATTAGTAATATTAATATGTTAAATCCATAATAATAATACAAATGCGAAAGTGTGTCCTAGCTTTTCACGGCTCAACAGTTTAACCGATTTTGACGAAATTTGGTGCAGAGTTAGCTTACATCCCGGGGAAGGATATAGGCTACATTTTATCCTGGGATTTTTAAAGGCCCACACGTTTACCCGATTTATATAGGTACATAGCTGATAGCTTGCATACTGGAAACTGACATAGACAACTTTTTATCGGGGAAAATCAAGGAGTTCCTACGGGATATTTGTGGTGTATGTAGATTGTAGGTAGAATAAAAATATTATCTCTTACAGTAAATCAGTATTTTACCAAACATAGACTTAACTCTAATAATATTTAATTTAAACTTAAACGTTTTTCATTGAACCTGTTTAAATAAAATCTCTTCCACGCCAAAGGCAGTCTAAAGGTACGTTACAGTCATAAGCAGCACATGAGAAGGAATTTTAATAAAGATTCCTAATGAATTTTGTCGACTTCGTTTTAAAATGGCTCCTTGCTTCGTACGACTTTCTCTAAAGACCTAGGAGTTTTCCTTTTTTTTCACTTTTATGTTGGTTACGTTCAATCTATTTTTAGAGTTCTGTACTTGATAAGAAAAAAACGGAACAGTACTATTTAAAAAAATTATAAGGTTAATATTTATCAGCTTTTCGAATTTAATTATCGTTTACAATAAAATACATAATACTACCTACCAATATTATTATATAAAAGAGGAAAGATTTGTTTGTTTCTTTGCTGATTTGTTTTTGCTTGGCGGATCAGCTAATAAATTGTCCTCTTATGGCCCCCATATTATATTACTCATGATTGGAGCTTGTTTTAATTAAAGGTCACCATTTCCGTAAGAGCAACTTACATCCGGTTTTTGCGAGTTGGTTGCTCGTAATACATATTATAATATTACAAATTTCATAGCAGACAAGGATCTTGAAATTAGGACGTGTCTATACCTAATTTATTCTTATACCTATTACACACTTCTTGTATCCATACACAGGTTAAACCCGACCAGGGTCTTTGATGCTCCGGAATGGACTCTGAAATGTAGATTTAAATTAATGTATATTTGTTTTAAATAAATAAATAAAACAATATGGTTTACGGCAACACGTTTTGCAGCACGCCCACGGAACCATAATATCTTATCCATGTTCTGACACTTGGCCAGTTTTTACTTTTACTGTTTTGCTGTGCTCTTATAAATAAGCAAACAGGAGGACACTTATGACATGACTATAATATTGTATAACATACCAGAATTGCACTTTTCTACACAATTACATAACAATTCAACTTTAAGTTCAACAGAGCAAGCCATTTTACATTTTATATTTGCTTTGCGCAGAATACTGCTATAACATTTTTACTTTGCTTTGCAACTATATTATGTGTACAGTTTATTCAATGAACGAATGAATTATATTCATTCATTGACTTTTTTTTGTAATTTTTGTCAGTAATTTGTATTTGGCATGCATGTTTAACTCTACATCGCTCTTTTTTATCATAGTTATATTATAACGTATCTCTAACGTTAATTTAACAAGAATAAAAAGATAGATACAATAAAATTTGTTTATTGGCTCCAATTACGTGTTTGTAATCATTAGTTAGAGATACTTTTTGGCCGACTTTTCATAGCAACAGTTAGGTACAATTTATTCTTCATGGATTTCTCTCTACAAAATATAATCTCTTATTATTGTTGGAGTTGTCTGAACTAGATTCCTTAGGTTTTAGGCCTTAGGGATTAGGGTCCTAGGTTGCAACCAATAGCGAGGGAGTGTCAACCAATCAGAACTGATTGCTATGGTCAATGGTCATACTGTAGCTGTCAAACTTTGGTGCTAGGCAAGTGGTCTAAGGGATAGTTTCCTCCCACATGAATGTTCAAATCGATGGTGTCCTACGATACCCTGTTGTTGTTGCACTTACTCACCAAAGCTTTTCAAATATATTATTCTTTAACAAGTGTAAATTAAAAATTTATAACACCCCCGACAAGTGAAGGTTACAATAACTAGAAAAGAGCTGATAACTTTCAAACAGCTTAACCAATTTTCTTGGATAAGAACACTCTCGATTTCCTTTCACCTTTCAAACAAAAAAAAAAACTAAATTAAAACGGTTCATTAGTTTAGGAGCTACGATGCAACACATAGATACACAGATACACGCTTCAAACTTATAACACTCCTCTTTTTGGGTCGGGGGTTAAAAAAATGCACTTATTCGCCAAGACTTCTAAAATAGTAAGTATTATTTTTTTAATGTGTAGCTCATGAAACTGTTAGTAAGTATACATGATAAGGTTCACGCTTGGCTGAACGCCTGTAACCAACTCTGTTAGTATGCGAGCAAATGTTCGCTTAAAATAAGAAAAAGCTGCGCTCTAGATATTACGAGTATAATGTAAGTAAGCAAGTCTGAGGATTTTTTTATTATTTTACATTTTATTAAATAAATTCTACGTAAATGAGAATTTAAAAATAATTATTTAACCTTCCTTTATGATTTTTGTATAAGATAACTTTGTTACGTTATTTATATTAAAATTTTTATGATGAAATTGTTTGTAAGACCTAAATTACCTTAGGTACGAACAAATAACAATCTTGAAAACCCTAGCGAAGTAAATTACTAAATATTATAAAGCAAGGTCACCATTTATGGTGGTCTGTACATTCGCCTACAAATTCAAAACTTTTCAATTATGGTGGTCGAAGTCGATAGCATCTGCTAATAAGAAATAAACACCGGTTAAGTGCGAGTCAGCCTTTCATACGAAGGGTTCCGTACCTAACATCGAATAAGTTATTAACAATACAATGTATTTTTTAATTTTGTTCATTTGCATATGGTTACCATTTTGAAATTCACCATATTGGTTTTCTTTTTTTTTATTTATTATTACAGTGGCAATAGAAATGCACACTCTGCGTAAAATTTCAACTTCCTATCTATTACGGTTTAAGAGATATATCTCGCTGTCAGACAGATGAACGGATGGACGGGCAGACAGACGGACAGACAGGTTTAGTAATAGAATCCCGTTGGCATTCTTCGGGTACGGAACCTTAAAAATGAAGTCAATCTCCCATAAAGTTTGCTTTAAAAAATTAATAACGAAAAAAATTACACAACCAAAAAATACCATTCCCATAAAATTTGAACGCCTTTCCGACAAAAATTATTGCAGCCAAAAAGCAATCAACAACGTTCAATACAGTTTTTTACACGGCCCTTTCACGAAATGCACGTATTAAAAAATTTCAGGTAGAGCTACAATTTATAAGGTACTTTAATAGTTATTATGTAATTTATTTTAGTCTACCAATCCACATTGGGCCAGCGTGGCAGACTAGGGCCTAAACCTTCTCACTCTGAGAAGTGACCCGTGCTCAGTAGTGAGCCGACAAATGGTTGATCATGACGATGAATAAGCTACGAACTTTTATTTACTTAGGCAGATAAAGAACTACATTTCTATATTTAGAAATCACAAGTATTAAAGCAAAGAAATAAAACCCTAGTGTACTAACTTTAATTAGATGCTATTTGAGAGTAAATAATTTAATTATTTTAGGCAAAACTAGCAAAGAGAAGGAATGAAACGATGTACAAAATTAACACTCTTTATATTTTTCAATGATTCATTGGATTGGTTTATCAACGAGTTAAAATGGGTACACAACAATTACACAGTTAAGATGAGTTTCCACGGAAATTATTAGGTACATTATTAGGTATACATAACACAATTTATAACAATCAAATACAGAGAGATACAGTAAGAATACTTATCTTTATTCGAGGAGGCTCGTTGCACAAAAACTAACTACTCTCACCCCAACAGTGGTTTATATAGGTTACTATCTTTCTTTGTTCCCTCTACATTTTCCTTATACCAAGCTGACAACATAACACAATATTCTGTTCATAGTAAACAATTAGGCTGAATTACTAACAATTATATGTTTCCAGGCACTAGTTAACATTAATATTAATAATTGAAACCATTATCAAGTTAATACAATATTTAGTTTAAAGTTATTTATCAAAAGTACACACAAGTCATAAGTCAATTGAGGTATTTTAATTCACAATTATAGTACAGCATTACACAAAATTATTCTTAAAGATCATAAGATATTATTCTAATAATTAACAAATAGTTTTCTCTATTTAAAACATTATTATAATTTAATTAAGTAGCAATGACGTGTAACTTGAAAGTTTCTGTCGGAACTCTATAATAGTCAACTGTTCTATTCTTGAATCACATTATTTTCTTGAAACATAAATTAACTACACATTACATCACAAAATTAATAATTATTTATTCTAATAATGTCTACACTTTTCTCTGTTTTTCAATTATACATATTTTAGTAACAAAAATAAAAGAGTATAGCTAATCTTGATAATCAGCCTATTACCATCATAATAAGTACGAATACAAGATAAACAAGTGTTGCCACCCCTTTTTACAATTATTGCTACCTAATTTAATAGTAAACAGTGTTTACATACTTCAATAATTAACTATTCCTCATAAATCACAGAATAAATTTCTTATTTTAAAATAATAATCTATCACACGCAGCGACTCGACTGGCGGATAAAATGTTTAAAATAACCACTGAGAGCACTTGCCAAAACGCTTTCCACATGTAATTGATAAACTGCTAAAGGTCCAACATAACATACATTACAAGTCACAACATATTCCAAACTTATTCCAAAAACAAGTGTAAATTAAAAATTTACAACACCCCCGACAAGTGAAAGTTACAGTAACTAAAAAAGAGCTGATAACTTTTAAACGGCTGAACCGATTTTCTTGGATTATAGCTAAGAACACTCTCGATCAAGCCACCTTTCAAACAAAACAAACTAAATTAAAATCGGTTCATTAGTTTAGGAGCTACGATGCCACAGACAGATACACAGATACACACGTCAAACTTATAACACCCCTCTTTTTGGGTCCGGGGTTAAAAAATACGTTGTTAGTCGGCGGCCCTGGTTGGCCTAAGTAAGGGTGCGTACTGCGGGGTGGCTAGCGGGTGCAATCAAGTACGGATCCACCCTTATGGGCACGATGGGCATGCCCACAACCCTGCTGTCACACTTTCATGGTCGGCGTTTATTTTAATTGATATCCTTTAAACTTGTAAAAGTTGCATCAAAATCGGTTTAGTCCTTATGAGTCTGAATGTGACACTCGTATGTGTCAAAACCCTAATAAATGATAGAAATAGAACTTTGATTAGTGCTGTGGAGGCTGGTAAATATTCTTCCAGTGAGTCCTGTATCACTATAATTGCACAAAATCGAATTTCAAATGTTGCATTGCATGTTAATGCTTTTAGTCAGCACGTACGTATGCACCCTTAAATTGAATGTGAGATTTTAATTTAAACGCTGTCTCGTGTTACATGTGAAATTAAAATAGGAATATTTCAAAAGCTCTTTATCGTCAAAATGCTGTAAAAATGTATATTTTATTCTTTAATCTGTTTTAAAAATCATCAAATTGTCTTTTTATGTTTGGTGTACCCATACCATAGAGTAAGGATATCATATCCAAGTCGATACAACTGATGTCTCTTTGAGTAGGAACTTTGTAGAAAAATTAGGGGATTTAAATGACCGGCGTGGCGGCAGGGTGAACTAGACCCTTACCGGTCGTGAACTGTGGCGGCCGTCAAAAGTCACCCTGAGGCCTCATTCGCACGAGAGCTTTTTTGACGCCCGTTAAAAAAGCGTTCAAATAGAACAAATTCATTCCCAAGTATCTGCTCACACGTCAACGCTTTTTTAACGCTCGTGCTTTAGAGCTAAATCATATTCATTGCCAAATTACTTAAGAGGATAGTCTAGTTGTAAATTTGACAGTCCAGTAGGCATTTGTCTACATTTTATTCTTGAATTCAAATTCAGGTATTTATTTTAGGTATCTGGTGTGATGCTATTAAAAACTTCATGTTTCAATAACCCTCATTTCATTATGTAACCATTTATAAACTGCCTATAATTTCGAAACATTCTCTAGTCATATTTTATCATTCTCTGCTCTATAAAATAATTCAATAAGAAGTTCAAATAAAATACACTTACCTACGTATTATAGAAACATATATAGGTGCAACATAGTTTCTGTTAGCAATTAAAATACTATTCTTAATACTCGTAGACATTACTATTCACATAATAATATTATGATTAAACATCAAGTGGGAGGGAGAGACCAGAGGTAATTAACTTACTCGTACCTTTGACATTCGAAAAGAGAATTCTAAAAGATCGTTAGATCCATTTGAGAAGTCTGTGTACAAAGCGACTTACATGCGGAGTCGTAGCGCGTTATGAGTTTTGACATTTGCTTCCTATTCGTGAGGTCGGGGATACCTATAACTTTTGGGAGTTATGAGAAAGCAATTAAAATATTACTTGTTCTAACGGTAAAAGAAAGTACTGAGAGGAAACCTGCAAGCCTGAGAGTTCTTCATAATGTTCTCAAAGGAGTCAAAGGTGTGTGAAATCTGCTAACCTACACTTGGCCAGTGTGTCAGACTATTAGCCCAAACAGTTCTTCCGAGAGAAGAACCTGTACTCAGTAGTGGGGCAGCGATAGGTTGATCAACATAATGATGAAACAGGCTGATAGGTACTAAAGCTACTTATATATACTTAGCTATTTAAAGCTCGTAATAATACTTGAGTTTGATATGTTTCAACTGTTTGTGATAATGTCGTGAGTGTGAAGGCTGTAGAATATTGAAAATGTGAGATTTAATTTCAATCGATTCCTCTCTGGGAACGTACACGTGGAGGTGTTCTTTATCCCTATAAGTAGAACGTGAAGGCTACCCTTTGTGTATTATGAATTTAAATATCAGTAGCTCAAGGTTATCAGTTATTACAATAGAGACATATCTTAGCAAGAATATCCATACTTCTATACTAATATTATAAATGCGAAAGTAGGTCTGTCTGTCTGTCTGTCTGTCTATCTGTCTGTCTGTCTGCTACGCTTTCACGGCTCAACCGCTGAACCAATTTTAATGAATTTTTGTACAGACTACATACACACATTCCGGGGAAGGATATAGGCTACTTTTTATTCCGCAAAAATAAACAGTTCCCGCGGGATTCCTAAAGACCCATCCACTCAACCGATTTGTATGAAAGGTACCGAGGTAGCTTGCGTCCATGTTATTGACATAGACAACTTTTTATCCCGGAAAACCATACAGTTCCCACGGGATCTTCAAAAACCTACATCCACGCGGACGAAGTCGCGGGCATCCTCTAGTGGTTTATAAAACGATTTCTTTATGAGTGAAGCCGGTAAAGCTACTCGTGTTATATTGTATGTCGCTAAGAAGTCACAACATCGTAACGACTCACCCAAAATAGAAAATTTTAATAGGCGAAGATACTTACCAGTCGTAAAATCTCTTTAGGGTATTAAGTTTTTAGTCTTCAATTAAGGCATAATTGATGTAAATTAAAAACCTTTTTTAAAAATTGTAATATTTCAACCTGAATGCTGCTCGTTAATGTTATTTACTCGCTTTCATTTATAATACTTACTTACCTCCTTTTGTTTATTGAACTCATTTTGTATAAAATCTACGGCAAAAGTGAAAAATAAATGCCCCATTTATAGCGGTAACGTGTGACCTTTTCACGCATTGAGCACTAATGATCGTTAAAAACTGCTCTCAAACACCTCATAAAGAAAGCTAACGAGCAAAATGTTTACCGATTTAATACCGGTTAGGTATTTCTATTTGAATAAACTTAATTCTAATATTTTTACCCGCATTTAGCGTTTTTTTTTTTTAATATTTATTCAGCCTGGAGTTTTATCCCTTTCAACAGGAACATGCTTTTATTCTAATGAAAGACTCAGAAAATGTTCAGTTGGTTGTATCTTGTAAGATTTGTTTTTTAAGGGCCTAAAGAAAAGTAAGTAGATAAACTACATTTTTATAAGTTCTGGGTTCCAATTTCAACTGTTTACATATTATTATAGGTCTATGTGTTAACACTACAAATACGAAAGTTATAAACACTTAAATAGGTCGAGATTTTTGAATTCAGTCACGTTAGCAACTCTGACATTTTATTAATTAATAATAGAGAAAACAAATGATTTGTGGGGAGTTTCTGTTAACGTTGTGATATTATTAATTGACATTATTACACCCGAGTAAGCATTAATATTTAATAATAATGTGGTGTGGTGAATTTCCTGACTTAATAAAACATAGTAAAATAATTCCACTATTTAAATCAGGTAGTACTAGTAACCCCACTAACTTATTAGACCGATATTTGTACAAGGTACCTACTTTTAGTAAAAAATTTAAATAATTAATGTTAACTCAGTTACTTACTTAATATTTTTACATTAAGGACTTATTCACACTAAACAGTTATGTAAAATTTAAACATTGTTTGTACATGCTTTTAATCTGTTTGTTCTTTTAAAAAGATTTTTTTTTTCTAATCCAAGCATGCATACCGGAGCTGGAAGCCGCCGCATTTAATCTGGATCCGGCTAAAGGCAAACCCATAAAAAGCATATCTCAAGCGAGAACATTTTTGTAGCGATCCGCCCGACCTTATTAAGTCACCACCCGACCCTTCTCACAACGACCCATGAAACGTTTATAAAAGCGAGAATGTCCTTAAATGCACCTGTTTACTCTATTACAAGAGATTTGCGTTTAAATTAAACAGTAAATTGTAACAAATGGTTTAATTACAGAGTTTAAGTTACGTATTACTTTCGCTGTACTTTTATTTTTGCACAATGCAAAGGTTAATATGGCTTGCGATAGTAAAACGTAACAAGTACTCTAATAAGTAAATTAAGGTTTATTATTAAATTTATTTTTATTAGTGTGTAGTAAGATTAATAAAATATTACTCACGTCATTTCCTATAGGGTCTGATATCTTACCACAAAATTATCCCAAGAAAAATCCATCATTGTGTGATTAGTGGAATGGGAACCCCATCATTGCTGTCACGCGAGTGAAATGCACTGAATATGTTGCATATAGCGTTGTCCTTATTTCGCTCGATTGGCACTGCGCAGACGCCAGCCTTGCTTTTACCCATACATATAAAAATCTGTGCGGAGAGGCCGATGTTTCGGTAGTAGTAATAGGTGATTAAATTATACAGTTCACCTATCTGAAGCGTCAGGGATTTGTCTTGAGTATTTGAACAGAACATTGTGTCACTTCCTTGTATCCAAAAAATGTGATAACTAAAACTATTTTTTTTCTCATTTATTTGCTATCACATTATTACCATATTTAAAAAAAAATGTTTACAAATATAAAATATGAAAAGTAACAAAAATAAAATAACAGAAACAACAAAAAATAAAATAACAGAAACAACAAAAAGTAAAATAACAGAAACAACAAAAATAAAATAACAGTAACAACAGAAAAATAAAATTATTATTATCGTACCTACTCGAATTTTTAAAATGAACTGTGTTAATTTAACCTTTCGTGGTGAAGCCCTAAGTTTTGCAGCTCTCAATCAATTTTCCATTATCCGTGGCCGCGTTTCGTGTGATTGCTATACCGAATTCATTCCGAAGTATAACGCTTAATTAGCGGTTAGGGTTAATTTCGAATTAATCGGAGCCCTCCTGCGGTCGGCTCCTGTGGAAACGAATGACAACATAATTACAATTTGACTGGCTGTACCTATTCTCTTTCCATTAATTTCATAAGAAATGTTCCTAATATGTAATTATGAAAGATGTGTGTTAGGTATTATTCCATAAAGGGAATATTAATTTCAGGTATATTGTATGTATCTAAGGAGTTTCGTTTTGTAAAACTTAACAGATGCGTTTCTCTATAAAATCATATTATTACATAGTATGTTACGGAGAGTTTTAGTGTGAAACTTAAAATTAGCCTACTAAATTTATTGACTAAGAGCCCGTGAGGGCCAAACCATCTTTGTTTTATAAAAGCTGAAAGTTTCTCTACGTATTGTTCTCAACACAGGCAAGAAGATCAGTGACTACGAAGTTTGGATCATGGTGGCTTTGGGAGATAACAGTTAAAAAAGGTGGAAAAAATTTACGTCAAATTAAATCATAAAGTGCATTTTTTTTATATCTTCGGAATAGCATTAGAAATCACGTCATGCATTGCCAGACAGTATCGTGGCAATTTTCTGCCATAGGTACACCCTTAAAAACTTTTAAACATTACCAATTCTAGCAGTTCCAGTACTATACCACGTAGAAACCTATTTCAGAGATACGGGTTTAATCGAATTACCATTAATCCGCTACCACTTTTCCATCTTAAACTGTTTCCACTGGGTGAAACCTTAAGCAAGGGCTTGTCAGAAAACATAAGAAAATCCGCCCACATTTTGTTTCTTAGTAGGTGTTATTCATCATAATATTATCTTGTTCGCAAAAAATATTTCGCCAATAAAAATAAGCTCAATATTTTGTTCTTGTAACATTACCCCACTAAAAATACTCGTAAGGAAAATTGTCTTAAAGCACTCTTGTATGCACGCGAATTTCCATTTATTTTTCTCAGAAGCTCCTCGCATTTTCACTACGCTATTCTTACAATTTTCTCGAATTCGCATTTTACTTTCCAGTAACAAATAGTTTCCTTGTTTAGTGTAGGTAAAGATTTCCATGTTTGCTGCGGAATATCTGTAGAGGCTTTATTGCCACAAGGACACTTTGAGCAAGTCAAGCTAAATAAAAGCTTTAAAAAGCCAATATAATATTATCCCAGCACCATTCCATTCCATTCCATCGGCCTTTATGCGTTCACTGCTGGACGTAAGCCTTTCCAAGACCACACCTATAAGAAACCACTTGAAAAAAACCGGTCAAGTGCGAGTCGGACTCGCACATGAATGGTTCCGTACTATTAAACAAGATAATATAAGACGTATGTAGTAATTTTATAATTTGCATGGCGGCCATTTTGAAATTTCTATTATTTGTTATTATCATGACAATAGAAATACATTTCTACTATCTTAAAGTCCCAACTCTATTACGGCTTATGAGATACAGCCCGCTGATAGACAGATAGACGGACGGAAAGGCAGACGGACAGACAGCGGAGACTTAGTAAAAGGGCCCATTTGGCACCCTTCGGGTGGGTACGGAACCTTGAAAATCATTATATACTGTTGCAAAAAAGATTATTGTCAATCAACATGTAATTCATTTATTATTTTATCGTATCAAGTATTTTTACAATATGAGTAGGTATCGCTTTTGTTCAAAACTTTTCAGTTATTTTGTTTGCTCTTTTATTTTCATTTTCATTTAAACGTGAAAGTATATTTGGAACGAATCTCGAAATGGGGTCAAATCATAAATGCATTATGAAACAACACAGATCGTCACTGGAAACTACGCGTTTAAATTCATCAAAGATACTTAAGTTTTTATTTTGCATTGAGCTCTTAATATAATGTGATGTTTTCCGACACTTTACCACTTCAAGTTTTTTATTGTGTACAAGAACACTATTTTTTTTTGTTCCATTATTACAAGTTAGCCCTCAATCTCACCGTGGTAATACTTTCTAATACATCTAAAAACGTAAATAAATGTAAATGTAATTTTTGTGCACAAAATATTTTATGGATGGATATAATTTCAAAATTACTCTGTTTAAACTACTTCTTAAAAAACTTTTGCCAGTTCAATACTAGTTCACCAAGGGTGAATTAAAAATTTATAACACCCCCGACAAGTGACGGTTACAGTAACTAGAAAAAAGCTGATAACTTTCAAACGGCTGAACCGATTTTCTTGGATTATAGCTAAAAACACTCTCGATTAAGCCACCTTTCAAACAAAAAAAAAACTAAATTAAAATCGATTCATTAGTTTAGGAGCTACGATGCACAGACAGATACACAGATACACACGTCAAACTTATAACACCCCTCTTTTTGGGTCGGGGGTTAAAAACTCTGCAATCGTCCTATCTATCTGCTTATAAGTAAGCTTGTTATCACAGTTAATAATAAAATTAATTCTAAGCCTACGTATTTGCACTATCCTGTATCGTTTAACGCAAAATATTATAACTTTCGCAACATTTATCTTCATGTACTAGGTAGCCTAAGTAAACATTAAAACAAAAACATAACAGAAAGCTGTAAAAAAGCTTTGAGACTGAGAGTTATGTTGGCAACGTTTTATGAACATGTCTAAGTAATATATTACAACATTGCTGTCTAAAACGAGAGGCGAATGTAACTTCCACCAAGCTTTCACCTCTAATTTATGATGCGATATTTTTGCTTGAGTCTGGAGCTGGACACAGTCTAGAGCGTACAGTCATTTTACTTCATTACTAGCTGATGCCCGCAGCTTCGCCCGCGTGGATTGGTCAGATCCCCTGCAGCATCAGGATTGAGGAGTTGGAATCCAAATTTTTTATGAAACAATGTCGCAAAGTTCCTCTATCGATTAAAAAAGAAATGACGCAAATCGGTTCAGAAATCTCGGCGATTTCGGTGTACATAGGTAGAAAAACACAACTCCCTTCTTGAAAGTCGGTTAAAAAAGTAGCCTATGTTACACCCTGGTCAATCCTCTACTTGTATGTGAAAATCCCGTTAAAATCGGTTCAGCCGTTCCGAAGATTAGCCTTTTCAAACAGACAGACAGACAGACAGACAAAAATTTTAAAAACGTGTGATTCAGTGTTGGTATCGTTCAAATAACCATATGAGCTTAATATGAGGTAGTTATTTCGAAATTACAGACAGACACTCCAATTTTATTTATTAGTATAGATTAGTATAGATGTTCGCATGTACAATTCGCGCGAACACTCTCTGTTGAACAAAGGCCTTCCCTGGTGAGGGCCCGCACTCCATGTCCTTGGCCTTCCTTATCCAGCTGCTTCTGACACCCTCCTTACGTCAGTCCATCATGACCGAGGGCGCTTCTCGCTACGCTTTAGTAGCATAACACTGAGTGCAATATTATAAACTAGTCCCATAGATGAGATTATCCATCATCAACTGTTTTACCCCTTCAAGGGATACATTTTACAAAAATCTGTGCACTTACTTTATAAACAAGGAACTCCTGCAAAAAATGTCATGCTTCCATGAAAATTCTTGAAATGAAATTGCGGTTAGTAGAATTGTAATGGCACAGCTGTTCTGTTTGCGCTATAACTCTACCAGCACTTCGACACAGGTGCAAAAATACTTTAAATAATTTTATTAAAAGTTTTACACCCTGATGATTTGAAACTTTTACTATTTTTATTTTTTCTGCTAATAGGTATTACAATACCTAGAATCTAGATAATTTAATTAAAGTATTGTTTTGGAGGACGAGTATTGTAAAAACTAAATTCACTATTATTCAATGATGTAAATCCGATAGTGATTCTCATATTATGTACTAGCTGTGTCCCGTGGAAACTCATTAGTTTTCCGAGATAAAAAGTAGCTTAAGTATGTCACTTTGCAAGTCTTTAATTATACCTTACCTACCCATGCAAAAAATCATGTCGATCCGTTTGATGTATTGTGCCGTGATTGGAGGAAAAACCAACAAGCACACAACCAATAAATACACTTTCGTGTATTTATGATATGGGTAGTGATGTTTTG
This sequence comes from Maniola jurtina, assembly GCF_905333055.1. Taxonomy (NCBI): domain Eukaryota; kingdom Metazoa; phylum Arthropoda; class Insecta; order Lepidoptera; family Nymphalidae; genus Maniola; species Maniola jurtina. Next base: position 5,588,313 of record NC_060046.1, on the reverse strand, counting down.
TTGAGAAAATTGGAGGTGTCATCACTCATGACCCCATGTACGTCCATGTGAGGCATCCATATGCCTGAAAATACTCAACAAGTTTCAACGGAAAGCCTAATGACCTGTTTCGCAACTGCCAAATAAACTCTAACTAAATCTGATGAATTTTGACATTTTCACATATTTCCATTACAAAAACTGCCAAAACCCAACTCAGCACCCAAAATATTTATTTGTCAGATAAAGTTTATTCAACAGGCACTGACTTATGCACGAGGTATATAGAAACAAGAAGTACTTTTTACCATTGACAAATAAAAGATTAGATTAAAAAAAACCTTATAACCATACTTAAATAAGTAAAAAAAAATCTGCCTTAAACAAATAAGACAGGCTGTCTGATTTAAACAAGCCCAATAAATACCTGTAGGTACGGTAAAACTTAAGTACTAAGTATACCTACTTTTATGAGTAAATAGCGATAGTGTCTTGAAAGTTCACAGAAAAAGGATGATCTCGCTGAATAATGCAGGCGACTGGCGCAAATGCGAACGGCGCTTATCATGGAAAACTAGTTTCAAGTCATCTTGCATAAGCCCTCTCTTCGTCCGATGCACTTTCGATACTCGCGAAGTTTATAAGCCAAAGTACATTTGATCCAAAGTCGCCTAGAGTGAGCCAATTGTGAGTTACTCTGAACGTTTATGGAGTACCTATCTAATTTGAATATTTCTGCACCTTTATAGGGGTACCTAAATCGAGCGGAATAGAGCAATTTAGTATTCAAGTAGGTTAGTTTAGTGTGTCCATTTTTTTTTTAATTCATGGCAGCAATCATGCCTGATGGAAAACGATGATATGACCTAAGAAGGGACGCGTTTACCTATAAGATGCCTATTCAGTCTATTCACTCTTGTTTTAAAGATATCCGGAATATTATTGATAGGAAACACAGATCGCAGAAGAGTATTCCAAACCTTAGTCATTCATGCGTATGAGGAACGATGACGTTTTGTGCATGTAGATGGAATATAATAATGGAATGGAATATAATAATAATAGATGGGATAAATGGAAGATAATGGAATAACATAAGGATGGAATCTCGCCCGGCGTCTTGCGCTTTAGTGTTATAAAGGTGAAGGGGAGACAGAATTGAAAAGTTCCTGAGCACACTCCAAGTTCACGGTGTATCCTTTTTGAACGCAAACTCGCCCACAAACAGCTCTGCAGCTTGGTGATATATTTGTGAAATGAAAAGTGCAATAGAACCCGTGCTTATTTCCGCTCAAACGACCAGGACAAATTAGAGCACTATACAGGCGTCTTGTTCGCGCACATGTGAATTGCTACTTGACAAAAATTCTAAAAGCTGTTGGCCTTACCTAGTCTTTCACGCAAGTTTTATACACGTGTTACTTACAGACTACCCACACAAAAACTGTAAAAATATCTATAGTATCAGTATATCAGTAAAACTTTTATCATTTCTTTTTAATAAACCATTTTGTGTTTCGGTAGATTTTAGATAACTCAACACAAAACAAGGCCATTCCATAGCTAATTTCATGAAATTACGATCCCAAAATGTATTATAATAATAAGCAGGAGCTTAACGAAACGCGTGTTACAAATTTTCCTTAAGCGTAGGTAATTTACATTATAAGCGAATGGATTCATGATATTAAACATGAGCGTGAGTATGCTATGTCGTGATGATGAGGGTCGCAGTTATTAGCCGTCGACGTATTACGGACGTGAGTAATGGAAGTGTCCGGTATCCCACACGATCTCTTAGGCCCTTGGTATGGGTCACTGACCTGGTAAAAAAAAATATACCAAACTAGCTGAGGGACGTGTGGCCTAGTTGTGACAACGCAAATCGACGTGACGCTAACCCAAGTTGATGGGTGACCGACTTTGGCGTTTTCGTGTCCTCCATGCCTCTGAGAGCACAAATAGCCGGTCCCGGCTATTAGGTAGCAGTTATCATATCACTAACATCTGATAATAACTGTAAAAGCTTAACGCTCTATAGAGCGCACTTTCCAAAACGAGAACTTGACACCGCTGGCATAAATCTGTCTCGTTTTAACTGAAATATAACATAGCATTCTTTTTAGTAGTCGGGTTTTAGTTTGAACTACATTTTGTTGTAGGTACGTACAGTTGTCTCAATTGTTATCAAGCAATGCACACCTACAACCTACACTATTTTTTTTTCATTTACGAAGTTTAATTCTAACGAAAATACAACAACAACAACAACATAATTTTTTAATTTGTAAGTTTTATCTACACCTGTTGATTTGGCTGAATAAAGTTTTCCTTTTATAAATTTACAGACATTACAAGAATGATTTGTTACTCACAATTTCGTATTTCTAAAGTTAATGTTCAACGGTGTCAGCGTACCTCGTTTCCGTCAATTCGCCCACTGGACCGCGAACATTGAGTTTCACGAGCAATTGTGCCCACCTTATTGTGATTACATACTTTGTTTCTATACACAATTTCAATGGCATTTTGTATTGTAACCTTGAATTGAATGGACGGAGTTTGTCTCCTTGTTACTTCTACCTTAATAGAAAATTCAATGGCCTTAGATCAAAGACCAAGGGTCTAAAATGTCTTTTCTTTTTTATTTAATTGTTTTGCGATTTTACTATGAAGTAAAATTTTTATTTACTTAAATATGCGGTAGTAGCCAAGTGGTTAAGACGTCGTTGGCCTTCTAGTCGAGAGACCGGGTTTCAATCCTGGGCACGCACCTCTAACTTTTTGGAGTTACTTATATGTGTTTTAAATAATTTAATATCTCTTGCTTTAACGGTGAAGAAAAACATCGTAAGGAAACCTTCATGCCTGAGAGTTCTCCGTAATGTTCTCAAAATGTACCCACATTCCAGCGAATAAACTATTATTTATTTACTTATTTATTAAAGTGGAAGTCTGCCAATCCGCACTAAGCCACGCTGACTATGGCCAAACCCCTTTTCATTCTAAGAAGAGACCGCTAGCTCTATGTACAATAACTATAATATCTATGGCAGAAAAACTATACTTAAACAAGTATAAATTAAAAAATTATAACACCCCAAGCAAAGTAAAGGTTACAGTAACTAGAAAAGAGCTGGTAACTTACAAACGGCTGAACCGATTTTCTTAATTTATAGCTAAGAACACTCTCGATCAAGCCACCTTTCAACCAAAAAAAAGTAAATTAAAATCGGTTCATTAGTTTAGGAGATACGATGCCACAGACAGATACACAGATACACACGTCAAACTTATAACATCCCTCTTTTTGGGTCGGGGGTAAAAATAGTTTTGCTTAGTTGACTTTGGATCTTTTACACCGGAATTCATAGTCAAGATTGGGGATTCTTTAGAGGATGATTCAGACTATAATATGGTTGAACATGACACAATAATTGTCGTTTGAATCGTCCCAAGAAGCCCCTTTTTTTTCTCGTGAGGAAAATCCGTCATGGATACCACCGACCACGGGGGAGCACGGTGGTTATGTCGGACTCCTACCGACTAAAAACCTCACGAAGTTCCATCCCACCGCTAATGACGGAGCACAAGGGACCGGAAACACCTCGTTACTCCGCCAGCGGATGTCCGCCGTAGCAGACCCACCACTGGGACATTACGTGCCCCCAAACACCTAGTTAGATGCATACCGGAACCACAGCACGCCAACCAACCCGAGGACTACACTGTGAGCGACGGACCACCCCGTGTCCATTACCCACAGGTCCTCTCGAGGGTTAGGGTTCGCGGGAAGGGCGATCCCCTTTCCACGTTCCCTATCCTCAACATCTCCCTCGCCCGTCACCAAACCGGACAGGCGAGAGACCGGTGGGGCAGCTAGTGACTGGATGGGTGATGAAGCCCCATCACCAACCACCCAACACAGCCACACCCTCCGCTCCTGGAGCTATGCCCCATGGGTGCGTCTACTGCGCCCTCTGCTAGGGATACTCAGAGGGACGCGCGGACAGCACCCCCTCCCCGCCAGGTCAATTAGCCATGGCCAACAATATCCCATAAAGAGAAATCGTTAACCATGTTACCAGGGTAAACCGGCCCAAGCGCTGCTACTACCTGCAACACTCGGGCACACGAGGAGGTTACCTGGCTGGTCCCCTATCTTAACTGTGAATTCAAGAGACGACAGAAAGATTTCTTTTTTCACATTAAGCTTTTTTGACGATTGTGATTTCACAATACAAGAAATACAAAAGTCGTTTTTACCTGCCATGTATTTATACTCTTGCTTTAGCATTTTCGCTTACTTAAACGGGATTACTTAAGGCGCTCCGTATTTTAAAGTCTCAGTGAAATAAGTGTGGCAAACAAAGTGAGAAGTTTCAGTGGGTTGTGGAATGAATAAGTTCGGAGCCGCGATACTGTATGCTTGTATTAAAAGTTTGCTTTCTTCCGCGCAACGATTTGATATGGAAATTACGTTTTGTTACTGTTGACAAGTTTCCATGGGAGTTCTGATGTGAGCAATGACACGAAAAACAATACTTAGGCGCAACGCACACCCATTATAGAGCATCATTCTTGATAACAACTCAAACTAAGTTTTATTTACTTTGGCAACAGTGGCGGGTGGCAAACCTTGGCATGCCCAAGAGTATCATGCTTCTTTTTTTCATACAATTCTGTATACAAATTTTAACAGTATGCCAAATTTCATAAAGCTGAAATTAAGTTGTTAGCAAAAAACTCCACACCACTCCACCCCATCTAGGTTTCAGGGTTCCAAAGCTTACCACATAGATATATATTTTATCAAGTAGCAAGCAGTTCTAGTTTGTATTTATTTAAATTCCTACAGTTAATACGTACTCATTAGTTCGTGTAATGTAAAAACAATTCGTGATAATAAATCAGCTTCCTATAATACTAACAAACGTGAGTTTATTTAATGTACAGAATTAGGTATAACAATAATTGACTACTTTGTAAAATAAACTTAAATCTAAATTAAAATTAAAAATAATAATAACAAATAAATTAAAAACCAAAATAAATAAAATTAAATCTAAAACCTCATCGAGACCCACGCAGCGAGGCATTGTGCCTAAAATGCTGGCAGCATTACACTAAAGTTTCACATGGTAAAAAAATAATTATAAGAAATAGACGGAATCTGTCTTCACAAATACCAGCCCAAGCAGTACCTGAGCAATATTACATCACATAAATTAGAGGCGCAACGGCGGGAACATTCACGACTCGTTTGCTTCAGATTCCGACTGTCCTAATATTACACGCTCGTAAATTTTTGGTACATATTTTCCTCTAAGACGCCCTTAGTGAACTAAGTTGACGTCTTTGCCATCTAATTTTATGTCTTTGACTCTGTCTTTGATCACAATAAATAGGTACTAGGCAAATGCAAATCTGCATTTACGAGGAAATTCGCAGAAGAACAAAAGCGGCCGACATAGCTCAAAGGATTAGCATGCTGAAGTGGCAGTGGGCAGATCATGTCTGTCATAAAACCGACAGTTCCAGAACACATCTGCCCCAACAGATGTGTTCTGGAGTGGAAACCGCGTACCGGTAAGTGCAGTGTGGGACGACTTCCAGCCCACTGGACTGATGACATGAAGAAAGTGGCGGGGAGCGGGCGGATGAGGAAGGCGGAGGACCGTGTTTGGTGGCGCGCTCTCGGAAAGGCCTATGTCCAGCAGTGGACCCATACAGGCTGATGGAATATAATAGAAAATTTAAAACATGACAAACACAAGAAAAAGATACAACGAACAGAAGTTCTGCGAAAAATAATTTAATATTTCACATTTCCGCCCTGCTAAGGTTTTCAATCTCGATGTAATTTTTCCTTTCATTTTATAAAGATGGAAAACAAAAAGCTTTCATTCTTTATTGAAACAAATTTAATTTTACGTGGTAGGTTTTATAGTAGACGCGCTCTGAAATTTGCTACTTTATATAAAAACTATAGCTTATTCCCGTGACTTCATCCGCGTGGACAACACAAATTTTAAACCCCTATTTTACCCCCTTAGCTTATGAATTTTCAAAAATCCTCTCTTAGTGGATGTCTACATCATAATAGAGTATAGAGCCTATCAAAATTCAAAATATTTTCAGCCTGATCCGTCCAGTAATTTGAACTGTTAGTTGATAGATCAGTCGGCTTGTGCTTTTATTAAGATTAAAATCATAGTCGCGAGAAAGCATCATGAATATTTTTATTTATAAAGATAACCGCGCTATGATTTGCGGGGCTAACTAGATGAGCATCTTCAATTTTACTCGTTAAAAATATTATGGTCAGAAAAGTTCACGTCATTAAATTTTCAGTCTACTTGTAAGTGTAGATACGAGTACCTAGTACAAGTTTTCACATTTCGGAAATTATGATAGTTGTCTCGGTATTACAGAATAAAATGGACCTAAACGTAAACATTTTGAAATTTTCATTGTTAGACGAAATTTTATTTTAGAAAATAACCGATGAAGGCGCTGCCTGTTGCATGAATAGAAACGCGATATCGAATTTCGTTTTTAAAAACTGAAAAAACTCATAGTAAGCAATACAGCATAGGTGTTTCCAACTTGCCACTGAAACATAGTAAAGAATTTTTATAATTTAAGTATAAAACTTCTTCAAACACGAAACTGAGCGTCCCGTACGAATAAAATAATTATTTGCCAAGTCCTCGTTGAGAAAATAATTGCTTGCCATGTCACCGACGAGTGTACCTAACGAGTTTCACTACGGCGTGGAAGGAAATAACTTGTATACTCTACATACTACGAAGTAAGTAGGTAGTACTAGTACTACATAATTATTTACAAGAAGTTTGAAATTTTTTATTAAGATTGAAGCAACTGAATATAGTGAGGTGTAATGAGGTTATTTGAAGTTGTGAGTACCTACTTTTTTTATTGAAAATGTTAAGACAAAACTAAAAACTGCCTAACACGTATATGTATACTATGTAACCTGACCTCGGTGAAATGATCCCAAGTCCCAACAGTATTAGCTGTATTTCCGGGCCAGGCTGATCCTTTGCGCAAAAAATAACCTACTTTTCTGTCACCAGATGAGACAATTAACTGCGGTGAAAATTTCTCGTAACAATTGTTTACGTAGTAAACAAGTGTTACGAGTTTACTACGTAAACAATTGTTACGAGTCATGGAGATATGGAGTCCTAGTGCTACGTAAACGTAGCACTAGGACTCCATGGCCCCAGGGTCTCCACACTGAATACAAATGTAACTCTCGATTAGAGGCACAGGTTGGTACTTGCGCTACTTACCAGTTTAAGCCATTTCTGCTGCGACTCCAGAAAGTTGTACTAAAGCAAAGTTGTACACAAGCTTAGTGTCAAATATCCATTTTATTACATATAGGTACTACCCCCAACCCTCGGCACTGGTAGTTTTACTACACGCTCCTTATTTATCTTAGATTCGATTGTTCAGACAGAAATTTCTTCTAAGAAAATTTCTGTAATAATAAATTGTATTTATACTTATTGAAATTGGATCACTCTGATGAAAGGGAAAATCTTGGAGCCGGAAATTGTTTATTTACCTAAATTATTGGTTACTAAAGACAATTTGCATAAAGAAAACGCAAAAGTCAAACCGAAGTTATATTATTACAACTAGCTTTTGTCCACGTCTTCAAGGATAACGTAGCTACTCGTAGGCCGTAGCAGGAAGAGAATCCTCAGAATCGAATCATTAGTTCGAGAGATTAATAAAGAGGTACCTCTTTATAATACATATTAGTATGGAATACACCACTTTTAGGATTGACTAGTAAATTATTAAACTTGGTAGTTTCGATGAACAATTCAATTCTATATCGATTCTTCGCAGAAATCTGAGTCAAAGGTCAAAGATTTGACTTTGTATGGACCTCTACCCTTTGATGAACAATTATATATTAGTAAGTACTCTAAGTACTATATACCCAGACTTCTGGGTTTACTGACTTACTGTAACTCATTTAAATAATTCCTACTTTATGTACCTACCTAAGATAATATGTTGTTATTTATATCTCGGTAATTATAAAATGTAGAAAACAGCATGAGTACCATAATACCGGACGTAAATTTATGCGCTCGACCACAGCATAAGAGACGAGTGTTAGTACCCGTCTCTAATTTATGAGACGCAATATATTTGCTCGAGCACCGTTTTACCTGCCATCGCAATCGGTATCATCATAGTCATAACTTTGGACCGTAAAAGCATTTTTGCTGACGAGTATATTTTATCCTTTAAAGGCACGAGATATTTTCGTAGGTTTTCGTATTATGAAGGTGTGATTTAGCTGTTACACGTTTCAAATTGTTCTAGTGGTGCATCAGCAACTCGGTTGTAAAAAATTATGAAGTAAGTTAGTAAAAGTGAAAACGGCACCATATACCTGCCATATTGTATTTTACTCAGAATAAATAAGGGGTGGCGCTTCCAAAATCAATGGTATTTTATCTATATAAATGTATAAAAGGAAAAGCTAACTGACTAATCTATCAACGCACAGCATCCATAATAATGAAGGCTCAAAACATCACACTCTTTTTTTTGGGCATATTCTAAACATTTGAGGTAAGTAATTCTAAAATTCAGATCCCAACGTAATATTTCACATCCTTCCACCTTTCATTCAGCTTAAAATTGAACATCATACTCGTATATGTAAAAAGGTATAAATTCACACATGTTCTACATCAGACCCAAGGGAGGCAAAAGACAAATGTTACAGCCCCCGCGGTAGTTTATGAGGCATGATATTTTTGGCCGAGTACCTCTTTACCTGCATTCGCGAACAGTATCTCGTAATCTTCACGAAATGAGTATATTTTGCACCGAGGGATGTAACATATATTGTACCTACTTTAGATATATATGTTGAGTGATGGAGCGAACTAATATCACTAAGGACTGGAATATCTCACGTGATCAAATGAGATCCGTATAAGTAAGCATCGTGTCAGATTTTTGATGCAATAGTTTCGCGGAATTGCTACTCGAATTCTGAAGTCGACCGTAGTCCGTACCTAACCACTTCTTACATTTTGGAGAAAAGTAATTTAAGATAACAAATCGTTTTACTAGCTAAATTACTTAGAAATAAAATAACAAGGTTGTGTGTAAAGATACATAGGCAAACAGCGAAGGAGCTTCAAAGCCAAGTTTGTGTAAGTTCCACAAAGTAAGCAAGCTCCCAAATGTAATTGTGCGTTCTGTCATCTCCGACGAGCGGGAACATTCGCCGCAAGCCGTTTTTTATGATGTAAAGTTGTATATTCATTAGGGGCCAAGTAGCCTCAACTTGTTGCAAAATTATTAATAAGTAGCTGACGCCCACAACTTGGAATTAGGCTTTTAAAAATCCCGTGGGAACTCTGATTTTCCGAGATAAAAAGTAGCCTATGTCACTCTCCAAGTTTTTAACTATACCTTTGTAATATGATTGAAGAACAAACCAACAAACCAAGAAACGAATATGATTGAAGAACAAATAAACAAACACTCTTTTGCATATCTAATATGGGTAGTGTACGTAACAAAAACTATATACTCGTTCGTCTACTTTAGTTGGGACTGAAGCTCTTATTAGTGAGTATCGTGGTGAGTATAAATCCGACAATAATATAATGATTATGGTCGGTAAAATTTTCTTCATGGTGCTGCGTTTTCCACCAGTTTTGTGGCTCCTCAGCAACACTCTCCAAGTCCTCGCCACCCTGGATGGCCTGCTAGGATATTGGAGTGAGCTCGGCTGGCTGGAGTGATCCGGCGAGGAGCTGCACCAGCAGCCTTACGTACAGTCAGCAACAAAGCTAGGTTTGCACCTGTCCATAGTCGCCTGTACTGGCGGCTCACGTACAGTCAGCAACAAAGCTAGGTTTGCACCTGTCCATAGTCGCTTGTACTGGCGGGTGCAAAACTAGTTTCGTTGCTGACTGTACAGTGGACGGTTACGTTTAAATAAAGGAAAGAAACCCAGGGTAAAGAAGAAGAAGAAAAAACCATTTTCGTCGGTTTAAACAGCATTCTTTTTATTAGAGACAAAGATCCCTAGCGCTCGCCTATCTTGAGAGAAAACAAGCTGGAGTTTTCACTGGGGATGCTTCGGTTGAGGCACTGCTTCAGTGCACATAACCTCTTGTGTATACGAAGCTTAAAATTCCGAAAGTTTACCTTATACCATATTAAAATCCTAATTATAAATCTTTTACAGAATTTTACTTTACTTTAAGTAAAGGTAGGTACTATAAAAATGTGGAAAGAATAGATTTATTCACTGGAGTGTACCAACAGAGAAAACTTCTTAGAATTTTTGGTTTTTAAATATTCTTTCCAATAATTTTTCTATTTCATAGCGAATGTAGATTAAGTACCTACTCAAAAATCACTTTCAAAATAAAAGAGAATACAGTCTCTAAATTTTCGACCATGGGCATCCGAAAATTAAGTTAATAAATTAATGAAGTCTATATTGTAAGTTTTTACTCACAAGTCACACACTATGACACAAATTCTACATGATATCAGTTTTTTAAAATTTATTATAAATACTCATTCATCTGCTCGGAAACAATCAAACACATTTGCAGAATGAAAAATGCTTTCATCAAAGAAAAGCAAACAACCGGTAAATTGTAATTTCCATTTCAAAACGCTTCACGAAAGATAGCGAACTTTTAATACAGAGATACAGAGAGTTACCACATTACTAGAGTGAATATAGTTGTTCTATTTCATCAAAAGGAGTACAATTGTACCTAATTTGAATAAATGATTTTGAATCACGATGACCGTTTGGTTATGTATGTGTGTGTACTGTGTACGTATACATTGCTAGAGGCTAGAGTGTGCGTGGCACTGTCTCGACCGCGACGTGGTTTTCTTTACTCAGATAAATGCGTTAACGCTTGTTAGTACACTGACTACTACAACCAAGGCTGGACGATCATCATGAAATAGAACAACTATAGTTATATCACACAAAATGCCTACCGTCCTAATAAGAGTTATCAAAATAACCTCTGATTGGCTGACATTCTTTCCCTATTAACTGAAATGCATTATTGCAACAAGATTCATAAATAGTATATCTCCTAAGCATCCAATCACAACAATAGCATTTGTATAGTGATTAATAGAGCATACAGCTTTTCTACAATCAACGAGTGAGAAATGTGCTAAGCTTGCTCCTCTAATAAATATAACTCGATGTAAGCATACACTAACACAACTCAAACTTTTTCATTACAAAAATCTCTGAGCATTCCTGTTTGTTTCAAATCAAATATTATTTGCATGGCAAAAGACTGAACTTTATTTCAAGATGCTTTTAGCTGTGTTTAGATTTATTTCAAAACATACCTATTAAGTACAGATATATTATTTTTGTTCTTATTTATAAACTTGTGTAAATTGTCTCTGTTTGTAATAAAGTCGTTTTACTAGCGGCATTTTAAGTATTTAAAGTAAAAGCATAGTAATTAAGCTTCATATTTTCTCTTTAAAAATAACTCTGCAAACCAATTACCATATCTGCAAATCAAATACCATATTTATTTTATTACCACGATAAAGTTCAATGCAAGACTAGCTTTTTTACTGAATGATCTATCTAAAATACTGTTGATTTATTTTACGTGAATGGTCAGTTTAAAATACTATTTTTTCGGAATCGGAAAGATATTTTGGTTTTTCACACGAATGTAGTTCAAACTTCTTAATAAATTAAGTAAACAAGTATAAATTAAAAAATTATAACACCCCCGACAAGTGAAGGTTACAGTAACTAGAAAAGAGCTGATAACATTCAAACGGTTGAATCGATTTTCTTGGATTATAGCTATGAACACTCTCGATTAAGCCATCTTTCAAACAAAAAAAAACTAAATTAAAATCGGTTCTCTAGTTTAGGAGCTACGATGCCGAAGACAGATACACAGATACACACTTCAAACTTATAACACCCCTCTTTTTGGGTCGGGGGTTAAAAAACGCTGAAACTAAAAGAGCACTTAATAGCTATACAGCATTTTGTTTTAAGCACTTTTCAACATTCGTTCTCAAATTCTATGTCTTTCACCATTTCTGCAGTGCATTTTTCCGGCGTTTATCTCGAACGGCATAATTTTAAGCGTCTCAATGCAAATGCTGACTCTGCATAATATTTAAGGCACCACTGCACTTAATATTTTATTCGTTTATTTTAGCGGCCTTTAAATTCTTTAGAGTGTTGAATAAATTGGGTTTGTTTTTTAAAAATATCCAATTCCAATATAAAATATTACCATAAAAAGTAAAGATAGTATTATCTAATTACTGTGCATTACTTTACATCATGGTTGCATTTTGGCACTGAATAGCCAGACTGATTCTTTGCGCAAAAATGAGCTAGCTATTCTGTCACAAGCGGGGTGATTCGCTAACTCAGTGTCTAACACTGGATGATATAGTCACCGAGCTCATTTTTTAATCCATTGAAAGTTTTCTACGAACAAATATTTTAATGTCACCCAGTGTAGCAGCAATTAGAACCAACCAACCTCGGTGACTATCATTCCGTGTTAGGCACTAAGTTAGTGAATCACCTAGCTGATGATGCAATTAACCGCAGTAAATAAAATTACACGGTCTAACAGTTTAACCGATTCTGTGTGTAGGTACATAGTTAGCTTACATCCCGGGGACGGACATAGGCGACTTTTTATCCCAAAAAATTAAAGAGTACCCATGAGATTCTTAAAGGCCTATACGCTTAACCAATTTATATGAAATTTGGTACAGAGGTAGCTTGCGTCCCAAAAATTGACATAGGCAACTTTTTATCCCGAAAAAGCAAACAGTTTCCATGAGATTATTTTTTAAACTCTAAATCGACGCGGATGAAGTCGCGGGCATCGTCTGGTTATTTAATAAAAGTTAAGAAAACATAGGAACATAAACTACAGAAGCTCCATTTAAAAGTTATTGGAAAATATTGAAGAAGAAGTAAAACATGACAAAGCTTGTTAGACACTCTTAGGAAAAGTTATCATCTACCTATACATTTCCTTTAGAAAATGTAGACAAAACGCTGTCTGAGCGGCAATATTACATCACATAAATTACAGCTGCAACGGCAGGAACATTCACGACTCGTTTGCTTCAGATTCCAACTGTCCTCATATTATACGCTCGTGGGTTGCTATTACGTGCGTTTTATAAATGTAAGGTTTTACGATCATTTACCTTGAATTTCCTCATTTTATTTAACTTATTCCATTATATTATTATCAAGGACTCCTTCGCCGACTGACAGTGAATAGGTTTAAAGTACCTATATAATTTTAGTATTGGATAAGGAAGGCAGGTAAGGAGTTATAGATTAGTATAGTATAATAATATATTGGAGTAAGGGCCGGCGCACATATGGCGGAGCGCTGCGCAGAGCAAAACAACACACCCCTATTACCCCCACAGGGGGTCTATTTTTAAAAATCCTTTCTTAGCAGATGTCTACGTCTTAAAATAGCTATCTGCATGCCAAATTTCAGGCCGATACTTCCAGTAGTTTGAGCTGTGCGTTGATAGATCAGTGCTGACTGATCTATCAACGCACAGTTCCAACTTCATGCAGTCAGACAGTCAAACTCTCTTTATATATTTAGAAGAACATTTCTATGATAAACTAACGAGACATGAATCTATGACCTTTGGAATTTTAATCTACACTCTTAACTTTTGAATTGCCTCTTCATTTAAAGTTAAGATTTTCAAATTAAATTTCATAATACAGTCAAAAGAGATTGTAAGCCGATTGTTAAAAAGATTTACATTTAATCTGATTAAAGCAGTTTTATTTTCAATTTGGAAACAATGAAAGGAAAAAAATACGTCGAGGCGTAAATTGAAGACCTCCATAGGCGGAAGAGAAAAATGCGGTGGCTTTAGCAAAGTACCAAAATTAAAGGTTGGGAGACGCGAAGCTTTCCAAGAGTAATTAGTTAGAAACGATTTATTGGATCAATTTATTTTTATTACTTTGATAATAACTTTTCTTATACCTATACTATAAAGTTTTCTAACAGTATCCTGTTTTTATAATTGGTTCTCAAAGTGTATAAAGTAGCCTCAATAGCTCAATGAAATGCAGCAGACTGAAATCCGAAAGGTCGGCGGTTCAAACCCCACCCAAATTGCACTATTGTCGTACCTACTCCTAGTACAAGCTTTACGCGTAGTTGGAGGGGAAAGGGGAAACCAATTATGGGACGCAGTTCACGCTAGTCTTTTCTCACTTCTTTCGCCCAAAATTAACTTTTTTCAGCATTAGAGAAAATTTGCTGGAAAGTATAACAAACTACTAAGATTACTATTATTCAAATATCATAGCTACGAGTAAGCCTTTGAAAACGAATCTTGGAAAACGTTTTTGATCAAAGTTAGGGCTATTTTTAACTGTGAGAGTATAATTTGTTGGTTAGCACAAGCGCAACGGCGAAAAAAATTACAATATTACGATATAATAATGTCGTCATTTAAATAAAATATATGAAATACCTTTACTATTTCACGTTTCCCTTTGCGGAAATCTTACATGCCTGCTGTATATAGATATTCAGTTTATAGGTCGTAAAGGTTGCGTCGTAAACGAAAAACCACTTACAGTCCGTAAGTATAAATAATGTTTTCAGCGAACATTTTTAATGGAAAACCGATTCGAATTACGGCCTTTTATATACTCACTAAATGCTGGCATCTAAGTACCTAATACTTGTATCACTAGGGGTCCGAAACGATAAGTTCTACTCTACATAGATGAATTTCGGTAATCATAAAAACGACTGATAAAACAAAATTATTATTATTATACCTACCAGGTCATTCAAGCATCAAAACCAAAAAATTTAATTATCTTCCTCAAGGTATTTTAAAGTTATCTTAATCATTGTCAGCCAATTTTTGGAAGAAAAAAACTACCATATAATTAATACCGCCAAAGTGCCTAGCAACTTACATGGCTACGGAACCCTACTTTATGTGTTCTGATTCGCACTTGAACAGTTAGGTATTTAAGTGTAGTTTTCGTTGAAGTCATAAGGCGCGTACTTAACATATCTAATATGCTACTTAGCCAGCTAATCCAAGTTCATTTATCATAACCTGATTATTATTAATTTGAGAGTTGTAAAGGAAGAGATGAATGAACATACCAACAAAATGTTTTTACCTATATTTTTACTTCTGTGAAGGGCACATGACCTCAAAAGTTTCAATATAAAAAAATGTTTCAATAAACGCTCTATCGCTTTGTAAATCTGTTTGCGTTCGTACAATAAATAACAACATCAAACATGGGAAAAACGGCACTAACGTAAAGAATTCTCGTGCTGAAATTGTAACTGGAACGCATAAATCCCACAGTAGTGCGTTCTGTATGAAATGGGAGAGGCGGTGTAGCTATTCTTTTCATCTACCCTCATATATCATGCTACCCTGTGATGCTACCTTTAAAATGTACTGCGATCTACCTTCCGCCTTCATTGTTACATCACTATTGCTTTTGTAAAGGGGTTGTTTATCGACTTCAAGGGATGAGGATATACCTTTTTATTGCCTTTTTATTTTTTTGTTGAATTGCTCCATGTTTTCTTTGTACTTGTATTGAGATGTTTTATTACTTTTTCTTTCTACTGCTATCCTGGCATAAATCATAGTTATATTCATAGCTATAAAGGTGTTGCAAATAAATATTTTCCCTTAGTTTTTTTTTTTCACATACCCACCTATTACTAGTACCTACCTATATTATTTTCGTAACCTACCTTATGATTGGAATTCTTTTATATTATCAATTATTTATTGTACTAGATTACAGAAGGGAAAATATGTGCTCTAAGTATTCTTTAACATCGATTTAAAAAAAATAAAAATCAACCTGTAAGACGCCTGTAAACTTTAGTTTCGTAAGTTAGCAAAATTTTACAGTAGGTGTAGTTACTAGGTACTTATACAAAAATTATTATGATTAAAAAGTACTAGTGCAATACTGTCATTGGGATCATTGCAGTTCTTCTTCTCTCTGGGCTGGTTTCCGCACTTAAACGTTTCCGTCTGTTGTGTGTCTGTGTTGATCCCAATGACATATTATAGGTAAGGTACCCAGCTTAGTGATAGCAATAATCATTAAATAAATATATTATTATCTGTTGGAGAGCTTCATCCATGATTATTTACCGTTCTAGCGCTACTTTTCTGCCTTTCAGAAATCAAATAAATACTGTTAGGTATATCCTTTCCATGTTAACCCACTTCCATCTTATTATCATCACTTTCCTACCACCACCAGGTGAAATAACAATCAAGATGTAACATATCAGAATTGAAAAATTACCTAAGTTTTTGTATTTTCATAAGTCATAATATTGGAAAGTAGTAATTTATCATTTTCTCTTTTATAGGATATTTTTTCAGGAACGAGCAAATATCGGTTCTTTTGTAGAAAGTAGAATACCGCAAGAGTGCTTTCGAATTGCATTCGCATTTGCATACATTTTATTCCTCGTCTATGCTCGGGAAACCCTAGAGATACTTTTCAGCAAATACCACAGCCTAAATACTTCGTACAGTCGGTCTACGGGGACGTCTTTATAAAGCAATCCTGACTCACAATGGTAAGAACGGAGAAGAATTACTTATACCGACCGGCAGAAGTCAGCAGAACTGTAAAAAAATTAATACTTTTCTTAGTGGATCAGTCATAATAATTTAATGTAAAATATCGTGTAAGTATTACGATTAATCAATATTTTGGAGTGTCGATAGTTCGAAATCGTCATATTGGGACGGCACTTTAGTTACTTGTATACATGGCATAATATTATATATCAAATCTTTGAAAGAGCAACCGCCGAGTTTCTTGCTGGTTCTTCTCTGTAGGAAAGGCATTCGGAACCAGTGGTAGATGCTCTTGACGATTCACAAGTACTTGTAGAAGTCTAATTGAATAAAAATATTTTGAATTTGAATATTAATCTTGGTACGTACCCGATATTTACAGTATATTATGTCGTTAAACTACGAAATAAGCCTAAATCATTATTAGTGCGCAAGTGTTATGACCGTAAAGCCAGCTTGTTTGGAAACACTTCGTCTAACTGTATGTATTTATTAAGCTATGGTATTAGTATTTTTACAGTTCACTTTGACTTTTATTCTGCTCATTCATCATTTTACTACAGAGAAGTAAAGCGATCTTAAAAGGAAATTTCCAGTGCTGAATTGATGAAAGAACTGTTTTCATATTCTTAAGCCAATTTATTATGTCTTTCTGGCTAATTATGGTAAGAGGAATTTACTTGGCGACTGCTCGTCAACTTTCTGTGGGTATATAATATTTATAATGTAGCTGTCCTTATCTGTCCTGATTCGTACATTCTTGGTACTAGCTTGGTACATTGGTGCTCCAGTGCCTTTGCTCCAGTTTAAATTGTTGCAATTGGCAGAATTTATGGTATTCTTGCTGCAATAGTGAATTTTGGCCAATAGCGAAACAATGTTAGCCAGTCAGACATGAGAGAATTATCTTTCATTACCTTTTCGAAAAATGTTTGCATAGCATACCCTAGAAACCGAATACAATAATCTTATTAGCTATCAATGAATCAATAGTCTATATGGCTTAGAATTATTTCCCAAAACTTTAAAACTAAGAATTGTACATAAATCTTTAGGGACGTCATATGGATGTGGCTTTACAGTTTAGATGAAGCCGTGAATCCAATATGCTTGCAAATATAGCTCACGTAGCATTTCATGAATGCTTTGGGGACGTTTTGACGTAGAATGGAAGTGAAAAATTCTTTGTTGCAATTCGCACACAGGTGTGCTGTAAAGAAAATTGCGAATAACATATTTGTCACCAGAAAATCTAAATGTCTTGTGGTAGAATAAGCTGACATTATTTGGAAAGTTGAGATTTTTAACACAACCACACAGTCATGTAAATATACTTATAAAATAAAAGAAAAAGCTGACTGACTGACTGATCTCTAAATCAAAGTCAAAGTAAAGCATTTATTCAAACTGAGTACACTTGTACACTTTTCGATGGACAGTTGTTGAATTTATAAAACGTAATGGTGATAATTAATTACGTAAACTTGTAACTAAAGCTACGAGCTACGAGTGTTCCAAATGTGCCCAGGTCCTGATCTATAAACGCACAGCTCAAACTACTAAACGGATCGGGCTGAAATTTGGTAAGTAGGTAGCTAATATGACGTAGACTTCTGCTAAGAAATGATTTTTAATTCACCCCCTATGGGGGTACAATAGGGATTTGAAATTTGTATAGTCCACGCGGACAAAGTCGCGGGCATAAGCTAGTATAATGTCTTGTAGGATGCTACGGAACCCTTCATGTGCGAGTCAGACTCGCACTTGTCCGAGTTTTATAGTTGTTAATATTTTTGTAGGTAAATATATAAGTAATTTTTGTCAATATTAAATACAGAATTAACCCAAATACGGCGTAATTAACGTCACGCTGAGTGCCAATTTTCGTTAACTCCCCCGAGAAAATCGAAATTGACAGGCGGGATTTGCGACATGCTCCAAATAATTTTGTAATTATATGTTGGTTAAATGTCGAGTTACCATAGTTCTTAATGTTTAATGATAATGATTGTCCTTATAAGTTAATACTCACTAGATACTTAGATACCCATAGGAGCACAGTCAGACTGTAAGTAATTTTTTTTTCTTCAGACTCAACGCACACTGCAGCAGAGTCGAAACAAAATGGCGAGTCTTTTCCAAAAATGTAGCAAGGAAAACACTATTGTGTCCGTCTAGGTGCGATGATATTATTTTAAGCGACCGTATTGCACCTCGTCCGCGTGTATACAGGACGCGCAGAAGGATTTGTATACTTATTTTATTTTCAGGTACCTAGGTACCCTAGGTAATTTTTGTAACTATTAATATACCTAGGTATCCTAACCTGTCAACGACAACTTTTACACCTCCGGTCTTCTAATGCGATCAGCTCTAAAAAGCATAATTTATTTTTATTCTCCATCCTGATATTGTAAGAAAAATTAAAAACTAAAACCATTCCTATTGTTTATATTTAAGACTCTGTGACCAGATTAGTCTTATAAAATTTTAATTTCACAATACGCCTTTATACCGCTGTTTTCCCCAAGAATTCCATTTTCCAATTTGTATTCCAACATATTATATTACAATTTTCCATTTTATTGTTTCAATGCCGTGATTTTCAATGCTAAGGGACCGTTTAATCTTTTAAGAAACGCGTTACGCTTGCGGGTTCCCCAAATTCGTAATTACATTTTCTTGTTTACCTCCACTGAATATTTCTAAATTAAAATTAAACTGTACACTTACTTATCCATTTCAGTAGAGTATTTAATATCTCATTTCGTATTAAAAGAAATTGAATTGTATCTTTCGAATTTAACGATTTAACACGTGGCTCGCCAAATGCATTGTGTTATTGTGTACTGGAGCCTTAACATCTATTTGGTACTTGCTCCCATATTAACCTACTCCATGCTGCACATGTACGAGTATGTTATTAAAGCCGTAACTATGTTCACGAGTAATTCTCATAGTGCCGGGTTCATCTCGACTAATGTGAGAACGACGTACAACTAAATTCATAATTTGAATCCGTGGTAAAGTTCTGTAACTTGTCTCTACTGAGTAGATGCACTTAAACTATTAAGGTCTAGAGTGTTCCTAACAAGGTTAAATTCAGGGGCTAGATTGCTTTAAAACTATTTATTGTCTTTTAAAACTTTTTTAATACAATACCTTTATAAGGGTTTTAATGTAAGTATCTATTTTTTGGGTGTAGACTAGCTTACTTCATGGCTATTTCTTGAGGAAATTTCAGCTTGAACAACCTCCAGACACATCTACACTGACTGAGCATTCGCCTCGCGAGGCAGTCGAATTGATCTGCACGCTTGGTATAGGTAAACATGTCCATTGCTTATGTTTAGCCATCAAAGCAAGCGGCGATTTTTGTTCTTGTTGTGCGAGTCTTAGTGCTACAAAAACATTACAGACATTTCACCTTTTCCTTTTGACATTTTCAATGACCTGATCTGGTGACAAAAGGGCTGGTCAGCTTAGCTATTCAGCGCGTGAATGCAGGCAGCACCATTCTACGTGGGCATGATTTTTACAATAATTATTAAGATATGCCTAGCTTTAAGTTTTAGTGTAACATATCAATATTAAAAAAACCATAGATAAATTTTATATTATTAACCTAAATTCTTTCGTAGAATGGTCTGTTGAACCCATAATGATAATGACTTCTTCAGTATCATAAAATATTCAAGAGTTGTAAAAATGCTGATTTAATATAGAAGAATTTATTGCAATGGAATATCATTTTCTGTTATACGAGTAAGCGAACTCAGTTTTATGAACCCTTTTTGGATGCTTGTCTTCTTGGTATTTCGTTTGCTATTTCCTTATTGTATATTTTATTATTCGTCATAAACGTGATATGCATTGCAATTTAAATCAAATTAGCTTTGATATAAGTACGTACTTTAATTTTTTAAGTGTCCTCGTTGAAAAGTCCCATCGTAGCTGAGATTGAATCTAACACTTTGAAATATTCTCCAAGCACAAACTTTTGCTGTATTTTGCTTAAAAGAAATTAAACCAAAAAGAAAAAATAATAACAAAAATACACGAATGAATTAAATAGATCGATAGAGATAGAGATAATAGAATTTCACTATCAGGTATTCTATTAGAAGTTAGGAATTGTTTTCGCTATGAAATTAGGTATGTGTGGGCTTACGTAGTTTCATAAAGGAGAACCAATTTCTAAAGTTTCCTTACAAATATATCAGAGGAGGTAAGGGAGTCATCCCTAGTGCCGAAAATGGGAGGAAAACTTATGACATTAATTTCGAACAAGTCTTTTATTACGTAGGTATTACCTGTCAAATTAACTATGTGCTTCTTTTACTACTTATACACTGGATGATGCCTGCGACTTTGTCCGCGTGGATGTATGTGTTTTAAAAATCCTGCGGAAATTCTTTAACTTTAGGGGACAAAAGTAGCCTATATTCATACCCGGGATTCAAGCTGTACCAAATAGATGATGTCCGGGACCTCGTCCACTTGTATTAGGTTTTAAAACTATGTCCATGTCCAGCATGTAAGCTTACTCTGAACTAAACATCAAAATCAGTTCAACAGCTGGGCCGTGAAATGCTAGCCGACAGAATGACAGACAAATAGACAAACAGACAGGAGAACATACACACTTTCGCAATCATAATATTAGTATTGAGAACGATATTAATATGTCTGTGATCTTATTCTCTCTATCTATGTGAACTTTAGAGCGTTGGCTGTAAGGAAAAGGGGATGTTCTACCAAATTCTATGTAAATCGCAATAGTATTTAAGCAGAAGCTGGAGTTGGAAGCGTGCGCTCGAACACCTCAAACTGTAGTTCCGAGAGAGCCGGCTGTTCCGGCTATTATTTGTCGGAAGTTTGTATGTTATACATAATAGGTATATATCACCCAAGTTTGAATACCTACCACAATAGTGCAGTATGGAATAATTGTACATAGCATGATCGCAGATACCTACGGAAACGAGCAGAAAACAATGCATAATATCTTGGTAGGTACTGGAAATTCTGAGTGATAATATTGCTTTCCACATTTGTTTGGCCAATCAGAATATCTAATGCAGTGTGAAAAATTTTCAGCGTGCAATTATTTAGCTTAGCTCGACTTTACTATTTACGATCGGTACAAGGGAATAAAACGGTAATTTTCCTGACAACAAAAATTACTAGTTACCTATATCTACTTTAGTTTTTCTTAGTTTAGTAAATAAACGGTAAATCTGTAGTTTCTCGCTGATATACTGACGCGGACATAATAATGACCTTGCTGCCGCAAATGCGATCATGAAAATATGAAACCTATCTCCAAAAAGTCTAACGCGCCGGGCAATTCGCGTCGCTTACGCGTTTCGCCGAGATAGTTTCTGCGATTTAAAACTAAGATACACTAACAATATGATAATATCACTCGCAGCCTACACAAAATAACATACCTCCTACAAAAATGGAAACGATGTAAATAAACGTAAACAGAACAAAAATTGGTGTAGAGATGCATCGAGAAATACAACAGCTGCACTAAATGACATACAAAAAGAAATAGGTATCCATATCTATTTTACCTACCTTCTGAACAAAGAATACCTTTCAGTGCGAGTAGAAAACTTCGCAACAGATGAAGCAATGCTAAACCGAATTTTAAAAAGACATTCGTAATATCTTAGTCTGACGTTTTCGGTTAACTCGGATGAATTTATGTGCAAGATGTTTGTTTTCTGCTCATAAATTCAGACGCGTTGTTTGCTAGGCCGGGTATGCAAGCGCTTGGTTTATTTAAAATGCATGCGGCTGTACGTGGACATAATGTTTACATATGAAAAACCTTGATTTTCTGTAGGTAATTTTTTTAGTGCGGACTTGTTTACTCGACGATTTACTTGCCAAGAGGTTAAATAAAGTACAAAAAATAAGGCCCAAAGGTGATGCGGTGGGAGCTGAGTTCTAGTAATAAAGGACTTCGGATGGGTCGGAAACTTGTCGGGCTTACGTCGACTAACCACGTGAGTACAGCAGAGAGCATGTATATTTATAAGACCCAAAGTACGGTAATAGGTATACCTAGTTGTGGAAATAGTTGTGCTTAGGTATATATCACTTACAAATGTATTCCAATAAAATAATACCTATAAAGTCCTGCGCGTTCTCGTCTTTTTGTAAAATTGTCTAATCTCAAATTATGCAAAATGGATTTTATTCGAATTCTCAATATCTAATAGATTTAGCTTTTTACTCTTTCAGCATAACAAATGTGAAACAAAATTAATGCTTCTGGCTTAACACTTGTACCTAAAACGTGGTCTACTATATTATAAATCACATACCAATTTACGTAAACTTGATTTAAGCCCGCCTATTAGTCAACCCCTGATCACATAAAGTCCTTTGACTACTTTAAATACTTCAAAAAAAAGTTTAGTATTGAAACGAAATCTCTTGGCATTCGTATCCCTAAGGTTACCTAGCCAAAGTTAGGTATGGTGGTATTTCGACTTTAACTATAATATATCAAAATCCGCATTTCACACCAATGCCTACGTCTTCATAATACACTTCAAAGGAATCATTTTTTTAATACAGTTGCTTAAAAAGTGGCATATTGCAGGGACGTATAGCGTTCGGGATGTGGGCTATTACATAATCGTGCTTTTTTTTTACCTTTCCCGCACTCGTGCTTTTTCTTTCCCAACTGTCAAAATATTAAAAAGAAAAACCAACCATGAAGTTTTTACTAAAAAAATTCATAGAAGTTTTTATGATTCATGCAAATACGTACATTTCTAAAAAGAAGCTACTAATTTGTTTCAATATCAGATTTAATGATTTGATTGAATGAGTTTGGTTAGGTTTCATTTCATTTCATCTCATTAAATTTCATTTTCATTTCATATCAATAAAAACTTCTACTGAAGACTTGGCTGTGGGCATAGTTCCCTTTGCCTACCAGAATGGGTGAAGAAAAAAAAAACTCTGCTTATAGTCTATGGTTGGCGCCATTTTTCAGAAATTTTCTTTGCGAGTTTAGTTGTTGGTTGCCTAAAATGAGTAATTTCGACCCTAGTTTTTAATATCTATTAACAATAAAGTCGTTTTAAATTAAATTAAATTAAGTTAGTTGAGTTTATTGTAATTTTATTATTTTATTAAATTGCTTCATTTTTTCGCAACTGTATTAAAAATAGTCGTTCAGTACACGTGCGGAACCGTCATTGCAACTCGTTCCGACTGTCAACCCTCGCCTTCAGCTACGCCTCGGCTCGGGTAGACATTTGTCGGAACTCTTTGCAATGACAGCCTTTCCGCACTTGTAATGAAATATACTATTTCCTGTCACAGCAATTCCTCCCTATCGCTCGTAGACCCTATGTGACATCAAAGAATTTTTCTCTATTACTTTATATTCAGTAGCCGCAATTCTTGACGTTATAAGTTTTGGCAAATTCCTGTTCATTCACAAAATATCAGATCGAGGCTTGTAATCTTTTTCAACCTAAGTGTGTACCGGTATTAGTCCGTTAACATTTTTTGTACACCTTTTAAGTTAGCAATACCTTAGTAGTACCTTAGTATTAATTGAAATCTTGCGACAGACTTTCCATTACTTTTTAGGCGTATTTGTCTCTATTAGATGGTAGGTTTTGACTACGTGACTCATGCATGGTGCTATGAATTAGCCATGGCATACGGTTGCAAAGCTCTTTAATATTTACAATTTTATTACAGTATTTACCTACCAATGGATTGGAGGTCATCCGTACACTGCACTGGTCTCCACTCCAGAACACGTATGCCTCATCGGCCGTCGGGTCTGCGACAGACATGACCTGCCCATTGCCACTCAGCTTGCTAATCCTTTAAGCCAGTTTGTTCATCTGCGAATTTTTTTGTTCCGGATTGTATCCCTGAGAGAGATAGGCTCGCATCATAGCACACTGCGCGACTTAACTATCGAGGTCAACTGTCACTGTCCAGTGTCCACGTTTCCGCTTCATACGTCGTTACAGATAGGACACACTTTGAAGGCCTGACGTAGCTTTGCAAATACTGACCAACCCAGCTGAATTTAACCCTCTAGAAACTGGTGGCGAATGAGGAAAGGCGGAGGACCGTGTTCTTGGAAAGGTCCAGGTATGTCTAGCTGGACGGAATGGAATGAAAGCCAACACTTTTAAGGAGTAGGTACATAGTAGTTCAGGCTCTGGCGATATTCAAAATTCAAATTCAAAATGTTTTTATTCAATCAAACTTTTACAAGTGCTTTTGAATCGTCAAAAAAATCTACCACTGGTTCGGAATGCCGTTCCTACCGAGAAGAACCAGCAAGAAACTCGGCGGTTGCTCTTTTCAAGTACATATTCAATTTACAATAATATGCCATACTGTATACAAGCAATTGCAGCGCTGTGTATATAAAACTACGATAGATATCTACCAATCTACTATTTGAAAATTCGACAGTGAATGGTAGACGAAACCGTGGTGAAAGCCTTACCTTCAAAATGGTATATAGGTACTATAATATATAAAATGGTAAAATAAGCTGTTATAAACTTAATACTTACTTTACACTTTTCTACAAGCTAAAAAGTTTAAAGTCCAAACTCTTTTAAAAATTCGTTTACAACTTCGATAAGGTGACGGGGCTATACAGTCACCAAGTTTATTTTTATTCCATAAATAGGACACTCCTAGCCTTAGATCAGACACTTAAAGCCCAGGTTTTATGTGTCTGATGTACTGTTAGGGGTACTTACGAGTATTCAAGCGTAAATCGATTTCAACTCGAGTTAAGGGCGATTTAAGTTGAACTCGTAAAAAGTACTTGATATCGTGATTTGCTGTAGGTAAAGCCTGAAATACACATGAAACACGACGGATTGCGGCAGTCTCATTAAATAAAGTCAAAAACTGTCTTACTTACTGCTATATTTAACCCCCGACCCAAAAAGAGGGATGTTATAAGTTTTACGTGTGTATCTGTGTATCTGTCTGTGGCATCGTAGCTCCTAAACTAATGAACCGATTTTAATTTATTATTTTTTTTGTTTGAAAGGTGGCTTGATCGAGAGTGTTCTTAGCTATAATTTAAAAAAATTGGTTCAGCCGTTTAAGAGTTATCAGCTCTTTTCTAGTTTTCTTGTAGAAAAGAAGGTTAGATAACCGTTAGGTTCATAATATTATGTCAATTGACAAATGTCAAGCTGTCAAGATGGACGTTGCCTAAATACATATAATTATTTATTTGAAAATGATGTTTTGGAAAACTCAAATACTTTGGATCGTCGGGGGTGTTATAAATTTTTAATTTACACTTGTTACAATTTTAATCGGAGGCAACATTACTAGACCCCAAAATATTTTTTTCTGGAATTTTTGTCGGCCCGTCTGTCTGTTTGTATGTGAACACATCACTACTGAACAGATTTAAATCAAATTCGATCTTAGCTAAGAAAAACCACTGTGCATTTTTTTTAGTACATTGCACATCTGCTATATTTAGCTTAAGTAAAAGCGAAGGGTTAACACATCGGTAACTTTTATGCAAGCCTATTCGCAAACCATGTCCGTGAAATTGCGCCTATGTTTTCGCATGGCGTAAAGAATTTCCAATCCATTTCAAATCCATTTTCTTTCTACATTCCCACATGTACCTCGGGAATTTTCGGAATGCGAGAGTGTAGAATACGTTAGTACCTAGTACTATTTCGTCCTAGAATAGAGATTTTTTTTAAATGCCGTCCTTTGCTGCTGATATGATAAACCTAATAAGATTATAATTAGACGAAGACGTTATGAATTCAAGTGACATACCTACCTACCTAATATTTATATTATTAGTATTATATCTTACGCATACTAATAAGCTTTGATGATAGGTAAGTTTCACGTTAGGGGCAATAATCTACTAGGGTCACGTATACAAAAACTGTTGTTACACCCAATTTATTCCTCGGTTAAACGTTACTCGACATTGCATCGGTGAAATCGGCACTTAGAAGAAAATCATAATATACTAAATACTGAATACTTACTATACCTACCATAGGTACCATACAGTACAGTAAGTATACCATAATAATATTATAGTAAAGATACATACTGGGAGATCCGCCCGGCTTTGCTTAGGTGAGATTTGATATACCTATCTGCGTAGTAACAGCCTATGTTACTTCTAGATAATATAGAAGTTTGTAATGATGAAAGAATTATTTTATATTCGGTTCAGTAGTTTCCAAGTATATTGATTATGAATAAATGACCAAATCTTTCCTCTTTATTTTCTTAGAATAAATGAACTTTTTCTCTTACGATGTTCGCTAGATTTGTCATAGCACAGGTCTAAAATCACGGTTCTTCACCGTCAAATTGTACCTACCTGCCTATATTTTCTTGTGCTTTGTATGTGTTTTTTCTGTACTAATTTTGTGGTGTACAATATAAATATATTCACTCATTCATTAATTCATTCTTCGCATCAACGACTCTCCGTAATTCTGAAAATCGCTCCATTTATCGAAACTCTTACAAGATTCCTTAAAAATATATTTATGTTATGGCTAAGTAGTTCGTTGAATTTTAATTAACTTGAAACGTAAATATTAATTTACAAAAACTATATAACTTTAAACGCTTAAAAATTAACCTTTGAATATAATTACTTAGTAAATTAAGGTGTGATAGAAAATTATCGTACCTAATAGGTACACTTTACTTTTCGCAAAACATTTGTTTATCTGTATTAGTACAACTATTCACTCATAACTTATTTCGTTTTTAAATCACTTCAAACTTAAGATCATAGTAAGTCATACCTATTAAGTAATAACAGCCTCAGTTCATAAATTCCGCACCTTTTTCCGAAAGGACTCGATGAAAATATAATTTAATTTTTGAAATAACTTCTTCTGTAGGTACATCCGTGGCGATAACCGTGGAGGTAATCTCGTTTTTGCCAAATTCAGAAATAAATATAACGTAAAATACTCGTATATATTCCGTTATCTTCTGGATTAAAAGCGTTACGTAAAAACATCCACGCTCAGCTGCGAGCTTATGTAGAATTTAATCTTCCATTTGTACGGCTCTGTGTTTGTCGCGAAGAGATAAAAATGGAGTTTAATAAAAATAGTTTTAATAACTAAAAGCTTTAAATTGCGAGTAAAGAGTGAGCAGTGGCATATGAAAAGGTTTTGTCAAGGCAGCTATAAAATACATTGTACGAATGAATATCTTTTTCATGCTTGGAAGAACTAAGTACACTTTTAAAACAGTGAGAGACAATGAGAGTAGGTATACAAGTAATAGTAAGTTTTATTAACCACTGACCCAAAAAGAGCAGTGTTATAAGTTTGACGTGTGTATCTGTGTATCTGTCTGTGACATCGTAGCTCCTAAACTAATGAACCGATTTTAATTTAGTTTTTTTTTTTTTGTTTGAAAGGTGGCTTGATCGAGAGTGTTTTTAACTATAATCCAAGAAAATCGGTTCAGCCGTTTGAAAGTTATCAGCTCTTTTCTAGTTATTATTACTGTAACCTTCACCTGTCGGGGGTGTTATAAATTTTTAATTTACACTTGTATATTATCGATACTAATACGATACTAATCGAACTAATCGATACTAATCGAAACGTACCACCCATTAAGTTATACGGTACCCCCTTAAAGAGGGTGTTTCAGTTCAAATACCTAGGGCATGTGGTGTCTTTTGACCTGAAAGACGATGCTGACATAGAGAGAGAACGCAGGGCATTGTCTATTAGAGCGAACATGATCGCTCGCAGGTTTGCTCGTTGTACTATTCCTGTAAAAGTAACGCTCTTTAGAGCTTACTGCACTTCTTTTTACACGAGTAGCCTGTGGGTGGACTACACGCAGAAACAGTACAATGCCCTGCGTGTCCAGTACAATAATGCATTCAGGATGCTATTGGGCCTGCCTCGTTACTGCAGCGCGTCGGGTATGTTCGCGGATGCGCATGTGGATTGCTTTTATACTACCATGCGTAAGCGGTGCACATCCCTGGTGCGCAGGGTACGGGCTAGTTCCAGTGCCATCCTGAGGGCATTTGCTGACAGGTTTGATTGTCAGTACCTGAACCATTGTCATATGGTGCACATGCTGACTAATCAAGCCTGTCTTAGATATAGTATTAGGATTAAGTAATTAGATAGGTATAAGATTACTAACATTAGTTTTAAGGTGTGTTATTACTAACAATTATGATCAATTTTATGGTCGAAGTAAAGGATTTTTATTTTTTTATTTTTTTTACTAAGCTGCCTTTTCATGAAAGAGTGCCTTGATTATCTTTTCTGGAAAAAAGTTCTAGACCAAGGTATACAAACAATCCTAGTGAAAAGTTTCACATAGTATATCACACATCCTAAGTGGAAAGAGAATTTCAATTAACTGAAAACGTAAATAGCGATTGCTTGACTAAAGCTTCATCCTTGAGACATTTTGTGAAATCGTTTTTAACATTAATTTCAATTATTCCTCAACAACCCATTAAGGCTGTTCGTATTTAGCTCAGATCACCGAACATTAATTAGATCTGGAATTTGAAGAGATACGAACTTAGGGACCTAGAGAAAATAATAAAATTAATTGTGTGTGGATAGTTATACTCCTACGGCGAAATGACGGTCGTCGTGATTGAACTAAGCAATTGTCAGGAATGCCCTGAGTGCTTACTAAAGCCAAAATTTCGGCTTCTGCCTAGTGAATTTTCAGGCCAATATAGAAATGCCTAAATTGCTACGAGTAATAGGAGCATTTACACTTTTCTAACAAACGTAAAAAATATTGTTTTATTCACTCAAAACATACCTACTGCATTACATCATTCCAAATAAGTCAAAAGCTATTTAAACCCTATTTTCAATTTCAATTTCAATCAATTTATTGCAATTCCATAAATACATTCCTTAAATATAACATTTGGAGTAAATACTATGATTATTAAACAAGGTAGTATTATTATGGATACCCAGTTTTGGGTGTCGCAATTTGGTCCGTGCAGCAGACTGTGGTATTTTACTAGGACCTTAAAAGGCACTTATAGATTGGGCTAAAAAAGTTTTGAAAGTGCCAAAGTTTTGACTAAGCACCTGGGCATTTCTGAAGATTGCTTAGAACAATCACGATTTGACGGCATTTCGGCTTAGACTATAACAGATATAAGATAATTGAATACTGATTTAAACTTCGACTATAATTGGGTCATGGTATTATTGTTCATGTTCAGCCATTTGCCTTAAGGCCAGGAACACAGACAAGACTTTGAAAGCTTTTTGGCTAACTAAACTTATGTGTCCATATTATGTACCTACTTCGCCACAAGCTGTAATGGGGCCTTGAGAATAGGGATAATGCCTATGTCAAAAATAAGTTATTTCTTACTAATTATTATTAAATAGAGTGTCTTCAAAAATTTGTAAAATCCACATTCGATGCTAGTTGTAAGTTTGCTAACCATTTAAACTATCGATTTAAACAAAAAAAGTACGTCAAACGTCAACTGTTGTGACGTCACATCTGTAAATTTCATGCAAGCTCCCTTACTAAGCGAGTGTTTTAAAGTTTGATAAAAAGTCGCTGATTTGACTAGTAGTCATCATCCCTAATTGGGACCCCAACATCTATTGTTTCTTGAAACTATGTGCCGTGCCTTTTGCCGTTTCAGTTTCGCAACCCGTTGAGCTATCGATTACTTTAGTCTTCTACCGATCTTCTCATTTATGATTTGATCACGTAAAAAAACTCCAAGCATAGCTCTCCATTAGACGCGAGGTAAC
The DNA here is from genome assembly GCF_905333055.1 of Maniola jurtina. Lineage (NCBI taxonomy): Eukaryota > Metazoa > Arthropoda > Insecta > Lepidoptera > Nymphalidae > Maniola > Maniola jurtina. Next base: position 5,557,813 of record NC_060046.1, on the reverse strand, counting down.
TCGGAGCCGTCTTAAGGTGCCCACGCACTCGAACTGAACTGCAGCTGAACTGCGCGTACGTCACTGCCGCGCGGCGCGGCTGGAGGGAATATCGTGCGGGGCGCTGACGCGACTCGCAGTTTAGCTGCAGTTCATTTCAAGTGCGTGGGCACCTTTATGGAGCCCATAGTCAGCGACTATGGCTCCGATACATATTATGTCTACAGTTTGTGCTAACCCTTATTTATAGTGGTACACTTTAATGTCATCGATAAGCTGATTATCATACACGTGGCTCGTTATCTATTTATAATACCTATCAATAATAATAATTACTACCTCATTTTGTATTCATTGGTAATAGAGAGTATGATAATAAATTAGATGAATTCCACATTCATATACAGATGTAAATCAGTATACTTATACTGATATAATTAAATAACTACTTAGGTAGGTATAATTACTTGATTGGTAGGAGCTTTTTAGCCGTGATGTGTTCTAGTAGAAACGTCACCGAAAGTTGAACGAAACCAAACCAAAACCTCGCCGAAATCTCACCAAAATGAGAGAAAAGTACTATTAGTCTCGGCCGAAATAGCAATTAAGAGGGCTCTCTCCGTCACTCGTTTCATACAATTGTAGTTCCAATTTCATTTGAATATTAAGCAACCAAAGTCCATGAAAGAATCATCTAGTTAGGACTATAAAACAGGAAAATAAGGTAATTGTGTGGTAGATGCATGCCTAACTGATATTCCAGTCAACAATGTGATGGGAACTCATAAATTTTACAATGGAAAAGCAGGGTTTACCAGCCGCTTGCTCAATTTCGTAGGAAAATCTCACTGCCTTATCAAAGAGCAGGTGGATGATTTTCAGTTTATATTAGGACCTTTACACATTAGACCGAGGCTACACGATGCGTTCCCGGGGCAATGCGGTAGCGCATCGCTGTGGATTTATTTAAGTGATGGATGCCATATTACGGGTACTGCTTTGCCGCTCCAGCAAAAAGTATGGCGTTGCAATGCACCACACCTACCAGCCTCGTTTTTCTGAAACCAAGTCAGTTGCGCATCCGGTGCGGCGCGTCTCTAACCCCCGACCCAAAAAGAGGGGTGTTATAAGTTTGACGTGTGTATCTGTGTATCTGTCTGTGGCATCGTAGCTCCTAAACTAATGAACCGATTTTAATTTACTTTTTTTGTTTGAAAGGCGGCTATAATCCAAGCAAATCGGTTCAGCCGTTTGAATGTTATCAGCTCTTTTCTAGTTACTGTAACCTTCACTTGTCGGGGGTGTTATAAATTTTTATTTTGCTCTACCATTAACATTGCTCTACCAGGTTGTCGATATGTTATTAGTACATACGTAATGTTTTATGGACAGGTAAACTAAGATCTAAATAAGTGCCCAGCAGCTCTTCGCTATGTATGAAATGGAGCATGTCGGCTACTTTTTCCACCGTTTGCACGGTCGTACGAGTACATCATAGATGGAGGTATTTCATACGTATACCTACCTAATGCTTAATGTAGATACCTCTAATCTCTATATGCGCTCTCTGTATGTTATGAAAAGATCACTCAAGGTTTTAGTGAATAGATATTATCGTACCTATTAGGTACAATAGATATGTTGCAACAATAAAGGTGCTGGATTTATTTATTTATTTTAAGGTGGAAATAACGTTAGCCGCGTCACCTTATGAGTAGGTACCTACTTATCGTCTTTGTCGTTCCTACTATAGATGCAGTATGATGTTTTTACCCGACTGCGGCAAAGCCAAAAGAAAGGGTTATGGGTTTAGCAGTCTATGTATGTATGTATGTATGTATGTGTGTATGTATGTGTGTATGTTTGTATCCAGATTCTGTGTGTTCCACCGTAGCGCCTAAACTACTGGGCCGATTTTGATGAATGAGATGTCAATCGATTCGTCGTAAGGGTCCGGGTGGCATAGGCTACATTTTATACGAAAAATTGACCAAACGGATGTTGCATGAAAAAAGTGGGGGTCTCCAAATTTTATTTTATTTTTTTGCTATTGTATCGAGTGGGGTGTTTAATGAAAGAGGAGAAAATTCTGAGTTCATAAATATAAATCTACTACAACATTGAAATATACCAAGCGACAGAAAAACAATTTTACTATAATATTTCAGCGTTTATTAAGATGATCGCAGTCGGGTTTTAGTTTTCAACTTTATCTCATTGTCGTAAAATGTGGTAAAATCTTGCGTCCGCATTCCTAGCTACCACCCTTCCCGTATTCGTAGGTTTGCTCTATATTTTTAACCCACAATACGGAATGCGACTCGTATATTCCCGAAATAGGTTTTGGGATGGCTTCGGGTATTCTGACATTTTTGTCTAGTAGGTACCAAAGGAAGGCTTTCGCTTATATTCTCTTTGGTCCGGTAAACCAATATTTTGGAGATATTTTTCGTGGAACTTTTTAATCTTATTCTTATGTCTTTAATATGGGTACTTACTGATTTATAATATCACTTACCTAGGTACTACTTACTTTCTATAGTGCAACAATTTTCTCAAAGCAGTAGAAATCTTCTAAGATAAGAATAAGAGGTCTGGTAGGAGGCTTCGGCCTTAGCTAGCCACCGCCCTACCGACAAAGTCGCACCGCCCCGTAGAAACTGATCACGGCTATGGGTTTAATGAAACTACTATACCCTTCCAAGTTAGCCCGCTTCTATCTTAGACTGTATCATCATTTACTATCAGCCCGGCTAGCATGAGCAATAGATAAAAATTATATCCCCCGATTATATCCACTGATGTCATAGAAATCAGTGGATATAATCGGGGATATAATTTTTATCTACTGCCCATGCTAGCCGGGCAGGTGAGATACCACAGTCAAAGGCTAACTGCTATGAGAATAAAAAGAAGTTAAGTAGTCGGTTCGTTTCCAGCCAGGTTCTAATATAGGCTTTTTCCTAAATCTGTGAATATAGGTAAACCTAGGTAAGATTTTTAAAATTTCTAAATCACCTCAGACCTCTGCGAGGGGATTCGCTAACACGGTAGGGTTCTAACGCAGAATAATAGCCACCGTGCCCATTTGGCATTGGTTGGTTTTACAGTACCGCTTCACTGAGTGATACGAAAATATTTTTCTTACAAAATCTTCAATGGACTAAAAATAAATGTCAAATGAGCTCAGTGGCTATCATTCAGCGTTATTAACGAGTTAGCGAATCACCCTACTAGTGCATGTATCTAAGTGTGAGTTTAACAATAGATCTCCATCCTAGCAATCTATATAATTAGCTATATGTACGTGTAACAAAAACCTTACACTTTCATGAAAAGGTTCAGCAATTCGAGTGACAATAGACAGTAATTTCACAAATTCCCATGATTCGGCGGTTTTCGTCGGTGGGCTGAAACTACGGACATTACGCCGGTTATTAATTGCAGCCCGACAGACCGCTGAAAAACATGATAGTCACCTTTGTTGTCTTGTTGAACTGGTTCAGAAACCCACTACTTGCTCATATATCAAACCAATGTAGTAATCCTACTGTCAATATAAATGCGGAAGTGTGTTTGTTTGTCCTTAATCGATAAACGACATTTTTGCATGGATATAAGTAAAGACCTGTAGGTAGGTACAGTATATAGAAGCAGGCGTTATTTTGCGGAAGTCCATGGTATACAAGGAACCAAAAGCTTAATTTGCTATAATCCGCCAAACCAAAGAAATCTGTATGGTGCAACATGCAGCATGCGATATACACCACCCGCCCTCCCACTGATAAACATGCAGGAAAAGCCATCCACCAAGTACGCCACACGCACCACCACCACGCAGCACCACACAAATCCCAATACCACAACTTTTGTGGTAGTGAAAATTGTACATTTGTGTGCATTTTTATTTCAGGAGTGACATCATTAAAATTGTAATTATAATATATCCATTTCTAAGCGCGCTTGAGGTTTCAATCCAACCTGGCAGGCACCTAGTTAGTAGAAACTTACAGTGCTCTTCACAGAAACTGATGTAAAGTGTAAACTAAGGCGGGAAAACTAATTGCTAGCTACGTCAATCCCCTGTGTACAAGTTTTGATGCAAGTGTATAATGAAGAAATATTTAAACGAGGTTACAGCACCCAAAACTTTGTTATTGGATTTCCCTTATAATATAATATTATACCAAAGTCATAATGGTAACCTTTGGTTTAAGTTAGTTCCTGCACTCTAAAGTTGTAGTTCAAAGCAGAGTAATAGAGAGTTAGTTTCAAGGCTTGAAATTGTGCAGTAGGTAGAGGGTATAGTCTTAATAGCTCAACGGCCAAAGAGTGCACTTTTTGACGTGACAACGTCTTATAATTCGATAGAGCCGGCTGCACGCACGAAAAAACATGACTCATGCGGCGTTACCTCGCTCTGAGGCGTTCCATGTAAGGCTTGAAGTGCAAGCGAGAGCGCGGAACGAGCGACAAAGAAGCACAATCGGCCTTTGTTGTCACGTTCAACTATCGTCAGTAAACCGACTTTACAGACAACCAATTTTTTTAACTTTTTTTATTCTTGTACAAGCTAGCGATCTACGTGCGCTTGACTGTGATCTCATCAGGTGGTAAGTGATGATGCACTCTAAGATGGAACCGGGCTAATTTTGAATTAGTATTGACTAAAGAGAATAAGGATTTTTTGTGTGGTTGCCCACTCTCGTATCTCAGACTTGATTATCACTTATTATCATAAATGAGATGCGGCGTAGTCCGGCGTTTATTTTACTGAAATACCTACATTTTTAATTTCATATTATTTCGGTCCCTTCCGTTACTAATCCAGAAACAAGCGCTTCGTTAATATTCTCGCTTGTTATATCCACGTCATGCTTGTTGAACGCTGAATTACAGACATCGCGGAAAACATCCTGATAGGTATTATGTAAAAAAATTGTCCCGTTTAATTCATTTAAAATTCTATCTCGCAGTTTTTAATACACTTCCGTATGAAACAAGTCTAATAATATAAAATAGGTAGTTAATTTTATGTTTTTGTCGTATGAAACAAGTGTAACACAAGTGTAAATTAAAAATTTATAACACCCCCGACAAGTGAAGGTTACAGTAACTAGAAAAGAGCTGATAACTTTCAAACGGCTGAACCGATTTACTTAGATTATAGCTAACAACACTCTCGATCAAGCCACCTTTCAAACAAAAACAAACTAAACTAAAATCGGTTCATTAGTTTAGGAGCTACGATGCCACAGACAGATACACACGCCAAACTTATAACACCCCTCTTTTTGGGTCGGGGGTTAAAAATAAAATAGGTAATTAATTTTATGTTTATAATTTTCAAATATTAAGTATAGACTGTGCGTGTAGTAGGTATTTAAGAGCGTTGAAGCATGAGCCTGGAACACAAGTTTAGGTATTTACCCGAGGTTCTTTGTTTGTTTCCGTGAACGGACGTACCCAGCGCAGTTTAGTTTATAACAAACCGTTTTGATCCTAGACGATTTTCAAACAGATTATTTTTTCAATATTTTTAAGTATGTGGTGTTAGTTTGTCGTTTTTTTCAAAACAATAATGTTTTTTAAAACAGTGTATTGTCTTTATACATTAAGTACGAGTGAATAAAACTTATAATTGTAGTCAGTACTTAATACTAATCTTTTATATACTTGTGTAAGTATAAGAGAGTCAAGAAATTATACAAAATTCAACTTTCCTTATACATATTTACGAAAATATGGTTCCCTTATCATGCACAGTATAAATAGTTACACCTACTATAATAATTTTCACACATATATTTATAAAGGCTAAAATAAATGTGAAATCCGTCTAAAATTTAAACAGTCTTAAATATTTAATTTGCAAAATTATCAAAAATATAATGCAATGCTAATACCCATAAAGACATTGAGCATTTTTTATTTATTTATGGTCCTTTACAATCTTTTCAAATTTTATTGTTAGTACTAAATCGTACTTACCGTAAGCGCAAGACAATGGACAGTACAATGAAAGGAATAACAGGTACAAAAATGCAGATGTTACACTTGAGTAGGTATTTATTCATCAAAAATAAGTGCATTGCTACACAAGAAAGCTAGGGATACAAAAACAAAATAAGATAAAGTTCAAAACTAAAAGTACAAAAACCCACCTACTACTTTTAAAGACTTCACCGCAGATGATTGATTTATATTTGAATATGTATAAATTATTATATACATGTATTCGAAATTTTCATAGTAACTGCTATGATTTGATATCGAACTCGATCCATCTATTTCAAGTTTATTTTTTCTTGATATACATTTCTTTTTCATGTCATGTGTAGGTAAACCAATTTCAATATACTTTTTGGGTTTTGTAGGTTATATCTCTTACATTCGTTTTGATTATGATAAGTTCTTTTATGACATATCGGAAAATTTTATGACATATGACAATATAGCCTCTAACACACGGAATGGTAAATCGAAGCGAAAGAGAGATCTCATTTATCAAAATTTAATGTGCAGTTTGGCAGTAATAAGTGAATCGATGAGCCAATAAACAAACAAATACGCAACACAACACGTGACAGGTTGTGATGGCAATCAGGGTGAGGACGCCCCGCACACCCACACAATCCCTGGGCTAATCCGGTGCGGGATAGCGCGTGTGACGTGCGGGTGTGCAGAACGTCCCCCGCCTCATACCTCGATTGCCATCTCGACCTGTCACGTACTATACATAGCTCCCGAAAACTCAGTCCTCTCTTAGTTGGATAAAGTATTGTTTTATCCATACTATATACTATAATATTATAAATGCGAAAGTGTGTCTGTCTGTCTGTCTGTCTGTCTGCTACGCTTTCACGGCTCAACCGCTGAACCGATTTTGATGAAATTTGGTACCAACTTAGGATATTTTCCGGGAAAGGACATAGGCTACTTTTTATCCCGGAAAAACAAACAGTTCCCCCGGGATAGCACGCTGTGTTTCACGCATTTGTCGTTCAATAACGCCGCAACAGAGCTACGGTTTGACGGCATTTTTTGCACAGACATAATTGAAGACGTAACAAGTGATACAGACTACTTTTTTTCCAAAATAAACAAACAGTTCCCAAGGGACAGCACGCTATTTTTCACGCATTTGTCCTACAATAACGCCGCAACAGAGCTACGGATTGACGGCATTTTTTTGCGTAAACATAGTTGAAGACCTTGCAAGTGATATATGCTACTTTTTCCAGAAAAAACAAACAGTTCCCACGGGATAGCCTACTATTTTCTCGTATATTTGTCGTTCAATAACGCCACAACAGAGCTATTCATTAACGTCAATTTTTTGCATTGACATAGTGGAGGATAAAAAGTGAAATAAGCAACTTTTCTCTCTAAAAATCAAACAGTTCCTGCAGGATAGCATGCTATCGTTCAGGCATTCGTCATTCATTAACGCCGCAACAGAGCTACAGATTGACGCTTTTTTTGCAAAGACATAGCTGAGAACCTAATAAGTAATAAATGCAACTTTTTTCCCCGAAAAATATGAACACTTTCCGCGGGATAGCATACTATTTTTCACGCATTTGTCGTACAATAAAACCGCAACAGAGCTACGGATTGCCGCTTTTTTTTGCAAAGACATAGCTGAAAACCTAATAAATAATAAATGAGACTTTTTCTGCCGAAAAATATGGACACTTCCCGCGGGATAGCATACTATTTTTCACGCATTTGAGTTTCACGAGTTACGGATGGACGCTTTTTTTTTTTGCAAAGACATAGCTGAGAATCTAATCACACTAATATTATAAAGGAGAAAGTTTGTATATATGTGTGTGTGTGTGTGTGTGTGTATGTTTGTTACTCCTTCACGCAAAAACTACTGGACAGATTGGGGTGAAATTTAGAATGCAGATAGATTATACCATGGATTCGCACACAGGCTACTTTTTATCCCGGAAAATCAAAAAATTCCCACGGGAATTTTAAAAAACCTACATCCACGTGAACGAAGTCGCGGGTATCAGCTAGTCACATCACACTAATATTATAAAGGCGAAAGTTTGTATGTGAGTGTGTGTGTGTGTGTGTTTGTGTGTTTGTTACTCCTTCACGCAAAAACTACTGGGCGGATTGGACTGTTTAGAATAGAGATAGATTATACTCTGGTTTAGCATATAGGCTACTTTTTATCCCGGAAAATCAAAGAGTTCCCACGGAATTTTTAAAAAACTACATCCACGCGAACGAAGTCGCGGGCATCAGCTAGTAAGTAATAAATGCAACTTTTTCTCCCGAAAAATATTATATGAACACTTCTCGCGGGATAGCATACTATTTTTCACGCATTTGTCATTCAATAACGCCACAACAGAGCTATGAATTGACGTCATTTTTTTAGGAATCAAGCAAAAACGGAACCCTTATAGGATCACTTTGTTGTCTGTCTATCTGTCTGTCTTTCCGTCGTGTCTGTCAAGAAACCTATAGGGTACTTCCCGTTGACCTAGAATCATGAAATTTGGCAGGTAGGTAGGTCTTACAGCACAAGTACAGGAATAAATCTGAAAACTGCGAATTAAAAAAAATGTTTCAATTTTCAAACTAAAGTAACTATACCAAGTGGGGTATCATATGAAAGGACTTTACCTGTACATTCTAAAACAGGTTTTCATTTATTTTTATGCATAATAGTTTTTGACTTATCGTGCAAAATGTTGGAAAAAATAGCCGAGTACGGAACTCTTAGTGCGCGAGTGTGACTCGCACTTGGCCGGTTGTTTTGCATAGACATAGTCGAGGAAAAAGTATTATAGACTACTTTTCCTTTCAAAAAAAACAAATAGTTCCCGCAGGATAGCATGCTAAAACACATGATAAAATAACTTAGGCATTGCATAAAATATTGTAACAAACCTCAATTATTATTAAAACCTTGAATCACGCGAGCGATGCCGCGGGTAATAGCTAGTTCAAAAATAAAACCATCATAAAGATCCACGAGGGATGACCACGTGCAAATGATAGTAATTATCCTATTGTTTCAGGTGTTATGGTAGAGTGTACAATGTATACAACCAAAATCTAAATACAAAATACCGTACTAATGCTGTAAAAGACAATAAACTAATGCTATTATGCAAATGAAAAAAAAGAAATCATAATGGAATACAAGAAACCACGCTAACGCCATAAAAGGACGATGAATCATCAAAATTTTATTTAGCGGCTAGGACAAATAGCAAGGCTATTGGGATATAGCATTGTCAGCCGGTAATAACTGTAAAACTATAATATTTAAGAATATTTGATTCTGAAAAATTATAATTCTAGTCAATAACTAATTATACAAAATTCAACTTTCCGTTTATTTAAAAACATGGTTTTCCTTATCACAAACGGTATAATGAAACCTTGAGTATTGAGTTTTACATATTTATAAAAGCTCTTGAAATAAATGTGAAACCCATGTAAAATTTAAACAGTTAAAAATTTATTTTTTAGAAATTATTAAAAATATAGATCAATGCCACTGCTCTGATAGGCATTGATCTATTCTCTACCGAAATCGCGTTTTACAATTTTTTTCAAATTTTGAAAATTAAATTGTTCCCTTTCAATGACAGGGAACAATAGATACCAATGCAGCTATTTGCTCGAGGCAATACTTATTTATTAACTAGCTGATGCCCGCAGCTTCACCCGCGTGGATTTAGGTTTCTAAAAATCCCGTGGGAACTTTTGATTTTCCAGGACAAAAGTAGCCTATCCGTAATAGCCCGTCCCCGGGATGCAACGCATTTCTGTACCACGTAAAAAACATCTAAACGGATGATCCTTTAAAAATCCCGAGGGATCACCAGGATTTAGGAATGCAATTCCTTACAGCATCATATAAACACAATTTAAAAATATACAAAAAGTTTTAATCTATCTTTAAGAAAAAATAGCGAGTATTAAAAATACCTAGTATTGAGAAGTGATAGTCGCACTACAATTTCAGGTAAATCGTAAATAATCCGATAACAATTGCTAAGCAAACAAGCGTTACGTCCGTTCTCGGAGAGGCCTCGGCCGATACTAATTTCCTAGTTCAATTTACTATTGCTTGTTGCACGGTTTTGTAGTGTGTTTCAAGATTATTTTTTGGAAACAAATATTAATTAAATTTAATTTTTTTTTTCTGTTTATATTGCAAATATGTTCTTCTTTAATGAGTACTTAGTTTTATTTATAAATGAAGAAAAATAACCCACCTAAATGACAGTTTTATGTGTCTGTAGTTTTATGAAATTATGACTTTTTTGTTTGAATTTTTATAATATAAAAAATGCCAAACGAAAGATTTGGTTCTGTCATCTTATTAGTTCAGGACCTTTTCTTTGGTAAATATATCTCTTTGTGAGAATCGACCAAGTAACTTTTGATGTAGTGAACGTCAAAGATGACACGAAATCCAAAATTCAGTAATAGTCTTTTGGTATTTTAGGCAATAAAAGATAAACTATGAATAAATTGCAAAATGTTGTCTGTCAATTTAATAAAACAGGAAATATTCTACAAAGTAGTATATACATGTTTTACATAAATGCAGTGTTTAATAAAATATAGGGGGGCAAAATGGCTTAAGAATAGCTCATGCCGGTTCAACACTCTTAATAGTAGGTAAACGCATCCTGTGGCAGTGTAATTAGTTCAACAAGGCAAGTACCTATCTACTATGTCGTCGTCGGGCTCAATTTGTATTCGAACTCTAATCTATAAGTAATCCTAGTTTGGCGTCTAGATTCTAAGTAAACATAGGTCTCCGATATCCGTTTAGCTGAAATCTGTCTATTGAATAATTTATAAGACGTTAATTAGATTGCTATCTGTTTAGCAACTACAAAGAAATACTCGTACGTAGAATAATAGCTCGTTCACACAGGCTACGTAAGCGTAGACGTAGCGCGTACCAATGGTATTGGCGTTGTAATGTATAGAACTGTATGAAACATGGCATACCGCTTGCGTAAAGCGTGGACATAATATGTGTAGCCCGGTGTGTTAGGGGTTCACGCGCGTCACTACGCACGTGTCACGTGTACCTACGCTATTGATGTGAATCGGCCTTAAGGCCTTCATTTTGCAGTCAAAAGCTCCCACGGAATTTTCAAAAACCTATGTCCACGTTTACGAAATAGCGGGAATCATTTAATTCCTACAGAGATTGTTTGCATCCTGGAAAAGGAGATAGACTACTCTTTATCTCAGAAAATCGAAGAATTTCCACAGCAACACACATAGTTAAACTCACGCGCACAAAGTCACGGGTATCATCTAAATTTCTTATATGCTTTACCACCCAACTACTTACTTATACAAAATCTCTTTACCCTTTTTATCGTTCACAAATATTGAAGTAGGGGAAAAAGCCCATCCTTTATTCTTTCTACCGATGTCTGGTTGTCAAGGAAATATGATTTCACGAATGAGCGAATTGAATATCCACCTCCATCAAATGCCAGATTTATATTCTGATCACAAGGAGCGCGACGCTAAAAATAATGCACCTTGTTTTATGGATTGGTGGTTCCCAAATCCAATAAGGCTCAAGGCTCTTATGCGCACCGTAGGGAAATTCCTTTTTCAACATGTTGGAAACTAAACTGAACCTAACTAACCTTTCCCACTGCCAAGAGTCACTGATAAAGATTTCTTATAGAGATTAGATACTTTTGGTACTTTTTTTTGGTAGAAATAAATAAAACATTAAAAAAGGCTGAATACAAGCGCTCAAAATATTCGTGCGTCTATTTGTGCGAAATAGGGATTCCGGTTAGTAAACGGGTGACAAATTGAAAGCGAATGCTGCACCCATGTGTCTTGAGCTTATTTTACATACTTAAATGTGTAAAAATCATTAAAAATCTTTTATATAATACAGAATTATTATTCAAAGTTGATACCCGTGACATCAACTGTGTGGATTTAAGCCATAATTCGCACGAGCGTTATAAAATCGTTGCGTTAAAACCCGGCGTTGGCGGATATTAACGTTGCACGCGTTAAAAAAGCGTTGTCGTGTGAACAGATACTTGGGAATGCATGTGTTCTATTTGAACGCTTTTTTAACGTACGTTAAAAAAGCTCTCGTGCGAATCAGCTCTAAATGTTTAAGAAATCCCTTTGGAATTTCTCAAAACTCTCTCAGTGTACTTATAAACAACGTAGGGACATTATGACAACTCTAAAAATGAACCAGCAACACAGAAACGGTTTTAATGAACACATTGTGAAATGAATTCCCACTGGTGAGTGGTGACCGGTGACAATCTAAATTGGAACAGTCCTGTTCTGTTCAAATCCCAAACCGTATTCGCGACCTTAATCATATTCATAATTTTATCATGATCACTAGCAGTCGTTTCCTGCGACTTCGATTGTGCTTTGATTTTCCGTCTTTTGGTACCTACTAGATACTACCTAGGCATTTTACAACAAAAGCGGCCGATACCTCAAAAGATCTACCTACCTATTAGCAGACTGAAGTGCCAGTGGGCAGATAATGTCTGTCGCAGAACCGACGGCCAATGGGGCAGACCGATAACCTGAAGAAGATGGCGGGAAGCGGGTGGATGAGGAAGGTGGAGGATCATGTTTTGTGGCGCGCTCTTGAAAAGGCCTATGCCCAGCTGTGGACGCATACCTACAGGCTGATGGATTGGAATGTTGTGCCAAAACTGTCTCAAAATTAGAATCGATTTCGATATGAATTTTCGATAAGAATTTAACCTACCTACTTAGTCTACTTACCTTGTGGGTATCTTGATTCGTGTGTGAAGCTATGGAATTCAAATCATTCATGAAGCTTGAATTCATAACATGGAATTGTAATCTGTATCATAGTAGACGTACCTACCTACCTACTTCTGTTATGGTTAAATACTTTTTTTTAATTTAAATTCAGAATATTAGCCATTTGAATCATGACTAACATTCACCTTTCCCCTCCAACTAAGCGTAAAGCTTGTGCTAGGAGTGGGTACGACAGTAGTGCAACGGGTGGGGTTTGAACCGTCGACCTTTCGGATTTCAGACCACTGCTATAACCGTTGAGCTATTGAGGCTCTATTATATATGATTATGGTCCTATATATGGCTCTATACTATGGCTCTATAATACCTACAGACAATCATCTTTATGTATTTTCTCTATCTCTTCTACCTGCGATCAGCCCTTGAATTGGACTATAAATACATAAATAGATTTGGTTCTTAAATGTTCCCAATAATTAAGACAATCATCTTAAACGTTCATTAATTTTTATAGCGAGGTAGGCATAACCTCAACGTTATGTGATCGCTGAAGATTATAGTGCTATAACGTGGGTAAGTAGGTACATAGGTAAATAAAACGTTATTTATTTTATTTACCACTCCAGGTCTCTCGAGAGACGCTATATAACATTCGTAGGCAAATAAAACGTCTAATGGTTCATTAATTTATTTTTATTATCCTACAAACACATAATAGCGTCATTAATGTCTTGAGTACCTACCTACCTACCAACTTTAGCTAGTCGCTAGCATATCGATAAACCTACAGTAAATAATTAATTTAAACTAGGACACTAGACTTCACTAGAGTCACATAGAATGAATTATAACAAAACACACAGAGATCCGACGAAACCCAGAGCAATCGTACGGTTCAAATTCAATATATTTTTATTCAATTAGACTTTTACAAGTACTTACTTTTGAATCGTCAAGAGCATCTACCACTGGTTCGGAATGCCTTTCCTACCGAGAAGAACCAGCAAGAATCTCGGCGGTTGCTCTTTTCAATACATGGCATAATATTGATATACAATATTATGCCATGTATACAAGTAATTAAGGAATTGGCCTATGTTGACGGCATTTGAAGAGTCGGTTGTCGAGGTCGTCATTTACCACGAGATCAAAGGCGTCGGACTATTGTGTATCTCTATGATACTTTTCTACCTGTCCTGAAAGACTTACACGAGTAGGTAAAAGTAAAGTAAAACACGCATCGAAAAAACACTGCGGCTGTGATAGCCGGGCACGCACCTTTGCCTTTTCGGAGTTTCTAACGATATCTCATAAATACATCGAAATCTGTTTAGGCATTTTCAAGTAATGGTGGAATAAAAATAGAAACTGACATTACACCTACATTACATACCCTACTTTTTTAGGCTGTCGTGTAACAAGGCCAAGTAAAAAAAAACCGGCCAAGTGCGAGTCAGACTCGCGCAGTGAGGGTTCCGTTCTCGGCTATTTTTTCCGATATTTTGCTTGATAAATCAAAAACTACTTTGCATAAAAATAATTAAAAATCTGTTTTAGAATGTACAAGTAAACACCTTTCATATTATTATCATACCCCACTTGGCATAGTTATCTTACTTTGAAAATTGAAACACATTTTTATTTTATTTTTCCTTTGACGGAACCACAAATTCAGGGTTTTAAGATTTATTCCTTTACTTGTGCTATAAGACCTACCTACCTGCCAAATTACATAATTCTAGGTCAACGGGAAGTACCCTATAGGTTTCTTGACTGACACAACGGACGGACGGACGGACAGACAGACAGACAAGAAAGTGATTCTATAAGGGTTCCGTTTTTCCTTTTGAGGTACGGAACCCTAAAAAGTGATAGTCTTCTTAATATTTTATTCCAAATTGATACATTTCCTCTGATATAGAGACGCGTGAATATAACAATATTGAGAGATATTCAGAAATGTATGCAATACAGACGGCCCCACGTCTCTAGGAAATAAATCGCAGCCTCTCAAGCATTCGCAGAGTTCAATATTATGTCGATATCGTCGAGGAAATATTTAATTTTGTTTCCAAGCGCGACGTTGCATCGCTTTAATGGAATCTTTTGAATCTTTTTAGCAGTATTTATTAATTATTTACTCGACTTCATCCGCGTGAATAGTACCTAAGTACCTATACCTAAGTACCTAGGTTTTTTGAAAATCCCGCGGGATCTCCGAAATAAAATGTAGTCTACTGCATGTAGTTATTTCCATTATTTCTATCTCCACGGAAAGAATAGAGAGTGATTAAATTAAAAGTATGCTCCTGAAGCATAGGTAACTACTTAATACCAATATTACACTATCACAAATTATAATATTGTATGATGTGTCCATGTGTGTAATTATTATTATAATATTAGGATAGGAGCATGGATTTGACTTGCACCTTGCTCCAGCAATGCTCTAATAATTAGGTGATTTAATATTAAATTCTTTGAAAAGAGCAACCGCCGAGTTTCTTACTGGTTCTTCTCGCTGTTGGTTAAAACTGAGCCCATTTCGGTTTAGAGTCACAGCGACCGGGCCCGGTCCGGAGTGCACCATACTTAAGTGTAGACTTTTTTTTTCTTGTCTGGCTAGGTGTAGACTTAACTATAGATAAAACAAATTGTCAAAGTCTGTCGTCAGTTGTCAATGGTTGTCAGCAGAGCTTTTCTTTTTTTTTAATATTCTGGCTTTACACAGATTAGCCATGACGTCAGGTTTGTAGTTGTCAGAGCTTGTCAGTTGTCACTAGTGCTTCCACTTTCAGAGATTTCGCCCTATTTTAGGGAGAAATTACTTATTTTAGGCAAGTTATAGGGCTAGAGTTTTTTATGCCACCATGGATTTAGGGCAATTTTGGCTGAAATTGAACTTCAGTAGAGGTAGCAGCTCTATTTTTTATAATGTAATATTTTTTATTTTCTTAGTTTCTTAAAAGGGCATAAAGCTCAAAAAGGCTAGAAATGACTAGAAATAGCTTTTCATTCTGCATCGTGGAAAATAGCGTATAGCAATGCTACTAAAGAGTTTATAAATATAAGGATATTATGTAGTTTAAAGTTACTATGATTTCAAAATAGAAGAAAATGATGACTGATTGAAACTCCTTCTTCATCAGGAATCTTAAAATTTAGAAAAAGTGATATCGAAACGTGAAATGATGTTGTTATGTACTTTAATAATAATTAATTAACTATAAGCTTTTATTAATTTAGTTTAGTTTATTAATTTAGTTACTTAAATTAAGTTTTAGGGTAATCTGGGGTGGATTCCTATAGAAATAGGGTAAAACGAAAACCCTGCGTGAAACACTAGTTGTCACCATTGTCACTGTCAGTGTCAGTTCCAAATGTCATTGTCAAAATCAAAATATAACCCCGAAGCGAATTTCGCATGCGTATTTAACTTTGTAAATAAATATTAATTGCATTTATCTCGGAAAAAAGTGTTATAAAAGAAATGGTGACCTAAACAATAGCTGTACTAATGTAGTCAACATAGTTCATACCTATAATATTAAACCTTGAACAAAAGCGCGGGGTTTTGGTTATTTCTTTTTGTTCCCAAATCGCAAATCAATTTCTTCAACAAAATGGAAGGCAAGAAGATATCTTTCGGATTTCTGAAAACGAAAAAGCAAGACAAACCGATTACTGCTGACAAAAAAGAATACATTGAATGCGTTGAAGAAAAGGCCATCAAAGTTGTTGGGTAATAAACCACTTTTTATATTTTGTTTAAGTATAAACTTTTCCCGCGACTTGTGGTTTTAGTTTAGAAAAAATAGAAAATCATATTGAGATATCTCAAAATCCTTTCTTGTGTGTCTACATTATAGATAGAACTTACTTAATTAAAAAACCAAGTTTCTAGACCCAGTGCTTTGAGCGGTTGATATTATGTTAGTCAGTTTTTTTTACATGTTTAAACTTGAAATATTCCAGAGGTGGGGTGATAGAAGAAACCAAGCCACTGGTTATACCCATGAAACCAAATACACTGATCACAGCAGAAAAACTAAAGGAAATAGCAGAAAAAGTTGAAAACTTCGATGAACCAGAAGTGAAGATTGAAAAGGAGGTAATGTGCTTGTAACATAGTTCTGTGCTATGCACAGGGTTCAAAGAAATGGTTGGTGAGCTTTAAACTCTGTGGATATGATTGGTATTATCACAAACCATCAAAAATAGCATTAAATTGACTTTGAATACAAAAAAGCGGTAAGGTATACTGAGGCATCCAAAAGCAGAGCTGTACTCTGTCTTGCTCACTCATATTAAGGTCTACCTTGACTGGAGCAGTTTCAACTTGCGTTAAAAGCTAACTACCCAAATGTAAACCTACCTCATTTTCACTGGCAATAGTGGATCAAAGCCTGTGGTAGTCACACTCGTTAATGACACACTCGTTTATAATTTTGTAGTAAAAATCAAACAAAAAAGCATAGTTGTATTCAATTCTACATATTTACTAGCATTACTAAGTTCTGCATATTTGGTGAAATCCCATTGAAACAAAGTGATAAACGTCGATAAAAAATTATTGTTGATGTGTATAGACACATCATGCATTGCTTCAGCAGTTTACATGACTCATACCTCTGCACAAGTTAAAAGGCAAGCACCAGTGTAGTTAGACCATTTTTTTATTTAATTGTGAGATAGGCATTTGTGACAATCATGCCTAAAAAAACAATGATGAGGTCCAATTTTGTACCATGTTTGCCTAGAAATGCCTACAATATGGATTGGTTGGTTGGTTGTTCTAATAGGTTGCCATCTCGAATGACTTAAGAAGCTTCTCTTCAATGAAACCAGGAATATCATTCTAATTTGGCAAACCTGTATAATATTTCAGGAAGAAAACACAGTACCAGAGAATGAAACCTTGGATCAGATGGCGATTAGAGAGTTGGTGGAGGGAGCAAAGAAAATTAAGAAAGAAAATGATACTGAAAAGTTAGTAGTGCCAATCAATTCCAAACCAATAATGGATGGCCAAGCTGAGGTAATATTAAAAGCTAATAATTTGCAGTTTTTTGTTCTTAATCAGCCACTTGTGGCTTGATATTTTTTATTATTATTACATTTTAGTGGTTGTCACTTGTTAAACAACCTCTTGTGGCAGCTAAACTTACGTGTTTATAGAAGTATGCCCAGTTGTTCCTTGGAACAGAACGCTATCAGGTCCACATGCCTGGACTATGGTGACAGTTATAGAAAGGAAGATCTATAAGAACCCAAGAACCATTGGGAGATGATCTGGAGACACCTCCCCCAAACTCGCCCCAAACCTTGCATGTCGCAGCCCGTGCATCTCACAGTCAGAAGTCCATTGAAAAAAGACCTGTCTAAACAACAAACTCCTAATAAACACATGAGTTTAGCGGTCATATTTATTATTATGAATATCAGATACGATAGTTACAACAATAAAGCTTCCTTATTTTAGTACTAGCTAATGCCTGCGACGTTGTCCGTGTGGACACCTGTTTTACCCCCTTAGGGCTTAAATTTTTTAAATTTCTTTTGTAGCGGATGTCTACGTCATAATAGCTATCGGCATGCCAAATTTCAGCCCGATCCGTCTAGTAGTTTGAGCTATGTGTTGATAGATCAGTCAGTCAGTCAGTCAGCTTTTCCTTTAGTTTGTTAATAAACATTGTTCCAGGCAACTCTGGATGACTATGAATCGGTTCCTATACAAGATTTTGGGCTGGCGATGCTACGTGGTATGGGCTGGACGCCGGGTCAAGATCAGTAAGTATAATGTGATAAAGTTTGGTATATAGTATATAGACCTAAATGACAAGTGTAAATTAAAAATTTATAACACACCCAACAAGTGAAGGTTACAGCTAGAAAAGAGCTGATAACTTTCAAACGGCTGAACCGATTTTCTTGGATTATAGCTAAGAACACTTGATCAAGCCACCTTTCAAACAAGAAAAAAACTAAATTATAATCGGTTCATTAGTTTAGGAGCTACGATGCCACAAACAGATACGTCAAACTTATAACACCCCTCTTTTTGGGTTGGGGGTTAAAAAGTGAGACTAATGAACAGTGACACCTTATTGGCTAGGCAGCGCGTATTATCTCACTCATAATATTTTGATTAATTTTTGAAGTGAACATTCTTATCAGATAGTTGGACTACTTATTTTGCAACTTATTAATCTTATTTCTCAGATCTAAATACAAACCACCACAGCTACGTCCGAAAGGTCTCGGCCTAGGCGCCGACAAAGTGATCAAGGAGAAAGAAAAAAGCAAATCGTCCAGAGACAAGGAAGAAGAGCTGTCTATAGTGAAAAATTCCTTTGTTAAAATCACTACTGGGAAATACAGTGGATTGTATGGCAAGGTAATAATACAATTTAATTTCCATTCTAAGTATCACCAAAAATCTAAATAGCTGGTTTGTCTGAGTGGATTTAGTTTTTATAGAAATCTTTATAGACCTTTTTAATTTTCCAGGATAAAAAGTAACCTATGCCCATCTCCAGGATGCAAGCTATCTCTGTTCTTTAGAAATCCAGTGGGAATCCTTTGATTTTCTTCACAAGATACAGCCCATTGACAGACAGACAGCGGATGAACGGACAGTGGAGGCTTACTAATAGAATCCCGTTGGCAACCTTCGGATACAGAACCCTAAAAAGCTGTATTATGTGTTTCAACTAAGAAGAGAACAATTAATATCACGTCGAACTTTCAGATACCAATGGACCATTTCTAATTGAAATACATAGTATTTTAAGTGACATGGTATTATTTACAGGTGGTAAGCTTAGATGAAGAAAACGGGCGTGTAATGGTCGACATTACAATGAAAAAGGAAACAGTCAGCCTCAGTGAGTTCATGATGCAAGCAGTCACAAAATCCGAGTATGATAAGCAGTCGAAAGTTATCAGTGAGTATTAGATTAGTAATTTTCTAGGCAAGTGTGATCTACCCTCACTTAGGTTGCATTTTCACATTTCGACGGCTTAGAGTGAAAACCTCGTAAGTGTAAAAGAAGTAACTTTTCAGGAGGAAGAAAAAACTGCGTGCTGTAAAATTAGAAGCGAGTATTTACGAGTTTCTCATTTAATGTCATAGATGGCGTTACGAGTATCGAATGAAGAAATTAGATCAGGATGTGCGTTGCGAGGTTTTCTTCCTAGAAACGCAATAAAATAAATTTGAGCATAAATGCGTTCCCAAGGTTTTCACTCTAAGACGACGATATCACATAGGTTGATTGCATCCAAACGCGAAGTACATTTGGCGCAAATAGCCCTATTGTAGCCCTATTTTTTCTATGATTTCACATCACCATAGCCTAATATTTGAAATTATAATATTGTCGATCAAACTGAGAGTTCTCTCACTCTAGTTCACTTTGGCGCTAGTCAGTAAACTAAAAAAACACCCCCCATTCAATGCTAGTCCCAAACCCAAAAATAAAGAGAGATGTGTTTGTTATTGTTGGGTCGAAAACTTCGGCGTAAGATAGCTGCCACCTAGCGAACATTCGAAACACTGTTTGGTTCTCAGACATGCTTTGGTGCGGTTAAGTTAGAATATCCAAGCCAATACAGCTTCTTAGATTTTTACGGATTTAAGCCACCAGCGGGCGCTGCAGCCAATGGAAATTCTTTCATTTTTAGCGCTCCGCAATCAACAACACCGTAAATTACTTAAGTCTCCGCTGACCGTTCGTTTGTCTGCCTGTTTGTCAGCGAGCTGTATCTTATAATTTGTAATAGACAGACGGCCGTATTCACAATCATTACTATGAGGTCTCAAGTGCGCTCGAACGCATAGTGTAGGTTCCACCAATCAGATCACTGTAAATTGACGTGACACAGTCATCTGATTGGTGGAGCCGACACTGTGCGTTCGAGCGCACTATGAGACATCATAGTAACGTTTGTGAATACGGGTGAGAGAGTTGAAATTTTCGGTGTGTAATTCTATTGCCGCTATGGCAACAAATAATAATGATTTCAAAATGGCAGCCATGAAAATGAAAAAGTAGATAATTATTATTCCTTGTATGATGGTACAACAAACAAACAAACAAAACTTGACAGTTAGTAGACATGTTCCTGCCGAGAGTCGAACCACCCTCATACCATTTATAACACCACTCCAATGCAAATGGAGATAAAAAAACTTTATTTTGTAAGTGATATAATATAAAGAAGTTTAATTTATTCTTTTACTGTTTTCTAGACTCGGAGTCCTACGAAGAGTATAAGAAGAAAGAAACACTCAATAGTTCCAAAAGTCACAATTCAAAAACAGTAGAAACGAGAAAAGAAGGAACATCGAGTAAAAAGTCAAATGAAACCCGCGAAAAAGAGCATACGGAAATACGAGAAGACAGACTTAATAATGATGAAAAATACTCAAACGGAAGTAATAGAAGTAAAGAGAAGGAGAGATATAGGAAAGAGTCTTCTAGCAGCGAAGAAGAACGGAGTCGTCACCGAAAGAAGAATAAAAAGAAATATAGTAGTAATGAATCTTTAACCTCAGAATCTGATCATAGACACAAATCAATTGATAGAAGAAGAGATAGCAGTAGCGATTCAGATAAAAATCACCGTAAGAAAGAGAAAAGTCACAGAAGTAAATCTTCTAAAGAAAAACGAGACATAGACAAAAAGAGAAAAGGGAAGAAGAAGAAACGAGATCGGGATCGATCGCCGAACTATAAGAAACATAGGAAATAAGTGTAAATAATAAAATTAATAATTATTTTTTTTACATTATGTGGTACAATAATAATCTTTTTTTTTTCAATAAAAACTTTCAATGTAAATATTTATGTTATTTGACATAAAGTATCCACTGCAAAAAAACTATGGATAGTTATAGTCATAACGCATAACTGAGTAGACTCCTGCGCTAGTGGAGATACTCCAAACTTCATAGTCGATGATCTTTCCTCCCTGTGTCGGGGACAATGCGCAGCGAAACTTTCAGCTTTTATAAAATAACGAACGTCTGGTACGTGCTGGCTCTCTCTCTGTCTCTATAATATGTCTTACGACTACCAGCCTTGGTAGAACTTGAGTTAGTACGCCTTAGACCACTAGGCCATGGTTCTCTTACCAGTAAATTTTAGATGATAATGGATATTAATTAATCCTAAAATTTCGCCATTGTTGGTAAATGAACCTTGACCTAGGTGGTCAAAGAGCTCCGTCGCGATACCTACAATCCGACAAGGCTCTTTTGGCGCGTGGCCACAATCGGAACTAAAGCCTCTATCTTGAGAAGTGCACTTGTTGATGTCTTGCTGTGTCGGCATAAAGCTACAACAGCGCCCTCACTCAAGCGCCAAAAGAGCCTTTGTTATGTGTAAAACTGCATTTATTAATCGTGCATGTCAAATAATGATTCAGTAGCCAATAAACCATGAGTTAAAGTAGACGTGTTTCCTTTCTTCTGAAAGCCAATTCAAGTGAACCTTATTACCACAACAGCCTTGTCGGACTGTAAGGGAGAAGCAGGTCCAAATCCTGCCGGTTCTGCAGTTTTTGAGATGACATGTTCAAAATTATTTAGAAATCAGTATGACATTCTGCTATCGCGTTTTTCTGGAATCCTAATTGAAAGTATTCATATTACCTACCATTTAATTAACGCGTTATGAGCTTTGAGATTATGGCGGTCGTAAAGTCGTTCATTTAGCCGTATAACTTCTGCTTTCTTTGTAAGCTGGTATAGGTACTCGTAGTCAGTAACGGGATAGCCTAGTGGCTAAGTCCTCGGCCTCCTATTCGGGAGGTCCGGGGTTCGATTCCCGGCACGGACTTATAACTTTTTGCATGCTATGTGCTTCTGTAATGTTCTCAAATGTGTGTAAAGTTTGCCAATAGCGGGGGAGGCTATGATCACCCTCTTTTCATTCTGAGAGACGACCCCTTCGTTAACGATCAGTCACAACGGTAAACTTCAACGTTCGTCAACGGTCAGTCGACGGCTATCGTTAGGATCTGTAAATTATTGGGAAGTGGCCGTGTATATGCGCACGGAGTCGTTGCAACTCCGTGAATATAGACTGCAACTTCCATACAAATCCGTTTCTAACGCCCGCCGTCGACCGAGTTGCCAGGCAACGAGTCGACCATGCGTAATGGGTTTTCAAGTCGGCAATTCCTTGGCAGTTAGTTATTCCTGTGCTGCAGATGACCATGGACAGTGCAGCAGTTGTCACTTATAAGCTTGTATGAATTAAATAAACACTTAAAAGATATTAGGTATCTAGGCTCAACGATCAATATGACATCCTGCCGTCCAGTTACCATCGCGTTATTCTTAAAACTTAATAAGTTTGGTTTCCCTAGTACGGGTGTCAAAGCACTCCATCTGGTATCACAGTTATCGTGTTTACTTTTACGGTCTGCTATTTTTAAGGAGTTCATTTATTGTCAAAACTGTTTTTTGGCTTAATATATTTATTTATTTATTTAGGTATCTAGGCTCAACGATCAATATGACATCCTGCCGTCCAGTGACCATCGCGTTATTCTTAAAACTTAATAAGCAGCATAGATTCTACCATTTAATTAACGCATAACTTCGTTATGAGCTTTCAGATTACGCCGGTCGTAATGTCATTCAGTTTAGCCGTATAAATTCTGCTTTCTTTGTAAGCTGCTATAATTTATTAGGTCGAAGATAGTAACTATTATGATGCTCATAAGAAAATGGCCTTACAGTTGACCTGTTTTTATTTATCGACGTGACCCGGATTAAAAATTACATCGTATGCTAAAGCTTTTGCGTAAAATAAGTTCATGTTGGCTTATAAATAACTAGCCGATGCCCGCGACCTCGCCCGCGTGGATTTAAGTTTTTCGAAATCCCATGGGAACTTTTTGATTTTCCGGGATAAAAATTTGCCTATGTGCTAATCCAGGATATTATCTATCTTTATTCCAAATTTCAGCCAAATCTATTTTTGGGTAAGGTCTGACGAAATCACAAACACAATCTTTATGATAAATTATTACACTTTTATTTCATATTTAAATTTATTAACTTTTACATTTGTGTCAAATAAATGTTGTTCCTCTTACGTTAGTACATTTTCGAATGTCGTCGTTTTAAAACCACTCTTACAGGTAACCTCTCCACGTTTATTAGCCACTCCCCTTTTTATCTTATCGTTATCGGCCAATCCAAATTGTACAATGAATAAACTTAGTGACTAATATACAAATCATCAAGCTCGTTTAACAAATCATCTAAGTAATAAAGATGTTTTCATCTTATATATTGATTACAAATATTATCCTTTATTATGCTACAATTCATCAACTAGAAACTATAAGAATTTTATATACAGTACGTTTATCGATCAGATGTTGAACAACTTCAGCCAATCAATGACGCCTTCTAATATGATGTTATGATTTGTTATGATTTGAGTGGCGCCAACTATCTAATCAGTAACTTCTACACGTTTATAGATAATTAATATGGGCCAAGCTTACAGCTCGGCCATCCTGTTTTAAGCGAGTCTCATCGCTTAAAAAAAAAAAAAAAAAAAAAAAATTAAAACTTAAGTAACATGTAAACTTCACAACCAAAATGACAAAGACTTAGTTCAACAAAACAAAAAAAAATTAAGATAGTAATTAATTAAATTAATATTCTTGCTAACCTTAACTAGAAGGAATATACAGTTTTATTGATACATTGGTATTGATTATGATTGCAACTTAATTTTAGAGCACTCGCAGCAACCCTTTCCATCCGATATAATTAGAAAATAGCAGATAAACTCAATTCAATTCCAAACTATTTACCCTCGCAACTTTACCTGCCAGTCTACAGTAGCACTCAAATTTAGCCTTTAATCTAAAATTCATTTTTCTGTTCTCTTCCGCTAATATTAAAATAAAAAGATGCAGACACTCTAAATTTATAAATAATTTTTCAAAAATCATAAAGATATCAAAAATTGCGAGACCAGTAGCAA
The DNA here is from genome assembly GCF_905333055.1 of Maniola jurtina. Taxonomy (NCBI): domain Eukaryota; kingdom Metazoa; phylum Arthropoda; class Insecta; order Lepidoptera; family Nymphalidae; genus Maniola; species Maniola jurtina. The sequence continues at coordinate 5,533,019 of NC_060046.1, read as the reverse complement.
CTAAATGAGGCCTCCATTTAATCAAAGAAGGTAGGTACATGCATAAAGTCCGAAGTATCAATTATAACTCACAAGCCAATATTTTACAGGAACACGCAATAGAGATTTGGGGATGAGCATGTAAAACTAATTACTAAAAACTACTTTAAAGGGTTTCAAGTATCTCAAAATAAATTGTTAAAAGTTCTGTTCCAACTAGACTCTCCTTCCCACTAAAGAATTATATAAGAAAACTGATGAACTATATTATATAAGTCAATTATACAAATTCAAAATATGTCTATTTGTTAGGAAAATACTATTAAAGTCCGTACATACACGCATCACTTTAAATCTAAATCTCATAAATATGGTACACAAAACGAACATACCTATTATGCTACAATTACATAAAGCTAGGACTAATTATGGTATGTAAACTACCTAGCTCTACTACATAATGTACTTGCCGAAACTCATACTGGAGGAAAAATCTTTTACAAAGTTTAAAGTTTAATCAAATAGTGTCAAACACCATAGATATCTTAGCTAGATGTAGGTATAGTTTGTTAACGAATATAACGTTTTTTTGACTTTTTATATTATTTTATAGTCACCATACCTTTAAAGATTATGTTTTCTTCTATATTTATATTTAGAATCGGGAGCGATTCTTAATATGAATATGTGTAAGTGAACTTCTTGTCCTTTTGATAAAATAAACTCTCTAAACTTAAAGTTAATCGCCGCCAGTTCTCGATTCAAATCACAAAACATTTTCATACACTTTCAACGCAATAGTTTTACGCACATATTTTCTTCTTCCCTTCTTATTGGAAAATCGCGGATTCCGAGCCTTGGCGCGTCTCTCTTCTACCGGGATACATATATGATTGTCCTTATTTCCCTCCAGATCCAAATTTTTAATGACCCCTATCCTAGGGTCCTTTCCCTCCAGATCCAAATTTTTAATGACCCTTATCCTAGGGTCCACCTCCTTCCTCCTATAGGACTTTTTGTCCATAGCCCGTAACCTCGGGGCTTTTCCATCCTTTCCTTCCTTGGGACTTTGTGTCCCTGACCCATACCTAGTTTTGGGTCTTCCTTTCCCTCATTTGTTCATTTCCAACATCCTTGGATCCTGCAAACATAAAACACTTTGAGTAGACCGTTCATTTAATTTTGTTTCATAAGCATCCATCATAATACAATCCGACCTAAGAGAAGTAATTTTACTTGGTAACCTAGAAAACCTATTATCATTATTATAATTTAGTTTTCTCCAGTTCCGTACCCCTCGAAGGGTGCCTACGAGACCCTATTTTCTAAACCTCTGCTCTCCGTCCGTCTGTCCGTCTGCACGTGCGTCACGGCCCGAACCGCGAACGGCGTATCGTGAACCGTGATAGATAGAGAGTTGAAAGGAACGTGATTACGGATGTATGAAAATCCTATGCCTGGTTTGCTTCCAATTCAAACTTTTTCTTTTAATGCAGATTACGCTTCCCATATTTCTTACAATTACCTATTGTTTTTTTTAGCAAAATCCACATTCTGAAGTACTAATGGACAATGTTAAACAAACGCCAGGGTACAGTAGTTGCGTCACTTGTGCCTCTTAACCATATAATATCTACATGCAAAAAGAATCTTTGATTTATAATTTCACATGATACTTATATATTTTATTTTAGCCATAATATGCACCATATGGCGTACTTTGTCGTTTCGAGTAACATAAGCAGAACTACCAAATTCGACCCTGGGAACGACACAGTCGCGACTCGCCGCCGAATGATACCTATTAGTTTATCATTAATTCCTTTTGAATGTCAAAAATTCATCTACTGTGTAGAAGCACCTTTCTATTAGCCACCGTTTAAGCCTTAATTGAAATAAGTTTAATGGAAGTTCTCTAAACGCCTTTGGTATTTTATTGTAAACTATGATTGATTTTACTGCGCAGTTTTTTAATAGAATAGCACTTTTACAGCCTGGCATTCTTTTTTTTTTGGGATCCCTAAGTAGAACTTTACTTTTATCTCCTAAATTTTCAAAAAAATGCGGGTTCTTTTTTATGAAAATCCCTACTTCTAAAATATAAAGGCATGGTAGTGTCAATAGCTTTCGTCCCTTAAATAACGGCCTACATGATTGGAGAGGTCCTACTCCACATACAGCTCTCACACATTTTTTCTGTGCTATAAAAAGTATTTTTAAATGTGTGGAACAACCCCATACTACTATTCCGTACCTCAATATTGAGCCAACGTAAGCATGATATGCAATAAGCGCGGATTTTTCACTCACTGTCCGTCTTAACTAAACTAACGTAACTTTCATAGAGAAAAGCGATATCAACATAATAGCAGGAAAAAAAATGAAATAAATATTCCGTTCGATACATCTCTATTCTCTACGACATCAAGATCTCTATCACAAGCTGATCGATCATAAAGATTAGAAGAAAGTAGGTACCTTATACATTATTTTATATGTTAATCGTAATGACCCGCATCTGTTCGATTTCCCTTTATTCGTTTCGTAAAAGATTCATCCTCGTACGTCCATCATCATCATCATCGTCATCTACATCGTCATCATCATAAGGTCACTGTTGAACATAAACCTTCCCTAGTAAGCACCACACGTACTGTCCTCAGCCTTCCTCATTCAACCCCTGGTTCCTATTGATACAAACCACTAAACCCCCCCCCATCAAATGTGTACCTATCTACATCCATCCATCATACCCAAATGCCGTGCTGGTTGATGTGATGAGCGACAAAGTGTTAACCTCTTCAATACGTCATGGAACTGTAGGAATAGCCATGGAAGACCTCCAAACCGAACGTTGATATTTTGTGTAAGTGGTCCCACGAGTCAAAAAAAAAAATATTCTTGTCCATAAAGGAACAAGCCACGATATAGATTCTTCTATCGGAACTTAAATATTCCAATCACTGCATGCATTCCAACTAATCAGTTTGCTACTGTATATTTGAAGTTGATAATAAATAAAAATGTTAGCTTAATTAAATTCCTATGATAATTCGATTTTTTGGTGCATCAACCAGCTTCACCTATTATGTAAAATTAAATGTATATATATTTTGTTTTTAATTACCGGCTGTACATTTTAAACTAACCTAAGCAAAATATACTTTCTTACTAATAACTTAATCTTAAAAATTTTCAAGAGGATCCTTCCGCCTCAAATTAACTCAATGATAAAAATGAACAGGAAACTTTAAATGTTGTAAAATCCAGCCAATGCTTCGTACCTTGCTTTATTAATCCAATAGGTACTTCTTTGGATTTTGTCAAAACAAAATACTTTTACTTGTTGAGTGTATAATAAATAAATAATGTAATAAATCAATTAACTGTTAAAGCTAATAACTTTTACAGAAAGCGAACCTCATGATATCTCTTATGAGTTTTAAGCGTAAAATTACCACGCCGAAAACAAAACATGAGCTGACAGTATTCTTATTTGATATACGTAATCCAGTAATACTATATCTATCTACATAATTCGTAAATATGTATGTATAGTTTGTAAGTTACTATTTCACTTTATGCTGTTTCAATGCTTTAAGTTATTATTTTTATCTTTGTCTCATTTTTTTAGTTTAGCCTCATTCTATTTTTAAACTTACTATTTCGCTATAATATTTACAAGTAACCTCATCGAAGACTACACGGTCTTCTGATAACCCAACAAGCATTTACCCAACAGCTATCGCTTTCACCCGAACGGAGGTTCCCTGAAATATACTGAGATAACAATACCTAGTTGACACATGGATGTACAAGAGCGGCAACAAGCTATGACCCCCTCTAGTCATAACTATCTTTATGATTGTAACATTTCAAACAGTGAAAGTATGTATAAACGATTTCGTCCATAGGACATGCGCTCTAAAGAATGTTAATATAATTATCAGCAACTAAAAGCTTGAAGAAACTAATAGGTACAACTTGTCTTTGAAGTATGAAAATATGCACATTTATCAAGTATACCAGTTCATCAAACATTAAAGTACGCATTTATAAAATGATAACTCATTTATTAATCAAGATAACTACCTGTTTATCAAACCTACCCTACCAAATATAAATAACTACTCACCAAATGTAATACTTTATAACTTAAGTAAAAATATGAAACAAATGTGCATCAACCACATACATACACTCTTCAAATTCATCCATTTATCAAAATGTTATATAATATAACCATTCACCAAATCCATTATATACTTAGTTAATTAAATAGTTTAGTCAAACTTTACTCCACTTGCCACGATTGCAAATTTTCAAACCAACCAGTTTAAACCACTGTGCCTCCAAAATAATCAGCCGCAAACATTGCAGCTCATCTCACTTGATAATGCATCCCTCCCTCAGAAAAACAGGCATTAGGAATGTCTTTCCAAGACGCGCGAGAGACAGCCACCGTGGCTTTTCGCGAGATTTAATCCAAATTGAACTAATGCCTAAATAAACAATTTAATTAGAGGGCGATTGCTTTTGCAACCTCTAACCGTCCAATCAAACACCGAAAGTATTCAATAATCCGAGACGTAAATAAAAACCCGTCAGAACACCGTATTTATAAAAAAAAAGACAAGAAAAAGATTCCTCCTCGCAATAGATCGCGTGACCTCTAACAAGTGAATTATCGACTTTATTACACAATTTATCCTCAACAAGTTTTACATCATTTCCTACAATTGAAATCTTTCTATTTTAAATACCCTAACTACAACTTCATAATCCAACCAAAAATCACACTAGATTTATCCCTCGGTCCCACATCTTTAATGCTTTTTTTTTTCTGTTTGGGTAACTAAAACAAAAAAATATATATACTCATGTTATAAAACGTTGTCAAAGCTTTCCTGAACGCGCTAAATAAGCAAAAACATAAAATCAGGCGAAATGCCAGACCAGCCAAAAAACCTTCAATGCTTAATCAGCCTAAAAAAAAAATTATGATCAATATTCATATTATTATCATGAGATACTACCGGCGCTCCTAAGCGAAATTTATAAGGCACCGCATTTCGATTTTATCAAACAGACTGATCAATTTCGAGAGCACAACAAACGTGGTTTCCTGAGAGTTTCGTTAACTAAATGCATATCGAAACTGAACTATCGCGAAGCGAGTCAAGCGAGCGTGAATTTTTTTTTTTAAATATATTTCTGGGATAATGTCATGCCACAAACGCGAGCGTAGTGCAAAGATATTTGCCTAAAATTTCTTTCGTAAAACAAAGAAAATAGTATTTTGGTAGTAGGTACTTATTATCGCGCCCTGCCCTAAGGGCAGTACTGTAGGTATATTACCATTAAAAAAAAAAAACTTACTCTAATTTTAATAGAACATTTGCCAGGAATTTAACCCGCCAAGCGATGTTAATCCAATAAAAACAAAATCATATTGCATTTAAATGCGGCAGTACACAGTTAATTGCGTGAATACAGGTAAAAAAAAAACCCCGCTGCTCATATACTATACCTACCTACTACTCGTAGTACTCAAATTATTGTGCCAGTATTAAAAGTAAATTAGCTGTTATCTAGCGTGGTAGACTACGGCCTAAACCCTTCTCATTCTGTGAGGAGACACTTGTTGCTCAGTAGTGGGCCGGCCATGGGTTGTTCATGGTGAGCTGTTGTCAACAAAGTTATGTTTGAAACTCAAACATTACGCGTTTCAAGTGGTAAAAATAGATAAATGAAAACATTTCTCCTCACTTTTGTAAAAAAAAAACACTTATTTATGCACCCCGTATTTAAAACTATCTGACTACCTACCTACCATAATTTTAAATTTAGTTAAAGAATAACCAGATAAGATAAACCTACTTTTACACCCATTTTAGGATTTATATTTCTCAAAATGCTCAATTTATTAACCCTGGTCACTATTACTTTATTACAACGGATCACCTTCATTTTTATCAATTAACATTTTATATCCCCAATCATTTAGTAACCATTACAAGTAGAGACGGATTATTTCACTGGCAGGCGTAAAACGAAAAGCTATTTCATGTAACTTTTTCTACCTTATCCCAAAGCGGTTTACAAAAAATAATAATTTCACAAAACAACATTCAAGATGCCCAATGAGTGCTGTGTGATAATATCGCGTCACTGTGTGCTAGAAAAAGGAAAACATCTATCTATACAATGAATGCAGTAAACGATTGAACCTAAATCCAGAAATTCACCTTCCGTAAAACAAAACCACTATGTGAAAATAAATCCCTATCGTAACTCTTAACCAAACTAATTCGGCACACGATTACAAGTGTGAAGATTGAAATACCACGTTCCGTGAGATATTCACCTGTGAAATCATTTAATGAGAAATAAAACCCCGGCAGGACATAGTAGATACATCCTGAAAACTATTTAAAAGTAACAATAACGCCCATCATTAAGTAAACCACACTTTTTATATTGTTTAACACTATGTTCACTATCTATTTCATTGTACCCACGATACAGGATAACCTAGTGCGGGTACCACCAGACACAGGAAAATTGTACAAGACTGTATTTTGTAAATAAACATTTTTCATTTTTCATTGTAAAATAAGCCTTCTAAATACCTCAACGTTATTTAAACCACAATTTGAAGGTCGATCGCATTTGTATAACCAATATACAAGATGAATTATAAAAATGTGGGTAATTCTAGGTATCATAACGTTATATAATTTCCATTCCAACTCGGAGCAAAGCTTTTTAACAAAATGATAACTAAATGTAGAACAAACAAAACGAAAACCCACACAAATAAAAAAATAAAAAAAAAAATTACCATTAATAGGTATCAATAAAAATAAAATCATGGAAAGATCCTACCCGTTTATCCAGAAATCCTTTGATGCCATGACTAGGTACTTTGATATATTGAGGCCCAAATATTGGCCTTGTGCTCCAAAATGTCTGTGGTCTACTAGACCTCCACTTCTTTCTCGTTCCTCTGTATATTTCCACTTGTTTCTCTGAGTCGTGAGCGTGACAAGAAAATATTATATTTTCTTGATGTCCCTCTTCTGACCTTTTGGGTAAGGTCTGACGAAATCACAAACACAATCTTTATGATAAATTATTACACTTTTATTTCATATTTAAATTTATTAACTTTTACATTTGTGTCAAATAAATGTTGTTCCTCTTACGTTAGTATATTTTCGAATGTCGTCGTTTTAAAACCACTCTTACAGGTAACCTCTCCACGTTTATTAGCCACTCCCCTTTTTATCTTATCGTTATCGGCCAATCCAAATTGTACAATGAATAAACTTAGTGACTAATATACAAATCATCAAGCTCGTTTAACAAATCATCTAAGTAATAAAGATGTTTTCATCTTATATATTGATTACAAATATTATCCTTTATTATGCTACAATTCATCAACTAGAAACTATAAGAATTTTATATACAGTACGTTTATCGATCAGATGTTGAACAACTTCAGCCAATCAATGACGCCTTCTAATATGATGTTATGATTTGTTATGATTTGAGTGGCGCCAACTATCTAATCAGTAACTTCTACACGTTCATAGATAATTAATATGGGCCAAGCTTACACTATCTAGTATTTTTTGCGTGAAGGAGTAACAAACATACACACAAACTTTCGCCTTTATAATATTAGTGTGAAGTGTGATTATAATTAATATAGATATGCTTTCTTACCTAGTGTCATTACAAAACACTGATGACTGATGAGCGATTAACTCTACCGGGTAAGTACGAGTAGGTAGGTGCCCATCTATTACCTAGCCAAGCAATTTACTATACCTACCTACTTACCTTTTTATTACTACTAGAATTTCTTTCGAGATAGCCGACTTAGGTAAGGTAATCACACTAATATTATAAAGGAGAAAGTTTGTATGTGTGTGTGTGTGTGTGTGTGTGTATGTTTGTTACTCCTTCACGCAAAAACTACTGGACGGATTGGGCTGAAATTTAGAATGGAGATAGATTATACCCTGGATTAGCACATAGGGTACTTTTTATCCCGGAAATCAAAGAGTTCCCACGGGAATTTTAAAAACCTACATCCACGCGAACGAAGTCGCGGGTATCAGCTAGTTCATAATAATTTATTTATTATTCCTTATAATCCTAGTAGGTACACTGAAAGTAGTAAAGCCTCTGTCGTTGACCTCGAGGATCCAACACTTCAACCCTGATGCTGTAAGGAATTGCATTCCTAAATCCTGGTGATGCCTCAGTATTTTTAAAGGATCATCCGTTTAAATGTTTCTACGTGGTACAGAAACAAGTTGCATCCCGGGGACGGGCTATTACGGAGAGGCTAATCTGTCCTGGGAAATCAAAAGTTCCCACGGGGTTTTTAAAAACCTAAATCCACGCGGGCGAAGCTGCGGGCATCAGCTAGTCAGTAATATGATTGGTCTGCTAAACACATCTCCGCTCTGGTGGATATCGAGCCTTATTCCGCAGACTTCATACACTGAAACCTCTCTGAAACTAGGTAGGTATCTTTGTTGTGGTAGGTAATTATTTCGAACAATAGATCGTTAAGATCAATATATTCTTTTGTTTCATTTTAAAAGCAATTAGTGACTTAACATAAGTTGGTAGCTAATGATAGGTAGTCATTGGTAACGATAAGAAAACCATCGTAGATACCTTTAAAGTTTTATATTTCTCGCTTGAAGTCTAGAACCTGGAAAAAGGGCAGGTTTAGTGAAACACAAAATATTCACAAAATCATTTTTAATATTCATATGAAGAAATCGCAAGTCGGATCACATAGGAAGTGGTACAGGCAGGATATCACATTTAACATTTATTTATCAACTTATAGCTTACATTGACATAGATCGATTCACACATTGATTCGTACCTATAGCAATAGGGACGTCAAAATGAACGCGCGCGTACGTGAGTTCTATTGTACCTAATACGACAGTTATAAAGCACGTAAGATCGGTTTCAGATTAGATAGCTTACTTCGTTTAAGGAAGTTATAGGTACCTACCCAGTTACTTCCTCACTTCACGCAATTGAAGTTAGGTACCTAGTAACAAGTGTAAATTAAAAATTTATAACACCCGACAAGTTCATTAGTTTAGGAGCTACGATGCCACAGACAGATACACACGTCAAACTTATAATACCTCTCTTTTTGGGTCGGCGGTCAAAAATTAAATTTTGTGCAGCTGAAAAGTGTACGAATTTATAACACATTGATCAAGCACTGTTGGTACGAAAATGTGTGAATAGAGCTCTAATTTTATACACCTGCTTTATTCAAAATATTTCATAATTTTGACACCGAAGTCATTTCAATACATTGATACATCTTTTCTTTATTAAGACACTCGAATAATATTAATATTATTAAAAGCTCCCATCTTAATATTTTAAAAATAAAAATCCTTCTAACTTACATACATCTTTCAGGGTTAATCCTAAAAACTTTCACAAACAATAATAATAATTAATTATTATTAATTTTAGTATTTACAAAAATCTAATCAAAATACAAATATTAAACAAAAGCATAATCAAATGTTTTAATATGCTGCAGCTGTTTTGTAAAAAAATTAAATAAATACTTTGATAGGTAACTAGGTACCTAGGTATAGGTTCAAAAATATTGTTACCTAATTAATACTCATAGTTGCCTATTTAATATAATTTTCGTTTTGTGCAATTAAAAGCGGCATAATTTATTTTAACAACAAAAACATTTTAATTTTAAAAAAGTCCTAATTTTCTACTCACTACTGATATACATAATACAGTTACATTATAATGTTATTACTATTTTATACGTACTCGACGTTGTTGATCTACTTATCTTTTTATTTGTAAAAAGTTGTAGATAGAGAAAAATTGTGGTCGGTTCTTATATTTTTTGTTTTATCTGCGTCCCTGCTACGAATACAGATTAGTTTCTTAATTTTTGTAAATCTAAATAGATAAATAGTAAATTAATACAATAATACAAAAACCAAATAGTCAAATATTGTATACAGTTCAAGGTAAGTATAGATTTGTATAACATGTACATCAAAGAGTTATTTTAATTTTTAGTGATGTTTCTACTGTTACAAAAAATCTGTAGGTATATTTGTTGATAATAAGCGTATTATATATCTAGTACATTCTAAAATTTTAGTGCTCTTTAAGTAATACTTTTTGATATCTTGAATAAACAAATAGATAGATATTTATTACAGAGCAAGAATGCTTTACCGTCCTAAAAATAACAACCTAGATATTTTTACTTTTTAGTTTTCTTTGTTAGGACGATCATACGTAAATCAAACATTCGGATATTTTTAAGTTTTAGGTGCTTTGTTCTTCTGCGTGTTCATACAGTAATTTAAAAGTTCATTTTATTATTTTATATTGATAAAATATTTTTATGAACATAAACTTCATACTCAAAACTTTTGGTACTGAAAACCGTCTTCGAGCATAAAACTTACAGAGTGTAGTAGATTTACGTTATCTTATTACTAAATTTTTACATCTACTTAATATTGCCAAAAATGTATAACATATTATAATAATTTACGTCTATAAGCGTCTTCACACCGATCACATTTAACCCTATAGGTAGGTAACATTGATAATGATAAGGGAGACTCAAGGAAGACGGTATACATACATTATACGTAATACAAGACTGAAGAAATCTTTAAATGCGTTTAAGTACACTTTACCATACGATGAAAGTTCAATTATACAGGAGTGGTTTTTTTATGTTTTTTTTTTTATCTTGATCTATAAAATACAAAAAAAATTATAGCCGTACTCGTAGGTGTAGATACCTAGGCAGCGAAATATTTGAACATTTATGTAACAAACCAAACTCTTGAAACTTCGAACAAAAAATGATAAGATGCTTTTCATATAACAACTCCGATATTACAGTTTAAAGTTTGATAAAGTGTAATACGAAGAATTCAAAGCTCGTACAAATTCAATCTTTTAATAATATTATTGAAAATTTGTGCTACTTTTATATGTGCTTACTGATAAAAGCGCACATAGACGGTTAAATAGCCGTCTAGCCAAACGGCCAGCCGCCTCCATCTATCATTGTAAATTGTAATTTAAAGTTGTCGTTAGTGTGGTATTCCATAGTTACTTACATTTTTGTATACTGAATCGAGTTGGTTATTAGTCAGCCGATCATTTAACTGCCAGTACGCGCCTACCTATTTAAATGTACCTACCCACTTTTGTTTATTAATAATATAGAAATGTGTATAATCCGGCATTCTACACTAACTGAAAAAATATACTTAGTTCAAAAGTTGTATAGAATTATATACTTAACTAGATCAATACAGTGTCCAATGACCTCAGCAGAGTTTCACAATAGATGGGCCTAAAATGTTCATTTTTCAGTTCATGATCGAGATCAAAATTATGGCTAATGCGTTCCACCCACCCAGTGATCGTTGAAAACTCGGCACTCGAAATTGTTTACGAATATATTATCTGGGAGATATGGTCTAGCTAGGTAGGTCCAATTTCGAGAAAGAGGCCGAATCTAACTCGGCTGAGCTAGATAAACTCCGTCACATATTCTCACTAGTAGTAGTAGTAAGGGAACCGCTGCACGGAAGGGTCTTTTGTGGAAATCTTTTTTTTTTGGATTCGACGTCTATCGGTTGAAGACGATGAAGATATTATGCTTCACAACTTTTATTAACTAGTTCATCATAATATAATTATAAAATGTAAAACTTTTGACTATTTATAAATAATTGTCCCAATGGAAAAGAATGCCACGTAATAAATGTTCATGCCAGATTTATACACAATGGTGGTTCCTCCAAAAGAATTCTATTTTCATTCAAATTAGCTTTGTCTGTCATATTTAGGTACGTATATAATATACTTTTGAAGAAAATGTGTTTGTATCTATTTATCACTTTTATAATCTTTGGTAAATGTGAATAGACGAACCGCGCCATATAAAATAACTTGGATGCAAAAGTCCTGTTAAAAGGGTTATTACTCTCGTAATTCTTTGCTAACTGCGACATAAATCACCACTGTTGGCTTAGGAGCCGTCAATTATAATGATTGCCATTAGCAATGAGGCAGTAGGTATTGCCTATTAGAAAGGCTTGGTATATATCAAGTAATTATTCCATAACAAGATGATGCCCGCAGCTTCGCCCGCGTGGATTGGTCAGATCCCCTGCAGCATTAGGATTGAGGAGTTGGAATCCGAATTTTTTATGGAACAATATGGCAAAGTTCCCTTAACGATTAAAAATACTACGCAAATCGGTTCAGAAATCTCGGAGATATCAGTGTAATAGGTAGAAAAACACAACTCCATTTTTCAAAGTCGGTTAAAAAGTAGCCTATGTTACTCCTTGGTTAATCCTCTACTTGTCTGTGAAAGTCCCGTCAAAATAGGTTTACCCATTTCGAAGATTAGCCCGTTCAAACAGACACGGCACTTCAATTTTATTTATTAGTACCTATAGTTTAGATATCGTAAGTACATTTACATTACCGTCTTTCTGCTTTACTTTAAAATATGAGCCTACACTACTCTCTACCAAACGACGAATATTTAGAAATTTTAAATGACTAATAATATTTTATTCTTCTTTCTTTAATTCGGAATTTTGAAGCGTTTTTAGTTGTCATTTGTTATACCTAAAGGTAATAGGTAATCGATCATATGTAAAACTTTTTATTTGTTAGGTACTTTTTAGTTTGGATTTACAGAAGAAAAATGTATTGCATAATATATTAAACAAGAATTTTCAGTTGTTTTTAATGTTTCGTGGTTTGTGCGTTTATAAAAAATATAAATATTAATGAAAAAATTATCTAGTAAAAGTCTTAATATTTGTAAAAAAATGCAATTTTTAAATTCGCATCTGGATTAGGAATGACCCTTTAGTGTAACATTAGAGAATATCAGATCTTCTTTATTATTATAGTTCGTTTTGATAATTCACTGTAGATATATCATTAAACTGGCAAACTATACAGGGTGTAACCAAAACGCTAGCAAAAACTTAGCGTTATTTTTATACTACCTTAATTCAATCCAATGCCAATAACCATTTGCCTTGTCTTGTAGTGTGATTTAGTATTCATCAAACCCACATTGCACCTATAACGTGCAAAACTCGGATCAATGCCCCTCCTACGACGCGGAATTGACTTCAAGTGGCCTATTTACGGAACGTTCGTTGACCTCTAGCGCCAGTCAGATGTTTCATCTGCAATATATTGTGAACTTTTAAAAATACAGGGTTTGTTTAATTAATTGTTTCGTAAATTTTTTGTGGTATCTTATCACTTATCAGTCATCATCACCTGTCTTCGTTTTTGCTAGCGTTCTGATTACACCCTGTATAGTGCGTGTTCACGTCTAAAGCGCGAGTAAGAGCGTGGTGGCGGGCGTGTGCAACCACGCGCGTATTGTACGCGAAAACTTCGTGAACATACCTAATGCTTTATTCGTTTGAGTTTTTCTATGCGAATCAAAGGAAACCAATACAAAAGTTATGTAAAGTAAAGCCGTAACACATAATAAGATATGTAGCGTTAGCCTTTAGCAAGATATCGGCTTTTTTATAAAATCTCCGACCTCTTTTATTTACTAGTATCTTACTATTGATCATTTTCCTTCAATTAAAGTAATGATATGAGAAGTTTTTAGCGCTTAGCAAAAGGGTTGTTCCTGGCTGTGGTACGAGCGGCGGCTGCGGCTGTTTGCGTGCAGTTGCAAAAAGCATCGAACATTCGGATCACGAACCCGCGAGCGCGGCCAAACCTCTTCTTTAGGTTACCTGAAACAAGAAATTACAATAATTATTTATAGTTATAAAAACCGCTTAAGTGCGAGCTGGACTCGCACACGAAAAGTTCGGTACCATCGTATACAAGGGAATCTTTTTTTATGGCAGCCATTGATCGATGTTTGTAAAAACACCAATATGAATCGAGATCCAATCAAAATATGAATGAGTGCATAAATACTCCAAAATGTATGGAAGGGTTGCGTTCGGAATGGCTTTTTTCCGTACGGGATTCCGAACGCACAAGCTTCAACGCGGAATTTCGAATCGAAAAAAATCGAACGGAAAACTACTGTATGGATGTGGTTGGTCCATAATTTGTATGGATTTACTGCGTTCGAAATCCCAAATCGATATTTCGAATCGAAATTCCCAATCGGAATTCCGACTATATGTGACCGGCCTTATTTAGTGAGTACTGAGTACCTATGCGGCTCTAAAAATATCATGCATATTTTGACATTCAAATGGAAAATGCTTTCTAGTAAGTACTATACCTATATCACGAGCATTTTCTAATAAAGACCGGAAAGCAGCGAGCGTCATATTATCATCCGCCCTTTGAAATACTTATGCGAGCTTTTCGTGTCTACCTGCATTTTCATCATTAGTTACGGCGTATGGTTGCTTTTCGGAGCGGCCCCTCTCATCACTCCCCTTATTGCTTAAGTCAGAATCAGGGCTCTCAACTCAGATATATCCCGAAAATTGTTTGAAAATTAGTGAAATAAAAGTAAAATTTTCTTTATTGCGCTTCAAACATAATAATACAATAAAATATAAGGTTGCACAGTGGGAAACCCTCTCTAAGACTGCGATCTACATGCAACCTTAGAATAAAGAATTCAATAAAATATAAAGTAAGTGAAAGCGGTTTAATTGTAAAAATATAAAGTCGAAATAACAATAAAAATATTAAGTACCCAGTAAGAAATATTATGTATTAGATAATATGTGCCTGGTATATCTATGGACCACACAAATTTCAAACCTCTATTTTACCCCACTTGTATGTATTTTCATAACCCTTTCTTAGCGGATGTCTACGTCATAATAGCTATGCCAAATTCCAGTCCGATCCGTCTTGTAATTTGAGTGTCAGCATTGATAGATCAGTCAGTTATATTTGCCTTTTCTGAAACTGAAAGATGTCCTTTCAGACTTAAATCACCCTGAACGAATAAAATTTAATAATGTAATATTCTTCAACTCTCCTAATAAAAGACTTCCCCCTACTAGGTCAGGTAGGTGCCTACCTATGTACTATGTCCACACAAGAAAAGGTAACTTACCTACCTAAATAATTTACTTGACAACCCTAGTTTTGGGGACTGTAGATAATGTAGAGAGTGTAATATCGATTCCACAACGCCAGACAAAATCTCAGACTTGTGATCGACCGAATTGTGAAAACTGAAATATGCCCTTTCAGACTTGAATAACCCTGATCGAATAAAATTGATAATAAATAATATATTTCTTTCTTCATAAAGGGCTTTCGCCTACAAGGTTAGGTAGGTATACCTACCTACGTACTATGTCCACACATAAAAGATATCCTACCTGATAATTATTATTATTTACTTATTAGACTTGACAACCCTAGGTTTGGGGACTGTATATTGTAGGGGGTGTAATATCGATCCCACAACGCCAGACAAAAGCTCAGACTTGTGATCGACCGACTGTGGAAACTGAAAAGATGCCCTTTTACATAGAGTGGCTAGGCACAATGCACACCTGCGGAGCAGTGTAGAGCCAAGACGCAGCGTCTGTTTTTGAACAACTTAAATTATGCTTTATTTCCATGGATATACGGTTGAAATTAGCACAATGAAAACAAAAACCGGCCTCCAGATAAATTTGTGGTTATATCATTAAAAAAAAATTAAAATGTGTTTCAATTTTCAAAGTAAGATAACTATAGCAAGTGGGGTATCATATGAAAGGGCTTTACCTGTACATTCTAAAACAGATTTTTATTTATTTTTATGCATAGTAGTTTTAGATTTATCGTGCAAGAACCCTCGGTGCGCGAGTCCGACTCGCACTTGGCCGGTTTTAGGTTTTGAGTCACAAACCAATCCCGAACAAAATTATGTTTTCTAATTGAATTTCGTATGTTTTTTTTCTGAAAACATGTTTGTGACTCGAAATGGTTAACGCTCACTGATATTTTTGTCTCTATCATTTGTATGGAATTACGTAAGCGAGAGAGCGCTATAGGTACTAACTTCATTCCGCGCATGTAGTTATGATCTGATTAATATGATAATACTGACGCGCAAAGAATTTCATTTTCACAGACTCTCGTAATATTCACGCGGGATTTACATTTTCATGATACGAGGCGAGGCCATTTTCTATTCAGTATGCAAGGTTTTGTTGTGAGTTGTGACTGACATAATATCACACCATGGTGTAAATTATTGTAAACGTCATGTAGGTATATAAAAAAGAATTATAATTATGTATGGGATTTTTTATTTGGAGATAAAAGTGTTAGTTAATCTAAGCAAGATTTTAAAATCTCGTGCTCTTTCATTTTCCGAATAATATCACTGTATCTTTCGTCAAAATCGGTTAAACGGATGGGCCATGACAAGCTAGCAGACAGTCAGACACACTCTCGTATAAATATTTATACATTACTAGCTGATACCCGCGACTTCGTCCGCGTGGAAAAAAACATTAAAACAAAAACACAGTTTCGCATTCATAATATGGGTAGTGATATCACATTATGGTTGCACAGAAAGAAAGAGATTAGGTAGCTACTAGCTATTAGTACTAACTAACTGACAAACAATGGCTCAAGAAAATCGTTTATCGTGAATTCTCTTAAATGGAGTCATAATTTTACAGCCTTTTGTAAGGTAAAGTAAGTGGGTGTGAAGTAATGAAAAGCTGGACATAAAAAGTAACGTCTTTCTTCGTCATTTTTCCTCCCGTAATTTTATTGTTACGATGTCAACATCGTTTGTCTGGTCTAGTGGGAGGCTGGCTTTGGCCGTGGCTAGTTGCCACCCTACCAGCAAAGCCGAGCCGTCAAGCGATTTAGCGTTCCGATAGGATGCCGTGTAGGAACCAAAGGAATATGGGTTTAGGAAAGACTGCTATAGTCTTTCCAGGTTAGCCCGTTTCCATCTTAGACTGCATCCTCATTTACCACCAGCTGACATTGCAACCAAGGGCTAACTTGTATCTGAATAAAAAACTAAAAGTAGGGATTCTGTAAACCGCAGCCTTGCTTTCAACGATGATGCAACGATAAAGTGGAACGGAGGAAAGTAATAAATTAATATTATCTTGCGCGACGACAGCACGGCGCAGCGCGATGGGACGTCACACAAATCGTGCGCGTATATGTGTTTCTGTAGAAGAAACACAGCTTTCAGCTACACAGAAGATTTTAGGTATAGTGCCCAAGTAAAGTAAACACAAAAACATTCTCACACTTGGCCATATTATCACGTAGGTATACGCACCACGTGACGTGCAAGCGCCGGGTCTAAGAAGAGCCCTAGTCATACTTCAGTCGCGCATTGTATGTATACGAGGCCATTAGGTAACTCATATAGGCACCTAGTATATGCTATTTGCCTAACCTTTTGCTAGACATTAAGATAACTCTGTTTGACCTTCTTATCAGTACGCTTCTGTCATAGTGATAAGATGTTCGTGATAAGATTACAAAAAATATTCTAATGTAAACCCACGACATGACGAGCTAGACACAAGAAGATTTGATAAGTTTTAACGCACGTTTTCTCATTGGTTTCTACACGGCATCGTACCTACTGAAACGCTGAATCGCTTGGCAGCACGGCTTTGCCGGTATGGTGGTAACTAGCCACGGCCGAAGCTTCCCACCAGACCAGACCAGAGAAAATTTAGAAAACTAAACTAATTACCTACCACTTGCATTTGTATAACCGCTAAATTCACAAAATTCAAAAAAGTAGGTACGTAATAAATCGTTTTCAAAAATCTAATTTCCTCGATAGATAAGTTTATATTATAGGGGAGCCTTAGGGAAGGGTAGATACCTAATACTTAATTGCTTATTCATTTTCTCAAATTCCGAGATGTCTTAACTCTCAACTTACGAGTACTATATGCTGGGTAGGTATTTATGTATCTACCTATTACGAATCTTGATTTGTTACATAATCAAATTTTCCTCCTTTTCTTTTGGTTCTGACATTGTGATTTCAATACAGTGATGTAAAAACGCTATTTTGGTCTGAAACCGCCGAGCACTCCACAAGGTCTTAGTTTCGACATAAATAATGAACCCATTATTAATTCTGTGGTCCAAACGATCTCTTCTTCGACTTTTAGACTGCGTTTTGAAAAAAAAAATGTTAGTTGCCTCGACTAAGAAGAAAATAAATCGTTTCAAAATAGGTACAAGCAGGTAATAACAACTTTATTAGTGAACATGACGTAAGTATAATTTACAAACATGAATTAGGTAAACGATAGTTTAAACTCATATTAAACTATTAAAGTATTACATAAATATATGCATTTCACCTTTTAATAGGTCAGATCTACACATGCGTAATTTGCATAGATTAACTCGCTCATGCACGCCGTCGTTCGTAGATCGTAGGCCGTAGCCCGTAGGCGCCCCTAATACATAATTATTAAGTAAGTACCGGTACATATAGGTACTTGCATATTTATTCAGTGCATTCTAAATCGTTATTTTATGTTCTGTGAAAATACAATAGTGCACGCAAACGCATATTTTGACGTGATTTGCCATAATTTTGTGAAAGGTCGTACCTGTCGAAGGTAGGAACCAGGTACACGAAGGTCATAAATGAACTTCAATTAGATAATAATCAAATGTTGTTTGGTAAAAAATCTATCTTTATTAGGTAATCATGGAGTTAATAATTAATCTAGGTAGGTTCTTTAATGATATACCTGCGTACCTTCTTATGAAATTTTAAGCTGTCTATTGGAAAGATCATATTATTGTAAGGAAATAAGTAGGTATATAATGTATGCAAGATGGCTGGTATGCCAGTTCAAGTATTCAGGCGGCGCAAGACCGTGGTATGTGGAGTCTCTATATGAGACCTATGTCCAACTTTGGACGTCTATCGGTTGATATATTATGACGATGACTACAGCTTAAATAGGTTCAATTACTGTTTTAAAATTATATAGCAGTGGAAAACGCATGCAAACATCTGTAGTGTGATCTCAGCTTAACACCAATTACGTTG
Source organism: Maniola jurtina (assembly GCF_905333055.1). Lineage (NCBI taxonomy): Eukaryota > Metazoa > Arthropoda > Insecta > Lepidoptera > Nymphalidae > Maniola > Maniola jurtina. The sequence continues at coordinate 5,513,929 of NC_060046.1, read as the reverse complement.
ATAGACAGTAGTTCATAAAATAAAGCCAATTATTGTCTATTTACGGGTACAACAACTTCCGTTGTTATGTCCTTTAATGGAATGATTCAAAATCACATGCCTACACTTTGGGTTGCAATTCAAGCATATTGCCTTGACCCTAATAAGTATTATAGACTAGAGGATGCATGGATTTAGGTTTTTAAAGATCCTGTGGGAACTGTTTGATTTTCAGGGATAAAGAGTAACCTATGTGCTAATCCAGGATATTATCTATCTCCACTCCAAATTTCAGCCAAATCCGTCTAGTGTTTTTGCGTGAAGGAGTAACAAACATACACAAATACACACACACATACACAAACTTTCGCCTTTATAATATTATTATAGAATATTATAGAATTATCGCTATGTTAGACTTGGCCAGCGCGATGGACTGTGGCCTAAACCTTTCTCATTTTACCCGGTATTGTACCCTGATGATTATGAAGATGATCCCCATTCTTAGTTGTAGTTTTTGTAGTAAAATTGTGAAGTAGGTAACTAAATATGTAGTAAGTAGGTAACTGCCGAATATCTAACCAAGCCTATGTTATTTAGTAAGAAATAATATACCTAGTTAGGGAAATAATATTTTTCTTAAGCATATAAATAATTACTCACCCGTTCCCGAGTCTTGTGATTCCTGGAACAATGAAAGAACGAATTAATATCTCATTTTATTTCCAAGCTTAAATTAAATACTTTATTATCATTAATGCAGTAGCTGGCAATTCTTAAAAAAATGCTGAGATGAATAAAGTAATTTTGTAATTTTTTAAGTAGGTACTTACTTAAGTTACTATTTGCGATAAAAAATGATTTTAAGTAATATCGACTAGTAAAAAATTCATTATGTTTATAATGAAATCTAAAACATGTAGCTATGAATAAGAAATAAAAAGTTAATATGGTAAGAAAACCAAACAGGTTTTAAGTATCTATATGAATTTTCCCAAGCATAACGCTTTAAGTACATAGTACCTAAGATGTTTAGTGTTTGAATAGGTATACCTACTAAGTTACTTTTTGAAATCCAATTTTAATAATCTTGCAAAAACTTGCATATTAGGATGCAATATAATATTATGCAGTATTTATCTATAATATCTAGTTAAGCATGAATGTTACAGCAGCCCAACCCAAGAAAATGTTAAAGCTAAATAAAATAAAAAGCTCCGTGTACGCTTAGCGAGCCGACCACGAACGGAGCTTTTTGTTCGCGGCATGAACAAACATCCGACAAGCATACAACAAACAACACCATTCTCGAACATTAGTTTTCGCAATACGCTTTCGCAATCAGCATGTATCAATTCATTGCTGCAACATCAGCTATAATATTATGATTAACTAGTAGATAATAATTATTCTTCTTAACTTTTACCTAGTTAGGTACTTTATGAGTTCCATAACTTCGCATGATTTTGATATCTATATTTCTATTAGGTAAGTAAAGGACTATAGGTATTTTAAACAAAGTTTCTCTGATTATTCTTCTATGATGCTTTCAATCGTTCGCGGCACGTACGTCCACAAGCGCGAAGCGAATCCCTTTTTGTTCGTCAAAAAAGTGAAACTGACAAAATTACTTTGGATTGCAACGAGCGTGAGTAGAATGCTCGAGGCGTGCTCGATTGTTTGTTCTCAAACTCGCCTATGTTACGCGAACTTTGTTCGGGTGCATGCTTTTTTCGTGATCGTTTCACCAAGTGTAGGCGCAGCTTAACATTCTAGAATCTAAACTAAATAGGAAGCTACTCAGATAACTTTTGATTAAGTAGTGAGGCCTCATAAAGAAATAACGTAATCAAAGGATTAAGGATCATCCACCACAAATAGAAAAGAGTCCAATAGATTTCCTATTGAATAAAGGGATGATTACAGCTTGTCCAGGGGATTAGGGCAAATTCGCGTCGCCGATCAATCGCTCTATCGACTTATCTAGGGTTGCCTCCTCCAAGTTCTTCAACTACGGGATACGATGGCTACTTTGCAACTTATGTCCGGAATAAGAGGGTTGTTAGAAATAGGAATATGGCTGAGTACGTCTCAAGAGGCTATCTCAGTTCGTGATTCTGAATGAAGATCGGCAAATGAGAGGTAGGTAAGTGATATGAGACGATATAGGTATTATTGTGGCTGTGAAAAAACATTTTTAGGTATCTTCCGATGAGTAGGTAAGTCCTTTACTTTAATTTTAGTCACTTTTTAGTCCAAGTAAAACTCTATGAATAGTGTAAAAATGTGCTCATCTCAGGAAAACTTCAAACGAGAAAACTTTTTGCTCAAACTCTAAGTTGGAATACGTCGTCACTCTTGTATTCCCAAATTGCAGAAGATACGGTTATTAGAAAGGTTATGACAGTTTATCGTGGGATAAAAGTTATGTTAGGATACGACGGGCCCGAGGATGCATTAGACCGTGCAAAGTGGAGGCGACTTAGCAGAAAAACGGTCCCTGGAATAGGTAGTTATAATAACACCATAACGAATACCGGAATGAACGTTATGATATTGAAGTTTAGAGAAAAATTACACGTTTTTGTGACGTTCATCTTTTTTCAATTAGTTGGGTAGGTTCGTACCTACGAGTAGGCACCTAGGTCTGAACCACACCCGGAGTTTAATTAAGTAAGTTATTGGTAAACATTGAACAGTTTGTATGACAATAAAACCTAATCAATTTCCAATACCTACCGTTTAATTGGTTTACGGAGCAAAGTTTATAAACGAAGCTATAAAGGAACCAATTTAGGTACCCGACCACGAACGAGCTTTAGTAATTTTCTAGTTACGAACATTTTGTTGAGGCTTTCTTTCAAGGTCTGTTGCGATTTCTAGCTCGAAAATGAAATATTTCATACAACTTAACAATATGTTGTTCATAACTATGTACGGAACTCTAAATGAGCGAGGCCTGACTCGCACTTGGCGGGGTTTTTTGTCCATAATTACGTACGGAACCCTAAAAGGGCGAGGCCTGACTCGCCCTTGCCGGGTTTTTTATTATTTCTTTGAGTGGTCGTGTTATTTTATTATCGTTTAAATACATAATTATTACTTTATGTACTTATTTTATGACCTGTTCAGCCCACGCCCTCAAAGAGTCAGCAATATCGATCAAACGAGGCACTATCTCTTTTGCCTATATTTCAAATATTTATCAGATAAACAAAAGCCGATCACCGTCTAATCTCAGAAATATTGCCCTTTATAGCTTTTATCAAAATATTGTTAACTAACATGTAGCTATTATCTATTTAATTAAAAACATAGGGTTAAAATAAGTACCTAGGTAGGTATATCTATTGCCCTAGTACTCACCTAGACCTAGTATTCCTACCAAAGACGTTTTTGTTTTGCTTACTTTTTGTACCTACGTAGCGTACTGAGGACGACATGTGACATACGAATTTTCACTGAAAAATAATTTGCGTTATTTAGCAATCAGATTCAGTATAGCTTATAATCGAAATATTGTTAAGCTACTTGTGTATAGCTTCTAGCTACACATAACATTTAAGCACTGTTAAAAAATAGATACCTACCTAATATCTACTCTCTTAGGAGGATAGGCCTTAGGTACTATCAAAAAAGCCGATTATGGTCTTCAACTTTTTGTATGATGTTTCTATAAAATATATGCATTTGGGCCATAATCTCACCCGATCGTAAGCGTTGATTAAGTGAGAAAGCAATCTGAATTAAGTGTCTTACATGCTGAGGATGTCATACGAATTTTCAGCTAAAAATTGCGTTACTTAGGCAATGTGCGAACAGATTCAGCGGTGATGTAAAGCGCTAAGTATTTTGTGGTGCACTATGTATCTAGGTAGGTACTACATAAGTCTGAGATAAGCCCTAATTATTTATGAGTAAAGAAAGAGAGAAAGTAATGCACTAATACAAGTGAGATGTACGATATTAATATTAGTGGTGTAGGTACCTACCTTCCTAAAACAATAGAAAAATGCTGATTAAAATAAACTAAAGAGTTCTTAAATCAATGTCAATGTTGACCTACTATCAACAAATTAGCTACGTATTGTTATTCAAGTCAGACTTTAAAATATGAAATTATTAAATACGAGTTAGAATTCAAAGCTATGGATAAGGTTATTGAAAATCTTTTAAAGCAATCTCTCTATTCTCAATTTCCACTTTAACTGGATCCCACCACTGCTCCAAGAAAAACATGCCATACATGATACTTACAGGTTTCGCGCATTCATCTTTCATAGGTGCTTATTACATTTTACATGATTGAAAAATTCATTGACTAGGTATGCCGACAGCTGAGCTCTCTTGAAATCGAGATGAACTACGGTGTTATAATAATCGATTAATAAATCGATCATAATTGAATACTGATAACAATATTGTAAAATGCAAAAGTGGGTTTCTTTGTTAGTTCTTTATTCATAAAGTAGCGGAGAAACGGCATGGCTTGATTTTTTCGCATTCAACCGGAGAGTGACATTAGGGTGCTTTTTATTTCGGGAAAACTTAGATATATAAAAAAAAATTACAATCAGCGCGGGCGAGGTTCCAGACAAGACTATAGTTTTTTTTTTTAATTATCTTTGTTATTTAAAATAAGAGAGTTACCGTAACAAGTGAAATCGAAAAATGTGATAAGCATGCAAACAGACGTTTTCAACGAGTCGAAGATACAGCGTTGCTAGTCGAAGAAGCTATTTTGCATCAGCACTACTCCATTTTAAACACTTACCGCCCTATCAATTCCATACATTTGTTTATGGGTTTTCCTTATTTAATATACATTGATACTTACGAATTTGCTTTTCTCATTCTCTTTCTGTTTTAGCTCGGCCTGTTTTTTTGCCTGCTGTATGAGTTCGTCTACGAATTCGGTGGCCTGCCGAAGTTTCTCCGGATCGCTTCTGAACTCCGCTATCCTTTCATTCAGCGCTGTAGTATCGGATTCCTCTCGCATTTTGGTGTCGTAGTAAAAAAAGTCACAGGTGGTTCTATTCACAACCGCGGTAAACAGTTTCACCAGTCATAAAGAACTTTGAGTGTTCACAACATATCGGTTCGCGCTCGTAAAATATTTTCGGAGGTCGTTAGCGACGGCTTGGCGGGAACTTGAAGTGGGAGTCAGTCATGACTGATTTTCTTTCAGTCAACAAATAATGCGTGTATGGAGTACAATGAAACCGGAGGTACTGACCGGCTGGGCTGTGTTTTGCTCATGCGCTCATGGACGCAGCTGTACAGTCGGCGTGAGATGACAAAAACGCACAAATACAATGCTGCTATGTTTGAAATACTGGTTATGTTATTTTATTGGTACAGATGTGATGATAACTTCATTATTAGTGAAAGGGTATCTTCTTCTCTCTGGGCTGGTTTCCGCACTTAAACGTTTCCGTCTGTTGTGCGTGTTAGTGAAAGGGTATATTATCATTCTAAATTAAACCAACTGGATTTGGCAGATCACGGTTTAGGTACCTGTCCTACCTACTTAACATTACACATATTACGGTAATAAAGATTTTAAAATAATCATTAATTACTTATAAGTACTTATAACTATAAGTAAGTACTTATAAGTAAGTAGCAACTGAGGCGCAGCAAAAAATTTTAGAACTATTCTTTCCCTTTTTCACAACACCCTAACAAAATAATTATTGTCGGACGTTTAAATACACTACAACACTTTAGAAGTTTGGACTGAACTGAAGGGGCAGTCTTTAATCAGTGTATCGTAGAGAAGCGATGGTCGGTGAAGCCGGAAACTTCTAGACTGGAGACCGCGAATAAGTAAGCGTAGTGTTGGGCACCCTACAGCAATATGGATAAAGATTTGATGCTAAAGATGGATAAAAATAAGACGATATAAAAAGATCGGCTGGATGAAGAAGGCTGAGGACCGGGTGTGGAGGCGCTCTTTGGAAAAGACCTCTGTTCAGCTATGGACGTATATGCTGGTTGAAATGATGATTATAAGGTGAAAACCTTTTCAGTTTTTAGTTTATAAGAGAACTAAATATTATATTGTAGCCGACTGTACGAACCACACTCTACGCCGGAGAAGAGATTAAGCCTAATCACTAGGTAGGTACATACTCATACGATCGTTGTAGAGTTCGCTCCTTAACTAAAAGGTAGTAACAAACTAGTTTAACTATAGCACAAGTTTTTCGAGCTAATTGAGCTAAGTGCTACCTAGATCACTGAGTAGAAGACCTAGATATAGCTACCTTCCTCCGATTACGTCAGTAGGAAAACTCTATTTATGTGTCTACCTTTGTGTTATTAAACAATTTTATAAATAATAAATATATAATTGTTTATTATATCATAACAATAAACCCGCGGGATTTTTAAAGCTAATAAGTAGGTACTTATATGTACGTACTATAGTCGAGGCCCGAGGGTGAGTAGGACTTGGGGTAAGGAACTATATGAATCCATTCACCCTGCCGCGTGGCGAGCTTAGGAGGGCGTTACTGCAATCGCAAGTCTTCAAAGTCGCACTCCGTCGTAGGTATCTATCTAGGTAGATAAATAATAATTTATCAGACAAAGTTGAGGGTTTACAATTTACAATTTACATATTGTGTTATAAAATTATCCTTGACTACAATAACTAAGTCTTATATTATGATAATTTTTAAAAAAGCATTTCGATGAATGCCAGTTATAAAGTTACTTACCAGAGTACCTACCTCATCATATAGGTATCTAGTATCTACGATTAGATCAATCGAAGTCTACCCAAGACAAGTCTAACAAAACGTACGTCTAAGTACTTGCTTAACTGAAAAAAATCTTAATAATGTTCCTTTCACCCATTTCACCTTTCACTCATTTTTTTTAACTTTTAAGTATTTCAGCAAAACTAAAATCTTACCCGGGACTTCGTCCTTGTTAGAAACTCATTTACTTAATTTTAACGCAAGGTTTTATTATATTAAAACTGGTTCTAAAATGATTGCAATTCGTAAAATACTATTTTCCTTCTATTTTTAAAGAATCACTAAAACAACAAAAACTCGTCTCTGATTGACTGTTTGAATTTTGGATAAAATTGGCGGGAAGTGTAAGCAAGATCATTGATCATGTGCATGATCACGTGGTACCCGTAGGCTATAGACAGGAAGAAATCAATAGACTAGAGATATTTGAAAAAAACCTAATCGTGCTTTATGCTATGTAAAGCTAAACGCACATGATAAAATTAATTACTTATTTTTCTCGCGGCGTACTGTTGAACATGAGTGCCTAAAATCATTTCAGAACGCTTGTAGAATTTAGATAACTCCCAAGTCCCAATCTTGTAAAAGTTGAGAGATAGGTAATATTTTTTTTTTTGGGGCTGCATAGAGACTTTAATTCTTTATTATTAATAAATAAAAAATAAATAAATAAATAAATAAATAACAACGTTTTAGTTAGTAAGTTATATATTTTAAATCATAAACTAAGACAATAAGATTATTTTGAAGAAGATGAAGCTTCTTGGGGACAATAGGGATCCGGTTCTTGTGCTGGAGAAGGGTAACTAGAAGGATCTGGTACGCATTCATAATAACAGTGGCCGTCCCACCACCACGCTGGACCTGGAGTGGGCGCACTGTTGAAACTAATCTGAAATATTATAAATTAGCACAAACTGTAAAAAAGGTAGTTAGGCGTATTTAGTTACCTCGTTGTAGAAAGATCGATTAAGTAATATTTTCTTGACTATGCAAAAAGCTCAAAGATTCTAATAGTACCTATACAAGGTCGTTTTATAAAAGCAAAGAAAATCTTATTAACTAGGGTGCTTTTTATTTTCATGAACCTGCCCAAAAGCTTTGCATAAAGTTGTAACTACGTAGCAATTAGCAATGTACAGAGCACATCTAAATTAAGGCATAGGTACCTTAATACTATTAACAATTACTTACGGCATCAGCACGTATGCCACCAGCCGCGGCTTTTTTTGTAGGATCTCTTAAAATAGGTGGTCCTTCCGCTATCGGTGCTACTACAGGAGGCTGGATGGAATTATAAACACTTCGTTGATAATAATACATGTCCGAATATTTACTATCAGGACCCCGAGGTATATCAGGCGGAGGGAGCGTTCTAGGAGACAACAGTGGGGGAAATCTACCGTGCAAGACATGTTTTCTGCCCAGTAAAAAATTTCTTAATTTCTGAAATCCACTGGACACATCTCTAAATTCAAATTTCTTGCTCATATTTTTGCCTTTATCGAGGTCTAGATTATTAGATGAATATTTTTATTTAAAAATGATAATAACACATTGATTTTTTGACAGAGGATTTCTTTTTAATATTAACTATTCCCATTTTATGTTTTGAATTTCGACTTGCGACTATCGTAGTCGAAAATATTATAAAAACACGTAGTGATTACATACTCCTTGATTATAAACTTCTATATTCGATGTATGGTCTATGCTCCCAGGTTGGGAAACCTAATCAACGCACCGGAAATAGGTACATAGATTTTGGACAGGATATACATAATATTGTCTCGAATTGCATTGGAGTTTGGACTATATTTTACAATATTTTAAATTAATTAATTAAAAAACGAACTCGTTAATTTTGAATTGAAAATAATTTAAAAACAACATGTATTCCACACAATACGTGTTGTTTAAATTAATTCAAAATTAATGAGTTCTCTTCCTGGTTCTTTTATCTTTACTATCTATACTAATATAATATTATAAAGAGGAAACCTTTGTATTTTTGTATGTTTGTATTGAATAGGCTCAAAAACTACTGGACCGATTTCAAAATTTCTTTTACCTTTACTTAGAGGGATTCTTCCGAATCCGTATAGGCTATATTTTATCCCGGAAAATAGAAAAAATAAATGTCCACCCGTGCGAAGCCGGAGCGGGTCGCTAGTATTTATATAATAATATTATAGTACTTGTATCCGATTGTACGAAACTCCCGCGTTTTCCTGTTTGTCAATGTCAAAGTTAAACAAAGTCAAAAGGTGCATTTTGTGATGTGATTGTTTTTTGTTAATAAAATACAAAACTTAATACAGTAACGTACTATTTACTTGTGTATTTTGATATTTATCTATCATAAACATGAAAACTCCAAAATCATCGGACAGTGAAGAAGTTACGCCGTCAAAAAAAGTTTTAAAACAAGCACGTCTTCCATTCAAAACTTTGAGTGAAGTGTCGCCGAAACCTATAACTCCTCCATCTAGAAAACGAAAATTGTCTGCCCCTGAGCCCGAACCAGATACTAAAGTGGGTAAAATACCAAAACAAAATAGTCAAGAAGACCCTATATTAGTGATAAGCGACGATGATAGCAATACCGCGACAGAAGTTAAAAAAGTCCCCGTACACCTCAATCCCATGGTGAAACTAGTAGATACTGCATGGAAAAAGAAATTGCAGAAGTCTAAAGGTGCTAAGAAGAGGAAAGGAGGTGCGAAAAGCTCTAAAACAGTTACTGTACAAAACGGTTCTGTAAAAAATGATGAGAATTGCGATGGGAATGAAAGTGATAAAGTTGAGTGTTTGGAAGAGATGGATATTGATGAGGCAGATGACACAGATAAAGATGTCACTAAAAAAGAGGACACAAAAAAAGAGGCAATAGAAAAACTAACAAACGTCACAGAAAATAATATTATAGATATAGATAATAACTCAAATAGCATAGATAATGTGACTAAAAGTGATGAAACCAAACCCAATGTTCCTTCAGAGGAATCTGATGGTTCTACAGATAGTAATAGTGATGTCAATAAATCTCATAAACATAGTCCCAAGAAACAAAATGCAGAGAGAGACCAGGAGGACATAGACTTAAAAGAGATAGAAGAACAAGATACAAGTGCCAAATCTCCCAAAAGGAGTGTGAGAATCAAAACAAAAATTGAAGACAATAAAAACTTAGACACTTCAGTTGTTAGTAATTGTGATGAATCACTCAGTTCTGATCCATCTACTCCTAGGCGTTCAAACCGAAAAGGATCTCTTACAAATAGTCAAGGAGATGTATCTATGAATAGTTCAACAAACACAAATTCAACACCAAAGCGAGTAAGTACTTTTTCTCTATAAATACCCTTCATCACTTGTCAATCTATACTCATACACTTCTCAAACTGAGAAATGACCCATCCTCAGTTGTAGGCCAGTGATGAGTTGTGATGAAAGAGAATGTTGTAGTCCTTAGCAGAGTTGTGTTGCAACCTTGGACAAATCTTATTTACTATCTCTATGGTTGCAACTTTTGATGACTGACCAAACGGGCTTACGGATGTCAAAAAGTGTTTAAAAATATCAGAACAGTTGCATTATTGTAATTTAGGCAATTAATACTTTATCACTATCTAAATAAGGTAAGTTTCACAGTGTAATATTTTATTTTGCTATGCTGTAAGTAAAATAAAACTAAAGCAACACTTTTTAGTTAGATTTTATATGTAACTGTATCTACTTAAAAAGGCATACTTTAACTAAAGTTGTGTTGTTTCCAATCATCATCTTCATCATCAACCTATCTTTGGCTCACTAATGAGCATGGGTGTCCTCAGAATGAGAAGCATTTGGGTGTGTTCTACCATGCAGATTGGCAGACTTCACACACCTTTGAGAACACTATGGGGAACTTTCTGACATGCAGGTTATTTCACTAGTTTTCCTTCACCGTTAAAGCAAATGATATTAAATTGTTTAAATGCAATAACTCCAAAAAATTTGAAGTGCATGTCCTGGAACAGACCTTGAACCCAGCGACTGCAAGACCAAAATCTTATCCACTAGGCTATCACTGCCTTTTTCTATATTGGTTGGCTTTTTCTTGGGATATTAACCAGCTGAGCTTTCAAATTCTTCCTATTCAGTTCTACTAAGAGTATTTTTACGTTTAACCATTCATATTATCAATTGTTAGTGATAATAACCAGAATTAATAGCTTAATCTCTAAAATAAATTAAAACAACTGGTTTTTTATTGCTTTCCCTTTTAAAAATATAATTCTGCTCCCTGCAGAAAAATATAGCACTTTATTTAATTGTGCTAATTTACTTTAATCTCATATGTGAAATAAGCCTTATTGCAATCTATATGTATTACAGGTGCAAAAAAAATTAGAATCTGCTAAGAAAAAAGAAGAGAGAGAAAAGGAACGATTAGAGCGTGAGAAAAAGAAACAACTAGAAAAAGAGGAAAGGGAAAAGCAGAAACGAGAAAAAGATGAACAGAAAAAACGGGAAAAGGAAGAAAAAGAGGAAGCGAAAAAGAAGGAAAGAGAGGAAAAAGAGGAGCAGAGAAGGAAAGAAAAAGAGGAGAAGGAAAAACAGAAAGAGTTAGAAAAAAGTATGTCTTTCCTTTTCAGATCTTTAAGTATACTGACTAATTGTGTATTTGGGAATTCAGTACATGTTTTCTGATATGCCTATGTCAATTATGCTTCAAGTTCTTTATAATATAATTGTCTAATCAATTTTTGAACATTCAATTGAGAGTGACATAACTAGGTACATACGTCGCGAATTTCTTTCTAATGTTTACAACTCTGATAGTTAAATTTGCTTTAAAAGATAAAATATACTTACCCACTTTTTATTTAATTAAAAACTTCTATGCTCTATTTAGATTATTTATATTATACTTCATAATATTTTTTATATTTCAGAAATAAGAGAAGAAAAGGAAGAACAAAAGCGCAAAGAGAAGGAAGAAAAGGAGGAACAGAGAAGAAAGGAGAAAGAAGCCAGAGAAGACGAAAAGAAAAAAAAGCAAGAAGCATTAGAACAAGAGAAACTGGAGCAAGAGCAAAAGAAAAAGAAAGCAGCAGAGGCCTTTGTTTCGTTCTTTGTTCCAAAACAAAAAGCTGAAAAGGAGTCAGTTACTACCAATTGTGTCAGCAAAAACAATATGTTATCAAGTTTCACAATCAAATCTGATATGAGATTAGCTCCCACCACTAGAGTTAGTTTGAATGATGATAGTAAGAAAACTTTAGACAATTTGTTGCTAGAACAAAATGTCTCAGAGACGTCACTGTATATAAAAAGTTTGAAGGATGGTTCAAGAAAGCCTTTGACTGATGGAAAAACTTGGCCGTTGACTGATAAGGATGATGACGATGTTATGATTGTTGGTAAGATAGTTTCTTATTAAAAGATTTTAAAACACCTAGATGCAAAAGAGTTAACAGACAGACAGACAGACACATTTATAATGTTATTAGTATGGATTTATTGACAGCACACCATCTGTTATATTGATGGCAATATGTGGGAAACCTTCAAGCAACTTTATAAAGTTTCAACTAAACCTGACAATCAATGTTGTTTGTTTGCAATTTTGCATAGATAACTAACAACACACAAACATTAATCCATACTAATATTATTATATAATATGTGAAAGTGGTTCTGTCTATCTGCTTGCTTTTCACTGCCCTCTAAGTAACGATTTTTGACAAAATTTGGTACAGAGATAGCTTGTATCCCGGAGAAGGACATAGGTTACTTTTTACCCTGGAAAGTCAACGAGTTCCCATAGGAAAATCCTAATCCATATGGACGAACTCTTCAGCCCTATCTAGGTACTATACTACTACACTATACTACAGCATAGACTACTTTTATCCTGGAAAATTTAGGACTTAAAAATAAAATATAATTATACTATATATTAAATGTTATATTTTTTTTTATTACAGAAGATGAACTACCACCACCAGTGGACAGTGTAAGTCAGATCATCACATGTGACTCAGCACCACATGAGAAACTCCGTCCCAAACTGTTGGCATTCCACGACAACCGGAGACCACCATACTGGGGTACCTGGAGGAAGAAAAGTTCCTTTATTAAGCCAAGGCAACCTTTCAAGACTGATGAGGTAAGGAAATTTAATTTGAGAATTGGAACATTCCTTGAGTTTATTAAGATTTGGGAGATTAAGCGATTATGCACAGTAACTGAACCGAATCCATGAAAATACGTTCCGAAGTAGTTTTAGAACTATTTGTATGGTATCTTATGCACTATCTCCGACTTCCGTCATCCGGCTTCTCTCCATCATCCATGAGAATTTATCGGATGTGCCTTGGATTAAAATCGAATGTATGACGTAGATATGTCAAAGATGTGCAATAAATAGCTTGGATTTGATTAGAGATCGGATTAGTTCGTAAGTAATACCCGAGTTTGGTCCAAGTTTTTATATCCGTATATTCACAGATTTATATTGGATGAGTGCGTAATAATAGATAAAGAAGAATTTTGAATCCAGGCAGTTGTAGTGGGTATAAACTAAGTATTTTAGATTAATATAGTTATTCCTGGTGTTATCAGAAGCTCCTAGACTATGAAGTGGACAGTGACGAGGAGTGGGAGGAAGAGCAAGACGGTGAAAGCCTCGACGGCAGCGCTGCGGGCAGCGAAGACGAGCAAGACGCCGACGAGTACGAGGTTGACAATGAAGTGTTTGTGCCCCATGGGTACTTGAGTGATGAGGTAAGACTACATTATATTCGCCTTATATTCAGTAATTCTATGTTCAATATTAAAATATAAACTGTGAGGGGAGAGCCAAACCCTAAAAGCGCTTGTAGATTCTAACTCCCATCATAACCTACAATTTAGATTTACAAATTACATAATGAGTTTGATGAATACAAATGGATTTGTCTCTATAGCAGTGGCTTGTCTAATACTTTTATAATGTATAGAATCGTTTGAAAAGTGCTATGTATTAAAAATTACAGGAAGCAACCTTGGACGAAGACGATGTACAATCCCTTTCGCCAGAAACACAGAAAGCCAGACTCAAGCACTTAGAAGACGAGTTTGAAAATGAAATGAAAAAGCCTACGGAAAAGCTAAAACCTTGGTTCTATGGCTTATCTTGGGAGACAGAAGATGGAGGGAAACCAGAAAAATGTGCCGATGCTATATGGGATTATTTCGGAAAATTCTCTATGATTATGAATGACCCAACCCCATTGTTACAACCTGCAAATGAAAGTGTAGAGCCAGAGAAAAAGAAGGTAAAAAAGAAAAAGATAGATGGTGAACAACAAAGTCCCAAAACTGAAAAGAAAAAGAAATCAAAACCAACAGATGATAAAGATGGGAAAAAATCGAAAATAGATAATAAAAAAGCAAACCAAGAGGTATTGAAAAATCAGCCTGGCATAAACACTTTTCTGAAAAAATTAAAGACTTCGTGAACATGTTTTACAATATTTTTAAATATTTAATTTCTAGATTTTTAAATGTTTATTTAAGATGCAGTGCAGCCTTTTAAGTGCACTGTATATGTACATTATAATAGAATATAATATAAATGTTTTTATTTGAATAAAAAATACAAAGTGGGTACTTTCGAATTGCCAAGTAAATCTACCACTGATTAAAAATTCTCTTCCTACAAAGAACTGGCAAGAAAATCGGTTCTTGCCTTTAAAAAAGAGTCTACGGATGGAACAGTCAGGTATTACTGATATAATATAATATAGTAGTAGTATTAATTTTTTTGGAAGTATTGTATTTTGTTAAATATTTATTTAATTCAATTATTGATTTTTATTTAATTCAATGTATCTTTCTTATAAAAATTAATGTTTGTCTGTCTGTCTGTCCGTTACGCATTTGCGCATTGTTCATCCGGTTATAATGATAAAAATTATATCTGAGTTTACTTAACTTTTTAGCATTCTTAAGAGATGGGGTACAGTAAAAATTCTTTATGTTTGATAATAATATAATCGTTATAGCTGTTGAACAAAAAAAAAAACACATTTTTATTACATAATTATCTGTAAATATTTATGTTATTATTAGGTCTCTTTTAAAATAAATAAATTGAGAAATTGTAAGTACCATATTTTATTTTAGAACTTAAATTAATTATATTCCAAGTACCTACAATAATTTCATTAAGTTAACATACATCTACATCTTTGTCGCATTCTTTCTAAATGGTTTTGCATAGTTGCAGTTTACATTCAGGGTGCAGGGATGGGCCATATACCTTTAGACGCTCTACAGTTTACAATACAAATATGTATTGCTTTTTAGGGTACCGCACCCAGTCTGCGGATGTCGCCTGTTGGGTCCCAGGGTCTGGGGACGCACTACATTGGTGCGGCCCGGAGGTGCGGTGGGGGGACCTCGCGAGTAGGTCCCCGGTGGAGGGTCTGCCTCGGCAGACGTCGCTGGCTGGGTCGCGGTTGTTTGCTTCGGCGTTCCCGTGACCCAGTCGCCAGGCGACGCAGTAGCGCCGCTGGGGTTTAGTGGGTATTCCGGTCGCCTCTCGGCCGGCGAGTCCCACATACCCTCCCTCAGCTGGCTGGCTGCCTACGGCTGGCTGGCTAGCTCCCGGGGGGGATGCGTAAATGCATTCCCCAGCGTCAACAAAAAAAAAAGGACCTTCTTGCTAAGCCTCCGCTGTCCGTCCGTCTGTCTGAGTGGACTATCTAACTGTGTTAAAAGTTTCACAGTGTTTAGTTCTATTGCCGTTAGCAACAAATAATATTTTTTTTAAATGGTCGCCATGTAAATTAAAAAGTACATAATCTTGTAGTTACGATGGTACGGAACCCTTCGACTTTCGAGTGCGAGTTGTAATGAACATTGACTTGGTTACTGTAGAGTATTCAGTATAGACAATAAATCATGCAGCTTGGACCTGGCTTGGACAAACATTTGCCTATTTAAGCATAATATTATAGGCATGTATTGGCCAAACATCATAGACAATAGCAAAGCATAGCCATGCATACAATCTGACAGACTGTGTTGACTTGCGACTGACGTTGACTTGACAATTGAAGATTGACATATTTCAGAAATGTCAAATCCAAGGGTGGAAAAAATTGCGAGCAAAAATTGTGCATTATTTTTAAAAAACTTTTACTGTAAAGTGTTATAAGATTCAAAAAGAAGAAAGATCATTGTGCAGGGCGTTCTTGTGATCACAAAGGAAATAGCAAACTGTATAAATGCCGTGATAAAAGAGTGTCAACATGAGCAAAATGTCGAAGAATAAATTAAACTTGACCCTCCCACCGGGGTCTATTGACACGGCCCCGGCTGTAACGCCGTCCAATATGACCCCGCAGCTGAAATCCGCTACAGCTTCTGAGTAAGTAACGATTATTTTAGTAGGTACCTATGTTCAACAATTGTAATAGCTTACATTGAATTTACGCTAGCATTTATATCATTTCCTTTTGATATCTTTATGATTTTCTTAGCCGTTTTAAACTAAGTAATGCCCGCGACTTCGTCCGTGTGGATTTAGGGTCTTAAAAATCTGTTGAGGACCCTCTGATTTCCTGATTAAAAAGAAGCTCATGTCCATCTCTAGGACACATGCTAACTTTACACCAAATTTCGTCAAAAGGGTGAAATTGGATGGGCCCTGTAAAGGTAAAAGACAGACCGCTTGGCACATTGTTACTACTAGCTTATGTCCACAAATTTGTTCATGTGGACTACACAAATTTCAAACCTCTATTAAACCCCAGTGGGGATTGAGTTTTCAAAAATCCTTTCTTAGCAGATGTCTGCATTATAATAGCTACCTGCATGTTAAATTTCAGCCCAATCCATCCAGTAGTTTGAGCTGTTAATAGATAACTGTCCCTTGAAATTACAAATCATGCCTTAAAATTTGTTAGAGGCTTACAATGTATTTGTAACTCAAAATTATTGTTACATTCAATTACTTAACAGTTTTTCTCTTAGATTAAGCCCACTTTTATGCTAAACAAAATTAATCTAAAAAACAGTCTGAGACAGTTAAATTGACAGTTATTTTTTTGTTCACTGAATGTTTATCAACTTTTATAAGCCAGTTAGCAATGCAGTTTTATTCAAGTTGAACAAGTTTTTTTTGATAAGCCAACTGCATTAGCAATGCATTTTTAATCCAGTTGAACAGGTTTGTAATATATTTACAGGATGATAAAATAATTAATATTTTACCATACTTCATCCTACCTTATCACTGAGAGGTAGATATTTCATTGATGTAGGTGTGGCCTAGTTGTGGCAGTGTGTAACAATCAATTGGGCTAAACAAGATTGGTCTGAGGTAGACTGGAAGTTTGAGTGATTGAATTTTGCTAATCCCTCCTTGCCTTGAAGACCATTGAAAGCTGTAGGTTTCAGTTATTATTATCTCTTAAACCTGTCCTGGATTTCTTTTCCATATTTAGATGCATGTGATATCACTGGTGCAGCTTCCTGTCAGATCACTCCAAGAATCCAAGCAGGCCCCTCAGGTTGGGGAGGATAAAATAATACTTAAGTATCTACAATCATACTAATCGGGTCATAATCATACTAATCGGGTCATAAACGGATTAGGATTTAGGAGCCCTTTGTATTATTATTCCAAGAAAATATTTACCATGAAGTGATAGATGGAAAAGGGACTTTAAATAGTAAAGAATATTCCATTCCATCAGCCTGTATGCGTCTTCCACTGGACATAAGCTTTTCCAAGAGTGTGTCACCAAACATGGTCCTTCACCTTACTCATCCATCTGCTCCCCGCTAACTTCTTCAGGTCATCGGTCCAGTGTGCTTACCGGTATGCAGTCTCCACTCCAGAACATGTCTGCCCCATTGGCCATCATGATATGACAGACATTACATTTTTTTTTTTTTTTTTTTTTCCAATATGTCCATCTGCGATCGGCCCTCCGGCCATAATCAGATGTGGGGAGTTGTGAAAATTGTTAATTGGTTTAGGGGGCATTCCAATAAATGTCCTCCCCTTTCGTGCTATAAATTATGGAGCCTCATCTCTCGTCCAATTGCAATATGTGCCATCTTTTAAGGCGTTTAGTGTTGGGGTTTACAAGCAATTTCTGTGCCAGTGTGTTAGGATGTTTTTCCAGTCTAAGTTTGTACTTTTTGGAATACTTGTTCACTTCCTCTTTGATTGTTGGCATTTCTAGGTATCTGTGGATTTCATCATTTCGTGTAAACCATGGTGCTCCAGAGATTGCTCTTAATACGATATTCTGAAACCGCTGAAGTATCTCTAGGTTGGAATTGCTTGTTGATCCCCAGAGTTCTATTCCATATGTCCAGATGGGTTTAATTATGCACTTGTAAACTAGGAGCTTGTTTGTCAGTGATACTGTTGATTGTCGACCAATTAGCCAATACCAGCTTTTATATTGAAGATTTAACTCTTTTCGCTTTGATCTTGATTTGCCCAAGTGAGTCTTCTGTCCAAATGAAGGCCAAGGTATTTAACATTGGTTTCAGTTGGTAATTCTTGGCCACCCATTGTTACTGATGGACAATTGCCTTTTCGCAAAGTAAATGTGATATGTTTTGATTTGGTGACACTGGGTTTAATCCGCCACTTTGTAAGCCATTGATCGATTTTATCTATTTGTGTTTGTAATTTTTGGGATGCTTTCTCGGGATTTTTATCACTTGCAAGACATGCTGTGTCATCAGCATATGTTGCTGTTTCAACGTTTGGCGTGGACGGCAGATCAGCTGTATAGATAGAGTAGAGGACTGGTCCAAGCACAGAGCCTTGTGGTACTGACGCTTTGATTTCATAGATGTTGGATAGCTCATCTTCAAATTTAACTTGAAATTTCCTTTGGGTTAGGTAAGATTTCAAGACCATGTATATAGAATTTGGGAGTGAGATTTTGAGTTTATATAATAGCCCCTCATGCCAGACTCTATCAAAAGCTTGTTGTATGTCCAAAAACACTGCCGAACAGTATTCTTTTTTTTTCTAGAGCCTCTCTTATCTTGTGTGTTACTCTGTGGCCTTGTTCAATGGTAGAATGTTGTTCACGGAACCCGAATTGATGATCTGGTATTATATGCGCTTCCTGTAATATTGGTTTCATTCTGTTTAGAAAGGTTTTTTCGAATACTTTTGATAATATTGGGAGCAAGCTAATCGGTCGGTATGAACTGGGTTCTGTAGGTATTTTGCCAGGTTTCGGTATCATACAGATATGTGAGAGTTTCCAGATTTTTGGGTAGTATTGCATTCTCATAATAGCATTAAACAGCATCGTGAGAAAAACAATAGGTTTCCGTGGAAGACGTTTTAGGACTTCACCCGTAATAAGATCGAAGCCAGGGGCTTTTTTGTTCTCTAGATTTTTAATTACTCGGGCTAGTTCTTTTGGCGTAATTAGCTTTAAAGGCATAGAGAGCTGTTGATCGCTATGTATTACGGCTTCAACTTCGGAATCAAACTCTTTACTTGTGGATTTATTTGGTTTAAATACTTCACTCAAGTGTTGCGCAAATAATTCGGCTTTTTCTGTTGGTGTCCGAGCCCAATCACCAGAAGGCAGTTTTAGCGGCGGAATCGACTGCTTGGGTCTTTTAAAAGTCTTAGTGATTTTCCACAGTGAATAGTCATTCTTCCCACTTGCTGATAGATTGGAGAGCTTTTGTTGGAATGCGTCATTTTTACTCTCTGAGATAATTAGTTTGAGTTTCCTGGCTGCTCTATTAAATGCTGTTTTATCTTCAGTTAGTCTGCTTGTGTGCCAACGCCTGCGTAGTTTTCTTTTTTCTTCTATTTGCTCCCGGATTTTAAGCGGAATATTATAAGTTCTTTTAGACTTTGTTAGATCAGGAGTTGATCTCCAAGCGGCTTCTTGTATTTTGTTTGTAATATAAAACGTCGCCTCATCAATGTCTTCTTCCGATTTTAAGCGCACTTTAAGGTCAACCTCACTAACAAGAAAATCAGAGAACGCTCTCCAGTCTGTTCTATGGTTATAAAGTGTCATTTGTTGTTCCCTTTGGATTGCAGTTGTACTGAGAGTGCCTATAACTGGTGAGTGGTCCGATGTCGTGTCAAGGCAAGATTCCACAATGAAATGCATATGAGAGAGACCTTTGAAGATGAAAAAGTCCAATAAGTCAGGTGTCTTATTATGATCTGTTGGCCAGTAGGTTGGTTCACCTGTGGATAGGGCAGTCAAATGGAGCTTGTCCACGCATTTTTTTAACTCTCTACCTCGTGTAGTGATTAATCTGGACCCCCAGAAAGTGTGTTTACTATTCCAGTCTCCCCCGCAGATATACCTGTTTCCTATACTATTGAAGTACCGTGTAAAGTTCTCTTCCTTAACTTTGTTGGGTGGGGGGCAGTAAACAGCACTTATATTTATAGGACCCATTTTATCTTCAACTGTGACAGTAGTGGCTTGCAGATAGTCTTCCTTATATTGGCTATGGACATGATGTTTGATGTTACTTTTAATGATTACTGCTGTTCCTCCATGTGATCTTCCGTCAGGGTGGTTTGTTGTATATACGCAGTAATCTTTAAACTTAAAGCACGCTCGGTCATTGAGGTGTGTTTCAGATATTAGAATAGCATCTATTTTATTCGCCTTTATAAGTATGTCTAGCTCTTCTTTATTAGGTAGTAAGCCATTAATGTTCCAAGTTGCAATCCTTAGGGAACCTATTAGGGTAATTTATTGAGCAGTGTAGTGATGAGACTCATCAGAGTCCCCATGTGCTGAAGTAGTTGGTCTATCTTTTCTGCTTGTTTGATGATGAGACTCTCTAGTTTATCTTTTGGCTGTGAATCATTTGATTCAACATGTCTACTCTCAGCTTCTGCGTTGGAGTGTGTGGGCTGTGACTTTCTATTGTCAACGTGATATTTTGAATTTTCTTCGAAAGTTCTGTTTTTTAATTTAGATTGGGTCCTCACTTTTTCACTATAAAGTTGTGTTTGGGGTTTCCGAAGTTCCAGTGGGTCCTTGTCTTTCTCTGTTAAGGTTGTCTTGTTGTTGCCACGTACCTGTTTCTTAGTATGTGTTTCGTGATTTCGTGGCTTTTGTATTTTCCTTGACAATATTTCCTTATATACTTTACAACCTTTGTAGCTTGCAGGATGACTTCCGGTACAGAGGCAGCATGTTGCAGGTGTATTAGCGCTCTTGGTACATTCTGTAGTTTTATGAGGGCCGGCGCATTTTACGCATCTGAATGGTCTCATACAATTATTTTTGGTATGCCCGTACTGTTGGCACCTTGTACATTGTGCTATAGTAGTTTCTCTTCTAGGGTCTTCTATTGATACTTTTTGGTTATATATGTACTGTATTTCTTTAAGGTGTTTGTTATTTTCGTGTGGTATTATGTTAACAAAAAATGTGTTGAGAGGAATTTTTGTGCCTTTTTTCCGTGCAGTAACGATTTCTCCCTTTACTTGATTTCCTGTAGACTCTATTGCCTCAATTATAGCTTCTTTAGGTGTGCTGAAGTGTAGATTTTTAATGACTATCCTTTGGCATCTCTCATCTTTTCTAGTAAAGGTATGGCCAATGAGGTTTCGTTTTCGAATGTGATCAATTATTCCTTTATATTTCTCAATTGATTTTGATGTTATGATAAGTTGGTTTTTAGATACAACTTTATATGTATAATCATCTTTGTTCACAACTTCTTCAATGAGCTTTGAGAGTTCCTGTAGGTCATCAATACCATACAAAATGATTGGAGGTGGTTTTGAGAGTTTTTTGTTAGTTTTGGCTGGGGCTTCAGTAAGTATAATATCCTCGTCCACATCTAAAGTTGAAAAACTATTAGATGTTTCAATGTTGTTAGCTGGGTTTTGTTCTATGTTCATGCTTTGTTCTTGATTCTGGGTTTCGTTTCTTTTGATAAATTTTGATGAAGACTCTGTGTTATCTGGTGATCTTATTCTCTTTTGGTTCTGTTCTGGTACTCTTTGCCAAGGTGCATCAGGGTTCGTAATGTGCATACGTTTTTCTTGGGCAGTTAGGGTAATATTTTCGGATAGATCGCCAACAGATTGGCTACGTTCTCTAGTTATAAACATACTTCTGTGAAAGGTCTGTTGCATGTATTTTGGTGTATGTGCCTTTTGAGAGGAGTTTCTGGCTGTTGATGTCGACGGAGTAATTGGATTTACAAGGAAGCTTAGATGGGCAGCTTGCTGGACTAATGTTTGCTTTCCAGTAACATTAACTGGCACAGGAGCCTGGTCACTCACCCCTGTGGAGTCTTCGGTAACATATTTCACACTATCAGGCCCGGATACCTGGTAGCGCCGGGGGCTGGCCGGACTGCATGGCAAATCGCACTCGTTAACTGACTTTTTCATAATTATAAGAGGGGGTTTAGGAAAATTTCTCGTAGCACTTTCCTAAGGCACTACTGCCACAACTTTTTGAGGGGATTTAGTTCCTCAGGGCTTGTGGGAGCCCGGGTACAGGTTATTTGACCGCCGCCTGTTGCTCGGCGTTGTCGGCTCGTTTGGCACCACCCAGGGGACACGTGTAGGGTGGGTCTTAGGATAAGATGGTAAATCCTACGGACGCGAGCGACAGTCGTCCCCCTACAGACATTACATGACATAAAGAATATGATGCAGAGAAAAGCTTATATTAAAGAAAGAAGTGTATTAATTAGGTGCATTATATTTTAGGCGGCAGGGTCTAGCAGGCAAGTCTAAAACAAGCATCGAAGCCCTTACTGAGAGGCTTGAACAAATAGAAATGGATGACACCCAGAGACGTAGGATAGAGGTGTTCCTGTGTCAGAAAGAGAAGATTGGGGAGCTCAGTGATGATGATTTTGAGAAACTAGGCGAATTAGGTAAGGGAATAAACTGATAATTTTGCTAGTGTTATATTTTTCTCATGGAATTTGTTTGTCAAGATGATTGCTCTGATGATCCATAGTTATTTTTCTGCTAAAATCTTCAAATATTTGCAAAAATAACTAACTACCGACTTTATTTACCGACAGTAAAAATTGGCAATTGTTAATAAAGCGGTTATTATAAAGATTGACTGCATGAACAAGACACAACAAAAATTCTGCAGTGTTTTCCATTATGTACACAGTATTTTTTTTTGATATTTCTTAGCTATCTGTAATCAGTCATTTATGTGGACTATAATCAGATTATATGAGTGTGTTAATGTGATGTACACAGTATGAATAAATAAAAATAGTTACTAGGTTAATTTTAAAGTATTTTGTCTTAATCCTCACATATCATACATCTTTTTAACTATTATACTTCCTGAATAAGCCATGGTACATTCTGTACTACATCAATTTATCCCATTTTTCATTTAGGTCAAGGAAATGGTGGAGTAGTAATGAAGGTACGCCACAAGTCCACCGGGCTCATAATGGCCAGAAAGCTCATACACCTAGAAGTGAAGCCAGCCATCAAGAAACAGATTATAAGAGAGCTGAAGGTGCTTCACGAATGCAATTTTGCTCATATTGTCGGCTTCTATGGAGCTTTCTATAGTGATGGGGAAATTTCTATTTGCATGGAGTATATGGACGGAGGCTCCTTAGATTTAATATTGAAAAAGGCTGGAAGGATTCCTGAATCAATTTTAGGTAAGTGTTCACAAACGGATTTGCCACCCATGAAAACTACATTAAATTTATTATAAGTAGCAACATTTTTAGATTAACACCAAAGTAAATGTTTAGTGTAACACATGTGTAATGTTTTACACTTCTAAAAAACCGGCCAAGTGCAAGTCAGGCTCGCGCACCAAGGGTTTCGTACTCTAGTAATTTTTCGATATTTTGCACGCTAACTCAAAAACTATTACGCATAAAAATAAATGAAAATCTGTTTTAGAATGTCAGACAGACAGACAGACAATGAACTGATACTATATGGGTTCCTTTTTTCCTTTTGAGACACAAAAGACAGAACCCTAAAAATTGATATTCTATGATAGTAACCATGACACATGATTAAAGATTAATATTTCCACAGGAACAATAACATCAGCGGTCCTTAAAGGGCTGAGTTATTTGCGCGACAAACATGCGATCATGCATCGCGACGTCAAACCGTCCAACATACTCGTCAACAGTAACGGAGAGATCAAGATATGTGACTTCGGCGTCTCGGGACAACTTATAGACTCCATGGCCAACTCGTTTGTTGGCACTAGGAGTTATATGTCGGTAAGTATAATGACAAACGATGCAACATTGCATCCTTCCCATACCGACCAAGTCACCCAAAGTGTCCAAACCCAAGATGTAACTTAAGACTGTTAAAACGAGACTGTCCTATATCTGTCTCATTTTGATTGAAACGTAATTCTGAGCAAACTCAAAGTATGCTCTACAGATCTTCACCTAAGTAAAGCTTTTTAAATGAATCAACATTCATATTTTAAGAACCTCATGGGAATCCTTTAATTTGCTTGGATATAAAGCAGCCTATGTACTTTTCTGGGATGTAAGCTAACTCTGTACCAAATTTCATTAAAATTGGTTAAACTGTTGAGCCATGAAAAGCTAGCAGACAGACAGACTGACACACTTTCACATTTATATATTTGTATGGTTATGCCGAAGCTTGATTCATAGACAAAATATAACTTTTCCCCAGCCCGAGCGCTTGCAAGGCACGCACTATTCGGTGCAGTCGGACATCTGGTCGCTGGGCCTCTCGCTGGTTGAGATGGCTATCGGCATGTACCCCATCCCGCCGCCTGACGCCAACACATTGGCGGCTATATTTGGCGGCAGTAACGAGGACCATTCGCCGGGACAGGTTATTTTTATTTTCTTTTTCTTTTTGTACCAGAAAGTTGTAATAATAAACAGAAGAAAGAGAAAGTGGACAGGGAAGCACTTATCTCTATAAGAGAACTCTACCAGGTTAGTATTATTTAAGCGCCGGCCACACAGGCCGCGTATGCGTCGCGTAAGCGTAGACGAAACGCGTACCATTGCGTTGTAATGTATGGAACTGTATGAGACATGGCATACCGCTTGCGTGGCGTGAACGTTCGCGTAGACGTAATGCGTGCAGTTATGTCTACGGATTCACGCGCGTCACATGCAAGTGTCACGTGTACGTACGCGCGCGAGAATTGACTTTACGAATGGTAGCACCTAGGACTGTCATGTGGCTTTCATCGTAGTTCATATTTGATTTCAAATAAAGTAAAATTATTATTTTATAGGTATTTTATTCATTTATTTTATACTAACTATCTAATACCCGCGACAGCGTTCACGTGGACTACAAAAATTTCAAACCCCCTTTTACGACCTTAGGGGTTGAATTTTCAAAAATCCTTAGCGGCATATTCATAATAGCTAACTGCATTCGAAATTTCACTCGATCAGTCAGCCAGTCTTTCCTTTTACCTATATAATATTTAGAAAAACTTTTCTACATTATAAAGCGAACATCTGTGTAAGTTTTCAAATCATTGATTACGAAAATGGTCGTTTTCGTAATCATCACCACAAGACACCTCCAAATTAAGTACCTCATTAAATACATGTTGCGAATAAATAATCCACTTCTCGAAAAATGAAAATAAGCGAGCTCAGCCAGACAGTCTGCAAAGGACTCTTAAGACCTGTCAATAAATAATAATTTGTGTATGTTCCAGGCACCGAACTCCCCACGTCCGATGGCGATATTCGAACTCCTCGACTACATAGTTAACGAGCCGCCGCCCAAACTGCCGTCGGGAATCTTCTCCGACGACTTCAAGGACTTCGTCGACCGTTGCTTGAAGAAGAACCCCGACGAAAGAGCCGACTTGAAAACGCTTATGGTAAATAAGACGACGAAGGGTCT
Source organism: Maniola jurtina (assembly GCF_905333055.1). NCBI lineage: Eukaryota > Metazoa > Arthropoda > Insecta > Lepidoptera > Nymphalidae > Maniola > Maniola jurtina. The sequence goes on along the minus strand of NC_060046.1, from coordinate 5,488,282 downwards.
CCTCAATCGATCTAAGGCCGAACCGCATTACAGCTTCAAAATATTCTCTAGAGACTGTTCAGTATTACTTGACCCATGACGTTATGTTGTCACCATTGCAAATCGCATGATAATAAACCCTAAGTTCTGAGGAATAAAGTAAACAAAACAATGGTGCCAACATGACGGCATGAACGGTCTGTTTGGCACGACGCGCAGCAACGAGCTGTGCAGTACCGCTCTAGTGCGGCATGGACCATACAAAAATGATTGAAGAATATTTTTTTACGCTTTGTGCCGCACTGTGTGCGCCGCTGTAATGCGGTCCGGCCTTAAGTCAATCGGAGTGCGGACCTCAAACGTATGGTAAGTTATTAATCCTGTAGCGAGGTATCCTCCGTTTAAGAGCCATAGGTCTAGAGGGGCTACTGCCTTGAGGCGTAGCCTCGGGTGTGCCGTGGGTGAAACTTTGAAAGTGCTTAGTCATCACTGGCTGGGTGTGGCCGTGGATCTTATGCCTTCCAGGCCTAACTCCAATGTGACTCCTCTATCTGCAGAACCACTCGTGGATCCGCGGTGCAGAGGCAGAGCGCGTGGACATCGCGGGCTGGGTGTGCAAGACCATGGACCTCATGCCTTCCACGCCTAACTCCAATGTGTCTCCTTTTTCTTCATAAGCTGCAAGAAGTGCATACTTTCATCAGCGAAAAAGGGTGAGTTATTAAAAAAAAATATGTAAGACAACTAGTGTCTCCTATGCTACGAGTACGTCTGTGACTGACCAGTTCGGAATGAAAATTCTACTGAGAAGAGATGGCAAGAAACTTTGCAGTTACTCTTTTTCAAATCATAAAAGAAGTATTATCTTATAAGCTATATGTATCATATTTTAAAGAGCAAACTAAAATATAATTGTGGTCCTTTCACTGCATTCTTAAAGATATCTATTGACTTTGATTGACGTATGGTCAACTTACCACACTATAGAACCGTATAGAAGGTATAGAACTCTAAAAGAGTTGTATACCTCAAAAGGAAAAAGGCATTTTACACTTATAGGATCACTTCGTTGTCTGCCTGTCTGTATCTGTCAAGAAAAGGGAATCAAAACGATAGGGTGGTATTGGGAGGGCGGGCGGTGGATGTCGCATGGTGCATGTTGCACCATACAGATTTGTTTGGTTTAGCGGATTATAGCCAACTAGAGGATGCCCGCGACTTCGTCCGCGTGGATTTAGGTTTTTGAAGATCCCGTGGGAAGTGTTTGGTTTTCTGGGATAAAAAGTTGCCTATGCTGATAACATGGATGCATGCTACCTCGGTACCAAATTTCATACAAATCGGTTGAGCGGATGGGTTTTTAGGAATCCCGTGGGAAATCTTTGATTTTCCGGGATGAAAAAGAAGCCTATGTCCGTCCCCGGGATATAAGCTAACTCTGTACCAAATTTCGTCAGAATCGGTTAAACTGTTGGGCCGTGAAAAGGTAGCAGACAGACAGACACACTTTCGCATTTATAATATTAGTATGGATTAAGCTTTTTCCTATTGTATATCATGGACTTCCGCAAAATAACGCCTGCTTCTATACTACAGGTCAAAACATTTCCCAAGAGAGAGCAGGCGATACAATCAGTGAGGACGCAGGCGCGGAGGAGTAGCGCACACCGCGGGACCGGAACAGTATGTCAACTCTAGATACCATTCACATCGACCACTCACCACACACTTGCCTGTTACCCTGATACCCGTACCGGAGAGACGTGATAGTATATCCTAAAAATATGCTCAAAGTACAAGATATGCAGTCCAAACATAAAAAAATAATACGAAAAAACAATTGAAAATATCCTTTATTTATTAAAAGTTCTCAATATATTGCAAATAAAAGATCTGATTGACGCTAGAGGTCGACGAACATTTCGTAAATAGGTCCTCGAAGTAAATGCCGCGTCGTAGGTGGGACATTGACCCGAGTTTTGCACGCTATACAATGCGGGTTTGAAAAATACTAAATCATTAAAACTATAAGATAAGGCAATTTAGATTTACCGCGCATTTTAATTTTTACTGACTCCGCTTACTTGCGAATTACAATCGACAGGAGCGGATGTTCGTTGGAATGTCTTGTTACTATGAAACGCCGCATCGAGTAGAATATTTATATCGCTGGCATTTATAGCAAAAACAAGTAGAAATTAACTTGTTCTTGGAGTTGAAACACGCGAAACGTGCTTGTGATGGACCCCGGACGGGTTTGGAATTAGTCAGGATAATAACTCCGATAAAAATTTTGTACATTTATACTTTATGCAAATATTTATAAGACATTTTCCTTCAAACTCCCTTAACCTTAGGTTGTATTTTAACAATTTACAACCACATGGCTTTCTCACTAGTAAACTATCAAAATAGCAAGCAAGTGAGCAATAAGTTTTTATGGACACGGACAGCATATCTTGTACTTTAATGATTATAATGTTATGATTGTATTATGTATGATCTTTAGATGTAAATGATGTAATGATACCATAACTGAGCCTAAATCAGAGTATTTCCGGTTTGAATCTGTATTTGCTTACGCCAAATACTGAAAATCATCTTTTGAGTTACAATTTCGGCTATACAGCAAACGCCAAAATGACTAAGATGGTGCTTTTTTTTCAGTATTCGACCGTTAGTTTGAATACATACTATAGTTCTTTTTGTATTGTTTAAAGTAATACATTAATTTTATTATGTAAATGGTAATTCTACCACAGTATGATTTATTTGAGCGTAAGAAAAGTGCTCTTCGAATAATTGTATATTTGTTAGACAGTAAAATATTGAATTTTGTTGGCGGTTTAACCATATTTATTTATATACTAAATAATACTATACGAAATCACGTCTCTTGTAAAACATTATACCTATAGCATTGTAAAACGGCAACAATCCTTTGGGAAATAAGCGATTAAATGGAAAAAATAATTTAATTTTAGAAATTGGCTAATTAATAATTATTAAGATTTTCGTAGTGGTACAGAAAACATTTTTGGGAACGATTATTGACAGCGCACATCTGTGATATTTCCGAGTCATATATGGTAATGACGTCATGAAATTTCAAAGATGGTGTCTAATGTCATATGATAGAATATGGGGGCGTGAGTAAAACATAGTGCATTCAGGGGCGAACTAATCGAGGGGGTTTCGATGACAACTAATCGATTAATGGTCAAGTAGAGTTGATTTCACTAGTCGCAAGTCGAAAAAAAAAATGTTAGTAGTGTTTTGACATATTTTTCTTTGCTGAAAGTGCGTAATTCATGTCAGCTGATACTTGTTATTTGAATAGATGGATGCGTACGCATTCGAGTGTTGGAATACTCAAATGGCCGAGCGTCTCGGGCATGGGAGCGTTGCAACCCTCCAAAGAATCATATAGTAACCTGTAAAATAGAGAACATTTTTTAGAATACACGAGAAAAAAAGAAAAAGGGAAAAAATAAATTCGTAGATATCGGTTCTTTATTCTTATATTGACGTGATGCACTTATCCGTTTTGGTTTGTTGTTTTATCCCGCTTTGTTTTAGTAAACCCGCCTTTTACCTTACCATTGCACTTAGATTAGGCATTTGTACCGCAACCAGTGATGTGACAGCGATTTCCTTTACGATTTGGCAAATAAATAAAAAGTCATAATAATGATTTCCAATATTCATAACTAGCTGATGCCCGCGACTTCGTTCGCTCTTTGATTGTACGGGATAAAAAGTAGCCTATGTGCTAATCCAGGGTATAATCTATCTCCATTCTAAACAGCCCAATCCATCTAGTAGTTTTTGCGTGAAGGAGTAACAAACACACACACACACACATACACACAAACTTTCGCGTTTATAATATTAGTGTGATAGTGTCATGAATTCAAGGCTTTTTCTAGTAGTATTTTTTTAAACTTATAAAAGCAACACATATGGGAAAAATATTTTTCAAAAGCCCCAAAAGAACCTCACACGCGTAAAACCAGGTGTTCGATTACGGTAAAGTGACAGATGCAGTTTGACAATCGCAATCACCTCTGGCGACACTCTCTCGCTATTGGCTTAGATACATTGTTGAAGAAAAAATACTAAAAAATCTGCCAATCACAGCAATCGAGATTGTAGCAATGATTGATGCAGCTTTTTCGTAATCGACTTGCAATGCTGTTACAGAAAAATGTTATTTCTATATGTTTATAAAAATATTCTTTTAATTAGTCGCTAATAGTTACCGTAACCGTAATCGCAATCGCATCACTTAATCGCACTGAACGAGTGAATGAGAACGAATTAAATAAAACCGATCGATCGATTTAATCTTAGCGCTTCCATACAACGCTGTGGTTCCAATGTTAATCGTATTTATAATGCACTTTATCCCCTCGTATTTAGGATGTTTTTCGCTTGGTGGTCGCTATTGTTTGCCCGGTCTTCCTTAGAGCGTTAGTGTTTTTTGTGATATTTTGTATTATGCATGCTAGTTTGTGAAGTGTTTTGGCTTTTCACTGTGCATTTAATAAATCTTTAAACGTGATGATTGTAAGTATTTATATTATTATAATAAGTTTTACTTTATCGATGTATTGTGATAGAATTTTTGTCTATTCTATTATAAAGATGGAGGTGTTGAGTTGGAAAAATGTTTAAGGGAAGTGTCCACTAGCGAAACTGGCAGTTACAGACCGTTTACTTAACTTGTCCCTTGTCGTTTTGGCAACATTTCAGTTCACACAAAAAACCCTGAGTTCAGCAAACAAAGCAATGGTGCCAACATGACGGCATGAACGGTCTGTTTGCCACGACGCGCAGCAACGAGCTGTGCAGTGCCGCTCTAGTGCGGCATGGACCATACAAAATGATTGAAGAATATTTTTTTACGCTTTGTGCCGCACACAGTTGACAAGAGACAAGTTATAGTAAACGGTCTGAAAGTCAGCTGTGTAAGTAACACAGCTAGGTTTCTGCAAGTTTTGCGTAGTAAATCACTACACGATCAATCTACCTAAAGCCCCTGATCATGACGCCCGAAATTAAAATTCAGTTATCTGTCATAAGTAGGTAATTAAACAACGTTATTTGTCGAAAATGTGTAAATGAATTTCAGACGTTTTTGTCAGTTTGATCGTGTATTGGGTGCCATACATCGCGGCGCGGTCTGCGTTAAATGTGAGCATGCTTTAAAGGCTGAAACAAACACAACGCGGGACAGAAACCGTCAGAAGACGTCACTGAACCCGTGCTGATGTGTATATTTCAGCCTTGATAGTCTATGCAAGTATTGTATGATGAATAAAGACATACTATTAGATTAGAACACTGATATTTGAATGGATGTATATGAGTTATATTTAAAAAAGATCATTTTTGATATAATTTGTATGTAAGCATAGTCAGATTTTTTTCACGGACGATTTTATATACTAAATATGAATGATTAGTACATAATAGATAATTATTTTGACAGTCGATTCGTAACATTTATACCTACTGTGATCGAATAATCTAGACATTTTTTTCCTATATCTATTTTGGAAAGGAAAGTAACGTTAAGACAGACTTTGGAATGAACGCATCATTTGCTAAATGATACAGTTTTTAAGCACATTTTGATATTTAATTTAAGTTTTTAATTATAACCTATTTGTATTATCAAAATCATCGGCGAAGAGCGTCTTATTAAGGCTCATTTACACGTTTCGCTAAGAATAAACGGTGGCGTAGGTTCCGAAAATAGGCCAAGTAGGTACATTGTACCCTGGCCTTGGCTTATATTATAATTTTTTGCACATATTTGAGGTAATCGAAATTAGCTACTTGAAGTTGTATGTATAGTCTGTTCACTTACATAGTGCCGCTTCACCCGCAGGTTATTATTTTGCTTTAATTTTATTATCTTTTACCGTTTGTTAAACAAATAATTTCTATTATAAGAATACTATATTATTCATATGGTTATTGTAAAAAAAATACCAATTTAAATAATACACAATAATAAAATACTGTGTTAGTGAACAGACTTTATTAGGGTACATGAGGAACATCCTCTTTTTAGTTATTTCGTTGTTAGAACGAACTTGTTAAATCAAAATCAAAGAAATCGTGTGCTTATTTGTTTTTGCATCGATTTCGCTTTATCGTTGAGCTTAATAGAATCATTCTCAAATAGAAAGAAATCGATACAAAAAGTAGTATGGTATGCCATTTCTTGAAAACTAAGGATAATGGTACTAATTTGGCAGTACACAAAACATAAAATGCCAGGAGTAAAAGTAATTCCTCCTTTGTCTTTTGAAAATATTGTGAACAGATAGGTTTTACTTGTAGTCAACAGGTAATCTTAAGTTTTGAGTGTTTACTAATTAAGGCTCAATACACATTGGGACAGACTCGAAGCTAAGCAAAATAACTATTCTAAAATGTTACAAAGTAAACTGAACTGTACTTTTAGAACGTAATGTAACAGTCTGAAACAAATCGGAAAAGAGGTGTGAATCTGCGTTGAGTTGTTTTTATTTGTAAAATATGTTCCTCACAAATATTTTGTCTAGTTTATTGTATAAATTGCATAGTTTAAATAGGGTCCAGTTTGCCTTGAAACATTTTAGAAAAGACTTCGCGACGCTTCGGCTTTCCCGCAATGAGCCTTGAGCCTAAAATACTTAGTATGACCACTGTGTTACGGCATGTGTATGTCTTGCTATTTATGAAATTAGTGAATAAAAAATATTTTAAAAGTGACACAGGCCATTGTTATTATAGAACTTGTGAGACACGATAAATAAAACACCAATTTAGATACTATTTTCATAAGATTGTAACTAATTATTTTGTTAAGTTCCAATCTAAAACCACTTAAAACAGTTGGCGACAACGTTTGTAGATTTCGAATCGAAACATCGAAATGCAGTAGACGTATTGCGGTGACTTTAGATGGCTAGAGTATGGACGAATTCCAGCCTTAAACAAGGCAGTTTAAGTTCATTTTATTTTGACTGTACAGTGCTTCGAAATTCGAAATATCTATCAACGTTGTCGAGGTGAACTCGTTCTAATCTCTATATGTGCTTCTCATTTAGATCATGTAATTTGCACAGTTAAAATTAATATATAAAGACGCATCCATATTATTATAGTTTTTTTACAAATCTCATTCGATTAGTATGAAACTGACTAAAGTTTATCAATAAATCATTGATTTCGGATCGAATATTATCGAAAGATGCAGGAACCATTTTACATTAGCTTTCTTACATTTTGTGCAAGCGAACTGTGCAATTATAATTTGCTTTTAAATGTGCGGGCTATCTGTATTTTTAAAAAATTTTAAATTTACGAGTCGTGTAATCTTTTTTTAAATTACAATTATTTTTACAAAAACACGTTTTGGCCTAGCTTCGTAATTTTAATATCTACTTGTGTCAATGTTTTCTATTGTACTGAAGAGTTGTCTACCAAATTTTCTATTTCAGCTGTTGTAAAGGTTCATTTTGATTAAAGTTGTCTAACCTTCATCATATTTTGTTAAAATTAGAAGATTTAGGAAGAAAAAAAATTATTTGTTTTCAAAAATATTTTTTATTTTGTAGTTAGCTTCTTATAAATAGGATACAAAATAAATGTTAATTAAAACCTAACAATCTTGTATTTATTTTAGTATTTAGATTCCTAAAGTAGGTACGAAATTAGATGTCGAGTTCCTCCATCCGCTAAGGCAAGCGCTCTCCTAGCGAAAACTCGGAAAATCTGAACGCTAAGGTACATACTTACGTACCGAACCTACCGGCTATTTACAGAATTTACTTTATAATAAGGATGATGTCATAATATCTAATCAAAGTAACTTACGAAAACTATCGAAGTTTTCGCATTGTTAATTTTTACTAGAGGCAGGTTGGGTACCTTAATTTACCTAATAAATAAGTTTTGAAGTTGTTTTACTTTTAAATAACTAGGTAAGAGTAATATACATTTTTAGAGTTCCGTACCAAAATGGTTAAAAAGAACCACTATCGTGCGATTAAATCTGCCTTTTTTCAGTAATTAGGCATTAATGATATCGACTTAGAATTGGGATTGATGTTAAATAAGGCTTTGCAAAGTAAACAATTTGAAATAATTAAAATTTTAGAGGTTTATGTAGACATTACAGGAAATTTAAAACGAAATCTTTAGGTAACTAGTAAGTAACAGTTTTTTAAAAGGTAGCAACCTTCATACAAACTTAGTTTTGCGGATCCAAATAACAGATTTTTTTGGAGATAATTTACAAAATAAGACTGAGCCTTCGGTGGGCGAGTCTCACTGGTCACACCGGTTTTTAACCCCCGACCCAAAAAAGGGGTGTTATTCTGTGGCATCGTAGCTTCTAAACAGCTAATAAACCGATTTTAATTTAGTTGTTTTTTTTTTTGAAAGGTGGCTTGATTGAGAGTGTTCTTAGCTTTAATCCAAGAAAATCGTTTCAGGCGTTTGAAAGTTATCAGCTCTTTTCTAGTAACTGTAATCTCCACTTGTCGGGGGTGTTATAAATTTTTAATTTACACTTGTTTAATTTTGTTCTTAGGTACCTATATATTACCTACTTATATAACTTTTGCGTAGTTATGGGTGGTTATGTTGTATTGGTAGCTATATCTACTTTTATTTGCTATTTTTATAATGTTAATTAAATAGGTACCTACTGTAAAGATTTCTCAATAAGTTTTAAAGTTAGACTTTTTCAGTATTAAGTCTTAGTATTCAATCTTCTGTATTAAGTCCAGGGGCCTATAGAAACAAGATTAAATTTCATTTCATTATTCAAAAGCATTTTTGTTGTTATATTGTGTCGGATTTTCTGGGACGCTTGAAATAAAGTCCGTGCACAAAGGCAGTTTAAGAGCTTAAAGATTGATAGCCACTCTAAATATTTTATGCCGGAATTTTGCGGCTCTTTGAAGGTGTTTTATGTTTAACCGGTATTTAGAAACACTTATTAAATATTACTTGTTTTCATGGTGAAGGAAAACATCGCGAAGAAACCTGCTTGCCAGAGAATAGTACTTATTATTCTAAAAGGTATGTGAAGTCTCCTAATCCGTACTGAGCCAGCGTGGTAGAATAAGGCCTAAACCCTTCTCCTTCTGAGAAGAGACCCGTGTGCGGGTTGATGATGGTGATAATGATGCGCGTACAATGTTTTGTGTCAAATACCAATTTATTAACATTATTAGGTTGGCACTCATGAGTTTCACTCTTTAGTATCTTGAAAAGTAGGTACCTACCTAACTACTTTGAATTTTTCTCCTCGAGTTCTTGGTTCTAGCAAATTGAACCTTTCGAACTCGAAACAGTAGGTATTAGGTAGGTACGTCTATTGAAACATCTTGAGCTTGGTTCATTAGCCATTATTCAGAACCTCTTTGTTATAGGTATTTTCTGGGTCGTTATAAATTTTGGCCAAGAGAACAAAAGTGCTTATGTAAGAGTCTAACAATTGGTTACTTAGTGGTTACTTACCTAGATATTCAGTATATTTTTTTATTTTGGGATCTTTTGAGTAAGTACGCAAAAAAAGCTTCTCTGGAGCTTAGAATGATAGGAATAATTACAAGATACGTTTTAGGGGGTTATATTCATATTTCATGTTGATTTTTCCGCAAAGGTACGAACCAAGCACCTCACAATCACAAGTAAAAAAAAACCTAGATTTTTTTTCAAAAATACATTTCAAATGAGTAAAAAAGATAAGGTACCTAGGTAGTACCTACTTAAATACAACTTACAGAATCTGAATGGGAATCGGAGCTCACTAAGAGCCCTCGCCCACGGCGACTTTTTGTAGCGATATAGTAGCGATGCTGTCGCGCGTCCGCATCGATACAGTCGCGAAGCGGTCGCTAGCTGTGTGCCCTCGCCCACGGTCTTAGATTCAGTCGCGATGCAAACGTGATACTGTCGCGCTTCTGTCTCGATGCAAACGCGATTCAGTAACAGCACAAAAATACCTGCGATCGCTACAGTTGCAAGATGGACTCCGTTGAGGCAACATTAGTCACGTTGTCTTTGGTGCTGCTTTTACGTAAGCAGCCGAAGCGTAGGCAACGAAAGCAGCGTCAATATTGGATACACCCATTTAATAAAGAGAGATTACTTTGTGGACATCATGTAACAACGTTTAAAATACTAAAATCCTATGATCTCAAATTCAGAAGTTGTTATAGAATGTCATATTCGACGTTCTGTGAATTGCTTTCCATTGTGAAACCAGAGTTGACACGCAGAAATACAGTGATGAGACAATGTATATCAGCTGAAGAACGACTAACAATAACTTTAAGGTAAGAAAAATCAAATTTTATGTTAATTATCTTTTAATAGTTTTTGCACATTTTTAATCACAACTTAAAAAAATAATTATTAATAATTCAATATTAATCATAAACAGGTTTTAATTTCTTACTTTTTACATTACGGCGAATATAGGTTTGTGATAATAGAATCTTGTGTAGAATCATCATTACTGTAATTAAATTCACTATCATTATGTTGCAATGAACTACCTGCAGTATTGACATCGGCACCAGCAGGTGTTGGCGGCGACTGGTAGCTATTTATCAGTTGCGACACGCTACATTCATTGCTTGTACGAGCAGGAGTTGTGTCGCAGCTTTGGTATCCAGACTGATATCCATAGTGACTGGTGTATGCAGACGTTTGTGCCATATTGTTATATTTGCGAAGCAAATTTATCATTTCAGCTTTCGCATCGAGTTTATATTCTTCCTTTATAGAATTAAAATGTGGAAAAAGCGAAAGTAAAAAATGTTGATCTGGATGTTGAATGGTGGGCGTGACTTTGTTCAATTTCTCAGTTAGAATTTCGTATAATTTGTTTTGTGCATCATCAACGCCATCACTTGTTTTAAGTTTCTTTGATTTTGGAATAACAAAAGATTCTAAACAGCTTTCGGAGTCGTTTTCCTCAGTAATTGTAGGTCGACTTGGCGGTCTGATTTCGGTCAAAGGTTGTAAAAATGTCAGTAATTTATAGTAAACATATTGTTTTCTGGGTTTAGCCCCGGACCCACTGGAACAATTTTTTTCCTTTAGCCGTTCTCTGTTAAAGCAATCTTTTAAACTTTTCCATTTTTTCTGGAGTTCAATAGCTGAAAAAAGATATACAAGTTTATTTTTATGCAATTGAAAAATTAATACAAGTGGAGCTAGAACCTTACGACCTTCCGTATTTAGCTCGGATCATCTTGACTCAGAGAGTCAAAATGAATATCACCCTCAAATTGCCTACCCCGACAAGGATTACAGGCGTGATTTATATATTTGTAGGTATGTATTTTTTAATAATTTATTTTCTTTTTTTTTACAGGTACTTAGCAACTGGATGTAATTTCACAGATCTTCATTTGGATTTTAAATGTGGACATACTACTGCACGTAGGATTGTGAAGGAAACTGTGGAAGTAATATGGAAAAAAGTAAGAGACATTTCCATGCCAGAGCCAACAGAAGAATTACATTTAGAAACTGCTGAAGGATTTATGAAACATGCTAATTTTCCTAACTTAATTGGAGCAATAGATGGAAAACATATAAGAATTATAAAACCATGTCATACCGGCTCAGAATATTACAATTATAAACATTTTTTTTCCATCGTGTTGCTAGCAATATGTGACGCTAATTACAATTTCATAGATATAGATGTCGGATGCTATGGAAAGAGCTCAGATTCAACAATACATGACAGCAGCGAATGGGTAAAAAAGTTACGACAAGGAAATTATAATATACCTCAACCGAGATCTATATCTAACAATGGAATACCTATACCGTTTTCGTTTATTGGCGATGAAGGATTTGCTTTATCACAACACTTGCAAAGACCATACGCTGGTAAACATTTACCACGAAATAAGAGAATATACAATTACCGCTTGACGCGCGCAAGGCGTTATATTGAATGTACGTTTGGTATATTGAGTAACAAATTTAAAATTTTTAACCGGCCCATAAACGTTAATGTTGATTTTGCTACGAATATTGTTAAAGCGTGTTGTGTATTGCACAATTTTATACGTAAGCGAGATGGGTACAACTTTGATCACACTTTGAGTATAGTCGGATTCCAAGATCCACCTGCCAGTGATAATTTACTTTTAATTGGAAGACGAAGATCAGAACTAACTGGTACTGCAATCCGAAACATATATACTGACTATTTCACCGGTGTAGGTTCTGTACCGTGGCAAGATTCAAAAATTTGAAATAATGTCCCCTAAAATAGCTATAAGTACCTAACTAGCAAGAGCTGTAAACGTAACTTAATTTACTCATTCTAGAACATCTCATAATTCTCACCACTCATATATATTTAAGTAAAATGATAAAATATTTTCATTTACCTAATGGAATTAAATAACTTACCACAAGCATTCTTCTCTTTATTTGTTTTTTCTCCAAATTCTGGATCAAATATTTCATTTATCTCTTCCCATGCCTTTCTTTTTGCAATCTTATTTGAATACTCGGGAAGACGCGAGTCCCATATTACAGGACGGTTCTGAATTGCCATAATAAATGTTTCAGTGTCGAACGACTCCATTTTACGCATGTGACAGACAACAGCACTCTCGATTTGTCTGTGTTGCACTGATGCTCGGTTCTCCATTCACGCGCCACCCTCCCTCCGTCCTTCCCCCGATGTCGTCCGACACGGTCGCGCGTTTGCATCGATACAGTCGCGATGCAGTAGCGCGTTGCAAATGCGACTAACACGCGTTAGTAGTGATGCTGGCGTGCATTTAGTAAACGCGCGACAGCATCGCTACAAAAAGTCGCGGTGGGCGAGGGCTCTAAGTAATGTCTATTGTCACGGAAACAATTAATTCGTGTGTCAAGTTCTATAAAAATCGGTCCAGTGCGAGTCGGACCCTTCGGGTACGGAACCCTAAAAATCAGTTCAGTACAAGTGACTGAAAACTCCATGGTTTGAATGGAATATACCTGCCTGCGAAAGAAAAGCTAAATAAATCTTATAACAAGTGTAAATTAAAAAGTTATAACTCCCCTGACAAGTGAAGGTTATAGTAACTAGAAAAGAGCTGATAACTTTAAAATCGGTTCATTAGTTTAGGAGCTACCATGCCACAGACAGATACACAGATACACACGTCAAACTTATAACCCTCTTTTTGGGTCGGGGGTTAAAAATAGATCTAAGTATTAAAAGAAAATCATTATTGGCTAGGTACCCTTTTTTTTATAAAAAAAATGGCGAGCAAACGAGCAGGAGGTGTCACCAGGTGTTAAGTGATTACCATCACCCATGAACATTTGCAGCACCAGAAGTATCGCTGATGCGTTGCCGGCCTTTCAGGAGTTTGTTAGTCCGCCCCTTGAATAACCCCATTACCTATTCAATCTCAGTAGGTACATTTTACACAATAACGCTCCTAACTGTACCTAATGCAGACTGAGTTTTAAGTTTTAATGAGCAACCTATTCAAAAGTTTAAAGTTTCCCCGACGATTGGAAGTAGTTCGAACTTGAGTATTACTCGGCCTATTGAAACATTCTGATTTCTGAGTAGGGCTCATTAGCCAATATGGAAAATATCTTTGTTGTACCTACCTTTTGCTTTGAATTTTCTGGGTCGCCCGGCTTGCCTGCCAAAGTAGTATCTATCTGCTTAGTAATGCTTCGCATTCAAGCTCTTCATTTTTTTATTCTAACAGTACCCACACACAGGAGAGACACGGGTTACCTTTCTGGCACCCAACCTAGTAGGTACCTTACCCTAACTCTACGTAGGTAAGTAGTTTTTCAATTAATTTTTATATGACTAGTATGGTTACGATAGGTACCTAGAAAAAAAGCTTGGCAAATTCAACGATAACGCCGTAGTTATTTTAGTGAGTGCCACAGTCCAGCAAATACTTATAAGCTTTAACCGTAAAACTTAACCTGTTTTGTGTATCTAGCTAAACATAGCCCAGTGTAACATTGTTACCATTTGTCAATATAGGTACTTATTGGTAATTTAAGCACCACCTCTGAGGGATTGCCTATCGATTGACCTACTTAAACCATTCACGTTTCATGTTTTGTCTCTTCACATGGTGCGATAATATTGGTCAAAATACTGGTACTCGCTACTCGTATGTTTCGAGTTCGTAGATAAGGGGAAAGTTTGTATCTCTGACTAGCCGATGCCCGCGACTTCGTCCGCGTGGATTTAGGTTTTTCGAAATGCCGTGGGAACTCTTTGATTTTCCGGGATAAAAAGTAGCATATATGCTAATCCAGGATATTATCTATCTCCATTCCAAATATCAGCCAAATCCGTCTAGTAGTTTTTGCGTGAAGGAGCAACAAACATACACACACATACACACAAACTTTCGCCTTTATAATATTAGTGTGATTAACAGGGCTCTCTCCGTCACTCGTTTCATGCAATCGTAGTTCCAATTTCATTTGAATATAATAGAAACTAATATCTGTGTCTGTGGTGTTTTAGATTTTTCTAAAAATATGTAGTTTTAAAATTACAGGGGCTCAAAGATTTGTATGTAAATTTTTAAGACCGCGTAACTTTGAAACCGAATATTTTAACAGAAATCTGGAAAACCACAGACATAGATAGTTTCTAGAATATGTCTGCAAAATTTCATGGACTTTGGTTGCTTAGTATTCAAATGAAATTGGAACTACGTTTGTATGAGCGAGTGACGGAGAGACTCCTCTTAATACTTCCTTGAAGCCACACAGCCTCGTTGAGACAGCGCATGTCAATTGATTGCACTAGTTAAGCAACGTTGACTCGACGACGACTAAATGATGCAGAGAGAGCTACTAACTTATTTTTTTAACTGTGAGATAGGCTTGCGCTTACGACAATCATGCCTAATAAAAAGCAATGAGATCTAGGTTGGAGCACAGGTTTTTTTTTTTTAATTTCAAAAAAAATAAAAATGGATGTAAGTAGGTATGTATAGTACACGGCAGGTCGAAATAGCAACGGAGTATGAGGCGGGGGGACGGCCTGCACACCCGTATGTCACTTGCGTCCCCGCCCCGATTGCCATCTCGATCTGTCGCGTACTATAGGTAAATATAACCTATCCTACACCCTAGAGTGAAAGCTGAAACATTACAGCTGACATAAGAAGGAAACTGTCACTGCTTAGCGTAGATAATCTCACCTCCGTGCTTTTCGCTATTTTATAGAGATTAGTCGTGATTACCTACTTTAGCAGAATAAATAACTTTGCTAAGGAAATCTCTACTAAGTAGACAAATATTTTTGTGTGCAAATTTGTAGAAGTACCTAGACATAGACTCGGTACTTAACTCTACTCAAAATTAATTATTTAGATTTCGTAATTGCAAACTAAAAGAAGGGTAAGGTTGCGTAGGCTGAGCGTAGGCTTAACGTAGTGAAGGCGTAGCGAAGGCGTAGCAAAGACCTACGTTCCTAAGTTGAGTCTTTGATTCAAAGGCTTTTTTTCTTAGTCAGGTTATAGATGATGCGCCGTCTGCGTGGATCTAAAAATGTTGTGGGAATATAGTTTATATATATTTTAATATTCCAAGATAAAAAGTAGTTTCACTCTCCAGGTAATTATAAAAAAATCACATCTATCCGTTGCTCCGTTGCGATGTGATTAAAGGACTAACCAACTAACCAACAGGCTGACATACAAACACACTTTCGCATTTATAATATGGATAGTAAATTAGTGATTGATTGAGGCCACTACCTAACCGAGACAATGCCTACTTATTTTTTGACTTATAGAAATAGAAGGATAGTGTTGAAGAAAAACTTTTGCAAGTGGTTTTAAATAATCAAAGTGTCTACCTATTGCAATAGTAATAGGCATGTTTAGATGCCGATAAAAGTGGGAAGTCACTAATCCCGTCCTAAATTATTAGCCTTTGACTGCTGAAATTAGGCATTAGGCCTTACCACATGGCGCGGGCAAAGTAGGTGAGCACATTACACCCTCGAGGGTCAGTTTTAATGGCTCCAATTTACGATATTTACGCCATTGATGGCCATTACGAGACGGCCTACTGTTTATTTCATTCGACACGCTATATTTTGCAGTAAAATTATCCATAAATTCTAATTCGAATTTGGTTATCATTCAAAAATAGTTCAAAAAACCTTTTTTTCTACGGCGGCAAGATTGGACTTAACGATGGATTGGATTGGAGGTAAAGGATTTAACAAGGACATGTTAAATAGTAGTTTTTGTTTTGAATACAAGATAAAGTTGAAAACTAAAACCCGACTGCGATCGTCTTAATAAACGCTGAAATAATTATAGTGAAATTGTTTTTCTGTCGCTTGGTATATTTTAATGTTGTAGTACAGACATTTATGAACTCAGAATTTCCTCCTCTTTCAATTGTCATCCCTCTCGACACAATAGCAAAAATAAAATTTTGGGGACCCCCACTTTTTTCATTTAACATCCGTTAGGTCAATTTTTTCGTATAAAATGTAGCCTACGTCACCCGGACCTTTACGACGAATCAATTGACACCTCATTCATCAAAATCGGCCCAGTAATTTAGGAGGTACGGTGGATCACACAGAATCTGGATACAAACATACGTACATAGACTGCTAAAATTATAACTCTTCCTTTTGGCTTTGCCACAATCGGGTAAAAAATAATAATTCTGGTGATACTTTGCTTTCAGCAGTCCAAGCAAAATCAATGCGACACATCTCTCCAAAAGTCATACTCTGTTATACTTTTGTGTTTCTGTTCTGTTTACTGATTTATATGGTGTATAATAAAAGTAGACATACTCAGGTATATTGATTCACTCGTTCATCACTCTCGCGGATTTTTTATTGACAAAGCAATATTACACTGATTGTGCTAGGGCTTTAGCACACAGGTGACTTAACTGAATAGCACCGCAAGGTGCAGACACTTATTGTAGTCCATTTTTACAGCGCGCAAAGATGGACTTATTTGGGCGCTGTAAAATAGACTACTTAAGTAAACGCTAAGCAGATTTAGATCACACGAGCTATAAAATGTACGATGTAGACGGAGTATAAGACTATAGTGCAGAGAAAATGTTCACTCAAGCCATGCAATAAAATGTACTATGTTCACGTCTATCTACAAGTGTAAATTAAAAATTGATAACAACCCCGACAAGTGAAGGTTACAAGAACCTAGAAAAGAGCTGATAACTTTTAAACGGCTGAACCAATTTTTTTGGATTATAGCTAAGAACACTCTCGATCAAGCCACCTTTCAAACAAAAAAAAATTAATTAAAATCAGTTCATTCGTTTAGGCGCTACGATGCCACAGACAGATACACAGATACACACGTCAAACTTATAACACCCCTCTTTTTGGGTCGGAGGTTAAAAAATACCTATCAAGAAATTGAAGGATCCAGCGGATACTATTATAAAAACAGACCGTACCAGAATTTAATATAACAAAAACGTCCATAGAAAAATGTGCACTGTTTTAACAGAATGAAGCATTGTTTGCAGAAACAAAGCTCGTACCAAAACCCATTCTGTTTCCTCACATTTTTTTAAATAGTTTTCTTTTAAAAAACTGAATAACATTTGGACATGATTTTTTAATAACAGCGAACGGGTGTGAAGCAGAAAGGACAGCCGATCTCATCAATCGATATACGTCCACCGCTGCTGGACATACTTAGATCTGTTGTAGGGACATCAGAACTTAGGAGACAAGACCACAATTTACGGGCTTTTTAGGGTTACGTAGCCAAATGGCAAAAAACGGAACCCTTATAGGATCACTTTTTTGTCTCTCTGTCTGTCTGTCCGTCTGTCCATCTGTCCGTCTTTCTGTCTGTCCGTCTGTCGTGTCTGTCAAGAAAACCTATAGGGTACTTCCCGTTGACCTAGAATCATGAAATTTGGCAAATAGGTAGGTCTTATATAGCACAAGTAAAGAAATTTATCCAAAAACCGTGAATTTGTGGTTAAATCACAAAAAAAATGTAAATGTGTTTATGAACAAAACTTCCTATTTTCGTTTTCCAAAGTAAGATAACTATACCAAGTAGGATATCATAATGTGAAAGGGCTTTTACCTGTACATTCCAAAACAGATTTTTATTTATTTTTATGCATAATAGTTTTTGATTTATCGTGCAAAATGTCGGAAGAAATACCCGAGTACGGAACCCTCGGCCTCGTTGCGCGAGTCTGACTCGCACAACGGTTTTTGTATTTACTGCCACAGGAGAATAGATTTTGATGATTAGGTATAATTAGTGAAATTAACGTCTACGCACTGCAATTTATTTATTATTTTAATCTACCGAAGAACTAAAGGAAAATTAATTAATTATTTAATGTTTTCATAAAGAGTTTTCATACTGCGAAAATTATATTTCAGTTTAATTAAGGTTAAAGTTCTGTAAAATATTTAATTTTATCAGTAACGAGAGAAGCAATTCATTAAAAATCTGTCGAAGTCGAGATTCAAAATATCAAAATAAATATTATGTTCATTTTACGATCAATTAATTATAAATTCAATTAGGAGATAACAGGTTTCGAGTTTCGTTTTTTATTCAATTAGTATTTTTATCAGGGGGAAGATAAAATTGTATTTCGAAGACTTTTTATTTAGGTAATTTCTGGGAATTCAGCAACTTATGTACGTATAATTTATAAAGATAATGTTGTACCTAGAAGTAAAAATGAAAGTACCTTGGCTCGTAATTATCACACTTCACAGCACACTCACACTAATATTATAAAGGTGAAAGTTTGTGTACATGTGTGTGTGTGTGTATGTTTGTTACTTCTTCACGCAAAAACTACTAGACGGATTTGGCTGTTTGGAATGGAGATAGATAATATCCTGGATTAGCACATAGGCTACTTTTTATCCTGGAAAATCAAAGAGTTCCCACGGGATTTCGTAAAACCTAAATCCACGCGGGTGAAGTCGCGGGCATCGGCTAGTAGCTACTATTTAGTTATTAGTAGTAACTTGCATATAAATGTCACTGTAATACCTAACCGTAGGACGGTCGAAATAGCAGTACATTTCGTACTGCTACTTCGACCAATATCGAAATAGCAATGTCTAAATAGCAGTACATTTCGTACTGCTATTTTGACCAATATCGAAATAGCAACGTCGAAATAGCAGTAAGTACATTTCGTACTGCTATTTCGTAGCAGTACAGTATCGTAATTGGGATATCGGAAAAAGGCTGAACCAACAAAAGTAGTATAGTACCTACTATACTACTAAATAAAATAAACAAATTATATACAGTCTCTTTGTTGTTAAATAGGAACTTTTCACGAACATAATATATTTTCAGAGTTATCAGCTCACGAGCGAACAACCGCAGGCTGCGAACAGCGATACAGGGAATTGACGTTACTATCGACGAGTGCGATCTTCTCAACGGAGCTTGTTGTTTTCCGAAATCCCGCCAGTATCTTTTATTTTTGTTTTGTTAACGGGGGTAAAATCTTCTTAAGATACCTGACATCCAGGTAAAGATATCGAGTTATGTAGGATTCTTACCTACTAAAAAAAATTTCAAAAGAAAAATAAAACTGACTTTAAAAACCACAAACACTAAAAAATAATTTTTGTTTCTACACGTGTTTACGTACACGTTTTTACACGTAATTATAATTTTTGTTTCTACACGTGTAATCACACTAATATTATAAAGGCGAAAGTTTGTATGTGTGTGTGTGTGTGTGTTTGTTACTCCTTCACGCAAAAACTACTGGACGGATTTGGCTGAAATTTGGAATGGAGATAGACAATATCCTGGATTAGCACATAGGCTACTTTTTGTCCCGGAAAATCAAAGAGTTCCCACGGGATTTTGAAAAACCTTTAGGTTTCCACGCGGGCGAAGTCGCGGGCATCGGCTAGTTGTTACATACATTACACGTGTAGAAACAAAAATTATTTTAACAGATTTTAACGAAAGGTATTAGAAGTATCGGAAAATCAAAGAGTTACCAGGGGATTTTTAGAAACCTAAATCCACGCGAATGCTAACTTAATCTACGCGGACGATATCACGGGTATCGTCTAGTAAGTTAATAATTTAAGGAATTTCTTTATTCTTCTTCATTGCGAGCAAGCCCACGTTCATAACAAGGGTAATACTGATATGTGTAAAGGACCGCGGTCAACGACGGACGCTGTTGGCTACAAAGGACAAGAGGGGTGAACCGTTTTGTGAACGACGATTTGTCAATCTCGAGAGAGGGCTGAGAATAAAGTCTCTCCTGAATATAATACTTGAATGTTTGGCGTGCTTACTGAGACTTCAAAGATATCATTTAATTTTTAATCCCCGACCCAAAAAGAGGGGTGTTATAAGTTTGACGTGTGTATCTGTGTATCTGTCTGTGGCATCGTAGCTCCCAAACTAATGAACTGATTTTAATTTAGTTTCTTTTGTTTGTAAGGTGGCTTGATCGAGAGTGTTTTTAGTTATAATTCAAGAAAATCGATTCAGCCGTTTGAAAGTTGTCAGCTCTTTTCTAGTTACTGTAACCTTCACTTGTCGGGGGGGTTATAAATTTTTAATTTACACTTGTTCTGTTCTAATCCGTATGTCAACAACCTGTGTAGGTTGTAGGTTTAGGAATTTCTGTTATTAAAACGTAACATTTCATTTAAGGACGTCTAGACTGAGACGAACTTATGACTATATTTTTATATACATCCTGTTTACTTTTTATGCACAACTTTTCAGTCGAAATGATACATTACAAACTTTGTAATGTATCAGCATATAAGTCATAACTTAATAAGTAATTTTGAACATTTCATTTTCATTCGCAATACAGGTATGTAAGTCTTTGTGGGCTATAATTTGAACCCGTCACTTCGGTCACGATGCCGCTTTGCCTTTGCAGTGACTGATAGGCATGCCAAAAGAGCAGCTTTGGACCTGTAAATCTATTGGATCTGTTCAGTAGGGAGAAAGTTACCGCTTAATTACTTTGAACTAGGTTAAACACGTCAATATTTGAAACCACTTGATTGGATATTCTGAAAACGTAGACAATATTGAAAACATTTTAGTAGATACCTCAAAATATAGATATTTCTATTACCTCTACGAGAACAGAGAATTGAATGAAATTTCTGGAATAGCAGCAAAGTGGGTATGATAAATTCAGTGACGGCAAACTTGAACTCTCAGGAAGCCTTGTTGCCTTGTATTCAGGATACAATATTGTAAATTTTAGTATTCATACCTGCACTCTTTGTGCTATACGGATCTATCTACTTAGACTTCTATTCGAGTAAAAGCATATAGCTGTCAGTGGAAGGTATTGTCTTGTACAAGGACAAAAATGCAATAACAATATATGAAAAGCGTTAAATTGTTTACGTGAAACAGAGCGGGTACCTACCTGCTTTTATGCGGTGCAACTTGCGTGCTACAACTATGAACCACATGACATTACACAATCTTATCACTATTACATAGGCAGATTCTTACTAGATAGATAAATCCGCTGGTAGAGTCTTGCCATATCAAAACTGCTCTAACTTGAGATATATATTATGTAACTAGCTGATACCCGCGACTTCGTTCGCGTGGTTGTAGGTTTTTAAAATTCCCGTGGAAACTCTTTGATTTTCCGGGATAAAAAGTAGCTGTGCTAATCCAGGGTATAATCTATCTCCATTCTAAATTTCAGCCCAATCCGTCCAGTAGTTTTTGCGTGAAGGAGTAACAAACAAACACACACACACACACACATACACACACACACACACACACACACACACACACACACACACACACACACACAGACACACATACAAACTTTCTCCTTTATAATATTAGTGTGATGAAATAAATATGCAATTTGTGTTGTACGTTATGATGGGTACAAGTAGTTATAAAATATCATACTTAATTCAATATGCTTCTATTAATTAATTGATTATTCATGAAATTATTCACAAAGTTATGTTCGTGTTGATATTATAATACACAGCAATAATTTAATTAATATTCTACTTCCTTCGATTTTCAATATTGGAAACTCCAAAGTTACATGAACTTTCTTTACATATTAAGTTTATTAGTTGTGTTTATATTGAGAGTAATAAAATGTTTGAGTACTTACTTCAATTGAGTATAATTAAAGTTAAACTTTAATTGCAATCTCGTTAGCAACTCTTCGATAAACTTTCGATATAATATACGTCGTTAGATCAATAAGAAGAAACAACTTAAATTGGTCAATTTTCAGGAAAAGCAAAAAACATAACTCTTAATGAATCATTTGTATAGACAAAAATATAACTCATAGTAGCCAGATAATGCCCGTGACTTCGTCCGTGTGGATTTACGTTTTCTAAAAACCCCGTGTTAGTTGTGTAATAACTAACGTTAACTAAAATAGGTAAGTCTTTGATTTTCCGGGACTAAAATAGCCTATGTCAATTTCAGGAATTTAAGCTACCTCTGAACCAAATTCCATATTAATCAGTTAAACAGATGGGGTTTTCAGAATCCCGTGGGAACTCTTTGATTTTCGGTGATAAAAAGTAGCCTCGTCTGACTCCAGGATGTAAGCTAACTCTGTACCGTTCATTAGAATCGATCAAATTGTTGGGTCGTGAAAAGCTAGCCGATAGATAAACAAACAGACAGACACACTTTCGCATTTATAGTAGGTATAAGTATTGATTTGTAGATAGTAGGTATAAGTATTGATTTGTAGAGACAAAAAACATAACACATAGTATCATTAAGAGTTACGCTTTATGCCTCTCCTGAAAAGTATTGAATTTGAAACATTTTTACTGAGGCACAAATTGGTAGGACATAAATTATTTATTACTAGCTGATGCCCGCAGCTTCGTCCGCGTGGATTGGTCAGATCCCCTGCAGCATCAGGATTGAGGAGTTGGACTCCAAATTTTTTATGAAACAATGTCGCAAAGTTCCTCTATCGATTAAAAAAGAAATGACGCAAATCGGTTAGAAATCTCGGAGATTTCGGTGTACATAGGTAGAAAAACACAACTCCCTTTTTAAAAGTCGGTTAAAAAAGTAGCCTATTTTACGCCCTGGTCAATCCTCTACTTGCCTGTGAAAGTCCCGTCAAAATCGGTTCAGCCGTTCCAAAGATTAGCCTTTTCAAACAGACAGACAGACAGACAGACAGACAGACAGACAAAAATTTTAAAAACGTGTGATTCAGTTATGGTATCGTTCAAATAACCATATGAGATTAATATGAGGTAGTTATTTCGAAATTACAGACAGACACTCCAATTTTATTTATTAGTATAGATATACCTAATTTTGAGTCTCAATAGCTCTAGCCCCAATGGTTTATTTAGTGAACTTAAATTCAAAAGGTCCACATCTAAGCGTAGGTTTATCGGAAAGGGTAGTATTAATATTACCTAAGTTACTTATCCCATACTTATGTATACCTACTAGCATAATACGCTACCAGTTTAACCAATGTAGAGCTTCATGCTTAGAACTTCAGCAAACCGAGCTTTTTGGAACTTCCTAAGAACATTGATATTGCATTAAGTGCACATAGTGTTTAGTTGGTAGGAGTTTTCAATATGCTACTATAATATACTAAACTGGAACTAAAACGAGTTAATTGTATCAAGATGGTAGGCAGAGTCGATATTATACCTTTTAAGTTTGTAAGTTAAATGAGTTCTAAGAAAATCTAAAGGAAAGATGAATAAGTGCAAGTTTGGTGTACTAAAACTTGCAGAAATTGACTTGCAATTGAATTGACTGTGAGTGCAATTAGTGATATTCCAGAGCTGACTTCTGTATTTTTTATTTCTAATGGACAAATAAATCGTTTTATTACATTGTGATTACATTATACCTATCCGATATTGCAAAAAATTGTACCTAACTGTATATGAGATTAAATTCCAGATTAAAAGATTACGTTTACGGAAAAATCGCTGATTTTATTCATGTTAATGCGAACTGGAAAGACGATTAACGTTCTATAACGCTTATTGAAATTTCAAGTTCCAATAATTAAGTAAGCTGATTGAAAATCAGGCTTATTCGTATTGAAAAAAGCATCTTGGTATCTTCGCTTCCATCGTCACTTACCATGGTGAGATTGTGTGTTCACTCTGCTCAAGGTCTAAGAGACTAAGGGTGAGATCTATAGAGCGCGCTCTGCCTTTGTTTAGACTTAAGACAGAGTTAAAACGAGACAGAGCTATATCTCTCACATAAATCCGTCTCGTTTTAACTCAATCTTAAGTCAGAGCAAAGTCAAAGTGCGCTTTATAGATTTCAGCCTACGAGTGAAGCCACACGATGATTTGCGTTGGCGGTGGGGCGCCTGAGCGGTGTCGCTGTGTCATCCTACATAGAAATCACTGTACCATGCCACACGATGCGTTTAGACGTCGCGTCGCACAGCGCAGCACCGCACGCGCAACGGACTTGGGACCAGAGAGACGAGGCGGGGATGGGATGGTGTGTTGCAACGCCATACTTTTTGCCATAGCGGCAACGCAGTTCCCGTGTGGCATCCCATACTCAAATCCACAGCGGTGTGACGCCTCAACGTACCGGAAACGCATCGTGTGACCTCAGTCTAAAGTCACATTGAATAAAGAAATAGAATTGACTGCTTCAAAAATGCTGCAACTGTGTGTAATGAATGGCAATTCAATTTCAAATACAGAAACCAGCCGGCATAGGTATACTTACCTAGCCTAGTAGAAATATCGTTGAAATATAACTGTATTTATGTTGAATGAGTTTTGACTCGCCCTTTGTTCATTCGAACAATGATTCATTTCGCTAAAACGGTGAGGTGTTCTCGAAGGCTTTTTGTGGAATTAAATAGCGAAATCTGTGGCAGAAAAGTGAAATTCTATGAAAAATTTCGTCTTTTGCCAAACTCCGAGTGTAAAGTTTTAAGTTGACTACATGAATCTGCCAAATTGTATAGAAAAGTTAATAATAAATTTTTAGGTAGGCCGTAGGTATAATCTTTTATATCTATCTATGTGTTTTTTTGCTTCTTTCTCATCCATGTGTACCACGGAACAGGGAATAATCTTCTTGAAGAACCTATGTGTTCACTTAGTAATATCTGTGGTATTTAATTTTTGGTGTATAATAATAAAAATAATTATTGCCTATGAAATGACAGATTTACGGACTCTCAGAAACCGCAATATTTTGAAGCAAAAAAAGTTTATGGCTTTATCGTCACATCCCATAATAATAAAAATACACATAAAAAGCTACGTTCTTATCAATTTAATGACCAAAGTATGAATTTAGCGACGTGACTGAAAACCAGATTAGTGGTAGGTATAGTAAAATGTTTGTATGTAAGAAATAATGAGAATAAATGACTACCTACTTAGATATCGTAATGATTGCTTGGGTAGATTTTATTTATAAATTTTATATTTATTGGTGTTTTTAGATCTTTGTTTATAGGCTCCTGGGTGTTAGGTTTTTCTACATGATTAAAACAACTTCTAGATGGTATATCTGGTATTTCATATAGGTACATATTATTTTCGGAGACATAAAATGAATATGGAATTAAATATCAGATCAAACTTTATTTCATAATTTATTATACTTTAGACTAAAATCTATATTAACTTTAAGGGAGATGAGGGAAATATCAACATTAAGTCACACGAGTAGATAAAGCTCAAACTCCTCGGTCAAAAAACTTGCGATTATCTTGTAGGCTTTTACTATAACGTAGAGAGTGAGGACCTTCAGAAACACGAGCAAAACCGGAACGGGCCACACTATATATGGCCCATAGTAAAAGAAATAGAAAAGTAGAAAAGTTAACCGTAATAAAAGCTAAACAATCCGATAAATATTGAGAAAGCCTGCCAATAATCTTTGAAACAATTCGTACAGAGATGGATATTATGAAAAAGTTTGGGCTACTTGTGACAAATCGAATAAAATCCGACGCGTGTCGTTTGTCAGATTCAGGCATATTATTTTGCTACTGGATTTCGGATATATGCCGTGATTTGAATATTTCGGTTCTATATATTACTAGCCAATGCCCGCGACTTCGCCCGCGCGGATTTAGGTTTTTCGAAATCCCGTGGGAACTCTTCGATTTTCCCTGATAAAAAGTAGCCTATGTGCTAATCCAGGATATTATCTATCTCCATTCCAAATTTCAGCCAAATCCGTCTAGTAGTTTTTGCGTGAAGGAGTAACAAACATACACACACACACACACACACACACACACACACATACAAACTTTCGCCTTTATAATATTAGTGTGATTAAGTTTGCACTTAAGTAGTACTTATACTCGTAAATATAAATGTCTGACGGCGCTGAACTTCGCCGTGTTTTTAGATTATGATGGATCATTCATAAAACTAGCCAAGCTCTAATGGTAGTATTAGTAAGAGGTTCATTTTCATACGCGGGTATTCCCTACAGGCGACATTGGAATGTCCGATGACATTCACCAATTAATTGAAATAACCAGCGTTCTAGAATTCACTTGTGGTTATGCACCACTAGTCTAAGATCGAACACCGCAATTATCGTTAATCGTTTCGTTAGTTCATCACGTTCAATGTATACGTATTATCAATGCTTTGTCCGTCGACCAATACAAATGATTCACAGAAGCACGGGTAAAAGAGGCATGCGTTTTACAAATTACCTTTATCAATAAAATTGAGCTTTTCTTACCGAGTAAATAGTAGCAAATATATTGAAAGATAACACGTTAATTTAATAAAGTTTTCTTTGTTTAGGTGAGGTAAATCTATTTACTCAGGAAACCTTGAAGTCTACCGTACTCACAGTTCTCAAAATAGATTTAGTTGGAGGCATCTAGGTATCTGTCAACCCTCTTTCTTTTCCCCGAGATTTTCTTCAGAAGCCAGACCCCACTGAAAAATTCAAGGGCGATTAAATTTGTACGGCAAAAACAAAAGTTTGCTAAAACGGAATAAATAAACGTAAAAGGTTCTTTCTTTTTTTAGTCCTTCTTCAAGGTAGTATAATGTACACAGTGCCAACGTCAGTCAGTTTATTGTTTTAATTTTAAAAAGGCTTCCATGAATAAACGACCTTAAAGGAATCAATTTGGTTTCACAAGACGGTCCGTGTTTTAGCAAAGACTTTTTGACTGCTTCAGCAAATAATACCTACTTACTCGTAAATAATAAAATATTGTAAAGAATTTTTCTAAGATTCTAACACTGATGCTGATGAACAACGCATAGCTTAAACCATTTTGGTTTATCTAGTAAGGGGTAATACTTTCTTCCCTCATTTAACCGTCGCGGCGTGCTTAGAATCGGGGTGTGGGGTTTCGTGTTGGGTTACGTTCTAAGGTGAAATATTTTTAAAAATCTACCAACCCAAGACCTAATCTTTACCTTACCTAATGTGGTCACTTTATATTTTCACTTGCATTGAAGTAGAAAGGTAAGTGACGCGAGGTTCAGTCATTTCATGGAACATTGCTGTCATAATCATGATTTGCCTAGAGACATTTTCAACCAGTCAATTTATTGATTGACTGGTTAAAATGGTTGCATTGATGAAAGATCCAGCCGTGAAGTGGCTGATATAGTCATAATAATACATAAATATATTTTGGAATAAATAAGGGCCGGATTTCGTAAATCAAAAATACAAGCTTCTTAGGTTGAAATGTATAGAGCGCACTTTGACTTTGCTTAGACTTAAGTTTCAGTTAAAACGAGACAGACTTATGCCACCAGTATAACGCTGTCTCGTTTTAACAGTGTCTAAAGTCTGAGCAAAGTCAAAGTGCGCTCTATAGATCTCTGCCTCAGTTTCGTCGTGTGAGCCAAATCCTTATATTTACTGTAAGCGGGTACAATTTAGCCGCGGCTCACGCCTCGTGTTTGCATAATGGCCGCAAATAAGAAGCGCGGAGGGAAACAAAACCATTGCGGATTCATGTAAATTAACCATCTCATCGGGGGGGGAAATCACATTTGAATCCTACCCTTTAATGATACTCGGGAGAAGGTTGCTGGGGGTCTCTTTAAGAATTCGTAAACGTGGTTTGTCAAGAAGAACTTAACACTCTCACCGCCACACTTATTTAGGGATTTTCTTAGCGCCACACGCCATGTGGGCGGCACGCTGGCTGGCGCGCTAATGCCGGCCGCCCACGTGGCGGCCGGCATTAGCGTGGTTAAAATTCAAAAATCAATATTGGCTCGCTGCACTTGAATTTACATGGGCGGCCCGCAGCCCACATGGCTTTTTAATTGGTTGGTTGGCTTTTCAATGGCTTAATTTGAGTACTTTTTCGTCAAAATCGGTTAAATACGTATAGGCCGTGCAAAGCCAACAGACAGATAGACAGACACACTTTCGCATGAATAAAATTATAGTATGGATTATGATGAATATCATTCACGACAGGTAATTTTATAAATATTAATACAAAAAATTTCATCACATAATATGTACTTACTTTGATGTGTTCATTTCACGATTTTGTATAGGTAATAAGGTTTTTTTGTAAAGATAGGTTGCTTGTATCATTAAAAAAAAGAATATCGAAAGAATATTCTTGGTATAGAAATATCTTTGAGCAGAATATATTGTACATATAGCAAGACAAACGGGCCTTAAAGAATATCACGTGATATAAAGGCGTCCAGGCTCGCAGTGGCGCGTTGCCAACAAACGGTCTCGTTAGCAGAAGTGGCCTTATCTCAAAGGGTGACATCGTGTAACTGCAAAAAGAGTGAAATTGGCAACAGGGGTGTGCCTTGAGGGTGATACTGCCCCGAAGGGTGATTGGAGTGAGAACAGGTGCATTTCAACAAGAATACCTAAGTACTCTGCACCACTGTCGACGGCCCATAGCAGGCACCCATAGCACGCAGCCATAGCACGCATCCATAGCACGCATCCATAGCACGCATCCTTCCATATAAAAACATATCTTAGTTGAATCCGTTTCCACCAGTGCTAAGCTATGTGAACCAATGAATATGATTGGTGAATATCAAACACATCCATAGCAACGTAGCATAGCACATCTCTGGTGGAAAAGCAGCCTAAGACCAAGCCAACGCGGCTAATTTAAAGATATCAGCTGTTAAAGGTAGATACGTAAAAACATTACCTACTCCTGTTTAGAAATATTAGAAAAGAGTGTCAGAGCATAGTATCGTAATTCATGTCTCTATGAAAAAATCTTTTCCAAAAACAACTTCCAGCTCATAGCGACTACAAAGTAAAACATATGTAATATGTATACTTTTTTCTCCACTTACGAGTATGTTGAAAACAAGTGAGCTTCACGCATCGATTTCTAGTTTCTTATTAAGTATGCTATACTTACCTACTTACTATTAAAAATGCACCTAATTGACAACCTGATCCTTTTTAGAAGTTTGTTAACAGGGCTCTTTCCATCACTTACTCCATATAATCGTAGTTCCAATTTCATTTGAATATTAAGCCACCAAAGTCCATGAAATTTTGCATACATATTCTAGAAACTAATATCTGTGCCTGTGGTGTTTCAGATTTTTCTAAAAATATGTAGTTTTAAAATTACAGGGGCTCAAAGATTTGTATGTGAATTTATAAGACCGCGTAACTTTGAAACCGAACATTTTAACAGAAATCTGGATGTCTGCAAAATTTCATGGACTTTGGTTGCTTAGTATTCAAATGAAATTGGAACTACGTTTATATGGAGCGAGTGACGGAGAGATCCCTCTTTTCTTTTTATTTATCGCGAATTTTCAAATTATGTAAAAACGCGGGCAAAACGCTAGCTGAATAATAAATTATACAGTGGTAATGGTTTACTTTCGGTGCAATCAACTGATTGCCCATTAACAGAATTACGCTACTTCTATTTCTATTTGCTTGTTTGTTAATCTATTGATTGATATTGACGGATCAAATAATGCAAAGAGGTGTTTTTGTTTATCCAGTGCTAGTCCAATATAGGATTAATTATATTAATTTGTTTAGTATTCTATCTATCAATCATAACAAGTGATTTAACTGATTGAATTAAAACTACGTACTTAAATAAAAGTTAAATCCCTCGGATGCAAGCTGTATGCACGAAACGACGCGACGGGTGGGCCGTGAAAACTTAGCTGACAGATACACACACTTTCGCATTTTCCAAAATTCAAAATGGTTTTATTTAATTAAACTTTTACAAGTTCCTTTGGAATCGTCAAAAAAATTGGTTGTCTGTAAAGTCGGTTTACTGACGATAGTTGAACGTGACAACAAAGGCCGATTGTGCTTCTTTGTCGCTCGTTCCGCGCTCTCGCTTGCACTTCAAGCCTTACATGGAACGCCTCAGAGCGAGGTAACGCCGCATGAGTTTTTTCGTGCGTGCAGCCGGCTCTATCGAATTATAAGACGTTGTCACGTCAAAATATTATAATATTTATATAAAATTAGTATGAATTTCTCCAGGTTGCGGTGTGTCATGAATAAAAATAAAACATGATAATCTTATTAAAAAGCTATAGCAAAAGTATTTCCCAAAGGAACGCGATCACAAACAGGATGTTTGGCCCGCTGAAAATAAAATACAACAAAGTTATCTCGTAACTCTTTATTGGTGAAAGGCAACTGAGAGGCACTTAGGACGTATTTCACGCGCTATCAGCTCACGCCTGAGTGACCGCGGGTTCCAAACATCGATATGTTTATAATCCATCGTTACACAATCAATTTTTGAAGCATAATTTGGTTCACGTACTTAATATAAAGACTGCGATTGTGTGTGCAAGTGGGCAAGCGAGCATTAATTGAATAGAAGAATTGAGAATAAGTAGGTAAGTACTAGGAAAGGCACCGGCGCACGTTCGTAAGAGTTCCCGGTGCCTTTTAATATGCGCTGAGGATGGCCATCGAGGGGGTTTTAGTGGGTACAAATCCCACATAACCCGATCTCTCCTCAAAGAGGTCGGGTATCTTGTGAAGATTTCCCCCCCGTCAACAAAAAAAAAAAAAAGGAAAGCACGGAAAGCATGCATGATGCAAGCTTGGGAGCGTGGATGTATTATCCACTTGGGAGTTTCCATGCCAGTGCAAGTAGGTACTATACTTTAGCAGCTAACGGCCGAGTGATCATATTCGAAATTACAAACATCGCTTTAGAAAATACTTCTAGTCAAAAATCTATTTAAAATTTGGTTACTTGACAGGAAAACAGTGAGTTTCGTGCGTGCATAGGTTATATACCTATGTAGTGTACAGTGACCGACAGTGCATGTAGGGAAGCGTGCATGACTGGCATGGCAGCAGGCACACGGATGAATGCATGCTGTACAATGTACATGGAAGCGTTAGTACCTATACCTATGAGTGACGGCTGCAATTTAAAAGGGTCAAATGTAATGTATGTCAAATTATTTTATATTCTGTGGTTATAAGGCACATAAAGTCGAAGAGCCGACGACGTGTCTTTCTTATGTGTTTCATTTATATTAATTCTATGAATCCATTCAGATCCAAAGTAGCAAGTAGGTACTCTTAACAATTCATTGTAAGAATTCAGCGCATATTACAAAGAAATGGGTAATGATGTGTAACGTAATGTGTCATATTTTACTTGAGGTTTTTGTAACGAACGCACTCATAAATCTTGGTAGCGCTTTTGATGCTCGCTCGTTCGTCATGCGTGCCAAGAACCGTGTAGTAATTTATCAAGACAGATTGTCAGATAATTTTGTTTAACTTTAACCTGAGGAGATATCAGATAACGAATCACTTTGAGTAAATTTACTTTGCTGTAGTATAAGCTTTGTTAACTCAAGCTTGAATAATATATACTTCAATATTTGGAATTCAGCTAAGTGCTTACACATAAAGGAAATGGGACATTTTGGAATTCAATTTGCCTTCTAAATTACTGAACTGGTTACGTTATATTTTATAATATTATAATTGAAAAAGTTATTGAAATTGTTGTACATTTTGTTTACTAGTTAACCCAACCCGGTTTTGTACGGTGGCCTATCGATTCTATAGAAAAATATTAGATATTTATATTAGCCTTCCTCGTGAAATGTTCTAAATAATAATAATAATATCGACGTTAATACTTCTTCCTACTAAAATTTTCAAAATAATATTATTGAATGTACAAAAATTCTAATTATCAGCTATATGCAGGCACTATTGTTGATAATCCTAAGCTGATAAAAAGAAATTAAAACTAAAAAAGATAAGTAAACAAAGGACCCTCCGGGAGGATTTTTTACAGTTTGAATTAATTACTTACCTAGTATTAATTTTTAAGCGAGATGATAACATTTTCCATCTAGGTAGTAAAAATGCAACTTTGCGGTCTCTGGGTTTGACATTAACGTAATGAAACCAAAATATCAAGTTATTTTGAACGAAACTACTTTAATCTCGTCGCGAGGTGTACTGTGCCACGGAATCTAATTTACTTTTGCGATTTCACACCGTTTCACTGAAAAGGAGCCCGGGACAACTTGCACTAGGAAAATTTTAAAGATTGTAAATTCTGTTTTGCTTATCCTTTAACTGGAATGTACTAAAGTGTTGTAATTACTTACCTGGACAACAATGAAACAACGTGAACTAAAAGATTAAAATTTTGGTACTGGTATAATTTATCAACCTTTTGTATGATAGCTTACAAAAGGTTGACAAATATAACTTACAATATACTTTATGCTTAGTCCAAATTAAAGTCGTATTTGTCTGTTAAAGCCGTAGTCCTTAAGCTCTAGGTCCACGGATAATATGACTGTGTGGTCTATCTCTAAGATAAATTTCTAAGTTTAGGAAATTAGCAATATCAAAGATCGACTACTAGGTGGCATTTTACTGGAATGTTAAATACTCGTAGCTTGGAGATTTTCACTAAAATTTCCACCACGATCCATTTTACTTAATAATTTTGTTAAACATTGGTAAAACGTCCTCTCCACGTTTCATCCTTTGCGACTTCTTTATAATTCTGCGTAAAGCCACTGTTCTTCTCAATATATCGCGTCCCGTCTCGCCGACAATATGCGCCGAGCCTAACTTTACTGGGAATTTTTCAATATCGTTGGAGATGAAGACACTCGCGCGTGCTAGAATGTGGCTTCAGTGCCTAGATATTAAAGATGTGTAATGATCTCTTGAGCAAGCACGCTTATAACGTACTCTGATGTAATAAGATGGAGGGATTTATACTTGTTTGTGGACGTGGTATGAGGAACTGGCGAACAAATCCGCGATGTTATTACACTTCTGATCTTACTTTTTTGAAATACTTTTTATTTCATCCGGACGTATCTGCCATACCTCTTCCCAGGTTAGCCCGCTTCCATCTTAGACTGCATTGTCACTTACCACCAGGTGAGATTGCAGCCAAGGCCCACTGTATTTTGCACATTATCTGAACTTATTTCTGAACAATACGACCTAAAACTGTGCAAGAATTGAGTCCAAAGTTCGTAATTTCGATCAAAACGTCATAATAATTACAGCAAAGTTTAAATAGCTTTCTTTCAGTTTTTTTCTACTCCTGTTAAATTTTAATACAAAATTTAAATTTAATTACCTACACCATTTTGTTCGACAGCTCCTTATTTTGTCATAAATTAAAGTATGTATATGTATAAATAAGTATAAAGTATATGGTGCTTAACGTTATGAACCTCTTATGAATGTCTGAGTGCAAAGGTAAGAACCTCGAGTGTAGAAAAAAACTGGTATGGGTTTAGTCTATGATACTTAGGAGATCAAGATAGTGTCAAGATTTTGTTACGCGCCCGACGTTGCCTCTACCTTCTTCATTTAAAGCACCAAATTATATGGGAGCTTAGTCCAGCCAAGCACAATCATTGGAAAACCTGCGAGAGAGATGTGTTACACTAATTGTCCGCTGATTGCGGGCGGTTTCATGATATCACAAAAAAGTTTGCAAAAATTGAATGTCAGGCGACATGAATATTGACTGCACACGTGTAAATTAAAAATTTATAACACCCCCGACAAGTGAAGGTTACAGTAATAACTAGAAAAGAGCTGATAACTTTCAAACGGCTGAACCGATTTTCTTGGATTGTAGCTAAGAACACTTTCGATCAAGCCACCTTTCAAACAAAAAAAACTAAATTAAAATCGGTTCCTTAGTTTAGGAGCTACGATGCCACAGACAGATTCACAGATACAGACTTCATACTTTTAACACCCCTCTTTTTGGGTCAGAAGTTAAAAATGATACATCGCTACAAAATTTTATTTACAAAAGAGCCAAGAATATGAGAATTGGCTGGTTCCCAGAAATACGGGTCTCTTTGACGGGCTCAATGCTCATGAGGGCGCGAGGATGCGGGCACAAAACGGTATGTTTGCGACATAAGCCTCAGGCGACCTGGCCTAGCACGAGTTCGCACATCGCGACTACGTTGATTGATTTCGAGTATCGAAATTTACAACTTCAAAGTAAACTAAACCTGAACTACAGGTGGGCCATTTCACAGATAGCATGCCTGGCATCTATGTCTGTGGTTTTCCAGATTTCCGTTAAAATATTCGGTTTCAAAGTTACGCTATCTTAAAAATTCACATACAAATCTTTGAACCCCTGTAATTTTAAAACTACATATTTTTAGAAAAACTTAAAACACCACAGGCACAGATATTCGTTTCTAGAATATGTCTGCAACATTTCATGGACTTTGGTTGCTTAATATTCAAATGAAATTGGGACTACGATTGTATGGAGTAAGTGACGGAGAGAGCCCTGTTATTATTTTTAAACAAACTCCTTTGGGTTCATTTTCATTCTGTAGTCTGTTGTGTCTATGTATATGTCCAAAATCTATCAACGTTGTCGAGGTGTGAAAATTCATACTAGTGGTAGAGGAACCGTCGCTACTCGATACGGAAGTGTTGACATTGCGAGTTGACTCGCGGAAATATCATGTGCTCTATTTGTTTCTATATTCTTTAACCACCAATAAAGCTTATTTTTATACCAGTAAAAACCAATGCGCATTCAGGCATATCTACATGGGTTTTTGTTCCAAGAACGATCACACAACGGACTTTTATTTTTTTAATATTTTATTTAAATACGGTACCCTAAATATCTATTTCTATATTAATTATGACTTCAAAAATAACGAACTTGCATAATATGAACTTAATCCCCCCGTTTCTTCCTTCCCCTTCTTCCTTTTTCCTTATACATTTTAAACAAAATTTTAGCTAACCCATAAATAAATACAATAAATAAATAAAACAGATACAATTAAATTCTTTATATTAAGTACATTATTAATTACAATTTAAAATATTAATTATTATCATGTACATTTATTTACAATTATACTTCCTTGCTGCACATTTGGTAATAAATAATTAATTAATTAATGTTGCCGACGAGAAATCCCATCAGGAACACGGCTAGCTTATAATAATTTACGATCAACGACATAATTTCATAGATTTTATCATAATTATTTACTTATATCTATTCTGTTTCGAATACAAAGCGTCATCATTATATTTCATCAGTTTCATCCTCCTTGTACCTTTGCTAAAGCCAGGTTGTAATCAAATAATAATGAGAGATAATCGGAACGGATAGGATTCACCAATAGCAAAGCAGCCACAGCAATGGTTGCGGTCGTGAAACTATAGAAGCGCCTGGTCACAAGTCCTATTGCTATCAATTAGCGGTTTAATTGATACTCAGGTTGGAATTAATTTGAAATGTAGTCATTGCATTGCATTTGAACTGTTTTGTATTGCCATGCATTCCAATTGAACGCTTCAATAGTTTTAACAGTTGAAAGGACTAGTAGTAATGAATTCAGGTACTATGGGTAGTGAGTATAATGTGAAGAGGTGCGTATTATAAAAGTTAACACCACAGAACTATAAATAAAGTAGGTACTTACAATTTATAACTATTTATAACTATCTTATATATAATTTACTAACTGATGCCCGCGACTTCGTTCGCGTGGATGTAGGTTTTTTAAAATTCCCGTGGGAACTCTTTGATTTTCCGGGACAAAAAGTAGCCTATGTGCTAATCCAGGGTATAATCTATCTCCATTCTAAATTTCAGCCTAATCCGTCCAGTAGTTTTTGCGTGATGGAGTAACAAACATACACACACACACATACAAACTTTCTCGTTCATAATATTAGTGTGATAACTATCTACAATTTTTAATACGCAAACCGCTTGACGCTAATTTTGAGCAACTTACTGAAATGAAATGAAGTCATGCCATGTATTCGTATCCTAGTTATTAGACTATAATGTTATATACTAAGTATGACTGATTGGATGTCGTTGCATTATATTTTTAACCCCCGACCCAAAAAGAGGGGTGTTATAAGTTTGACGTGTGTATCTGTCTGTGGCATCGTAGTTCCTAAACTAATGAATCGATTTTAATTTAGTTTTTTTGTTTGAAAGGTGGCTTGATCCAGAGTGTTCTTAGTTATAATCCAAGAAAATCGGTTCAGCCCGTTTGAAAGTTATCAGCTCTTTTCTAGTTACTGTAACCTTCACTTGTCGGGGGTGTTATAAATTTTTAATTTATTACACTTGTTGCACACTGTCTCGGTCTAACTAAGTGTTGCACTTCTATCTGTTATTTACAGTGAAACCAAAACGCATACTGAGTTAGACGTTACAATACATACATATTTTGTTAAATTCGGATATACTAATGCTAAAAATATCTCAAATTTTTGGTGCTGAGCAATCAGCATAATATTAATTATTATATACCTACCTATCTAATTTGAAATTCTGGTACAGATTTACGCAACTCAAACAGCAATAATTACGTTTGTAATCAATCCCATGAAACATTTAGTTGAATAAATAAATGCGTTCAGAGCACGTTATACATGACCTTACATCCATATGGCTGGCCGGCTTTGGAAGTTTTTTTAATAAGTCCACAAAACCGACTGCAATTGTTTTAAAATAAGGTTTAAGAAATTAATTATTTGCTTCTAGCTGATGCCCGCGGGCCGCGACTTCGTTTGGATTTAGGTTTTTAAAAATCCCATGAGAACTCTTTCAATTTCTGAGATAAAAAGTAGTCTATGTCACTCTTCAGGTTTCTACGCACATATAAAAAAATCACATCGATCCATTGCTCCTTTGTTATGTGATTGAAGGACAAACCAACAAACCCAAATAAACACACTTTCGCATAAATTTATAAAAAGCATGGCTAGTTATACAATTATACAATAGAGTCAATATTAGATGTGGAGGTGGTATACGCGATCCTACCATAGGTTTTGTGGGTTTTCATCCAAATATCACAGAGTTTACTCATTGGCCGGCACTTTGAATGCATTAGGCAAATGTGCGGAACCTACACATTTGCCTAAATAAATATTTTGGCTCCAGTGAGCCAAAGTATTTATTAACCCAGTAGACTGTAAATGATTAGGGATGATCGGAATGGGGAGCTTTCAGGCCACTAATTGCTGGCCGCCACAGCAATGGTTGCGGTCCGTGAAATTGTACGCATGCTGATCACAAGCCCTATATTGCTATTAATAAGGTTTAATTGAGATTTGGTGTCGCATTAATTTGAAATGACTAGACTAGAACTAATACGTTATAGATATCGTACTTGCTCCAACAGTCTTTATGCATGTTGTACATAATATAATATGTGAGTACCCATGATTGTAAATGTGTGCGATGGTGCCTCATCGTAATGCCTTTCGTTTCATTAAAGCATTGTGACTATAATAGCTACCGTGTGTATCACTGGTGTTCCCCTATGCAGCAATACATTTCGTCAGAATGAACTAAAACGAGGGAACTCCTGTTAGATCATGAATCGACGATATGTCAAATTCTGACGTGAAATCAAAGAAAAATAGGTGAGATATCGGCTAACTAGCGTCAAATGTAGGAACATTTGACGCCTATCAGTGACTCAATGCCATTTTGTTACAAGTTCCCTAACTGTAGTGATATTTTGTAGTTTCGTTGTATCGCAAATCGTTCATAAGTAGGTACACGTGCGTTCAGTGTGACGATTCCATGTAAGTAGTTCCTGTCACCAGTTCTTCAAGTTAAATTTTTTCAGTCCACAATCATCTATTTAATTTATTTTTACCTACGGTTTTTAAAAGCCATGAATTAAATTAGAATGTTATAACCTGTGGAAGCATTCGGGGTTGTTCCAATGAAAATAAAAAGGTTGGAAACTCTAATAAAATTGAAGACCCAAAGTGGGCCATCTCATTTGCGGTCAAACGTCTGTATTTGCATATTTTTAACTTAATTTCGAAGGTAAATTGCAGGCTCGCGAATAACGTTGAGGGTTGCGTCGGGGATGAATGTTGAGTATTTTAAGTGTCGGGCTTATTGCAGGGTTACGGGTATATTCAGTAAATATGAATAACTAGTGATCTAGGGTATTACAATGTTCGTAAGGATCTTTAACTTAGCTCTATATCCTATGTCACTCAGGAATAATGTAGCTTTCTACTGGCGAAAGAATTTTCAAAATCGGTTCAGTGTATCCAGACATAACTGGTAAGCGGCACAAGTTAGTATGCCTCTGTTATCGAGAGTTACATTTTATTCCGTTTGCCGTAGAGATTGGGCCATAAAGTCTTTACTAAAAAAAAATACGAGACATTTCATCGCGATTAATAGCCTCATCTGGTGACAGAAGGGCTGGCTCATTTTTTGGCGCAAAGGCTGGCTTCCCAGCGTGGAAATGAAGCCAGTATTCTTGGCACCATTCCGCGCGGCCATGATTTGTACAGTAATTAAATAAGGTTAGCTTTAGGTTTTATTGTAACTAATAAAATAAATATAAAATTTACTACTAGGAAGCTAACGCTCTGGGACCAACAATTTATTGGCGTAACTGGATACCAAGCGAACAGAGATTTTGCATAATAGTTATGTAGGTTTACTCTTTACATAGACCTTACTTAAGACTTCACTTTTCAGAGTTTTCATATCTATTAATCTATTAATACTCAAAACTAATTTCCACTGATTTAAAGACATTAAAGAGATTTATTTAGTTCCTTAATAAAATATAGCATACCCACTAGTTCGCGTGCTAGAAGAAATGTAACAATTTAAGGCCGGATT
This sequence comes from Maniola jurtina, assembly GCF_905333055.1. Classification (NCBI taxonomy): domain Eukaryota; kingdom Metazoa; phylum Arthropoda; class Insecta; order Lepidoptera; family Nymphalidae; genus Maniola; species Maniola jurtina. The sequence continues at coordinate 5,449,099 of NC_060046.1, read as the reverse complement.
ACATGATAGCGGTTCGTTTCCATCCAACAGTCTATTTATTTTAAAATAGTTCTTTTTTGACAATAAAATTTAGGCAAGTCATTTGAAATCAGCGGCTTACTATGAGTATGTGACATATACGTATATGTGTTAGTATGACATACTAATGGAATTGGATTGAAATAGTTTTATTACAAAATGATGTTGGGATATTAAAAAAGGTATAAGGTAAACGTTGAATAAAAGTAATTAAAACGGAAAGGCTTGATTTTTATTTTTGTCGGGCAATAATATAATTATTGTGATAATTTTTCTGTTCACTAACTAGTATATTCGTGCATTATCATTAATTTAATAGGTACACCAAATGAAAGAAAGAAAAATGTTTAATTTATAAATGGGTGTGGCTATAGTAAAAACTGTCATACCCCTTCCAGGTATTTAAGCCCGCTCCCATCTTACTACCAGGCGAGACTGCAGTCAAGGGCTAACTTGTATCTGAATAAAACAAATAAATAAAGGCCTATACTAATTGCTAAAATCTTTTAAAGTATAATCAAAGTATACGTATATCAAAGTAGATTCACAGTAGAGCCAGCGTCATGTAGTCCCACCCTAAATACGAGTAGGTGCCTAGGTGTAAATAAAATAAATCGACATCATTAACACCCGCCCACAGAAATGTTGTTTACTGTTACTTTGAACGGGCCTCGTGCTCCTGAAATACCTATCCTGTTTTCTCTACATACATCACTGTCCTTAGTATGGGATCTTACAGTCTTACGTTGATAGAATTTGAGCGTTGAAAACACATTAACGTCAGAGTAACACGGACTTACATATCCTTGTTTTAAAGTCCAAATTCGATTACGCCGATTTTAATTTTACTAGATTTCCGCTGGCTGTAAATGTTGGACGAACTTAAACTTTACCAAAAATATGTTAAAGTCTATTTTACTTTAACGCTGAAGTGTTTTGATGCTCGAATTCTATCAACGTTGGTGAGATGTATGTAAAGTTTTACTACCACGTAGCCACGTAGGTATAACTTAGGTACATTTAAGATAAGGTGAATCAGGATCTTTTAGTCAAACACGCTTGAATCTAGACTTCATCATTATTTTTGATTGAGTACCTATGATTGTCACCAGGTGTAAACCTTGCAAAAAACCTTGCAAACATTCTGAAAAGGCAGCACTCCGTTTTAAGCATTTTTCCACAGTAATTTTGATGATACCATTCTTTCTCTCTTTTTCTCTTATTTAAAAAGAGATGGGTAACCAGTACCAGACATCTCTTTCGCCTCTTGAGCCGATGAAAAAGCCGCTAAAATGCGTTATCGTACTGATTTTGCTTGGGCTGTGCGTTTCTGATTAAATATTATAGAAAATACTACGCTGGTTTTATTTTTCGGGTGGCGATTTACAAGTATGATTCTAGCCTTGTGACCTAAGATACGGAATTAAATTAACATACATACCGAAGAGCATACTCCCCTCAGAGCGAATATTTCAAGCGGAGCAATAAGGAGAATTACTGAAATCCCGTTCTCGTACACCCCAAAATGCAATATCCATTCACCTCGAAGGCAATAATATATGACTGAACTAATGAAATCAGTTCGCCCACACCACGACCCTATCCTTATATAGCTTCATTTACCTTATAAGTAAGTATAAGTTTCCGTTGAAACATATTATTTTAGGTAGAATAGGAAACTTTTGAGGATTAGTGCAATGGGACTAAAAAAAGCTGGATGGGAGTTAGGAAACACTAGTGGGACTGAAATTAGGCAGTGTGGAAACTAGTCCAATGGGATTAAAAGAAGATTGATATTACTATAGTCTGGTTTAAGACATTTAGGCTGCAATTGCTTGTATACAGTATGGCATATTATTGTAAATTGAATATGTACTTGAAAAGAGCAACCGCCGAGTTTCTTGCCGGTTCTTCTCGATAGGAACGGCATTACGAACCAGTGGTAGATTTTTTTTGACGATTCAAAAGCACTTGTAAAAGTTTAATTGAATAAAAACATTTTGAATTTGAATTTGAATTGTTCCAATAAGGAATTTCCATTTAAATGGAACTTACAGGCTATGTTACAAAGTACAAAATTACATCTTAGAGCGAGCGCACAAGTCCTTAGTCCAATGGAACTATCTTTTAACTATAGATAATCGGTGTACCTATCGAACCGAATTGCATGTGATCACCATGCGATTGAATATCAAAAGTATTCAGTATCTTGTAACATTCGTGCCGGATATCATATTATCCGACACCTTTAGTACCAATAGTAGGTACAGTCCTATATCTGATTATAAGCAGGTATAAAAACATGGAAGTTCGAATTCTCTGATATATTTCATACTAACACTCAATTCGCAAGATTTTTGGGTTCTGTGGCAGTTTTTTTTTGTTGACGTTAGTGAAAAAATTGCCCCTCAAGAATTTTTTATAGTGACATGGCATTAAATAAGCAAAGGTGTAATATCTGAACCTAAGGGGCCATTAAGACCTCTCTTTGCTCGCAATATAGCACATTACAAGCGGACGCAAGGGGAAATAATGAAATTTCATTTTCCGCCATTCGGTCCGCCTTTTAATGTCCTTAACGACATACAGATATTAGAAAACTGGGGATTTATTATGACGACTATCGATTTTGCTTAGTAAAAAAACCAAGTACTTACTTAGTATTTAAATGAAAAATGACCTTTTATAGATTACCTCCCTGGCACAGTGACGATCATAAGACATACGAGTAGGTCGACAGGGTTCGATTTAAGTAAAAATAGTAGCTGGATACTGACCTCTTTTAACTACCTTCCAGCACAGTGAAAAGTTCTATGGCTTTATAAGTGAGAAGTAATTTGGGAATTTAACCGACTTTGATTTAGTTCGGTTAGAGGGCTCGGTCGTGGTTAGTCACTACCCCATGTCCCGTTAAAGTTAGCCTGCTTCCATCTTAGACTACGTCGTCGCTAGTATGCAGTAAACATTTTAGGCACTGACGAAATAGATTGCGAAAGGCGAGTGCACGCGTTTGTTTGACCAGTCGTCACGGGTGTATATGCTATAGTTTGATAAGTTAGCTCTTGCTTTCTGCTTCACCAATTTTTCCCGATTACGCCGCTTTTTGCCGCTTTGTCGGTCTCTGTACCACCGGTGAGATTGTATAATCAAGGGCTTCCTTGCCGTCACATAAATAAAAATACATCCCCAGGCAAACTCATTTAAATGAAATTTCTTCCCTAATTTATTTATCCAGCGTTAAATTTTATTGGATAGGTAGGCTCAAGCCTGCCGGCCGTTTATCAAATTGTAAGAAGGTAGGTACATTACGATTTTTTCGCCGTTCTCAATTTAATCCCGATTAAATTTTAATTTGATCAGGAAATGGACGAAATAAATTACCTACTCGGGACTTATTATAAGGCCACCGCAAACGCCTCTCCTAAGATTATAATGTTGTCTATAAATTGTCTATATTATAGTCTAACTGGTGTTTGCAATTGGGAAAATGTTAAGAGAGCGTCCTATTAATTGCTCAAACAAGACTCTAAGCATCTGTGATACTGTATCTCTTCTCACTATCTCACTATCTGATCTCACTAATATTATGAAGGCGAAAGTTTGTGTGTATGTGTGTGTGTGTATGTTTGTTACTCCTTCACGCAAAAAACTACTGGACGGATTGGGCTGAAATTTAGAATGGAGATAGATTATTAGGATGCACCTGGATTAGCACATAGGCTACTTTTTTATCCCGAAAAAACAGAGTTCCCACGGGAATTTTAAAAACATCTACGCGAACGAAGTCGCGGGCATCAGCTAGTGATTGATATATTCAATCCTGGCTACTTTGTGCAAACGCGTCGCAGAATCGAAGCGAAACTTTTGCTAACGCTGGCCATAAGAATTATTAGCTGACGGTGTATGGCTATAAGTGTGCATGATGTTATGCACACGTCTTGATGTTGTAAGGCTATCAGTTGACTGGACACCGCTTCAAGTCCGCTGCAAACTTAATGATAAACTTGACCGTGTATGGCCAGCGTATATTTCCGCTAAGTTTCCACTACATTTATCCGTGGCCTAATTTTGCTAAAGCAATGGTTTAAAAGAACATACCTAGCTATGTTGACACATTTTAATTTTCTTTTTAACAAAAGAGACTGAAGCCTAAAGGCGAACTTAATTCTTAACGGTATTAGCTACCTCTTCTCAAAGAGGGTAAAGAGACTATGTCGGTAGTAACTTAGTAGTTTGTACTAGGGCTACCAACTAACTAGAATAAACTGGGTTTTTCAGACATATATTTTTTATCTGTAATTATAATACTAAACAGCCTAGGTAACTATAATACAACATTTCATATTTAACGTATTTAAAGTTTCTCTGATTTGCGAATAGGTATACATAGGTAGGTATAGCACACGACAGGTTGAGATGGCAATCGGGGTATGGTGCGGGGAGCACCCCACACACCCGCATTTCACCGCACTCCCCCGCAGCGGGTTAACGCGGTGGCTGTACGGGTGTGCGGGGCGTCCCCATCCCGGTTGCCATCTCAACCTGTCGTGCTCTGTACTAAATATTTATACAACTAGAGAAAAGTTTTTCTTTCGAGATGAAGTCGAAAATTAGTGAAATTCAAAGCGGGTAGTACATTTTCAATGCAAATTAATAACAACAATTTTTAACGCAAAACATAGTTGACAACCCCGCGCTTGAAACTGCAAACTTTGGAACTTTTTAATCAGTTTGTGGATAATTTAATCTCAAATTTTTATGGTGAAGAGAAATGCGGAACTATCCTACCAGTTTGTGAGAGTAGGTAAACCTAAACTAGGTTAACTTTACACGTATATTTATACCTAAGAAATGAGGAAAATAGAAAGTGGAATCACCTGTTTTTTCCATTTTGTTAAGTAGAGGAAAGGTCCTCTTTGTAACTCAGAGACGTCTTTCTATTTTTAACCCCCAGCCCCGACCCAAAAAGAGGGGTGTTATAAGTTTGACGTGTATATCTGTGTATCTGTGTATCTGTCTATGGCATCGTAGCTCCTAAACTAATGAACCGATTTTAATTTAATTTTTTTTGTTTGAAAGGTGGCTTGATCTAAAGTGTTCTTAGCTATAATCCAAGGAAATCGGTTCAGCCGTTTGAAAGTTATCAGCTCTTTTCTAGTTATTACTGTAACCTTCACTAATTGTCGGGGGTGTTATAAATTTTTAATTTACACTTGTGTATGCATGAAAATCATTCTGATTGGCTGGCGTTCGCTGCTCTTGGTTGAAAAAAGCTACATAATGGCCTTGCCGGGGCCGCCACATTGGTAGGAACTCCAAGGCGCAAAAGCATTAGCTTGGTACTCAGTCTAAATGATATTCTTAACAATACAATAATTTTCTGATAACTATACAAAAGATAGAGTAATTAATAACAGCGATATCTTTAGGAAAACGGTTGTCAGCCATCTTTCCCGAGCATTGTTTCATTTGATCGCTTCGTTTAATGAAAAGACATTCGCTTTGTAATTTGTCTTCGTCGTATTTCTCGATTAATTGTAGCCAGTTTCACTAACAGTAATCATTGCGAACATCGAGTTTGACCGAGAGTAGCAAACCTCATCATAAACCATCAAGAACCATTAATAAAGTCCTTCTAATTAATTTATTAAATGACGTACTAAGACATTAGGGTTTCAAATAATAATAAACATACCTCACACCCCTAACACTCCATACCAGCGAACTGATTTATTTACCTATTTTATTTACTACCGGCTCACTGGCCTGTCCGCACGATCTGTGTGGGTAACGGGCTGAGGTCTGAGCGAAGTCAATCAAGCAGTCCAAGGAGGTCTTATGTTATACGAGGGAGTCTTATGTTATATAAGTGGGAGGTCCCTCAAGAACTCATTCCTAAGTGAGAGGTTTTGTCTATAGCTGTGGTTAAGTACCACCCTATCGACAAAGCCGTGCTACCATAGTACGATGATATTGTTTAGAAGCCGACAAGACGTATGGGTTAAATAAAACTGTGGTAGGTACCTCACACCTACTATATTGTCACTTACCGCCAGGCGAAATCGCAGTCAAGATCTTATTAACTTTCACAAAAAAAAGTGCACTTAAGGGTAAGTTTCCACTGAAGCAGAGATATGTGTTTTCGATGAATCAGATTATTGAAAGATGTGATAAAATTGTTAATTTATGATTAAACAAGCTTCACTTCAATGGAAACGCACTCTTAGTATTAAAACTCTTAGTAGTAAAAAAAAAACTAGGTACCTATCAACTAAATAATGTAATGAAAAAAAAAATGTAACAATACCTATCCATTTCAGGGAAATATCCTTTGATCTCCTTTTAGGCCGACCAATAGCTAAGTAGTAAGTACTCTTCATTTCATCTACTAAGTATTCCTTCTATCCCTTTGTCCATTAACTTCATATTTTCTATTGTATGTATATTTTACACAAAAGAGCTCAAAAGAATAAATAACTAAGAAGCACGTTCCTTTATCTCTTAGCCAAAAGGCTTTTGAGACCCTGAAATATAATACATAAAGGATCCACACTCTAGAGTGGACGCCGAGGCTTTAATAGAGACCACCTTCCTGGTCACAATGAAGATGATTACTTTCACCTCTAGATTTAGGTTTAGCATACACAGCTGCCATCAAAGCTAAATAATTTTAAAGCTGCAGACCGTACGCGGTGCTTTGAAGCCGCGCGTTGTATTTTTTTTACAAAATTAATTCATTTTCGCGTCCGACGTACCTACTTGTGCGTTTGCATTATGAATGACTGAGAAACTCAAAGACTGCGTTGAGAGACACCTTTGCCTATATAATGCGAATTAATATTATACTTAGTTCATAAAAACCCCTGCCTAAATTACAGTTCATATAAAAACATAGCAATAAAATCAAAATTGTGGAAACTAATGGGAAATGACCGTCGTAAAGCGTACAAAAGTAATGAATCTTTCACATCTAAATCACTTGACATCTCGATAGCGAATAAACTTCTCAAAGAGTGCTAATAATAATCTGCGGTTTGCCTTGAAATAGTACTTTGTGGAGCACAGTATCAATTTGATCAATTTCAGTGTGATATCCAAGGTTTGCGACGTTACAACGCCACGTTATAACGATATAACGCGCCGCTAAGTAGGTAAGCGTTCTGTTTGGCAAAATATTAAACGTTTGGCACTTGCCTAGTTACCCAATAGTAAAGATGATGAGGGAAATTCAATTTCACGTTGCATAATTCTAAATCGCTATGCCATTTCTTGGTGGTTTGAGTTTGACCGTAAAAAAGTACCATATATAAATTATACTTTTTTACGGTCAAACTGTTATTTTTTCTGTTGTTTTTGTTATTGCTGTTATTTTTGAACGTTTTTTAAAAATAGGGTAAAATGTGCAAAATAAATAAATGAGAGTAAAAGGGATATAAATATTATAATAAAATAAGCAAGTATGTTTATTTATTATGCACAAAATTTGTAAAAAACCACACACATATTTTAATAATCGATACCTACTTAATAACTAATTACATCCATTCCACCATGATAATCTACAGCAGGAATATTATCAGATTTTTCAGCCGTTGTAATTCCTATCTTTTCCTGGATATCAAGCTAGCTTAGTATAGTCCAGCAACCACTGGTGGCTGAGCCGTAATAGCTTAAATCTATAATATAAAAATGAATCGCAAAATGTGTTGGTAAGCGCATAACTCAACAACGCCTGGACCAATTTGGCCAAATCTTTTTTTAAAATGTTCGTTGAAGTTCAAGGATGGTTTTTACGGCGAGAAAAATTAGAATTATTGCTGGAAAAACCCTAAAAATAGCCCTTTTCTTTTTCCCATACAAATGATTTCTAACTAAAACGTAGTCAATTTGAGCTTTATTGCTATGGTATAAAGTTCATATTAAATTACAAGCACTAAATGTTGTCTAAGCAATGTACCACATTACAAATCTTTTTGACAGGACGAAGTCTGTCGGGTCAGCTAGTAGTTAATAGGCACGAGTGAAGGGACATCTGCAAACAGCCTCTGGGCAGTGGCTTTCCTTTGTGGAACTTTCTCCAATTTACATAGGGGATGTGGACGTGACCTGAACTGAAATATAACGAAAAGTAAAATATATTTTAGGGACTGTACAGATTTTATTAAATGTCTCTTTATTCTAATTAAAACATCACATTTCACAGTTACACACACACAGTTACAGTCACAGGATACGGTTGTTTCCTTTTTACTTTCGAACGTTTACACGTGAAAAATTTAATTTATTAAGATCTTGCCAAGTGTGAGTCGGACTTAGACTCGAAGAGTTCCGTAAAACAATCATTCAAGATTGTGTACTTTCATTTTTTTATTTACGGTAGGTAAATAAAAAAATGAATTTTAATTTTTTTTTAAACTTGTTTTTTAATTGTTGTTAAAGCAGCAACCACCTTGTGAAAATTTCAACCTTAACCTATTACGGTTCATGAGGTACAGCCCGCTGATAGAAAGACAGACGGACGGACTAATAAATACAGAAGACCCGTCGGCACTCTTCGGGTAAAGTTATTTCTATAGGTATCTTGAAAACCAATTGCAACAAGAGTTCCCGCTTTCACTGCACACAAGACGCAAATAGGTAAACTTTGCATAAAGTGGATTCCATTTCTGCACTTTGGCGATAAATAACATTGCGTATTACAAGCTTTGCACTCCGGCCCGCCCATAAACTACGACAGCTATTGCTTTGAAAGTCCCAGTACTGAACCGCTCTGACATTTTTATTAGTGTGTTAGGGAAAATTTACTACCAGCGCTAACGGCTGAAGGGTACCGATATCTATTCTAAGATAACCTATTTCCAAAGGATTTGGCGATTGTAAAACTTGTAAGTTTGTAAATTTTTACCTATTAACGTCATTAGTTTGGACGCATTCTAGATTGGAACGCGAACCGATAAACGCCATGTAGGGTGACCTCCAGCCTAGCTGGAAGTACATGGGGAAGACAGAGAACTTAGAGCTTTCTAAACCTTCCATTAAAACTCTATCGCATCCCCGGCTCACTACTGAGCACGGCTCTCCTCTCAAAATGAGACAGAATGGTAATTAGTCCACCACGCTGGCGCGGAAGTGTTGCCTGGCAGACAAATCTTTGGAATAGTAAAAAAGGTAGGGTAAAAACGATAAAATGAAGGTCAAGGTCTCTTTAGATAGAATAGGTATACTTCTAAACACGGCGTTATTTGATCTGAAAAATTCTAACACTATACCCTCGGCAAGGCTATTAAAGGACGTGCCTCCGGACAAGGGGCAGGATTTCATTAATTCCGCCGTGACACCCGCGTGTAACGTAAAGGATAGCGTAGAGTTTAGATAAGACGATCACACCTACTTACAGGTAATTTTTTAACCCCGGGCTACCCAAAAAGAGGCGTTTTATAAGTTTGACGTGTGTATCTGTGTATCTATCTGTCTGTGGCATCGTAGCTCCTAAACGAATGGGCCGATTTTAATTTAGTTTTTTTTTTGTTTGAAAGGTGGCTTGATCGAGAGTGTTCTTAGATAGAAGGAAATCGGTTCAGCCGTTTGAAAGTTTTCAGCTCTTTTCTAGTTTTCTTATAGAGGTTTTGTGTCGGGGGTTTTCCAAATTTTAAGTTATGCATTTAAAGCAGGTGATTAAAGATAGAAGAATGCGTACAAACGAAATTTGTGGATATGATCCATACCCTAGTTAGTTAGGCTAGTTTTTTTTAAAGAATATAAGTCATGCTAATCATAGTCAATATTTCTCTTTCCCCTCAATTAAGCGTAAAGCTTGTGCCAGGAGTGGGTACGACAATAGTGCAACGAGTCGGGTTTGAACCGCCGACCTTTCGGAATTCAGTCCGCCCCTCAACCGTTGAGCTATCGAGGCTCTAAAGTTAAATAATATTAAATAAAGTTAAGTTAGGTAAATAAAAAATCAAATCAAATTTTTTTACCAAAAAAAGCTATATTTCTTTATTCTTTATTCTTTCTTTATTTGCATTCATGTCTTCATCATAAAAAATATTATTACAACATGAAGCCCCGTCAGGGCGCTGCAAAGTATAACATTGGTGATTAAAACAATTACAATTCTATTGTTAACAATTATGAAAATTATGAAATGTAAATAACAATTTTGAGTTAATTTAATGGTAGGTAATTAATTAAAAAAAAAAAAAATACAATGTCACAAAAAAATACAATAATTAAAAGATACAATGTCACGTTTAAATAAATGTTCTTATCCATTGCTCAGAATACATCTATCGTAACAATATTCATTGGAGTACATAATTTATCGTGGAATTGAGGTCATATGCGTAAAAGTAGGTGCAGTTAGTTACGAGGAAAGTTCATTTATGTCATAAAAACAATTTAGTGTGAGCCATTGTTTGAGTTTTCGCCTAAAGGTCGTATCGTTATTTTCATCTGTTATGTATTTTGGGATTTTATTATAAATGTTAGTAGTTCTGTATAGTGGGCCGCGGCAGGAGATTTTAAGCTTGTAAGTAGGGTATGCTAGTTTGTTTTGCAAACGTGTACTTCTTTCGTGTTTCTTTGTGTTCTCCACAGTTTTGTATAAATTGTAATGCTTCCTAACAAATAAAGCCGCCTCCATTATATAGATTGAAGGTACTGTCAGGATTTTTTTGTTTAGAAAGTGCGGTCTACAGCTATCGCGTGGTTTTATGTTGACAAGGATGCGGATACATTTTTTTTGCAGGATGAAGATATCCTCTGCATTGGTGCTTTCCCCCCAGAGGATTATACCATATCGGATCCACGAATATGCGTATGCGTAGTAGGCGGAAAGTGCAGTTTCGTAATTTGTATTTGCTTTCAGTACGCTGAGAGCATACACAAATCGCGAAAGCTTTACGCTTAGGTTGTGAACATGGCACTTCCAGTCCAGGTGAGTATCGATAGTGAGGCCGAGAAGAGTAAAGTCACTAACTTCTTGAATTTTTATGTTATTTGCAAGTAATTTGAGGTTTAGTGGATGTTTCTGGTGCGGTTTAAATTGTATGAGTTTAGTTTTATTTAGATTTATTTCGAGATTATTGTGTGATAAGTAATTTTGAATGTTTGCTAGGTTTTCCGAGATGAAATTTTCACAATCTGTCACATTCGCGCACATGGATAGGACTGACACGTCATCCGCAAACATAATGCATCGCGAGTGTGGGTTTATTATGTTAGGTAGGTCGTTGATGTATACCAAAAAAAGAATACATCCGAGGACACTTCCTTGTGGTATAGACCAGTTCGTAACGCGTACGTTCGATTCAAAGTCGCTTAATATGTTAGTCCGTTCATCGCGATATTGCACTTGTACAAATTGTTGTCTGTCTTTCAAGTAGGATTCCAGCCATCGGTGAGCATTTCCCCGTATACCTGAGTCGTATATTTTTTTTTAATAGTAGTTTGTGTGAAACTTTGTCGTATGCTTTAGTCATATCTAGGAGCAGTCCGACACCGTACTGTTTTTCTTCTAAACAGTTTAGGATTGCCTGTATATATTCAAATACGGCCAGCGTCGTCGAACGGTTTTTCCTAAAGCCGTATTGATTTCCTTTCAAGATGTTATACTTTTCCAGAAATTTGTATATGCGGTTTGTTATTATCTTTTCGAAGATCTTTGACAGCGCGGGCAATAGGGCGATAGGTCGATAGCTGCTGGGTTCGTTGGGTTTCCCGCCTTTTTTGAGAATAGGTCTTATTTTTGCTATCTTCAGTTTGTCGGGACAGTAGGCTTCGTCAAAAGATTGGTTTATTAGAAATGTCAGGGGAAGGGTTAATTCATTAATACACATTTTAATTAATGTTGGTGGTATTTCATCTGCGCCGAAGCTGCGTTTGTTTTCTAATCTACGAATAGTGTTATATATTTCCCGCTCTGTAACCGGCTCTAGAAATAAAGAGTTAATAGATCGAGGTTCAGGATTACTCATATGCGGATCGTATTTTTTAGAAACTGTTCTATCGTCAAAGGATGACCTTCCAACTGATGCGAAGTACTCGTTAAATAGGTTTGCGACTTCTTGTGGTTCTTTGGCTAAACCTGATTGTGTCGATAGCATTATGTTTTTGGTGTATGTCTGTTTGTTCTTATTCGTTACGTCCTTTATTATGTTCCACATGGTTTTAGTTTTGTTCTTAGAACTTTGCATCTCTTTTATATTGTCAAATTTCCTCGATAATTTAATACATTTTTTTTACATTTTTTTTTTCTTTTAAATATTTAAGCTTATGCATCGGTATAGCACCAGTCTGAGTGTAGTTACTATTAGTAGTACCTTTGTTTTAAGTTTTGTTTTAATTTTTCTTATTAATAATAATAATTAGTAGGTACTTTTTAAGGTTCCGTCTCGAAGGGTGCCATCAGGATTTTATTATTAAGCCTCCGCTGTCCGTTTGTCTTTCTATTTAAATATCCCGACAGTCGTGTCTGCAGTTTGCGCTGGTATAAAATATAGCCTCAGAGGTAAGCAGTTACGAGGCGCTAAGCGTTCGCCTTTGGAAGATATAGTAGAGCTAATTTAATACCACACGGAATTCTAGGAAAGTTCTTCTTTTTGTTTTTTTTTTTTAATTTACACAGTTTACACACTTTAAAATAAAAATTATGTAGGACAACTAGTGTATATATATGCTGTCTGTAACTTTACCGCCAGTTCTGAATGCAAATTCTACTGAGAAAAAACCGGCAAGAAGCTCAGCAGTTGCTCTTTTCAAATCATCAAAAGTTACAGTAAGTAACAATATTATATACAACAGCGAAGCAAATAGTACCAATCTCTTTAAAACTTTCGCGGAGAGATTCGCATGAATTCTCTATAATGTCATTTCTATATATTTTTTCAAGTATACGCTGTTTGTTATAATTAATGTTCCTTAGAAAAAGAGTTTTTTTTTGTAAATAGGCATGTTCTTGAACGATTTCTTCAAAGTATACAAATGTTATATGCCAACATAAAAAATTAAACGGAATGAAACGTGTCGGAAAAAATACCGTTATAATAACGGAGCTACTTTGAGCGAATTCAGTAAATTTACAAAGAACAAATTCCTTAGTTAATTTTATATAAAATTTTCAATATCTAAGAATTTGTTTACAAACTCCAACAACAAACAACGCCATGGTTTATTATTATTATTGTTTCGATACAATTTCAATTCGCTTTGAAAAACTTTGTTCACAAGTTTTCTGTGATGCCATTTGGTTCTCATTATTACAGTTTGATTTGAAAGTTTTCATATTCTATTGTAAGAGATTCGGGTAGAATTACGAGTAACAAATGAAATAGTATTGAATCATTTAATTAAACTTTGATGGCTTTATTCCTTAAAAGGCTTCCAAGGTTTTTCATTGTTATATCTGAGGTGTTGAGGTACGATCTAAAAGTAATGATTATTTTGTTTGTAATTTATAACTAGCTGAACCGCCCAGCTTCGCTCGAGTAGAGGTTTTGAAAATCGGTGAGGGGATAAAATTCTTGAATTATGTTGCTATTTCTTCATTTTCACCCGAAAGCCCAAATACTAATTTTCATAGATATAACTTAAAAATTACGAAGTTTTTCGTACAAACAATACGTATGTACATAATCAGTACAGAAGCTATTGGTACCTATCTGGCATCAGCTTGGATAACAGAAAACAAGTAAAAGTATAATTGGAAAAACCGGCGAAACAGCAATGTCCAAAAAACCAATCTTTATGCAAAGAAAACCATGTTCTTCACGATAATGTGATAATGTATTGAATACGTGTGGATTTAGGTTTTTAAAACACCGTGGGAGTTTTCCCGGATAAATCACTCTCCAGGTCGTAAACTGTACCCGCAAAAATCACGTCGATCCGTTGTTCCATTGGGACGTGATTGAAGAACAAACCAACAAACAAACACTTTCGCATTTCTTTATGGGTAGTGAAGTTATAGAGTATATTATCATATGCTGGCCCTTGGATATTGTATTAGATAACATATATTGTACTTCATAACATTCTCGCTAATTGAACATCGGCGTAAGTACCTATAATTACATGAAGCCTTGTTATGCAGAGTTTCAATACATTATTGACATAACTTAATTACTAAGTTACGACTTTGGCATAACTTCCTAATTAATATTCATGATTCAGTTATGTCTTATACCTTCTATACATGTCAGAGCTTCCATAAACTCGTACCTACGCTACCTAGCTGTATGATGGCATTTTCGGAGAATTTTCTTGACATATTAGGGTCAGTAGGTACCTACTTTGTTATTTTTTTTAATTTTTTTATTAAAAAAAAAGAATATTAGCCATGTTAAATGACTAATATTCCCCTTTCCTCTCCAACTAAGCGTCAGGCTTGTGCTAGGAGTAGGTACGACAATAATGCAACGGACGGGACGGTACGACAATAATTTTGAACCGTCGACCTTTCGGTTTTCAGTCCACTCCTTTACCGGTTGAGCTATTGAGGCTCTAATTTTATTTAGGAACTTCGCTATTATTAAATGATATCCGGACTTAGTTCACAAGGGTTTAGGTTTCAAAAATCCCGTGGAAACTTTGATTTCCCGGAATAGAAGTAGCATATATCCATGCAAAAAATTACCTACATCGATCTGTGAATCCGTTATGGCGTAATTGATGGGCAAACTAACAAACAAAGACACTTTTGCATTTATAATATGGCTTGTTGGATATTAATAGCATATCAGCCTGTGAACTTGCATTGTTAGACATAGGCTTTACAGGCACCATTCGCTACCAATAATTATCCGCCTCCTTACGAGAGGTCGGGGGTTCGATCCTGGACAAGCACCACTAACTTTTCGAAGTTATGTGCGTTTTAAGAAATTAAATATCACTTACTTTAACGGTGAAGGAAAACATCGTGAGGAAACCTGCATACCTGAGAGAGATAATGTTCTCAAAGGTGTATGAAGTCTGCCAATCCGCATTGGGCCAGCGAGGCAGACTATGGCCTAAACCCTTTTCATTCTAAGAAGGGACCCGTGCTCAGTAGTGCGCCGGGAATAGGTTGATCATGATGAATAAGCTATTATTTATCTTCAGCAAATAAATCTAATTCTAAACTGTAACTTTGTCAAAGTTGCAACACTGCGAGTAACTCACTGGGGATGCTCCCGCCGCGTATAAATGAAACTTTGAAACAAAGACCAATAAGGGTGTCAGTATTAAACCACTAAACTGTCAAGTGAAAAGTCACAGTTTACCGTAATTTATGCTCCAGAACTCAATTAAAAGTTACTTTCAGTTTGGTATACCTAACTGGTGCGAAAACGTTTGTTGATTACAGACTTCAAAAGAGAAGTGGTTCTTTCGAATTATTTTTGTATGGGTTGTTCTTTGAAATTCAGCGACAAGCTGTTCCGGTATTAAGTTGGAGTACAAGAGTTCTAAACTTGATCACGCTATTATTAAAGTAACTCACAAAGTTCAATGAGACATAAATAGGTGCATTAGGCAAGGCACATAATCACCGATAAGCGTTGGGTTCCAAAGGTATTCCACTCCAAGTGAGACTGTACCTTTCCGTGACGAGAACTGGGTAAAGTACTGCCTTTGAAAAGGCGACTCTACAATGATCAATATAAAGTAATCTCACGGCGAACTGGTAATTTTTACTCTAGTGTTGCAAGGAACGCCATGACTGAACAAAAAAATTACGGCATTGCATAAGTAGGAAGTTAGGAAAAATGGATCATTTTTTGTGTCGTGCTTTGTAGATGAGCGACGGCAAGAAAAATGCAGCTAATTGAAAGATAAAAAAAAAAAGAAAAAGTGGCTAATGAGAGACCAAGAAATCCGGCGCGCAAATTAATTTTGCATCTTGGAATTCAAGAAAAATGCGCTACTGTTTCTTCAGTTTTAAAGCGAAATTGTAAAATTACGAAAGAACAATCTGTGTTTCCGCGTTCATCTTTGGGTGTTTTCCTGCTATCTTTTTAAATTAGATAAATGGATAAGTTAAATATAACAAAGCAATTTTGCTGCTTTTCAGGGTTCCATACCTCAAAAGGAAAAACCCTTATAGGATCACTTTGTTGTCTGTCTGTCTGTCTGTCCCTCCGTCCGTCCGTCGTGTTTGTTAAGAAACCTATAGGGTACTTCCCGTTGACCTAGAATCATGAAATTTGCCAAGTAGATAGGTCTTATAGCACAAGTACAAGTATAAATCTGAAAACCGCGAATTTGTGGTCACATTTTAAAAAAAAGTTTCAATTTTGAAAGTAAGATAACTATACCAAGTGGAGTATCATATGAAAAGGCTTTACCTAAACATTCTAAAACAGATTTTTATTTATTTTTATTATGCATAATAGTGCGCGAGTCTGACTCGCACTTGGCTGGTTTTTTACTAAAATGATAGTTTTTCATATGTACCAATTTCGATTGATTGAGGGGAAAGTGGGGGAACCAAAAACACCTAAGGGAGATTTTAAATAAAACAACGGAAATACACTTTCTTTTATTTCTATGTGACTTTGCCGCTGTCATGTTTTCGACACACCCGATGCTCAGGTCGTGCTTTTTCATTCCTAGAAACCCAATCCAGATGCGGCTATTGCGTCTTCTGCGGATCCTTTAATAAACGGTTCTTAAGGGCGTAGGCCGTAGGTATGCGATCTCTTTTAGTGGCTTTTCTAACATCTAATAAAAATAAATTACAGAGTAAACTATGCCAAAGTATGCCAAAGATAGACGAGTATTGATCGTATCCATTTTTTTGACGTCTCACAACAGAAATTCTTGTCTACAGCAATAAAAAGACATCGAATCACTTTTTACAAAGCAATGTATATATTTGTTGTGCGTTATGTAAGAAATATATTATCATTGTCGTTTTGTTTTCTTTAGATACATATTTATATAGTGATTTTCGTTCGCAATAAAATCTTAGGCTGGTTTTACAGTGAAGCTTACCGTCCGCGCGGGTGGTAAGCGCGGTGGCCGAGTAACCGTCAGCGCGGGCCATCCGCGCGACTATGTAACGATCCAAGAGAGGCAAAGCTCGTGGCCCGCGACGCTTACCAACCGCGCTGGCGAAAGCGTCACTATAAAACCACACTCAACATCCGAAGTCTAATATTTTTTCCATGATTTCTATTACCAGTATATTTAATTGTAACGATGCTATATACTAGAGGATGCCCGCGACTTCGTCCGCGTGGATTTAGGTTTATAAAGATCCCGTGGGAACTTTTTGATTTTCCGTGATAAAAAGTAGCCTATGCCTGACCCCGGGATATTAAGCTAACCCTGTACCAAATTTCGTCAGAATCGGTTAAACTGTTGGGCCGTGAAAAGGTAGCACACAAACAGACAGACAGACACACTTTCGCATTTATAATATTAATAGTATGGATTGTAGTGATTAATTATGAGTTACAAATACAAAGGTAATAGCAACAAGAATGCTATAAATTCAGTTAATAATTGCGATTTTAACAAAGTTACATTCAGGACTTCAGTTCTGACGTAGTATAGGTACGTAACGCGTACGGTAACTACTTACTAACTAGGTAAAAATTGGCTTGTAAAATTAAGACATAATTGAATTTAACAAAGTAATAAATTGGCTTCCATACTGTACGGGAACGCTAATTGATAATAATTACAGAAAGTTAGACGAGTACATAATTTTATTATTATTATCAAAAAGGGCTGGCATACATAATGGGCGGTTCGCAAAATTCCAGCCCCTTAGGATTCAGGAAAGTTAAAATATTATCTTTCCAGCACAGGACTTGAATAGTCCGTCTATCTATCATTTTATTATTTCACTAGATGTGTCTGGGACTTCGTCCGCATGGACGTAGGTTTTTAGAAAATCCCGCCAGTACCTACTGTTTGATTTTCTCGTAAATATAAAAAGAAGCCTTTCAGTATAGTAAGCTATCTCCTTTCCATATTTCAGAAAATCAGTTCAGTTATTATGGCGTGGCAAATAACATCAAATGAAATACAAGCACTGAAAAGCTACTAGATAAATGTCAACCGGTCATAAAGAAAATTTTAAATCAAACATTTCTCTAACTCTTGTTAACACGGAAGACTTTCAATAATAAACTCGATGAGTATTTTAATCCGAACGTTACCAAGTTGGGAACCCGGAGCAAGTGAAGTTTGCTCCAATAACAGGAACCGAGTTATAAACTTGTGTACTTTGTACAATTTTGTTAAATAAGAAGCCAATTTTATAACAAGATTTTTTTTTTTTTTTTTTTTATTCTAATATTTTTAAGGGGCTTTTATAGGTGTCCTATATGCCAGCCCCATCGGTACAATCTAAATAAAAATTAAACTAGGTATATAACTAAAACTACAACAATTTGAGAGAATCACTAACAAATTCATACACTTTCATTGCCGAAACGCTCAAAGGTTTGTTTAAAATACAGTTGAAAATACCAATATTCATAAAATTTAAATTTAGTTCACACATTAGTGTTTCTCTCAAATTGTGATTCCGAACACATGCCAGTAGCAAGTGTGAGACATCATCTACGTTACCACATACTTCACAATTGGGAGAATCCCTTTTCCTCATTAAATGTTTAAACTTGCCTAACGGCACGTGTCCAGATCTAAGTCTAAATGCTATAACTAACTTATTTCTACTAATTTTACTATTTACAAACCAAGGTATACGAGGAGACTCGGATTGGATTGTTCTATACCATATTCCTTTGTCAAGCGATCTCTCATTAAAATATTCATCCCAATTTTTAAAACAAATGATTTTGAATTTTGAAAACACCTCAGTATAGTGAGGTTCTATGTTATAATTTTTCCCATTTAAAAGAGCCAAATTTGCCAATCGATCCGCCTCCTCGTTACCGGACAGTCCGATGTGGGATGGAATCCACTGAAACTTTATTGAAAATCCCTTATCTCTACAATCTTGTATGACACTAAGAATAGAATATGCTATCGATATTCCGCTGCAACCTTTTGTACATCTAATAATATGTTGCAATGCACTTTTACTATCTGTGAATATAACTGCTTTTCTCACATCAATTTCTAAAATATACTTAAGTGCTTCAAAAATTGCTATCAATTCGGTCGTTAATATCGATATATGCTCATTGTTAACTTTGAATATTTTGTGACTAATACGACTCGGATCATATATAGCCGCACCTGTACCTGATTCGCTCTTTGATCCATCAGTATAGACCTTGTAAAACCCACTGTAAGTATTATTAATCTCCCGCATAACTTCATACTTTAAACTATTGATTTCGTAGGACCTCTTACATTTATTAACACACTTTAAATTAATAATAATAATATCATCATATTTTATGTTACTGATCCATGATTTTAAAGTAAACATCTCCATTACTTTAGAAGAGTTAATAGCTTCTGTTTTGGTCTCACCATATGTGACAGCAAGCAAAGGTTTCTTTTTATTGTGCCAATATCGTGATTCACCTACGTTACTAAGTTTATCTAAACTATTTACAATGCCATTATCACGCCATGATTGTGCCTTAATACAATACTTATATGCAAGATATTTCCTTCTAATTAACAATGGAGGGATACCCATTTCATTTTCCATAACATGTATGGGTGTACTACGAATGAATCCTCCTATAATTCTAAGTGCTTGATTTTGTATTCTATCAAGCTTAAACAAGTGTGTTTTAGCCGAATTATCATACAAATAACAACCAAAATCCAATCTACTACGTATTAACGCAATGTATATTCTGCGCAAATGCTTAGGATGTACCCCCCAACCTGATCCAGCTAATATTTTTAAAATATTTAGATATTTAGTTGCTCTTTCACTAATCTCATTCAAGTGTCTCGTCCACCTTAAAGATTTGTCTAACCAGATACCCAAATATCTTATATTATTTACAATTTGTACAATTTGACCGTGAATTTTAATATTAAATTGCTCTGTTTTCCGCTGTCTTGTAAATAAACATATTTTAGTTTTACTAGGAGAGGGTTCTAAGCCAATAAGCCTCAACTTTTCCACCACTATATTAACGGTACATTGCATTTTGAAAATTAGTTCTTGCCAATTAGCTCCTTTTATGTAGAACACAAAATCATCTGCATATTGACTAATAGCTACATCTGGAATAATATTTTGTGTAATTCCTCGCGTTACTATATTAAATATTAGTGGAGAAATTGGGTCACCTTGAGCTAAGCCCATACTAGTCCATCTCACTATATCTGAATCTCCCTTATTATCAGCTACAATTTTTAAATACCTTTCACTTAAGTAACACCATAAATATCTGCATATTTGCGAACCTACACCAATTTCATCAAGTGCTTTGACAGCTTCGCTTACAACAACATTATTATATGCTCCTTCTATATCTAAAAATAAAGCTAATGTAGGTACGTTTTTAGAAAATCCTTCTTGAACACATGAGGTTACACGAGTAATACAGTCTAAACAAGATCGACCTCTTCTAAAGCCAGAGGTGCTTTGAGATAATAATTGATATTTTTCAACAAACCACTCGATGCGTTTCGTTAACATAGAATGAAATATCTTACAAATGCATGAAATAAGTGCAATAGGTCTTAAATTATTACAGACAGAACCATTAATACCTGGTTTTGGAATTGGCACAATCGTTACCTCTCGCCACTGATTCGGTATTTGGCCAGCAACAATAATGGCATTATAAAGGTTGAGTAACTCTAATTTCGCGTTTAAAGGTAAGTTATAAATCATCGAATATGTTACTGCATCTTCTCCAGGTGCCGTGTCTTTCTTTTTTAAACATGCTATCAACTCTTGTAAAGTAAAAACTGATTCTAAAATAGTGTTCCTAGATTTTAATTCTGGCATCGGTGCTAATGTATAATCTGGTGCTAACTTAGACAATAATTCTACTTTTTGGACATCAGAGGCATACACTTTCCGTTTTTTGTATCCTTTTACCCATCGCATCTTATCCCACATAACAGACGCGGACGTCTCCTCACAAATACTATCACACATATTCTGCCAATCAAGTGACTTATAACGACATATGACCCTTTTACTCTCTTGAATTTTTTCCTCTAATTTGTTAAGATTATCGGGTGTTGGATTGCGACGAAAATTCTTTAAAGCTAGCCTACGCTTAGCGACAGCCTCCGATATAGAATCACACCAATAGGACTGGGGTTTAAATTTTGACTTTGGACTAGTGCAAATTTTAATCTTAGGTATATGTTTATTAGCAGCATCATTTATTCTGTCTATAAAGGAATCATAACTTTGTTGTATATTTTGAATGTTCATAGGAGAGTTAAATGATTCTTGAAGTGTTTCTTGGTAGGAATCCCAGTCAGCCTTTTTAAAATTACGCTTTTCAACCAATTGTACCTTTTCCACATAATTGATAGTAAATTTAATTACTAAATGGTCACTACCTAAATTCTCTTTAGTTACCTGCCATCTAATGCCAATCGCTATATCCGAAGAGACAAATGTGACATCTGGAGAGGTTTCTTGCAAATTATTCTGATTTAATTTAATCCTTGTAGCTTCACCATCATTAATTGTAATCAAACCAGAGTCAAGACAAGCATCCTGTAACTGGTTCCCTCTAACATCACATTTATTCGCCCAATTAGTGTGGTGACCATTAAAGTCACCGGCAATTATGCTACTTACCCCGAATTTTGAGAAAATTCCATCCCAATCAGCCTGTGTAGTGTGAACAGATGATGGACAATATACAGAGACAATGTTTTTTAAATTATTACAGTTAAGAACCTTAATATATACTATTTCTATTCCTACATTACTAATATCTATATTACAAAGTCTAGCTTTTACACTCTTATGCACTATTATCGCTACACCACCATAACCATCAATTCGGTCTTTCCTAAATATATTATAACCGCTAACATTAAAATCATCCTCCTCATTTAGCCACGTTTCACTCAAAATCGCAATATGTATCTTCTCTTGATCCAAAAATGCCTTAAAAATTGTTGATTTTGGTTTTAAACTCTGGCAGTTCCATTGCATAATGTTTAAAGTGCACCTATTGTTGTAGCTATCCATTGTGAAATATACTAAAGAAATTTTTCAGCATGTCATTATCACTGATCAATCCAACTACTAGCATTTTAATCTCCTCTATGATAACTTTAAAAATCAATTTCATTTTATTCTCCAAACTTGTTTGTGAAAAGCACACATCCTTAATTTTTAATAGCAACCTTACAAAGTCAAATCTCTTACGTCTCTTCTCATATTCTTCTCTATTTTCTCCTTGGCGTTTTTCTCTTTCTGTATTTTCAGCTATATATTCTGTATCACCAACTACACGTTCTACCTTACTTCCTTTTTTCTTCCTTTTTTTTTCTTTCTGTGACCCAGTTTGTACCGTCTCAATATTCTCCATTTCTATTTCACTATCTGATGACTCTTCTTTCTTCTCATTATGAATTTCAGCTTCAGTAACTAGAACATCTCTATAAGTCTTATTCAAATTCGTCTCATTATAATTTACGTTACGATTGTTGAATTCTTCATTTGTTTCGTTCATATTATAACGCTGACGTCTATCACTTAATTTCTTTTTATCATAATATATAAGCAAAGCCTGTCGATATTTACAGTTTTCCTCACACATAATCTTCCTGATCTCCTTTTCTTTGAGAAAAACTGGACAGGACATTCTTTCAAGTGCCATATGATTCCCATTGCAGTTAATGCAAGAATATATCTTGGTCTCACAATTTGAGTGTTGTTCTCCACATTTTGGGCAAAAATCCTTCTTTCTTGGACAAAATTTCTTTGTGTGACCATAGCGCCAGCAGGAAGAGCACTGCGTGACAGGAAATGTGAATGGTTCCACCTTAAATCTGCACCCGTATATTAGTATATACGAGGGTAAGGTAGGACTCTTAAAACACACCCTTACTGATTCACTCTCAATCCAGTCACCATTATCTAAACATCTCCTTAATCTCTTAATAGATAAAATTTCGAATTCACTTTCAAAACTCGCCAGCATTTCTTCCTCTTGAACATCCAAATCAATATTTCGTACTACACCGAATATCATTTGCAACCCCTCTGTTAATTGACATCTATAATCTGCTTCCGCAAACCTTTTATTGCTTAGAAGCTTGTGAGCATTTTCTTTGTCACCAAACTCTATCAAAACTTTAAAAGGACTTTTATATTTAATACTCAATATGCTTAGTATATTTTCTGATCGTAATAGTTTCGCTAGTGCCATTTGTTTAGGCAAAATTTCCTTTGACGTAACACTCACCTCAATCTTCTCATTTTCTTGTGTTTGTCCCATCATATCGATGTCATCATTCAAATCACTACTACCCGACTTGCGTACAGCGAGACGTTTGGTACGCCGCCGCGCTACCATTGTAAATCCTTCTTCATCAATACTCGCGCCACTACTGTCACGAAAACTTTTTTCCCGTTGCCTTTTTTCGCATCGTACACTTTCGTCAAATTCATTTTCACATGAAATATAACGTTCGCACTCCATTTCCTTACTAAATTCACTCATATTCCCATTTTATTATTTTGGTGTGGGTAAACAAAAAACTTTTATCAATTATTGAGAAAGCGCCCGCTCCAAACGAGTGCGTTCGCACGAATGTATAACAAGATTAATAAGCCGAACACATTTAAAGCCTTATGAGGAGTTTGTTCAAGCGTGCTTCAATCAGAATACAGGGTGTAACCAGAACACTAGCAAAAACGAAGACAGCTGTTAGTACTGATTACTGATAAGATAACGTATTAAAAAAAGCTATGAAAAGAATTTTAAAAAATCCTGTATTTTTTTAAGTTCACTATATACCTATTGCAAATAAAATATCTGACTGCCGCAAGGGGTCAACAAACGTTCCATAAATAGGTCACTCGAAGTTTTGCACGCTTTATACAAAGCGAGTTTGAAAAATACTATAGGTACCTATCACTAAAACTACAAGATAAGACAAATGGTTATTATTGGAGGTAGTATAATAATAACGCTGTTTGCGAGCATTTTGGTTACACTCTGTATATTGTAGTTTGGTTCTCATTTGAATATTAAAAAATCCCGAACCCCCATAGATTAGTTCGACATCAATGGCCTTAACAACTAGGTTATCACGGCTACAAAAAGTATCTTAATTTATTAGATGTATGAGTGCCTATCATAATAATGTAGTCTTATTTTTTTTTAATTGAGAGTTGATGACAATCATGCCTGAGGAACATAGCAATGATGGAGGTGCTTGCCTAGAAGATGCATTGCCTTGAAGGTACTTAAGTTATACTTGGCAGGAAACACGGACTTATTTTAAGAAATCTACTGTACTTTAATACAGCTAAACGCTTCCAGCATCATAACTCGGGTACGTGATGTCTGCAGCAAGCTAAAATACTGACTGCAGCGAAGAAGCACGTTCTAAGTGAGAACGTTTTCATTGCTCGCTTGAGTTCAAGATATAAGCAATTTCATTCTTATTTTTACTTGATTAAGGTAACATGTTAAATTAAATCGTTGTCGAAAAAAAATCGTCTAGTTACTATCCAAAGTCAGTAAGTACCTAGTAGCTGAGTAGAAAATTTTTAGGAAGAACCTAAGCACATAGTATAGATATAATAATGTACAGAGGTTCGAGGAAAGTCTAGACAGATGAATCGTGCCGTAAGTGCGGGGCAAAGGAGCGACCCAAACTGGCCTACGTAGTTAGGGCCCTGTGTTGAAGTATTGTCGTGGTCGTTTACCACGAGATCAAAAGCATCGGACTACTGTATTTCTGTTTGTGCTGTGACCTTAGGTTGACCCTGTGATAAATTTGGCGAAACCTATACGGCAGAAAGCCATGCTAAGTGCGCGCGTACTCGTATATGACTTGTAACACAACGAACTAAGGAAAGGAGTGACGCGTTCGATGCCGTTAAGCTAGATAGATGGATGTATAATAAATTAATAACCCTTCAAACTTGAGAATATGTGTTTAATTACAAACAAAGAATTAAGTGTTAAACGAATATCATCGAATATCGGTTCATTTATTGGGTAGTGGAGCATAAAATAAAATAGTGAAACTTGTGGATTTTTCATTTTACTTTTAAAAAAGCAAATCATTCCACTCGGACCTCAAGTTAACTTGATGAGATATAACTCTCAATTGCATCGAGCCTGTGAACTTCGCAGTGTGGACGCCTATGTACATTACGCGTTCAGTTCCTTGTTGTTCTTGAAGCCGCGTTGGACATGAAACCCTCGCGCGTTGCGTGTATTACATGCTTTAGAAGAAGAAGATAGTTTGTTGCTTATTGCTACACTCGGCACTTCATAACATAGTATATTCCTAGTATATTATATTATAGTAATATTACCCGATACGTTAGCGTATTCAAAATTTTAAAATTAACTATGAACTTATTCATAAAATGGAAGCAGTAACAGTTGAACAAATTACAATCGGCACTGGATATAAAGTAGCTCCAACAGAGTCACAGTACATTTAACTGGCATGTTTGGTGCTACCATTCGTTATAGCTGTTCCGCGCGCTTTTGCTTCACAAAAATGTAGTTATAAGTTGTAAGGTTGTGTTCAAGCCTAGTTTGAACTTTTATGTAAATACACGTCCACCAGAGATAGCAAGGTATTTATATAATATACATTTTTGAAAAAAAACCAGCCAAGAGCGAGTCAGACTCGCGCACCGAGGGTTTCGTACTCGGGTATTTTTTTCAACATTTTGCACGATAAATCAAAAACTATTATGCTTAAAAATAAATAAAAATCTGTTTTAGAATGTGCAAGTAAAGCCCTTTTATATGATACCCCATTGGCATAGTTAGGACTTAGGATTAGTATAGTTAGAGGTAAGGACCCTCAGGTGACAGTTGATGTGCGCCAAGCCTAACACAATCTCCTAATTAGCGTATAATTGCAATTTCGATTGTAGTTAATATATTTGAATGTACTAATTTGAATGGTCACTGTAATGAGTAATCGAAAACGCCAAATCCTTTTAATGTCTTCATGCGGTATAGTTACGCGGCGAAATTCAACCCGTATAAATTCCGCACAGTGCATAGGGGTTGAATTTCGCTTGAATCCTAATGGTGAAAGCTCTAAAACCGTTTAAATTGCAGATAAGGACGTAAAAGGCCGCACATAAACACCCGCTTACAGCGCGCTACATTATCGGAATGCAATCACAAACGTCAAGCTCATAATTCGATGTTTCGATCTGAACCAGCATCAACTACCCTGAAACTACAAGAGATTGTGGGGAATTTTAAGGAGGTGCTTCATAAAAGCTAGTAGCACAGAGTAATGATATGGTTTACATACAGAGGTTCTGAGGCCAAGCTGCGTGATCCAGTGCAAGGTCGATATTCCAGCACCTCGGGACCCTAACATATATTGGGTCTTCGATCTATGTGCCCGGGCCGTTGCCACTTCAGCCTCTCAACTCGTTGGTCTAAGTCGGTTACTTTGATTCTTCTACGGATCTCTTCATTTAAACGTAGAGAATCTCAGTTCTTATCAGCACCTATTCGAAACTTCCCACACCCTCCCAGAACAAACCGTTTATAGCATATTTGAACGTTCGAAAATAAATCAGAACAGCGTCAATAGTCCATTGCTCGACGCAGTGCTGTTCGTTCAACAACTGCGATTGTTATTGCTTGAACGATTTGTTGCGAGTGAATTGCTTTCCATTATTATACTGTGGATAGAGTGAAATGAAATATTTTCTCTTGGTATTCCTTTATATAACAACAATTCTAAATAAACTTTTTGCGTAAAAAAAAATTGTAGTCTCTCTCTTCGCCTGCGTATTAAATTCTTGGCTAACCTCTCTGGTGAGACTGTGATCGTCTGTGGAAATCTGGTCTTGGCTTCAGCCAAAGCTAGTTACCCTCGTGGAAAATTTATAACGTCAAGCAAGTGATCGTTCCGGTACAATGCTGTTGTGTGGAGTTATGGGCTTAATAAAGCTGCTGTACAAAATTCAGGTTCGCCTTCCACCTTAGATTCCATCATTATTTCTTACCAAGTGAGAACGCAGTCAAGGTTTTCCTTGTAACTAAATGAAAAAAGAGGTCATGTGCAAGTCGTAATCGCGCACGAATGGTTCCGTACCATTGTACAAGACATAACGCTATTTACTTTTTATTTTCATTTCCATGGTGGCTGTATTGGTTTTTTATTATTTGTTGTTACAGCAACAATAGAAATACACACTCTGCAAAAATTTCAACTTAACCTATTACGATTCATGAGATACAGCCCGCTGACAGACGGACGGACAGACGGACGGACAGACAGACGGACGGACAGTAATAGTTTCCCGATGGTACCCTCCAGGCACGAAACTCAAAAATCCTTGGTTGAAAAAGGTAGTACGGATGTGAACTTTTAATTGCCTTTACTGACAATAGTGCACGAAATGCAAAATAGATATGTTCCCAGTTCGTCTATTCAAAGCGAAACCGTGAAATCGATTTACGGCGATCTCACATTCAGTCGTATGTTTGAAATACACATTAAACTAACATTGGTTAAAATTTCCATCCACGTATTTTGTTTGCGTAAATAACAGGACCATATTGTAGTAACATGGGCGTGTTATGAATCGTATTCAGCTGTTTACAAAATACTTAGTGCCTACTACAATTTCAAATATTCTCCCAAAATATTAATTATTATAATCTACTTACAAACGAATATGTACAATAGACAAAAATTGAGTTTTTTTATCATTTGTCTCGGTAGGATACAATATTTTTATCTATAAATATTCCAAAGCAATCGAACAAGTAGGTACTTACATATTTTATAACGGCTATTTAAACCTTGAAGGTATAAAAGATAATAAAATGTACCTACTTCATACAGTTTTATTAAAAATCATACACGCGTACGCGCGCATTTAGTTAGACATCCTGAGTTCACGGGTTGCTGCCGTAACTTTATGTTTGGAAAAATAGTGTTGTAACATAATAATTTCATACCTACTTAATTTTCCATTAATTTTCCAAAAGAAATACAACATACTCGACTTACTCGTACAAGCATTTTAATGAAATTTTAAAAGTAGTCCATCCGTTCTGTAACCATGTTAGTTCCCGCTCATCCATCACGTCTTGTATCGTCGCGGTAATCTATCAGTGTTAAACTTTACTTCAGTTTACTCCTGCTTACTTGTTATAAACTCTAGTATCGCAAGCGATCTATGAAAGTTGTCAATCACATTAGCCTACTGATTCTCACACCTGTGCTGTGTTCTGGAAACTCCAAGCCCTAATTCGCACGAGGGTAAAAAAAGCGTTGCGTTAAAAACCCCCGCGTTGCACTGACAATACAAATTAAGTGTAAATTACCGCCATGAAAATTTAAAAAAAAATGCAAGGTGTTATTCTTGTACGATGGTATGCTTCCTGTGCGATTTTTTCTTGGGCTTTGATACCTCACAGATATGGTTATCAGACCTACTAAATTGAGCTCAGCTTACGTCTGACTTTAACAGTGGGTGTATGATGGGCGTATTAATTTTCGCTAACTGCTTTAGACTACAAAGTCATCCTGTACGACTCGACATTGATGTATTGACCATGTTTATCGGAAGCGAACGTGTTAACTTGTGTAATGTGTAAAATGTAGACACTTTTTACGGCCATTTTGAATCGCCATCGTCGATCTATACATAATAATTTGTTGTTATAGTGGCGATAGAAGTACACTCTCTGAAAATCTTCTAAGTTCACGAGATACAGACAGACGAGCGGACAAATAGATGGACAGCGGAGGCTTATTGGCACCTTTCGGGAACGAAGTCCTGAAAGTCTAATTTTCCTAGTGGTTGCAAGCTACGCCGCGCGCCGGTGCGTTTTTAGAATATTTTTTTCAGATGACATTATGCGTTGAGGTTGGCCTCTTATCTTTAGGAGATCCCTTTTCTACCCACTAAAATATGCTGACAAGCATACAAGCATAAAAACCTCAACAAAACTGCGAACTACGGGAAAAAGGTCGCCAAAACAACGAAAATATTACTCACAACAGCAATTAGGCAAGGGGAATACAAGTGAATCTTTGGATGACAGCAATTATGGCTGACCGTTGTTCCATTTGATCCTTCCGTTTAATGAAAAGGTGTCATCCGCTTTCATTAGTCTTTGTCGCTATTCGTAATTTATCTTCCTCTAACTCCATGATTTATTGTGAGCAATTTTCCTTTGAATTAATATTTAGGGAGTCAAGCAAATTTTTCATAATGCATTTGCCAGCTTTTCTGGCATACCGTGCACTGAGTGATGCTCGGGCCACATTAAGGTTAACGTCAATGCCCAAAAACGCCATAATTATCGAGATAATACTGAATTGCCACACTTTGGGGTTACAATCGTCTAACACCAAACGGCATTGTGATTGCCATTGTACATTGTACATTGTATCTTGGCTACATCTACGTTTAACGGGAAACGCCGTTTATCGTGGCCTGACGATGGGTTGATTTGATGGAACAGATGAAATTGGTCTTAAGTTTATTGCTATCACAAATAATTATTCAAAAAATAATTTAACTAAGTTCTTGGAATCAGTGGCGTTACTTTTAAAATATTCAAGTCCACAAAAAAGTTTGTGAATTGAATAGATCGCTTTTGATGACACTCGCGTAACTTTAGGCCAAACGCCCATAAATCAACATCTCAAAGTTACCAAAGAACAATTTCTGTTGGCAAAACTTCTTTTGGCTTACATCGATTTTCATAACGGTGCTCGTAATTTCGACACACAAAAGACCTTAATAAACTAAACCCATTTATAAAAAGTTATTCTGTGAGTTTGTTAAGAGATTGGGTGGAGTTATTAGTTAGGAGTTTAGTGGGGGGAACGGCGTTTTTATTTGAACTGGGTATCTACAACTTGTAGCTATTGACCTTGAGAGCGTCTTTTGAAAAGAGTAGGTAAACTACACCCTACGGCTGCTTTCTGGTTCGTGAACTTTAGTTTGGAAACTCACACACACAACTATTTTAGTCTTTTAACGTTTTGTTTAAACTATCGTGAGTTCCTTTACAATTAGTATAAAATGTTGCGGCTATACTCACGTACGCAGCGAGCTGCGAGTCCCTACGAAAAAGGACCCCGGATGGGTTCGAAACTAGTCGAGCTTACATCGACTACATAGGTTCGTGAGTGTAGCCGTAACAATTATTATTTATATTTACTCTTAATAATAATTACTGCAATTAATTCATTCATGAACGTTGCGAGTCGCGAGCGTAAGGTGCGTTTCCACTGACGCAGAGCTGGGCGGAGTGGAACGGAGCGGACCATGAATTGGCCAATTCACAGTCCGCTCCGCTTCATTCCGTCCAGCTCCGTGGCAGTGGAAACGCACCCTAATACAAAAGACTACGTTTGAGGGAAGTTCAAGGACTTGACGTGTTTGTCGGTGTTTATCAGTGGAAAGAAGTTTTGTTCGTAAATAAAAGTATAAAAATAATATTACTGCTACTCAAAATACTGAGTAGCAGTATTATTATTTTTATTAGGAAGAGTATAATAAAGCCTCTCAAGTAGATACTAACTGGGGAGTTGTTGGCGAATTCCTACCTAAGTAGGTATATGATATTAGTAAGTACCTAGTACCTACTTTAAAACTGAACTGAAGAATAAGGTGAGGTAGGTATCACATGTTTTTCAAAAAAAAAAATTAAGTTAAAAATATAAAACAGTAATAATGCAAACGGCACATACACACATCAAAAAATTACCTTTATCACTTTTAATGCCAAATTATGTTCCCTTTGACGTAGAGTTAACAACATTATTATATCACCATTTCTCTGAATACTTAGCACACAAAATACTACTGTGTCCTTTTCAAATAAACGGCAAAAGCTAGAAAACAATAGATTTAACAGAACTTCGCCAATAAAGGTCCAATATTTCAGCAGCCATATTTCAAAAACTATCACGAATTTCACGATACGCTGGTGGTTTTTTCGCTCTCTGAAGTGTAACTTCTCTATTAAATTGCATACTGTGGGAACTGAATTTCCAATACGTTAGT
The DNA here is from genome assembly GCF_905333055.1 of Maniola jurtina. Lineage (NCBI taxonomy): Eukaryota > Metazoa > Arthropoda > Insecta > Lepidoptera > Nymphalidae > Maniola > Maniola jurtina. The sequence goes on along the minus strand of NC_060046.1, from coordinate 5,417,973 downwards.
ATGGACAACAACGAGTACAATAATTTCATTTATTGGCACTGGAATAAAGTTTTTACGGACTTCTACTTGTTACTCGGTACACGTTTTCTGAAAACAACGTTATTGAACATAAAGCTTGTATTTTTTAACCCCCGACCCAAAAAGAGGGGTGTTATAAGTTTGACGTGTGTATCTGATTATCTGTCTGTGGCATCGTAGCTCCTAAACTAATGAACCGATTTTAATTTAGGTTTTTTTGTTTGAAAGGTGGGTTGATCGAGAGTGTTCTTAGCTATAATCCAAGAATATCGGTTCAGCTGTTTGAAAGTCCGATTATTTGGTCCGTGAACAATGCTCCGAATCGAAGAAATTCTCGGCTTCAGAAAACATCTCACAAACTACGGCTATTTCGGATCGAGAATTCTCAAATTCGGATCGGACACAGTGCGTTAAGAGCCTAAAAGTTACTTGGCAGACCCAATATGTTTGGATATAATATAAGAGTGGTTAAAAATAATATAATATGTATTATATCTAAATGCCAAAAATATGTTTCTATATCTGTTTATTATCTGGTTTACCTAATACTTGTTTAAAGTTTTGCGAGACCAATCTTTGTAAAATTATTCGCAAAGATAGCAAGGTCTCCTGGACGCTATTTTTTGGCAGATGAGTTATAATTAATTCAACTTCTTCTTGAAGTGCCGTCTCCTAACCGAAGTTGGCAACCATTAGGGCTATATGCACCTTGGATGCTGTTGCGCGGAAAAGAGATCAGTGTGCCTAGTGGGAGATTTTTAACCTATTCGATCGCGTAAAAGTTAACTGCGTTTTGTATGGAATTGAAACAGCGCCATCTTCATCTACAAAATGCAGTTAACTTTTACGCGATCGAATAGGTTAAAAATCTCCCACTAGGCACACGGATACCTACTCTTTCCGTACCATTGGCGTAAATTCTTGAGACACGATGTTGAAGTAATTCAACAGATAGTAATAATATTAATAGGTAGGTACTTATATTCCATGCCAAGTTAGTAGAGGGCGATAGCTAATATTTGAATTCGTCATGACAAAAAAAACGGAGTTTCTGTAGCTTTCATAAATTCATTGCCTTGAAGCGGATATCAACAAAGAATTTGTTTCAGGAAATTTCATTTCAAACATATTTTGACATAAAATTTTTCTTCATTTCTTTTACATAATATTCGAAGCTTATTTTTCTTACTGTAGGTATTTGTAAATTACTTTTTGATTAGCTGAAATGTTCTCTCGGGAATTCGGAATGCTAAGGATGTACAATCATAAAATTGTTATTCTTTATTAATATTGAATGTGAATTATTGTACTAGGCCTGAATTTATGCTACAGGTAGTCAATCGCACCTTATCAGCTTCGCACACAGAAATCATTACAAGAAAATACATTTTGTGAAAGGGTCATTATGTGCTTACACGGTACGTTCATACTGTAAGGAGGTCCGCATCGACAGTATTTTTTTTAAAAACCCCACAAGTATTTTCACTGAATTTAATTTAGAAAAATAAATGAAAAATTTACAAAGGCACACGGAACTAACGCGATCCAGCAACAGATGGCTGGATTATTACAAAATCACTGAAAATTAACTGACTGACCGCATCGCTAACTAGGTACGCACATACTGGTTTTACAGAAATCAGTAGACCTGACGTAGCGGATTAGTACATCCTACTTATATTATACCTAAAGGCGAAAGTTTGAATGTATACTTAGATGGATGTATTGGCGTCACTCAGAAAAGCAGGTATTATTTAAATATTTTTATCGAATTATTGGAATGTCCTCTCCAAAACCAACACAAAAAAACACAAGTTTAATGTGCAAGGTTATCCGAGAGTTTTAATCTAAACAAACTAATGCCAAAATAAATAATTTAATTAGAGCGTGATTGCTATCACAACATCTAATTATCCAGTTCACAACCCAAATACCGAAAATATGCGATATCGCTCCGAATCTCAGAAGGAGACTGAACTAAAACCTTCAAAACACCCGTATTTATGCAAGTTCAATCTTGTTGGCCTCCTAGTAACAGATTGTATGACATCGAATGAGCCAAATATCGATTTTACCAAACTACCTTCATCAGCTAAATTAATAATTTTATATTATTTTTGACAACTCAAATCAACTTTTTAAAAATAACCTTACAGTTGTATAGATGGATGTTTGGTCCATGATGATGATGAAACTACTGGACGGATTTGGCTGAAATTTGGAATGGAGATAGATTATACCCTGGATTAACACGGCTCTCTCCGTCTTTCTTTCATACAATCGTAGTTCCAATTTCATTTGAATACTAAGCAACCAAAGTCCATGAAATTTTGCAAACATATTCTAGAAACTAATATCTGTGTCTGCGGTGTTTTAGATTTTTCTAAAAATATGTAGTTTTAAAATTACAGGGGCTCAAAGATTTGTATGAAAATTTTTAAGACCGCGTAACTTTGAAACCGAATATTTTAACAGAAATCTGGAAAACCACAGACAGATATTAGTTTCTAGAATATGTCTGCAAAATTTCATGGACTTTGGTTGCTTAGTATTCAAATGAAATTGGAACTACGATTGTATGAAACGCGTGACGGAGAGAGCCCTCTTAACACATAGGCTACTTTTTATCCCGGAAAACCAATGAGTTTTAAAAACCTATATCCACGGGAACGAAGTCGTGGGCATCAGCTAGTATTTAAATAAAATTCATAACAGTACGATCAACGTAGGTACGCGACTGACATCAGTGAGGCCTAAAAAGTTTTAAAAGTCGCATGATTATATCGTGTGCACAAAAAAAAACCGAGTGCAAAGATTAAAACAAAGGTTATATCCGGACACCCCAACTATACTCCGACGAGGATCGTGATAAGAGAAGATTGGATGGCCCGCTTTTTCGCACAATTTACCAGTCAATGAGTCCATAAAAGGCTCCCGAAAGATACGGACCTCATGGCTTGTTTATATATATTGACCTCCGCCCATCGTGGAACAGCCAGGGCTAACGAGCGATTACGAGTAAATAGGGCGATGTGCTAAGTTTTTATTTTTTCTTAGGAAGATGAGAAAAATTCTATAGAAATATTGGCTTAAGTTAAAAAGAAAGAATACATTTTTAATTAAGTTGACTAATAACACTGCCTGTTATAAGGGTATCTATGCTAAAGCGCACATAACTCCGAGTACCTAAGTCTAGTCTAGTCATAAGTATGAGGTGCGTGCCCTGGATTGAACCCCGGATAACAATAAACTCTATTTTTTTTTAAAACATAGGCACTATCAAACAGACAGTGCCGACGAGATAACATAATTTAGAGATTTATATAAAAGTTTTTAACAAAACCTGTTAAAAGTAAATTTTTCAACCCTAAATATTAAGAGCGCTACCATTACAAAAGCTTTGATGCTCACAAAAGTGTACACAGCTTTTCCGTTAAAGTTTACACGCTTGAGTGTATTGATCGTCAACGAGTGTTCTTGTGAAGCGACAAAAGATGCATCTAAAGAATTTTCTGATAAAAAAAAAGGTTTAACAAAAGACTTTTCTGTATTTATTACACTTTGTTGCATACAAGTAGACACTTACGTTATCAACATGATCAACCCATCACCGGCCCGGTACTTGGCACAGGCCGCCTCTCAGAATAAGAAAAGCTTATATATTCCGCCAAGCTAGCTAAGTTCGAAATGCTGGACTTCACATACCTTTGAGAACATTATGTATGAAGGATTTCTTCCCTTTTGTAACAAGTGATATTTATAATTGCTTAAAACTTAACTCCTGTGATGTTCCAGATTTCTGTTAAAATATTCGGTTTCAAAGTTACGCGGTCTTAAAAATTCACATACAAATCTTTGAGCCCCTGTAATTTTAAAACTACATATTTTTGGAAAAATCTAAAACACCACAGGCATAGATATTTGTTTCTAGAATATGTCTGCAAAATTTCATGGACTTTGGTTGCTTAATATTCAAATGAAATTGGAACTACGATTGTATGAAGCGAGTGACGGAGAGACCCCTCTTAAGGGAATCAAAACCTATTAGGTACTTCACGTTAGCCCTGTTAAGCCACCTTTCAAAGAAAAAAAAAAACCAAATTAAAATCGGTTAATTAGTTTAGGAGCTACGATGCCACAGACACAGATACACAGATACACACGTCAAACTTATAACACCCTTCTTTTTGGGTCGGGGGTTAATAAAATAATAGGTTTGTTACGACACAACAGTAAAACGTGTCATATTTGAACCTCAATTTGCAAGAGGATTTACCGAGTCCTTTGTCAGACATCAAAGAGTTCCTAAGATCCAATTTATTCGAACCAACGTGAACGTAGTGTTCCATCCTCCTCTAAAAGGTAGGTAGGTACCTACCTACCTAGTTCCTTTTATTGGCCCTCCGCCTAGTTTGAGTTTGCACGTCAATTACCTTTGTTCGAGACTTGCTCTATGCATATCTTGTTTGTTCGAATTTATTTTCGTAGCGAAAAGTTATTTTAATGGAAAAAGATCCATTGAAAACACATGTTCAGTTTAATTGCTTCACAATTGAGTAAAATGTTTGTTTATTTGGGATTAATTATTTTGGGAGTAAGATAATAAAGTTTATCATTTTGTTTTGTATCGCTCTGTCGACATAAAAGCTGCAAAAACACTTTTTATTTTTATTTTATAGACCAGCTGTTGGCTGCAATCGGACCTGGTGGCAAGTGATAATAATTATGCACCCTAAGATGGAGTGCGCTTGCCTAGAAGATGCCTATTCACTCTTGAAATGACTTGATGCGGTCGCAAAGCAACAAAATTCTATATAACTTTCTATATTTTCATATTCTATATTTTCATGTTTTCTAAATTTTTAACCCCCCCGACCCAGAAAGAGGGGTGTTATAAGTTTGACGTGTGTGTCTGTGTATCTGTCTGTGGCATCGTAGCTCTTAAGCTAATGAACCGATTTTAATTTAGTTTTTTTTTGTTTGAAAGGTGGCTTGATCGAGAGTGTTTTTAGCTATAATAATAATCCAAGAAAATCGGTTCAACCGTTTGAAAGTTATCAGCTCTTTTCTAGCTCACTTGTCGGGGGTGTTATAAATTTTTAATTTACACTTCTATACAATTTTTTTCAATCTATAAGTAAATGGATACACTAAACTAACCGAAAGCCCACAGTTACAGACGTATAGAGTTAATGTGTGTACGTAACCAACATTAATATACTTTCAAGTTTCCGATGTTGCATTTATGTTATTAATGATTTTATGTTGAATGCAATAAGAGCTAGAATTGAATGCAACTGTAATGCAGATTGGTGTGGGGAAATGCTGATACGGGGTTCTATTGCCACATATGCTTTTACAGGGTGATAAAGTGCGGCGACTGGCTAGAAGTTTGGTAATTGCTGTGAAAGTTAGTCGAATACCTACCTACTGAAATGAGACGTATTGCATGCGATGCGGCTTTCTATGAAGTTGCTAAGTAATTAGCTGTGAGACTAGGTATAAACATATTTTATTCATGATATGGCTTTTGATCTTTCATAGACTGCCCAAGTTCATGGATGTACGTATGTATCTATGGAGTATCGTTAGAACCATTACATCTTTCCGTGTGACACTGACTTTAAATTTTTTGAAAAGAAAAATCAGTATATTATATTATTTTGTCTTACCCTTAGTACGTTTAAGCTTGCACAATTTAGCATTTACTTTTATAACTTTTCCTTTTGGTCTTTTTCTAGAACAGTTTTACTATCACTAAGCCAACAAGATCTGCATTATACGATTGGCGTAGCTTCTGTATAATGAATGCAGATGGTCAACGCAAAACTAGCACAGAAAAATAAAACTAATAATTATGAGGGGCGGTTTCGTCACCAAGGTATAAGAAAATGTTTGGTAATAATATGTAGGTAGGTAGGTACTTATCGTATTTTAGTTTTGAATTTACTAAATTAACTATCACTCAATTTAATTACGTATTAAAACATAATTTATTATCTTACTTATTCAACAACTAGCGACGGGTCACCCCGGCTTTATTTAGTAGAATATTTGGAAATCGGTGAGAGGGTGAAATTACCAAAAATCCTGAAATACGTATACTTATCTTAGTTTTTTCCCGTAAGCCCGAATATCAATTTTCATAAATACATATTACTCAAAAAATAACGTTGATAGATAAGTCAGTCAGCCAGGACAAGATTTTTTCCATATTATGCAGATAATATAGACCGTGAGCAATCAAAAAGTGTGCAATGATACCTTTTTTTTTTTGTTGACGCTGGGGAATGCATTTACGCATCCCCTCCGGAAGCTAGCCAGCCAGCCGTGAGGCAGCCAGCCAGCTGAGGGAGGGTATGTGGGACTCGCCGGCCGAGAGGCGACCGGAATACCCACTAAACCCCAGCGGCGCTACTGCGCGTCGCCTGGCGACTGGGTCACGGGAACGGCCGAAGCAAACAACCGCGACCCAGCCAGCGACGTCTGCCGAGGCAGACCCTCCACCGGGGACCTGCTCGGTCCCCACCACCGCACCTCCGGGACGCACCAACGAAGTGCGTCCCCCGACCTTGAGACGCGCACGTCGCCCGCGTCCCATCCTCCGCTTCGTCCACTGTGCCCTCTGCTAGTCAGAGGGACACGCGGAGAAACCTTCCCCCCTGCCAGGTCATTAGCCATAGCCAACAATATCTCCGAAGAGAAATTATTAGCCATGTTACCGGGGCGCACCGGCCCGAACACTGCTCTTCCCCTCGGACGCATCCAAAAGGGACCAGCAGCATCCAGGCACACTGGGAGGTTACCTGGCTGGCGCCACCTACTTATTATATTGAAGAAAAAATGCTTAAATTCACATTACTGTACGCAAAAACTTCCATTGAATCGAGTTATCAAAAATACATTATGTTAAAGATATAAATTCTTAAATGAAAGCGTTGGGTGTTATTTACGGCCATTTCGCGGTTCACGTCTCAACATGTGAAAGCAATTAAACATACATTATAGTTGAAAAGCTGGAAACAATTAAATTAATTTCGGTTCGTTCGCTGCCAGCAAGTTTTGGATGTATGCGTGAGTGAAGACTGGTGTACCAGTAAATTGTTTGCCGAAAGTTAATTAACTAAATATCTACAACATTCATGGACGATTATTAATTCACTGCCTTTACTTTATTAGCAACTTTAGACTAGCAGCAAATCTTCTAGAAATACATGTAAAAGGAAAAGGTGACTGACTGACTGATTCTATCAATGCCCAGCTCACACTTACTAGACGGATCGGGCTGAAAGACATGCAGATAGCTTATTTATACTAATATTATAAAGAGGAAACCTTTGTATTTTTGTATTTTTGTATGTTTGTATTGAATAGGCTCAAAAACTACTGGACCGATTTCAAAATTTCTTTTACCATTACTTAGAGGGATTCTTCCGAATCCGTATAGGCTATATTTTATCCCGGAAAATAGATAGGATTTTTCGTGGTAGTGAAAATTGTGGAGTAAGGCGTCGAAAAAACTGCCGTACGTTAACGATTCTCGCGAACGCTGCCTAAATGGTTAGAGATGTATGATTGACTTCTATAGAAAAGTTGTAGAACTCAATAATGCCTACAAAAAAGTCCGCAATAGTATAAACCAAACATTTATATTTTAGCCATTATAACCGCTTTTCCATAGAATAAAAGTAATTAAAATTACTAGCCTATGTTTATTGATCATACTATCGTCAAATACTAATCCTTATCCAAATAAACTATTTATTGAGATAGGCTACTTTTCATCCCGGAAAATCAAAGAGTTCCCACGGGATTTCGAAAAACCTAAATCCACGCGGGCGAAGCCGCGAGCATCGGCTAGTGTATTATAAAGTATCAAGACATCTACTAAGAAAGGATTTTTAAAAATTCTATCCCTAAGGATTTGAAATTTGTGAAGTCCATGCGATCAAAGTCTCAGTAATGTAAAATCCAAAATTATGGATAAGTCTAATCTGCATGTATCAGCCGATCCGTCCAGTATAGTTTGAGCTGTGCATTGGATCAGTAACTTAGTCATCTTTTTCTTTTATCATCATCATCACCATCAACAACCGATAGACGTCCACTGCTGCTCTTGTAGGTAGGTACTTATACACGCCACGGTCTTGCACCGCCTGAATCCAGCGGCTCCCAACGATTCGCCTGATGACATCCTTCCACCTAGTAGGGGGTCTTCCAACGCTGCGCTTTCCGGTGCGAGGTTGCCATTCCAGCACCTTGGAGCCCCAAAGTCTATCGGTTTTTAGGGTTCCGTACCTCAAAAGGAAAAACGGAACTCTTATAGGATCACTTTGTTGTCTGTCTGTCTGTCTGTCCGCCCGTCCTTCCGTCGTGTCTGTCAAGAAAACCTATATAGTACTTCCCGTTGACTTATAATCCTGAAATTTGGCAGGTAGGTAGGTCTTATAGCACAAGTACAGGAATAAAAATGAAAACCGCAAATTTGTGGTTACGTTATTAGATAAATAATTAGCTCGTCTCATCAGAAGTAGGGTAGGTATCTATTATTAAATTCTGTATCTGGAATGCAACTTGACACAGTGCCAGGCGTCGAAAGAATATAATTACATCATTACTGAAATTATTGACGTAGTTTCGTGCTCCCTTTAGTTACGCTTAGTTATGAAATTTTGCTACTACAGCGCATTTCTGACGAAGTTTAATAAGCAACGTAATTTTGTCTCCACTCCAGAAACAGTAGGTACCTTCCTGGGACTAATTTTACTTTTTTTTGCAAGTTTTGTGATTTAATGATTTTAAACATGAATTCAGGGCAAATTAAGCAAGAATGGGTATAGACCCATTCTTGCTTACAAGTGCTTGGTACAAGGTCCATTACTGTACTATTATTTACTGCACTCTCCACAAATCTTTTTCATTTTTTATGACATCCATTTAATTAATACATCTAGCTGAAAAATATTCAGTTGACTCGCGACTTTGCTGAGTTACCTGACTAGTCTAGTGGTTAGCATGTTTGATTGCGGTTGATGAGGTCTTGGGTTCAACTTCTGGGTCAGGCTTAAATAAGTTAGGTATTGAGTTTCCTGTCGAGAAATTCTCAGTAGTATATACTAGGCCAGAATTATGAAGTTGGTGGTGTTCCACCCTCTTCACTCGGAGGGCTTGTAAAGCCAATGGTCCTGCCTGATTTCTCTCCGGTCGTGTCGGATTTCCGTCGAATCTGAATATGAGAGTATAGGAGTGTGCAACTTTGTTTGCGCTTATACTTGAGATTATTGCCAGATGATTCTCTATGGAGATCGGCGCAGAGTAATTCGTTCAGGAGGATTTGTAGTGAATTTATACTAATTCGTCCATTTGTGGTGTCGAGTTTTGGTCTTACTGCAAAGTGTGATAACTAAAGTTTATTATTCTATCCTCTGTATTATCCCTTCAGTAGTGTTAGTGAAGTTGGTCGTTGAACATTAAAATCTCGTTAGTCGTTAGTGGCGCCTATTAAGTAATCATAACCTGATAACTATGCTAGGTTTTAGGCTTTAGTAGCTATAGAGCTTAGCCATACTTACATAATATGTCCTAGCCTAATAATGTCGTAATATTTACTAGCTTTTGATCGCGACTCTGTTCATCTGAGCATATTAGCTACTCACAAGCCTGCATTTAAGTTTTAGAAATCCCATAGGGAGCTTTTGTTTTCCCGAGATATACCTATCGCTTCATCTTACATATTTAATTCTTCTTTTTATCTGCAAAAATCTAGTAAAAATCATTTCAATTCAATTTATTTCCACAAAAATATGTTTATACTTAATTTAAAAACTTTTCATGACGAAATAATAAATTCAAACTCAAACTCAAAGGATTTATTCAAATTGGATACCATTGAATAATTTTGTGATTATCAATTTGTGGAATGAAGATAATAATCTAATTGTGATTATTAATTACGGGAACTCAAAACTAAGGCTACGTAATCGGCTCATAACGGTAAACAGATGCAGCATACAAGGTAAAGCAGAAATTCACAATTTACCTCTGAGTAATACGTTCAGACTCTCGTGCCTAATTTCGCTACAATTGCCTTCTACCTCATCTCAAATTATTACACCTTAATTTTCCTCGTGTAAGACGCCTTGTTCAGTGTAAAAGCTAATTTTCCAGGTTATTATCTCTGGATTGTCTTTGGATGAGTATACCTATTTGCTTTCAGCTTATATAATATACCAGGCGAGTGTTGGAAGAGCAATTTACGTTGCAATTAAAAATTAATTGAGTATCTCATGTGTATTTTGAAATTATTATAATGACAATCGCAAAGTTTAACAATTGGTATCTGTACTTTCTGTAGCACCAAATAAACACTTTTTCTTTCGTACGTTTCGTACGTTTGTACGTAATAGGTGCTGTTACTACTGGTCTTGATCATATTTAAGTTTTTTACCTACAGCTTTTTCAGTAGGGTGAAGCACACCCCCGACACTCCATACAAGCGATCTGATTTAATTACCTTTTAGGCACTACAAACAGAACTTCGTGGGAACTCTGTAATTTTCCGGGATAAAAAGTAGCCGGATCCATTTCCCGGATGCCATCCATATCTGTACCAAATAGATGATGATCGCACTTCGTCTATAGGATCATATCTTGGAGGAGTGTAATTCATCCAAGGATCATATCCATCATACTAAATATTATACCTATAATATTATCCATATAGTATTACAAATGTAAAAGTATTGAATAGAATCAGGCGTTACTTTGCGGAAGTTCATGTTTAGCAAGAAACAGTTAAGAAGTTGCTTGGTTGGGGAGGTAAGCGGTGCTTAGCTTGTAACTGCATGTTTGACCATACAGATTTTTTCTGTTGGCGGACTATAGCAAAATAATTTTAACTGTTTCTTGCTAAATGTAAAAGTATCTGTCTGTTTGTTTGTCTTTAGATTTTCACGCCCCATCCGCTTAGCCAATTTTGACGGATTTAATCCACGCGAAAGTCGCGGACATCATCTACTAGAGCATCTGCTGAGTTTCTTGCCAGCGCGCGCTTCTCACTAAAATCTGCATTCCAAATCAGTGGTAGAGCCATAGAAGTAGCATGAGAGACCCTAGTTGTTGTACATTAAATATTATCCTACACAACGGATCCTTATTTACCAACAAGCAAAGCAGCTGACCTAATACCCACCAGATTTATATTCCTTCGTAATTACTTATTCCATTAAAGCTTCTGAATTCTATTACAGAAAGTTTACTCTAACGGCTGAAATTTCCCTCATCCCGGCTCTCCGTCGTGAGCGTTAAAAATTCTATTAAGTGCTGTACCTCATACATACTTATTCGCTTACCCGGCACTGCCGTCCGAATTAGAATTTCAACTATAGGAGGTGCTTTAGATAGAAAATCACAAACAGTAAAAGTTGAAACTATTATGTAGAAAATTTTAAACATTATATTTAACAAGTTAAGTTTAAATTAAAAATGTATAACACCCCCGACAAGTGGAGGTTACAGTAACTAGATAAGAGCTGATAACTTTCAAACGGCTGAACCGATTTTCTTGGATCATAGCTAAAAACACTCTCGATCAAGCCACCTTTCAAACAAAAAAACCTAAATTAAAATCGGTACATTTGTTTAGGAGCTACGATGCCACGGAAAGATACACAGATACACACATACTCAGATACACAGATACACACGTCAAACTTATAAGAACCCCTCTTTTTGGGTCGGGAGTTAAAAAGAAGATTCATTATTAAAATTATATCAGATGTACTTACGTAGAGTTATTGTTATCAAGTATATCCCTATTTTATCCCCTTAGGAGTTCAATTCAAAAATCCTTCCTTAGCGGATATTCACGTCATAATTATTTTTTATTATTAGTTATCTGCAGGCCAAAATTCAGTCAGAACCATCCAGTAGTTTGAGCTGTGTCTTGATAGATCAGCCAGTCAGTTAGTTACTCACTCAGTCAGTCAATCAGTCAGCTTTTTCTTTTACATAATATATAATTTGTATAAAATTTTCGTTTTCGTGACAAAGGCAGCGGAGTCACCAAAAAACAATGTCATTCTGCATTCTACATCCCTATCAAAGAAGTTGTCCGTAAAATGGATCGCAAAAGGCAGAAGCCGGATAGGAAAGGCCGCCGATGGGTCCAACCCGAAACTTGACCTTGACCCTAGTCGATTATCTTAAAGCATCTACGGTTGTTTAAGCCCTAACAAATTACTGACAAGATTGCTGCATGACCACTTATTGGATTTTGTGGGAAACCCCTCATTTGAACTGTCTAGTAAATAAAACAATATAGTCGATCGGATTTCCTTTATTAATCTTTATAGGTTTTATTTTTAGGGTTTTCCATCAAAAAAAATTTCTGATGATATGTTATGTTTTTTTAAGTATTTGTAAAAATAAGTATCGTCATTGCTACAACCACAAATAATTTATTTCAGGACGTGCTTCTAGAACATGAAAAGCGAGAGCCGAAATTTTTTTGGTTGAATCTTCGAGTGATACTTCGATGAATAGATACTTATTTAAATTGTTTTGGGGTGGCAGTCAAAGTTTTAATTATGCTTGTTCTGACCAGTTTTTTAATAACTTAAACACTAAGGTCTCTGACGTAAATAGATCACATACGGTAATGTATGCAAATCACACGGTAGGTAGATCAATAGCAAATGAGAATTTCCGTTAAAGCAAGCCTTTGTATAATGTTATCGCTTCAGTTATTTCCCCCTACACTTTTGATATGAAAAGGCGCGTCGAAGCAGGAAATTAATTGGCGCGACGTGTGATCATTTAATAAGTTGCGAACGTAACTATTATTAAAAGGGCCATCGGAGCATAACATTTTATTGATGAGAATATTATAATTGACGGTTCAACTCTTCCAATTATCGCAAAATGTTAGCAATTTCAAATATTGGAAACGCTACAGATAAATAAGTAAAACCTTTTTTACTTTTTTATTTCGTTACATCTTAAAAGTTAGCCCTTGACTGTGATCTCTCCTTGTAAAGAAAGTAATGCTTGTGTGGTACCACAATGGACTTCACTCATCATCCATGGAGCCAAATGTTTCGGTCAGTATAAAGGATAAGATAGAATATAAGCACGTACAAATAATGTGGTTAATAGATAGGGTTAGTATAATAATTTAATAATAAAATAAGTAAAAATAGAGAAAAATAAAGAAGATATAGAGATCTATGAAAATATTGTACTCCTTCAAAATTATCAAATACATTACCAGCTTAATTGAAATTGGATATTAAAAATTATTCTACCCTCAATATTGATTGAATCCTTACAACAAAAGAATTGAGTTAGAAATTTCACACAACGCTGTATCTATTTTGAATCAACCTACTATATGAACAAAGTAAAATGCCTGCTTGTTTTTTTTTTGCCATAGATAACTCTAGCTATATGAGTACTTGAGCAGGTTCAAATATTAATAAAAAATGTTAAAACAAACGCTTATTCTGCACAAGTGGCTAAGAGTTTAAAAATGTGAGAGTAAAAGAATTCCTTTAGAATACTCGTAAGCGGCTTTTCGCTGTAACAAAGATTACACAAAACATACGCCAAGAGCTTTGAATGCGAAGCACTGAAAATAATATTTATAGCTTTTTAGTTTTCAAGCACCTGCTTTACGACATCGTTGAATAATACTAATTTATTTTTAATATTTAAGTTTTAGGGTTCCGTACCTCAAAAGGAACAATGAAACCCTTATACTTACCCTTACACTTTGTTGTCTGTCTGTCTATCTGTCTGTCTGTCTGTATGTCCGTCCGCCGTGTCTGTTAAGAAAACCTATAGGGTACTTCATATTGACCTAGAATCATGAAATTTGGCAGATAGGTAGGTCTTATAGCACAAGTAAAGGAATAAATCTGAAAACCATGAATTTGTGGTTACACAAAAAAAAATGTATTTCAGTTTTCAAAGTAAGATAACTATATTAAGTGGGGTATCATATGACAGATTTTTATTTATTTTTATGCTTAGTAATTTTTGATTTATCCTGCAAAATGCCGGAAAAAATTCCCGAGTACGGAGCAGTCGGTGCGCGAATCTGACTCGCACTTGGCCAGTTTTTGTAGAGTCTCTAGTGACTAGTCCTTTGGTCCTTTGTTCACTTGGGCCAGAGTAGAAAAACATTAAACACTATAAGGGAAGATAACTAGATGATTGGTGAGATAATTTATTCACCTCCTCAATATAACGTTAAAAAGCGCCAAAACCCGAATACTATACTTACCTACCCGCGAATCACCGATAGTATTTTCACCGTATTTTCCGCATTGTCCGTTATAGACATTAGTGCGGATATGACGCACAATGCGGACTATATTCTGACCTATAATACTAAAGTTTGCTTCACATGTTTGCTATGCCTTTCTTTGCTTCATTCTTTCACCTTGCCACCAGTGTTTTAAAACACATTGACTATACCGTATAAGGAGAGCAAGTTATTAGCCTGTAGGATGAGGCAGCATGCAGTATGCACAGTGATCGTATATCACTGAAGCTTTCTCGAGTCATTAGCTAAGCGGCTCGCTTGTGCGGCCCGTTATCCTAAATTCACGAGAGACTTAACTGAAATATGTAATAGACTCCATTAATACCCAGTATTCAAATTATAGCGACAATGCAGATTGTGTAGAACTTAATACTCGTACCTATTATTATTATTTGGTAATACCACAGCCAATTGTGGTATTATTCACTACCAATCCATACTAATATTATAAATGCGAAAGTGTCTGTCTGTCTGTCTGCTATCTTTTCACGGCCCAACAGTTTACCCGATTCTGACGAAATTTGGTAAAGGGTTAGCTTATATCCCGGGGACGGATATAAGCTTCTTTTTATCCCGGAAAATCAAAGAGTTCCCACGGGATTCCGAAAAAACATCCTCTTAACCGATTTGTATGAAATTTAGTACCGAGGTAGCTTGCATCCCTGTGATTGACATAGGCAAATTTTTATCCCGGAAAATCAAACAGTTCCCACGGGATCTTTAAAAACCTAAATCCACGCGGACGAAGTCGCGGGTATTTTATAATTATGTCTTGTCCCGTAAAGCTATGAGAACTGAGAGGATTCGTTCTAACTTCTATAGTAAAATCACAGGAGTTTATCATCACATGTGTTGTCGTACCTACGAAATGTATATCAGTAAAATGTATGAACTTAGTAGTATAAAATTGCTCAGCTAAAGGTAGCCATAACCATTCAGATCAATTATTTATTATTATTGATGGTCAAAATGACCTAATAATGAATCCTATCCATAATCTGTCGATAGATTTATTTAGCAATGTTGTTACATTTTGTTGAAAATTGTATGGTACCTTTTGGACAAGTAACAACGTTGCTAAGTAACTCATCGACCGATTATAGATAGATTGATTAATTATTTATTATAGCCATTAATTAACCTAAAATCAAACCCCACATCAATTATAAAATAGAGTCAACTTTTTAATCACAATGTTAGCTATCTATACAGACTTGTGTCACTACGTTTTTAGTACGAATGTACAGTGATTGATCTGTTAAAAAATAAATACGTTCCATTTTCCCTCGAATATGCCATAACTCACAGATCGCATATCCTTCTAGCATTGAACGATACCGCCTGACTGAATTCCGACTAGAATTATTGCCTTTTACAGCCTTCCACGTACAAGTTATGAGTTATCGCCTAAAAAGTGCAATACTTTTCGGTCTAAACGATCCAATAGGGGTTACTCGACTTTGTGAAAGTTCTTGCTACAAAAGTCGTAATAACTGAACGAATACCTACACTTATTTCTTCTTTCGCTTCTTCTTGTTTCCTAGGCCAGTTTCGCCACTAAACGTGGATACTTTACAATACCGCTTGTGCAACTCCCTGCCAGTTTCCTCTAGCACGAGCTGGAGCTACAAAGGTCTAACAGTAGCAGGCCGATCACGCCTCTTGAATATTTCTGAGGGGCTTATGCCGCTGTACTTACGTTAATCGAGATACTCAGTGGTACTGTAGTTAGGTATTGAACAGGTAAAGATTTTTTAGTTAGTCTGATTGCGATTGTACCTAATTCGTTATTAAAAATTACTATGTAACACTTGACCCTGGTTTTATAAGGATAAATAAGAAGAAGCAAACTTATCAGGTTAACATTTATGTGAGGTATGTGTGTATGGGATAATGTCCCAGATTCATATCAGGGACATTATCATAAATTAAGTTAAACCAAGGTTAAACCCATGTTAATTAAATTAAAAAAAAATCATTTACAAATTCATTAAAAAAAATATTTTCAACACAATAATTGTTAGATCCATAGAGGTACCTACACCTAATTGCATTGTACAGGAATAGAAAATCACTTCAATTTCATTATTATAGTGAAACTATCCATTTTAGGGTGAATTTTTTGGAATATGAAACCAGCCAAAGCCATAGACAGGTAAAAGCTGAAAATAAACAAATAAAGCAACTTTAAACGATTTCGTATGGAAAGGGCTTTACACAAGAGGTTATAAATAATTACTCAAAATATTGCCAGGACTCTCAGGAATGGAACTGAAATTTCTAAAATCCAATAAAAACTTGCTAATACCGTTTTTGTTAAAGCTTAATTTTTCTGCATTTGTTTATTCGATCGCACAATCTATTTTATGGCGTCGCTTTACCTGTCCCGAATAATTTATTTTAAGCCTTGTTTTATTAAAAGCCTGGCCAAAAATCGCTTCGCATCAGCTTTCAATTTATGTTTCAATTTCCCTTTAAAAATTTCGACGCATAAAATTTTAGTGGTTTGCTACCCTACTAGGTAAACGCTATTATACCAAAGGACTAATAATTAAACTTATCAAAACACAATGTTTATTGGCGAACCGTAGACGAAGTGATTTCATTATATACATCGCCCAAGCTATAGGCATGTCTTACATGTCTAGCAGTTTGAAATTTTTGTATTTTCAAAAATAAAATTAGAACTGATCAGCCCGCCAAAAAGTGTGCCAAAATTCACTCTTGCATAGGTAGCATAAGTATTTAGGTATCTATAATAGGCAGCAAGGATTATTTATATATTATATTATATAATAGGATACTATTTTTATATATATAGGATATTTTCACTGTAGCAATTCTGAAATTACGTAAGGTTACAACTTACAAACATATTATTTTAGTATACGCAATATATTTTCTTTTATTATCTCGTTTAACGATTCGACTAGCTTTTCGTGTTACATAAAAATCGGAAGAAATTAGACGCTAAATCACACCTGTTCTTCGACTGAACAGCTATCGACTACCTTAACGCTAAGAATCGTAAAAAAATACGACGTCCTCGCTTCTAAGCACATTTATTTATACCTACGAGTACCTTTCTACATCGGACTGTACTATTATGTATTCTACTACTATACTATATTATACTATACTATACTATACTATACTATAATATACTATATAAATAAAAAAAAAGATTAAACTCGAACTTTAAAAATATATATATAAAAAAAAAATATGTATTCTGAGCTAAACAAAAACTGCCATAAGATTTTTATTCGTCAGATAAAGTTTATCAGGCAGTTGTGAAACAGGCCTAAATCTATCCGATTCCATCAATTCATTTGTCTCCGAGACCCTAGGTGTAGTATTCTTAGCAATTTCTATCCCACCACGATAGCCTCCAGTACCAGCAAACAAAGAGTAATTAGATCAGTCAACAGCAAACTTGAGTTGAGAAACTCCTTGAAACGCTCCAAAGCAATCAATATTGACAAGATCGTTAGTCTGCAATCAAACAAACACTGGCCTACGCCTGTTCATGCACTAATGGAATTGCTTTGCTAAGTCTAAATCAGCTAGGCATAATTACGATGTTTTTTAAGATTTTGTCATAGATATTTCTACCAAAAACTCAAAGGGTCTGTCATGTCTAAGTATCGAGGCATCTACCTTTTTTTAATGGTCAGCAAACTTAAAACCACTTAAAGCTAACATTGGTTTTTATGAATTTTGGAAGACCCTCTATTTAGTTCCTGAGAAATAATTTATTCTTGACGTAGGCATCATCCCAATTCCATAGTAAGTGGCTGTGAGGTTTATCAACAATACAAATAGCAATAAAACAAAATAAACTTGAAAATTCTTGGTTCTTTGTGGGGCAGAAAACAAGTTTTGCAAAGTAAACATCATTATTTAACTATCCAGTCCAAACTTAGGTAACACAATACAATAGTATCATTCAAAAGTCGTTTTGAATAACTGGAAGGAATTCTTGCCATATTCTCGAGATTTCCTTTGTGTATTAGGTATATGTATTTGCGGCTCTATATCGCTTTATGTCTAGAGATACGAAACTTGAAAAGCAAATTAGTTTCGATGTACAAGGGATTCCGAAAATAAGGACAATGTTGACCTGTCTGTGGCTATACCTATCTCTTTATTTTTTTACTAGATGATGCCGCGTTTATGTAGGTAGTAAGATTTAGGTTTTTTAAAATGCCAACGGAACTCTTTGATTTTCCAGAAAAAAGCTGCCTGCATCAAGAAGCAAGTTATCTTTAAATCAAATAAATGATGCTCTCAACTTCATTCACTTGGAATTAGGTTCATAAAAATCCCGTTGGAACTCTTTGATTTTCCGGGATAAAAATCTAAGTATGTCTAATTATATCCATACCCGGGATGCAAGCTATCTCTGTACCCGTTAAAATCGGTTAAAAAGATGTGCCGTGAAAACCTAGCATATAAACAGACCGACACACTTTCACATTTAAATATTAGCATCGAAAACCTGCTTGACCATAAGGTTCAACAATATTTTTCTCTAACCGGATCAATCTTCGCAAGACTTAAGAGTGCGATCTAAGAAAAATCAGCTACTTTCATTTCGGCTTCTACAGACAGATTCTACCTTTCCACCTTGTTTTTGCCCAGCCATCTATCTCCTAGTTAGCTTTAAGCTCTTACTCGATAGGCTCTTGTGGACCAGATGTTCAGTATAAAGCCACACACATACCTACCACAAACATTCATACACACAAATACTTGCACATAGTTTTGAAGGTATAAATCAAATCACGTAGTTATTTTTTATAAAAGATGTTCTATATTTTTTATCAGTATTCTGCATAATCTTCTATAGCCCGTGAACGCATAAACTTTTGAAAGGCTTGGAAGATATCGTCACTTATTTTAGTAGTGAAAAATCTGCCGAAGTTGGCCACTACTGTTCTCCAGTTTTTATTCATTATTTCATGAAAAGCATCACCTGTAATGAAAATAAATAAATAAAATAATAGCGAATTATATATACCTACTACTAGCCTATGCGAAGCAATTTCTCTAATCGTTTTATACCTACACCGATGTTCTAAGCTTAAAAACTTAAAGTCTATAAAAACTTACTCTGTTTTTTATCTCCGTTGTACATATTCCCCAAGTAGGTGTACACACCATCGATCGCATCAGCTCCGTAAAAATACTTTTTGATATCAAAAATGTCTTTGCCGTGCTCGTTTTTCATGATATCAAATATAAATATCATCTCCATCTGTAAATTCTCTGTGAAAAATTATGCTAAATAAATATACTTACCTAATATACTGCCAAAACAATAAGTTGTGTGTGTGTGTGTGTGTGTGTGTGTGTGTGTGTGTGTGTGTGTGTGTGTGTGTGTGTGTGTGTGTGTGTATGTTTGTTACTCCTTCACGCAAAAACTACTGGATGGATTGGGCTGAAAAGAATGGAGATAGATTATACCCTGGATTAGCACATAGGCTACTTTTTATCCCGGAAAAACAAAGAATTCCCACGGGAGTTTAAAAAACCCAAAT
The DNA here is from genome assembly GCF_905333055.1 of Maniola jurtina. Taxonomy (NCBI): domain Eukaryota; kingdom Metazoa; phylum Arthropoda; class Insecta; order Lepidoptera; family Nymphalidae; genus Maniola; species Maniola jurtina. The sequence continues at coordinate 5,398,086 of NC_060046.1, read as the reverse complement.
CCACGCGAACGAAGTCACGGGCATCAGCTAGTAAAGTAATAAGTAATAATAAATATTCTTCCATAATATTCCCGTTACTCATCCTGACACTATTAGTGACTACTTACTCAATATAATTGCAGATTTTCCTTCTCCAATAACTGGCAATCCAAACATTAATCCGTCAACTTTGTAATCAGAATCGACCATTAGAGTTGTATGAAAGTTTGCACGGATAATTTTATACGGTAAATGTATGCTGTAAAAGTAAAAATAGATTTCAAATTATTTTAAACTTATTTTTTTAATCGGCTAATAGGCTTTTTTTGTTTTTACAAGTTTTTTTTCAAAGTCTTTACCTAAATGGGTGTAAAAATAATATATTGAAATTAAATTTCCTTTACACTGTGCACATATGAATGCACATAGGTAATAATATCACAAGTGTAAATTAAAAATTTAAAACACCCCCGATAAGCGAAGGTTACAGTAATTAGAAAAGAGCTGATAACTTTCAAACGGCTGAATCAATTTTCTTGGATTATAGCTAAGAACACTCTCGATCAAACCACCTTTCAATTAAAAAAACTAAATTAAAATTGGTTCTTTAGTTTAGGAGCTACGATGCCACAGACAGATACACAGATACACACGTCAAACTTATAACACCCCTCTTTTTGGATCGGGGGTTAAAAATGCCCAATATTTCGTATTAATAGTTATGTAGGTACATGACAATTACATTGTTATCAACATAACATAACATTCATTTAATTATTATTTTTTGAGACACATGAAAATATTAATTAGTGTCCGACTTTATTGCGCGTGACGACCTTGAAATAATGAGGTCATCGGCATCTACTAGCTAAAAACCTTACTCTGGAAACTTCCCCGTCGCCCCGCTAAACTTTTTCTAAGAAAAAAACCGGTCAAGTGCGAGTCAGACTCGCGCACCGAGGGTTCCGTCCCCGGTTTTTTTTAACATTTTGCACGATAACTCAAAAACTTTTATGCTTAAAAATAAATAAAAAACTGTTTTAGAATTTATAGATAAAGTCCTTTTCATATGATATGCCACTTCGTATAGTTATCTTACTTTGAAAATTGAAACACATTTTAATTTTTTTTTCGGAGTTACCACAAATTCGCAGTTTTCGGATTTATTCTCTTACTTGTGGTATAAGACCTACCTCCCTGCCAAATTTCATAATTATAGCTAACCGGGAAGTACCGTATAGGTTTTCTTGACAGACACGACGGACGGACGGACAAACAGACAGACAACAAAGTGATCCTATAAGGGTTCCTTTTTTCCTTTTGAGGTACGGAACCCTAAAAATACTTAAAAAACCGACTTCCATAACCACTACAAAGTAAAGAATTATTTTTGTTACTACACGTGTATGTAGATATGTATGAAATAAGCTTTGCACTTTAATTTCTAGTTTATTTTATTATTCTTGCCCGACTTCATTTAAATAATAACAATAATAATAAAATTTATTTTTTACTTCGTAGTGGTTTTGGAAGTGGGTTTTTAATAGGTGTATATTTTTTTTATTTAAAGCTTTTTAGTGTTAGTAGCCGTTGCTTGGTAACTACAATTCACTATGAACACTTTCTGAATCTTGATAACTTAGGCAAGCAGTAACCTTGCACCATCAGGATTAAGAAGTTGGATCTAGAATTTTTTATGGGACCACTACGGAAACTCCTACTCGATTAAAAAAAAATTGCAAATCGGTCCAGAAACCTCAAAAAAATCGGTGTAAATACATTAAAAAAGGGCCGAATTAAGAACCAGCGCCTTTTTGGAAGTCCTTTGGTGGTTACATACCTGAAGTCATCTATAATGGTATTATTAAATCCACTAATTCTGATATTCCACAATTGATAAATTAAGTCTGGTGTTTTCACATTTATATCCTCCAGGTGTAATCTATCCAACTTTTTCATTCCAAATTCAGGTACTCCTTGGACGAATGCGTGTACTGATCCTTGTGACAGTCTTGTCAGACAATGAGAGTTCTCCAGAGAACATTTTTTCAGTGGTAAAGGATCTGTAAATAGATGATAAGTAAATCACAAACACACCATAGCTTACACTGTCTTCCCACCGTGCCTGATTCTGCGGATTATCACGCACGGCCTGCTGCGGCGTTCGGACTGGTCTGCGTCCATTTGCAATATCACGCACCGAGGGAAGCCAGTGTTACAGTAATTTGAAAAAAAGAAAGAAAGAAAAACTGTTTATTTGGTACCAACAAAAATATAACTTAAAATAAATAAAATATGAAATGGGACGCGTGGTGTGTGGTGCCAAAATGGACTCCACTCAGCATTTGCTGCGCCTGTGTCGGGAACGCAGGCACAGCGCTGGTCTTCCGTGAAGCCAGTTTATAAATTAGTCTAATAAAAAAATTGGATTGAGAAGGATCGTGTCTGTGGACATAAAAGATTCATTATAGCTTCCATCTTGTAGTGTTCGTACTTTGTAGGATATCCTGATTTGGAAACGGTGGATGCTATATTTTCTGACTAAAGTTTTCGATCAAACATCAATGTAGGTCTGATAAAGTTAAAGATATTACATGCTTTTAATAAGCTCTACCAATTTTTTGGTTGAACAAAGGATATTAGTTAATACTTACTTGTTGCTACATTTTCCAAAGACACAAAAAATAACAATTGTGTAAATATACCGAAAACTTTGATATTATTCTTCATTTTGGGTTATGAGTTTCCCAACTTTCCAGTAAACAGTACGAAATAGACTGAGCCATCTCATTTTATACATTAAGTTATACCTACACGTAATATTAGCAAAAAATATGCAAAATAGGTATACATTATAAACATCACTTTTTTAACTACATTTATCATTTTAATTGTGTGGAAAATTATTAACTGTAGAAATGATACATGGGTTTTTAGAGTAAATAACATTAACAATTTAAAATATCATAACCAGGGCCAGCCTAGGGGTCATGCGAGGGTCCCTTGCCATTAATTTATAATGGCAACCAGGGCAAAAACATAACTCTCACTGCGCTCAAAAATGCAGGGTTCTATTTGGGAAATATTATTAAAATATTGCCTCGCTTCGCTCTCTATTTTTAAATTATTTGTGTGTAGTAACGATGGTAGTAACTTGTTTTTAATTTCTTTTTAGCATAAATATTAAAAACTTCGATCTTGTTTCATCAATTTAACTACGGGTTGCGTCGCCCCCTAAAATCAAGATTGCTCAAAAATGCATCCCTCGTGAGCAGTATTAAAAAAAAATTGCTCTCTCCTTTTACTTTTAATCATAATATACTTAGGTAATTTAATGTTATTGTAAGTTGTATCTCAAGTTTTTAGTTATAACACAATTTTTTCTACATCATTGATATTTTCGGAATGTAATAATTTATTTTGCCCCTGAACGTCATTTCTTTAGAACTTCTCAAGTGTTTCTTATAGCTACATAATGTAAATACCACGGGGCAAAAGCTAGCACTAATCACGGAAAGAAATGGCCTAACTCTTTACCTACCTATTAATATAACTGGAGAAATTCTGTGGCTTTTACGAAAAAATAAAAATATATGCTAAGCAAAGCTATATATCCATGTAAGGGAGCAGTAAAAGTTAAAATCACTTTCTTTATTTTATCTAATTCTATTTACATCACTTTAATCACAAGGCGTTTCAATATTATAAGTGTAGATAAAAGAAGATATTGACTCACCTACCTACATAATATAATATACCAATGTCAAACCACTAGGTCTAGAAACTTAAAATTTTGCAATAGATATGTAATATTGGTATGTGAGCTACATTATACAGTAGTTTAATACATTATATTTAATTAAGTAGTGTACTTTATCTCTTTATTCGTTTACTAATATTGTAAATGCGAAAGTGTGTCTGTCTGTCTGTCTGCTACCTTTTCACGGCCCAAAAGTTTAACTGATTCTGACGAAATTTGGTACAGAGTTAGCTTATATCCCCGGGACGGACATAGGCTACTTTTTATCCCGGAAAACCAAACAGTTTCCACGGGATCTTCAAAAACCTACATCTACGCGGACGAAGTCGCGGGCATCCTCTAGTTCGTTTATACTTATTGTTTTAACCTTTCTGTTCTGTCTATGTCTGGGTTGGGCATTGACGATTAAACCACCTTTGCGGGCTGTGAAGTCGTCTTCCTAGTTTTTGTTCTTTTCTTTTCTGAATCCTTTTATGCACAGTAAAAATTTAAAAAAAATATATACTCTATATAACGTAGATCACCACTGGAAAGGATTTTTAAAAAATCATGTGTGTGAAGCCGGGATGGGACCGCTAAACTTACAAAAGCATCCCTTGCACAGACTTATCATTTGCATCCTGTATACTATATATCCTCCTCCTGTATTAGTTATTTATCACACTAATATTATAAAGGCGAAAGTTTGTATGTGTGTGTGTGTGTGTGTGTGTGTGTGTGTGTGTGTGTGTGTGTGTGTGTGTATGTTTGTTACTCCTTCACGCGAAAACTACTGGACGGATTTGGCTGAAATTCGGAATGGAGATAGATAATATCCTGGATTAGCACATAGGCTACTTTTTATCCCGGAAAACCAAAGAGTTCCCACGGGATTTCGAAAAACCTAAATCCACGCGGACGAAGTCGCGGGCGTTAGCTAGTAATTTATGTTTTACTAGCTGATACCCGCGACTTCGTTCGCGTGGATGTAGGTTTTTAAAATTCCCGTGGGAACTCTTTGATTTTCCGGGATAAAAAGTAGCCTATGTGCTAATCCAGGGTATAATCTATCTCCATTCTAAATTTCAGCTCAATCCGTCCAGTAGTTTTTGCGTGAAGGAGTAACAAACATACACACACACATACACACACACACACACACACATACAAACTTTCTCCTTTATAATATTAGTGTGATATTATACATTCAAAATTTATTGTCTTGTGGTAATGGTCATAATAATATAATTTATCTATCTAGCTTGTGTCTCTTGTCCACGCAGATTTAGGTTTCTTATAATCCAGTAGAAATCCTTGAGACTCGTTGGCTGGATTGGATCGTATTGGATAGATAGAGATTGGTTCAGCGACTGTGCCGTGAAGGGTTAAAGACACACAGACAGACTTCCATTTATTAATTACTTAGATTGGAGCCGAGCTGTGAGGGAATCAGCCTACTGATCCACTAACCATGGATGTAGGAAGTAATATAGGTCTTACTCATTGACTCAATGCCTAACACTGAATTAACAAATAAGCTCGGTATGGTTATCATTCAGTGCTAAACAGTGAGTTAGCGGATCACCCCACAGGAAAATGTTTGCCATATACAGTGTGTTTTTTTTTAACTTGGACACTATGGGGAAATCTGAAACCATAGAAGATACAGGGAAAGTGTCATTTGCTCTTTTTTTATGAAAACAATTCTGGCAGAGTCAATTTTTTGGTCAAGCGTGAGTTGTCCGTAAAAATCAATGAAATTGACAAATTTTTTTTTTAGTGATCGACTCAGTTTCATGTAAGGATTATTTCATTGTATCGAAAGAAAAAATCGGAACAGCAGAAGTTGGTTGGTTGGTTGGTATAATAAAAAATAACTTAAGAGCGTTAACGCATGAGCCTGGTTGGCAAGTTTAGGTATTTACCCGAGGTTCTTTGTTTGTTTCCGTGAACGGACGTACCGAGTTCAGTTTAGTTTATAACAAACCGTTTTGATCCTAGACGATTTTCAAACGGATTATTTTTTCAATATTTTTAAGTATGTGGTGTTAGTTTGTCGTTTTTTTTAAAACAGTTATGTTTTTTAAAACAGTGTATTGTCTTTATAGATTAAGTACGAGTGAATAAAACTTATAATTGTAGTCAGTACTTAATACAACTCTTTTATATACTTGTGTAAGTATAAGAGAGTCAAGAAATTATACAAAATTCAACTTTCCTTATACATATTTACGAAAATATGGTTCCTTTATCATGCACAGTATAAATAATTACACCTACTATATTAATTTTCACATATATATTTATAAAGGCTGGTAAAATAAATGTGAAATCCGTCTAAAATTTAAACAGTCTTAAATATTTCATTTGCAATATTATCAAAAATATAATGCAATGCTACTAATACTCATAAAGACATTGAGCAATTTTTCTTATTTATGGTCCTTTACAATCTTTTCAAATTTTATTGTTAGTACTAAATCGTACTTACCGTAAGCGCAAAACAATGGACAGTACAATGAAAGGGATTAACAGGTATAAAAATGCAGATGTTATACACTTGAGTAGGTATTTATTCATCGAAAATAAGTGCACTGCTACGCGAGTCAGCTAGGGATACAAAAACAAAATAAGACAAACAACAAAGTTCAAAACTGAAAGTACGAAAACCCACCAACTACTTTTAAAGACTTCACCGCAGATGATTGATTATATTTGAATATGTATAAATCATTATATACATGTATTCGAAATTTTCATAGTAACTGCTATGATTTGATATTGAACTCGATCCATCTATTTCAAGTTTATTTTTTCTTGATATACATTTCTTTTTCATGTCATGTGTAGGTAATACCAATTTCGATATACTTTTTGGGTTTTGTAGGTTATATCTCTTACATTCGTTTTGATTATGATAAGTTCTTTTATGACATATGCCAATATAGCCTCTAACATACGGAATGGTAAAGCTAAGCTAAAGAGAGATCTCATTTATCAATTTAATGTGCAGTTTGGCAGTAATAAGTGAATTGATGAGTCGATAAACAAACAAACACGCAACACAACACGTGACAGGTTGTGATGGCAATCAAGGTGGGGACGCCCCGCACACCTACATAATCCCTGGGCTAATCCGGTGCGGGATAGCGCGGGTGACGTGCGGGTGTGCAGGACGTCCCCCGCCTCATACCTCGATTGCCATCTCGACCTGTCACGTACTATACATAGCTGCCGAAAACTCAGTCCTCCCTTAGTTGGACAAAGAATTGTTTTATTCAAAAATAAAACCATCATAAAGATCCACGAGGGATGACCACGTGCAAATGATAGTAATTATCCTATTGTTTCAGGTGTTATGCTAGAGTGTACAATGTATACAACCAAAATCTAAATACAAAATACCGTACTAATGCTGTAAAAGATAATAAACTAATGCTATTATGCAAATGCAAAAAAAGAAATCATAATGGAATACAAGAAACCGCGCTAATGCCATAAAAGGACGATGAATCATCAAAATTTTATTTAGCGGCTAGGACAAATAGCAAGGGTATTGGCATATAGCATTGTCAGCCGATAATAACTGTAAAACTATAAGCCTTTAAGAATATTTAATTCTGAAAAGTTATAATTCTAGTCAATAACTAATTATACAAAATTCAACTTTCTGTTTATTTAAAAAACATGGTTTTCCTTATCACAAACAGTATAATGAAACCTTGAGTATTGAGTTTTACAATTTTATAAAAGCTTTTGAAATAAATGTGAAACCCATGTAAAATTTAAACAGTTAAAAATTTAATTTTTAGAAATTATTAAAAATATAGATCAATGCCACTGCTCTGATAGGCATTAATCTATTCTCTACCGAAATCGCGTTTTACAATCTTTTCAAATTTTGAAAATTAAATTGTTCCCTTTCAATGAAAGGGAACAATAGATACCAATGCAGCTATTTGCTCGAGGCAATACTTATTTATTAACTAGCTGATGCCCGCAGCTTCGCTCGCGTGGATTTAGGTTTCTAAAAATACCGTGGGAACTTTTGATTTTCCAGGACAAAAGTAGCCTATCCGTAATAGCACGTCCCCGGGATGCAACGCATTTCTGTACCACGTAAAAACATCTAAACGGATGATCCTTTAAAAAATCCCGAGGGATCACCAGGATTTAGGAATGCAATTCCTTACAGCATCATATAAACACAATTTAAAAACATACAAAAAGTTTTTATCTATCTTTAAGAAAAAATAGCGAGTATTAAAAATACCTAGTATTGAGAAGTGATAGTCGCACTACAATTTCAGGTAAATCGTAAATAATCCGATAACAATTGCTAAGCAAACAAGCGTTACGTCCGTTCTCGGAGAGGCCTCGGCCGGTACTGATTTCCTAGTTCAATTTACTATTGCTCGTTGCACGGTTTTGTAGTGTGTTTCAAGATTATTTTTTGGAAAAAAATATTAATTAAATTTAGGTTTTTTTTTCTGTATATATTGCCAATATGTTCTTCTTTAATGAGCACTTAGTTTTATTTATAAATGAAGATAAATAACCCACCTAAATGACAGTTTTATGTGTCTGTAGTTTTATGAAATTATGACTTTTTTGTTTGAATTTTTATAATGTAAAAAATGCCAAACGAAAGATTTGGTTCTGTCATCTTATTAGTTCAGGACCTTTTCTTGGGTAAATATATTTCTTTGTGAGAATCGACCAAGTAACTTTTGATGTAGTGAACGTCAAAGATGACACGAAATCCAAAATTCAGTAATAGTCTTTTGGTATTTTTGGCAATAAAAGATAAACTATGAATAAATTGCAAAATGTTTTCTGTCAATTTAATAAAACAGGAAATATTCTACAAAGTAGTATATAAATGTTTTTCATAAATGCAGTGTTTAATAAAATATAGGGGGGCAAAATAGCTTAAAAATAGCTCATACCGGTTCAACACTCTCTGGCTAAACCAGGATGGGCTAAGCTCACTTGTTGTCAGAGTGTCCGACTAGTAAATCGAGTTTAGCCCATAGAGATATTATAAATTAGCCGGTCATGCATATTATATATTTTATCAAGAACTAGTTGATGCCCGCGACTTCGTTCCTATCGATAAATTTTTTAAAAATCCCGTAGGAACTCATTGATTTTCCGGGATAAAAAGTAGCTTATGAGTTAATCCAGGGTATAATTTATCTCCATTCTAAATTTCAGCCCAATCCGTCCAAGTTTTTGCGTAAAAGAGTAATAAACATCCATCCATACATACATACAAACTTTCGCGTTTATAATATTAATATTAAGATGATACTCATGAGTCACGACAGTTTAAGTTTCTTATATTAAGTGTTATATACAATAATAGGTAATAAATGTAGTTATATATTTAGTTATATTTATTATTTTTAACTTCTACTGTATCAGTATATATTGCTAAATCCTCTAAAGGCCATGAACGCATAAAAATCTTGATAGCTTTGAAGATTTCTTCAACTATTTTAATTGTGAAGAATCTGCCATAGTTGGCTACCAAGGTCCTCCAGGTGGCATTCATCAGTTTATGAGCCGGAACACCTAAAAAAATAACATAAATGAATTCTGTAAATAAGTTTGTTTAATTAGTTTTGACTCAAAACTCCAGTTTTCGCTCGAAGAAAAGAAAGGAGTCATTTTGATAGCATTTGACTTTTCCTAAAACCTATTTAAGGGCTTGTTATTATTTTACCAGTAGGCCTGTGCCCTGTATATAGATTTAAAAAAAGGAACCATCTGTTTACACACACGCCTTTTTTATCATGGTGAGGAAAATCCACCGGCCACGGGGGAGCGCAGTGGTTATGTCGGACTCCTACCGACTAAAAACCTGACAAAGAGCCATCCCACCGCTGACGGCGGAGCAAAAGGGACCGACATCACCTCGCTAAGTGTGGGCACATTAATACAAATAACAAGTGTAAATTAAAAATTTATACCCCCGACAAGTGAAGGTTACAGTAACTAGAAAAAATAAAACCGACTTCAAAAACCACAAACACTAAAAAGTAAAAAATAACTTTTATTTAGCTACACATGTAATGTACCTAGGTATGAAGTCGAGCGAGCATATTAAAACAAAATTAGAAATCCAAGAGTGAAGCTCGCCCGACTTCATACCTAGGTACATTACATGTGTAGCTAAATAAAAGTTATTTTTTACTTTTTAGTGTTTGTGGTTTTTGAAGTCGGTTTTATTTTTCTTTTGAAAATTTTTTATTTCACAATTTTTAGTGGCCCCACTGTACTATAATATGCTATGCCCAGTTAAAACCCTACTGTTTACTAAGCTATTGCACTGATCGCGAGCAATTTGCTCCTATCTATTGAGGAGTTCTGTTCTCCATCTCCGAAGATATTCATCAGATCTTCACCAAATTTATATGGGACCACCTGCACAGTATACCCTTTCAAACAAAAAAAAAATTTTCCAAATCGGTCCAGGGGTCTTTGAGTAATCGGGGAACATACATAAAAAAAAAAAAAAAAAAAAAAAAAAAAAGATTCCGACGAATTGAGAACCTCCTCCTTTTTTGGAAGTCGGTTAAAAAGAGCTGATAACTTTCAAACGGCTGAACCTATTTTCTTGGATTATAGCTAAGAACACTCTCAACAAAAAAAACCTAATTAAAATCGGTTCATTAGTTTAGGAGCTACGATGCCACAGACATATACACAGATACACACGTCAAACTTATAACACCCCTCTTTTTGGGTCGGAGGTAAAAAAAAAATTGAATTTTGCAGGTGTCGACATAAAATTGGTAAGTATGTGTGTATTCTTATATACACTGTACAGGATATTACTTTGAGATCTTTCAGTTCACGCACTCGAACTGAACTGCAGCTGAACTGCGCGTCGCGGCAGCGCGCTGCACAATATTCTCTCCAGCCGCGACGCGCGGCAGCGCCGCTCTAGTGCGATATGCTCCAAAATGATAGAAATAATATTTTGGGTTGGCACCTTTAATCAGCTATTAGAGATAGAGGGTCTTTGGTTCACTTACTTAGCGCTTCATTTCCATTAAACATATTCCCGAAATAGTGGTGCACGCCATCCAGAGCATCAGCTCCGTAAAAGAAACTCTTTAGATTCATAATATCCTTGCCTTGCTCATTTTTTATCACTTCGAAACTAATTACTATCTCCACTTGCAAATTATCTGTAAAATAAATAAAAAGACTGATCTATGAACGCAAGCCTAAAACGCTGGCATTAGTCAAAGTCAAAGTCATTTATTCAAGTTGGTTACTATTGTCACTTACTGATTGTCAAACAATAATGAAGTTAAAACTACAGCTACGAGGGTTGCAAACACGCCCAAGTCTGAGAAGAAGCTTAGAAACATGAAATTTTGAAAAAACCTAAATCTACGCATACAAGTCGAGATCCCTAACCACAGAAATCCAATTTAGGATTTCTGTAGTCCTGAGTCACTGACTCGTCAAGGTCTACTAAATTTTTGCACAGAAGTCCCATTTGTAATTATTTAGTATTATAATGCAAAAAAGGAAAAAGACAGGATTTTTCGTAATTTTCGCGGGATCGGGAAATAAAAGGATTATTTTTCATTATTGCTGCTCGCTCTTTATACATATTATAAAAGAAAAAGAATATACTTACTCATTTTAATTTCTGATTTACCATCTCCAATAACTGGAAACCTATATACTTCCCCGTCACATTTGTAATCACAATTGCATACCAGATTCGAGTGAAAAGATATCCTTAAAACTTTGAAATCCATATTTATACTATAAAAGAAACAAAATGGATAACCGTCAAGTGCGAGTCGAACTCGCACACAAAGAGTTCCGTTCCATCGTACAAGAAAATAACACATTTTTTTTCATGGTTGCCATTTTAAGACTTCCGTGGCCAAAAGGCAAAAAACGGAACCCTTATGGATTCGTCCTTCCGTCCGTCCGTCCGTCCGTCCGCCATATTTGTCAAGAAAACCTATAGGGTACTTCTCGTTGACCTAGAACCACGAAATTTCGTAGGTAGGTGGGTCTATAGCACAAGTAAAGGAATAAATCCGAAAACAGAATTTTTGATTAATCACAAAAAATAAAAATAAAATGTGTTTTCGAAAAAAATGATTTACTAAATCATAATATATAGATGGCGCTGTTGTCATTAACTTCCTGTGTTGCACAAAAAGTATTAAAATATCTTATACCTTGGTATGCGAGTCCGACTCGCACTTGACCAGTTTTTATAAATTAGACACCTCCACCTAATATGTAGTACGCGAGACTGACGTACGCGACCGAAATCAGCGTAAGGCAAACGGCCTAAACTTACCTGATGTCATCAAAAATGGTATTGTTAAAACCTTCCACGATAGTATTCCACATTTGGTAATGTAATTTGTTCTTTTTAACTTCTATGTAATCAAGGTGCATTTTCTCAAATGATTTTATACCAAGCTCTGGTATGCCTTGAAGAAATGCTCTTAAAGTTTTTTGTGCTTGCTTCGTTAAACAAAACGAGTCCTCGAGGTGGCATTTTTCGTGTGTTAAAGGATCTAGAATTTAGAAGTAAGTTTATATAAATAAATGTAAACCAAACTATATACTTAATATAAAATATGTTAAAACGCGGCTCTTAAAAGTTATATTGCAATACAGTGTTTTTTTAACTGAGACATGCCATATGGTTTTGGATTTCCCCATACTGTCTCGTAAAAAAAAACATACGGTACAATGCTTCATACAAATTATTGTATGAAAAAGTAAATAAAGTACAGCTTACATATTGTATGAATCATAAATTCATAACAAATATCTACATACAGATAAAAAATCATTAATATTTTTTATACTTACTGATCGCTGATAGGTTTTGTGCTAATATGAGAAATAACACTACATGAATAAATATAATGAATTCTTTTCCAGTCTTCATTCTTAGATGTCTGCTTAGGTACTTGTTGGTTAACTCAATGGAATTATCTCTATATAAACTTATTAACGAAAACCTAATGTATAATAATATTGTCTAATTAACATAATGACGCAAACTTCAGAAGACAGATAGGTATTTAAAAAACCGGTCAAGTGCAAGTCGAACTCGTACACGATGGGTTCCGTACCATCGTAGAAGAAATAGATCGGTATTTTTTCGAGGCGGTTTATGTAGGCAAAACTTACCATATTCTCATTATGTTATTTAATTTTGTATAATTATGCCTGGGGTCTTAAACGTATCATCTAGGGGTATATATATCTACCATTAGGCTAGGCGCAAAGCTACGTAAGATCCTATGTAATAAAGTCTTTTGGAATAGCATTTCTTTATGAGTAACTAGAAGATGCCCGCGGCTTCGCCCGCGTGGATTTCGGTTTTTTTAAATCCCGTAGGAACTCTTCGATTTTCCGGGATAAAAAGTAGCATATGTGCTAATCCAGGATATTATCTATCTCCATTCCAAATTTCAGCCAAATCCACTCAGTAGTTATTGCGTGAAAGAGTAACAAACATACACACACACACACACACACACACACACATACAAACTTTCGCCTTTATAATATTAGTGTGATTATTTAACTTACGTTAGGGATCTCTAAGTACCAGTTCGGTATCAAAAGGTTATTGTTAATTTATTCCGAAGACGAAAAAGCAATGACTGTGTAAAAGTAAATACAATTGCATTATTGTGGTAAAGACCCAAAGACACTCTGACTTTGGAGGATGTGTCCTTTGTAAAGAGTACTAATACGTATTTCACGATTTCTGAAAATTCGGGAAAATTAGTACTTGGTTTCCGACACAATTGAAGAAATACGTGTGTCAGGATTTTTGGAAATTCAACCCCTACGCTGATTTTCTAAATTCCGCCCGAGAGGTCAGATAGTGATAACACAAGACGTGTAAATTAAAAATTTATAACACCCCCGACAAGTGAAGGTTACAGTAAGAACTAGAAAAGAGCTGATAACTTTCAAACGGCTGAACCGATTTCCTTCTATTATAGCTAAGAACACTCTCGTTCAAGCTACCTTTCAAACAAAAAAAAAACTAAATTAAAATCGGTACATTAGTTTAGGAGCTACGATGCCACAGACAGATACACAGATACACACGTCAAACTTATAACACCCCTCTTTTTGGGTCGGGGGTTAATAAATGATTCCATTGTTTGTGATCGCCTTACAACTTAATATGCATAGTAAATAAGCTCTAGCTATTTACTCGTATTAATTACCAAGTCCTTGCTTCCATAATGTTTTATCAATTTCTTCATAAAATTTAAATAATGAAAAAATGCTTTACAATGCTTATATAGTACCTACGACTGGTGTTGACGTCGAATAAATTACGGTAGAAATTAAGCACGCCCATAATTGCAGGATGTTTTATTCGCATGTTCTGTGCAGTATTTACGAAATAAATTATGAAATAAAATAGTTCGGTAAATGCATTGAATATACTTACTATGTAATCTATGTATCTACCTACCCGCTACTGGTCATAGGTACCTATGTACTTACTTATTTCAAAGATTTCCATACAATACCTTTGGTTTTTTACTTTGGTTTGTTTACGGAAATCCTCATTTGAAAGATACCAGAGAGAAAGCGAAAAATCGTGCAGAAAAACGCGGAACTTACCTTGAATGTGTCATAAATGAAAATTTTTGGAACCACAATCTGGCGCAATCAAGACTTGCTGTCCGCGTGCATTTTTTCGCATCAACGAGTGGGGGAAAATTTTATTTAGTGCAACAGTAACTTTGAACTTTGCCTCAAACGAAAGTTCAGAGTCACCCAGCGGACGATGGAGAGAGCTATGTTTCGAGTTTCTCTACGCGATTAAATCAGAAATCAGGAGAACCAGAGTAATTAACTTAACTCAACGGGTTGCGATGTTATTTTGCATGCCACTCCATGGCAAATTGTGGCTAACCCATAAGCATAATATCTATTGGAGGTACTCCTCAATTTATGCGAATAAATGAAATTAAATGTTAGAGGTGCATGCTCGTGATCGAATATTACCAAACCCTGACGTCTTAACAATTAAAGCAATTACCGCTTTTTAGTAGGTAGTTGTTCAAATAATGGGTTAATCTAATAATAATGGCTCAACTTACATTAAAGTCATAGTTTAGGCCAACGTCAGAAACACCGCTCGCTCGGGAGATTGGTAGGTGGTATAATTATGACGGACGGGAGCAGAGCCCCGGACGGTAAATCTAAACGAGTTACGAGAAGCCTAATCTACTTAGTTTCACTTAACTTATGGCGCAATTAACCAGATTATTCGTTCCAGTGGAAAATAAAACTGTAACTCTTGAATTTGACCACTTATAACTAAAGTTGAAGTCATAATTAAATGGTTTTGTTATTGAAGTTTATTCTCCTTCTCCTTATCTTCCAAAGCAAAAAATCTGATTAATAGTTTATGTAAACTTTACGGAAAAAATGATTATCGTCTGCAAAGTTTCATAGAAATTAGTAATAAACCTTTACTAAGAAAATTAGTCTTGCGATCGCAAATAAAAGCGATTTGATGAAGTCAGAATCTACATCAGAAGTGACTAACTTGCCTTCTCCCGAGACTTTTCTTGATTTTCTGGAGTTAAATGTTTCAACGTTGTTTCTCTAAGTAATGTTTCAGCGTTGTACCTTGGTTGAATGAGTATTTGAGGCATCAAGAACTAGTGAACAAAAAAACAATCAACTTTCGCATAATTTATGTTATTAGTATACATTTAGTACTTAAAGGAGTATTTACGAAAGCACTTTAGAGCAAGTGGAGTTAGTGACGATTGAGGACAGCTTTTGTTAGAAACTTTTTTGACTAGTTAATAATAGAGACAAAATTTGAACTGATTGTTGAGAGTGATAGAGCACGCGCCTCGCCTAGTTAAGTAAAGTTGCCTGATGCCGCTCGGAGAACTAATTAGTTTTGGTAAACTGAACTTTCACTCAGTGGTCATAGTAAATTTACTTTTGACAATATAATTCAAACTAAGTACTTAGACATAAACATTTTAGTAAACGTTTTCGGAAGTTCATGAAGTGTACTTAAGATTTATTTGATACTGAAGTTAGAAATATGAGTTGGTAGTTATATAAGCCAGCTAGAACTCATAATTTGGCAATGACCTACCGGGAATTAACCCGGGGCCTTCCACTTATGAAACCACCGGACTCACCACAGCGCCAGCAAGGTAGCTATTTTATTAACTGTTATTTGGTTAACTTTTGGAATAATTTGGCATTTCCAAAACTTCACAAATAAACTTGCTAAATAAAAGCCACGCCTCCGCTTAAAATTTCATTAATTATTCTGTTGGGATCAAACTAACTTTATAATGAAACAGTTATATTATTATAATTCAATAATAATATAACTCAGCTGAAAAGATCACAGTTCAAACGAAAGGCAAAGATAACTCTGTTATCAAAATATTAAGTTTCACTTAGGAAAGTCAAAGTCACTTATATTCAGTGAATACCTATTAGATACTTACCTTGTTAAACAGTGCCTAGCTAGAAGACTAATAGTACTCTAGACACTGTTTGACACAAGTTGGTAACTGGATGGGTTACCAGTTTTGTAGGACTGCAACTCTGCCGTCCTAACGAAGAGAGCAATAACTAGGTTTCGGCTACTTTCGAGATATTCGCGGTTATGATTAGCTACTTACAAATCGTAATATTACATATTGCAGTTTTGATAACCAACAGAACCGAAACTACTGAAGATACAAAAAAGACGTCTAAGGCGAAAATATAGAGCTCATTTTCCTGATTACGGATATGGTCTTAAGTCAATTTGCCCAAAAACTCGACTTATTGCACTCTTTGTTAGGACGGCAGAACTGCTGTCCTCAGGTTGGTTGACGTGCTGTGTTCTGGCATGCTTGGCTAACGGTGTTTGGGAGCACGTAGTGTCGCATTGGTAGGTCTGCTGCGGCGGATATCCGCTGGCGGAGTAACGAGGCGTTGTCGGTCTATTGTGCTCCGTCGTCAGCGGTGGGATGGAACTTCGTGAGGTTTTTGGTCAGTTGGAATCCGACATAAGCACTGTGCTCCCCCGTGCCCCGTGGCCTGTGATATCCATGACGGATTTTCTTCACGAAAAAAAGGGCAGGCTAGTAAAGTAAAGTACCCACAAAATCTATTTATTGTACCTTTGTATAACTTTTTCAATTCTTAGGAAAATTAAGGATTAGATATAAATATAGATTAGAGAATAACTATAAATCTAGTTGTGACCAATCTAAATAATAATAAATATATTTTTAAGTTTGTGAACTTGTATGTCCCTTACATACAAATTCACAAACTTAAAAAGTAAACCTTAGATTCTCCGGACCCGTCATCTTCGGAATTAATGAACCAATTCAGAAAATAAAATCATTGGAGTCTCCATAAGATAAACTTCCACTTTCTTTTGTTAAAATATTATGTAGACTGAGATTCACTAAGAATTGTATAATTAAGTGCTTTCTGATTCTGTAGTTAGGTATGAGTTAGGAATTCGGCCTATCTTAATCTTTCGTACCTCGTTAAGTATTCGGGCCCTCTATAATAATCAATGATGATCTAACCTAACAATCGAAACATAACCTTAAACCTGAGCTTTTCACAGAGATCGTCATTTCTTGAAACTAACCTGTAAAAGAAATAAGAAAAAAAACTGCAACAAACATGTAACATTCTTTTTCACATTTAATGACTCAGATTTTCTGAAAATTCACTTAGGATGCGCGACGCGACGTGTTAAAATGAAAATTATTTCCGCTTCCAGCAGTGTCGGATTCTATTCCGTTGGGACATAAAAAAGATAAAGTAGGAATAAAGAGTGGCTGGTTCACATAATTCCAGCCACTCACTTACTTACTAGTGCGAGTTGATGCATGAGAGACATGTGATGCACTGATGTGTTGTGATTGACGTAAATAAATCCTTTATTCTACAAAATTTTAACAAACTAGCTGATGCCCGCGACTTCGTTCGCGTGGAAGTAGGTTTTTTAAAAAATCCCGTGGGAACTCTTTGATTTTTCCGGGATAAAAAGTAGCCTATGTGCTAATCCAGGGTATAATCTATCTCCATTCTAAATTTCAGCCCAATCCGACCCGTAGTTTTTGCGTGAAGGAGTAACAAACATATACACACACACACATAAAAACTTTCTCCTTTATAATATTAGTGTGATAATATGCAACAGAAAAATAATAAAATAAGTAGAGATTAATAATACAAAAGAATAGACTCAACAGTCATCGCCCAACTAAATATAAATCTAGTGGTATGTAGATGGTACCAGCAAGTAGCAGTCATCATCATCATCATCATTATCAACCGTTGGACGTCCACTGCTGGACATACTCGTAGGTCTCTTGTAGGGGCTTCAACACGCCACAGTTTTGCGCCACCTGAATCACAGAGATGTGACTCGTGTGATGTCGTCTGACCACTAATATCTTAAGGGTCTTCCAACGCTGTACTTTTCCATGCGAGGTCGACTTGAGACACCAACTTCTATCGGGTTTTCAAACTATGTACCCTGCCCATTGCCACTTCAGCGTCGCAATCTATTGAGCTATTTTGGTACCTCTGATTTGATCACGTACAGGTCATGAGTGAATAGGCAACGTCTTAAGCGCGCTCCATCTTAGGCTGCATAATCACTTGCTAGTAGGTCTGATTGCAGCCAAGCGCTATTCTTTAAAAAAAACATGAAGTTCAAACGTCCATCCATCTTCATCGTCCACTCAGTGACATAAGAAAGTGGCAGTCAGCCAGTATCGAAGCCTAGCGATACAACCCAGCGCTGTATTGCCACTGTAATAATGTGAACAGTGTTTAGTATAATGAGTTCAATAGGCAAAACAGTCATAGTATCTGGGCTTGCATTATATTTGTCAATTCAATGCACTGCCTGAATACTAAATTCCAGTATTCAGTGTTCCAGTGTTTTTAATAAAGGTATTTCCATTTTCCGAGCTGTAAAGAACTTACTGGATTTAGCTTAGCGAATGGAATAATGTGAACCAGCCGCAATTAACATCATTATGTTGTGAAAGAGCAAAGTTTATTTATTTTATTTTGTACATCTTATTTTCTTTGATATAGGACGTATTATGGAAGCCTTGTAGATAACTCCATTACCATCTCTCAGTATAAAACTTGTTAAGGATTCTTACTGCTTTTTTATTGAATTTTAAGAAACCTAGCTAGTCAACTAATGATTAAAATCTATCTATTCGATATATATCGATCAATGATAACCTGTGATTCTCGCGTAGCGATTTTCTACGCCGACTCACCATCGATCGATGACGATCAATAGTTTTATTTTTGATCTTCTCAATAGAACCGGCAGAGACGTAGTAGTAGAGTTATAGACGTAGCATAAGAGAAACTAGTTCTCCCGCATAAAATAAATAAATTTTGGGTTTATTTATTTTTTAATTTTGAAATTTTGATGGTAAAGTATTGATAACTGTAAGGTTATTTTTAAAAATTGATTTGAGTTGTCAAAAATAATATAAAATTATTAATTTATCTAATGCAGGTAGATTGATAAAATCGATATTTGGCTCATTCGATGTCATACAATCTGTTGCTAGGAGGCCAACAAGATTGAACTTGCATAAATATGGGTGTTTCGAAGGTTGTAGTTTAGTCTCCTTCTGAGATTCGGAGCGATATCGCATATTTTCGGTATTTGGATTGTGAACTGAATAATTAGATGCTGTGATAGCAATCACGCTCTAATTAAATAGTTTATTTTGGCATTAGTTTGTTTAGATTAAAACTCTCGGATAACCTTACACATTAAACTTGTGTTTTTTTGTGTTGGTTTTGGAGAGGACATTCCAATAATTCGATAAAAATATTTAAATAATACCTGCTTTTCTGAGTGACGCCAATATAATGTAGTATGATTTGGTGTGGCCTGGTGGAAATATTTACCTTGAACACTCTTTTAATTAAAATAGATGCTATTTACAAAATTTATTCACGCCTAAATGACACCATAACAAATTGAGGGTATATAAAATCCGTTCCGTCGTTCGTGAAGAGGTAATTACGCTGACAAACGGCCCCAGACGCCCGTCTCTTACTTATTACAACAATAAAGCAACTAGAAACGTTTTCAGGTAAACTTAGACAGTCTTATTTATGAAAATTGTGTTAACTCTATAGCTGGAAAGACTAACTAAAGACCAAGTGTAAATTAAAAAATTATAACACCCCCGACAAGTGAAGGTTGCAGTAACTAGAAAAGAGCTGATAACTTTCAAACGGCTGAACCGATTTTCTTGGATTATAGCTAAGAACACTCTCGATCAAGCCACCTTTCAAACAAAAAAAAACTAAATTAAAATCGGTCCATAAGTTTAGGAGCTACGATGCCACAGACAGATATACAGATACACACGTTGAACTTATAACACCCCTCTTTTTGGGTCGGGGGTTAATTAGTAGGTGTACACGAGTATCAACTTGGTACAAAAACTTACAATTGATGTCAGATTCGCGTTTGATGCTGTAATTATGTCACAGAATTATGTTTCATTATTTCTTGGATTTGTCTACATTTACTGCGTTTGATTGGTTGTTATTCAAATAAGAACCCAACTACGTTTGTATGGAGCGTACTGTTGATAAACTCGTCATAATAGTCAAGACTGAAGAGGGAGTTGTGCTAGCGTCTAAGAAGCAACAAGATGCAGATTTATATTTTAAATCGCAATACACGTCTAAATCACGCTCCTGAATTTACATTTTAAGAGGCAAAAGGAAGCATCTGAGTAGTTGGAGTCTTTTTTGCAGAGAGATTGCCAAATTCTAGAGGCTGTGAGGTACTGTAAAATAACCAATAAACCTGATTGGTGAACAAAAGATATATCGTGATTTTTGTTATTCTGCAAAACTCGGGTCAATGACGCATCGAACGTGGGGCATTGACTTTGAGTGACCTATTTACGGAACTTTCATTGACCTCTAGCGTCAATCAGATGTTTTATTTGCAATATATTGTGAACTTTTAAAAATACAGGGTTTTTTAATTTTTTCGTATCAATAATCATCAGTACTATCATCTGTCTTCGTTTTTGCTAGCGTTCTGCGAACATCCTGTATAAGATTTGCATCTCTATGGTCTAACACCTCAATGATATTTTCTGCTTCCTGCTTTCTATTGCGCAATGTTGCTAATTAAACTAAAAGGCAAAAAAGTGGCTTATAAGAGACCGAGACGTCTGGGGAGGAAACGCTAAGAAAATATACTTTTTCCATCATTATAAAAAGTAAGAAAATTTTTGCTCAGTGCTTGTATAGTTCAATCTAGCCCTGTTATTCTATTAGGTATACACTTTGGTAAAAAAGAAGATGACAGTCTTAAATTAACGACGATGACGTAGACTTTAATGACCTTCCAAGCCACCACACCACTAAGCCACATCACCATCATTGTACCATCGCAAAAGATATCTTAACACTGTTTTTTTTATTAACCGCCGACCCAAACAGAGGGGTGTTATAAGTTTAACGTGTGTATATCTGTCTGTGGCATCGTAGCTCCTAAACTGATGAACCGATTTTAATTTAGTTTTTTTTTTGTTTGAAAGGCGGCTTGATCGAGAGTGTTCTTAGCTATAATCCAATAAAATCGGTTTAGCCGTTTGAAAGTTATCAGCTCTTTTCTTACTGTAACCTTCACTTGTCGGGGTGTTATAAATTTTTAATTTACACTTGTTAACATTTAGATATTTATTATAAGCATCTGCACCAGAGACGTATTCAAGAAGTAGTTAAAAAAACCTTTCAAACCTTGTTTCAGGTATAATGTTTCAGCTCCATTCTGTGACTCAATTTAACCATGTTCAAGGTTAAATAATTATGTCCTATTTATGTACTGTTATTTCATAACAGAAATGTCATATCGTTATAAAATATTGCACAAAATTTCATACGACACGCGGAAGAAGACAGTTGAGTTGCTAAAACATTCCTGGTATGAGAGCCAACTGAAATATCTGGTTCAATTTTCTCGTCAGTATTTTATTGTACGTCAAAAGTAAGAAATTTACATCTAGTGGTGGTCCCAGCACTGTTATTCTGTAAGCATCCAGCCTCGCAACGAGCGCTGACTACTGAAAAATTATACTTTTATTTATTTATTTAAAAACGTATGCACAGACATATTTTACATACATGAAACAATACAATTACTATTTTCAAAAGAAAGATTCGTGAATAATAACTTAGTCTTAAAATGCAAGTAACATAAGTAGCACGAGTCGGCTGCAAATATTCTCCTATCTCTACATATTGAAAACAATTGCTTTTTTTTGGCAATTTACAAAAACCTGTCTTATTGTCTGTTTATAAAATGGTGATTTGATGTCAAATGCGGATAATACCTACATGCTTTTTCTTTGATCAACAAATGTATTGTTCACCCTTACTGGCTCTACCTACTCCAGTAATTCTGTGGTGAGCTCAGCGACGAACAGATGTAGCTATTCGTCGTTGAGCTCATGAGTTAGAAAATAGGACTTCAGCTCAGTTCAACTTTGTAAACGCGTCTTTCGTCTCTCTACGGGCATATTTATTTTCACAAGACATAGGTTGAATTATTTAATATAGTGAACTGCATATCTTTGTACTCTTGCTCTGTGCTCATATAACAACGTCATACATTAGTATCACTGCACATCGGAATATAAATAACACGAAGCATAGTTTTATGCATTCATCTTATTCATTATAGTAACACGCTTGACCACAATCACACTTGATTCAAACTGACTTGTAACAAATTGGCCTATGGTAAATAGTTTTCTCCCACTTACTCAGAAATCGCTACTTCACTGAAGCAAGGATTTCATTACAGATGATTGTAATCGGGTATTTACTGGCCGCACGTCAGCCATTTCCAAGAGGACTGTAATGGAAATTGCTGGGCAGTTTCATACTGCTGACGAGGTTCTTTTAGTGTAGACTAACATGAATTAGGTTTTTTTAAGTAAGCACATGATTTTATTAATATTCTGAACAATTGCCAAACCCGTTTAGTTTAAAAAAAGTTTAAAATTACTTGAGAAGTCCTCGGCTTCGCCTCGGCCTTCCAATATTACTCGGCCCGTAATCGCTTTATTTCAAGCCTGGACTGTAATGTAATATTTCCTCTAATTAAATAACAGCAGCCCTTTCTCATGAAACGATATTCTTTTCTTTTATTACAAGGAAAAAAATTCTTACTTCCTACAATATTTTAATTTAAGTCGAACCTGGTGTAAATAAAATTTATTACGTCCGCCTTTCTTTATTAAAAGCACAAAGGAGTGAAAAGAATATAAAAATTCTTGGAATTAAAAAGTTATTTCTTTCCATGGGTATTGTAGTAATTACGGCCAAGGAGCAATTTAATTATTTCGAATTTGATAACGACGTTTCCCAGAAATAAAAAACATTATCGGTATCCCTTCTAGAACTTTCCCTTCATTTCGAATCTTATCCTTCAGAGAGACTTCTAACATTACCCTCTAGATGAAGCCCTTTGATAGTGTCCACGTTTCATCGCCATCTGTGAGGACTGGAAAGACTGATTGAAGACTTGACTTCAGGTGAAATGACGATGTGATGACCAAACAATTTTACAAACGCTGCGAAGAATATTAATAATGATACATACCGCTCTTAGGACTTAAGTTTATTACTATTATTTTATTCAATACTGTTGTCTAATCTCGGTAACTCAACAATGGAAAAATCCGAAGGACTGTTTGATTTCGATACCATTTTTTTTAAATTTAGAACAGATTGCATTAGTAGAGACAAAAGGATTTCATTTATATTAAGTTTGTATAAAATATTTCAAAAAATAATGTAAGCCGAATATTTTAGGAATGGTGGAGTATTAGATCAATAAAATGTACTTAAATAAAATAATTATCTTCATAAGAAGATTACATTGTGAATTAGAGACAATACGAGGCTTGTCACACTCACAAAGCACCTGTTTAAAATAAATTATAATTATTGAGTCCCGCATTATTTCAACAATGTAGAGCATTCATGAATAGGTTTAGATTTAGCAAGTAGTAATATTCCTATGAGCAGGATAAAACAATAATAATATAAGAAAACATGTTCACATGGAATATGCCCTGTAGTTATAGCCTCTAGTATACAAAACTTGTGATTATAGCCCTGATTCTTATGGATTGAATATAAATGTGTATTTTGGCTGTTAGCCTATCAAAAATGATTTTCTTTGTAAAGAAAATTTTGCTTACCGGTAAGTACCGTTTTGACATAAACATCCAGGTCCATTTGAAAAACATTTCCTCTACCTTCTAGAAATTTTATCCTGGAACCCTACAAATATGAACAACAAATATTTTTCTCTCAGTTCAAAGCCGGATTAATTAATTACTTGTATAAACTTTCCAGGTAACATTATGGCCCAAGATCCCGTAGAAAATGTTGAGGAGGTGCTTGATAAATGCTAAGAGCTGGTATGGGGTTTCGCCTTCGTTACTTACAAAATAAACTAGGCCTGCCAGCACACTGCCAGCTTGTCCTTGTTGGTCGTGTTGTAGATGAGTTTTATCATCCACCACCATATTAATTATTATCATATGAAGGTACATGGCATGAAACAGAGTTTAAAGAAATGGAACTATCACTCGCATATTCAAAAAAAGTTCAGCTTTAAATGTTTTCATTGCAGCTTTTTTCGATTTAAAACATTCTTAATAAAAAAAGACTTATTAAAGACTTACAGCTTTGTTAAGCTCTCCCTCAACATTTCCTGCTGGCTCACGGGCCAATGTGAATATAACAGAGTTCAAAACATCGACCGAAGTTTACTTTCACAACGGGCAGCTTCAAAGTTAATACTGTATACAGTAATTAAATAATCACTTGATAGTTATGAAGTTGTTTGTTGAATGGAGTCTGGCAAATAAAATTCTTTTTTGCTTTTGGAACTTCCTGAAGCAATAATAAGCACCGTTGGCTTACAATTTAAAAAGCTTCTGGGTTAAATAATTGGCTGGGTTTGGTATTTCAGGTTTGTTTATGCATATGTATGAAAATACTTTTATTTACTTATTTATTTTAGTTTACAATCTTATTGCAGACAGAAAAAAATAAAAGCCTAATCGAAAGAAGGGGATGACGATCTCTGCCAGAGAATCTTTGGACAATATTCTGTGCTTTGGAGAAAGGAAAAGACAATGTAAGCAGGTTCCGTATCTTTTTTTATTGCTTGATATGCTTATAACGCTTGACGACAATCATGCAATCATGTTAGAGCGCGCTTGCCTAGAAGATGCCTATTCACTCTTGTATTGAAGGTATCTCCAGACAAAAAAGGAACTCTCACTTCGTAGTCTGTCTCTCTGTTTGTCTGTCGTGTCTGCCAAAACCCATCAAGATAATTAAAACTTATAAAGGGTACTTCCCGTTTTTGCCAAATTTGGCAGATAGCAATGCCTTATAGCACAAGTAGGTAAGTAAAGGGGCAAGCCGAAAAATCCTGAATTTATGTAAAAGCAAGTCAAAAATTGACTGTGCAATTTTGATATAAAAGGTTACACTCTCACATTTACGTCTAACGACGACGACCGTCGTGGAAAATAACATTTGAGAACAAATATTTGTAAAAGGGTTTGCGCTGCTGGAAATAGTTCATACAAATTACTGTATCGTAAATTAAATCTGGGGCAAAGGAATTCTAAGCTCACATAATAAATAGAAGAGAAATATTTTATTTTATGAACAGAAAATCAAATATAAGAACCGTAGCACGGTTGGCTAAAAACTATACTTGTATTTACCACTCATTAGAAAATGATCAACTTAGTCATAAATTCGTGGCTTTAAGTTTCATAAATCCCCGTGGGAACTCTTTGATTTTGATTTTTGGAGATAAAAAATGAAGATATAAAACTACGACACTTGGTTCACATTTTTATAAAGTGCTCTTCTTCACTTCTGCTCACTTCTACTCTTTTATATCTTCTATTCTACTCATCGGCAGCGTAAATATATACCATGTACAAAATGTATATAATAATAATAATAATAATAATAATAATTTTTATTTGATACTTATACATGGGTTACATATCAAGATTGAGATGAATAAACATATATGATAATAACATATATGAAATAAACAATGGCAGAATATATTATATAATGGCAGAATGGCAGAATATGTTATATTTATATTGTGTAGTGTAGAATGGGAATAAATAAAATTCCTTCACAGCTAGGTGATAATAAAACACAGGAAATACGTTGGAGTCAGCCTACTCAATATAATAAGGAAACACGTATGACACGCCTACACCGGACATGACAGGAGATGTGCTTAGTGCTCGATGAGGAAATGTTATCAGTATCACGTGATGTGTGAGGAATATTATATTGAATCTCACGGCATGAAATCCGGAAATTGTGTTAGGAAAATTTTATCAAGTCCTTTTTAGGGTTCCGTACCCTAAAGGTGGAACGGGACCCTATTATTAAACCTCCTCTGCCCATCCGTCTATACGTCCACCCGTCTGTCTATCAGCGAGTTGTATCTCGTTAAAGGTAGAGAGTTCAAATTTTCACAAAGTGTGTATTTCTATTGCCGCTATAACAACAAATAATAAAAAACCAAGAAAGCTAATTTCAACATAGCCGCCATGCAAATTAAGTATTTTATCTTATACGATATAAATACGAATAAAGTAGAAATGATATCTAGCTGTCTGTGACGCCGATTTTTAGCAGCTCACTATACAATTAAAAAAACCCCCATTTCAATACTAAAAAGTAAAAAAATTATTACTGAATATTTTATGTATATGTATGTAATAACAGTTTTAAGAGCCGGTGCCTTGTTTGTGACTCCACATTGGCACCTCATTGGCCCCGATTCCAATACAGTCGAATTGAGAACCTCATCCTTTTTTGAAGTCCGCCAAAAAATAATTTGAAACAACATAAGAAACTGGGGACACAGGTATGTATTACAAAGTAACAATTTTGCACAACAGCATTTTCTAATACAGGTTTCATTTTATTAAATTCAAAAACTTTCAATTGCAGCTGCTGCTCAAATCTAGATTTGATTGAACCTGAAAATTTAAAAAGTTTATTCAAGCCTCCGTCTGCGCACACACAGTGCAACTAATTTCTTTCCTTTTTTTTGGCGTACGTCAAAGTCGTCGCTTTCTGTGTCTTTTTTTCTGCCATTGACGATATCTTTTCCTAGAAAACCACTAATTTTCAAAACCAAGATTTTGAATTACGAGTTAAAATTATAAAAAGCATTATCGGAGGTTTTACAAAACCTAACGACTAATCTGATACCTAAAAGTATAAACTGGGGTTGCAGTACGAATTTTGCAAAGTTCACCGCACTGTCAACACTTCCGCATCACGGCAGAAGCCCGGGGCAGTACTCCGCAAATATTACTTTTTGTACCCACTTTGCTTCCAGACTCAAATGTAACCTACAAAGTGCCTGCAATTTTCAGAAGCAGTTTTTCACTTTGTGCTTTGTTAATCAAGTACTTACTATGTTATTCCCTACTTTGAGGGACGATAAATTAATATGCTACGGTATATTTTTTTGGCTTCATCCATTCCATACTATAATATTATAAATGCGAAAGTGTGTCTGTCTGTCCGTCTGCTACGTTTTCACGGCTCAACCACTGAACCGATTTTGATGAAAGGCTACCTACGCCCCGGAAATTGACTTCGGCAACTTTTAAACCTGGAAAAGCAAAGAGTTCCTACGGGATTTAAAAAAACTAAATCCGCGCGGACGGAGTCGCGGGCATCATCTAGTGTTAAATAAAATACATACTCCTCCGAGATCCTCCACTCTTTTTACCTGAAACATTTTCATCCTTGTGACAATATGTTCAGTCCTTCATTGATCACCTGCCAATTGTACAAAGGGGTAGGCTAGTGCTTGTCACAACTCACAAGTCACACATCTGCCGTATACCGTCTCGTGGAGAAATGAGTACGTTTTATATAAGTACCTACCTTCAAGAGGCGTTTCTTAAACTTTGTTTTCCGGGACCTAGCGTAACTTTTTAGGTAAAGCAAACTTGCTTATGTAGGTACGGGAAAAACAAAAGTGCTCCTACGATCCATTTAAAAAAATTCTAATTCACTCACCTTAACTGTACCCACCTTAACTGTGTGTGTCTGCACTTTAAACCTTATCATTCTTCAATTTCTGCAATCCTTCGCAACGTGTTTGCCTGGCAGAGATCGATTCAAAGCGATAAGGATTTTTTTCTAAAGTTTATTTAATTGTCTGCTTTGTTGTAGATACTCTTTTGGCGCCCAATAAGACATATATTTTCATTCGTTTAATTTCATTGTACTTTTCATAATAATTTTGAAGGAATCACGTTGTTATATCTTTACATCTATTACAGAGATATATGCCCGTCCGTACAAAGTCGAAACAATTCATAAAATGACGGTAATATTTTTAGCACTCTAGATGGAATATTATAGAACTGCCTGACGGCAGTAAATTATCGAAGGTGCAATTTCCGCTGAACTTTAGAATCAGGGAGGCTACCTGGGAAGCAATTTTTCACATTACGGGAAAGTGTCGCAGGACCGGAGGGAACATTAATGGGATCTCGCCTCTCCTATACCTACTCCCTAGGCTCCTTGATTTTTGCCTTTAATATGTACAGATTGTTATTGAGTCGTAATAGCCTAGTGTTAAGAGGTCCGCCTCCCATCCAGGAGGTCAGTGGGTTGATCCCAGGCACACACATCTAACATTTAGGACTTGTGTGCGTTTTAAGCAATTAAATATCACTTGCTTTAACGGTGAAGGAAAACATCGTGAGGTAACTTGATAATTCTCAATAATATACTATGAAGTCTGTCAATCCGCACGTTCAGTAGTGAGCCGGTGATGAGTTGATCATGATGATGTATATCGACATTATAAAATAAAACATTCTGAGGTTTTAGTTAATTACCTATTAAGTAATTACTACAACAGACGAAGTAGCACCACGTGCGTGTATTTTTATCATTTTGCTCTGAAAAACCATCTTACAGTGAAGGAACTACAATCTTGGTCAGTTTCTTTATATAGCTCGTGAGTTAGTAGATCTACAATTTATCGAGTCACATAGTCACATATTGTGATTATTCGTGATTAATGTGTATTTGCAATAAATCAATTGTGATTCTGATTAATATTATTACTAATTTAATATGATTTATTGTATTTCATATGTAATTTATATTGATTGAGACGTTTGTTGAATGTAAATTATGTACCTGTAGCGAAGCAAGCACGAAGTACCCGCACCGACGAGATATGATGGAAAATTCCAGCCACACAGCGAATGCATGATCCGTCTGTAGCGCAGCAAGCATGAAGTACCCGCACCGATGAGATATGATGGAAAATTCCAGCCACGCCGCGAATGCGTGATCCGTCGACGACACCGCGCTGCCCTCCCGCCGACCGACACCCGCGGGCGGGTATATAACGCCCGCGGCCGCCGACTGCAGTCAGTCGTTCTGTGGACACTGTGTCGGCTCGCGGGAACTCGGGCAGACGCAACTACAGGATAGACGCTGGAGGTGTTGGAGTACGCGGCAACCCGTTGCCCCGTAACCAGCTCCGCCGTCTCTCCCCTCGCGCGCGCGACACCCACCCTCGGTCGTCCGTTGATTAGAGTCCCGCGACACGTTAGAGCTCCGCACCGCTAGAAGGGTGGTAGGTTCCATACTGTAGCATTTCGGATCGCCGCGCCGATATACCCGCGTGGTCGATAACTAGTGTAGATAAAACTAGCCTGTATCAAGATAGGTTAAGGTTGTAAATAAATAAGCACGTTAGATAGTAATCCGGGTTTTATTCCTCGAAACCCCCGTTCCCCGAAACCTCGATAGGATAAATCCTAATCAATGTACGTGGCGGAGTAGCCGACGAACCATCGACTGCTTCACTACGTCACATTTGGCGCCCACGTAAATAACCCACCTGGCCGTCCGGGTTCCGCGTCGCGAAATATCACGCGTCAAGGTTCCGTATAAAATTGTAAAAATTTAAAATATCAGCCATCCGGGTTCCGTATAAAATAAATTGAAACAGAAACATTAGTTACACGGGGAAAGTAATAGCAACCGGGAATTTGAAAAGAAAAACGGATACAAACTCTTGCAAATGTCGGCTCGCGGAAATTCGGGCAGACGACAAGGGTGAATATCCGACCGGAAAACATAGGACACTATCTTAAAAAAAGTTAGCGCGAATCGGATGCGAGTTCTTGGTCGGTCGGTCACGCGGCAATTCGGGCAGATAGAATCAAGAACAAGCATCCTACCGAAGGGATAACACGCAGAAAGGGGAGACAGACACAAAAACACAGATACACAATAGTCGGGAGATAAAAGAACCCCGTACAGTGTAATGAAAATAAATCCCGTACCGTTTAAAATAAATAAAGAGAAATTAAGTTCCGTACCGTTAAAAATAAATAAATAGAAAATAAATTCCGTACCCTATAACATAAACAAATAAGAAATAAGCTCCGTACCGTATAAAATAAATAAATATTATAAATAATCCGATACCGTGTAAATAAATAAATATAATATATAAGTAAATAGTAGTAAATATAATAAGACGCATTCCAAGACTGCACAATGACGAGCGAAAATCAAACAAAGGAGTTTGACAAAGCGATATCCCGCTGGGATATATCGTTCGACACGACAGACGATCCGGTAGAATTCCTAGAAAGGGTAGAAGAATTAGCCGATACTCTGAAAGTAAACAAAGACAAGATAATACCCGTCATGCCAAGATGCCTACAAGGCCAAGCATCACTGTGGTATAGAAACAATAAACATGATTGGAAATCGTGGCAGGATTTCATAGAATGTTTCAAATTATACTACTACCCTAGGAACTACGAAAAGAACCTTCTGGAAACAATCATTAATAGGCATCAAGAAGCCAAGGAAAGTTTCGTGCAGTACTTGACCGACATACAGACTCTTATAAGGAGATATGGAAAACTGACCACAGAGCAAAAACTAGATCGTATATATGACAATATGAGGTTTAACTACAAGTATTACATTAGAAGAAAGGATTTCAAGACGATCACAGAGCTCATACAACTGGCAGGGGATTATGAAAATATAAACGCAAACCGGGACAAAGGAAATCATGAAAAACCGACGTGCCCATTGCAACGAAGACATAACCAGTCAAGCTCAAAATGCGAAGAAAAAGCGGACAAATCCAGCAAAGTAAAATCTCAAGCATATACAACACACACGCATACAGAAAAAGACAACCGGATCTTCACCGAAGTAAAGATACATGGAAAATTATTTAAAGCTCTCGTGGACACAGGTTCGACAAAGACATACATCAATAAAGAAATTATGGACCAGATTAAAGAATACAACCAGGGAATAGTCAAAAAGAAGACAACGATAAAGTTGGCAGACGGATCCCAAATAACGACAGACAAAGCCATAAACATAGATTTAGAGGTAAACGGAAAAGTCTTGTCACATCAGGTTGTATATTTGCCATCGACGACGGTCATGATCATGGGCATGGACTTACTGAAAAGGCTAGGACTCACAATAGGATGGAAGACGTCGTTCGAACAAGCAAAGAGAACAAGGTCAAAAAGAAAAAACACAAAAGCCGACGAAGCGTCACGAAACCACGTATGCACAGCGACAGTAGAAGAGAAGGATTGGTACACAAAAAAGCTAGCAAAGGTTACGAAGACACCCGAGTTACAAACCGATTACTGCATACGCAACGGCAAGCTATATAGGCGAATAAGAAACTCACGATACGGAGGGTACCTAGATCCATCAACCGAATGGAAGTTATGCATAAAACATTCCGATAAAGAAAACATTTTAAAATATAACCATAACGAACCAAATACCGAACACTTAGGAACGTCAAAGACGTTTAAGAAAATAGCACAACGCTATTATTGGCCCGGGATTTTTAGAGACGTAAAGAAATACGTAAACGGTTGTGAAACATGTCAGAAACACAAAAGGCACACAAAACGGAAAACCGGGACTAATGTGCATAAAAAACGCGGAAGAGCCGTGGGAGGTAGTCACAACAGACCTCATCGGCCCACTACCACGCTCCTCAAAGGGACATCAGTGGATCATCGTTTTTCACGACAAATTCACAAAACGGTCAGAAATAAAAGACTTGAGGACTGCAACGACGAGCGTGGTAGTCAGCACCCTATAAGAATGCATTTTAACAAGATATGGGGGAATGAAAACTTTATTAACCGTTCAACACATGATATGCAACAAAATAAATCAGTACAATGGAACTACCACACCGATAATCAAAAGGGACACCGAATACATCATAAGAAAGGGGGAAAACACCGTGATACACGCTAAGATCCGTCCACTATAAAAGGGTAGAAAACACCCACACACCGAAAAAACCGAAAATATGAAGAATAGTGAACGCGAAAAGAACAAAAAACAGGGATCATAACCGAAACAACCCGTCCAGTGGAAAAGGAGATCACTGGCCACAAGAAGTAAATCAGAAACTACCCGTATCGAAAAAAAAATATATTTCACATTCAAACAATACAAAGCGCACAAGGGGAAGAGAGATAGTACAAATTAAATTCAGAATACCCTCAACTAGGCAAAAAATAAAAGTAACCTATAAATATGCAGAAAATAGAACAAGGCCACAGTCATCAACAATGTTTTTATAACTGTGACTTTTACAGGTAAAAGTCTCCATTCCCGGGAGGAGGATGTAGCGAAGCAAGCACGAAGTACCCGCACCGACGAGATATGATGGAAAATTCCAGCCACACAGCGAATGCATGATCCGTCTGTAGCGCAGCAAGCATGAAGTACCCGCACCGATGAGATATGATGGAAAATTCCAGCCACGCCGCGAATGCGTGATCCGTCGACGACACCGCGCTGCCCTCCCGCCGACCGACACCCGCGGGCGGGTATATAACGCCCGCGGCCGCCGACTGCAGTCAGTCGTTCTGTGGACACTGTGTCGGCTCGCGGGAACTCGGGCAGACGCAACTACAGGATAGACGCTGGAGGTGTTGGAGTACGCGGCAACCCGTTGCCCCGTAACCAGCTCCGCCGTCTCTCCCCTCGCGCGCGCGACACCCACCCTCGGTCGTCCGTTGATTAGAGTCCCGCGACACGTTAGAGCTCCGCACCGCTAGAAGGGTGGTAGGTTCCATACTGTAGCATTTCGGATCGCCGCGCCGATATACCCGCGTGGTCGATAACTAGTGTAGATAAAACTAGCCTGTATCAAGATAGGTTAAGGTTGTAAATAAATAAGCACGTTAGATAGTAATCCGGGTTTTATTCCTCGAAACCCCCGTTCCCCGAAACCTCGATAGGATAAATCCTAATCAATGTACGTGGCGGAGTAGCCGACGAACCATCGACTGCTTCACCACGTCACATTATACTCTTTAGTTTTACACGTTATAATATAGCCATTTGCGGTAATACTCATAAACTGTTACATCTTACACGAATTCACATTTATGTAAAATATGAAGAACTAGCTGATGCCCGCGACTTCGTTCCCGTGGATATAGGATTTTAAAAATCCCGCGGGAACTCATTGATTTTTCGGGATAAAAAGTAGCCTATGTGTTAATCCAATCTATCTCTATTCCAAACAGGCAAATCAGTCCAGTAGTTTTTACGTTAAAGAGTATCAAACATCCATCCATACATCTAAGTACAAACTTTCGTAATATTAGTAGGATTGAATTTATTGAATCGCAACATGAATGTAAATTAGATAATATGTGGGACAGAAACCAAAGAATATTAGCTGTTATAAGTTTCTTCCAAGTCCAGAGATCAGAGAAAAAGCTTTCTCAATTATTTTTAACTCCCGTAGAAGCCTTATTTGTTACGAGAGCTTCTGAAGTTCTTTACAAGAATTCTTTAAAACCTACTGTCGATATTCTCAAACGTACTTATACTTAACGCAAGTTTAATTAAGTTCAACTAAAGAAGACTGAAGTTATTGAGGCCAAATTAAAATACTTTGAAAACAGGTTAATAAGTTCCGAAAATGTTTCAGTTTTTGATAATCTAATTATTTTAGAAAATCACCATAATATAATATTATTTTTACAAGTTTTGCTAAGAAGTTTGAAACGCCAACAACGTAATATCTCGATATCGTGTTATTGAATTTTTTTTTTGTAATAATTAATTTTTTTTGTTACATCAACTTCCGTGAACAGAAACATTATTGAAATCAATTTCATTAAGTTTTTTTGTGATCTCTTGCCATTATATTCTGAGCAGGCAATATAAAACTTTTAATTATTAAACTATAGATACTTTTTAAATCGATGATAAGTGTATCCCTACTGTATCCACCTCGTGGTAAGTAATGATGCATGCTACAATAAAAGTGGGCTAACCTAGTAGGGAGATTGCAGTTTTTTTTAAATTCATTGGGTTCTACGCAGCATCGTACTGGAACACTAATTTGCTAGGCGATACGTTTTTGGCAGTAGAGTTCTAACTTGCCAATATCCATCAGAACAGACTTGAACCAATTTAGAAACTATGTATTTCCAAATTGACCTAACCAGGAATCGAACCCAGAACCTTCTACTTATAACACTACAGCAGTGTTTACTACTTTGACAGGAACGTCACATTACATACCTAACATTGCTTGTTTTTTTATCAAGCTTTACAAAGTAAACAGGAAAATGAAAAATCTAATCAGGCCCTTTTTACTGCCCTGTGTACTGTCTAATTGGCAAGGAAATGAAGGTAATTCTAAAAATAAATGTCAGCCTAATGAGACACCCGAAATGTTACACAAACCTTGAAGATGTTTTGCAGAACATTATAAAATAGAACAAAGTATACAGTATACTCCGCGTAGTTTAAGGGTCCTTTTACTGTCATGTGTTATGCGGATGCCCGCATGCGGTTAGTATGCTTGCGAGTTAAGTGCACCCGCAGACCATCCGCGTTCGGCGTGCATGCGGCCCGCGTATCAGGAAATACGTACCTTTTTAGAGTAACGTACCTCAAAAAGAAAAACGGAACCCTTTTTTGGATCACTTTGTTGTTTGTGTGTTTGTCCGTCTGTTGAGTCTGTCAAGAAAACCTATAAGGTACTTCACGTTGACCTAGAATCGTGAAAGGCAGGTAGATATGTCTTATAGCACAAGTTAAGGGAAACACCGAAAACTGTGAATTTGTGTTTAAGTATATCACAAAAAAAATGTGTTCATGAACAAATACCTAATTAGAACCTATTTTCAATTTTCAATATAAGATAAACTATACTAAGTGGGGTATCATGTGAAAAGGCTTTACTTCTACATTGATAAGAAACTCATTTTTTGCGCAAAGAATCAGCCTGGCTATTTAAAGCCGAATTTCATCTCATATTCTTAACATTATCCTACGCGGGTTTTTTTTTTTCAATAATTAAGTCATAGCTCATAAATAATGTAACATTTTCAGATGTAATTTTAACATTAAAACGATTTACCAATTCCAAAATAATTACTACCCCATTTCGTTGTCGCAAACGACTGTACAAACAAGGCATAATATTTTTTCTTGAGTCAGCATTTCTCGGAGGCGCTATCTGGGCCATATTTTAAGCGCACAATAAAGTGATTTACGATGTTGAAAGAGATCTTAAGGAAACATGTAATTTGACTGAAGACGCTCCCATTCTGTTGGTAGGTACTGCCTACTTGACCTACTGAGAATCTTTGTTTTTTTTTATTCTATAGCAAGTTTGCCCTTAAACCTGGGATTTCAACCTGGTGGCAAGTCATGGTGCAGTGTTATGAAGATGCCGGGCATCGAACCTCCGACCTCTTGAACTGGACGTCTTAACCACTAAGCTGTCACAGCTTATGTAGGATTTGTTGAAGCATTCATTCATTTCGTAGAGCCTGTGGTCAAGAAGCAGGGCAGCAAAATTTTCCGGTAAAAGTGTAAATCACTTAGAAGCGAAAAACTGTTTTTAGT
Organism: Maniola jurtina; assembly: GCF_905333055.1. NCBI lineage: Eukaryota > Metazoa > Arthropoda > Insecta > Lepidoptera > Nymphalidae > Maniola > Maniola jurtina. Next base: position 5,362,250 of record NC_060046.1, on the reverse strand, counting down.
CGTTTGTAGGGTTCCGTACCTTAAAAGGAAAAACGTTACCCCAATAGGATCACTTTGTTGTTTGTCTGTCTGTCTCTCCGTCCGTCCGTTCGTCGTGTCTGTCAAGAAAACCTATAGGGTACTTCCCGTTGACCTAGAATCATAAAATTTGGCAGGTAGGTGGGTCTTATAGCACAAGTAAAGGAATAAATCCGAAAGTCGTGAATTTGTGGTTACATCATTTAAAAAAAAAATGTGTTTACATCAAAGTAAGATAACTATACCAAGTGGGGTATCATATGAAAGGGCTTTACCTGACATTCTAAAACAGATTTTTGTTTATTTTTATGCTAACAGGTTTTGATTTATCGTGCAAAATGTCGAAAAAAATACCCGAGTACGGAACCCTCGGTGCGCGAGGCCAACTCGCACTTGGTCGGTTTTTTACTGCACTCGGGACTTCTGAAATTTAGTTTATGAACAACAATATCGAGCTTGCTACCAAAATCCAGCAGTCCAAAAATTTTTCGAAGTTCAGCCTTTTCTTTGGTCAATTTCACTGGGCTAAAATCGATATTCGATTTTGCGTTCAACATTTTGCATTCAACGGTGTTAGGTGCGGTTTTCCAAAGCCTTCAAAGGAATGCCTCGTTTCAACGCGTGGTTTTGGAAAAAAAATGCCGTACACAGCGGCTGCAGTGTTACCGCTTTTACGATTTTCCCATTTTGCCTAGAAAATTCCTGTGTTTTGGTGTGCTAAGGTTTAGTAACTATGTAATATAAACTAATGCATATATAAGAACTTAAATTTTTTAAATAATACTTATAAAGGCGTGATTTATACTATATACATTATTCATAACTATTTTATAAATACTTGATAACATACTAACTTCTTGTAATTTAATTTTACTTAATTTAATTACATAGACTAACCTACTAACTCCCGCACAAAATTAAAATTATATAGATTATCAGTGAACACTTCATAGGCGAATGCACCATCTAAGAATAATTAGCTAAGTAAGATTGTAAATATGCTGTATGTGTTCCAAATAAAGAGAAATAAATAAAAAAAAATTATACCTTTTTACTGACAGCAAAATAATAGCGACAACCAGCGCGTGCCAGACCTTCGTTATTTTATGAAAGCTGAAAGTTTTTCTGCATATTTCCCCCAACACAGGAAGCAACGACCAGTAATTATGAAATTTGGATCGTGGTGGTTTTGTGAAATAACAGGTAACAAAGGTGTAAAAAATCTTATATCATTTTTTTTATATGTACCTATTTATATCTATTTTTTTTGTTTTCTTCGGAATAGTATTAGAAATCACGTCATGCATTGCCAGACACTTAATATCGTGGCAACCCCTGCCAGGCGTCCTTAAAGTTTAAAAGTTTCCAATCCAATCCAATCCATCAGCCTGTATGCGTCCACTGCTGGGCATAGGCCTTTCCAAGAGCGCGCCACCAAAGACCTCTCCAGCTCATCCAACTTCGGCCTCTCCCCGCCTTCTCATCCACCCGCTCCCCGCCACCTTCTTCAGGTCATCGGTCCAGCGGGCAAGGTCATCCCACACTGCCCTTCACGCTAAATTTTTAGTAAGTATAAAAGATATAAGAGATATAAAACTAAGAAAGAATTTTCGGCTTATTACTGAAATATTACAGTGTCAAAACCAGGTCAAAACAATGTATCAATCAAACTTAATTTTTAAGGCACTGCAGTATATTTTGAGGTAACACCCAAATCTTAGTTTCTGATTTATTACTCCAATATAGTACAACGGAAGTAATAATGTGCATATTACTCATGATTTACATAAGGGTCTGGTACAATCGCACCCATAAATCTTGGTACCGCTTTTGATCCCCGCTCGTTCGTCATGCGAAGTGGAGTTGTCGTAATTTATCAAACCCAAGTTATCTGGGAACATTTTTTCGAGGATGGTGTGTCATGACCTTAACCTTTATAGACCGAACATATACCTACCTACTTATAACCCGCTGCAGTCAATAATATCATGCGAGTTATAAACATCGTGTATTCTTGGTAATCTAAAAAAATACAAAAAATAAAATCCATACAATAGATTAGGAAACATGCATGCCTGAAAGTTCTCCATAATGTTCTCATAGGTATGTGAAGTCTGCCAATCTGTACTTGGCCAGCTTGGCTTACCTTTTTTATTCTGAGAGGAGACCGGTGTTCAGTAGAGGGCTGGTGATGGGTTGTTGTTGATGATGATGATATTGATGATCTTTGCCTCTTGTTGTGACAAAGCACTCTTTTTTGCGTAAAGAATCAGCCTGGCTGTTAAACGCTGACATTTAAATATTCTGGCTAGCGTGGCAGAGTATGGCTTACCCTTTTCATACTCAGAGGAGTCCGGTTCTCAGTAGTGGGTCGGCAATGGATTGAATGATGATGACACAAAAAAGGCCTAAGAAAACAAAACACAATAGGCGGTTAATAAATACGGTCGAATCGGAATCTCTCGACGGGTATTGACAGGCGGAAATAAGGGCCCTCTTTCCTCATTCTGTTTCTAGCGGGTGCAAAACTTACTGTGTTGTGGAATTTCCAATAAACTATGTATTGAATTTCTTCTCTTGATATCTTTTGTACCAGAGCTCCTAGTGTAAGTTTTCTAAATAAGAAAAGTGACACAGGAGCTGCCTATGTTGTCTGCCTTTTTAGGGTTCCATAGTTAACAAGGAACCTTTATAGTTTCAACATGTCCGTCGGTCTGTGTATCCGTCCGCGGCTTAGCTCAAAGACTATTAAGGTGTCCACGCACTCGAACTGAACTGCAGCTGAACTGCGCGTCGCGGCAGCGCCCCGCACGATATTCTCTCCAGCCGCGACGCCGACGCGCGGCAGTGACGGGCTACGCGGTACGCGTGACGTGGCTGGAGAGAATATCGTGCGGGGCGCTGCCGTTCAGTTCGAGTGCGTGGGCACCTTTAGTACTAGAAAGCTGTATCTACCCAATTTTGTATGGGTAGGTATTAATCGCCGGACAAAGTGGTAAAATTAAATCTTAAAAAAAAAAAATTCTACGGTAAGTATATCCCATTTCGAATCAAACCACACACCTACAAGTCCACCACTCTAGTCAAGCCTTGACTGGCTTTGGATACCTTTGAGAAGATTACTGAGAACTCTCACTCAGGTTTGCGCATGTGTTCCTTCTCTGTTAAATCAAGTGATTCTTCTTTATCTTGGTTTTTTTTTCCACACTGGCGTAGCCGTCCGTTGTACATGAAAAGCGAGTGATATAGTAATTACTTAACAGAGCTCTCTCCGTCACTTACTCCATACAATCGAAGTCCCAATTTCATTTGAATATTAAGCAAAAAAGTCCATGAAATTTTGCCGACATATTCTAGATATATGTGTCTGTGGTGTTTTAGATTTTTCAAAAAATATGTAGTTTTAAAATTACAGGGGCTCGAAGGTTTGTATGTGAATTTTTAAGACCGCGTAACTTTGAAACCGAATATTTTAACGGAAATAAATTAGTTCCCGGAAAGTTTCTACAAAATTCCATTGAGTATGGTTGGTTAGTATTCAAATGAGAGACGAACTACGTTTGTATGGAGCGAGTGACGGAGAGACCCGTCTACGTCGTACATTTATTATATCCGAAAACTTAGAGGTACATGCCTGGGATCAAACTGCTGACCCCTCGAACAGAAGGTGGACGTTGTACTTTCTACTAGGTAGGTATAAGTTGAAAATTAGGATATGGAGCGGTTTACCTGCTGGAATACTTAACTCGAGAACCTTATCTTATTATGCTAAACACAAAAGTGGTCCTTTGATCAAAAACATGAAACCAATTTTCCAAGACGATTTCCGCGCAACTTTTTATCATATCCAAATAAAAAATGAAAGCCCTGCCGTTAAGCCGGTTATTTTTGGCGGGCACTCTGAAAGGCTTTACGGATTGAACTAAAAGCCGGATAACATTTATGTGCCGGAGCGACACGTCTCATTGTGACGTCTCCCCATAAAGCTTATCATATATCACGATGTCCTAAAAAATAACAGTTAATATTGTAGGGCGCCACACACTTGTCCGGTAATGAAATCGATTCGGTATCTTTTTAACCCCCGACCCAAAAAGACGGGTGTTATAAGTTTGACGTGTGTATCTGTGTATCTGTCTGTGGCATCGTAGCTTCTAAACTAATGAATCGATTTTAATTTAGTTTTTTTTTGTTTGAAAGGTGGCTTGATCGAGAGTGTTCTTAGCTATAATCAAAGAAAATCGGTTCAGCCGTTTGAAAGTTATCAGCTCTTTCTAGTTACTGTAACCTTTACTTGTCGGGGGTGTTATAAATTTTTAATTTACACTTGTGTTACTATGATTCAACCCGAGCGGCGCCGGCAGCGGGGGCATTTTCGATCGTCATCCACGACCCATTTTTTTACTTTTAGATCTACATCGCTGGTAGGGTGGTAACTAGCCACGGCCGAATCCTACCACCAGACAAAAGGAATTGTCAGAAAAAAATTATAATCTTATTGAAGCGGCTGCCGTGAGCTGTGACGCGGTGGCGTTGTGTTTTACAGAAGCTTTAAAAACCTTTCCTCCTTAACAACAATTGTTTTATTTGTGAATATACCCTACCTATTAATTAACTTTTTACAATATATTCCAATTCAATTATGAAAGTTAGCAAATGGAAATTAATGAAGCTTTTTTAATTAAACATCGTCACATTTTAATCTCACTGAAAGACAAAAGCAATTACGCTTGATAAAAAGTGTCACATTTAATGTGCCATCAAGTGTTACTGAAGAGGCTATTTCTATAGCGTCGTGCTATAATGAGTGAAATTTACGCCCACTCTCATAATGGTATCCCTGGCTAATGTTTAAAAAGAAGCGATGTGAGTCGCGCGGAGCGGGGATTTTTAGGTAGACTTTGAGTAGGTAAAGGCTCGAGTCCGCGACCGACGGCAAGAGACAGTGACTGGAGACAGCGACAAGGGACCGTGGTGCCAGTTCCGCAACTGACGGTACTCTATGGTGGATGGTTTCTTCTAACAGTAAAATAAAATTATATAAAACTGGCTGATGCCCGCGACTTCGTCCGCATGTATTTACATTTTTCAAAATCCCGCGGGAACTCTTTGATTTTCCGGGATAAAAGTAGCCTAGGTGTTAATCCAATGTATAACCTATCTCCATTCCAAACAGCCAATTCTGTCCAGCAGTTTTTGCGTGATTGAGTAACAAACATCCAAACATCCACACTTTCACATTTATAATATTAAAATATTAGGATTATTATTACAAGCACCAATTTTCAAAAAATCTCCTACATTATAACTACTACGAACATGCTACGCTAAAGCCTTTACGTCGTCTACGATACCGGCTACGCCGTATCTTGCAGTATACTTACACCTTGGTCGCCAGGCATTTGGGAATTAACGACCACCTCCTTTTAGGTACCAAACACGTTCTTTACACATTTAAGTCTATGTTTCACTTTGTATGGGGTTAGTTTGAATAGTAGAACTTGACCGAATACTTAATTAGTCGTTAGTCTGAATTTCATATCCACCCAAATGCGGAGAAACAGCCAATTGTAACTCCACCATAATTGACCAAATGGATGAAGGATTAGATTGAATTGGATTGGATGGATTAGATTTTGAGTTTAGTTTATTCTACTTAACAACAGAGAGAATAACTTCTTTGCCATTCTAGATTTAACGTCAGAGTAATAACAAGTGTAAATTAATAATTTATAACACCCCCGACAAGTGAAGGTTACAGCAACTAGAAAAGAGCTGATAACTTTCAAACGGCTAAACCGATTTTCTTGGATTATAGCTAAGAACACTCTCGATCACCTTTCAAACAAAAAAACTAAATTAAAATCGGTTCATTAGTTTAGGAGCTACGATGCCACAGACAGATACACAGATACAGACGTCAAACTTATAACACCCCTCTTTTTGGGTCGGGGGTTAAAAAGTTTATGTGGCGTTTCTTCTACGCTCGTCTCTACGTACAAAGCCGAAGCCTTACGTCAGGACGTTAAAAAGAAAAAGTGGGTCTAAGCACGTAATGGTCTCATGTTATAAAAGAGCAAAGTTGAACTATTTTGAACGCGGTCGTTTATTCACGGACTTGTATCACGCTTCATGACTTTTTTCAAACTTCGTAAACTTTCACAGACAGTTTTTAGAATTTTGTTCGTAGAATTTTATTCACGTAGAAAGCTAAACATAGATTACAGGATATTATGGAAAGGTTGATGATCGAGCTTTAGTTCAACAGAGGTAGAGACTAAAGATAAAAATATATAGTACTAGCTGACTAGCTGATACCCGCGACTTCGTCCGCGTGGATGTAGGTTTTTAAAATTGCCGTGGGAACTCTTTGATTTTCCGGGATAAAAAGTAGCCTATGTGCTAATCCAGGGTATAATCTATCTCCATTCTAAATTTCAGCCCAATCCGTCCAGTATTTTCGCGTGAAGGAGTAACAAACATACACACACACACACACACACACATACAAACTTTCTCCTTTATAATATTAGTGTGATAGTGTGATGTGATGGGACAAGTCGAGACGGCAATCGGGGTGGGGACGCCCCGAACATCAGCCCCTGCGCTAATCCGGGCGAGATAGCGTGGGGGACGTGCGGGTGTGCGGGGCGTCCCCCCACCTCATACCCCGATTGCCATCTCGAACTGTCGCGTACTATAGATAGATAGGTAAGTATAGAGATTGCTAGAGGTCCGCGTAGTGTACCTACTAGTAGTTTTTCACGAAAGTAGGTTATATTTAATTTGTGGGTTGTTTATTTTATCACTAGCTTTTATCCGCAAGTTCGTCCCCGTTTGCCTGTCGTATGAGCAAAGGGAGTCCATCCCAAATCCCAGACAGGCATTTCAATGTTGTGTAGGTATTCGTAATATGAAAATAATATTGGCTTTTGTCGTAATAAGTATGGGCCTAATAACCATTCAAGTATTAGTCACCACGATCATCCGAAGTGCCTTCAAAATAATGCTCTGATCGCCTAGTTGGTCTATAGACGTCCAGTCCTGAATCATGCATAGCAGTATGTCTAAGAATAAATTACTAATAACAACAAAAGATTGAAAATGGAATATCTTTTATGTTTGTTTTGTATGCGGCTGTAGCACATGTCCGCACTCGTACCTACTCGTATATTATATTCGACAACAACGCGAGGAAATTGAATATCGTACGTGACGATTGTATGAGTAAAACACGCGATATTTGTTTAGTATCACCAAAGATAGATACGGTGTTAGATGGCTGTCTGTATGTGTTTTTAATGGTCCTGCATAACTCTTAAACAACTCATTAGATTTCATGAAACAGTGCCCGTGGCGGAGACCCTTTGCTTTCAGGATTATTTATTTGCTATTCTTTTTATTGCTAGTAATAATCTTAATTTCTTGATAGCAACGAAAAACTGACCACAGTGTATTGTTGTAATTTAACAAATTAAAATTCATAATTTGCGACAGCTCACGAAAATTAACAATTCTTTTATTTATTTAATTAAGGTGATGCAAATTCATCCGCCTGGATTAAGTTTTTAAATTTCGTAGAAACTCTTAAATTTTCCGGGATAAAAGCCTATGTTTGGCTCCGGTATGCAAGGTATCTCTCCACCGAATTTCGTGAAAAACAATTGAACGGATGAACGATTAAAATTTCCTTGATTTTGCGGGATAGACAGTAACCCTATCTCCATTCCCAGGATGCAAGCTATCTCTATGCCTTTCATAAAATTCGGTTAAATGGATGGGCTGTGAACAGCTAGCAGACAGACAAACACACTTTCTTATGTATAATATAAAGTATGGATAGATACGGATAGTATGGATTTATCTTTTTTTAATATAAATTGAGGCAGAGTCGTATGATCGGAAATAACGCGTACAAATTTAATATAGTACGTGACGATTGTACGGGTGAAACTGCACGCGCCATATTTGTTCAGTATTCGCAACAAGATCCCTGTGGTATTTGATAGTTTTATTTTCACACACGAAAAAACGTGAGGTGAATGCGAAGTGAACCAGTGAACAATATACTTAAGAGGGGTCTCTCCGTCACTCGTTTCATACAAACGTAGTTCCAATTTCATTTGAATATTAAGCAACCAAATTTGAAATATGTACATAGATATATAGAAATATAACTATTTTATTAGAACACGAAAATATACACTATTGACGCTTCAAATAGGTAAGTAAATCTTAAAATTAATCAGCTTATTGTGAAACAAATAAGGTTTCTCACTCAGTACGTAACTGCAGCCAAAATGGCACATAGAAACTTTTAATGATAGTTAAAATCGTTGGGCGTTTTCGACGCGCTTTTCGTGTGCCCAAGCCTTTATTGTGGTTGGGTAAATAAATATCATGGGGTTTGCTGCCGTGCACATCATTTGTTCGCGGTAATTGCGTTCTCGCGAAACGACGTTGGGGTTTTTATGGGAGTTTTATCCAGCACTGTAATTCGTCAGTGTTATTTTAACTTGGGGTAAGAAATGAATCTTCATAAACAAAATCTCTGTCGTTAAATAAAGCATTCGCGTGCTAACCGGGACGAAGTTAATTTAAACGACTTAAAAATGATTTATTGTTACTGGAATAAAGAAATTCGGTACGAGTAGCTCCACGTTTTTGCTTTATACCCGTTTAGAATTAGATCGATAAAGTTTACTTTCTTATAGTTTGTTGAACTTTAATGGGAAACTAAAAAGTTTCAATTAATATTTGTCTAGCTCATACTCCAAAAATTGCGTCCGTGTGGATTGGATTTGGAAAATCCCAGGGGAAATTTTCCGGATAAAAACTGTCTATGGCACTCTCCAGGTCTTTGTCTATACCCATGCAAGAAATTGTTAAATGATCACACTAATATTATAAAGGCGAAAGTTTGTATGCGTGTGTGTGTGTGTGTGTGTGTGTGTGTGTGTGTGTATGTTTGTTACTCCTTCACGCAAAAACTACTGGACGGATTTGGCTGAAATTCGGAATGGAGATAGATAATATCCTGGATTAGCACATAGGCTACTTTTAATCCCGGAAAACCAAAGAGTTCCCACGGGATTTTGAAAAACCTAAATCCACGCGGACGAAGTCGCGGGCGTCAGCTAGTTAAAAAATAAACCAACAAACATACCTTCGCAATCATAATACGGGCAGTGAGTTCAGAAAAGATTGAACCCTACTAACGCATTTTCATCCAGTCAATAATTGGAAATTCTTCCGGGGATGTTTGCAAAGGTTTCGTTATCTTTTGATAGTGCTTTCACAGATTCTCCATCAAAAGACGTTCCTGGAACGCTGGCGTCTTTTCAATAAAATTGAACTGCTGAGACTAGCTTTCTTTTTATTGCTTCTACTACCGTTACAGAGAAACAGTTTAAGTAATAAAATACCAAATAGGTACCTTACATTTTATCAAAACTACTTAGTTTGTTTACTGAAGCGTAGTGAGACATGTCGCTGACTAAGCAACATTGGTCCTGGCTGGTAACTGGATGGATGTCCGACTTTCCAAATTTGGCCTTTTTGTTTTCTCTTTACCTTGGCGATCATATTATGCTTTCAGTACCGATTATTATTATTATAAAAGCCGAAAAGATTTAAGAAGCCACCGTATTATTATTCTATCCTAAAAAACTTTTACCATTAGGGTAAATGGATTAAAAGGGGTAATAACCCTCAGCTATGAAGAATACAATGCAGATTTTTTTACAGCACATTATAAAGTTACTATTATGGTTAAGACCAGTTGCAAAAGCGCAATCAATTTGTGATAGTTATAAACTTTCTTTGACTGTGGTTTTTTTGGCTTCCACTTCTTTCAACTCCTCTCCACTCCTTTTGGTCCTCGTACCTGGAGGTCACTGAAGGTACACAAATTATTAAACTACATTCTGAGAAGATATTGTCTTTAGAAGTGGGTCTGCGATGGATTGGTGATGATGATGACTAAACGAAAGCATTATAAAGAAAACACAGATAATAATACAAAAGCCCTCAATTTTTTCAATAACTATCGTATCATCAATATTTCCTCCTTTCTTTCTTATCACATTTGTACAAATAATAAATCTCTGTCCACAATGTAGTGCGACGCTGAGGCTGACACAAGCAGGACTTGATTCAATTTGTCATCGAGTGGACCGAACTTTTTACTTATATCCCTCCTCAAATATTGTCAAGTTCTTATCCCTTATGTTAATATTTACTATCTTTATCTTTTTACGAAATACAACTAATGCCTTCAATAAACGAAGCAATAATGAGAATTTTTTACATTAGGTAATTTATGAAGCTTCCTAAAAGCTATTTCTAAATTGTCAGAATCCTAAATTCAGACAACGGTTTGCCTCTTGAAAATATGGACCACTTAAGGGAATCGGTGTAAATACCTTTCTCAATAAAAGGGGTTCAATTCCCCGTGGGGTCAAGTAATCAAATTAGGGAACGATCCCTTGGAAATGGTCTGTTGTACGATAATTTCAACAATGGAAGAAAAAGAAACGTGGAGGTTTGCACAGTAGGTACTGTTATTTAAAAAATATAATAATAAAATTTTATCACAAACTTTCCGATGTTTTATTTTAACAAAAAATAATATTACAAACTTTCGACATTCTAATAGTATGTGTCAACTTTAAGGAAGAATTTTCGGGGGGAGAAAAAATCTCTACGGAATTCCTTTTGGCAAGGCGTGTCAGATTCGCACGAAATAAATTAGCCTCCTCGTGTATTCCAGGTCAGCGCGGAATTGCATAGATTTACCTACTTTGTGCTGGCATTTCAATTCTGTCGTCTTCTTTAATTTTTTTTCACTCACTTTTCTTCTCACTCTAAGCAAATGTAGGTAAAATGATTTTGATTCTCAATGCAAAAGTCCTACCCGCATCCGAGTATCTCTTTCAAAGAAGCTTTATACGCGGTTAATGTCAACATTAAAGTACACTTTGAAAGAGATTACCGCAGATTAACAAAGCACTAAGTAAGTGTTAGTACTAAAAACTCCAGAGATTGCGACATGGCGATAGATAAGATCAACTTCCACAAAGTTTTATGTAGGGTACCTAAGTAAGTACTTTAGTGGATTCTTTAAGTCCAGAATTATTAAATTATATACCTATAGTCCAGAATTATTAAATTTTACCAATAGTTTTATTGATTTAAGCGCATTTTGACATAAAATTATTGATTTGATAACGTGATTGATATCAAAAAATTATTCTCAAATTGATTCAGCCGGGCATTGAACCTAGGACCTTCCACTTATGTAACCTTAGCGCTTACCAGGGAGGTTATCAAAAAGAAAAGCACTTGGTATTTTAATTAGATCACTTTTATTTGTCACACCCATAGAAAAATACATTAGTAGAAATTTTAAGTACAGCAGAACCACAGAGTAAGGATAGCTACAGAGGGGCGAAGCCGTCAAACGGAGCAATCGTGCAATAAGCACGGGACGAAGGACTAGACCTGGCCAAGGAAGTTAAGGCCCTATGTTGGCAGGTTGTCGTGGTCATTTACCATAATTAAGATCAAAGCCATCGGACTACTGTGTCTCTCTCTATACTGTGGCAAAACTGTGAAAGTCACAGCTATTATATAAATAAAAGGTACCTACTGGAAAAGAATTTTTCAGGGTTGTTTTTCTCCTTTCATTTCGATAGGTACCTACTTTTGTTAAGCATTGAGTGTTTTCCAGATAAAAAAGGACACGATGACAAGGATTATCTTTCTCTTATTTTGTAGCAATATTTTTACCATAACTATAAGCTTTTTGGCAATTTCCACGGAATTTTAATTCTTTTATGGCGATGACAGAAATTTTCAGGATACATTACTAAAACTGGCCTATACGGAAGTGAACAGAATCTATTAGATACCTAGAATTTAGATTGCTATAGTAGTTGAAATGTTAAAATCAAGCTGTATTTTTAATAAACTAAAATAAATCAAAAACAACAAAACAAAATCAAATTACTATTTCACGCCCCGTACTTTCTAATTAGCGAGTGAATATAAAGCTAATTGGGATTGTAAACGCTTGCTAATGAGCGAACCGAATGTTCACAACTAGGAAACATTTACACAAACGCGAAATATAGATTTAAACTTTTTGATAGTAGGATTTGATATGAAACTTCGTAAAGGGTTTAGCTTAGCTCGTTTGCACACGGTTAACTTTGCACGTTTAACTGAAGCTAATTAGACTAAACTACAAGTGCAAATTAAAAATTTATAACACCCCCGACAAGTGAAGGTTACAGTAACTAGAAAAGAGCTGATAACTTTCAAACGGCTGAACCGATTTTCTTGGATTAGGTAGGTAGGTATAGCTAATAACACTCTCGATCAAGCCACCTTTCAAACAAAAAAAACTAACTTAAAGTCGGTTCATTAGTTTAGTGGCTACGATGCCACAGACAGATACACACTTCAAACTTATACTCAGCGTTTTATTCGGAAGGACAGAGGTTCGATCGTTTTAAGCGAATTTATTTATCCTGAGGAAACATGCATGCCCGATTGTGTTTAACCCCCGACCCAAAAAGAGGGGTGTTATAAGTTTGACCTGTGTATCTGTGTATCTGTCTGTGGCATCGTAGCTCCTAAACGAATGAACGGATTTTAATTTAGCTTTTTTAGGTTTGAAAGGTAGCTTCATGGAGAGTGTTCTTTTAGCTATAATCGAAGAAAATCGGTTCAGCCGTTTGAAAATTTTATCAGCTCTTTTCTAGTTTTCTTATAGAAATTTTTGTGTCAGGGGTATTTTATATTTTGAGTTATATAGCAATCAAAATGATAAAATAAACAAACATCTCGAGTTGATTGTTTGGCGTCTAGACTCTACAGTCTGGACAGCGAGCGACAGTTATTGCTGAAATACTAATTGATCATTATTTCAAGATATCAAATTACCCACTGATTAATTTGAAAATAACAATGCTTATGCCTATTTATTTCGGTAGAATCTCTTCCAATCAGAACATTAAAAAAAAACACGGTAATACTTCGTTAATATTATCAATATTAGACAGATGTACGTACTCGTACTTGTTGTAAAACTTTTAGAAGGAGTATCGACATAAATATAGGATTTGAACCTAAGATTTTTGCGAACTTTCGGAGTTTAGTCCGTTGAGTTATTAAATCTTCATAATAATTCAAATACTACGTATTGACTACACGAATAGTTTATTTTCTGATAGATTTAATAAAACTGGGTACTTGCGACTTTATTAGACGTTGATTCAAAAAGAATCTTTTCTACAAAAAATTGTGTTAGTAGACTTCTTTTTAGGTAAGTATTAAATTAGGGAGACATTTGCGACATACGGGCGCGTAGGCAGGGACGCGATCAAATTAGGGGCTCATATGAAACATTTTCACTCCCCTATGTAATTATTGGCATTTTGAGAAGAATCTCGAATTTCTGAGGTAAAATTGAGATGGGGTCTTGACAAACAATGTTACACGACCCTGGATGAGCCATTGAAATTGTATTTTATTGTAGGGGTAAATCTAAATTGAGGAAAATGTTTTTTCGTATATTAAACTTTGACAAACGCAGAAGTTTCAAGAGGGCATGTTAGATTTGTCTTTTAATTTGAACAATATAAATTATGATTGACTACTAAGTTTTATTAAAACTTTTTCCCTTATAACAAAATTGTACAGTACTTAATAGCTCTTTTGTAATAATTAGGTACCTAATATTATATTTTTCCATTAATTATTATTAAGCCTACATACTTAGAATAAACACCCGCTTAGATAAATGTTTCAAAGGTACTTTTAATCTTTTTTTACACATTTTTCAAAGTCTTGGGTAAGGCTAAAATTGGATATGATTGGATTGGATAAAACCCAAGTTTATCAATTATAATACTATAAGTACTATATTTATTTATGTTTTTCTTGTTTATTATATTTTAATTTGTGTTGTATCTTTGCTTCCAGATTATAACTTGGGTTGCCTATGGATTTTTCTCTGATAAGACCAGACCGCCTGTGCACCCTAGTGCTATTCTTCTTTTCTGTTTTCGTATATTATTTGGAGAAACATACTGACATAATATTAACATACAGCTCAAGCCACAGTGTTTTAAAAACTTGTTGATTATACCTGTGTTTCTATAAATAGACCCCGAAGATTTAAAGGAAGACCCTGGTAAGGAAGGATTTTCATAGATTTCAACGGAATTTGACTTAAATCCTTATGAAATTGCGAAAAAAAAAACTAGTTTATTCTATTCTGTTCTAGATGTTGTATATCCATGTTGCGTTTGTATTACTCGATATATTACCAATATTGATCGCGCCGCCGTAACACATGGAGTGTGTACAGAAGGGGGACTTTTACAAATATTCGGTGACTGCAATGCTACTGCTATTGTTGCGAAATAATGGGAAGTTACTACCCGATATATTAAAGTTTCGGAACACTGTTGCACGACTAAGGTGCAATGTACACCGGCAGAGTAGATTGAGACGTGGCGTCTTTCTTAACAGGGCTCTCTCCGTCACTCGTTTCCACTCGTTTCATACAATCGTAGTTCCAATTTCATTTGAATATTAAGCAACCAAAGTCCATGAAATTTTGCAGACATATTCTAGAAACTAATATCTGTGTCTGTGGTGTTTTAGATTTTTCTAAAAATATGTAGTTTTTAAATTACAGGGGCTCAAAGATTTGTATGTAAATTTTAAAGACCGCGTAACTTTGAAACCGAATTTTTTAACAGAAATCTGGAAAACCACAGACATAGATATTAGTTTCTAGAAAATGTCTGCAAAATTTCATGGACTTTGGTTGCTTAATATTCAAATGAAATTGGAACTACGATTGTATGAAACGAGTGACGGAGAGAGCCCTCACTTTATTTACTTTGCCATAAGAGTATGCAGCATTTAAATATGCAGTAAACTAATATCAAGATGAATTTGTGCTATTATCAACAAGACTCGCTCAGAAAAGAAAGAAAGATCAAAGTATAGAACGTGTTGATTTGGTTACTGGGGTAAAAAGGTGAGTAAAATAAATGATTATAAAGACCATTATTATATTATCACAATATGGCCTCATTCGCACGGGTTTTTTTAACGTCTGTTAAAAAAGCGTAACATAACACACTATTTCTCTCAAAATCAAAATTAACCTATAAATTATATTTAAGAAGTTTTCTTCGCTAAGGAGCGCATAATGAATTTTTAAATATCTTTCAGATAAATAGATACTTACCTACAATATTTTTATTCAAAACTCAGAGGAACTTAACCGTGGTTTCTAAACCACAATCTCAAATTTAGCAATATTAGCAATCTAAGCACTATTATTTTTATCTCATCTTCTAGAATAAATAATCCTTTGAATTAATGTTGTATTTATTCATGAAGGAAAAGCGTTCGCCAGTCTAACAAGTACTAGATAGCAATAGAAATCCGACCGATTGGCAAGATACTATTTGCTCTATATTCGAGTCGGTAAAAGATTAAAAATCTGTATTGAACTCTATCTGTGACTCAAAGTCAAGATAAACGACAGCTTCCTTAAGATATCTGATTTATTTTCAAGCGATTTCCTGGAGATGGGAAAATAAAAACGAATTGCTTGCAGTTGTAAAACATAGCAAGGCTAATGATCAGGGATGATGACGAAAGGATTATGTTCAGGCTAGATGTATATAGTATTGTTGGATAAGTTTGCTATTAAAATTTAACAAGGATTGTGTAAAAAATATAGCTACTTTTGTTGTGTCATCTGTAATAATTACTTTATTAATTCTAGAGGGGTGTTATAAGTTTAACGTGTGTATCTGTGTATCTGTCTGTGGCATCGTAGCTCCTAAACTAATGAACCGATTTTAATTTAGTTTTTTCGTTTGAAAGGTGGCTTGATCGAAAGTGTTCTTAGCTATAATCCAAGAAAATCGGTTCAGCCGTTTGAAAGTTATCAATCAGCTCTTTTCTAGTTACTGTAACGTTTAGTTGTCAGGGGTGTTATAAATTTTTAATTTACACGTGTTATTAAGAGATAACTTGATAATATCAGATCTGAAAAAATATCAGATCATCTCATAATAACCTGATTGGTCGAAAACACATATCTACGCTCCGCTCCGTTCCAGTAGAATATCTACATAGATATTTTTTTAGACCTACTTCTATCAAAAGTGTCGCAAAAATTCTTCGTTTTTCTTTTTTTATTAATTAAAGTTAGTTTCGATTTATGTACACTTTCTAGACTTCAGTTATTAGTTAAGTTGGAAATCTCTTGTGACTGAAGAAAAAGTTTCTTTTAAAGCTTACATTATTAAGATTCATGGTCGTTTCTCTGCTTTTTCTTTTACTTTGCAAGGCTTGTTAAGCAGTTACCTAACGGAATCAATTCAATAGTTCGTTGCTTATTTAGTAATATGGCTATCTTTGCCTTCCACTTAGCTTTAAATTTCTTCTACATCTGTAGATCTACATCTGATGTAATAAATACATCTGTATTTATTAGGTTACTAATTTTTACAAGGAACAATTTTAACCTTTTAATATTATTAACAATAGATAGTGTAATAGATGCATTGCTTGGGTATTATATGTCTACACATTGTAATATTTTGGTTTTTAGGGTTCCGTACGTCAAAAGGAAAAACGGAACCCTTATAGGATCACTTTGTTGTCTGTCTGCCAAGAAACCAATAGGATACTTCTCGTTGACCTAGAATCATGAAATTTGGCAGGTAGGTAGGTATTATAGCACAAGTACAGGAATAAATCCGAAAACCGCGAATTTCTGGTTACATCATTAAAAAAAAAAATTATATTACATTTACAGTGAAGTTATGAAATCATGAATTGTGCTATAATGCAAGCTTGGAGTGGCGCGGTCTACCGGAAAATTAACTGTCTAATTACATTGCACCCTAGAGAAAGGCCATTTAATGCTGCTTTAAAGTGTCAGTTAATTAGTTGAATAACTGTTGAAATACCTAGTGACTTTCAGAAGTATAATGTGAGCGAAGAACGTAAAAGCAAAATTTTAATTATTATTTAACTTTTTGTTATACTCTTGATGTAAATCTTGCAATTAAATAGAGTGAAAAATAAATGTAAACTCACTGAAAGCCCAACCCAAACTCTTAGGGCTGGAAAGCTGAAATGCAGAGAGATTTCCTTAATAATGTAGGTAGATAAGGGATAATGCTGGATTTTTCAAAATTCCTACGGGATAAAGAATAAAGAGGATTTATATTTTCGCCAAGCATATCCGCGGACGGTCGCTAGTCATATAATAAAGTCACATTGATTACAAAATGCTTCTACATCTCCGTCTCTATTTATTGCTTCTTAAGACTCTTCTACAACCAAAACTGCACCACATCGACCAAAAATATCGCGAGGCACAGCCCTACTCTACAAAAATTTCCGCAAACATACCTTTTATTATTTTTTTTATTTTTTCATACACCGAATGTCTGCAATTAACAGCTTTTATTTTGCATACCGAATTTATTTCATGTTGGATTCGATTTCAATGGAAAGTTTTTGTGATTAAGCCATGTTTGAAATTCACGTAATTTAAAATTTTATATAACGTATGGAATAGTCGACAGTTGGACACAAAATCACATCAAATCATAAACAGCAATTTTCACCTTTCAAAAAACTAAAACGTAGAACCAATTTTATAAAATCTTACTTTTACTTAAGTAGTATTTATTTTACTTACCTACCAAAATGTAGTCTACAGTTCTAATTTATCAAAGATTGGATATACTCATGCATTTTCAAAAAAAAAATGTTTTTTTTAGGGTTCCATACCTAAAAATTAAAAACGTTATTTCATTCCAACGATTCGTCATGTCTGTCTGTGCGTCCGTATGTCACAGCCACTTTTTTCCGAAATTATAAGAACTGTTGAAACTGGCTAAGTAGATGTATTCTGTGAAGCGCATTAAGATTTTCACACAAAAATAGAAAAAAAAACAATTAATTTTGGGGGTTCCCCATACTAAGAACTGAAATTCAAAATTTTTTTTCATCAACCCAATACGTGTGGGGCATAGTGGATAGGTCTTCAAAAATGATATTGAGGTTACTAATATCATTTTTTTCTAAACTGAATAGTTTGCGCGAAAGACACTTCCAAAGTGGTAAAATGTGGCCCCCCCCCCCCCCCCCCCGTAACTTCAAAATAAGAAAATGATAAAAATAAAAAAATATTTATGATGTAGGTACATTACCATGCAAACTCCCATCGAAAATTGGTTTGAATGAGATCTAGTAAGTAGTTTTTTTTTTATTTAAAAAAATACCCGAGTACGGAACCCTCAGTGCGCGAGTCTGACTCGCACTTGGTTGGTTTTATTTATTTTAAAAGGTAAATAGTTACTCAACAATACCTGCGCCAAAACGTGAATGCATTGTGCATGTTTGTTATTTAAAAGCCAACAGAATATATTTACTTACATTGTTATGTTTAATATCAGCGAATGGTTTTGTTAACCAAAATGTAAACAACATCCAACGTTAAATACCTTTTTCAATGTCTCTTGGCGAAGTAAAACAACACGGATTTATTCTAATCTGAGTTGTGACCACAGATATTCAAACTTTATATTTGTGACAGACAGGGCAAGACAACGAAAGTCTAAAGTCAAGTAATCTTTGATTGTTGTACATCTCATTCTATTTGTATCATTAGCAGCGATCGCTAAAGGTACCTACAGTATAAATATCAAAATCTGACGAGAAGAAAATAAGACGGAGTTGTTAAAACGACCTAATTCCATTTCTTTTCAGTCCTATAATTCCGGGAATTAATGTGGTATTGCGCAATATTAGTTAACAGAGTAAACAAAGCAATTTTATGACAATGATGATTTCGAGTATAATATGGTAATAGGGATATTAATATTTCTGATAGGATCTCGGGATTATGGAATTGTCTAGTAGATAAAAACTCTATTCTAATAGTTAGTGACTTAAAAATTATATACATTATGTATAGATTTCTAGATGATACTAAAATTCCAGGTCAGTAACGAGTTTAGTAAGTATTTCTATACATATATGTACTCTGGCTGAGATTTCCATTTTGCTCAGATATTAATTTCAGTTACAACGAGATAGATTTATTTAGATTTCAGCCTTCTAATTAGTTTTATTAAAAACTAACGACCCGCCCCGGCTTCGCACGGCTGGACACTACCACGAAAAATCCTATCTATTTTCCGGGATAAAATATAGCCTATACGGATTCGGAAGAATCCCTCTAAGTAATGGTAACAGAAATTTTGAAATCGGTCCAGTAGTTTTTGAGCCTATTCAATACAAACATACAAAAATACAAAGGTTTCCTCTTTATAATATTAGTATAGACGAAAGTGAAATGTTAATAGCCAAGATTCTCTATCCTTTGTAAATGTAAATCTCTTTGGCTGTAACAACATTGCCGAGTAATAATATGCCCCTGCGATAAAACCTCCATTTTAATGTGGCTTGCTCAGACAATCTTAAGTACATACGCTACACGAGTATTAGAGAAAACTGCCACACGAAAATAAAATAAGCAAATTTCCATTATACTATGCCGTTTAATATCCCGATGCCGTTTTTTAATAAACTTTTTTTCACTCAAAACGACAGCGGCGGCGACGGTGAGACCTTTAAATATATAAAAATAGAAAGTACCTACATAATACGTAGCTATTATATAATTTTTGAAAATTCTACTCCCAAGAGAGATAAATAGAATATGAAAGTTTGTATGAAACTCCGTCATTTTTCAAATTATTCCCTAGAAAATTAGTATTTGAGTTTCGGTTACAAATGAAGAAATACGTGTTTCAGGATTGGGAATTCCACCCCCACGCCAATTTTTTAAATCCCGCCCGAGCGAAGTGAGGTAACGTACCTAGATTAACACATAGGCTACTTTTTATCCCGGAAAATTGAAGAGTTCCTACGGGATTTTTAAAAAACCTATATCAACGCGAACGAAGTCGCGGGCATCAGCTAGTAATTAATTATAGTCTTGATGTGTCGTACGAGGTCATCAATTGCATATAACTATTTTTGGTATGACCATTAGTCGCGGTCAACTACTTTTGTGGGTTGAGAGTTGAGACCCACGTTGTCCAAGTTGTCGCTCTAGAGTCTAGACCGTTGCTCGTAGTATCGATGCTTAAATAGGGCTCTCTCCGTCACTTATTCCATACAATCGTAGCCCCGATTTCATTTGAATACTAAGCAACCAAAGTCCACGAAATTTCGCTGACACTTTCTAGAAACTAATATCTGTGCCTGTGGTGTTTTAGATTTTCCTAAAAATATGTAGTTTTAAAATTACAGGGGCTCAAAGATTTGTATGTGAATTTTTAAGACGGCGTAACTTTGAAACCGAATATTTTAACGGGAATCTGGAAAACCACAGGCATAGATATTAGTTCCCGGAACGTTTCTACAAAATTCCATTGAGTATGATTGGTTAGTAGTTCAATGAGAGACGAACTACGTTTGTATGGAGCGAGTGACGGAGAGACCCCACTTAAACAAATTGTTATGCCACGCACGTTAGTAATCACCCCTATTCATCATATATTATTCATCATATAGTATCACCCCTATTCGTAATATAAGTAGTGAAAGGGTTTTCAGGCAAATAATACGACCTAAATTTTGAGAAATCGTCTAAGCCGGATCGTGCGACCTCGGATTTCGGAGCTTTGTTTAAAATATTTCATCTAACTAGTCTACCCCTCCCTAGCGCGTATGTATGGCTCAGTGGTGTGTGTTGTGGTTCTTATAGACGGACGATCGGCCCTGGGTTTAATTCCCAGCTGAGGCAATTTCGAAGTTTTGGGTTCCGTACCTCAAAAGCAAAAACGGAACCCTTATAGGATCACTTTGTTGTCTTTCTGTCTGTCAAGAAACCTATAGGGTACTCCCCGTTGACCTAGAATCATAAAATTTAGCAGGTAAGTACCTAGGTCTTATAGCACAAGCACAGGAATAAATCTGAAAACCCCGAATTTGTGGTTACATTATTTAAAAAAAATTAAAATGTGTTTTAATTTTCAAAGTAAGATAACTATACCAAGTGGAGTATCATATGAAAGGGCTTTACCTGTCCATTCTAAAACAGATTTTTATTTATTTATATGTAGGTATATTAGTTTTTGATTTATCGTGCAAAATGTTGGAAAAAATACCCGAGTATGAAACCCTCAGTACGCGAGTCTGACTCGTATTTGCCCGTTTTTTTAATTCTACATCAGCTCAGGTCTGGTCCGCTGAGAGGCTTCGGCCTTTGGTAGTTACCCGCCTAGGCAACGAATTCAACGTAATTCAACGTAGCTTAACCATAGACATACAATTTTCGCTTCGCAGCTTAACAGATACGATGCCGTTGTTTCACAATCCTCATGTTAATGTGCACGATGTCGGTTTGGTACTTTATTGATCTTCACATTTCTGATTTGTTTATGTGAGATCGACACTTAGATATTATAATGTAGGTAAACCCCACCAGACGAGTTGCAGATAGCCACTGGATTCAGTTGGCGTATGGAAGTCAAGAGACTAATGTCCAGCAGTGGACATCTATTGGTGGATAATGATGATGATAATGAATCCCCACCAATATGTAATGGAAAGCATTAATAGCTGCTTTTAAGTAGCTACTTATATATTTTACACGCACGTTTTATTTTGTATTCTCATTTGATACAAAAATTCGTGTTTAGAAAAAAAAATTCAAAAGAAAAATAAAACCGACTTCAAAAACGACAAACACTAAAAAGTAAAAAATAACTTTTGTTTAGCTACACGTGTAATGTACCTAGGTATGAAGTCGAGCGAGCATATTAAAACAAAATTAGAAATCCAAGAGTGAAGCTCGCCCGACTTCATACCTAGGTACATTACACGTGTAGCTAAACAAAAGTTATTTTTTACTTTTTAGTGTTTGTCGTTTTTGAAGTCGGTTTTATTTTTCTTTTGAAAATTTTTTATTTCACAATTTTTAGTGGCCCCACTGTACTATAATATGCTGTGCCCAGTTAAAACCCTACTGTTTACTAAGCTATTACACTGATCGCGAGCAATTTGCTCCTATCCATTGAGGAGTTCTGTTCTCCATCTCCGAAGATATTCATCAGATCTTCACCAAATTTATATGGGACCACCTGCACAGTATACCCTTTCAAACAAAAAAAATAATTTCCAAATCGGTCCAGGGGTCTTTGAGTAATCGGGGAACATACATTAAAAAAAAATAAAAAATTAAAAAAAAAAAAAAAAGATTCCGACGAATTGAGAACCTCCTCCTTTTTTGGAAGTCGGTTAAAAAGCGAGCGAAGCCCACTTTGCCGATATATTTAACAATATTTTCAACGTAATATTTCAGTATTTTTTTCTTTATTGAGTTCAATTTCCTTCTATACGAGTATCTTTTGAGACTTCAGTTGTAAGTCTCAAAGAATAGAGATAGAATTGTATGTATTAATCTGTTATCACACAAATTACTTCATAGTTAATTATTTATTGTACAAATATCTAAACTGAATTCACAAGTGATAGTGCTATCCATTTCACAATTCGGAAACGGACTTCTATTAGGCGCAACTCACACCTGTGGAGTGGAATGGAGTGGAGTTAAGGCCCAATGAGACCCACATAGGAGACTGAAATCTGAATGCGCGCGCTTTGAGTGTCTGTCGTTATTTTAAAGTAATAGAAATACTTACATTTTTAATTTGCATACTGTGTATTATAAAAGGTCGCCCTTTGTATTTCTATAAGTGTATATTTATTATTGTCTTTGTATTTTTGTGCAATAAAGTTGTTTAAATAAATAAATAAAATGAATTCTCATTTTAAAAGTTCAATACAATAGCAACAGCGAACAATTAATTATAATAATTTGTAGGTAAGTAGGTATAATATTTACATTGTTACCTACTTATACATTTGCATAAAAATACAAGAGGATGCATTAACTCCTTTTAACTTTATAACTCCTTATAACTTATAACTGATAAATTAAGTAAATAAATCTGAGTTGGTGTTGTTATTAAAAAGACGTGCCTTAACTCCACTCCATTCTGTAGATGTGAATTGCGCATTAGATCTGTCTTTTAATAAAACTTAAGCTTAGTACTAACGGATAAGCACCATTATCTGCTAACTGAAGTCATATAATAATAGTACGTATGTTGAAGTTAGGTAATTACTGAAGTAGTTTCGTGGAAGTTTGATGGACCAACTACAAACCAATTATGGAATATTATTATTACTAAACCGAGGTCGTTTTCAATTAACCAACTCTACATAGAGCAGACTGAAATTTTAGAACAACTTGTAAGACTATCGTGTACGGTCGGCCTCAGAATTCGAGTAGCAATCTATTCATTCAAACATTTGCATCAAGTTGCTTTCAAACTAGTTACATCTGTCCGTCAGTCTGGTACTTAGCCATAGCCTGGAGGTGCAAAAGACTTGAGAAACTATATTAAGTAAATTCTAAATAGGTATAAACTTGCGCTGATTTTCGCGTTTTCTCAGTACAGCTCAAGCTGAAAGCTTTTCTAAAACTTAACTAAATAAGGTTACTATTAATTCCTTAGAATTCGCTAATTCCGAAGTAAAACCCAGTTGTTCAAAAAGGATTTTAACAACAAGTGCCCTCCAAATGTTAATACACTTTAAACTATTTCAACGGGGTTCTCTTGAAAGCGCTTGAATTTTGGAAAACCTTTTCAAATATCATAATATTAACTTTAGTTTCGTGCAACTACCTAGTTTTAATAACATGTTCACGTACAACCACGCATCACAGAATTGCGGGAAACCTAACCTAACCTAACCTAACCTAATAGAAATTGCATCTGCTTTCTTTTATACCGAAACAGGTTGTTGCCACCATTTTAGCTACTTACACTTCACACTTTATCTCACCATACTTCTAGAATCCATAGCAAACCTTAGGTACCTAATACATGATGTAAGGACAGCCTCTCCAAATAAAACACCAACAGTCGCTTACTTCATTATATTTCATACAATGATTTCGTTGAATTCCAAACCGAAACTCATCGCTATACACACTCTTCACAAAATTCAAATCATGTAGTTTATGTTTAGCGACATGATTTACCAAATAAGCTACCGTCCAGTCCTCCACACCTGATTTTCTACCATTCTATCAACTCGCTCCCATTGTTTTTTTTTTTTGCAAAGATGATCGATCTAACGTTTTATATTCTTTTTAACATCATCATTTTTATTTACTTAATTAGTTCTTACAATAACGTGCACTGATGTTTCAATAGACATCTTGCACAGTCACAAGCTCATTTCTATAACTAGATATTTTGAATTCTATGAAATGAACACAAGGATGAAGTGCAATGTTTATTATTACACAAGGTCGACCGTGAAGTCCCCGGTGACGATAAATCGTGAACAAGTAAAGAGTGTACCTACTTATAGTACGCGACAGGTTGAGATGGCAAGCGGGGTATGAGGCGAGGCGGAGGGACGTCCCGTAGAATAGAATAGAATAGAATAGAATTTTATTCAAATAAACTTTTACAAGTGCTTTTGAATCGTCAAATAATTTAACACTGGTTCGGAATGCCGTTCCTACCGAGAAGAACCAGCAAGAAACTCGTACACACACACATCACCCGCGCTATCCTGCACCGGGTTAGTGCGTAGTGCAGTGTCCCTAACCCGATTGCCATCTCGAACTGTCGCCTACTATACCTATAATGCACAAAGGTTTGAAAATAACAAAAATCTCAAAATCAAATAGATATAAATAGATATAATAGATTATATTAAGACCATAATAACATAATTATTTTAATTACATTAGGATTACAGAATTTGAACTTAGCATTAAATTACCAAAATTATTGTCTGTTAATTAAGGCTACATTTAAGTAAGCCTTATTTCAGTAATTTCCATTCTATTTAATGATACTAAATAGGTGCTCCAATTTCCAACAAATTTCTATCGGCAAATAATTTTAGCGTAATAGTATTATCATTAAGAGGGGTCTCTCCGTCACTCGCTTCATACAATCGTAGTTCCAATTTAAGTCCATGAAATTTTGCAGACATATTCTAGTATCTGTGTCTGTGGTGTTTTAGATTTTTCTAAAAATATGTAGTTTTAAAATAACAGGGGCTCAAAAATTTGTATGTAAATTTTTAAGACTGCGTAACTTTGAAACCGAATATTTTAACAGAAGTCTGGAAAACCACAGACATAAATATTAGTTTCTAGAATATGTCTGCAAAATTTCATGGACTTTGGTTGCTTAATATTCAAATGAAATTGAAACTACGATTGTATGAAACGAGTGACGGAGAGAGCCCTGTTAAGGCTTAAACAGACACAAAACGCGATGGCAGCGGAACGCGATGGAAAATTAACGGTAGGAACGGTTGTTATGGTTCACGAGACTTAACAGCCCGTTAACAGACAGACGGTAAAAATTGTGTGGTATTTTGACAAAATATAAAAACGTTGTTAGATAATGCTGAATATGGTTTATTAACCCCCGACCCAAAAAGAGGGGTGTTATAAGTTTGACGTGTGTATATCTGTGTGTCTGTGTATCTGTATATCTGTCTGTGGCATCGTAGCTCCTAAACTAATGAACCGATTTTAATTTAGTTTTTTGTTTGAAAGGTGGGGCGTGATCGAGAGTGTAAATCGGTTCAGCCGTTTGAAAGTTATCAGCTCTTTTCTCTCTTTTTTTAGCTCTGAAGGTTCAGTAACTATATATAACCTTCACTTGTCGGGGGTGTTATAAATTTTTAATTTATACTTGTAGATACATTGAATATTGAAATTGAACGTTAGCAAGCCATAATACACGATTACAGACAGTTTCCTCGCGTAGTTGGGAACTTTGGCATGCTTTCAAGCTATTAGACGCTCTAATTAGCCAGGTAAATGCGATTGAAGTGGCTTCATAAGCACGTATGTACATTGTTATATAATGCTCATAAGTACCTATATATCTAAGACTACATGAATTGGATTGATTGCTAAGAGAGATTATTATAATTATCTCTTTGTTACATTATTTGCACGAATGGCAAGGATTAGAAGCCACTAAAATATTATAGCCACATCAGCTGCTAACAGAATTTGCAATTTTACGCCAATGTGAATAGACAGGTGCGTTTCGTCTTATTTCAATGAGTCTTCTATGTGGCAATTTCCTTTCATGTTCATAAAATACCTAAGTATTTACAAGCAGGTCTACTAGCTACGTCTAAAGGGGATTTAGAGGCTTTAATGACTCAAAGCCTAAGTCTGAAAAGGTCTGAAAGGAGACGGGTCGAATGCGACAAAATAAGTGATTATGAAGTCTTAGCACTCATTTTCTTGCATTAAAAGGGGCTGAGTTTTTACTTTGGGGATTACCTACCTCTTTGCATGAATTTTCTTTTCAATCGCTACCCATATTATAAATGCGGAAGTGTGTTTGTTTGTTGGTTTATTGGTTCGTCCTTCAATCACGTCACAACGGAACAACGGATTGACATTTGATTTGATTTGAAAGACCTGGAGAGTGACATACGTAGTTTCTTGTCGTTCATATCCGTACGTAAATATTTACTACTTTAGTACGGATATGAATAAAAAGCAATCCAAAAAAAGGGAGTTTATTAGTAGATAGCTAGGTATTCGAGTGAAAACAAATCTAGCTTAAAGAAGTTATATTCAAATTTTTTGCACTACTTTTCACTTTGATAGTCCCATTTCAGTGTTTTAATCAATATGACCGATTTCATTTGTAGGTACCAAGATTACATAAAAAGCTTTAGTGTAAGCTCATTGGGAGTCTCACAGGATTAAGCGGTCTTTACGTCTAAAAGAGACTAAAAGATGGCAACTGGCGAGTCGATAATGCGATGGAATAAAAGATTTGAGGACTTAGCACTCTCTTGCTTGCGTTAAAAGGTACCGTGTTGCGATTTAAGGATTACCTCCCCCAACTCCCTCAACTCGAATAATGCTTTAACGCAATGTTTTTTTTTTGTGGAAGAATGGGAAGTCCGCTTCAAAAGCTTGCAGACTGCGTTAATACAATTGGAGTATCAGATAATATGAATTGCTACATATATTCGGGTTCGTGATGGCTTAGTGGTTTAGACATCGACCTCCTACTCGGGAGGTCAAAGGTGCGATCCTTGGCACGCTCTCTAACTTTCCGGAGTTATGTGCGTTTTAAGCAATTGAATATCATTTGCTCTAACGATGAAGGAAAGTATCGTGAGGAGACTTGCATGGATAATGTTCGCACTTTGCCAGCGTGGTGGTCTATGGGGTAAACCCTTCTCATTATGAGAGGAGACGTATACTCAGTAGTGGGCCGGCAATGGGTAGAACATGATGATAATGGCAATATTAATAATTATAGCGGTATTGTGTTGAAGTCTGGTTAATTTCTGAGAGTTGTATAAACTTATGAGCTACAGACGGCTTCGTCGCGGTAATTTGCTTTAGGTACTGGCTTTGTTGATACTTAGACATATATCTATCTACTTAGTTAATAAAGCTAGTGCTTAGCTGCGAAGTCCCACTAGTAGGTATATTATCAGATCCGATGGGATGGAACGACCAGAGAGAAATTAGGATCAACGACTTTACGTGCTCTCCGAGGCACGGGAGTGACACACCGCTATCTTCCTAACTCCGAGCTAGTACTGTGAATGTCTTAACATATTGGATAGAATCAGGCGTTACTTTGCGGAAGTTCATGTTTAGCAAGAAACAGTTAAAAATTATTTTGCTATAATCCGCCAACAGGAAAAATCTGTATGGTCAAACATGTCAAGTCTTGACAATACAGCATTGTAAAGTCGAAATCTCCTGAGGATGCTCCGGTGTCGGGGCGAAACGTGCGTCGAGAGTAGTGGAAAAGTCTTGTGTGGTGGTGGCAGTGCTTGCTTGGGAACTTTGCTTTATTGCTTGGTTGGGGAGGTAAGCGGTGCTTAGCTTGTAACTGCATGTTTGACCATACAGATTTTTTCTGTTGGCGGATTATAGCAAAATAATTTTTAACTGTTTCTTGCTAATGTCTTAACAGTAAAATCCAATATCCAAATTATTTTGCCCGAACCGGGAATCGAACCCATGACCTTGTCATCTGCAGTCGAATAAGCTAACCACTAGACCAACAAGCCAGCTGATGCAGAATAGCATTTCTATGGCGACTGCGATACATTGGAAGTTGGATGCTATTATAAGCAATGTACCGTAAACGTGCGCTATTGTAAAAGGCTTAAAGCTCTTACGGGAAAGCTTTCTTAAGTTACAGTTTAATTTACATTGCTTTGTACATACTAAAGTACGTACCTATAAGATACTCTTGAACAACGCTGTTTTCAGTTTATAGAAAAGCCAAAAATCAATAAAATATTGTATTAACTAACTGATGCCAGTTTCTTCGTCCGCGTCGAGAGAAGAACAAGAGACATTTTAAAAAACTTAAATGGTTTTTAAAAATGTCTCTTTGATTTTCTGGGATGAAAAGTAGCTTATGTTGTTTTCTATGCCCATGTTAAAATTATATCGATCCGTTGCTTCATTGCGAAGTGAACCAACATACTTTCGCGTTTATAGTATTTAAAAAATATATAAATAGCGAGAAAATGAGCAGGCGGGTCAGGTCACCTGATGTTTAGTGATTACCGCCGCCTCTGAACATTTGCAGCACAAAAGGAACCGCCAATGCGTTACCGGTCTGTCCTCCCCTTGAATAACCCCATATTGTTATCTTGTGGGAACACCGCAGAAGGGAGATGATTCCACAGTTTGCATGTGTGGTATGCAGTATTGCATGCATAGTATGGGTAGTACCAACGCAATGTAATAAATCAATTAAATTGGCAATTTGCTCATAGGAATGTACCTATATTGGAAATCATGTCGATCTAATCCCAGTCTGTTAACACCATGTCAGCACTGTACAACACAATGTAGCTATAACAGGGTATAACTAAATCATGGCGCTCTAGCAGCTAATGTCGTCATTCAAACGTGCTTGGACCAATATTTGTCGAAGCTGCCCATAGCCCAATCAATATGCATGGACGTTCCAATCAAAGTCCCTGTCGTATAACCTAGTAATCTTAACAAGTTTCCAATACAACGCGATGGCTCTATCGTCTTAAACGTTTTCTAGAAAAAGATTCCTGTGTCTTATTCTCAGTTGGAATACTGAGTTTTTTTTTCTTAATCGGATCAGATCTAATCTGCTAAGCACTTCAGCTGTTAAACTTCATATACACCAGAGTAACGCGATTATATAAATAAACATAAGATAACTTATGGCGTTATAACAAAAACGAGGTAACTGCTAAAAGAGTCTGAAGCATCAGCTGTAATGGGCACTATAAAGGTATATTACCGGAATATATCGCTGGTGTTAAAAAGTGATGGCTCATTTTATAGCCGCCACTAAGAACACTCGTCGACGGCGACATTTGGAGCGATCATTAAATTTAAGTAAAAAAAGCGAATAAAGAACATCGGACTTCATAAAAATGCTGTCATTAGGTTAAGTGTATACCTACATACTTACTTTAGTTAGGTTTTCACAAAATGAGAAATGCTACCGCTACAAAAAATACCAGAATACAGGCTATTAGGCTATTCTGGTATTTTTTTTGGCCCAAAATATACACAGATCATCTCGTAAGATAGTGATGAATTTCTAAATGATTCAAAACTAAAAGCTTTAGAAATCATAAGCGAACACTCCGACAAACCTGCACTGTAACTTAGTTCTTTCTGTTTAAAAAATATATAATTATTGTCCCCGAAAATAGATGTAACACGACGATAAAAAGTTAATTACCCATATTACGAGTACTTGGGTGGATTTATATCGCGACGATGCCCTAATTCGCGAAGTGAGACAACTACATTGGCACCTAAGGGCCTGACAGTTTTTTTTTTTAATAGTAAGATAGGTGCAAGCCTATGGTCTAGCCTTGACGACAAACATCCCTGGGAAATAGAGCAATGGTGAGGTCTAGGTTGAAGCGCGCTTGCATACAAGGTGCCTATTAGTACTGTATCACTCAGTACTCAGGCGCGAGAGCAGCTACACAAATCCCTTATGATGGGTTTACTCCTCCGCACCCCTGGTAGACCCCAGGTAGCCTAAAAAATATATAATTTAGCATCCATAGCTTTCAGCCGTTATTCATTAACATTTATTTTTACAAAACTGAGAGCCCATTTCACTAAAAACGCCAATTTTCAATGTTATCAAATAATGTAAAATTCATGCAGTGAATTTCCAACCAATCACATGGTTCAATAAATGAAAAACAACGTAAATAAAATACAATGTGTTTTAAACAATACGTACAGTAGGAATATAAATGTATACGATAATTGTGCGAAGTCATCACCTGTCATGACCACTGGAACAGCTACTAGAGGCGTGTCAGTCGGTCGAGTGTATTTTGAGCATTTCAATCAATCAACGTCCAAAAGTGGGTCAGGAAGAGACCCCATGCCGACTGGGGAGGATGAATATTCAATTTTGTACAATTCTGTTTAGAGAATGTCCAAATGTGTGAAGCGGTGACATTTTTTCCATACGCACATAAAATGTTACTTTAATCTAACCGTCTATATTACCATAAATTAACTTTATTATAATAATCTACATAGTACTTGGTGCGACTCTTGTGTCAATTTGCGATGGCCATGATCGCTAATTTAAAATTGTTTCCGTTTGGTGAAAATATTATTAATTTCCTTCACAGTGATTTTTAAAATGATCTTTCTATTTATGCACTTGAAATCGTTTTAACTTGGAATTATGATCAAAAATGTGCGGCATTTATAGCAGTTTCATTTTTTTATTAATGATTATTGTTATAATTTTTTATACCGCCTTAGATGCAAAATAATATTCAACATTGATTGATCATATTTCTTGGTAAATCCCTCTGAATGTTCAATAGTATCATGCTATACGGACTATGCCAAAAGTCTCGGGATTTATTCCCATGAAACATGCAAAACATGAGCGTTGGCGTATCTTCCCTACACTCTCTTTGATTCCGCGAATAACCCGAAATGTTTCATCACTTCTCTGTACTTGTAAAACTATTCAGCTTGATTTTACTTGAAACGGGCGAGTGATGCAATCTACCAGTGGCTGAGTAATTGACGGCTATTTTTGACCCCCGACCCAAAAAGAGGGGTGTTATAAGTTTCACGTGTGTATCTGTGTATCTGTCTGTGGCATCATAGCTCCTAAACTAATGAACCGATTTTAATTTAGTTTGTTTGAAAGGTGGCTTGATCGAGAGTGTTATTAGCTATAATTCAAGAAAATCGGTTCAACCGTTTGAAAGTTTTCAGCTCTTTACTAGTTACTGTAACCTTCACTTGTTGGGGGTGTTATAAATTTTTAACTTACACTTGTTATCACTGTATATACCATACTATATACTGTACTGTATACATTCTGTATTGCATAAACAAGTGTATATGTGTTGACGTATAGCGTCAAATTCAATCTCCACTTTAAATCCCCCATTCCATATGGGAGCCCCCCTGAATTAAAGCATTTTATATTTTTTATGCAATATTCGGTTGAAAACCATCATTATACATATTATTATGTTTAAATTTAAAGTAATTACGTTTAGTAACTCAGAAGTTATAAGGCAGATGGACAGACGTTGGGACATTTTAAGCCAAGTGAAACCGGTTAAATGAATGAGCCAAACTATTAAAATACTTAAAATATAACGATCTTGAATTGGCATGTTTCATACACACCTCTCTTATACCCCTGGTGTAACAAACAAGTCAAAGATTACTTTTTAAACTTGTTTGTTTCATCTTCAAAACAAATTTCATCTCGGACCGTGGAAGCGTTTGTTGATTGTAGAGCTTGTCAAACATTCTCTCTTCAACTTTGGATCTGAAATATCGCCGTCTTACAAAAATATTTTTAATTTTCCTAACTCGGCTTTACTTAAACGATCACAAATGGTAAAACTTTTTGACAAGTAAATCGTTTGAAATTTACGTTTTGCTGCCAGCTAAGATGTTTTGAAGGAAAATATTAACACTTTTTAAAGAATATAAGCTACGTTGGACAAGGCTTATTTTCACCTTTCTTCTCAAAGTAAAGCTTGTATTAAGAGTGAGGTAAGTATAGTAAGTATTTAAGAATAAGTAAGGTATGGTGTGCTGGGAATCGAACCTGGGACCTCCTACTCCTAAGAACACAGTTCTCACCACTGCGCCAGGGAATTCATCGGTTGTCGTTAGATCATTGTATCTTTTCGAGTTGAACCTGCAACCCTTCTACCAGTCTCACACCTGGATTCACTACTTCATCTGCTCTCTATTGAAAATCAAAAAGACGCCCGAACGTGCACCCTCCAATAGACACTGAACACGTCGCCAAAATCAAATTCGAAAGTAGTTAGTTGCTTGTAGCAATCTTTTTAAGTCAACCCCCAAATGCTTTTAAAGCCCCTTCCATTATATTTGTCCATTTGTAACTCCTGGCACCTCGACACAAATGTCATGGGTTTCATTTGGCTGAAACACTAGTTCAATGCTGGCTGTCTTCCAAACATATAGGTATCGACCGTTGTTTCCATCGAGATGAATACCTATGGGGCAACTTTTATGAACTACTTCAGGCATCAAAAATGCACTTCACCGCTTTTGTAAGAAATTACATATACAAGGAACCAAAAGCTTAATTTGCTATAATCCGCCAAACCAACGAAGTCTGTATGGTACGCAGCACCACACAAATTCCAACACCATTCGACGCGCGTTTCGCCCCGACACCGGAGCATCCTCAGGAGATGTAGACCTTACAATGTCTAATTCACCAACCAACTTTTACCCTAGCCCCTAGCCCTATAAACTGTCGCTATATTAAATATATATATATTATAGTTTATTTATTAAAAAAAGCACGGCCTGAGTCGTTAAACGCGTCACTGATTTACTGAACTTTACTGTTTATGATCACTTTGCCGAACATTGCATACATGCACACTCTAGTAACGATATCTCTCTGGTTGTATCTTATACTGCAAATATTATCTAGCTAGGTAATTAGAACTCGAGCTCTGTGAGAACTTTTGGCACCGAGTGCAAGTAAGTAGTTCCCTGCTACAAGCAAATTGCAGTGGACATTTCATAAGTTTAATTATACTTATTAAAAACTTGCTCTGACGCCTAGTGACTCTAATTATAGTTCTCACTATCAAAGTTTACTGCTGTGCCGCTCAGGCACAAAATCATCTACGTACCTGCTTAAAATATAAAAAAAATATAAATATTACTACTTATGAAAAACTTTATGGAAGTAGGTACTTGATTTCTCATTGCTAGGCTGGCCCTGTCAATATATTATTCCCAAGAACAAAAAAACCGGCCAAGTGCGAGACTCGCGCACTGAGTACCCACTCGGGTATTTTTTTCCAACATTTTGCACGATAAATCAAAAACTATTATACATAAAAATCAATAAAAATCTATTTTAGAATGTACAGGTAAAGCCCTTTCATATGAAACCCCACTTGGTATAGTTATTTTACTTTGAAAATTGAAACACATTTTAATTTTTTTTAAATGATGTGACCCCAAATTCGCGATTTTCAGACTTATTCCTGTACTTGGGCTATAAGACCTATCTACTTGCCAAATTTCTTGATTCTAGGTCAACGGGAAGTGCCCTATAGGTTTCTTGACAGACACGACGGACAGACACACAGACAAACAACAAAGTGATCCTATAAGGGTTCCGTTTTTCCTTTTGAGGTACGGAACCCCAAAAATAAGTAATAAATTCCAAGTAGCGATTCCCACTTATCGAATTTTAGCGTTTGCAATTTTTAAACCACAAAAATGTTTTAGAATTGAACCGCTGCGTGCCAAATTTTAAAACAATGCCCTCGCAAAGCCAATATTGAATTTAGTTACTTAAATCTAATTCGTTTTCCATATCCAGACTTCAAGCTGGCATTGTCCATGGGATATTGGATAAATGAATACGAAAGCAACCCAAATGAAATATCACCGATTCCGAGCGAAATCCCTAAAGAATTCAACCATTATTTTACGCTCCAATCATCGGGCAGCGCCAGAGATAACTGCTAAATTAAATC
Source organism: Maniola jurtina (assembly GCF_905333055.1). Lineage (NCBI taxonomy): Eukaryota > Metazoa > Arthropoda > Insecta > Lepidoptera > Nymphalidae > Maniola > Maniola jurtina. Next base: position 5,328,011 of record NC_060046.1, on the reverse strand, counting down.
AGGATATATCTAACTTGCTTATGCCAGCGGGTTTGTTCGCGTGGACTACACGATTTTCTACCCCTATTTTACCTCCTTAGGGGCTGAATTTTCAAAAGTCCTTTCTTAGCGAATGTCTAAGTCATAAGAGCTATTCGAGTCATAAGAGATATTTCAGCTCGATCCGTTCAGTAGTTTGCGTTGTGCGTTTAACTGATCTATCATCAGTCAGTCAGTCAATCAGTTAGTCCATCAGTCAGTCAGTCAGTCAGTCAGTCATCTTTCCTTTTATACTCACGTGTAAATAGCACTGGAGATAACTGCCAAATTACATTACAAAATATAAATTACGCAGACCAAGACCAAGACAAACAAAAGACGAATATTTAATACTCGTGAAATTAAAGGTTTACTTAGAACAATTTGTTCAGGTTCTGCGAGTTTTAGTATTAATTTTAAGTCGAGCTTTTGTTCTTTTTTGCTTACGATATAACTTATTTGATATTTAAGTCAGAAAATACGTTTTGCGATGGCGTAGCATACCTACCTACTTTGGTTGACTAATAGCCCCGTGCGAACGCAATGCGTTTGCAACGCATTTAAGTTGCGTCTAACGGACGCGCGTTAAATAATCGTCGCATTGTCGCTTTGTGCAAAGGCTCTCTCGATCTGATATAATATACTGTATTGTTCATTAACAGAATGAGTAGGTATATTTACAACTTATGCCCAGCATTTTATTACAATGCATTGCGACGCGTACCCCATTGTGTACAACTGCACAATGATTCAACTCTTCAAATGTAAGAACGATGCGTGAACGCATAGGTAACGAACAGACGGATAGACAAACGTTTATATTTTTATGTAAATGGCAGAGATATAAGTACAATTAACGCTCTCATATTAAAACGATCTCAACCAGACAACAATTTTCACAAATCTGTATTCACAAAGTTTTTATTTTATTACCCAAAAGGAGCATTTAAAGTTCTTCTTACTTACACTATTCTCCTGCTGGCTGATTTGCTAACTCAGTGATGAACACTTAATGATATCCACCGAGCTTAAACACACACTTATTTTTAATCCATTGAAGGTTTTCTATTAAAAAAGGTAACATTACTAAGCGAAGCAAACAATATCAAATGATATAGTGGCTCTCAATTATTAGTATTGATCACTAAGCTAGTGAGTAGAGTGGAATCCGAATTTACCAATTATTCTAACCCGATAAAATTTTACTTCAGATTGCAGCCAGATTGCAAATTTGCAGAAGCAGTCCATGGTTTCTAACTTTGATTCTCAATTTCTACTAAGACGGGTCACTATATTTGGAACTAGATTAAGTACCAAGTACCGCCCAACTCAGGCATTGCACAACTTTGAATGTATGTAAGCCAAAGCTGAGATAGGAAACTTAGATATGCATACAACATGTACACTCGAACTTGGATGCGGTTTGTGGAAGTGATTTGTTGTTTAACTACGGGATTGCAAGCACAGATTAATAGATAGATATTTGTCCATATCTATACTAATATTGTAGTATTAAATATCAATTGTTGAGGAAAATATCGTGAAGAAACCTACATGGAGTTCCCCACAAAGAGGAGTGAAGTATGCCAATCCGCACTAGCGTGGTGACATACTCAGTAGTTGGTTAGCGATGGATTGATGATACTATATATATATAAATGCGACAGTGTGTCTGTCTGTCTGCTACCTTTTCACGGCCCAGCATTTTTCTGATTCTGACGAAATTTGGTACCGAGGTAGCTTGCGTCCCTGTAATTGACATAGGCAAGAAAATCAAACAGTTCCCACGGGATCTTAAAAAACCTAAATCCACGCGGACGAAGTCGCGGGCATCCTCTAGTTACAAATAAATGCGAAAATGTATCTGTCTGCTAACTTTTAACTGCCCATTTTGATGAACTTTGGCTGGCTTGTGGGGACGGCAATAGGCTACTTTTATCCCGGAAAATCAAATAGTTCCCACGGGATATCTTAAGCCTAAATCCATGAAGACAAATACGTATACATTATCTATTAGATCCAGAGATAGCTTGCATCCTGAGGCTACTTTAATCCGGAAAATCAAAAAGTTCCCTCAAGATTTTTGAAAAATTTAATTCATTAAGATGAATCTACGAGCATCAACTACTTAGTTATCAATCTTCATAAGCCTGTATGTTTTCCTTCTCCATCATTTCTTCATATTAATATTATTATACAGGATGTAATCGTACTTAGTTGATTCATGAAGCGCTCAGAAATTCGTATTACTCCTAACTACCTAATAAACTCATGATATATCATGCTGTTAGTTCTTCATATAATTTGTGATGCCAGTACACAAAGGAACCGCTTTAGTACCCCACTTTGTTACGTCTACGATCTAGGTCTCTAGACCATTCATAATGTTATTTATTATGACAGACAGTTTAGATCTCCGAGATCAAGCTCCGATGTTCTCCCTCTTACTTAAACCCTTACAAATAGGGGATATAAACAATTGGTCTAGTGGCAGGCTTCGGCCGTAGATAGTTACCACCTTACCAGCAAAGCCGTGCCGCCAAGCGATTAAAAGTTCCGGTATTATGCCGTGTAGAAACCAAAGGGTTAAGGGTTAAATAAAAATTGCCATACTCCTTGTAGCATCTTAGACTGCATCATCACTTACCACCAGGTGAGATTGCAGTCAAGCGCTATCTTGTATCACAGTAAAAAAAATAGAAGTAGTTTTTATTAGTTAAACGTATACAATACATATATGCTAAGTTCATTCTGCCTCAAACCTACAGCACCTGCACATAAGAGCTATTTCTAGAAGTTATAAAGCCCACGCTCCACTCAGGTGGGAATCGCAACGCCAATGGTAGCGAATGGCGCGAAACAACAGTGTGCAATGTGCATGGTTATATCATAGCGTTCATGGAAGCTTTCGCGTTTGCTATTCGCCCTTGAGTGAAGAGCGGGCATAATAGCTACAAAAGATTGTATTATGAAGGCGTCAAAGGCGTTCATACTGCGAAGCGCACGTAGCGTTTGTGTCACGTTTCTGCATTAGCTAATGTCTATTTTCTAGAAATATCGTGAACATCCGATCGACTTGCATGTCATTTTTAACCCCCTACCCAAAAAGAGGGGTGTGATAAGTTTGACGTGTGTATCTGTGAATCTGTCTGTGGCATCGTAGCTCCTAAACTAATGAACCGATTTTAATTTAGTTTTTTTTGTTTGAAAGTTGGCTAGATCGAGTGTCCTTAGCTATAATCCAAGAAAATCGGTTTAACCGTTTCAAAGTTATCAGCTCTTTTCTAGTTCCTGTAACCTTCACTTGTCGGGGGTGTTATAAATTTTTAATTTACACTTGTTCGATGACAAGTAAGCTCTGCTTATTATGCGATTATATGTAATGGCAAAGTGACGAAACGAAGAATTTGGGTGTCACTTAATAGTTAATATCCTACCCTATATCTAAACTTAAACTGGTGGGTATGGAGGTAGGTACTCAAAGAAAAGAAATTAGTGCCTCTTTATTAAAACTATATTAATATAAAAAACTTCCATTACCTAACCATAATATTTTATGAGAATTAAAACACAATTCCAAAGATAAGCCTGCAACAACAATAAAGGCTGAGTACTGAAATAGGCGACGCTGAGCACACTGATTTAGTTAATCAAATTGAAATGTACCAGCGTTTTGTTACCACTGACACTAACAAAGAGACGGGAATGAAGTTTAAATCTGGAGGACTTTCCTGCAATCCAGTGAAAGCCGTTTTATTTTATTCAAGCATTGTGAAAGTTTTGTGAATGGCGTATACTGCACCAGATGGACAGATAACGAATTTTTATCTGTGACTGATGTTGCAACCTGTCTGGTCAACTTCCATCATGTGCATATTTTTAACCCCCGACCCAAAAAGAGGGGTGTTATAAGTTTGACGTTTGTATCTGTGTATCTGTCTGTGGCATCGTAGCTCCTAAACGAATGAACCGATTTTAATTTAGTTTTTTTTGGTTGAAATGGGCCTTGATCGAGAGTGTTTTTAGCTGTAATCGAAGAAAATCGGTTCAGCTGTTTGAAAGTTATCAGCTCTTTTCTAGTTTTCTTATAGAGGTTTTTGTGTCGGGGGTTCGTCGGGGGTTAATCCGGATAGACATTCAAAGAAAGCCGTCTTAAGCACAGTGAAAGATTTGTCGATTATGTATATGGTGCTGTGTCTTCATTAGCACCGGTTGGATGATCGACTTTCATAATGGGCATATTTTTAACCAGTATTGGTGTGGAAATGGCGTAATTTGCGACCCACAAGAAATCCCGGACTTTCGTTCAGATTTCTATAAGCCTCTATCAATTGAACCAAGTCGACCAAAACCTACACAGTTTCTTCAATTTGAGATCATTGTAGGGTGGCCGTGAGACAACACACAAGAGTCGCCAAAGCCGCTAAAGCCTGTACGCAACGCATTTTTCAACACTGAACAAGATAAAGTTGAAAACTAAAACCCGACTGCGATCCTCGTAATAAACGCTGAAATATTATACTAAAATTGTTTTTCTGTCGCTTGGTATATTTTAAAGTTATAGTACACTAGCCGATGCCCGCGACTTCGCCCGCGTGGATTAAGGTTTTTCGAAATCCCGTGGGAACTCTTTGATTTTCCGGGATAAAAAGTAGCCTATGTGCTAATCCAGGATATTATCTATCTTCATTCCAAATTTCAGCCAAATCCGTCCAGTAGTTTTTGCGTGAAGGAGTAACAAACATACACACACACACACATACACACATACAAACTTTCGCCTTTATAATATTAGTGTGATGATTTATATTTGTGAACTCAGAATTTTCTCTTCTTTCATTTGACACCCCACTCGATACAATAGCAAAAAAAAAATTCGAGACCCCCAATTTTATATGTAATATCCGTTGAGACAATTTTTTCGTATTAAATGTAGCCTATGTCACCCGGACCTTTACGGAAAATCGATTGACACCTCATTCATCAAAATCGGCCCAGTAGTTTAGGCGCTACGGTGGAACACACTAATCTGGATACAACCGTACACACATAGGTACATACATAAATTGGTAAAATCATTACCCTACCTTTTGGGCTTTGCCGCAGTCGGGTAAAAAGTGTGTGATATCAGAAGCTGATAACCTATAGAGGTACTTCGCACTATACCTACAGGATGTTTCAAACAATTTTTGGGTTCTGCAACTCGTTTCTGCTTACAACTTGATGTCCAGTGTCATACAAATTTTGATAGCTTCAAAGAAAAGGATTTTTATTTGAAATAGCGCTTCCATAGGTACTAATTTAGTTCAATGTCGCAAGCTAAGTTCGTGTGCATCTGGAGCAACTTAAAACCTCTGCATCTTGTTCATTCATGCATTTTTTTCGGCGCGCCGATGCTACTGATGCTACTTGCGTGTTCAGTAGGTACCTACTGAAAATTGTGCCTTCTGTGGGTCTGTCATTTCTTGCCTAAGTGATTTTCTTTGAACATGTTCGACCCGAAACTTAAAGTTTCCCCGATTTAAGGATAAAGTTAATAATTGAAAATTCTTCGCAGTATTATTGGAAAAGTTGTTCGTTTTGACCGATCTCAAGTGCTTCATTGATTCCACATCAAAAGAAGCTGACGGAGTTTGATCTAATTAAAGACCGGATTCTTGGCTTTATTTTTCCGTTCCACAGCTAAGCCAATAACAATGTTATGTGGATTTCGTTTCATAAAAATCTTATACTGGAGTTTAGTAAATATGTAAGTGTGTAACAAGTGAGTAAGAGTTTACACTGTATTGAAAACTAGCAGTTTGAGCTGAACCTTAATAAGTTAGTCATTAAATGTCTTCAATTGAACCAAAAAACATGTAACATAATATTTATATACCTATTTAATTACACAGGCAACACCGTTACATGAAGCTAGTCTTTAGAGTTGTACATGTGATTATATCGTCGTTGAAATTTCTCATGAAATTGGATTGCTACAGATGTAGGAATCCACTTCAATTTACCGAAAATGCAGATTCGACTGCTAAAAATGAAGCGTGCATTTCTTATATATTTCAAAGCATATTATGTGTACGACGTATCAAATTTTATAAATTATGATTATATTTTCTATGTAGGTGTCTACTCGTAATAAATATTATAAAGATCGTCTCAGTAAAAACAAGTGGAAAATAATTATTAGAAGTAGTTATTCTCACACAACAAATCCATAACTACTAATATTAATGCGAAAGTGTGTCTATTTGTCTATCTGCCAATTTTTCACAGCCCGTTTATCGAAATTCGATACAAAGGTAGCTTGCATCGCGAGGACTCGCATAGGCTACTTTTTGTCTCGGAAAATCAAAGAGTTCTCTCAGATATTTAAAAAACCTAAATCCATGTGAAAAAACTCGCGGGCAGTATGTATCTATTTGGTTCTTGCACCCTGGAAACGGTTATAGGAATTCATTTTAATTCTGAAAAATGGCATGGTCCCCATGGCATTTTTAAAAATCATCACCGTCGGCATAATTTAGTTAAACATAAACAGCCTCCCAAGCCAAGCCGAAACTCCACTTTACAATCCGCATTCCACGGTTCATTTATCAGATAATTCTTCATAATTTCTTAGATTTTATCTACGACGTTAACTACGAGTAAGTATGCATAGAAGAAAACGTATGTCATAGTTAAATAGTCCTTTTTTTTGTTGACGCTGGGGAATACATTTACGCATCCCCCCGGAAGCTAGCCAGCCAGCCGTAAGGGAGGGAAGGTTCTGTGGGACTCGCCGGCCGAGAGGCGACCGGAATACTCACTAAACCCCAGCGGCGCTACTGCGCGTCGCCTGGCGACTGGGTCACGGGAACGCCGAAGCAAACAACCGCGACCCAGCCAGCGACGTCTGCCGAGGCAGACCCTCCTACCGAGAGGCTGAGAATAAGTATCTATCACCAAGTTAAAGATATTAGTATAAAATTACCTACTACATAAAGTTACCTAGTTAAGTCGCCATATTTTATTACCGGTATTTACTTCGAGGAAATTACTTTCCGTTCCGGCTTATTTCCGACGAACCTTCTTTATATAATAAGTATAACGTAAATGCAATTGAACCTATTCCTTTCACTTTATTTGAATAAATCAGAATAAATCAGTGATATTCAACAGAACCAATAGTTTTAAGTGGGAAATGGAATACTTACCTACTTTTTATGTAATTAATTAGGATCGTTCGACTCGAAGCATTTTGCTGATAAGAGAAAAGGTAGGTACAAAAGATTAATGAAGCCTCATTCGCAATATCAAACGAAGAGTGAAATTGGGAGCAAATCCTCAGAACTAACTTGCCAACTTAGCCGATTGGGTTACACAAATAAAAGAATATTGAAACAAAAGGGATTATGTACGCTTGAGTAAAAAAATACTCTGGAACTTTTGCTTAGGCTCCTGGTAAGAGAGATCGTACTATCTAATAGTATCTAAGATATTTTTGTAGCAGGAGCGTAAATAATGTGCGTAAGTAGGTAGACTTAGTATGTATAGTAACCCATCACTACCCATAGTAAAATTATAAATGCGAAAGTAAGTTGGTATGTTGGTAAGTAATAATCTTTCAATCATGCTGCATGGAGCAACGGATTTACGTGAATTTTACATGTATATAATTTAAATACCTTGTTAGGTTACCTGGGTAGTTAAATTAGTAGGTAGGTATAAATAATAAAATTAGATTTCATAATCTATATATATCTATATTATAGTATTTTATATACATTTAATACTATAATATCTACGTCTACTAATTTTAAACAAAGAAAAGAAAATACTTTTCTTCACCTTTTAACTGTATATTATTTGTGGTAGGTAGGTACGTACTATTTGTATGTACGGTAAACTGTATGAGTATCTTTGGGGTAATAAATGCAATAAGTAGATAATTACTTGTTTATATTATAATCAGTTAGCGTGAATTGACCTTTTTCAAGAGACCCAAAAGTTTGACACTAACAGGTATTAGTAGGTAAGTAGGTAAGGTATCCAACTTTTATCTTTATATACGTTGCCCATAGAAACTTATATCTAAGGGCCAGGGTGAACGGGACAGCGAGCAAGCAGAATTACAAATAAGGCCTCAAGAGAATAACAGCTAAAGTTGTAAGGGATCACACGAAGTTAGGTACCTGTCGTTGACTATGTGTTAACTTTGGCGGGCACTAAAACCAAAATCTACTATCACGGAATTCATATTAATTCTCTTACAAGTTGGGATGTTTTATGAACTTAATCACTTGATAGGTGATATAAATCTGTATCTTATCTTTCACTCACCCTTCCAGCGCAGCGGGATGATTCGCTTACTCAGTGGCTAACAATGATTGATAGCCATCAAACTCATTTTTTAATCCACTGAAGGTTTTCTACGGAACAATATTTTAATATCACCCTGTGAAGAAGCAATGTAGAACCAACCAATCTCGGTAGTTATCATTCAAATTGAGATTGATAGAGCGCAATCTGATTTAGCTCAGACTTAGGACACTGTTAAAACGAGACAGCGTTATATCGCTAGCATTAACCTGTCTCGTTTTAACTGAAACTTAAGTCTGAGTAAAGTCAAAGTGCGCTCTATCGATCTCAGCCTCAGTGTTAGACATTGAATTAGCGCATCACCTAACAGTTCCTTTGCACGAAAATATGAAACATGTTTATTCGTTTTCCGGCACTAAAGTAATTATTCTAACTTCTTAAGAACTAAATAAAGATACAAATCATGGCCCAAATGATACATTTATTTCATTTCATTTCAATGAGCTGTTGTTTCAATTTCTCTACAAGTTGGGACGTCTGTAAGTAAAGTTTGGTATGGCAAGTGGACATGAAGGATCATTTTTCATACTCGCCGACACGCCACCTCAACGTTACCAGAATTAATGGAGGTGCGACTTCTAACTTATAGTGACTTTGTTGTCATATAAATTAGATGGAAGGAAAGGAACTTTATATTTCTGTCAATCAAGGGAAATAACTTATTTATGCTTTACTTACGTTGAAGTTAAGAAAGTTAGAATTTGAAACATCTTTAGAATGTCAAGTAAGGATGTCACAAGTACGTCTTCTTTTTGTTTCAGGTTTCTGCGTATAGCTTCGTTCGAGTACCTACCTATCAGTTTTTTATAGTTTCTATTTTTTTTTTTATTAAACGGCTAGGTAGGTCAATTTTGGGAAAAGAGGGTGGGAAACTTCGAGATGTCTTGTCATCCATAATAAGTCAGTGCTTGAAGTCAGTTGAACAGTGCGTGTTGTCAGTAATGGCATATAGATCCGAGACGTGGTAGCTAATTGTGAGCCTCATAAGAAAGTTCACATCAGCGGGCGATGGAGAGAGCTATGCTTGGTGTTTCTCTACGTTATCAAATCAGAAGCGAGGAGATACGTAAGAGACCCAGAGTAACCGACAGCCCAGCGGATTGTTAAGCTGAAATGGCATTGTTCAGTGCACATAGTTGAAAAAGTGATAGACCTTGGGGTCCCAAGATGCTTGAATGGCGACTTTGTACCGAAAAGTGTTGCGTTGGAAGACCTCCTACTAGGTACATCAAACGAATCGCAGGGAGCCGCTGGATTCAGGCGGCGCAAGACCTTGGCGTGTGGAAATCTCTACAGGAGACCAACAGGTTGGTGATAAGCAACAGTGGACATCTATTGGTCGACGATGACGATGATGATGATATCACATAACTATGCAATAATTAATATAGAATTTTAAATGCGTATCACGCTATATGTTTTGGCCAGCATTTTGGCAACCGCGCCTGCATATAAAGCTCCGGACCACTAATTAGTACGCAGCCAAATAATTTAATGAATGTCAATGACACAGAAATTACCCAATATCCTAGTAATTGGGCATATTCTCCCCCCTACCTAAGGCGCCATCTCCACGGACGAGAGAATCGTGGCGATAGTCTCGCCGTGTGATAAAATTCGATCCAAACTCTATGGACCAATCTCACAGGGCGATTGGTAGGTAGGTACTATCGCGGCGCCGACGAGTTTTGCGAGGTGATTCACTAACTCAGTGTCTAACACTTTATGATAGCCATCGAGGATCTACATTCTTGCTTCACAGGATTAAAAAATGAGCTCGGTGACTATCAGTCAGTGTTAGACACTGAAATGCTAGTTACTGGTTACTCGTCGTGTCTCACGGCGATACCATGAATCTCGCGACGATACCGCCACGTTCCGCCACAGTTGAGAGCCGCAACAAGGCGTTGCGGTCACATACGGCGCCGTCCTATTGTTATCGCTCGCGCGAGATGCGATGTGATTTCATCGTGCGATGAAAGACAATATGAATACATCGCATGATCGCGCGATCTTCAATAGGATATTCAGTAGAACGCAGTATGTTTGAACGCATAGACGCGCGATCATTTTCGTCGGACGCATCGCATCATCGCACGAGCGATGACAATTATAGGACGGCGCCTTAGAGTCACGTGGCGTTTCATTGCGAGTCCTTGCAAGTCGCGACGACATGCTGACGAATCGGTGTACCGTGGAGATGGACGATAGTAGGACGGACTCGATGCGATTCTCTCGTCCGTGGAGATGGCGCCTAACCTATACACCTACTTGATATAATATTGGTGCTAATGAAACTCATTAGTTTGAATCTCCGCAATCATTTGTGACAATTGGGCAGTGGTTAGTCAAACAAAATGATTGGATATCCGTTAGGTTGTAATATTTCTATATCGAAAATACTAAAAGTTGAGAGACATGTGGCTTATGGTGACTGACTTTGGAGGTCCGAATTTGTGTGAAATGTCCGTTTCACGGCCTAATGATGAAATTTGGCATAAAGTTAGCTTATATCCCTTGGAAAGACATAGAATATTTTTATCCCTTAAAATTACAGAGTCCCTAGGGGGTTCTCAAGGAACCTTTATCCACAAGGCGAAGCAACGGGCATCATTTCTTTCTAAATCTTGAGTCAGCAGCTGCATAAGGATCAGGAAGCCCACTGCAATATTAGCCCAAAAAACCCTACAAATAACCCATCATATTCAGTTATGAATGATATCACAACACAAGGTATCACTATAAGGAATGTGAGGCAGAAAAAGATTAGTAAGTACTATAAATCGATATAATCAGAATCGAACCACATCAAAGAGATCGACAGCTCTTTGAGCGACAGTGAAAATGGCTTTTAATATATTGGCATGATAGCTTTTTCTCGTTCCAGAATCACCCACAAAAATATTGGTCCTTTTTTACTATGAATCAAAATAATTAAACATTGACGAAAATTTTGCGGTTTTTATGCTACCACATTCCGACCCAAATTAAAAACGAGTGGAGGATATAAAATTTACAAAGTAGGTATAATCTGCAGCAATTTATTAATAATAAAGAAAAATTGAATATCTGGGTAATAGAGATTAAAGGGGTACGAGCCTAGATTAAAGTATACTGAATCTAATGCGAATTGTCTAATTTTATAAACGTTTGGGGGGTGAAAACGATTACCCAAAACAATATTTCCAGAATAAAATGTAGGCAAATGCCTACTGGACTATGAAAACAATTTGAAAAATTTACAACTAGACTATCCTCTTATGGCTGACTTGAATGTGTAGCTAATACTGACGACTTCGTGGAATTCGTGTCATTGGTTTCATGATCATCATCATCATCATCATTTTTTTTTTAAATTAAATAGACTAGCGCTTGGCTGCAATCAGACCTGCTAGCAAGTGATGATGCAGCCTAAGATGGAGCGCGCTTGCCTAGAAGTTGCCTATTCACTCTTGACTTGAAGGTACCCATATTATAGGTGGAAGGGAAAACTGACGCCGGAAGGGTGTTCCATATCATCATGCTGCAAGACCGTGGCGTGTGGCACCTAGGTTTAATCTTAGGTAACTTATGTGAGTGCTATGAGTGCTACGACTCCGCAACTTCAGGCATCTCCAGCAAGACGTTTCACAATCAAGTGGATAGTGGTGGCGACATTTTTGCAACGGTGGTAGTTTGTTGTGTGGTTTTGGTGTGGTCCAATTAAATAGACCTTATAGGTGCCGAGCGCCACAAATACCTAATGTTCGTGCGCTGTGCAACCTTGCATACATTGCACCCCTACCTTGCATATATCTTATACCGACATAATATTGTATTGAGTGTACTGTGTAGTCTCACCCGTATTTCATATAATTAATTTTTAGAGGAATGTGCAGCGCTCAGACTAGTCGCCAAGACTTCAGGGCGCTAAGAATACAATGTAAATAGTTGTAAGAATTATGTAAATACAATAAATAAATAAAAATAAAAAAAATCATTATCATCATCATTAGCCCATCGCCAGCCCACTACTGATGAGCATAAGTCCTTTCGGAAGGGTTTTGGCTTTAGTCCATCACACTGGCCAAGTGCGGATTGGCAGACTTGACACACCTTTGAGAACATTATGGAGAACGCTCAGGCATGCAGGTTTCCTCACGACATTTTCCTTCACTGTTAAAGCAATATGACCGACTGGCCCCCCAATATAAAAGGCCGACTTTTTAACTACTGCGCTATCACTGCTTAAGTTAAAGTTAAATTACAAAGCTATTAGTCGTAAACATAGCAATAACAATTTGTTCCGTAAGAAGACGCTACAAGATCATAATAATATTATCTGACAACTTTATTATATTACCTTCAAGAATAAATGAACGAAGCTAAAGTTCGTGCTATAATAATATTATTAAGATGTTTTTCATTAAAATATACTTGTGAATCAAGAAGTTAGAAGTGTGTCTACTTAAAAAAACATAAGTTAAATAAGTTGTAAAGTACTACGTACCTAATTGGACTCAATACTCTTATTGAAACGGGCTTGAGTCTAGAAGTTCGAAATCCAATAGACGCTCCCGCTGTAAAGTTAAGCTTCAAAGTAAAACACAATTAAAATACCAGTTTCTCTGCTTGTTTGAATTAATACTTGTAACTTATATTACACTAATTTAAAGTCAAGCATAGGTATTCTGTACTTAGGTATGGCGAGATTTCGAAATGTCAACCGACTGGCAAGGTGGAGGCAAAGCTTGCTTAGAGCGCGCCGCGTACTTTCATTATAGCACAAGGCTTTTGTTCCTAAAACTAAAGGAACTGTATACAAGTGTAAATTAAAAATGTATAACACCCCCGACACGTGAAGGTTACAGTAATTAGAAAAGAGCTGATAACTTTCAAACGGCTGAACCGATTATCTTGGATTATAGCTAAGAACACTCTCGATCAAGCCACTGTTCAAACAAAAAAAACTAAATTAAAATCGGTTCGTTAGTTTAGTAGCTACGATGCCACAGACAGATACACAGATACACACGTCAAACTTATAACACCCCTCTTTTTGGGTCGGGGGTTAAAAAGAATTCACACTTTTGGCTCTCATTTGAATACTGACCAATCAAACTTATACGTAAAATACCTAACTTATAGTCTTTATACGTTCTAGAAACATAACTATGTTTGTGGTTTTCCAGATTTCCGTTAAAATATTCAGTTTCAAAGTCTTGATAATTTACATACTAGATAACCTTTAAACCCGTGTAATTTTAAAAGTAATGATTTTTACGGAAAACTAGCAAACCATAGACATAGATATTAGTTATTTCTAGAACATGACTACCTACATTACATCGACTTTGGAGATTTAAATGGGAACCAAACTGCGTTTGTATGGAGTGAGTGAGGTGAGTCCTCTGTCGAAGCTTTTATGAATAAAAAAACCGAGTTAAAGATAAATTGTTTATTCAATATCCACCGTCAGCGGTATATATAATTACAGCGGTAGCGCGCTTCGGAAGCGTGAAATGGAGATTTACATGTTAATTGAAAAATCACACCGCGTCTGCTTGATATGAAAAGGGTGGCCGCAGTTTTTGCATGCACGGAAAATCCTACCAACCCGATATTATACCAGGTAACTAACCGCATATCCGCTATCATTATTTGTGTCTTCCTGATGTTTTTACTTTGGCCACAGCTAGCCAAACTTAATTTAATTTTAAACAAGTGTAAATTAAAAATTTATAACATCTCTGACAAGTGACGGTTACAGTTATAACTAGAAAAGAGCTGATAACTTTCAAACGGCTAAACCGATTTTCTTGGATTATAGCTAAGAACACCCTCGATCAAGGCTCCTTTCAAACAAAAACTAAATTAAAATCGGTTCATTAGTTTAGGAGCTACGATGCCACAGACAGATACACAGATACACACCTCAAACTTATAACACCCCTCTTTTTGGCTCGGGGGTTAAAAACCAGTCAAGTGCGAGTAGGACTCAGACCATCGATTCAAAAGAACTTGTAAAAGTCTAATTGAGTAAAAATATTTTGAATTTGAATTGAATTTGAATCGTACAAGAAATCCCAAACCAGTAGATATAGTAAAAGTTTGCAAGTTAATGACGGACAGCGCCATCTTGATGTGATTCTGTAAACTAGTTGATTTGTTATAGAATTTTCTTCAACATCTCAGCGTGGAGAACAAACGGATATACAATAAGCCCACTAGGACCAATCCAAGATGGCTGGCCCTAGCCGCTGAAATTACGGCTGAAAGATCGCCACCAGGGTACAAAGTTACCCTGCGACCCACCCAAGTAAGGAGGCCATGCCTCGAGGCCCTTACCCAGCTTGGCAGTTCCGGCCAAACGGAAAAAACCCGCACTACTAGAATTTTAAAAACTGGTCAAGTGCGAGTCAGACTCGCGCACCGAGGGTTCCGTATTCGGGTATTTTCCCGACATTTTGCATGATAAATCATAAACTATTATGCTTAAAAATAAATAAAAATCAGTTTTAGAATGTACAAGTAAAGCCCTTTCTTATGATACCCCACTTGGTATAGTTATCTTACTTTGAAAATTAAAACACATTTTTTTCTGTGAAGTAACCGCAAATTCACGATTTTCAGATTTATTCCTTTAATTGTAGTATAAGACCTACCTACCTGCCAAATTTCATGATTCTAGGTCAACGGGAAGTACCCTATAGGTTTTCTTGACAGACACGACGGTCGGACAGACAGACATACAGAAAGACAACAAAGTGATACTA
Source organism: Maniola jurtina (assembly GCF_905333055.1). NCBI lineage: Eukaryota > Metazoa > Arthropoda > Insecta > Lepidoptera > Nymphalidae > Maniola > Maniola jurtina. The sequence continues at coordinate 5,312,883 of NC_060046.1, read as the reverse complement.
TAAGGGTTCCGTTTTTCCTTACGAGTTGCGGAACCCTAAAAAAAACCCCATAAACACCCGGTAGCGTAGTCACCACAAACTCGGTAGGTACCTATTACATTTGCTTTGTCCTTTCGGATATACAGGAATACTAATTAAGCCGGGTTTGGATATTCAATATCCGATCACCATTTTGTTAGCGTGTTTGATCTCTACAATTGGAGAGAAATGGAATAGGCTCGGAATTCGATCACAATATCTAATTAAAACGCGCTACGCGGATTGTTTTGGTTATTCCAACAATATCAATTTATAAAAGGGATGAAAATCAGGGATAATCTCTGTATCTTTATGCAAATAACAAACAAATGGGTCTTAGAGTTGATAGAGGGTTTTGTATTATTACAGGAAAATTAGACGATATCTATGATAAGCACAGTTTTTTAGGGTTCCGTACCTCAAAAGGAAAAACGGAACCCTTATAGGATCACTTCGTTGTCTGTTTGTCTGTCTTTCCGTCCGTCCGTCGTGTCTGTCAAGAAAACCTATAGGGTACTTCCCGTTGACCTAGAATCATGAAATTTGGCGGGTAGGTAGGTCTTACAGCACAAGTAAAGGAATAAATCTGAAAACCGTGAATTTGTGGTTACATCACAGAAAAAAAATTAAAATATGTTTTAATTTTCATAGTAAGATTATACCAAGTGGGGTATCATATGAAAGAGAAATATTTGTACATTCTAAAACAGATTTTTATTCATAGTTTTTGATTCATCGTGCAAAATGTTGGAAAAATACCCGAGTAGGTACGGAACCCTCAGTGCCCTCGCCAGTCTGACTCGCACTTGGCCTTTCGACTGAGTTGTAGGACAAGTTACCTAAGTAGGTAATCACCTTTGTGGCGCAATTTTGGAATCAGACCTGAGTTTTTTCAATTGCATTATAATGGGCACACGCTTGACCACAATTACACCTGATGGGAAGTGATGATGTGGCCCAAGATGCGACGCGTCTGCCTAGAAGATGCCTGACCATTGATTTAAAGATACCCAGATTGTAATTGATAGGAAACACAGAACGTAGAAGAGTACTCCAAACCTTAGCTATGGTTATGACAAATGATGACGCAAAGTATTTCATTCATGTAGATGGATTATTACATTGTGACCCAGATTTATACGGATTTTTTCAAGAGATTTTCTATTGACTTAGAAGTTTATAATTTAACTGACCCAATTCAAAAGTTTTAAATTTCTTCACTTTGATCAAACAATTTTAACGCTGAGAGATGGCCCACGGACTTTTAGAACTCGTTAAGGGCAATTTTTCATTTTCCAATTTTTTACATTTTATTGCGTTAACTTTTACTCACTTTTGAGGTATTGTAGCTAATACACACACTTATGCACACAATCAGGTCTAAACTATTGCTATCCTTTTTATAATGTTCTCCGCGGAGAAGAATAGCACTAGATTTAGATCTGTTAGTTAAATTTAGATCAGACATTATGGGGTACATCAGAGTTAGCCACATTAGGTACTTACCATGTTAACATCGTGGTACTTGTACCTACCAATCTAAGTGTAAGTAAGTGGTACCTAAGTAAGTGGTTCGAATACGCCTTTGGTAAAGAGCCTTAATATGCACATTGCTTATCAACACATTAGCCCAATGCACTAGGTAAACATGCCTAGGCCACTTGGCCTACATCACTGCCTAGCTAATTTGGCCTCTGTCGTAGGATTTCAAATTGAAAGAATCGCGACATAATTCGCAAACAATTGCACATTGGACGTAACTCACCAAACGCACTGGACTAATGAATAATAATGGAACCGACACGTTTCTGAACTTCTAATGCGAGTTTGAAAATTAGGAAACAATCCCTTTTAAATTGGTTCAAACATGGTGTTATCCCTTGTTATACGTACTTTAGAATAACTTTGGCTTAGTTTAACTAATAGCACAATATTGTTTAAATACCAAAATAGTATAGCTATTACAAATTAAGATTGTGCTTGCTTAACTAGACCATTAGTTTTTTAAACCCCTGACCCAAAAAGAGGGGTGTATTTCTTTGGGGGGTTTGACGTGTGTATCTGTGTATCTGTCTGTGGCATCGTAGGTCCTAAACTAGTGAACCGATTTTAATTTAGTTTTTTTCGTTTGAAAGGTGGCTTGATCGAGAGTGTTTTTAGCTACAATCCAAGAAAATCGGTTCAGCCGTTTGAAAGTTATCAGATCTTTTATAGTTACTATAACCTTCACTGAAACATGTCTCAAAAATACGTCCAAAATATAAGGCGTTTATCAACCGTGTAAATTCTGCAACAAAGACCAATAAGCGTAGGTATCTCTAGGTTATTACGCTTCAGTTAAAAGTCGCCACCCAACATCATTTGTGTTTCTAAAGTCAATTAAAAAGGTGGCACATAAACCCGGGGACTTCGGGCACCATATTGTATATACGTGATTTATTATTGTTAGAATCGCAAACAGTACTAAGTTACCTATATGTACTTTGAATAATGAATATATAATTAAAAGTTCAATAATTTAAAAAACCAAAACTTTAAAAAAAATTTAGTAAGCAAAACTTAATTTTTACAAAAAATTACTAGTCTGTTTGGCGTAGGCTATAAGTAGGTACAATAAAATCGCAGAGATCTACGAGCGTAGCATATAAAAACATGGTTCAAACACGTTCTCATACCAACTTCATTTTGATCTTACGGTAAAATTGAGTTTCGGCTTAGATAATCTATCCAAGGATAAAGCGAAAATTTAGTAGCCAGAGTTGTGTGCAATTCAGGCAACTTAAGTTGTAGGTACCCCAAACTGTGACCCTAAATAACAGTAAATTACGCGTTTAAGTAATACTTTGCTTGTATTACATGTATAGGAAACTAGAGGATGCCCGCGACTTCGTCCGCGTAGATGTAGGTTTTTGAAGATCCCGTGCGAACTGTTTGATTTTCCGGGATAAAAAGCATATTTCCGTCCCTGGGATATAAGCTAACTCTGTACCAAATTTCGTCAGAATCGGTTAAACTGTTGGGCTGTGAAAAGGTAGCAGACAGATCGACAGACAGACACACTTTCGCATTTATAATATTAGTATGGATCATACTAAGGGTAGCTTACTCTAGGATACTAACATAATACATATTCTAGTTACAGAAATGGTTCAACCTCAAGCCAATTTAGAAAATACACTCCCCGACCTAGAATCGAGTCCGGAGATGAAAAAAAGAAGGATATATATCACTTCCGCAGAGTTCTTCCCTCAAATAACAGAATATAAATATGAATCACAATGAAAACTATGTCAAAGTGCGGATAGACGCGTATCGATTGCGCCCATTTCCTTGGAAGACACATAAATCCAGAGTAGAGCCAAAGAGTTGTCATATCAATAGAGTTAATATTCCATTCCATTCCATCAGCCTGTAAGCGTCCACTGCTGGACATAGAGTCAATATTGTAACAGCCAAACTGCATTTATTTGGCGCCGGACCTGCTTTTGCCTTTTTTAACTTGGTTGGCCAATAATAGCGCAATCTTCAACGTTCAAAATAAATTATCCTGTTTCAGCGTCCACCATTGGACAAGGACCGAGAGCACTCCACCACACATGGTTTTCCACCTTCCTTATCTACTAACCGACGCTGCACTTGACAATATGCGGTTTCCACTCCAGAACACATAATGTCCTAGCGGCCATCTATTCTGTGAAAGACCTGGCCTGCTCCTTACCAATTTAGTCTTCAGCTTGTTAATCCGTTGATCCATGTCGTCGGTTATTTTTCCTACGGATCCTATACCTCTTTGTCATTATTTTTAACTAGAATTGTAAGATAAAGACACCCAACATACTCGTAGCCCATTTCATAGCTTACTAAGCGATTTGACCGTGTGGACGAAGCTGAGTCAGTGTCCACGTTTCAGCTCCATACGTCTTCATGGTACTGTTATGGTAAATACAAGAGTGAAAGAGGCAGATGCTTAAATCTTTACTTATATATAATACTAGCGATGCCCGCGACTTCGCCCGCGTGGATTTGGGTTTTTTGAAATCCCGCGGGAACTCTTTGATTTTCCGGGATAAAAAGTAGCCTATGTGCTAATCTAGGATTATCTATCTCCATTCCGAGTTTCAGCCAAATCCGTCCAGTGGTTTTTGCGTGAAGGAGTAACAAACATACACACACACAAACATACACACAAACTTTCGCCTATATAATATTAGTGTGATGTGATTAGGAGAGGGGTTTTTTGACTTCTGACGGCCTCTTGCTCTATAGGTAGATACATCTCGATGTTGGAAGACACATAAATCCAGGGTACAGCAATAAACAGACCCCGATCACTCATCGTAAATTCGATACGATTTATGGTGTTGATGTCTTAGACGTAATTAGGTTATTTATCTTCTGCCCACTGGTATTAATATCAGAGCGGGGGTCATGACATATTTACGTTTTCACATAGAAATTCAACCGTTTGACCTAGTAGCCGATTTGCTGTTAGGTCGAATAAATTACCGTACATTGAATTTGCTCTTTTCACTCTAGATCCGAAACATCGCTTTTGTCGAGAACGGTTATCAATAGATTTAAGCAGTGTTTGAACTGTTTTTAAGTAGAAAGCTAGTAGGTACCCTGGTAAGGTCCGCCACACAAGCGTAAGGTTTTTGAAGCACGGTCGAAGGTATCAAAAGGCGCGTAAATCCCGCCCCAATGTCTATGTAGTCTGTGTTGCTACGCGTATATATTACACACACAAGCGTACAAATTAGTCTTCACTATTTAAAATACAGTTGTATGAGCTTTTTCTATCTGGAGTTTTATAATATGATTGCAGTCAGGTGATGTTAGTGGAATCAAGAACAATTAAATACGTGTAAATTATTATCGAAGCTAAAAATTAATTAAGAAATTATTTGAAGCACATGCCTAATTGAATAGTTGAAGACAATACACGGTATTCCTTAAGTAAGGAAAGAAAAAGTGTAATTAATAGTGGGTACTAATTACACTTTTTCTTTCCTTCCTATATATTCTACATGTAGAGAAGTAGGTATCCAGAATAATTGAAAGATTTTTTATCGAATCAAATATCAAAGCTTTCATTAAAAATCATAGAGCGATACCCACCTATTTGTATTTTAAAAGCCCTATTTATGTATAGGTCACTGAATATAGAGAATTGTTAGCATAAGACCTCTAGTAACCTAAGGGAGACAATGAATCGAGGAATAATGCAAATTAGCAATCTTGTTGCATCCAATTAGACCAGGCCTTAATTAGCATTGATCTACTGCTATGCATATGCAAGTTGCATAGGCAATTACGATTGTGATTGCGATAGTAACAGATAGTGTAGTGGAGTAGAAAGATCCATTCTATTTATGATGGTAGTTGCCATTAAATTAGAGTACGGTCTACTCGTAAGTGCGATTGCATAGTCTAGAAAAAACAATAGTTTGGCTAAAAATATTTTTAAATGCAAAAATAATTATTTAACTTTAAATCTCCGAATTACGAAAATCATCTAAAAATCCAAGGGAACTGAACTGTAATTCTTATTTAGGTTAATATTTTTGGCATTTTGTCTCTGCTTACAGACAGATAGACAGACAGAGTATTTAATATGCTAGTGGCTGTAAAACTCCATACTAATATTTAAATGGAATAGTCACCAACATAGCATTTTTTCTATAAAAACGCCACACACACCTAACGCATGTGCATAACCGTGCCACGCGAATATGATCATCAAGGTGCTAAACGACTTACGGCCTTTGGCTGTACCTACATATATATTATAAAATCTTGAAGAACAAGGGTCAAAGTTTTTTTGTAGCTTTTACTGCTACTTCGATAGTTAGGCTAGGGTTGGCCATAATCGTTAGGATGGACCCGAGGGATATCATTACCTTTATAATAGAGCCGATAAACTACTTACTCGTAATGCAATATCCTGATTTTGCGGGCATCTCTAAACTAATACCAGATGTGGTTAACGGAATAAATTTTCAAAAACTACAAAATGTATTAGTCTCTTCATTTTTTAAGTCACTCATAAGCAGCTAGTCGTATTCTTTATAATAATAGCATTTGAGCACTTAGGTACGTTCACAGATAACATTCTGCATAGTAAAAGATGCTTATTTGTCTATTGTTGTTTTTCTGCATCGAAATGATTTTGTCTGTAGTACATAATCAACTTATAAAAAATATTAGAATCCAAAAATGGCAGATTTACAATCGTAAACAGCAAAACTCGATCTAATATAAGTTTACACTGTGAAATTTTTGGCTAAGTGACTATCCATTTGAACCATCACACTAATATTATAAAGGAGAAAGTTTGTATGTGTGTGTGTGTGTGTGTGTGTGTGTGTGTGTGTATGTTTGTTACTCCTTCACGCAAACACTACTGGACGGATTATGCTGAAATTTAAAATGGAGATAGATTATACCCTGGATTAGCACATAGGCTACTTTTTATCCCGGAAAATGAAAGAGTTCCCACGGGAATTTAAAAAACCCTACATCCATGCGAACGAAGTCGCGGGTATCAGCTAGTTTACCTATATATTGACCCTAGTCTTAGAATAAAAAAAATTGAATCGAGAAATTATGCTTTGGGAAAATTCGCGAACCAGTATTACTTAGTACCCCGCCATGTCGCTCTGTTTCAGAGCAGCGTGGATGGGGCGCCAGCCAGGTAACCTCCCAGTGTGCCTGGATGCTGCTGGTCCCTTTTGGATGCGTCCGAGGGGAAGAGCAGTGTTCGGGCCGGTGCGCCCCGGTAACATGGCTAAATAATTTCTCTTCGGAGATATTGTTGGCTATGGCTAATGACCTGGCAGGGGGGGAGGTTTCTCCGCGTGTCCCTCTGACTAGCAGAGGGCACAGTGGACGAAGCGTAGGACGGGACACGGGCGACGTGCGCGTCCCAGGGTCGGGGGACGCACTTCGTTGGTGCGTCCCGGAGGTGCGGTGGTGGGGACCGAGCAGGTCCCCAGTGGAGGGTCTGCCTCGGCAGACGTCGCTGGCTGGGTTGCGGTTGTTTGCTTCGGCCGTTCCCGTGACCCAGTCGCCAGGCGACGCGCAGTAGCGCCGCTGGGGTTTAGTGGGTATTCCGGTCGCCTCTCGGCCGGCGAGTCCCACATACCCTCCCTCCGGGGGGGATGCGTAAATGCATTCCCCAGCGTCAACAAAAAAAAAAAAAAAAAGAGCAGCGTGGATGTCACGTGGCGCTCTGCCACTGTTAAAGTTTTTCACAGGTTCGAGTTTGTGTCAAGGTATTTTTTAACCCCCGACCCAAAAAGAGGGGTGTTGTAAGTTTGACGTGTGTATCTGTGTATCTGTGTATCTGTCTGTGGCTTCGTAGCGCCTAAACGAATGAACCGATTTTAATTTACTTTTTTTTGTTTGAAAGGTGGCTTGATCGAGAGTGTTCTTAGCTATAATCCAAAAAAATTGGTTCAGCCGTTTAAGAGTTATCAGCTCTTTTCTAGTTTTCTTGTAGAAAAGAAGGTTAGATAACCGTTAGGTTCATAATATTATGTCAATTGACAAATGTCAAGCTGTCAAGATGGACGTTGCCTTGATACATAATTATTTATTTGAAAATGATGTTTTGGAAAACTCAGATACTTTAGATCGTAGGCGCGGAATAGTCCAAGAAAAGCGGTTCAGCTGTTTGAAAGTTATCAGCCTCTTTTCTAGTTACTGTAACCTTCACTTGTCGGGGGTGTTATAAATTTTTAATTTACACTTGTTAATACAAAAAATTGGTGCCTAACTTTCCGAAACAAACAAGTGTAATCGATAGTACTGTTTAGGACGATTCCCTTAGCTATGGCTCTAAAACCACTAAAATTTCACCGTGTAATAGCAAACCTCGAACTTTACGGCTGGTCGTGCGGGCAGGTGTCTATCTGCAAATCGATCTCGGTGATCAGAGGAGTCCGTCGACCTTAGACGTCCAGTAAGATATTGTCAATCTAGAGGAATGTTGTGAAGTAGTTTTTTTTAAAGAATATTAGCCATTTTTAATCATGACTAACATTCCCCTTTCCCCTCTAACTAAGCGTTAAGCTTGTGCTAGGAGTGGGTACAACAATAGTGCAACGGGTGGGGTTTGTACCGGCGAACTTTCGGAATTTAGTCCGCTCCTAATAACCGTTGAGCTATTGAGGCTTAAATGAGGTATGTCTGTACAATAATTATGCGCATAGACCTAACTAAGATCCTACATTAAAGCAGTGTGACTATAGCGACTTTCACTTGGCTTTTCCTATAAAAACAGTTGACATTATAATTTATAACATTTCAGTATTCAATCATTTATTCATTACTTGTTCATTTTTTCAGGTTAGGCACCAACGCAATTTATTCGCATTTCTATTGGCTTAGGTAAAACACAATTAATTCTCAGGTCACGGGAGTGTTTGCATAATGGCCGAAGGTAACTTGGCACTGAGAGAGATAAAATTTCGCGGAGTAATGCAAATTAGCTATCCTGCCGCTCCTAATTAGACCAAGCTGTAATTAGCATTGATCAAGCCGAAATTAGATGCAAATTCTATAGGCAATTAGAGACAATACCTACCTTTGTGATCGTGTTAGTAATGGATAGTCTGGAATCTAGATTAAATAAAGAAATGTATTATAATATACCTAACTCTAGCTATTAGCATTGGTCTGCATCTCAGGTGGGTGGATACACAAACACTAATTGGTCTAAAGATATATAGTTTTTTTTACACTATAATTTTATCCCCACTAAGCTAATGGAGCTATGCAATGCAAAGTGGGAAGGAAAATCGTAACTTATTGCGTTTTTTTTTTAAATCTTATTATGTAAAACATTTTATGAGCTTTGTGTAGAGTCAATTGTACTACAATAATTAGTATTACCTGCGTTATAGTGGCCCTTTTTTATCGTTGGGAAATTCCCTCCCGGAAACGGGGAGGGTATGTGGACGAACTTTTCCGAGTGTAGGTACACTCATATTATGGTGACTGTTTTAGGGTGGATAAACGGGATAAGTCGATGTTGTAATAACGTGAGAGTTGCGGTAGTATCCTAATAAAGAAAAAGCGTAAAACCAAACGGTATATAATACAAGTGTAAATTAAAAATTTATAACACCCCCGACAAGTGAAGGTTACAGTAATAACTAGAAAAGAGCTGATAACTTTCAAACGGCTGAACCGATTTTCTTGGATTATAGCTAAGAACACTCTCGATCAAGCCACCTTTCAAACAAACAAAAAAAACTAAATTAAAATCGGTTCATTAGTTTAGGAGCTACGATGCCACAGACAGATACACAGATACACAGATACACACGTCAAACTTATAACACCCCTCTTTTTTGGTCGGGGGTTAAAAATGAGCCAGAGTATTCTCACTCCTCCGCTCACACGCTTGCTCTTAAACTGGGATGCAGCTTTGGTGTGAATTTGTGTGAGATTAGTTAGCTACTAAACTAACAAGATGACGCTTTCAAAACTAGAAGTCATAAAAACGAAAAAGAACTCAGACTTCGTCAGTAACAGCTGGCATTAAAAGCTGCATAGAGTCGGATAGTAACAAACGCTTGACCTGGTCGTAACCGGATTTGAATTCATTGAAGTGAATGGAACCTACTTCTGATGTAGGAAAACTTCCTGCATCAGAAATCATCTTTATTTCACTAGAGAGAACTGAGAAGATATGATAATATGATCATAAAATATTACTTTTTACGTTTTCACCAACTACCTACCTATAGTAGGTATGTTCACAGTATTTAGGTCAGACTTGACCGTTATTCGGTTGAATTGAATAAAAGTGACATATTATTTGACAGGCTCCTTGTTTTTACAAAGAGTGACTGAATCAGTGCAAAAGCTCAGGTTTAGAAAAGCTCTCTAAAATCTTTGCGCAACGTTCAAGCTGCAAAGTGGAGTGGAGATGAAGCACAGATTCTTTTTTTTTTTTTAATAACTCGAACCAAGCTCTATTTACTCGTATTTTGAACCTTGCGTAAAAGTAAGTGCCACTGCTATGCGTCCGCATCAGGTCAATTAGGTATTGGTGATAATAATTGGGACCGGCAGCTGAACATATTCTCCATGACATGAAGGAATGGTAATTTAGAACCCCACTCCTCCGGATACCAACTAAGTTCAACGTTGCTTAACTCAACTTCGCCCATAGCCCATAATAATTATATTTTGTAAGCTAAAGAATAAAGTGGTAGTATAACTGAAAATCTGTAAAATATAGCTGTGACACATCGACATTATCTTTTAATACGTCAATGCCAATATTTGCCAGTATCACATTTTGATCGATGGCGGTGTGGTGTAGAATATCCGACCAATTTTTAACAGTTATTATTTACAATATTACAGTAATTATTTTTTACAATATTTTTTTGAATTTGAGTTTTTTGTTTTCAATCGAACGAGCATTTTTAATCTGGTGGCCAATTCTGTTCTGACAGTGCTATCTCGTAGCCTTATTTAGATCAGACTGCTACTTCTGGTTCAGCTAGTGGTATCTATAAAAATATGTAAGTACCTACATAATATTAACCGCGTTTAGTTTGTGTTTGCTCGAGCTAATCTCAGAATTATACGGATACTATACGGTTTTTACGGTTTTCATCATTATAAAGAACGATTATCTAAAAAAGTAATAGGCTATTTTATAAACAAATGCCCGCAGCTTCGCCCGCGTGGATTGGTCAGATCCCCTGCAGCATCAGGATTGAGGAGTTGGAATCCAAATTTTTTATGAAACAATGTCGCAAAGTTCCTCTATCGATTAAAAAAGAAATGGCGCAAATCGGTTCAGAAATCTCGGAGATTTCGGTGTACATAGGTAAAAAAACACAACTCCCTTTTTGAAAGTCGGTTAAAAAAGTAGTCTATGTTACTCCCTGGTCAATCCTCTACTTGGCTGTGAAAATCCCGTCAAAATCGGTTCAGCCGTTCCGAAGATTAGCCTTTTCAAACAGACAGACAGACAGACAGACAGACAGACGGACGGACGGACGGACGGACGGACGGACGGACGGACGGACGGACGGACGGACGGACGGACGGACGGACGGACGGACGGACGGACGGACGGACGGACGGACGGACGGACGGACGGACGGACGGACGGACGGACGGACGGACGGACGGACAGACAGACAGACAGACAGACAGACAAAAATTTTAAAAACGTTTGATTCAGTTAAAGTATCGTTCAAATAACCATATATGACCTGCGGTATATATATATATATGCGGTAGTTATTTCGAAATTACAGACAGACACTCCAATTTTATTTATTAGTATAGATTCGATAATATGATAATTTATTTGTGAATTAAGTTGGAAAAAACCAAAAACCTTTGCATGTAACAGTATGATGGAATTATTTAAAATCTTCAAGCCTCAGAATGAAGTATGTACGAATAAAGCATCTCATATTTCTCCTGGCTCAGGTACTAGATTTTCCTTTTACTGAGATGGAAATCATAATGGATCCATATAACGTAAAGAGCGGTTGTGTAGAAACTGAAATTCATGATGTTGTGTCTTGAACACGCGGTAATAATAATCCTTTAAGTACGCGGAGTGGAGTTTATATTTAACTCGAGGGAATTTATCATAGCACTCCTTAGGTACCTATTTCAGGAATTCTTTTCTATTTTGCTTTTATTGTGGCAGTTGTTTATAGAATACGTTCGTGTTTTATTCGTAACTAAGTTTGCAACAGTGATTTGTTCTAGGATTTCCTACCCTTAATATGGGATTATCATATTAACTAGCAATTCTATAGGAGACCTTTTTTATTTTGCTGGATGGAAAATAACCTATATTTCATATATATCGGAAAAGCGGTCTCGTTATTAATTTTTTAAAAGAGCAGAACCGTTGATCTCACTTGGGTCACCGGTTCTGCTATCACTATCCACAATAGAAGCCAGGAGCAAAAGCTAAACAAAACCTAATCTGAATATCTAAAACTAATTTAACTTTACGTTACCATCAATTTTACTCATAAATTGTTGTTATGAAATCTCTACCCACAAAGCTTAACGGAAAACTAACGAAACTAAAAGAAAGAACTAAATTAATTGAAAGAAACACCGGATTGAAAAGGTAGGTAGGTAGTCAACTTATTTAACACCGTAGGTAGAATCAAAGCATTTTGTTACGATTAAATTTCACCATAAATTATTTTTAAAACAACACTGATGTAGATAGTAAAATAATTTTAATACTGAAGGTATTGGAAGGTACTGGAGGTACTTGCTCAAGAAAACCAAACAATGAACTAAGATTGTTGTTTGTAATATTTTAATTAACTAATCAAGAAAACGAAACATTTAATTTTAGATCTTGATTTATAATAATTGTCAGGAATTACCAATTCCTGCAATAACTTCACTACCTACCCACTTAAAACTCTGGGTGTAATCTATAAGGGGATTTTGCAAACAAACACGTTCTAATTGAATTTATTTTATTACGAAACTGTAGGTAGATTTAGAATAGAATAGAGCAGAATTATTTTTATTCAACTAAACTTTTAAGAGGTATTTTTGAATCGTCAAATGCATCTACCACTGGTTCGGAATGCCTCTCCTTAAACCGAGAAGAACCAGCAAGAAACTCGGCGGTCGCTCTTTTCAAATATTCGATTTACAATATTATGCCATGAATACAAATAACTGAAATCCCTTGCGTTATTTATCACTTTATCACAATCACTTTATTACGTTATTAATTGGTTATTTAAGAAGAAGACTCGTTTTACAATATTTCGGCATGAATTGCAATTGCTATTGCAACTCTGTGCGTTATTTACTTTTCACAAACATTTCACTACCATAACGATTATTTAAACGAAACATCACTTGTGAATTTAGCTTAAACGATTATAAGAATTCACTAATATTAACCACAACTCGAAACTACTCTGTAAATATTATTTTAAAGCTAATAATAAGACCTAGCCAACCTAGCCTTCTATTTTAGCACTAAAATTGGGCAGAGTTTACCCCTACAACCTTTCTCTAGCGCGTGTTGAAAAATTAATGATAAATTCTCGTGATTCCGAACAAGTCCAAGCCGGCAGCGCCCCCACTTCTACAACATAGCGACAGCAATACTTGGCTCCCATTGGTTCTACTGTTTCGCTTTGCATATCAACAACTTCTATTGGCTGCCGGCATCGTACGCGCTCGGAAATTCTTGTTGCTATCCAGAGTTTGGATAGTAGCAAACTATTTAAATAAACTAAGGTTAAAATTATAATGAAAATAAGCTTCTAAAATTATCTTAACTATTTAACATAGATTCTCCAGCAATTTGAACAGCAAAATCATTACACAAAAATAAATAGGAAACATAACGAGTACTTACTTACTTCTGAGCATACAAAAACATTCTTTTACATAAAAATAAATAGTAATCAACGTGCATCATTTTTATATTAAAATTAACACCAAAATTGCATGATTTGATTAAAAACTATACGGTTTAACCTTAACTTAATAGATTTATAATAAAAGTAGTTTAATGGAGTGATGAAATAAAAGCCCGCCAAGCCTCCGCGGCGACACGGCCATTCTGCGCGCGATGCGTGCTCTGCAGCGTTTTACTTTTGAGGTTCAGTTCTGTAGGCAAAGAAATTAGCTTTGAGGCTAGGCACTTCCACAGTTAACCTATACCTATAATTTCTCATTTATTATTTATTTAGAAGCAAGATTTTTGCAATGTAGGATTCCCTTAGACCAAGGGAAACCCTAAGAAACTTAATTCATATTTTTGAAAGAAGTTATTATTGCATAATATTAACATTGCTCGCTCTACGCGAAAATAGATCAAAGTAAATTAAGTTGTGTTTAACTGTTCATACTCATATGACAACAGTGAAATAAATAATCTTACACATAGCACATGGCATTTGTTGAGTAAATAAATTATTTTTATGTAATGTCTAAACTGGTCATTCCACATGACAACAGTTAAGTTAATAAATTATTTCATAAAATGTAACTGCTCATTCCACATGACAACAGCTAAGTAAATAAATTATGTAATAATGTGTAACTGCTCATTCCACATGACAACAGTTAAGTAAATAAATTATTTCATAATGCGTAGCTGCTCATTCCACATGACAACAGCGATTTTTTTTTTAACACTCAAAACACTGCTCATAATTGATATGAATACAGTTATATGAAGTGTTAAGGGGCAGGATGTGAGGGGGACAGGTCCACGAAGAAGGCTCTAAAAGAAGGAAGAATGGATAGGAAGTTGGAAAGGTCGATGCTGTGCCTCTGAGCGGTCCTGAGCGCCGTGTATCACAGGGGACCATATTTCTTTTCGGATAGGATTAACCATTGATCGGCTCCACACGTCAATAGTTATTTTAAATAGATTGGTCGTTGATCGGCTCCACACGTCAACGTACCTCTTTATGTTTTTTTTTAACATTTTTGTTTTATTTTTCAGTCAAGGTCAAAGTCTAAGTCAACATCAAAATGGAATGTCAATATCATCATAACTTATTTTATTTTATTATTACTTATTATTTTAAATTTGCCATGTGATATGAGTAAGAAAAAGAGTTTGAGAAAGACAGTAAATTATACAGTCACCGGGCATAAAATCCAAGCTTGCTTTGGTCATCGCGTAGGTCATCTACCCAGCACAACGATTAATGACACAGCTGAGGGTTGCGAAGCCAGTTGCTGCTGATCATCTTGAGGCGACACGGCTGCCTGAAGGGTTGCCCTTGGTTAGCCGCCCATGACAATCGATTAAATCTTGATTGGGTACAGCACATGAGAAAACTCTGTAAAACTTTACAAAACTCATTAAACCCGAGGCCAAGCGAGGCCTTGTTTCTGTGGTTATTATTAAGCAAGAATAATTAATAAACTAAATCTGAAACCAAGCGAAGCCTGGTTTTTGCAGTTGTTTAGTAACAACAGCTATTTTGGTACTAATATAGTCCAATTGTTTTAAATTATAAATTTTTTTGCCCGCTCTATCAAACCTTTAGCAGACTATTTACCGATAAGTTACACAACTTGACGAGTTTCAGGGGTCCCGGTACTAGGTACACAGTTCCGACGATTTGAAGGTCAGTTAGAAGCCTTCTAGTGCCAAGTGCCCACGATTGAATTAATTTTCTTTTCTTTTCTCTTTTTTTTTACACTTTAGAATAGCACGGAGATATTCATGACAAGAGAATAAATAAGACATTTCTGCTGCTTAATATTGACGTTAACTGTAATCATTGCTCTAAATTTGTGCTTAAAAATTTAGCATGTTGGTACGCTCGCCCATCCTGTATTGTATACTCGAAGTTTTGAAGATACGCCCAGCGTAGTGGAACTTGCTTGGACTCCTTCAGCGCTTTACAGTCAGTTACCAATTACCTATTACCGTGAACTTACGCCCAAGAACAAAAAGTGCTAAACCAAAGGTACAGCTGATGTTTAGCATCCGTAATCACGTGCTGATAACCATTGTTGTCTTTGGGTCAGTCAAAGCTAAGACTTGGGCTTCTGGCACGAATGTAAAATCCAATAGCTTACCTTTTTGAATTTGGTATTGTAAACGCTGGTATAAGGGTGGAATAATCTCTTCTTAAATAAGTTAAAAGGGAGAGCAATAAAGAATAGAAAATATCTGGCTAGGCTATCAAATGAGGCATCGATCGAAAGAATATGAGAGCTTCAATCTTTTGGAACTAAGTTAGACGAAATCATCTATTAAATTATCACGATATTTCAGCAGTGATCAGAAGAAAGATAACTATTGGTATTAAATAATACAAACCCGTTATACGAGTATGAAAGGTTGTTTAAAATAAATTATGACTTTCTAAGTAAAAATTGGATGAGATAACTTATAGAGATGCTAGTTTCTAGAGTTTATAGAGATACTTAAGTCGATAGAGGGTCCAGAGTTAATAGAGATTCTATCGTCGATAGAGACTCTAGAGTCGTTAGAGATTCAAGAGTCGATAGAGGTTCTGAGTCGATAGAGATGCTAGAGCCGATAGAGATGCTAGAGCCGATAGAGATGCTAGAGCCGATAGAGATGCTAGAGCCGATAGAGATGCTAGAGCCGATAGAGATGCTAGAGCCGATAGAGATGCTAGAGCCGATAGAGATGCTAGAGCCAATAGAGATGTTGATAGAGATAAGTCGATTTCCTCGCGACTGGAGGAAGAAGCTGACAGGAATTGAGTTAAACGTTGTAGAATATTGATGGTTAATTTGGTTGCTAAATTGTTTTTATTTAATGTAAATTTATGTAATTTAATTTAATGTAACATATTGCATGCATATAAGCAGAATTTGGCTGTACCTTTTTGTCTTTGTAACATCTCCACTGTTTACCCAAATTCGCATTAAAGAAATTTGATTTGATTTGCTCTGATCTCCAATGAAAGGAAGAGACGCGTAATAGAGACGAAATTGTTACACAAAACGGTTTTACATCAGAAACGTTTACAACTCAAATTAAAGTAAGAGTACTCATGATAATCAGGACTTCATGATAAATGCACGCTTCCAAAGAAGGTACCAGGTTTTGAATAATAATTAAAAATAAAATATTAAAAATTCATTACTTTTGTCAATTTATTGGCGTTCCCACTAATCATTCAAATTAATATTTAAAGCATCTTTGATGTGTCCAGTAAAAGTTTTATAGGTATCGTGTCCCAGACTTTTTTTTTGTTTAAATTTATTTTAATAAATTGCATAGAAAAATTTATTATGATGATTGTCAAAAATAAAAATTTTGAATTATTTTATAAAAATTTAAAATTTGGGAGCTGGTTTAAAACATCTGATTTACTGGAGAGTTTAGTGTGAGTAGTCAAGTAGAGAAGATAACAATTAGTGTTCATCACTTACTGTTTCGATGCCTGGCTGGACGGCATCAATATTACCAATTTTTGCTCAGTGATGCAATGTCATTATGAGCTACGAACGTGTTCGTGCTAAATCTGTAAAATAACTACTAGCACACTACTCTCTAAACCTAAGTATGTTGTGAGTTTACGGTAATTAGGCTCGAACGTAGTAAATAGCCGGTTGTCTATCCAAATCTTAGCACGACTTGAGCAAAGACTCGTAGTCACAGTGGTGACAATTACTTTTAGCTGTAGGAATATAATCACACACTCACGTACTCCCACGTTACCGTCCGAGTCGTAAGACATCGGTTATCTTCACTTTGTCACCTAGTTGTGGCTTGTCTGGAGCGGCTGCGGTAGCAGGACAGCTGGGCTATTCGTACTCTGCATAACAGGCGCAGGCGAACTCCGGCCATGTGCACCACCAAGCAGTACCTCTGGATTCACATCGTTAAGGCCGGGATCTGTAACATACTGAGCGGCAGAAAGGGATCGCTGGAGCGATCCCACTTCTGATATCGGAAAAGCGGTCTCGTTATTAATTTTTTAAAAGAGCAGAACCGTTGATCTCACTTGGGTCACCGGTTCTGCTATCACTATCCACAATAGAAGCCAGGAGCAAAAGCTAAACAAAACCTAATCTGAATATCTAAAACTAATTTAACTTTACGTTACCATCAATTTTACTCATAAATTGTTGTTATGAAATCTCTACCCACAAAGCTTAACGGAAAACTAACGAAACTAAAAGAAAGAACTAAATTAATTGAAAGAAACACCGGATTGAAAAGGTAGGTAGGTAGTCAACTTATTTAACACCGTAGGTAGAATCAAAGCATTTTGTTACGATTAAATTTCACCATAAATTATTTTTAAAACAACACTGATGTAGATAGTAAAATAATTTTAATACTGAAGGTATTGGAAGGTACTGGAGGTACTTGCTCAAGAAAACCAAACAATGAACTAAGATTGTTGTTTGTAATATTTTAATTAACTAATCAAGAAAACGAAACATTTAATTTTAGATCTTGATTTATAATAATTGTCAGGAATTACCAATTCCTGCAATAACTTCACTACCTACCCACTTAAAACTCTGGGTGTAATCTATAAGGGGATTTTGCAAACAAACACGTTCTAATTGAATTTATTTTATTACGAAACTGTAGGTAGATTTAGAATAGAATAGAGCAGAATTATTTTTATTCAACTAAACTTTTAAGAGGTATTTTTGAATCGTCAAATGCATCTACCACTGGTTCGGAATGCCTCTCCTTAAACCGAGAAGAACCAGCTAGAAACTCGGCGGTCGCTCTTTTCAAATATTCGATTTACAATATTATGCCATGAATACAAATAACTGAAATCCCTTGCGTTATTTATCACTTTATCACAATCACTTTATTACGTTATTAATTGGTTATTTAAGTAGAAGACTCGTTTTACAATATTTCGGCATGAATTGCAATTGCTATTGCAACTCTGTGCGTTATTTACTTTTTACAAACATTTCACTACCATAACGATTATTTAAACGAAACATCACTTGTGAATTTAGCTTAAACGATTATAAGAATTCACTAATATTAACCACAACTCGAAACTACTCTGTAAATATTATTTTAAAGCTAATAATAAGACCTAGCCAACCTAGCCTTCTATTTTAGCACTAAAATTGGGCAGAGTTTACCCCTACAACCTTTCTCTAGCGCGTGTTGAAAAATTAATGATAAATTCTCGTGATTCCGAACAAGTCCAAGCCGGCAGCGCCCCCACTTCTACAACATAGCGACAGCAATACTTGGCTCCCATTGGTTCTACTGTTTCGCTTTGCATATCAACAACTTCTATTGGCTGCCGGCATCGTACGCGCTCGGAAATTCTTGTTGCTATCCAGAGTTTGGATAGTAGCAAACTATTTAAATAAACTAAGGTTAAAATTATAATGAAAATAAGCTTCTAAAATTATCTTAACTATTTAACATAGATTCTCCAGCAATTTGAACAGCAAAATCATTACACAAAAATAAATAGGAAACATAACGAGTACTTACTTACTTCTGAGCATACAAAAACATTCTTTTACATAAAAATAAATAGTAATCAACGTGCATCATTTTTATATTAAAATTAACACCAAAATTGCATGATTTGATTAAAAACTATACGGTTTAACCTTAACTTAATAGATTTATAATAAAAGTAGTTTAATGGAGTGATGAAATAAAAGCCCGCCAAGCCTCCGCGGCGACATATTATATTATTTAAGCACATAAGTTGGAGCGCGTAAAGTAAAGTACTTAGTAAGTTTTATAAAGTGAAAACTTCTATAGGCGCGTTGGGCGATTATGGGGTGGATAAATACTTCAAGGTTGCGTCATTGACATGCTAATCTTAATGTTACAGTACCTAGAAAAGAGCTGATAACTTTCAAACGACTGAACCGATTTTCTTGGATTATAGCTAAGAACACTCTCAATCAAGCCACCTTTCAAACAAAAAAAAATTAAATTAAAATCAGTTCATTAGTTTAGGAGCTACGATGCCAAGATAGATACACAGATACACACGTCAAACTTATAACACCCCTCTTTTTGGGTCGGGGGTTAATAAAGCTTGGAGTATAACTGATAGTGGCATTTTTGAAAGAAAACAACAAAATAAACATTTAACATTCATTGTGTCAAAGCGGAGTTTAAAGGAAAAACAGAAAATGTTTCGGACATTTCATACGGCCGGGTGTGAGGATATGACTGGGTGCAAAAAGCGATGTTTGCGACGTCAGCCTCAGACGACGCGTCCACCCGGAAGTGTTGACATTACGGATTGACTCACGGAAATAGCGCTCCCCTAAACGGAAAACGGTTAAACTTGCCTCTGGGGTTTAAGGATTGAACTCAAATAAAGGTAGGGTCAAGTATTTATGTTTATAATAAAATGTTTATTAATGTATTTTTTTAATTTAAGTCCCCTTTGCCGCCATTTCTGATGCTAGAATAAAATATCAAACTTTCAACATTCATTGTGTCAAAGCGTGCTTACGAGGAACTTAAAAATTGAATTTCAAACAGAAAAATGTTTTGAAAATTTCGTACGGCCGGGTTTGAGGATGTGACTGGGTGCAAAAAGCGATGTTTGCGACGTCAGCCTCAGACGACGCGTCCACCCGGAAGTGTTGACATTACGGATTGACTCACGGAAATAGCGCTCCTCTAAACGGAAAACGGTTAAAGTCGCCTCTGAGGTTTAAGGATTGAACTCAAATAAATGTAGGGTCAAGTATTTATGTTTATAATAAAATGTTTATTAATGTATTTTTTTAAATTTATGTCCACTTTGCCGCCATTTCTGATGCTAGAATAAAATATCAAACTTTCAACATTCATTGTGTCAAAGCGTGCTTACGAGGAACTTAAAAATTGAATTTCAAACAGAAAAATGTTTCGGGAATTTCGTACGGCCGGGTGTGAGTATGTGACTGGGTGCAAAAAGCGATGTTTGCGACGTCAGCCTCAGACGACGCGTCCACCCGGAAGTGTTGACATTACGGATTGACTCACGGAAATAGCGCTCGTCTAAACGGAAAACGGTTAAAGTCGCCTCTGAGGTTTAAGGATTGAACTCAAATAAATGTAGGGTCAAGTATTTATGTTTATAATAAAATGTTTATTAATATATTTTTTTAAATTTAAGTCCACTTTGCCGCCATTTCTGATACTAGAATATTCAACATTCATTGTGTCAAAGCGTGCTTACGAGGAACTTAAAAATTGAATTTCAAACAGAAAAATGTTTCGGAAATTTCGTACGGCCGGGTGTGAAAATGTGACTGGGTGCAAAAAGCGATGTTTGCGACGTCAGCCTCAGATGACGCGTCCACCCGGAAGTGTTGACATTACGGATTGACTCACGGAAATAGCGCTCCTATAAACGGAAAACGGTTAAAGTCGCCTCTGAGGTTTAAGGATTGAACTCAAATAAATGTAGGGTCAAGTATTTATGTTTATAATAAAATGTTTATTAATATATTTTTTTAAATTTAAGTCCACTTTGCCGCCATTTCTGATGCTAGAATAAAATATCAAACTTTCAACATTCATTGTGTCAAAGCGTGCTTACGAGGAACTTAAAAATTGAATTTCAAACAGAAAAATGTTTCGGATATTTCGTACGGCCGGGTGTGAAGATGTGACTGGGTGCAAAAAGCGATGTTTGCGACGTCAGCCTCAGACGACGCGTCCACCCGGAAGTGTTGACATTACGGATTGACTCACGGAAATAGCGCTCCTCTAAACGGAAAACGGTTAAACTCGCCTCTGGGTTTATGGGCCTTTTTCTTTACAATTTTAAATTTTTCATTACTACCAAAATAAAAGTAATAAAACATGCCTTGCCTATTATTATACATGTAGTAAAAAAGTAGTTAGGGACCCACGGCTTCTTTCGCGTGGAATTACTATTTATATAAGTTCAGATCCAGCGTAGAAGTGTAGGTACTTACTGAGAATACTAATTATTTATTAATTGTTATTTAAAATATTGGTTATCTACTTAGGACACTTCTGTGCGTATTTCATATCAAGTTTCTGACCATTGCTTGATTCTTTAGTGTCCACTTTCTGAACTTCGCTTTCCTTACCATCGAACGACGTTGAATAAGGTTAAACAATACAAATACCATCTTCATCTCAATTACCAACCACTGGATATGTATGATAATTACTCCATTAGTTATAAATTAAGCGTGGCCTGATCACAAGTCCTATTCGTCGTATTAATTAGGCACAATTAGAGAACTAACCGAGTGATTGGTATCGCTCTAATCCGTTTTGTATGACTTTGTATTCAAACAGCTTTGCCAGATTTGCCAGCTGAGCTGTGCTTTGCCAGATTTCCATAAAATGTTTGAGTTTGTTTGGCTTATTCAAATGAGCACCAAACGACTTAGCTATCCTTGGAGTGCGCAACGAATAAACTCCGTTTAAAACAGTTTTTAATCATAAGATCACAGTCAGCTTCACAGGATGTGAAGGAAAGGAAAAGGAATAAACGTCAGATATATTGAAATCCATTAATCATCAGGAAATTTTAATTAAAGCTATCAATCACGTCCAATTAGTTTAGAATAGCAAGTTATCATAATCAAGAAAGAGGTATTTAGAGTTATGTAACAGGATCTTGTCCCACAGATAAACAAAGGCGTCTTCTCTTAATGACTGGAGAAAATAATAATAAAGCTTGCTTTATAAAAGCACTGCTTCTATAATTAAAGTAAGTACTCGACTGCAGTAACGCATGACGGCAGCAAAAGAACGCGTCGTTAGCCTATGCGAGTCTGCTGCGACGCAACAAAGCAGTGCAGCTCCTATGTAAATAATGCTGTTTTAATCACAATGCCCAATTGGATCGGGCATTATTAATACAGACCGGCCATTATTAATAGTGCCCGGACTTATCAAATTGCCCGTAACATATATACTCCTACGTATGTCTGTATGAAACAGAAAAGTAAACCGTGACTCTAGCAGACCATTTTAAAAGCTCTGCGAGCCCTTTAGCTCTCTTCGTAAATTTTTAAGATCAAGTGACGTTAATTAACTTAAAAAGGTCTGGTTTCTGAGCCAGTGATAAAAATAAGTAATTAAGTAATATAGAACTGATCCAACCACGTAGCAAAAATAGACACTGAGTTTACTAAGCAACAAGGGTTAAATTTATATAACTTAAAATTTTAAAAACCCCCGTCACAAAAATCTCTATAAGAAAACTAGAATAGAGCTTATAACTTTCAAACGGCTGAACCGATTTTCTTCGATTATAGCTAAGAATACTCTCGATCAAGCCACCTTTCAAACAAAAAAAAACTAAATTAAAATCGGTCCATTCGTTTAGGAGCTACGATGCCCCAGACAGATACACATATACACAGATACACAGACACGCAGTCTCTTTTTGGGTCGGGGGTTAATAAACAAAACATCTAGATTTGATTTCTCTATTTTGCCAACAGAATATCGTATTTCATTCGGTTCAATAACAAAAACTAGCAAGAACTTCGGTGTCCGGATATATTTGTATCCCCTAGCGAGCTAACTTTTCTGGTTAATGACATATTGCGAGTCGTAAATAGTAATATTTCCGACAGCCAACGGTGTGGGTAACTCGAGCTGTAAATAAACAGCTAGGTATAAGTTCTGTAAGTTTAGTAACAAAAATGGATATGCTGTGCATAACAATGGAAGAGCAACCTTTTTCCGATTAAATTTTTAGTAGGTAGGTACATTTAATCTGAAACAAATATAGAGTACCTAGTTGGTGTACAATCTTTCACTTTCATGCAGTTTACTATTGTTTTCCCAGCCAGTCTCCACCCCAAGCCTCCCCCCGACGGGTAAGCTGACGCTTGGATCCTTAATTGATTAGGTACCCGAAAAAACCAATCGTGAAGTATGAAATGATCGTATTTTTTGGAACGCCACGCTGCCTCCGTTTGGTATTCAAAGTAACGTAAAAAAGTTTAAAGCGCCGGCCACACAGGCCGCGTATGCGTCGAGTAAGCGTAGACGTAACGCGTACCATGCGTTGTAATGTATGGACCTGTATGAGACATGGCATACCGCTTGCGTGACGTGAACCTTCGCGTAGACGTAATGCGTGCAGCGTGTACGTGCTTGGTGTGAATCGGCTTTTAGGCCTCATTTATACTAGAGCTTTTTTAACATCCGTTAAAAAAAAGCATCCAAATAGAACAAATGTATTCCCAAGTAAATGCTTGTTTACGTGTGAACAAAGGTATACTTGGGAATATATTTTGTTATATTCGGATGCTTTTTAACCGGACGTTAAAAAAGCTCTGGTGTAAATGAGGCCTTATGCTTACATTGACGAAATGAGCCGAATAAGCTCTTTACTGCAACTACACTTTCATCGTAAAATCTTTGATTTTATCGTTTCACAAATTCGCATCACACTAATATTATAAAGGGGAAAGTGTGTGTACGTATGTTTGTTACTCCTTCACGCAAAACTACTTAACGGGTTGGGCTGAAATTTAGAATGGAGATAGATTCTACCCTGGATTAGCATCGCATAGGCTACTTTTTATCCCGGAAAATTAAGGAGTTCCCATGGGATTTTTAAAATCCTACATCCACTCAAACGAAGTCGCGGGCATCAGCTAGTAATTCTATAAATCGGTAGACGTCTAGACGTTCAATCAAAAAGTAATCTGTTACGTTATTGATAGCCCTCTGATTTGATAAAGTACTTCGAGTAGGCGCGACGAAGATAGACACTCGTTCAATTTAGTTTTTTTTTAAACCAATCAAACTCAATGAAATTATGTAGATACGTTCAAGAAACAAATATCTATGTCTGTGGTTTGTCAGATTTTCTTAAAAATGTGTAGTTTCGAAGTTACATCAACTTAAAGATGTGTTAAAATGCTAGAACCAAGCTACGTTTGTATGGGAACGCTGGAGGGCACAGTGTTACTTCTCTTAAGGACCGCCATCAAGCGCAAAATATGGAGTTTTTGATAAACGCAAATACAAAATGATGACGTGTCTGTGGAAATTGAAATGCTTTTATTACCTAAACAAGTTCCACGTGACTCATTAACTAAATTTTATTTTTCCAATTACCGTCAGCTTCTCAGTACTTAAGATCTAGGATAAAAATAAAAGAGAGTTGCCATTTCGATAGAGCAGTAATATCACAAAATGGACGAAAACTGACTCATGCAAAAAGTCACATGTTTTTATTTGTTGAATTAGCACGTGATCTGCTCTATTCTTTCAATAATATTATTTATTACAGTTCTTAGGCTGCCTTCATACTGAAACGCGATGTAGGTATGTGCCACCATCAAGAATTTGTATTGATTTGCACACATTCGCACGTAGGTGTACACGCACAATGCCTGTATAGCGCATTTCAATTGATGGCATAGTTACAGAATAAGAGTAAAAGAATATATAGCTAGTATGTGTTTACTTAAAACTATTATAGTTCCAAGCCTTTGTAAGCATAAGATGGGTATTTGTTTGACATAATAGAACATTTTGGCGAACGAAAGCTAATTTCGACAAGCACTGGAGTGTAACTAAGTACCTTTGTCTTTATCAAAACAAAGACTAAACAGACATGCTATGTACACACAAACTTACCTATGACCGATCAATATAATTTATTATTTTAAACCCCCGACCCAAAAAGAGGGGTGTTATAAGTTTGATGTGTATCTGTGTATCTGTCTGTGGCATCGTAGCTCCTAAACTAATGAACTGATTTTAATTTAGTTTTTTTTTGTTTGAAAGGTGGCTTGATCGAGAGTGTTCTTAGCTATAATCCAAGAAAATCGGTTCAGCCGTTTGAAAGTTATCAGCTCTTTTCTAGTTTTCTTATAGAGGTTTTTGTGTCGGGGGTTTTTTAAATTTTGAGCTATTCTGGCCTAATTTGGCCAAGAATACAAGCGTAAATATCTGAGTGCCTTGTCTTGATCAAAACGATGACTTTTGCATTTCTACACTCAAAACTTACCAATAACCGATCAATAAAGGAAAACCTTGGCATGACCCATGAGTCTGGTCGCACCATAGAGTCGCACTAATACATTGTAGGGTCTGCTACTCTACGGTCTAACTCTACGGAAAAAAGTAACGTATTTAATTTTCGCCGTATTTCGCCATTTAGTATGCAGCAGCTAAATTTAAATGAGGAGCATGATTTAAAATTTAAATCTGTATAGTTGTTGCGTCCGGTGCACCGTACTCTTTCTGTTTATCTTTTTAGTTCACGAGTGAGTGACAAGGTTAAAAAAATTAGGTAAGAATGTTTTTATCAGTCATTTTTCATATGGTCATTTATTGCTTGGGAGAAAATGGAACTAATAAATAAGCTTAAATTAGGTTCTCATTTCAGTTTTGTTGAATACATACGTACTTAGGTACATATTTTTCAATTTTGATTACCTACATCCTCCCCTAAAAATTTGAAAGATGAATTACGGGTAAGCTGCAATAGCAAATAAAGCTATGTCGTTAATTTCATGCGTTACAAGTGTAAATTAAAAATTTATAACACCCCCGACAAGCGAAGGTTACAGTAACTAGAAAAGAGCTGATAACTTTCAAACTGCTGAACCTATTTTCTTCGATTATTATAGCTAAGAACACTCTCGATCAAGCCACCTTTCAAACAAAAAAAACTAAATTTAAATCGGTTCATTCGTTTAGGAGCTACGATGCCACAGACAGATACACAGATACACCCGACAAACTTATAACACCCCTCTTTTTGGGTCGGGGGGTTAAAAAG
This sequence comes from Maniola jurtina, assembly GCF_905333055.1. Taxonomy (NCBI): domain Eukaryota; kingdom Metazoa; phylum Arthropoda; class Insecta; order Lepidoptera; family Nymphalidae; genus Maniola; species Maniola jurtina. The sequence continues at coordinate 5,286,628 of NC_060046.1, read as the reverse complement.
GACGTCCACTGTTCGACGTCGTCGGTCTCTTGTAGAGATTTCTACTTTATGGCTAATCTTGTGCCGTGAGCTTATTGTAAAGTTTTCATTTCATTAGGTTTCGCCGCCATAAGGTTTGACAGATAAACTCCATTCATTCATCTATGGCCAATCTTCAAGTCTAACAATATTTTCTCGAGTTAAAAAAATCCCAGAAATATTAGTTTTCACTTTAATTGGCAAATAATATACCTAATTTTCTGATTACTTGTACAGTAACAAATGGTTTGTTTGAACGGGTATGTATAGGTACAACTGTATTTCAAGATTTAATTAAAAACAACTTTAAAGGTATCAACAAGGTCAATTTAACAATATCTGTAAACAAATTAATACTTGTTGGTTAAACCAAACTTAATTAAAGTTCCCATAAAGTACGTCCTCGAAATATCGACGGAAAGTCTTAGGGGCGAAATTCTTAGCCAATTTCCAAACCTTTTGTAATAAATAAGGGGAGTTCCAGTAAGTTAATTAACGTAGTCTGATTTTAAATAGGACTCGAGAAAGAAAGGATCACACTCCATTAATTTCTCTTTACGCTTTGATGCCCACTTTAACTTAAACTAGAAACATGAATCATACCTATACCACCTAGTGATATAAGTGAATTTCAAAGTGCAGGCGGGGGGCGCTATGAAATACTAAGGGAAATCGAGACGTACTCGTACCTAGTAGATATAAAAACACAAATATTAAACTTTTTAAATTATATTCTCTTCTGCCTAGACTCCCCCGAACTGATAAAGGTTCCATTTTTCATTAGAAGCTGGGTACGAAACCCTAAATACTAAGTTTTCTAGCTTTATAAAAGGAGTAAAAAGGGTATAATAGATAATAATATGCACCTAGCGCTCAATTAAGAATTTTAGTTTTGAAAAGTGAGCAATAAAAAAGGAACACTAGAAAATCGCATTTATTAATTTTCATAACAGTTTCTGCTAAATTTTAAATAGCTTATTTTTTCGTTCCGTTGCTTCCAATCCTTTTCAATTTTCCAACTCGTTTTAATATTGGTTTGAAAAGAGGGCGAAAAATATCTTCTTCCATTAGAATGGAAAATAACACCTGCTTTTGTTCGCATACTAGATGATGCCGGCGACTCGGGTTTCATCGTAAGTTCCAGTTTTGTTTAAAATCCTGTGGGGACCCTTTGATTTTTTGGAATGAGTAGCCTATATCAATTTCCGGGATGCAAGCGCCTCTGTACCAAATATACAGGGTGTTTGGTAATTAGTATATAATGACGACACGTACCCATGCTACTTTGATCTGATAAATACAATGCTGAAGTAAAATGACGAAATAAAATTATAAAAATTTCCATACAAAATTTTAAATTTTTATTATGACCAAGTTTTCATGGCCCTAATGTGCCCTAACTCACTGAGATCATTGGCCTCGGCCTATCTAAAGATGGCCAACGATCTCAGTGAGTTAGGGCACGTTAGGGTCATGAAAACTTTGACATATTTTTTTTTTTAATTTTGTATGGAAATTTTTAATGCCCGCGACTTGTTCGGTGTAAAGCGTAGAGGTGGCTCTTTCAAAATCAATGGTGTAAAGAATGGAAAAATAAAATCACACAGGCAAACCCTACTGTCAGGCAACACTGTCTGTATCTCGTGAACCGCAATAGGTCGAAAATCTCACAAAATAAGTAGGTACCTATTTCTATTACCGCTACAACAAATAATAATAAAAAATTAAAGTGTTATTGCTTGCATGCTGGTACGGAACCCTTCGCGTGCAAGTCCGACTCGCACTTAACCGATTATTGAGTCTATCACATCTTTATCTGCCGACTGCAAGTTGAAGCGCGTCTAAAAACTGTATCAGGTACATAACAAAGTTATCTAACCTTAACCTTTCAAAGAGTCGTGTAATACTCTTACCTCCTAAACTGAAATATCATGTTTCAAATGGAATATGACACCCACTTTAATGGGACGTCGCCTCGAGACAAGTGTTCGTATGAATTACCTCTAAGAGAACAGCCGAGCATGATAATATAATGTATCTACATAATATAGACTGAATTTTACTTTCACTATTCTTATTGGGTTCATTTTTGAATAATTTCAAGGCGATAATGAGTAAAAAGCAACTTCGTTTTATAAGACTTTTCCTTCAATTACTTTTTGTATGACGTTACCTACCTATATCATTTGCAAGTTAACTGACCAAAAATTAAACTAAGCCAATATTGTTCTCACTACTCATAGGAAAAGAACAATGGTCTCCTACAGGTTCTTCTATATCTACATACTGTCTAGACTTAGTAGCCTATATTGGCTCCCTAGGTTACTCCCTGAAGTCCTTGCCGATCTAAGATGATCTAGATAAGCTATGATTCTGGAGTGAGTTCAGCAGACTGGAGTGATCTGGCGGGGCGCTGCACCAGCGCTCTCACGTACAGTAGACGGCTGCGTCTAAGTATGGAAAATAATCCTAGTCCTAGGATAAAGAAGAAGACTGCCACAGATAACACACACCATCTGCTTACTCGTGGTTTTATAGAGAAACTAAGTGAATAAGTAGGTAAATAAAACAACCAATCAAAATAGGAACTCATTTATTTACATACATTCTTATTATTTACACATAAGCTCATTATCTACCTAACAAAATGGCAACTTGAGCAAAATTATATCTAAACTGAAATATTATGCATTTGATTGAAAAAGTTAATACGATAAAGGGGAAAAACTAAATAGTAAATAAAAGAAACTTAAAATTAAAAAGTGAATGCAGAATTATTTTTAAATAGAATAGGTACTTTTAAAACATAAACCTTCAAATTAATATTTATTAAGGTATATCTTTATAGCTGATTTACGAAATATTAACTAAGAAATGCTAAGCTAAGTCACAATTTACCAAATAAAGATAAACGCGCATAATCTGACCCGCTTTGCCAAAAGTGGCGGACATTAACCAAATTAGTTTTAAATCAAAGATAGTATTGTAACCTTTCAGTATATATAAATATGAATATTTAATTCAAAATCTTTGGGAGAGTATAAATTACAATTGTTTTTCTTTCATTAAGTATATAAAAATTATTTCAATTTTTTCGTGATCCCCATGAGCCAAAACAACGCGGTTTATGTCAGTTTATATCAGGGGCCCTACTACCACCACTTATAGTAATAATGTTTCAATATTGTTATGACAATTTCATACAAGTTTCATATGAAAATGTCAAAACAATATTAAATCATTACTAGTTTAAGCGGTGGTAGTAAGGCCCCAGAGTCGTATTTGGATACCTGTTGTTAATTTGACTTGTGTCGGCCCGTAATATGCCCGTTTACCTTTGTTCGACTAAAAAAGAAAAAAGGTAAAAGATTTAAAAGTTATTAACTAAGAGTAACTTATACCTACTTACTTAACGCACAACAGTCTAGCAGCTTGGTATTATGAAACTGTAACGATAACTTTCTTCACAACTATTCAAGACAATCGCTTAGCCGTCAATTTCAATACTACAGCTATTAAAATCGAAAGTATGGGCTTTATAGTAGTTAATATAGAGAAAAACAAGGAAGAGATCTTGGGTTTTGTGAAATATTTCTACGCTAATAGGTACTAACAAATTGTTCGCCTTTTAGTTCCGACAATCGTATGGATTTACTCTTAGATATATCGATTCAATTATAACCAAACTATATATAAAATATAGTCTCGTCTGAGTATATTTCAGTTTGTTTAATATTTCACCTAACATTTCCTGATCGTCATTTAAATTGCATTATCACTATGATTATGTATTTATTACATTTCACTTACAAATAGCTATAATACGGGGAATGTGATGAAAAAATAGCCTAACATTCACTCTATTAAATATTTAAAGAATTGAGTAAAATAGAAAATTAATAAAGACAAAGGACACAAGATGACGTGAGAACCGAAATATGAAATTTTTTAAGGTCTTTGGACTAATTAATACAAAATTACAAAAAATACTTTTTGTACAAAATATGGTCGTTGTCTTCGTTCCATCTGTGGTTTGGTTCCTAAACTATGTTCACAACTTTTATTATTACATAATATTGGAACATTGTGAGTTATGACAACCGATAGCATCATATCCACTGATCAGTGGGATGATTCCCTAACTCAGTGATCATCACTTAATGAAAGCCACCAAACTCATTTGACATTTATTTTGAATCCATTGAAGGTTTGTTACAAAATATTATTTTTACATCGCTCAGTGAAGCCGCAATTATAACCAGCCAATGTCAAATAAGTTTGATAGCTTTTATTTAGTGACTGAGTAAGCGAATCATGCAATATGCGGGATAACACATTAAAAGCACTTTTCTGGCTGAAAAATAAACACTATTTTTGATGTATCAACTCGTAGTACTCTGGACGGAATGTCAAGAGGTGCTATAAATGGTCGTCATCTGACTCACTTTCACTCGAATATTTATTAAGAGCCTTGTGAATTTCTTCTTCAATTTCAATGGCGCTCTGTTGCTTCTCATCCACCGCCAACTTATTATACTCATACGCTGTTTTTATATTGGAATCGTAGTTGTTTCTAGAGAAACAAAAACCCAGTCGTTTAAGTACACAGACTATTGCGTACAACGAAATAAAGCTGACAAGTATTATTAACGCGACTACGAGATTGACATTCATTTTATAATGCCATTTAGCCATGTCGATTTGCGGCAGAACTGCTTTAGGATAACAGTAATATTTCGGTTCGAAATCTGTTGAATTGTAGAGCTGAGCATCATCCAAACATGAAGAGCATTGACTGTTTTGTGGACCTGTACAAGTGGCGCAGGTGTAATGGCAAGGCAGGCAGAATAAAGGTGTTCTAGAGTGATTAGCTAACGGTTCCATATCGAACGCCTCCGTTGCAGCAGGTTTAGCGACTACGCTATGTCGCTTCATTGCGACCGAGGAGTCGCCAGTTTCCAAGAACGTCAGGTTACGCCTGCGTGAGCTTCGTTCGATGGCGTACGTCCCACCCGGGCAAAGCTGATAGCATCGCCCGTCGTACAAATGCATACCCTTCGCGCACTCTAATGGGAAAGAGAACAGAGAATTGAGTACAAGAGCAAAAAGTAGTTAGACCGACACCACCCAGCACCGTACCAGCGTCCATGCAGTTGCCTTTCTCGCCAGCAGACCATATGATGCGGAAGTTCCATACGCAGAGGCTCGAAGTTCGTAGATACAGATTATGAAAACAGGGTACGAAAGGGGATGGTAAGTTGAATCTCGTCACTGATCTCAAGTAATTTTGTTCACCGGTAATAATGTAACACAATTAACATAAAACAAACGGACGTTAACGCTGGTGCTCGGACATGCATAAAAGACGTGTACAAAATTCAATGAAATCAGTAGAAAACAACAATGGTGCTAATTCAATTGTACACAAATCTTTAGTTTAAACTAAATTGATAAGTCTCAAATTAGTGCTATCTTTCTCACGATATAACCTGCGGAAAAGGATACCACTAAGTACTTTTAGATCTATCAGTTCAGAGATTTGTATACTACCGAATAATCACCAATGTAAACAAAGACAAATGAAATAAGTATTTTAGTAGTAAGTGTATGTTAATGTAATAAGAAGGTAGGTTATAAGCTATGGAGCGAAATGTTAATAATTTGTTAATAGCATTTTAAAAGCAAAGCATTGCATGCAATACGTAAAACATAACAGAAGCAAATCAATCAAATATCACAAGGAATAACGTCAGTTTGATTTATAAATAAAAAAAAACAAATTATTGTGACTAACTGCCGCTTTAAATTAAAACAATTTGTGCAAAATATCAGAGACAAGACTCCACATACAAATAATAACAAATGAAAGTTTATTTCAATTTTGTAATAAAAGTTTTTTATTATTAGTTTTTCATTCACATCCGATTCAATATATACAAATTATTCAGCATTTACATTATGTAATAAATACATCTTATTGGGTCGCTACATTGATGCCGATGAATTTTACACGTGTACACCAAAACTGTTACAAAAATGAGCTATTTACCAATTCTCAGCACATCGAGATACTTACAATAAGACTGATGGTATTTCTAACGATATATATACTGGAGTATACAGGAAAAGAGTTGATGACCACCATACTTAAGTACATTTTCTTTGACATAATAACATTTTACGATTTACCCATAATAATTTGAGTACCTAACCAATTTATACAAGAAAAACAAGAAAACGTACTAAACAGATTAAAGGAGTTTAAAAAGAATTGAACAAAGATAAGTCGACAAACGTAAGATTACTGTTTTATTAATAGGTTACCTATATATCTTTAAAAATAGCTAAAGGTTTGGAGTAAAGGTGGGTTTCGAATAAAGCGGAGACGAGCGGACTTGTGTAATTCAACCGATCGATGTTCGATATTTAAAAATGACATGAATACGACACTTAACGACGCGATCTCTGATTGGTCTATTACTGCACGTCTCCACTACACTTCTCTCGTCTCTGCTTCAGTGGAAACTACTACTAAGGGGTTCCAGGTGAAAAAATCAATTGTATAACACCCTTCGCTGCCCCTATCACGACGATCATTAGCTCTTCTCCCATATCTTTAATTTACTCTATTAAGAATTTAGGAAGTATTTTTTATACTTAATTAAGTCTATCTACCAGTCGATGAGAAACCTTGAATGTTCAGTCGTTTTAAAATTTACATGTATGTGAGCAATTTGTACAAGTCTCCAAATTTATTTTCAACGATATACCCTACTTATTAATATTTACAATCGTTTACATGTTCTATATTATTATATTATATGGATTGGCAATCACTTCTATGATCACAACCGCAATATGCAATAATATTTATACTTACTAGTTATTATGTTTATTTATTCACAGGGAACTGTGTAGGTACTGTTTTATAAATGAGGCATTGTCTATGTTACAGTCGATACTGGTCCTAATCGCTGGTCAGGTCTAGAAATAGTTTTGTTTAGATATTCTTGTATACAGTTGGATTTTACAAAACAATTAATTTGAGTTATAGGGTATTTTCAAGTTATTACTTTTCACAATATGCTGTTTCTTAATAAAAACTATAAAAAGTTGTGGTGTAGTCAATACTACTAAACTTAAACCTAATAAAAACATAAGTAACTTTATTGATAAATAAAGTGAAACTATTCTTTGAAAATATGTGAAAATTTGCTCGAATAATGTTATCCGAGGAATATAAATCCACTAAAGAAAGTCCGTAATCTACTTCTAGGAAGCATGTACGATGTAAGACTCCAATTTAAACTCGAACGATCTGTTGAGAAGTTTATGTGGTTCTTCCTCTTAGAATCCAGTAAAGTTAAAAACGCATATATCTTTGTTTAGCGCTGGAAAAATTTATTTAGTGGAACATAATAGGTACGTTAGTTAAATCGATACAGACTTAAGAGGGCTCTCTCCGTCACTCGTTTCCACACGTTTCATACAATCGTAGTTCCAATTTCATTTGAATACTAAGCAATCTAAGTCCATGAAATTTTGCAGACATATTCTAGAAACTAATATCTATGTCTGTGGTTTTCCAGATTTCTGTTAAAATATTCGGTTTCAAAGTTACGCGGTTTTAAAATTTTCATACAAATCTTGGAGCCCCTGTAATTTTAAAACTACATACTTTTAGAAAAATCTAAAACACCACAGACACAGATATTAGTTTCTAGAATATGTCTGCAAAATTTCATGGACTTTGGTTGCTTAATATTCAAATGAAATTGGAACTACGATTGTATGAAACGAGTGGAAACGAGTGACGGAGAGAGCCCTGTTAACTAACGTACCACGTAGGTACAGTTAACAAACATCGAATTTTACTTATAAGGAAGCTCTGTGAATCTCTATCACTTTCTTTTCAGCTTTTTTTTTCTGTTGCACGAAACCTTAACTTAATAAAAGTATTTATACAAGATCAGTATAAAAGGGGGTCTGATCCAAACGGGGGTGATTGTTGTACTCATTATTATAAACTTTTATTTGCTTATGGGACCAAACCTTAGATGGTGAAAAAAAAATATTTTGCACCAAACACTTTTTCCATGATTTGAGTTTATTCTATGATTCCATAGTTCATGATTCCATAGTTTCACTATGGTAAAATTATTTATAACTTTAAGTACTATAAAAGTTTCAGTTAGGACCCCGTTATTGAATGACCTTATATAAATGTGAGTTTAAGTACAAAACTTATGGGCCAGTAAGCTTTGTTAGCTTTTGGGAATCCTAAACCCTGATTTATCCCAAAATTCGATCGTTAAAATCTACCCGACAGCGCGGTAGGCTCTCGCTGTCACAGAGATAATGCCCCTATAAATACGAGTACACTTAAGAGGTTAGAAGGCATAATTTATTGTTTTCCAAACTTATTGTAACAGATATGTCCCTTTTCAATATACTTATGTAATGAAAACGTTGTGGCGAATTTTCTGTTTTGATACGGAACGTGTTCAAGCAAACAACTCATAACAGTGGCGTCAATCAAATGATAGCTCAACGGTTGAGGAGCGGACTGAATTCCGAAAGGTCGGCGGTTCAAACCCCACCCGTTGCACTATTGTTGTACCCACTCCTGGCACAAGCTTTACGCTTATTTGGAGTGGAAATTAAAGGGAGGGGAGGGAAATTAAATTATTAGGAAAGGGAGTTATCAGTCATGATTAGCGTGGCTAATATTCTTTTTGTTTTTTAATTTGATGCTTATCCATCTATGTAAATTAGCAAGATATTATCAACTCCATTAATGAGTTTGTTCACTAAAAACTCTAATTTCGTTTCTAGCGACTCTAGTTTCCTAGGATAGCGGTCGATATATAAGTAGCATCGAATAACACTGAAACGTTGTCTATTGAAACCAAATTGAAACTAAATTCAATAGTTTCCTAGTTTTGTAACATTGACATGAAAATCGCTCTCTCTAGCAAATCCCCTCATATTAATATAGCGACCACACTGTACTAGCACCATATCCTATAAAACCAGAGCTCAGATAGTTACATAGAAATATGCTTTAAAAATTACCGAATAAGTACTCAAAAAGGTGAAAATATCGCCAAAACGCTTTATCCATTTATAACAAACATTAAGCTAAACAATTATTATATTTCTATCTAAATATTTTCAATAAATAATTATTATTTTAGGTAAAAGCGGAAAGTAAATGCGTAACATTTGGTATATTGTGTTTAAAGATAGAGGCAATTTTTTGATTTCCGGATACGATTAACTATTTTTTACTTAGAAAAATTTCGCAACAATCATACAGTCGGAAAAATTGTTAGAAAATCAATTACGATTAGTATGATTATATTTATAAAATACATGTTTGAATCATTTACCCGATTCGTTCATATAGCTATTTTTCGATAATAAACAGCTTTTAAATACAATTTAGACACATTTACACAGTTTAGTAAGGATCAAAAAGTTAAATTCAACAGTTCTTGATCATTTAACCTTTAATCAACTAACTTTTTTACTTGCTTCAATAAAAAATAAGGAATGCAAATTTGAACTCTAATAGAATAATCGAAATCGTACCCGAAAGTCGGTTTTGCCCCGAGCCTTAACAGAATGCCTTTATTTGGTTGGAGGCAAAAGTAAACATTTGTGGATATTTGAATAACAACGTAACAAGTGTAAAAAATATTTTCTATTGCAACATTGGAAGTTCGGGGAATATTTTAACGTAAAGTATTAATCTTGTATCTTGTATACCTATATGTAATTCTATAACGCTAATAGGCCATCGTTATGATCAGATAAGTGATGGAGTGGTGATTATTGTGGCGAGATGTATTATATCACACTAATATTATAAAGGCGAAAGTTTGTATGTGTGTGTGTGAGTGTGTGTGTGTATGTTTGTTACTCCTTCACGCAAAAACTACTAGACGGATTGGGCTGAGAATGGAGATAGATTATAGTCTGGATTAGCACATAGGCTACTTTTTATCCCGGAAAATCAAAGAGTTCCACGGGATTTTTAAAAAACTACATCCACGCGAACGAAGTCGCGGGCATCAGCTAGTGAATTATAATATTTTTTTCTATAATTTCAATAACTACGCTCAACATAAGTAAATTTTATTTTTCACGTTTAAAACTTACAGTGGAAGTACATGGATGGGGCGACGAAGTTTTACTCGGCGTCTTCCAGGTTTTTCCGGCGGGAATCAGGGATGACACCCCAGATTGACTTGGAAAGGACCAGAGCTATCTACGTCCTTGACGAACCGGTATTTGTCAAGTTGACGATTCAAAGCACTTGTAAAGTTTATTTGCATAAAAATCTATTTTTATGTTTAAACAAAACATTATTAAACAAGTACTTAGGTACCTATTAGCCATTTTAAGGACAGGATTAAGTTCGGGAGTTTGGCTGGAGTGGAATATATCCCAAAACCTATTAAAACTTCGTTTGTGAGAGCCAGCCTCTGAGTAAATCGTTATTATAGCTCTATTAGTACTTTAATAGCTTGACGTACGAGATGAGATATGAGCTGCTGTGATACGATGCGATATTAAAATTGTTTACAATAAGATATATTTCTGTACAGTGTTTAAACAAGTGTTATTTTCGCCGAAAAACTAACATTGTTAAGCGTATTGTTATAACTTTCTTATAGCTTCATCAATAATTAATTAATGAATAGAATAATTTTCCACATTTTACTTTATACACTAGTCTGATCATAGAACACGATGGCCTGGGTAAGTATATTGACAAAAAAGCATAACAATCGCCCGCAAGAATATTTTCCTTAAGTACCACAGGCATTTTCTAACTAATTTTTTTACACTACAGATACTTTTATGTAACTAAATGTCCACTCTGATTCAAATTACTCCACATATTCACGATGCAATTACCCAAGCAAAATGGACGTCTTCGTTTTGGAATACGTAATAATAATTTTATGTAATTGCACTTTTTCTCTAGCTCTTTATTTTTGCCGAATAATAGGTGATATTACAAAATACCTATGAGATTATTGGACATCACTTTATTCTTACAAAATATCGTACAAATTTTATATCGCAGTCATTTCAAAATATTTTTTGCTTATAAGGGTTTATAGTTTTAGTTCTTAATAGTATTGAACACCTTCACAGTATAGGTAAGTAGTTTTATATTTAGATATTATATTTATATGATATTTTGAAATAACTGCGATTTACATTATTTAACATTAGCTATAGATAAATAATTTACGTATACGAAAATTCAGAAGTCCAAACTTTCTCTGACCTTTTATTGTTGCTGACGTTAGTTATTGTAAAAGTTATAAAGGACTGGACTATTATGTGCTAGAAACAATTGTAAATAAAATATTACCTACTCCGGGTTTTAAGTTATTTAACTAATATAAAAACGGGATCTATTTATTTATTTATTTAATGTTAGTATTATTACAGAATCATAGTTGCGTTTGCGGCAGTATTGAATTGTTTCGGACATTGATGATAAAAATAAGAGTAATTATTAATAATAATTAATATTAAATAATTGGATTTATTATGTTCATAACATCTTGTACTTATTATTTTAAAGAATTCAACTAAAATCACGAGCCTCAAGTATTACGGCACCAGCACTGAGCGAAGGTGTTTAGATGGCCGCAAGCAAGGCGCTCGAGGCGGCCGCGCGTTTTCGCTGGTTTGTGTGAGCTTTACGCTAGCAGTTAGTGCACAGTTTCGCTTACATCTACGCGGCTGTCTGCTTTGGGATGACAGGGCCAAAGCTTCGGCCGCGGAGAGTAAGATTAGGAGCAAGAGGCACAAACCTAGGCACTGGTGCGGCGGCTGTGCGCCGTGTGTGATACAGCCGCTGGCCGCGTATCCGCCAGCCTCCACTTCCGGACCCTCCTCTCGAATCTATAGATTAAAAACAAAAAATTAAACAAAAAGTAGTCTTAGCTGTGACCAAGAATTAGCTATTATGTATTGTCGAACTTTTTTAGACGTGGCTATGAGCACTTAGACCTTTTTTCGGTTGGAAGTAACATTCGCGTTACTTCCATCCGTATTTAAAATGGCCGCCAAACATAACAGCTGCTTTGAGACCACCATATTCTTATATCCAGGTGTTTTAAAGTACATAGGTAGGTACAAGTAGTTAAGACAATTAATTACGGCAACTGCTAATAAATAAAACCATTCAAGTTAAAGTGTTAAAGTAAAAAAAATGATGTATCTACTTTAAAATTAATTCTACAGATTAGTGTTTTAGGAAGTTCAAATTGCAGTTAAGTAGACAACTCGGAGAAACGTAAATTAATTAATTATTTATTAAATCCTCAATTAATGAAATATTTTAATTTTATTAAGAGGCACTATAGTTAACGAAGTCAGAAATATATACAATTGTTGAATTGTATATATTTCTTGCAATTAATTGAAAATTATTATTCAGGATATTTTATTGGAAAATGTGAGTCAATACTGAATTTATTTAAGTGTTTATTGATAAAAAGTGCGAATTTCAGAAATCTCATACCAAATTCACATGCACTCCTCATAGGTTTACTTCAGAACAATTGAAATATCTGTACCAAAAAAACATTATCTTGCAATATTTTCCATCATATTCGACGAAACGTATTTTGATACTTTAATTAACAGAATACGATAACCGAATCTGATGTTACTATGTAATTATTAAAATCTTTTAATTAACTTCCTTTGTTCATATGTATTTTTATTTTTTACCTATACTGTATAGTTAAAAGCTTGTTTCAAAAAGTTGGTTACTTTTATTATGTTTTTGACGTAGTACATAAAAATTCCTTGTAAAACACCTATTTTATACCTACGAAAGAAGACAATGATAACATTCCTATGTTGAAATGTGCCGTGAAACAGGAAACACAAGTTGACCGGCAAATTCAAGCTAAATTTGACGCTAGGAATTTGTCAAAGACACGACACACTATGTCATCTCCGCTTTTGCGTTTATTGCCAAGCTGCATGCCTTCTATGCAACATGCAAGTTACTAGATTTTCCGATAGAACCGAATAATATGATCCAAATAATAACTAAATAGCTGGAATGATTTCGGCCTTTCAAAAAGTATTCTCCAAAGCGTATAAACAAAGAAATCCACTGAATGAATAACTCAAAACGTCACTACTCATATTATAAATACGGAAGTGTGTTTGTTTGTTAGTTTATTGGTTTGTCCTTCAGTAACGTCGAAACAGAGCAAGGACGTGATTTTTTGAATGGGTATACTTAAACACCAAAGTGACATTGGCTTCTTTTAATTCGGAAAATCAAAGTTTCCACGAGCGTTTTAAAAATCTGAATCTACGCGAACAAGGTCCGCAATATGAGAAAATTGATATTAGACTTCAGTAGTTGTATTTTTTATAAATAACTAGCTCATGTGCGGACCATCAGCTAGTTATTTATAAAAAATACAACTATTGAAGTCTAAAACCAAAACAATACGTAATATCAATTTTCTCATAACTCACAATAAAGTGCGGACTCCGGGTATAGATTTATTGATACCGCCGGAATCACTATACTTAACGATAGTTGGATTCTTTACTATGTCATGACACGGACAGCGGTGGCCATAAATCCTAATAATACGATACTATTTGACACCTCAAGATTATGATTTATATGTCCCGCAAACGCTATAAATTCCATCCTGAACGGTAAACGACACAAGTGGGAGGTATAAGTAGATACAATTTTGCATTCACACCCAAGGCTATTTTTTGCGATGACTAAATAAATAAATAAATGGAAAAATATATTAGTGAATTCATGTGAATGCTTATTTAGTATGAAGGTGACCTCAGATAATTTTAAAAGATCCCGACCGATTTGTATTCTGAGCAATAGTTTTCTTTTTGCACATTTATGAAGGTGGTGCTAATTGGGATGATGCCTATGTAGAAAATAAATTATTTCTTAGGAATTATTAAATAGAGGGTCTTCCAAAATTCGTAAAATTCACGTCCGTTGTTAGTTTTAAGCTTGCTAACCATTTTAAGTTATGGATTTAATTAAAAAAGTACGTCCAATCATGTCAAATGCTTATGACGTCACATCTGTGAATTTCGTACAAGCTCCCTTACGAAGCGAGCGTTTTGACGTTTAATAAAAAGTCACTGATTTGACTTGTAGTTATCATCCCTATTGTAGAGTGACCCACAATGACGGAATGGCTCTCCCATTAACGGTACGTTCACACGGCGTCGAGTGTTTCTCTACCGAATCGGTTTTTTGCAGGATTCGGTTTAGTGGCATAAGTATTTCAATGAAGGAGTTCACACATGCATTCGGTTTCAAGACACGACAAAAAAACCGAATCTTGCTGAAGTTGACATCCGATTTTGCGACTACAAACCGATCCGGCGATACTGCAAAATGCAGATCCGATGCAGTGGTATAGGGCATTCAATACATGCGTTCATACGATACACGCAGGGGTAGATTCGGTTTTTTGTCGGATCTTGAAACCGAATGCGTCGCACAAGCTGGGAAGGAGGGGTGGGCGGGAGGGACCAACTGTTGATCTTCTTTGTACTATTGGGTTTAACCACAATCTTTTTCTACGACGCTGACGGCGATAATACCAGTATAGTATAGCAAGACTGTTCACGTCCATCGCTTCCAAATCAACGTGAGGAACTGTGCGCGCTCTTGCTAATAAAAGCCGGATGGTGAGTTCACACGAGATCCCGATACGAGGCCGTCGGATACGGCCAAGCAAGATGTGCTGTGTGAATACAACATTCGGTTTTTCCAGATCCGATGAAAATAAGATTCGGCAAATCGTGTCTCCGTGTGAACGTACGGTAACTTGTAGCATACCCACTGCTTCTTTAGGGTAGGGGAATTTAGCGCGTTGTCTAGTATTAAGAGGGCTTTCTCCGTCACTCGTTTCATACAATCGTAGTTCCAATTTCATTTGAATATTAAGCAACCAAAGTCCATGAAATTTTGCACACATATTCTAGAAACTAATATCTATGTCTGTGATTTTCCAGATTTCTGTTAAAATATTCGGTTTCAAAGTTACGCGGTCTTAAAAAATTTCATACAAATCTTTAAGCCCCTGTAATTTTAAAACTACATATTTTTAGAAAAATCAAAAACACCATAGACACAGATATTAGTTTCTAGAATATGTCTGCAAAATTTCATGGATTTTGGTTGCTTAATATTCAAATGAAATTGGAACTACGATTGTATGAAACGAGTGACGGAGAGAGCCCTGTTAAGCACTAAAGCTCTTTGAAGTAAGACGTTGTCCTGAAAGTGTAGTCTTGTGGCACTCGGACTTCAACTCAGGTGACGTTCGAGTAAGGTTAGACTCGTGTCTAGTGCGTAGTAAGAATCCAAGGTAAAATAGAGCCAGAAATCATCGATAGTATGAACGTCAAATTAATAATAACTTACCGCATGAGAATCATGCCACACGAGAGCGAGATCATCCTCTATAGTGTTCTGTCTCACTTCCTCTGGCGCCTCAGGCACGTTGTCGCTCCATGACGTAGCACCACTAGTTCCCAAGGAGTTGCTTTCAGGAGACGCGTCGTATTCTTGCGCAGGCGTCTCCGTGCCGTAGAATATCAACTCCCATTGCGTCAATGGACCAGCTGGATACAGAAATAGGTTCTATTAGTGCCTTAATAAGAACAGTTTTTACAACAGAAGTCTATACTTATCCATAAGTTGTGTATCAATAACTAAAAATTTAAAAACCCCCGACACAAAAACCTCTATAAGAAAACTATAAAAGAGCTGATAACTTTCAAACGGCTGAACCGATTTTCTTTGATTATAGCTAAGAACACTCTCGATCAAGCCAAGCCACCTTTCAAACGAAAAAAAAAATTGAAATCGGTTCACTCGTTTAGGAGCTACGATGCCACAGACAGATACACAGATACACACGTCAAACTTATAACACCCCTCTTTTTGGGTCGGGGGTTAAAAATGTGCAAAGGTTACAAAATATGTTATAAAAGCAAAAAGATTTGAACATTACCGATATTTGTTACTTAAATTATTTACACTTCTTACATGACGAATTCGTTTGCTATATAAAATACAGTCAAATTAATTTGGGAGCATATATATCACTCAATTAACATTTCATATAGCTATACAGGCAGCGGTTACGGTGCTCATTCAACTAGCAGTGTTATTTTTTATTGATTAAGTAGAATTCTGAAATAAATACTAAACGAGTACCTACAAACACTTACAGATATATAAAATAACTCTCTACATGACGTGAAGCAGTAAAAAAATCAACAAGAAAAAAATCCAGCGAATCTTTCTGGACAAAGAATAAAATTGAACTACGAAATAAAATTTAAACAACGCAAACACACGACATGCAAAATGGCAAGTCGGGAACAAGGGTAATTGACGTGCAAGCTCGAACTATGCGGATGTCAAATAAAATCAAATAAAACACTGCAAAACGTAGCAACGGACAACATGCACAAGGTACCGTTGGCTTGCAGCGGCGCGGGGTAAATCCGCTGAATTTTCGGGTACTGGTCGAACAGACTGGACATCTTACGCCCTCTGGCATCCGACAGAGGGTGCTTTAAGTCCCCTCGCAAATTAAGGCTCAAATCCGGCGTAGTTGACGTCGTGACCCGCGCCGTCGTGCTGTCGACGGGCGAGCGCGTCGCCGGCCGTCCCTGTTTTTTCTGCGAATTCCTATTAGGATTCTTCGAATTCTTGTTCTTTTTTCTTTTCACTAAGCCGACTGTGTACGTCGGCACTATGGGAATGGCTTTCCCTCTGTTGTTTTTCCTCCCGGCCTGAACGACTACGGGCCGAGTTGCGTTGCTCCTATTTCGTATAATTGGACTTCTAAACGGTATTGGGTCATTTTTAGCGGCCGGCGAGCCTGTCCCGTATAACGTCAACGACCAGTCTTGCAATGTCGCCCGACCTAGGCATCGAAAGTTCACAATTGTGAATCTTTGTAGTGTCTAACAAACAGATATGCAAGTGCATGAAATTACAAATTACTTTTCACTTTTTTTTAAGAATTTACCGCAGCGTCACAGATTAACTTTTGTGTAGGCATAGATCTACATCAGGATGCTAAGGTTTCCAAATTCATAGATTTCTTGCCAACTCAGGGTTCCATGATTTTAGTAAGGGTAGAAGAATACAACCCCGTGGAACATGAGAATTTTAATAATGATAAACGACTGTGTAGATATCCAATGTTTCGTATGATATACAAACCTTCAATTTACACGACATCAGGCCTAGCGCGACAACCGGACACTATGTAAAAGGATTTATCTTAAAAAAAACTCTGGTATTTCGTGTAAAACATTTCTTGGAGGTTATGCTGGAGGAGCATGACATAAAACCGGCAATGACCGGCAAAGCCGTGTCGTAAAGCGATTTAGCGGTCCGGTACGATGCCGTGAAGAAACAGAAGGGGTATGGATTTAATAAAAACTGCCATACCCCTTCCAGGTAAGCCCACTTCCATTTTAGACTGCATCATCACTTACCACCAGGTGAGATTGCTGTCAAGGGGTAACTTGTATTTAAATAAAAAAGAATGATAAACGATAACTCACCCATATACCGCCCTTCGTTGGAGACCTCAAGCTGCCACACGCCAAGGGGTCCCTCCCCCCACATATGCACCGACATGAAAGGCCACGAATTGAATCCCGCTCGCGACGAGTCGTGTGGCCTGGTGGAAAATTGTTTGTATAATTAAATCACTCCCTAGAGATGGAGTTACATATTATATCAGTTTAATTCAATTCAATTCAATTTATTTATTTGCTTTATCAAACTAGCGACCCGCACCGTCCTCGCAATGATGCAATTTAAATACTAATGCAGTGTCAGTGTGGTAATTTGTTATATTTAAAAATAATGAGATAGTATTTTCGATAAAAGCTTGAATTCTTCCGACATCCTGAATAATTACCGTCATATTTCAACAAAACAATATTAAACCAAGTATACCTTCGTAGAAACCTTCCTCTTGAATCACTATTATTATATTGTTGAAAGCCGCATTAAAATCTGTGGCGTGGTTTAGAAGGTCAAAGCGTACAGAGGGACAGATGGCGGGAAGCGACTTAGTAAGTATTATATTATGTAGAGATGAATTACTTAATTAGTTAAAGAGGATCTGTATGCAATTCCCAACTGCACGATTTTTAACGTTTCCTAAATTGCTCGAGGGGTATAAATTATAGTTTAATCTTGCATCTGGTACTTCCATTTTTTTTTAGCACTTAGCAAGCGTCTGTCGCTCCTGCAATGCTCATGACTTATTTTCTGCTGCTGTCTTTCAAGAGTTTCAAGTTTTGTACGGAATTACATTTTGAAGAGAAGAAATTCCTCCAGAATGCATGAAAATAATTAACGAACAGTCTGACAGCTCCTATTAACTGCGTTCCTAACTTCGTTACCAATAAACATTATCTACATTCATCATATCGCTGACCAACTACTGAGCACGGGTCTCAGCTCAGATTGGAAATGGTACACCACGCTGGCTAATTTGCAAATTGGCAGACTTTGGTTACGAATCTGGTAGATTTTATCTAAATTAACTTATTTTTTTTTTAATGTGCAAAACTATATTTTTTGCGAATTAATAACTTTAATATTACACGAAAAAATATAAATCTTTCCACCTGTGGAAATACTTCAAAAAAGAGCGCTGTTTTATTAACGTAGGTAATATAAAGTTTCCAGAAAATTCATTTCGGCTGCAAAGTGTGGCGCGGCAACAGTGTAACTTAAATCTAATTCCGTAACTTTGGAGCTTTTAACTTTTTGGCTAAAAAGTTAAAACGTTAAAAGTGGCCATGAGCCTCGGTGTGCAACATTAACTCAGATTACACTGCTTCAAAGAAATGTGATTAAAGTCGTCTTTTCGTACGTGCATATTCAGATTTGTTGGGCACAGATGGCAACTGTGTCCACCAAAAAAAAAAAAAACGAAACTATGACAATAAAATGTGTTTTGTCTTTATCACTCTATAGAGCTTTTCCATACACTTAGCTCGCTTTAACAGTGTATTATTTTATGTCAACTCCACCTTGATTCTTTGTCTGAGAAATGTGCCGAGAAAGGTAGAAAGAAGGTTTTATTGCCGCGTATGCTGTTCCAAAGTGATAAAGTACGCCGCCGACTGCCGCCAAGTTCGGTAATTGCGCTGTAAGGCGAATTGTGAAGGCAGATCTATTGCCCGATATCGATGTTTAGGGGAAAAGTTGTGAAAGGAACATAAAAATCGTCCACCTGTTTTATGAGACACACATAGCTCGCACTTTTATTAGTAGCTAATACCGGTAGGTCTCATCTAGGCATTCCTTCGATGAAAAGACCAAATTCTATATCGATGACGTACTTATTCGATTATTTGCGTCATCACATATCTACCTATATGGCAATGTAGATACTAACCAGCGCCGTCATCCGCAAGTTTAGTTTCTTATCAAGCCATGTAAGGATTTAGGATTAAGATCCGGAATCATGAGATCCGCAGGCTAAGATCAATATAGCCCAAACTATTGACAAGTTGAAGTGACAGTGGGCAGCCGCCATCCACGCTTGTTGCAGAAGTGATGGCCATTAGAGCCGGAGAGCCCTGGAGTGCAGATGTGTACAAATGAGAGGACCCTCTTTCACGATGAACTGAGGATAAGAAGCGATATAAAGAGAATGGCAGGAGGCTGGGTGCAGAAAACTAAGGCTATAGAGCGCACTTTGACTTTGCTCAGACTTTAGAGACACTGTTAAAACGAGACAGAGCTATACCGCTGGCATAAATCTGTCTGTTTTTACCTGAAACTTGAGTGTAAGCTAAGTCAAAAGTACGCTCTATAGATTTCAACCAAAGGACTGGGTGTAGTAGTAGCTTTCGTTATGGAAGACCTAAGTTCAATAGTGGACAAGTTGATGATGATAATGATAATTCGCTAATTTAATTTGCCTTTTTTTTAATCCAGCAATACTCCTGCTCGGACAGTCTTTACGTAGTTCACGTCAGAGCACGCAGTTGGATTAGCTTACTTAGAGGAGCAAGTCACTTACCTAGGAGCTAGCAACGTGACTCTAGTACCAGCAGGCGACGTAAGCGCGATTCGAAGATCACCTCGACGAACTGCAGCCAGCGATACTCTTGCCTGGACGTGCTCTAGGTAGTTCACGCCGGGGCACGTAGTTACATCGAGCTGTATAAAATAAAATTCATTAAGCTTTTATGTATTTGCAAGGTCTATTTTTGAGTTCATCAAAAACCTATCGCGTTCACTACTGAGCACGGGTCTTCGCTCAGAATGAGAAAGATTTGGTCATCATCCACCACGCTGATCAAGTGTGGATTGGGGGACTTCATACACTTTTAAGAATATTATGGAGAACTCTCAGCCATACTTTCCATACGATACTTTCTTTCACCGTTAAAACGCTTTTTTTATTTAATTAGCTGCTAGATATTTATACCGGTCTGTACCATTAGGTTGTTAAAATTTTACTATTACATTATTACACTTCTAAGCAATTACATTGACCTACATTCTAAGAACTTATTTAAAAATAACCAATAACCAAAAACCTCACCTGCAAAGTAATGGAAGATCTTGGTGGAACCGCCCTTTGGGGTCTCGGTGCAGCTAATTCACATCTCCTTTGAGCGGGAACTGTTCTCCATGACCTGGCAAGTCGCACCATGCCCGCTGCATCCAGTAATCCGTAGCCGAAAGAATGCGATACGTTCCTTCCTACACCATTGATTCTCCACTCTCCACCGAGGCTAAGACGCTCCGGTCTTGCAGTTCTAACCACTGTGACAGAAAAAACTTATGATAGAAAATTCAAATCGAACGTCCCGGTACAAATTCCCTCGAATTCCGCGGGCGAAAAAACGTACGCGGAATACGTAGTATAGAAATGATAAGAAAGCGTCATATTTATGGGGACAAAATGCTAAAGAGAATTTCTACGCGCGGAATTACGCGTTTTTGCGCTGCATGCTTAAAATCTGAATTTCTCTTACGCTGCGTTCTTTATATTGATCGTATACCTTTTCCATACCATTCCCCTTTCCTCTACCGAAAAACAACCAAATAATGTCCACTTTCAGTAGAGGTACCACATAGTAAGGATAGTATGTTATTACCTACAGAGGTTCGAGGAGGCTGTGTAGACAAAGCAAACGTGCGGTAAAGGAGCGACTCAAGATGTCCCCAGTATGACCGGGATCCAAATGGAGGAGCCTTCGCGGTCGTGATTAACCACGGGATCAAAGGTATCGGACTACTGTGTCTCTCCTTATACTATGACAGTACTTATGACACTTTATATCAAGTAAATAGTGTTCGATGAGGTCTGACGTATGTACCTATCTGTAAGATCATCAACTGGGATTTCCTAAGGATATAAATAAACTACGCTCAATGCGATAGATACCGGTAGTAGCCACTTAATATTAATTAGTCGGCAGTATTGATGCCACTTTATAGCAATCACTCATCCATCAGTACAGTATTCTAGGCAGTAGCGCCCTTATTACCATACACTTAACATAAAAGCTTGTGCAAATGAGGCGGTTAACGCACGTAGGTATCTATTCATCACGGTTATCATGCGGTCATGGTGTATGTAAAAATTGAGACTAGCTCTATCCTTTTTAGTAGTCACTAGAGGATGCCCGCGACTTCGTCCGCGTGGATGTAGGTTTTTGAAGATCTGGAAACTGTTGGGTTTTCCGGGATAAAAAGTTGCCTATGTCAATAACATGGACGCAAGCTATCTCGGTACCTACAAATCAGTTGAGCGGTTGGGTTTTTAGGAATCCCGTGGGAACTGTTTGATTTTCCGGGATGAAAATATGCCTATGTCCGCCCCCGGGATACAAGCTAACTGTATCTTTCGTCAGAATCGGTTAAACTGTTGGGCCGTGAAATGAAGACAGACAGACACACTTTCGCATTTATAATATGGATTATAGCAATGACAACTTTTAGGCTGAGATCTACAAAGCAAACTTTGACTTTGCTCAGCTTCAGACTTTAGAGGCCAAAGGCAATAAAGTACATGTACCGACAAATGATATCATTGAATTTAGCGTGATCTACCTGAATTAGCGTGGTCTGGTCACCAAAGTACATGATATCGATCTCTTAAAGTGGTAGAGTGTTGTATCTATGATGTAACACTCGAAAAAGTCATTTTTAGTTGCTTTAAGATTTTCCAAACGGAGACCACCGCCTTTTTTGGCAGAAATCTAGTCTGATCTTTTCCACAAAAGATAGTGAAAATACTATTCATCATTATCTTTCAAAGATCTGTAAAAGGTTTAGTTTACGTGTGTTCATATTTGTTGGGTTATACTTAGTATGCCTTGATCGCGTCGGTACACAATATCACACTAATATTATAAAGGCGAAAGTTTGTATGTGTGTGTGTGTGTGTGTGTGTGTGTGTGTGTGTGTGTGTGTGTGTGTGTGTGTGTGTATGTATGTTTGTTACTCCTTCACGCTAAAACTACTGGACGGATTGGGCTGAAATTTAGAATGGAGATAGATTATACTCTGGATTAGCACATAGGCTACTTTTTATCCTGGAAAATCAAAGAGTTCCCAAAGGATTTTTAAAAAACTACATCCACGCGAACAAAGTCGCGGGCATTAGCTAGTTGCTTTATAAAGTTTGCTTCATGTGCGTTAGGTAATCCTATAAAATTAAATCAGTAGCACTATATCACCTATTTGGACTGATCACACGGCCATTTATATTCTCGCATGCAGTGGACTGCAGGTTAATACATTAGCATAAAGGCCTGACCAGACGCAACGACTGGAGTCGCACGGTACATCAGCTAGAATGCTAGTACGATTTGTTAGACCTGACCTTCTCTTATGCTGATGACAGTCACGCGTACTCCTGGTGTAACAATGCAGGATTGTCAGCGTCTCAAAATGGTCCAATCTTGCGAAAAAGAGAGATGGAATAACGTTTCACTTGTAAGTGTATCGTTTTCTCATCTCTACATATTAGGGATGTTGCGGATATTCACATGACGTATCCGCAATTGTGAAGCTTCCGCATTGATTTGGACATCCGCATCGAATCCGCAATAATCAATGCAGATGCGGTCGCGGAAACTATGTATGTATGTTTGTGTGTTCGATCGATGGTTACACATGTTTTCGTCGTGAGTGGCTGCGATCGCGTGTTGTGTCTGATCAAGCCTTAACACATTAGCATAATTGGCGTCGTACATCACGGCCCTTGTATTATCTGTAATCCCCTGTAATCCCCACGACCTAAATGGCTTTTAGATAAAATGGTCAGACTGAAACAGTTAATAAGTGCGCGTATACCCAAATTTAACTTTGGACCAGGCCATTTTCAGGGTCCCGTACCGGAAAGGTGCCAACGAGACCTTATTACTAAGCCTCTGCTGTCCGTCCGTCCGTCCATCCGCCCGTTCGTCCGCCCGTCTGTCTGTCAGCAGGCTGTATCTCGTAAACGATAATAGGTAGAGGGTTGAAATTTGGATAGAATGTGTATTTCTATTGCCGGCTTTGGCAAAAAATAACAAAAATTGCAAAATGACCTTTGAAAATTAAAGAAAAAATAAAAAATGAATGTTATTTCTTGTAAATTTCCAGGGATGTTTTACAATATTGTATTTATTACTTTCATGGAAAAGTAATTGGTAAATAATATACGAGCTCAGGTAACTTTACCTTCATAATAATTTATCGTGATGAATTTTCAGGTTCGTAGAAATACTATTTTAAGAGAGATTCCAGGCAAACCGTGTAGGTACAGATGTACGGGTTACAATAAATAAAAGAGGAACAGCTTCTAGTAGGTGAAATTTTTCTTCTAGTATTTTCCCAGAACGGCTTCGTACTATAATAAGTAAACAATAATAGTTTGTAAAGGATGTTATTGTCAGACATCTAAAAATTTGATGGGAACTATAGTAAACTCGCTATATTGGCGTTTATAGGTAGGTATAATTATTTATTAACTTCCATTAGGATCTAGCGAGTTATGATTTGTGTGACCTGACCTATTATGTGAGTTGGCCTCTGTGGCATAGAATAAGGATATAATGTGTCTGTGGTCTAGACTACAGTTATTGCATTCTACAAAAATATATTATTACATACAATTTCCTTCCAGTATTCGTGTTGCACATAGGTAGGTATCTGTTGCATGTCTCACCTAGTAAGATCCCGGTAGGCCCGCATATGCCCGCAGCAAGCGGCGTCGATGCAGATGTTCTAAAATCCATTTTCTTACCATCCGTGTAGCACTTACCTATGTATTGCATATCCCTCCAAGTAAGATCCCGGTTAGCAAGCAGTGCGAGTACGCATATGCCCGCATCAAGTGGCACCGATGCAGATGTTCTAAAATCCATTTTCTTACCACCCGTGTAGCACTTACCTATGTGTTGCATATCCCTCCAAGTAAGATCCCGGTTAGCCTGCAGAGCGAGCGCGCATATGCCCGCAGCAAGCGGCGCCGATGCAGATGTGCCGGTGTGCCCTGTCGTGCATGCATGGTGCAAGTCCGTTGTTACCACCTGCACGAATAATATGCAAAGTATAACAACATAAAGGCAGAAACATACTTGCAGCGCGTAAAATTGACCTGAGTTTCGAGTAGTTTAGACTTAACTAGACTCCTGTATGTAGCCAAAAATCCAGTTCACAAATTCAATTCACGATTTTTTATAGTAAAGCTAAAACAATGTCCACTAAAGTCGCTGTATATTTTCCCATAGACTATCAAATTTCTAATTTCAGATAGTTTTCAACTAAAATGCTATTCTTAACAGGGCTCTCTCCGTCACTCGTTTCATACAATCGTAGTTCCAATTTCAATTGAATATTAAGCAACCAAAGTCTATGAAATTTTGCAGACATATTTTAGAAACTAATATCTGTGTCTGTGGTGTTTTAGATTTTTCTTAAAATATGTAGTTTTAAAATTACAGGGGCTCAAAGATTTGTATGAAAATTTTCTTAATATTCAAGTTGCTTAATATTCAAATGAAATTGGAACTACGATTGTATGAAACGAGTGACGGACAGAGCCCTCTTAATGCTTTGATGGTCAGTTATGATACCGATTTACACAAAAACAATATGCTAACCTGATATAGTAGCACTTATTAAAAGAGCCATAAAGTCATCAGTTTTTATGCAACATTGTGCCAGAGCGCTGAATTTTCAATAACAGTTTTCTCATTTGATTTATGTTACGAGCTTAATTTTCAAAGAGGACAAGCAATATTTTAGATTGAGTCCACAGCTCTCTTTTATAGCAGAGTTTATTGAAAAAAGCCATATCAATTACCGCCAAGTGGCAGACTTGTGCACTAGGCATGATTACTTTTTTATTAAGCTTAAAAAGGTCAACAGTCGTTTTTAGGTGTTTTATTTTACCTACTTCGACAAATTAATTGAGACAAAATGTATCCACACAAGATGAGCACTGAGCTAAGACAATATAAATTAGCTAGTAGACATAATGGGAATTATTTTACTCTCGCACAACTTTTTTTTTTATCCTAAATCTACCTCTTGTTTGCGGTTTCAAGGGCATGGCAATTTTAGAATTTATATGATTAACTTGTGTTCTCAAAGCAAGATAAGGAAGCTGCTAATTAAAAAACGCAGTCAGGTGTCGAGGGACACTCAGTAGTAGCGGAGCTATAATAATATACTATTAGGTATTATATTATTAAGTAGATACTTTTTACTTCTACTGTTAATAAACTAGAATAAGTACGTTTGCGCCAGCCAAAAAGGTGCCACAACGTTTATTACTACATATTCCCATTTAGGTCTCAAATATCCGCTTTGCTTCAAAAATATGGTATGAACAAAAACTAGATCAATATCAGGATCATAGAAATAAATAGGTTAGTAGGTAGGACTATTAATACAGGAGTGGTAGTTAAGTTAACTGAAGGAGTTCAATTCAAGTCAGCTCTACACTACCGCTAAAATAGCCACTGACAGAAGGAAATGGAAAAAGCTGATCCATTCGAAGTTTTGATCTTGCCAGGACCACGATCTTCCGTAATAAAGTAAATAGTCTCTCTTTCTCTCTCTGGTCGATTGAACAGAGAGAGAGAGAGAGACTAATAATAATTATACGTACTTGTTTCTCATTTGTAGCGCCAGAACTATACGTAGCGGCGAGGGTGGAGCTACACATCTCTGAGTACCAAGGAACATCGCCTCGCTCTGTCGCTGATGATATCGATAACGTCCAGATGGAGTTGGTGTAGCCGTCGCAGTTGCAGTTGTCGTGCTCTCTGCCTCCGTTGCCTGATGCCCAGACGAAGATAGAGCCTTTGCCGTTGCGACCCTGGTGACAAATATTTTATTAGGACGAAAAGAAAAAAAAACAATGAGATAGTGTCATAAGAGACCCGTGAGGAGCGAATTTTCATTCATACAGCCACAGTAGGTTGGACCGACACATTTATCGTCTCAATACATCTGTCAGTGTTACGAGTATATTGACGTATGTATTCCAATAGCTATTGAGTGGGATCCGATAAAAGTATCGGCCACGACACTTTTATCGGGCGTCCTTTTATACTATTAATATAAGTAACAAGTCTGCCAATGATAAAAGTAGGCACGACTTATAGTGTAAACAGCAAGAATTGGCAGACTGTCCTTGACAAAATTATCGGTCCGACCTGATACATATTGATACAAGCCAATGAAGTGTATTTGATCGGAGTCTTCATCCGTTTTACTTTTGTAAGCTAAGCCTTTATCCCAAATTCCGTTAAGAAGGTTCCCTTCATACAACAAAATAATTGTATTTACATATAACTACATAGCATAAGAAAACAAAACATTTAATTTGCCCTAATTTAACAGATTCCTTAATACCGCAATTTGTTTGTAATTATACGGCTCATCTACCCACCCATTCTGAAGCCACCGAGGGTATCCAAGAAAATTGCGCTGAGCGAAAATAATAATGCACCATTCCCTGAGATGGGAAAATTGAAAGTAATAAAATTGGTTAAGCCCCTAAGAGCGGTTAAAGTTTTGTTAAGTAAACACAGCGATAAACCGGCTCAGCGCCGTGGGAAACACATTATGTAAATTTCATATCTGGAAGAATACTTGACATAGAAAAGTCGACGAAAGAAAATAGCTGCACACAGCACACTGCATCATTACAACAGTTATTATGAACTCTTCTTTGTAGTTTTGGGCGAGTTTTTCATGTACTCATTTTTGTACCTAGTTTTATTTCTAGGACGTGTTACATTTATTTTTTAGGGTTCCATGCCTCAAAAGGAAAATTGAATCCTTACAAGATCACTTAATTGTTCGTCTGTTTGTGATTCTGTCAAGACCCTTTTTCTCAGGAACCCGCGGGTATCAAGTTAAATTTACTATCAAATATTTAGGTCTCCAGCTCCACACCTACAGACTATAACAGTCCGCTATATTTATACACAAACAAAAAATACGGCCGTATTATTTTGGCACTCGCAAATAAATCAAGATCTTTTACAAACTTTCCCTTGACTTACATTTTGCCAAAATGATTCCTAGAATCAAAAAGTAAAATTTCACATAGCGATATGATTATCTACTAATTTTGTATCAATGGTTTCACAGAACAAATAAAAAGATAAGTTGAAATCGTTAATTTATATTTATATTTAATATTTATAGTTATTTCATAAAAGATTTTTTTTTGTGTATTCAATTTTACATTTGCAGTTGGAGATAATTTAAGCAACAAAATAATTGCACTTATACCTGATACAGAACCCTTGGCGCACAAGTCCAACCAGCACTTGGCCGGTTTAAGCAAATAAGCATCCTTTATGCTTGTATGGAGTGCACGTTACTACTCAAATGGCATTATTATAACAGTACTACAGTATACAGTGTTACTAGGTGGTTTCTAGGAACGTTATACCAAACGAAGAGGCTTTATTTAAATGAAGCTAACCCATTTTGTAGTTTATGCAAATTTATTCCTTAACCGCATCTGGGATTAGTTTAGGGATGCCCGTTTAATCGGGATATTGCATTACAGTAAGTAGTTTATCGACTCTATTATAGAGGTAATGTTATCCCTGGGTTACTTATCGTAACGATTATGGCCAACCCTGAAGCTTGAGTATCGAGGTAGTGGTAAAAGCCATGGATAAACTTTGATCCTTGCTTTTCAGAGCTACGTAATTTTGTTATTTATTTGTTGGTTTCGTTCTGATTCTGAAATTTCAAGCCCCTATTTTAGCCTCTTAGGGGTCGAATTTTCCAAAATCCTTGCTTAGCAATAATGTCTACGTCATGTGGCTATCTGCATGTTAAATATAGCCCGATCCATCTAGTAATTGGAGCCGTGCCTTGATAATTCAATCAGTCAGTCAGTTACTTTTTCATTTTATGTATTAAGATAATTTGTTTTGTTATTCTCTATTCTCTATTGTTGTAACTATTCTCTAAATATTTTAGCTCAGTATTCGAACAAACTATCGTTTCAGATGTAAGCACTCACTTTAACGTAGATTGTCAGTTGCACTCCACATTTAGTTCTATTTTTATTAAACAAGAAGAAATATTAAACTTATTAAAAAAGTTAGATCCTAATAAAGGTCCAGGCCCAGATGGCATTCCTTCTCTCCTCTTAAAAAGGTGTGCACTGGAATTATCCTTGCCGTTGTTTTTCTTATTTAATAAGTCGCTTAGTACTGGAAAATTTCCTTCCGCTTGGAAAACAGCCCACATAGTGCCAATCCATAAGTCTGGCAATAAATCGGATTGTACAAATTACAGACCAATTAGCATATTGTCTAGTATCGCTAAATTATTTGAAGCCTCCGTCTACAAGTATCTTTACAGCCATTTTAACTCACTATTAGCTGCTCAGCAACATGGCTTTCTTAAACGAAAATCTACAGTCAGTAACCTACTAGAGTACAAAAATTACCTATGTAAAGTATTTGCTAAGAGAGGTCAAGTGGATTCGATTTATACAGATTTTAGCAAAGCTTTTGATAAAGTTAGTCATATGATATTATTGAGGAAGTTACGATGTTATGGAGTGCACGGAAATCTTCTGAGATGGTTAGAATCATATCTATTAAATAGGAGTCAACTAGTAAGACTTAAAGGACAAACGTCAGAGCCTATTACAATAACATCCGGTGTGCCTCAAGGCTCTCACTTAGGTCCCCTTCTCTTTGCTGTGTTTATTAATGACCTAATCGAAAGATTGTCTTCACCCTGTCTTCTGTACGCTGATGATCTTAAAATATTTAATCAAATAAATGAACTTAGTGATTGCTTGTATCTCCAGAAGGATTTATTTACATTAGTGGACTGGTGTACACAAAATCAAATGTATCTTAATATAAAAAAATGCTTTGTGATTTCATTTACTAAAAAACGTTCTAAAGTTACCTTTGATTATAAAATTAATGATCAACTTCTTGAGAGAAAATTTGTTATCAAGGATCTCGGTGTACTGTTTGATGACCAGCTTAGTTTTCGGGATCATTACAACAGTATAACAAATAAGGCATACAAAAATCTGGGCTTCATAGCAAGAACCACGAAAATGTTTAAAAATCCACATAGCTTCATCCTACTGTATAGCACTTTTGTACGGACGGTGCTGGAATACTGCTCAATAATTTGGTCCCCTTGCTATGCTGTTCATTCTAATAACATTGAAGGCGTTCAGAAGAAATGCCTGAAAATACTCTCCTACCGGTGTGGAATCTCCAGGCAAATACCATCCTATGCTGGTCGTCTTACTAAATTTAACATGACTCCCCTCCATATTCGCCGTAAACGACAAGATTTGCTAACCCTACATAAAATACTACATTCCAATATAGACTCCCCCACTTTACTTTCTCAGATAAACCTTAATGTTAGATATGTAAATCGTAAACCAAAAACTTTTATACTGGAAACTTATAAAAATAACACCTCATTTTATAATCCTGTTATAAGAATGTGCCGCTACTATAATAATATAACAGATATAGACTTAGATATTTTTGATCACAGATTTAATATCTTTGCTAGGAAAGTAGTAAAAATAATTAAGTAAAATAATAGTATAACATTGTTATTTCGTCAAATTCTTAGGGTAATATTTGTTGTAGTATAAGTGTACTTATTAAGTGTTTATATTAAATTTAATTTATTAATATAAAATAATAACTAAGCGTGCCTAAAAAACCATAGTCATGTTGTGCGACCATATAGGGTTACAATAAGGTCAAGATGTTGCAATTTAAGAATTAAGTTAATGTAATTATTGTAATCTGTTTTGGTTGACAATAAATAAATAAATAAATAAATAAATATTACTAGGTGTTCAATAGATAGCTTTCTTCAATTACTTTGTATGTATTACAACTCTATTTGCTACCGCACTATGTAGTTTTACTTCCATTATCAAACTCCATTGTTCGAGTTTAACGATACAGTACACCAAGATATACACCAATACTTTTCAATTAGCATAAAATTAAAAAAAAAGCTAAAGTTTGCAAATACAGGGGTCTAGGCTCCGAATATGATTTTGTCCCATTCCGTGTCGAGACCCTTGGTCCGTGGGGTCCTAGCGCTATAAGGCTTTTTAGGGAAATATCAAAAAGGTTAGTCGACATCACAGGAGACCGAAGAGCTGGCAGCTACCTCGGACAAAGAGTTAGTCTAGCCATCCAAAGGGCAACGCTGCCAGTATCTTCGGAACCTTGCCTAAAGAGACTTCTTTTAATAATTTATGTTAGTTAGGTATTATACTATATTTTTTAAGGTTTTAGGTTCATTGTTTTTTTTGATTAAATTCGTTTAATAAAGTAATTAGCATAAAACATTTAACAGTGAACAGAGAAAAATCCCTCACCTTTGTAACACCTTCAATGAAAGCTCTTGTGGCCAGCTCGCCAGGACCATCAACCGTCTTCCCGTCATCATCAGGTCCCCACGAGGCGCTGTAGATGTCCACGTGTTGAGGGTTCAGGGATAATGACCGTGCTTCGACTGCATCTGTCACATCACCATCTAGCATGCGAACGCCTGGGAATCAAAAAATATTTTAAAATTTATGATTTCTTTCACCCTGATCTATGTAGATAACTTAGCTTCCTATTAAATGTTAGGATTAGGTTCTGATTTAAATCAATTATTAATTGTTTTTTTTAATTATATAGACTAGCACTTGGCTGCAGTCAGACTGCTAGCAAGTGATGATGCAGCCTAAGATGGAGCGCGCTTGCCTAGAAGTTGCCTATTCAATATTGACTTGAAGGTACCCATATTATAGGTGTGTGTTATAGTTTATCTACATCTGAACTTTTTTTGCCAATCCGTACTAAGCCAGCGTGGCAGACTATGGTCTAAACTCTAAACCCTTCTCAATCTGAAAGGAGATTCGTGCTTAGTAGTGGGTTGGCGATGGGTTGATCATGATGATGAACGTTTTGAATAATGCCATGAGAGCCAGAGCAACCTAATAGATTTTTCAAAAGTGATAGATATATCAAAATTGCTGTAAAAATTACTCTAAACTGGTAAGTGTATATATAGCACGATCTATTCTAATGCATTCTCTAATTTATAATCTATCCTAATATGGAAATATATTAGAAGCTAGTATATAACGCTATGACTTTCACCATTTACAGCAATTTTAACACGTTTTTAATACCTAAATAAAATCACTTCTGAAAAAAATCTGTTGGCTGCTCTGGCTTTCATGGCCTGTTATCAAAAATTGCATAATCGGCGGAATATGAACCGGTATCATTGTCCTCATTGGCTGGACAGTTCTTTCTCGCACCCAAGTGACAGGTGTCACTAACAGACGCTTAGACCAGCAAAATCAAAATCAGCAATCAGTATCGAAGGGTACTATCAGTGAAAAGTGGTACCGTGGTCTAACGATCAAAACACTTATACGATTTCCAAAGAAACACAAGTTCAAATCCAACTTTTTATACGTATCCATTTATTTAAAATTAAAATATTTTAGAATTGAAGAAAATCACGTGTGAACTGTTATGAACGAATTGTGAGAGTTAGTTCAAGGCCTAATTCTTAACCTGAACTTGACCTATTTTGCAGTTTGAGTAGATGCGAAAATAAAATCTGCATCATTATTTTTGTATTTTTTTACCTACACGTGTCACAAACAGAGTTAGAGGTGGGTCTGTGATATTTCTACGGAAACTTGCCTTTATTTATATGCACAACCTATATGGTATGTCAAAGTAAATGACTGTCTTCACAAGTGTAAATTAAAAATTTATAACATCCCCGACAAGTGAAGGTTACAGTAACTAGAAAAGAGCTGATAACTTTCAAACGGCTGAACCGATTTTCTTGGATTATAGCTAAGAACACTCTCGATCAAGCCACCTTTCAAACAAAAAAAAACTAAATTAAAATCGGTTCATTAGTTTAGGAGCTACGATGCCACAAACAGATACACAGATACACATAGATACACAGATACACACGTCAAACTTATAACACCCCTCTTTTTGGGTCAGGGGTTAAAAACTGGTTTCATCTCCATGTCAAACATTAGCCGTTTTCTCTACAATACTACATACATAGCCACTTAGTGAACACATGATCCAAAGCATCCTGATCCTTTATTGATTTGATAGTTGCTTTGTTATTTGTTACGTACCCAGCTTTATTTCATGAACGAAGTCACAGGCTTACCAACGCATTATAGTAAATGTATACAGATCATCCACTAAGCCTTTAAAAGTAGCTGGTTTGGTAGGTAAACTACACATTTAATTACATTCCGAAATCAATGACTTGATTGACTTCCTTTAAATTGGTTTTTCAATCTCAATGGAAAAAGGTTCCTTTCATCAACATCGACTCACGTAGTAGGCAAACACAATCCGTCTTCATAAATACGAATCAGGTACAAACTGTACAAAACATTATTAGCTTGTATGTCACCAACTAAACTTATGTTTTTTCGGTCCCCTAGATAAGCAAGTCAATAAAATACTCGTTATTTATCAAACACGCTTGCCTGCATACATATTGGGAATATCGAGTCCCATTTGTTCCCCATTCGAACGGTTTTCCGGGTTAGGGGAGCTTTTTCCAAGGCTCTATTGGTAATCCGTGCAAAAAATGGAATTTAATCCCTATGAAAACTGGTAACAACGATATCAAACTCGCAAATATACGGTTCCGTAGCATTTTTGACAGAACGAAGCGAGGTATCTGAGTCTACTTGAGTGAAATGGCACTTATCCGTCTGTCCGTCCGTTTATCAGAGCCTTATAACTTCTGAATTACTGAACATAATCACTTTTTTAAACAGAATATGCATAAAAATAAAAATATCTTTGTATCTTGTAGAAGATATAATCTTATTATTTTACTAAGGAACCTTGAAAATGGGGATCAGGAAAACACAGTGATTTTGTTGTTACTAAAAAATGTTTGAAACAGACCTTCGCCCTTTTAAATGAGATAACAAGCCGATAATATCTAAGGTCTCTAAGGGCTCTAAGGTTTCGGGATCTCATTTAAAAAGTACCTTTCGGGTCAGGTTAATGAAGGGGCTGAGATTTAATCAAGGCATGATACTTAGATTAAAGCGTACAAAATGAAGTCAATTAAATTATGGGCATCGTAATCACGATCTCATTATATTGATTACTAGAAGATGTGATGTGATGTGATGCCCGCGACTTCGCCCGCGTGGATTTAGTTTTTGAAATCCCGTGGGAACTCTTTGATTTTCCAGGATAAAAAGTAGCCTATGTGCTAATCCAGGATACTATCTATCTCCATTTCAAATTTCAGCCAAATCCGTCTAGTAGTTTTTGCGTGAAGGAGTAACAAACACACACAAACTTTCGCCTTTATAATATTAGTGTAATGTAATTAGTGTGATGTCTGCGTTCATAGGGAAATCGATTTCAAAAGAATTTACTGAAATCGAGACACACGGAGTGCGTCAGGCCAAGTTCCAGCCTAGCATGCAGTGTGTTGTATATTCACACGAAACATTTTGCACTGTTTTTACCCCTTATGGTTCGCGTGATTATATTCTTACTAAATAAAAATTATCACCATCTATCTTTTATGTCCGTCTCTAGAATGCAAGTATCCCTGTGCCAAATTTCTTCAAAGTGTTTTTGAGATAATAATGATCCACGAACTTTCCACAATCTTTAGACTTACTTTAGATTAGACTACTTTTTTGCGCGCACTGTGATGCAAACCGTACCAAATTAAATCCATACTAATATTATAAATGCAAAAGTGTGTCTGTCTGTCTGTCCGTCTGCTACGTACGTTTTCACGGCCCAACCGCTGAACCGATTTTGATGAAATTTGGTACAGATATGGGCTACATCCCGGGGAAGGACATAGGCTACTTTTTATCCCGGAAAATCAAAGAGGTCCTGCGTGATTTATAAAACCGAAATCTACGCGAGCAAAGCAGCGGGCATCCCCTATTCTCACTGAGTACTTACCGAAAGAGTGAGCAAAAAACGGCAGCTGTTTAGCAAAATGCCAGTGCAGTAGGTAGTACGAATACAGCTTACCATCAGCAAAGAGTGCCTATGCAGTGACCTGATTAATAGGCAATAGCTAGCTTAATTGGCAACGTAGAAAGTAGGTAAGTAGGCATTACTCTTGAATCGCCCGCGGTAGTCCGATGAAATGGCATGGATATGAAATAACATTTTTACTTGCCCCATGACAAATTGAAATAATTATACGAGTTATTTAAGAAAATATACTGAAAAAGATATACTATGGCAAAGGTTTATATTATAAATAGATTATGCTCGCGTTTTCATCCACGTGGAATTAGGTTTTTAATAACTCAAAATTTAAAAAACCCCCGACACAGAAACCTCTGTAACAAAACTAGAAAAGAGCTGATAGCTTTCAAACGAACCAATTTTCTTCGAATATAGATCTAAGATCTAAGATCACTCTCGATCAAGCCACCTTTCAAACAAAAAAAAAACTAAATTAAAATAGGTTCATTCGTTTTAGGAGCTACGATGCCACAGACAGATACACAGATACACACGTCAATCTTATAACATCCCTCTTTTTGGGTCGGGGGTTAAAAATCCCGCGGGAACTCTTTTATTTTCCGCGATTAAAAGTAGTCTATGTCTGTCTCCAGAAAGCTACCTCTATACCAAGTAGTTAGTAGAAGATGCCCGTGACTTGATCCAGGTGGATTAAAGTTTTTGAAAATCCCGTGGGAACTCTTTGATCTTCTGGGATAAGAAGTAGCCTGTATCCTTCCCGGGATGCAAGCTGGCTCTGTATCATTTTTCATCGATTCTCTGTACTAAAAGTAGATTATGTTATTATGACTAACTAGCTGATGCTCGCGATTTCATCCGCGTGGATTTAGGTTTTTCGAAATCCCGTGGGAACTCTTTGATATTCCGGCATAAAAAGTAGCCAATGTGTTAATCCAGGGTATAATCTATTTCCAATCTGAATTTCAGCCAAATCGGTCCAGTAGTTTTTGCGTGAAAGAGTAACAAACATACACACACACATACACACACACAAACTTTAGCCTTTATAATATTAAGTGTGATAAAATTATAATTTTATTATTATGACACCATCGTGAGGTCGCTAGATCTGACTACTAGGTAATAAATCTACCTTGCGGAGTTTCATCTTATTTTTAATTCCATGGCAGAAATGCCTTAATGTGATTCCAATTAAAATAAACATAAAAGCACTCTCACATAAAAGGTATAATAGGTATAATACGTGCGCGTAATTAGACGTATCTGGGTCAAAATGGGGACAACGCTCATTGCCGGCTAGCTTGCATGTGCGAATAATTAATTAGAGCTGAAATTACTTCAGCGTTCTTCTAATTTTTTTAAGCATGATTTGATGAAAACAAATGGGCCTTTCATATCAGTTCCATCTGAAATTACTTGCGCATTCTTCTAATTTTTTAAAGTATAGTTTGATGGACATTTGGGCAGCTTAGGGCTATGTTAGGAATTACCTTGAGGGATAAGATCCGAAATGAGGAGATTCGCAGGAGAACCAAGGTCACTTGTTAGTGACCCAAACTATTAGCAACCTGAAGTGGCAGTGGGCAGGCCATGCTTGTCGTAGAGGCGATGGCCGTTGGAGCCGGAAAGTCCTTGAGTGGAGACCGCGTTTAAGCAAGCGTAGTGTGGGACGCCCTCCAGCACGATGGACCGATGATATTAAGCGACTGGCGGGAAGTGGCTGGATGAGGAAGGCTGAGGACCGGGTGTGGTGGCGCTCTTTAGGAAAGGCCTACGTCCAGCAGTGGATATCCACAGGCTAATAATGATGATGATGATAGTTTGATGCATACAAATGGGCCTTTCATATCAGTTCCATACCATATTCTATGTGACATTAAAATCATACTAGTAGATACGAGAAGCAACGTTGAAAATTTTAAGTTTATTGCATACCGGTGGATAATAAAACCACAGTTTGCTCTGATTTCCCCAAGGTTGGAAAAAACTGTTTTTTGACATTTTAAACATTAAAAAAAAAATTAAACATGACGTTTAAAACACTGTTTTTTTCTATTTTTCGCTAGAACTAAGTGTACCCCTCCCTTTGCCAGCTAAATGGTTGTTTATGGTTTTAGTACCTAGTATAAACATTGTCACTGCTAAATAGGTTACAACTTACAAGTTAATATAAAGTCGACCAACTTTTTCCGGGATAAAAAGTTGGTAGCCTATGTATTAATCCATGGTATAATTTATCTCCATTCCAGACTGGAAACTGGAATGACGCCTGAAGCCCAATTACGCAGTAGTGCACGCTTTATCGAGTCCCGGTACTCGACTAAACTCGACTTAACAAGCCTTTATCTCACGCCTTTATCCCAATTTGACAGCACAAAGTGAGTTATTAGCGATAACAAGTAACCATCCCTAGTGAACAAATGCAGCAGAAACATCTATATCTGTTGATTAGCGAAGCTAAAATGGCAATGGGCAGGGCACATAGTTCCGAACTCGGGTATTTTTTCGACATTTTGCACGATAAATCAAAAATTATAATGCGTAAAAATACATAAAAATCTGTTTTAGAATGGACAAGTAAAGCCCTTTCATATGATACCCCACTTGGTATAGTTAAGTTTTTTTTAATGATGTGACTAAAAATTCACGGTTTTCGGATTTATTCCTTTACTTGTGCTATAAGAGCTACCTACCTGCCAAATTAAGGATTAGGAATAGGAAAGAATTGTTTGTTTGCTTGTTCGTAATCGATAACATCTGAAACTGCTGAACCGATTCTAATTGACTCTTACACCATTAAAAATCTACTTTATCCAGAAGTAACAAAGGATTTAAATTACATAAAATTAGGTACGTATAACGGACAAAATCGCAGGCAAAAGCTAGTAAATTCCTACTCAGCTTGGATATTCTGTTCTAAAACTAATCATATTGCAGCGCTCGTTAAAACTTAAAACGTGTTTAGTACGTTTACTATTCGGTTGAACTTTATTGATTTACTAACTTTGACAGCGTATTAAAAGACTAAGAGCCCATCAGGGCCAGACCTTTGCTATTTTATAAAAGCTGAAAGTTTTTATACGCCTTGTCCCCACCCAGCACAGGGAGGAACGATCAGCGAGGTGGCTTTGGTAGATAACAGGTAACAAAGACGTATTAAATCTTTCGTTTCGTTCATTTGTTGGGGACTTTCAGCTTTTATAAAATAACGAAGGTCTGGCCCGCACGGATCTCTCTCTCTATGAGGCATTATTAGAGTATCTAAAAAACAGTTGTAGCTGAAATGCATAGCTCCAAGATTTTCAGGTGCATAATAAGCTATACTTACAGTACGGAGAAAAGTTTTAATTAACATGTTTAGCATTCGTTTGAATTTAAGAAGTTTTAAATAAAGTACTATAACTAAATAAGGTAGAGCGATAACTACCCTGTCTAGAATACAGTACTTGAAATGCAAGAGATAATTTTGACGTACAAAGTTTTATGAACATAAAATACTTAGCAGGTTTTATTTGAACTTCCAATCCAATATTTCAAGTAAAATTATAAGGTATATCAGCTAGATGATTCGCTAACTCAGTATCTAACATTGAAGCGAGGCCACCGAGGTCGGTTGGTTCTACATTGCTGCTTCACGAAGTGATATAAAAATATATTTTCGTAGAAAACCTTCAATACATTAAAAAAACTTGATGGCTTGCATTCAGTGTTAGACACTGAGTCATTCCGCGAATCATTCCGCTACGGGGTACCTTATACACTAAGGTGCAAAGTTATAACTAACCACGTTTAGTATATATTTTAGCTTTGAAAGCTTTGAACGCTCTTTGACAGCACTAAATAAGTTACCAGAACTACCGTTCCTAAGAAACAACCAGGCACCAACTTAGCACAAATTGCATGCTATAACGAGGTTCAGTTCAGGTTTGTGCGTAGGTTATGCAAGCCAAAGTTCACAAAGGTTTTCTTTTCATACAGCCTTTGTAAGTTATGAATAAAGCAATCCTTTTATGTCGTGGTAGGTTCACATTATTTTAATCGCTTAGCTTGCTCGATAAATTTAGGAAGGAATCTCTGTAGAACACGATGTCCGCATAGGTCCAGAGTACAATGCCGTGTAGAAACCAAAGGAGGGATAACTGCCATACTCCTACCAGGTTAGCCCGCTTCCATCTAAGACTGCATCATCATTTACCACCAGATGAGAATGCAGTCAAGGGCCAACTTGTATCTGAAAACCGGCCAAGTGCGAGTCAGACTCGCGCACCGAGGGTTCCGTACTCGGGTATTTTTTGCGATATTTTGCACGATAAATCAAAAACTATTATGCATAAAAATAAATAAAATCTGTTTTAGAATGTACAGGTAAAGCCCTTTCATATGATACCCAACTTGGTATAGTTATCTTACTTTGAAAATTCAAACACATTTTAATTTTTTTTTATGATGTATCCACAAATTCACGGTATTCGGATTTATTCCTTTATTTGTGCTATAAGACCTACCTACCTGTCAAATTTCATGATTCTAGGTCAATGGAAAGTACCCTATGGTACCCTATGGTATGGGTTTTCTTGATAGACACGACGGACGGACGGACGGACGGACGGATGAACGGACGGACGAACGGACGGACGGACGGACAGATGAACGGACGGACGAACGGACGGACGGACGGACGGATGGACGGACGAGCAGACAACAGACAGACAGACAACAAAGTGATACTATAAATAAAAATCCTATAAAAATTAATAGTCTTGAATTTACCTCCAACGCTGGCTTGAAAAGCAACGCCTACAGCACACAAGGAGTTGTTCGCAGTGGCTGCAACTTCACCCGCGCACCTCGTGCCGTGTCGGTTGGAGTCGATCATGTCGTACCGGGGCTGTGGGTCCGAGTCGTGCGAGTTTACGTCGTACGACGCCATTGGATCCTGGAACAAAGTTAACTGTAAGAACAAACGAGAATCTACATGCAACGTGTAACCAGAACGCTAGCAAAGGTTACTATTATACTACCTAAATGCCTACTAAACTACAAACTAAGGCAACTACACAAGTGTAAATTAAAAATTTATAACACCCCCGACAAGTGAAGCTTACAGCTTAACTAGAAAAGAGCTGATAACTTTCAAACGGCTGAACCGATTTTCTTGGATTATAGCTAAGGACACTCTTGATCAAGCCATCTTTCAAACAAAAAAAAAACTAAATTAAAATCGGTTCATTAGTTTAGCAGCTACGATGCCACAGACAGATACACAGATTCCCCCCCCCCCCCCCCCCCCCCTTGGTCGGGGGTTAATAATAATAAACATTTTTCTGTAACAACGTCGTCTCATGAATGAGTGCACACGCGTACGTACGTTTTGTTTGACAGCCGCTACAAATCGTATTTTATGAAAACGAATAAGATTGAGTGCAGATACGCTTTTATACGGTCAACCTATACACAAACCTATACACTGTGTAAATCAAATCGTAACTTTTGCTAGTATTTTTTATTCGCGAAAATAAAATGCGTCAACCAAAGCGGAGAGCTGTTGGAGAGTCCAGTAAATATATCAGACTTAATATACTCGTACATTAGTCGGCTTTGAGAGGCTCTGCGGTTACATCTTCATCGTGTCGTGTGGATGAACTAAATTAATTTAGATGGCAAAATTTAAAAAAAGAATCATACTTAACAGATAGGTATATTTCCTGGTGCTCATTATGTGTGATAAAAACTGACAAAACACAAAACATTATTATTAGGTAACAAAAAAAATTATGACAAAGTTTTAGAATTAAGACTTTTAAGATTTTTTTAAGAATTCCACTATTCACGCGACCGGTTGAGATGGCAATCGCACTCCCGCACGTCACCCGCGCTCACCCGCAGCGGGTTAGCGCGGGTGATGTGCGGGTGTGCGGGGCGTCCCCCTCTTCATACCCCGATTGCCACCTCGACCTGTCGAATATTATGATTTCATTTAATTTCAATATCACTCGTATAAAATAGGTATACGGGCCCAGTAAAGTAGTTTAATCAGTAATCACTAACCACAAATAACATTTTGGTAATAACATTAATTCTGTATTTCACAGACAATAGCCCGATAATCTGCGCTATTTTCTAGTTAATCCACAGATTAGTATGATTCCGCAAATTCACATCAATATTAATTACTATAGGTTGGTACTCTCAACTATTTTATTGTCATTTCGGCACAGGCGCATTTATAATATGTTCTTTAATTATTATTGTTATGTATAATGCATACATTCTTCTTCTTCTCTTGGGTGGCTTTTTCAATGCATTCATTTTAGCTCTATGTGTCAACTGTTACGTCAAAAGATCGATTTTAGCTCTTAATTTAAAGGTGAACCGTACTTTTGACATGATACTCGTAGTTGACACTACAGAGCTAAAATGTCGAATAAAATCTAAAAATATACGCACTATTCATAACTATTATTGTAATTTTATAAATAAATAAATAATAAATGAAAATTTTATTTTCATTCTCTTGTTACAAGCATACATAGGTAGTGGTTGACCTCGAATAATTACTATAACAATTACTCGAATAACAAACTAATTTGTAAACTACGTTGCTGGGACGCAATAATTTGCGAACGAAATAATATTATACATCAGTATTCGGTTCTGCTCGTCACATCACGCACACACAGAAATCGCCGCCACTTGCGCATTGTTCACTCGACAGGTGGGAACATGCTAGCCGCGCATACTGCGTAGGACTTCAGTGCGATACTGTGTCTTGGTTCGTCCGCACGTCGGTTTTGGCGTAAAATGGCTCGACCGCGCAACCTAAGGAGTGATAATGATTTACTGTGTTCTGACGACTCGGACATCGATGATGAGCCGAATGAAAATGAAATGCAAGGTATATACTTTTTTAATATTTATTTCTATACTAAAATTGACGTCCGCGATTTTGTCCGCGCCGTTCACTTCAAAATGGCTGTTGCCTCCCCCCGCACCTCGTTGCCGCGATTCAAGTCAGATCGTTTAGCTTAGTACGGATAGCACCGCTTACACGTACGCCCGTGCCGATCGTAATTGTCACTCCCGTGTTTTTTTTTTTCGGATTGTGCCATTGACTGCACTAATACCTTTAAAAATGCGAAAATGTGTTGCCATATAATAAAACTTGTTAACATATAACACAAACTACTATTATTAAAAATAAATAAATAATATATTAATAAAAATTACTATTATTTTTGTCAATGGTGCTAGTAGGTAGTTATATCTATGACGTCATTTTGTAACGGTCGACGACGGCTATCTCGAAATGGCGCCTACTAAATTTCTAAAATCTCGTGGGAACTCTTGGATTTTGCGGGATAAAAAGTAGCCTATGCCCGTCTCCAGGATGTAAGCTATTTCTGTACCAAATACATGATGCTATATGGAAGCTAGAATACAGACAGATGACAGATAAATAGACAGACAGACAGAGAGATAGACAAACTTTCGCCTTTATTAATTTATTAATATTTGTATTAATTATTATATTTGCATGCCAGAAATGGTTGAATACACTGGACTTATTGTATGCTATTTGTACCACCTTTTGTCAGTATTCAGCAAATAAAGAATTTGATTGATTGATTGATTGATTTATAGTATTTTCATCCTTACTTTTTTTATCCATAGAGGTTCTTTCTGAAATGCGGCAGATAGTGGAAGGACAAAAAGAAGAACAGGAGATTATTAGAGAAGAAGATTTGCCGCCAAGAGTGTCAGTGCCATCGCGGGATCATAGTTGTGCACGAAGCCGAAGAGGTTCACCTTCTCCACGAGCTCAAACGGCCACTTCTTTCCCACAACCCAGTTTTCAAGAAACGGATGAAGCAAATGTTTGGACATTTGCTGCGAGGGAAGTACCACTCAATAACCCAGTGTTTGATAGCCAAACTGGAGTAAGAGCCCCGGTTGACCAAACTGCATCTCAATACGACTGTTTACAGTTGTTTTTCAATGACAGCTTTTGGATACTCATAAAAGCGGAAACGAACCGCTATGCATCGCAGATGACAACTAAGTTAGCTGAGAAAGGGCAGCTAAAGCCAGATTCTATGCTTGCTACTTGGAAACCAGTAACTTTGAAGGAGTTGAAGCTTTTCTTTAGCATTGTGATACACATGACACTGGTTCGTAAAGAAACCTTTAATTCTTACTGGTCAGCCAGGTCGATTTTGCACACCCCGTTTTGTAGCCGAATAATGAGTCGAAATCGTTTTCTAGCCATATACAGTTGTTTACATTTGAATGAAACCACCAATCCTGTACAGCCTGGTGATGAAAACTACGATGCACTTTTCAAGCTGAGGACATACTTTGACGAATTATGCCAACTGTGTGAAGCATTCTACATGCCCTCAGAGAACCTAACTATTGATGAGAGAACCTATAGTTTTGGAGGCCGTGTGCATTGCAATGTCTTCAAAAAAGATAAACTGAAGAATGGCACGAAAGTTTATATGTTGTGCGACGCTGAAACAGGGTATCTATTGAGGATGATTCCTTGCTTGGACGACTCTAAAACCGTGGAACAAATCGTCATGTCGCTTATGGATCCATACTTAGGTAAATGGCATACTGTATATATGTATCGATTTTTCGCCAATCCTACAATCGTTGATGAACTGTGGGCAAAGGATACACGTGCAGTTGGCACGGTGGCGTTGGACCGGCGTGGCTTGCCCAAGAAGTGGCGACACCGTTCACTTGAGGCAAACGAAATGGCTTTCTGTCATAGAGGAAACTTAACAGCATGCAAGTGGAAAGAAAAAGGATTTCTTACGACGAAGCACGCCGCAACTTGGACAGAAGTAGAAGTGAAAACAAAAGGTGGTAAAATAAAGCGCATAAAACCAGACTGCGCACTTGATTACAACGTCAATAAAATTGAGGTAAATTTGAATCATCAGTATGAGTCATACTACTCTCTCAAAAAGAAGTCTATGAAATGGTGGAAGAAAATGTTCTTCCACTTAGTGGTAAGAGCAATGGTGAATGCTTACATCATTTATTACAAAATGAAAGAACCTGAGCGTCGTCGAAAGGGGTTTGCTAATTTTCTGACTCATTGCGGTGAAGCTATGGCTCAAGATGGAGGCTATACTGAAGAGGAGCAGCAGTCGGCAGGACTATATGACTATACGCCTGGGACTATACCACGACTGATTGGTAGACATGATATAGAACAGTTAACTTCTACTAGAGCTAGATATCCATGCAAAAAATGCAAAGTTTGCGCTGAAATTAGTCTTAAAAAAACAGGTAAACCGTCACAGAAAAGAACACGTTATTTTTGTCCCAGGTGTAATGTCGCACTTTGTCAGGACCCTTGCTTTAAAATATATCATACAAAGAAAGATTACATATCATAATTTTCTTTTATAATTATGTTTAGGACATACGTCAGGTTGATTTTCACAATACCTACCTACTACATAGATATTAATGAGTAAGCTAAATAAAATAAATGATTCTTAATTTTTTATTTTAGTAGTTTTATTTTTGAATATAAACCAAAAATTATATGTATAGGACA
Source organism: Maniola jurtina (assembly GCF_905333055.1). Taxonomy (NCBI): domain Eukaryota; kingdom Metazoa; phylum Arthropoda; class Insecta; order Lepidoptera; family Nymphalidae; genus Maniola; species Maniola jurtina. The sequence goes on along the minus strand of NC_060046.1, from coordinate 5,242,407 downwards.
ATTTACATTTCGTGTTAAAACGAATATTATTCCCCCCCCCTTTACTATTGAAGGAGTTCGTGTTTTTAAACGCTCACAACAGCAGCTGTTGAGTATGCGAGCTTTTCAGTTAAAACTAAATCCACGCGAGCGAAGTTGCGGGCATCATCTAGTAGGATAATAATTCCCAGTATGGTCCAAATAATCTGCTGATTGGGTAGTAAGTTCACAGATTACCAGGCTACGCGCATAAATGTAAATATACACATTAATAAAGTCCATCAATACTCAAATGAGCCCAACTGCCTGATTATTGCTGTCCAATGCAAATATTATTGAAACTGATAACAACTCCAGACCCAATAAGGGTCATAGCACACATATCAACTCGGAAACGTCCAGTATTCTTTGTATGAAACTCCTTACTGGAACGCACGCTAATCGGAATCTTAGCGTAATCGCCTCGCCTCGGGACACGCTCACGAACCTCGTCAAGGCGCATGGTCAACTTGCGGTTCCCGTGCCTATGTCCCATCGTTCCCGCGCTTACGTTTTTGCATAGACGAGCACGTCTCTCCATAGACGAGCACGTCTCTTCGGCCACGCTTGCCCCTCTTAACTCTCCCTGTCTGCTGTAAGCGTGTCTTCGCCTACCCGTAGCTGAGTCGAATAGCGGAGCTGCTGATCCGCTTTGACATTAGGTTGACGCCTGGTTGAATGCGAGGCGAAAGGTGATACGGTATCTATCCCTTTTCGAGTTGATATATGAGCTGTCACCTTAACTGTGAATCAACAAGTATACAAATGAAGACGGGCACACTTGCAATATACGAGTATCTACATAGTATAAAAAGTCACTTCCCGCCGTCTGTACGTCTAGATCTTTTAAACTACGCAATGGATTTTTCATCAATAGATAAGGATGTTTCAAGAGGAAATTATTGTCTTGTGCTAATTTGTTGAATATATTTTGTTGTAATTGTTTAAGATGTCGGAAGGAAACACTGAACAAAGAACTGAACTTATTCAATATAACAGACAAGTTATTTTTTTATGATATACTTAGGTACTTATATCGCAAGAAATGTTATAAGGTCTTGGTTACATCCAACGTAGTTAAAGCATGTCGTTAGTGAAAAAGTATCATAGGTTGCTTCATAAAGGACTTTGAATAGTTTGCCCTACCTAAAAGTTTGCATGCAGGCCTAGCTCTATACTAAAATATTCAAACCCCTTTCAGTTCCCCGATATCGGTGAGTCTATAACGGCAACGATATATCGGTAATCGGTATCGTGTCGGCCAATGAAAAAATGCCCTTATTCGGGTTCGTAGGTATAATGTTTCAAATTAATACGGATGAAGTTACGGGTATCGATTGATGAATTAGCCCTTAACCAATAATAAAGAATCTGATTGCATAATTAATTTATTGATTGGTCGATTACCAATAATATGATAACCATGAGCACGTATTATGTTAATACCATAACATTATTATGATAATACCAATAAGAAACTAGATCATGCTTGCGACTTTGTTTCCGTGGATTTAGGTTTTTAAAAATCCCGCAGAAACTTTGATTTTCCGGGATAAAAAGTAGCCTATGTCTGTCATTACAAATGTGAATGTGTCTGTTTGTCTGCTAGCTTTTCACAGCCCAAAAATTTAACCGATTTTGATGAAATTTGGTACAGAGTTAGCTTACATCCCGGGGACGGACATAGGCTAATTTTAATCCCGGAAAATCAAAGAGTTCCCACGGGATTCTCAAAAGCCCATCCGCTTAACCGATTTATATGGAATGTACTTACAGAGTGAACTTACGTCCCGGAAATTCACGTAAGCAACTTTTTATCCCTGAAAAGCAAAGAGGTTCCCATGGGATTTTTAAAAACCTAAATCCACGCACACGAAGCCGCGGCATCATTTAAACTGACTAAAACTCAATTTCACTGGGCGTGACACTAACATACTAGACTATAACGAACTCGGATTAAAAGCCCGACAGATAGATAGCCTGGCCCTAAAAGATAAAAGGCCGTTTATGCAGCCATTCGAGCCTCAGCACATATCGTAATGCCCACTGGCCTAATTACTCGGTTTTTCCGAACGTACCGGGGCGTACATTATTCTTAGTACTAGTTTGCACACCACGACAACGTAAATCGAAACACTGTTGTTAGAATATAATGGATTTAAAACTTGCTTTAAAGTAGTTTACTTTTACCCGACTGCGCAACAAAAAGGAGTGGTTATGTGTTCATCAATCTATTTAGATGTTTGTTTGTTTCTTTGTAGCGCTCTAGATGCTAAACACGTGGACCGATTTTAATGACTTTTACATTAATTTAATAGATTTTTAGAATAGCCAAACGTAGTAGCACGTTAAAGACTATTTTTGGCTTTGGGTCCTAGAGCTCGTTATCGTGAACGCCTGTTCTCCGCGCTACGGGAGATGATCTTACTAAAATTACTAAACAATAAATCTTGGATAACGAATCTGATAATAGCTTTTACTAACTAATTGTATTTAATTAATGTATTTTTTTTGTGTTGTAATTTGTATGGATAAACTTGAACTTAAAAATAGGTACTTCTGTTTACGTCAATTTTACATGAAGTACTAGTGGTTACTCGAAATCTATCAAAGTTTTTCGAGATGTGAAATCTCGTGCTAAGCCTACAGTCGTATCTACAGATAAAAGCCCAGCGAGATGAATCGTGTAATTTCAAACTCGGCCGCCTTTGTTCGTTAATGTCGCACTGGAAAGTTACAAAGCGGTTTTAACACGCTTTAAATACACACCATATCGTTTCGGGGATACGTTAATCACGTGAAATATGGCACTATCTAAGCTATAAACGAGTACAAAGCGGCCCGGTTGGCTAGGATTCAAATGTGACTCGAATAGTTCCGCTACATTTTTCATCGGCTTAGCTTCAAGAGAAATGAGGATGTCCAAAAAATACCCAGCGCTCATTTATTTAAATATTTGCCTATGTACAATTAAAGTGGTCGCAAAACATGAAGTCTAATCTGAAGTTGCAACATAGCGGTCTGCACTGGTCACAGACTAAGGATTGAATACAGCTCGGCTGAGGTCTAATAACATTGGTCTTCGTCTGTGGTGGCGTTTGCTGGCGCGCGTGTTGTGATTTTTTGGAGTGTTTTTGCTAGAAGTGGCCGGTTTTTGTGTTCTGCTGGTGTTTATTGGTGGTGAAACTGACTGGGAAGCGCTCTAAAGGGGCACCGCGTGTATGTCGGCGGGCGCCGGCACAGACGACGTCCATACTTATACATATAGTTTCCCTAACTTGTAAATAACTACAAACTTGACATTGGCTAATCCGTGTAAAGCCAGACGTGAGATATTATAATTTAATAATAATATTTGTTGTATAGTGCGCATTTTACACTAGTGTAAACACTTATAAATTTTACAGTAGTGAATTTGCTGTCAAATAATTATGTAAGCTATTTACGCGAGTAACTTGCAGATGGTAATCGCGGCCTAAGTCGTATGTGTTCTTCATTTTGTAGCAATAAGGTAAAGTAAGCGTTTTTTATAAGAGCGGTTATGCACTCATCCGATCCGAGTCCGTGAAAATGCGGATATAAAAACTCGGACCGAACTCGGATATTGCTTACGCACTAATCGATCTCTGATCCAAATCCAAGCTAATTCAGTGGACCTCTTTGGGATATCTACGACATAATCCGATTTGAATGCGAGGCACATCGGAGCTAGTGCGTGAGCTACCATACAAATAGTTCTATGTAATTCGGAACGTATTTTCACGGATTCGGATCAGATGTAGTGTGTAATCACCCTAACTATGTAAATATACGTCATATATAAGTCTATATAAGTAGTATAGTATATATAAGAAGGTACTCATATTATCGTTTAAGTTTAATAAGTTTATCTCGTGGAATACTAAGTAAATATTAAGTATTATGGGCCCAATCTAAGCTATAAACGACTACAAAGGAAACCGGTTGGCTAGGATTCAATTGTGATTCGCATTGCTCTTCTAGAGATCAGTGATAGCAATTTTTCATTGGATTTACTTTAAGAGATTTCATTGTGTAGCCAAACGTTGGCATTAGCTAAAAGGAAACTTTCCGAAACAGCGCAGCTTTATCGTATGGCCGTGGTATATCATATTATAACAATAGAAATAATGTAAATTGTTTTGTTTTCTATGTTATTAATTCGTACTTCTTGTGTCTAGCTGATCTTTGATTCATAATTCTAACAAGTGTAAATTAAAAATTTATAACACCCCCGACAAGTGAAGGTTACAGCTACAGTAACTTGAAACTTCAAACGGCTGAACCGATTTTCTTGGATTATAGCTAAGAACACTCTCGGTCAAGTCACCTTTCAAACAAAAAAAACTAAATTAAAATCGATCATTAGTTGTTGTTGTTGTTAGTTTTTGTGGCTTTTTGTTGTGCCACACAGCACATCGATCATTAGTTTAGGAGCTACGATACCACAGACAGATACACAGATACATAGATACACAGATACACACTCAAACTTATAACACCTCTCTTTTTGCGTCGGGGGTTAAAAATTGTCCTACAACTTTATTTCTCAACAAAATGTGATTTTGGTAACACAAGACGCAATCCATGAAAACTCAAAAATATTATTATTTTCAGTTGTTAAATTATTTATTAAAATAAATGATGATTTTTATAACTACACCTATGCGCCTATATACCTCTACAATGGGTACAATATAAAAATGCGTTTTCAAAGACAACTTATATTAAACCTCATCTATCTAAATTATACCTATTATACCTAACATACCGTACCTATATGGAACCTAAATTATAAGGTAGGTACGTCATTGTACTTCTTACCGAAAGGATTTATTTCACACATCGCTGTGGTTTCAACGTAAAGACTCCAGCCCGGCTAGCATGGGCAGTAGATAAAAATTATATCCCCGATTATATCCACTGATTTGTATGACATCAGTGGATATAATCGGGGGATATAATTTTTATCTACTGCCCATGCTAGCCGGGCAGATAGAAAAGAAACGATATTTAACCGTCCTCGTAGGTACTAGCTAGTATCTTCCATGACAATACGAGGCTCGGAGCAGCTGTATTTCCCGACGTCCACTAAATCTGCACAAATTGCAATTCAGCTTGACTGCTTGAGCGACTTTGTTCATGACTGTCACCCCCGACTTCCGAGCTAGGACGCCTGGTTATTTATTGGACGCTGTTGTCGAGGTAACGCAGACGACCCATTTTAACTGTCAGTGGCGCCGATTCTGTTGTCTTTCTCTAAACTAAATTCGAGAATAAGCATCTTTTTCTTTTTAACCTCCGACCCAAAAAGATGGGTGTTATAAGTTTGACGTGCGTATCTGTGTATCTGTCTGTGGCATCGCAGCTGCTGAACAAATGAACCGATTTTAATTTAGTTTTTTTGTTTGAAAGGTGGCTTGATCGAGAGTGTTCTTAGCTATAATCGAAGAAAATCGGTTCAGTCGTTTGAAATGAATCGGTTCATGCCACAGACAGATACACAGATACACACGTCAAACTTATAACTGCCCTCTTTTTGGGTTGGGGGTTAAAAAACAGCTTTAATAACTTAAGTATATTAAGAACTTTGACCTAAATGGTAATATAGGTATCTGTAGTGATGTAGAAATAGCCTAGTTAAATAATAAATAGGTCAAATAGCCGGCTGTGTCTGTCGTGTCTCAGAAAGCACTTAAAGGATCGTTCCGTTTGCTGTCATTAATACTTGATGATATTGAAGACGAAGTACGTACTCGTAAATTGAGAGATAATTTTAATGCAGAATTGAAAAAGCTCCCGGAACACAAATTCGACTCATTTTCATTGAGCTATGTTCTACTTTGGTTCTCCTACGGATTCCCTCGTTGCGGATTTTGTCCCTCTTAGAGATCCCCAACATAGCCCGCTTCATAGCACGCTGAGCGACTTTAAATTTGTGGACAAGGCCAACTGTCAGTGTCCACGTTTCAGCCCATACGTCATCACAGGTAGGACACACTCATTAAAGACTTTCGTCTTTAGGCTTTGGGGTACCGACGAATTGAAGACTTGAATCAGTTTTCCAAATGCTGCCCAGCCCAGCTGTATTCTTCTGTCAGCTTCCTTGTCGAAGTTGTTTCTACCAAGTTATATTACTTGTCCTAGGTACATGAACAGCTTCGATGCTGACATTTTTCATTAATTGCTTAAAACCTTGAATTGCTTGAAACGTATAAAATTCAAATCAAATCAAATCCCCACCCTTCCGAATAGGAGGCGAACGTCCGCTATCATCGCTTCTTCGATAGTAATTAACACTATACAATTATGGTATCCTAATATAGAAGCAGACCTACATAATATTGGCGTATAAACGCGAGAATTTCACGCTGTATAGTTACCAATAGATTCCTCGCATAGATGCGGCTGGCATGCTTTCAAGCTATTACACCGATACCTAATTGGAAGTTCACTTACGTTATTAGTTTCTGCCTGTATGATATCTGATCGACTGACAAGAGATTGGTCAATTAATTGGTAATGGATAGCCTTAATTAATCTGATTAGTTTTATATACAGGCCCGATCAATTTTTTTAATTAGTAGGTCACCTATTTATGCTGGAGTATAAGCACAGCTACATATTTTTTTACTTTTTTATATTTTGGAAATATAACATCTGATTGGCTGATAAGAGTTTGGTCAATTAACTGGTAATGGATGGTTCTAATAAATATGATTAATTTTTGGTAACCTACACGTCATAATTATTACCGACGGATCTTTCAGGTGGGTACCTAAAAGATCCATAGGTGCCTAATCGGAATTATTCAAAATGTTCAAAGTCCATCCACTTAACTTACCTCAGGGTAGATGAATAGAAGTAGGTACTTACATAATTAGCTACTAAATCAGGATGGTCGGTTTCGAGGCCGTCGTCCAGGATGGTGACCACGACGCCTCGTCCCGTGATTCCTTCCCGCCACGCCGGGATCACGTTCATGTCCAAACCACCTCCTCGGTTCTGTAAAAAAAAAAAATTGCGTTTACCTCTACAAGGCTGCATAATGCTGAACTATTTTGTAGACTTCACCTCATTCCAAACTTTCCAAACCTTGGTCCGATCAAGCTATGCTGGATGGATTTGACTGAAATTTGGAATGAAGATAGATTATACCCTGGATTAACACATAGGCTACTTTTTATCCCGGTCGGTATAATCCTTTCCCCGTTTCGATCCTATAACCCCGCAGGATTGCTCTGCCGGTCGACTGTATGACTTTAGCCTGTGATGATAGTCTGCATGCTTGACTGATATTATGTTAACCATATTGATAAAGTATGCTGCAGCATACTTTTATCAATATGGTTTGATAAACCTGCAGGTTTATCAAAAAATTTTAAAATAAAAATATTTACGTATATTATTACGATTGAGTCTGAAATATAATGTTTCCAATAATATAGAAATAAGTGTAATATTTCTGTATACACGATATTTATGTTCCCCAGATATTTTATCATTGGGACCTTGAATATCGAGATATTTCGAGCGCTATACAGATGGAGTTTTAATTCCGTTAATGGATGTCATGTTTCGTTGTATGAATAAGTTCATGGTATCGGCGCAGTATCGGAGCCAAATGGATAAATGTGATACAAAAATTATTATTTATTTTATCAATATCTCTCGTGATGTGATAGAAAAAAATTATGACTAAATGTTTAAATAGAACTTACATAACTAGGTAAGTAACATTATTTTTACTTCATATTTGGGCTGCTTTAACTTAATAGGTACCAACTATTTTTTTTCATTCCAGTACTATACATAGCATAGCTTTCATACATTTAAACCGTAAGTAAATTGTAGTTTCTCATATTATTATTAATTGTATAACCTCATATTTTAAAATATTATTTAGTCATGATTCTGAGAACCTATGTAATTAAAAGCCGTCGCAAGTTAAAGGACGAATAATGTTGCCATCAAAATATAATAAGGCGGAAAATTACCTATTAGTTGGGACGAGACCTTTTCAAAGGGGAAAATTAACTATTATAATAGTTTATCTTCAAAGCGCCGCACACTAGTATAACGAAACTTTTAACTAGCTTCTGTTCGCGAGATTACAAATGTCGTAGAAACTCTGTTTTTCCTAAATAAAAGGATCCATTGCTATCTCCATTCTGAATTTCAGCCAAATCTGTTCAGTGGTTTTTGCGTGAAGGTGTAACAAACATACCCACACACACATACACACAAACTTTCGCCTTTATAATATTAGTGTGAAGTGTTGTGATAGTGTGAGGAAAATAGTACCTACAAATAAATGAACTAAAACCTACGTACATAAGAATCTATTTGAATTTAATCTACTAGATACGAAGTAGGAACTAATATTAAGCGCGTCGACGACGGGACGACATCTCAAGAATATTAGTTCCTTCAAGGCTTGCTCGGATTCCTTTATAGCAAAATTCCAACAAGTAAAAGCTTGAACCAGTTCATGGCAATCCTATCAACAAGTGTTATTTAAATAACCTTCGATATAATATACAAGTGTAAATTAAAAATTTATAACATCTCCGACAAGTGAAGGTTACAGTCACTAGAAAAGATCTGATAACTTTCAAACGGCTGAACACTCACGATCAAGCCATCTTTCAAACAAAAAAAACTAAATTAAAATCGGTTCATTAGTTAAGGAGCTACGATGCCACAGACAAATACACAGATACACACGTCAAACTTATAACACCCCACTTTTTGGGTCGGGGGTTAAGAATGTATGGTTAACGTTTAATAAAGCTGTTCCATTCTCTCACCATCTTCTTGCTTTACCATCAAACCTTGATCACTATGGTCTACCTATAGTACGCGACAGATCGAGATGGCAATCCGAGTGAGCAAATTGAAGAGAGCACTAAATCGAAACTTCTAAAGTAATACAATAAATCCGAAAGTGTGTCTTGTCTAACTGTTACCAAATCAGATCTCAACCGCTGCACGCTGAATAGATATCAATGAAAATTTCTACAGGATGGCATGCATTTTGGAGACGAATATGATACATATAGGATGATTTTATCTCGCAATATCAAAGAGTTCCCACGGTGATTTAAAAAACCGGTCAAGTGCAAGTCAGACTCGCGCAGCGAGGGTTCCGAGGGAGGGCACGATAAAACAAAAACTATTATGCATAAAAATAAATAAAAATCTGTTTTAGAATGTACAGATAAAGCTCTTTCATATGATACCCCTTTTGGTATCGTTATCTCACTTTGAAAATTGAAACATATTTTAATTTTTTTTTTAATAATGTGACCAGAAATTCACGGTTTTCGGATGTATTCCTTTACTTGTGCTATACGACCTACCTATGCCAAATTTCATGATTCTAGGTCAACGGGAAGTACCCTATAGGTTTTCTTGACAGACACGACAGACGGACGGACAGACAGACAGACACAGAAAACAAAGTGATCCTATAAGGGTTCCGTTTTTCCTTTTAACGTACGGAACCCTAAAAAAACCAAAAGCGGGAAAAAGCTAGTCGATAATTAAAAAAAATGAAATAACAACGTACGAGGTACCACATGTGCGGCCACTTGGGATCGTTTAATTGGAACTTGGAGTCGGCGGAGCGGGGCCTCCCTTTCACTCTGGAGTGCAGCTCGCGTTTCGAGCCGGCCTCTCTTTTCACTGAGGGCGCCTCCGATGATTTGGTTTCAGCTAAAACAAATTACAAACTTTAATAAGCACCCTGTTCCGAAAGGTAGACACAGACAAAATAAAATCCATATCCATACTAATATTATAAATGTGAAAGTGTGTCTGTCTGTCTGTCTGCTACCTTTTCACGGCTCAACATTTTAACCGATTCTGACGTTTAGTACAGAGATAGCTTGTATCCCGGGGACGGACATAGGCTACTTTTTATCCCGAAAAATTCAGTGGTTCCCACGGGATTCCTAAATATTAATATTATAAATGCGAAAGTGTGTCTGTCTGTCTGTCTGTCTGTCTGTCTGTCTGCTACCTTTTCACGACTCAACATTTTAACCGATTCTGACGAAATTTAGTACAGAGTTAGCAGGTATCCCGGGGACGGACATAGGCTACTTATTATCCCGGATAGTTCAGTGGTTCCCACGGGATTCCTAAAGACCCATCCGCTTGACCGATTTGTATATTTGGTACCAAGGTAGCTTGCGTCCATGTAATTGACATAGGCAACTTTTTATCCCGGAAAATCAAACAGTTCCCACAGGAAACCTAATTCCACGCAGACGAAGCCGCGGCCATCCTCTAGTCAATAATATTTCGACGGCATAACTATCATCATCATCGGGTGCCTTCTTCGAAACGAAGTTTGGCGATCATCATCCGAAAGCTTTCTCTATTTAAAGCCACCTCTTTCAACTTCGGGAAATTAAGTTAAGCCCTGTCCACCCCCTTCCCTTCCAACACTAATATATAGGTCCTCATTATTAAAATCTAAAACACTATCAGATCTACTCCTATCACAAGTTAATTCAAGTGCTTTAAACTTACCAGTATTGAACTGAAACTTATGACATTCCAAAGCCACCCTCCGTCTGTGGCGTTTATAATATTGTGCTGGTGACAGTGACCTTTTTGCTGGCAAGTTGTGATATATTATGAATTTGTGAAGACATTGGCGTGGCATTGGCGATCTTGTCCATAGTCATAGTCATAGTCATAGTCATTTATTCTTGATAATATACATTATACGTCAATCCAATAATTCAAATCCATTCAGTCCATTACTACGTCATCTTGCTATTCGTAAACTTATGAACTAAAGATATGTAAATGTACTTACCTGTACTGGTACTGTCGGGTATGGTCTGAAAATCCCGTTTCTTCCTGGACAGCACTCGCTGTTGCCTCGCCCACCGCACTCGCTCGTCCATCTCCAGTCGACCGTGGTGCTCGTGTGCTGGCGTCAGCGACCGCTTCGCTACCGAGTTGTGATGGAAGTGGTAGTGGTTCTCGAAGATCTGAGGACAAACATATTACTAAGGTTAGATTTTATTTTCATATTTTAAATATTGTTATATTATATTATTATAAGAGGTACCTATATTGTGTTTATTTCAAGTAAACGATTATTTCCAAGACACATACAATTAGAATTTGAACCATTTGGTATTAAAATTACCATAGGTAAGAAAAAAGCAAGTCAAAGTAATTCATTCAAATTGGTATCACCATTGTAGGTACACTTTTTGATTGTCAATTGTAGAATTTGTCAGTTGATGTAATAATGGTAATAATTAATTATGAAGCTACGAGGATTCCAAACGCACCCTGGTGTGAGAAGAAGCCCACAACACACAACTAGAGCCCTGCATGATATTAAATTCATAATTAAATATCGAGACCGCACCTTCGTAGAATATAGTTCCATTTCATACGAAACAGACCTCGTAGCCAAATTAGGGCAAACGAATACGCTGAACCTAGTATAAACGAAGTTAATTTAGTACTGAATTTTAAGTCCGCCGCGATATTAAAGTTCACCGGTAGCTTCCGAAATGCATAGTTTTACCGCGTTGTGGCCGTTTGAAATTAAACGTGGATATCTTTTAGGAAAACAAATATAATTTTACACCTGGATCCACTATTATAGAATGCAGAACAAGAATATAACTCAAAATTTAAAAAAACCCGACACAATAACCTCTATAAGAAAACTAGAAAAGAGCTGATAACTTTCAAACCGATTTCCGTCGATTATAGCTAAGAACACTCTCGATCAAGCCGCCACCTTTCAAACAAAAAAAACTAAATCAAAATCGGTTCGTCCGTTTAGGAGCCACGATGCCACAGACAGATACACAGATACACACGTCAAACTTATAACACCCCTCTTTTTGGATCGGGGGTTACTTACTAGAGTATGTTACTCTAGCTAGGTAGAATTACGAGCAATTCTATAAATTTTGTATCTAATAAGCTTATTCTGTATTCGTTCGTCTTTCCGTTATCTCATAATATTTTTAGCTCCAAAAAACCTCATACAAAATATTCAAACGGGATTCCCATCTAAAAACGCTTGTTTACACCCAATTGCACCTGCCTCCACAGTTAATTATTCATAGATAGTCCGAGCTGCAGCCCTCCCGCTCTTTTTTTAAGTGCCTCTCGGGTTTCCCTCCTCTCTTGAGATACATAAATTTCAAGAAAATACGAACCCTCGAAGATATTTTTTCGCTGTCTTGGCGCCCCTCTTATTTTGTTTTTCAATTATATAAAATGTTGAGGCGTCTTAGGTTATACGTTAGCTGCCTTGCGTCGACTTATTTAATGAAGTAAAAATATACTATCAGAGTCCTGGTTGTAGGTCTTTAAACTGAAATGGACATTATACAACTACGCTAGAGAAGGCGTGTGCCATACAAAATGACAGTTACTTTTTTGTACCGTGTCGAAGCGCTCCACCGAGCGAACCGGCAATTAAAATTGACACTTTGTGTCAAAAAGTCTTCGTGTTGACACTATGTTGACAGAATATGTCTCATCACTAATATATTTAGTTACGCTCACATGATGCTCCCTGGTGCTATTAGCGCTAAATTGGTGAAATGAATCAAGATCCTTCAAAAACAGGTCGACAATCGCAGGTCCAGCGTGTAAGTATTAACAGAGGTCAATCGTATTTTTCATTTACAAAATGCCGTGCTATTTTATCGAGCTCTATAAATAAGCCAGACGTACATGCACGAAATGCATAATAATATAATAAATTAAAGAGACGTGTCGGTGTGTATAAATAAAATTTCACTGTAAGAATCGATAAATATAAAAAATTAATTTTAGCCATAATCGAGTTTTTATTTTGAACCAGTGCAAGAACTTTTGGCGTGTTGCCAACTTTTAACAATTTGTTGAGTATAATAAAATTGGAAAAATAATGTTGAATCGGCTTTTTGGACCGTTCACCGTAGGTCATTGTTCGTGCTGGCAACATTACCAAATTGGTTTTGCAATTCGATAAATTATATCGAAACATCGATACACACAGCAAAAAACAAATCTGTAAACTACTGTACTTACATACATATATTTTTTTAAATAATGGACATCGAAATCTCATCGACAGATAACACATGGATAACACAAAGAAACTCTATGACTTATACCTTATAATATCCACATATTATAGTAGCCTCATAAAACATCATTATGGATTTCTAGGAATTCTGCCCTAGCGAAGCCAACTATATATACCTACCATAATACCATATACTATGTAATATAGGTAGCTATGTTTTACCACAATATCGGTTCAGAAAATGGAAACACTCTCGCCTTACATAGTATATGTATTATTTATCGTTTCTGCACAGACACGATGTGTTCAAAGCCCGTAAACATCATTCAAAGAGAAACCCTACATTGACATACTCCTAGACGGGGCCCTTTATCGCCTGGGGGCACCCATGTTATAAGCCCGTGGTAAAAGATGTCTATAATCCTACGTGAATGGTACGCTGAGAATTTCCTTCCGATTTTCTCCTTCCAAAAGCGTTTCCTTTCAAAGGGAGAACTTTTCCTTTATCGATTATTACCTACTGAATTGGAAATCTGCAAAACGTCTACCTGGGAAAGAAAAAGTTCTTCATTTTTAACCCCCGACCCAAAAAGAGGGGTGTTATAAGTTTGACGTGTGTATCTTTGTATCTGTGTATCTATGTATCTGTCTGAGGCATCGTAGCTCCTAAACTAATGAACCGATTTAATTTACTTTTTTTTTTTGTTTGAAAGGTGGCTGGATCGGAAGTGTTCTTAGCTATAATCCAAGAAAACCGGTTCAGCCGTTTAAAAGTTATCAGCTCTTTTCTAGTTATTACTGTAACCTTCACTTGTCGGGGGTGTTATAAATTTTTAATTTACACTTGTAAAATGAAACGCTTTTGGCAGGAGAAAATCAGAAGGCACGCACCTCTTACTTTTCCGGAGGTGTGTTCGTTTTAGGCAACTAAGTAACCTAGTACCTGCATAGTTCTCCATAATGTTGTCTCAGGTGTGAATTCGCCAATCCGCACTTGGCCAGCGTGATGGACTATGGTATAATCCTTCTCATTCTGAGGGAAGACTAGTGCTGTCTAGGGACCGGCGATGGGTTGATCATGATGATCAAACTGTCTAGCTAAAGTGGTTCGAATTTCACCAAATTATGAAGTTTTACACACTCGATTAACGATTAAGCCTCTGTAGATATAAATCTGCCGCTGAACAGCCATTCGCAAAATTGTTATTGTTATTGCGATCCCAATTGCCTTAACAAACAGAGATGTAATCGCACTTTAAAGTATCATTGTAAGTTATCTCGGACGCATTAAGTTGTTTTGTTTCTCTAAAAGATCAAAACCGCCGCCGGGGCTATTACCTACAAATGTTTCTCGTTTTCTGTATAAATAGGCCATTAATTAGACTATGATTAATGTTTATAGTGATTAAGTTTAAAATAACAAGATAAAGTTGAAAACTAAAACCCGACTGCGATCGTCTTAATAAACGCTGAAATATTATAGTAAAATTATTGTTTTTCTGTTGCTTGGTATATTTTAATGTTGTACCTAGTATGTATAATATTTATATTCATGAAAACTCGGAATTTTCTTCTCTTTCATTTGACATCCCACTCAATACAATATCAAAAAAAAATTGTGCCATTTTTTTGTATAGGTATGTAACATCCATTGGGTCAATCTTTTTCGTATAAAATAGGCTATGTCACCGGACCTTTACAACGAATCAATTGACACTTCTTTCATCAAAACCGGCCCAGTAGTTTAGGCGCCACGGTGGAACACACAGAATCTGGATACAAACATACATACATACATAGATGTAACGGAAATGTGGAAACCATAAATCTGAACTCAATTCTCAGAACTGTAAAATCAATGCTATAAATAACACCAAAAACACCCAAAAAAACTATAAGTTTAGTTCAGAACGTTGTCTTTGCCATCTCTCTACATACAAGACGTCTCATAAAATATAGAAAATCAAAGAAAAATAGACTCATAATTCACTCATTCATTAGTGTTGCTAAGACAACAAACTCGAGACTCGTAAACATCATTCAAGTGAGGACCTTTGCCATAGAAACGGGCTCCTTTATCGCCTGAGGGGCCGCCGCATATTAACTACCGAGAAAAGATATTCCATGAGACTCCCACACGTGTGTACTAGCATATGAGATAGCATGAATGTTATTAGTTAGCCTAAAGGTGAACGCACACTTATCCGCGCCGAACGAAATGAATTTTAGAATCCTGTACCTATATGAAATCTCATGAAACCTCGCACACTTCCCCGCGTCGAATCGTCCGAATCGGAAATAGATTTCATATAGAGAATTCTAAAATTCGTTTCGTTTGACTCTTTCGACGCGTTCGGCTCGGATAAGTGTGCGTTCATCTTAAAATGTCAACGTCTATTTAAGATGCCTTCCAAGATAATTTTCGCACGGCAGTCAATCTCAGCAACAGCAGAGACAGAGACTCAATAGAGAGAGAGAGAGAGAGAGAGAGAGATAGTACGCGACTGATCGAGATGGCAATCGGGGTATTAAGGGCAGAGGGACGCCCCGCACACCCGCACGTCACCCGCGCTATCCTGCACCGCTTCCTCTTGATAAGGACACTGTATGCCTGGGACCAGTAGGTTGTGTCGGTTCGATTAAATTATACTTACAATGGTAATTAATTGAAGTATGATTTAATCTAAAATAATGAGGGTGATAACCCGTGTTAAAACATTTTGTTATAATTAGTGAAACTGGAAACATTTGACTTTTATGATAACTTATTTATTAGATATAGCTTATTTTTATCGTAATTGGTATGTATTTTTGATAAGCTTGTAATTTAATTTAGCACGCTTTCAACTGATGATAGATGATAAAGCAGTACTCAGTAGTAAGTATAATAAAAGGAAATAAAAGCGATAGCAAACGTAATTGATCTAGTGTTTAAATAAAATAGAATAGAAAAATTCTCCCAAATAATAAACTCGTACATTTTGGTAATCATAGCAGGCATATAAAAGGTTTCAAAATACTTGGTTACTATATGGTTGCTATATAAGTCATACAGTTCGGTTTTTGTTGTAATTTTTCTATTGAAAGTGCTCTCGCAAGCGAAACATTACGCGCGAAATATCTGAAAAGAAACTTTTTCGTAATAAAATGACAAAATCGATGCCCCACATTTTAGGATTTTTAATAGCAGATAATAATATGTATCAGACGGAATTTGTTCATAGTGCACTCCAACAAACAATATTTAGCTCTCATTCAAATACCAACCAACCAAGCTCAATAAAACTTTTTAGATACATTCTAATATCTATGTATGTGGTTTTTCCACGTTTCCCGAAAATATTCAGTTTCCAAGTTACATTGCAGTCTCAAGAATTTACATATTAATCTTTAAACACGCATATCTTTAAAACTAGTTATTTTAGTCAGCTTCGTTAAACTACACTCTCTACACATTCGAATTAAAACGTCGAACATTTAGACAGAAACTTAAAACTCTGTGAGTTCTAAGTTATTCATCGAATTACCAAGTACCAACTGTGCCCTAAGTTAGAACAGCTAAACGACTAGAGTTTTGGTCGTATAACATACTCGCACAGTTGACAGTTATATCCGGGTTGCAAAGTGAAGATACCCGGAAAATTGATCTCGAGCGTTAACACAGACGGTCGCTGGGATTGTTTAAACTTTTCAACCTTGACTTAAGTCGATTATCCTAAGGCTTTTGCGGTTACTTAAGCTCTTATAGGGTGCTGTCAAATCACGGAGTAAACCGCAACAGGATCATAATTAATTTAAACAGAGACTGCTTATTAACATTCTCTTCAATTTCTTACTTTAGAGCAAAGGACCTCAATACCTCGTCTTTTTTTTTATAGACCAATGTATGTCGCAGAAGCAATGGCCGCTGGAGCAGACGTGTTCTGAAGTGGAAACCGCGTACCAGTCCACGCAGTATGAACAATCTTCAACTCGCTGGACTGACGACCATAAGGAAGTAGCGCGAAGTGGGTGAATGAGGAAAGCGGAGTGCCGTGTATTGAAGGCCTATGTCCAGCAATAGACGCATACCCACAGACTGATTGATTGATTGATGGAGTATTGGGATTTCTATTGGATCTTCTGTGTTGATGTTATTGACGAAAGCTGTGATAGCCTAGTGGTTAGGACGTCCGCCTCCCGATTGGAGATCGGGGATTCGATACCAGGCATGCACCTCTTTCTTTTCGGAGTTATGTGCGTTTTAAGTAATTAATGTATCACTTGCTTTAACGGTGAAGAAAAACATCATGAGGAAACTTGCTTGCCTGAGAGTTCGCCATAGTGTTCTCAAAGGTGAAGTCTGCCAATCCGCACTTGGCCAGCGTGGTGGACTGTGACCCAAAACCCTTCTCACTCCCGCGCTCTGTAGTGAGCCGGCGATGGGTTGATCTTGATGATGATGATGATTGGATCTTCGAACTTCGCTATACATTCCAGAATAAAACTGCACGTTTTACTTTAAGATTAGCGATGAAACTAATTACATATCTATTGGGAATACAAGCTTAGGTACATAAATAAATGGAGTTCAAAGTTAAGCTTAGGTACATAAATAAGTTCATAAGGAGTTCAAAGTTTTAACTTGGGCTTGTTTAAAATATTCATATAAAGCTAGGTACATACTCGAAACAATTAAGTATTCGCTTTGTTTTAATTTATCCATCCATTACTTCTGCTGCGGTTTTTTCAAATTTAATTGTGACCGCATTTTAAATAATTCGCGCAGTGAAAGTATAAACAGGCGCATAATAAATCCAGAGTACCTACCTACTTTTTGGGGTTCCGTATCTCAAAAAGTAAAAGGAACCTTTATATGATCACTTGATTGTTTGTCTGTCTATCTGTCTCCGACTCGCACTTGACTAGTTTTTTCGGGACCTCCTACTCGGGCAGATAGGGGTCCAATCTCGGGCACGCACCTCTAACTTTTCTACATTTAAAAAAAAAACTACTTAACATGCTAGCAAATTACACAAACCTACATATTTAACAAGTATAAATTAAAAATTTATAACACCCCCGACAAGTGAAGGTTACAGTAACTAGAAAAGAGCTGATAACTTTCAAACGGCTGAACCGATTTTCTTGGATTATAGCTAAGAACACTCTCGATCAAGCCACCTTTCAAGCAAAAAAAAAACTAAATTAAAATCGGTTCATTAGTTTAGGCGCTACGGTGCTACAGACAGATACACAGATACACAGATACACACGTCAAACTTATAACACCCCTCTTTTTGGGTCGGGGGTTAAAAAAGGAAGCTTTAATTCCGTAAATTAAACGTCGCATTACAGTTATCAAAAAGTTTCGCGCTAACTATGACTGTGTTCTCGCTTAAACTCTATTTTCTCTGAAAACTTTAGTAATTAACAGCGTCCTAACTGCACACAGTATCCCCGAACTTTCTATGACGTTGAGATACTGACTACAAAACAATTATATAATTAAATACTTTACTGGCGTTTTGTGTAATTTATATCGGAATTTGTTGTTTTCCGCGCCGTCGTCCGCGTGGAATTTTGTTTCCCTTTGGAAAGACATTTTCCCGCTGTAAAAGTAACCGATTGCCGTCTATAGAATGTAAGCGCGCCTCTAACTTTATGTGCGTTTTAAATCCATACTAATATTATAAATGCGAAAGTGTGTCTGTCTGTCTGCTACCTTTTCACGGCCCAACAGTTTAACCGATTCTGACGACATTTGGTACAGGGTTAACTTATATCCCGGGGATGGACATAACTACTTTTTATCCCGGAAAATCAAAAAGTTCCCACGGGATTACTAAAAACTCATCCGCGTAACCGATTTGTATGTTTGGTACCGAGGTAGCCTGCGTCCCTGTAATTGACATAGGCAACTTTTTATCCCGGAAAATCAAACAGTTCCCAAGGGATCTTTAAAAACCTAAATCCACGCTGACGAAGTCGCGGGCATCCTCTAGTAATAATTAAAAATGACTTGCTGTAACCGTGAAGGAACATATCCCGGAAGCATCCAGGAAAAGCAGGAAGGAAACATCTGCTGCAGCTTTTGTTCACGTCTCATACTGACCAACGTCGTCAAAGGTCTTTTTGGCTCTTTACGGTTCAGTTGATTCTACCTCTCTGTCTTCGCGCGTAGAAATAACTTAGAAAAGCAACATTCTAAAAGCCAATTCAATTTGAATTTCAAAGCTTAGACAAAATAAATTCTGAAAGCACGGTTGATAAATCTTGTGGCAGCTAAGGTTTATCTCGCACGAGTCTGAAAGCCCGCATTAGCATACGCTAACGTCAGCCATGCTCCAACACCTCCGCTGCAGCCTTTGTTCACGTCTCACGCTGACCATCGTCGTCAAAAAGTCTTTTTGGTTGCTATCCAACAGTGCATGTGTTAACTCTTTACGGTCTAGTTCTATTTTGCTCTCTCTGTTTCTCTATGAATCGTATTCATCACTTTTAAGTAGGCTATTTTTAAATCGAACCACGAGGCATCATCACCAAGGTCTGCATCCCTACATAGTCGAAATCACGTTTCTAATACGCAATGCTAGAATAGGGAATGCTTTTCCCGCTAGCTATAATATTGGTACCTTCAAAAGAAGAGTGAATAGGCACCTTTTGGGCAAAATCTATCAACAAGGTCTGCACCCGTACGTAGTCGAAATTCCTCGAAAACGTACGAAACGATTTGCTTCCTCTTTCCTAATTCGAACCGCTAGGATATGGAACGCCCTTCCGGCATCAGTTTTCCCTTCCACCTATAATATGGGTACCTTCAAGTCAAGAGTGAATAGGCAACTTCTAAGCAAGCGCGCTCCATCTTAGGCTATGCATCATCACTTGCTAGCAGGTCTGATTGCAGCCAAGCGCTAGTCTATATAATTAAAAAAAAAAACTTCTTGTGTTGTTTCATGAGCACAAGACCCCTCCACCTATCATTGGACTAAATACGTGAGTGTAGCTAGCTACATTCTTAAAGTACTCTATAGAGATTTTTGGAGTGAATGAACTTATCAGATCATATCGGAATTGTAGGGCGTTCAAACAGAATTAGTGTGAAGCAATTCCACGTAGAGACGAGGTGCTAAATATAAAAGTAAAGCGTATGAACGTAAACTGGAAATGTCATCTATATCGAAACTGTGTCAGCTCTGTACGCAGCCACCTGTTGCAGACGCTAATAGGATCCGTACACTGGGGCCGGAAACATTATGACCACCAGCCACCAGCTATATACTACAAACACCAGTTAAATACTCTACAAGCATTCTATGCATTATTACATACAGCATAATGCTGAGCTGGAACCTTTCGAGGGTTCCGTACCTCAAAAGGAAAAACTAGTTTCTGATTTATTGTGCAAAATGTCGGAAAAAATACCTGAGTACGGAACCCTCGGCGCGCGAGTCTGTCTCGCACTTGGCCGGTTTTTGCATGATTGTAAGTATAAGAAAGTTGTCACATAAATTATTTATCAATAAATAGGTATATAATATCACAATCTGCCATACAATAGCGTACAAAGTTTACAAGTTTAAATAATATTAAGTGATAAACTGATGAGATTATCTCTTTACGCACATTTTTTGTCAACAATTCCAGAATGTATAGTCGTCAGTCTCCCACTACGATCGTCGTACATTCTGGATGTCGTGCCAAGCGTTTCATATATTAAGTTTATGGCGTCATAAAAACACAATATATGCGGCGAGCGTAAATAAGAAACAATACTTTTTTGCATAAAAAGTATCTGTCACCCTAGTAAGAGTTTCAGTGTCTCGAAAAGTGTGATGGTTTGTAATCGATGTTTCAAAGAAACCGAATAGCCCTTAGTTTGGATTCTTACCTCCATTCTGCACTGGCGATTTTATTTTACAAGCTTATGCGCTTTCCAGTTGATTATAAGTGAAAAGTTGAAATATTAATTAGTGTCAGACAGGTCGTGCGCAAGATTACATGTAGAACACTGACAAGACTGACAGTATGTCTTATATAAGCAGGCGTTATATTGCGGAAGTCCATGATATACAAGGAACCCAAAGCTTAATTTACTATAATCCCCTAAACCCAACATGTGACAGTATGTCCTAAGGTTAGGACATGTAGAATTCAGCTACTCGACCGCAACGTGCGAACTCTTGGTATATGACACTTGTATCTACACCGCATTGTGTAGAAACACTCGTATATGGAGAGCATTTGAGGTGAACGATCGCGACACGTGACATAGCCGTAGATCAGTCGATCAGTGAGTGTCCGTCCGCATGATGATTCATGCCAAAAGGTTATATAACACTTTTAAACGGAAAGAAACGCTGAGGGTCTGACTTACTATTTAGTGAAGTTTTTAAAAGGGGCACTGACTTTAGATGTAGAAATAGAACACGACATCGAATTTCGTTTTCGAAACCTACAAACCTCGTACTAGGGATAGTATTATTGTGGGAGCTGAAAACAGTCGTACAGTGAAAGAGAGGCGTGTGTTTTCCATATAATTTCCATATCTAGGACGCGTTATTGTTCTCGTAAAATTAGAGCCAATGCCTAGCGTCATATCGCGAAAACTAACGGATGTGACGTCATATCACTAAAATGTCTATTTTATCTTGCACTATAGCTACCGCCAGCGTCTTTGTCCGCGTGGATTTAAGTTTTTAAATCACAAGGCAACTTTTATCTTGGAATAAAATTTCTGGGTTGCAAGCTAACTTTGAACCTATCAAAATCAGTTGAACCGATAGGCCGTGAATTGGCAACAGATAGACAGATAGGTACACTTTCGCATTTATATGATTAGTATGGAATAGTATGGATATAGAGTATGCGTTGTAAATAAAACGCATTTGGATACGCCACGTAGATATATTTTGAGACATCCAACTCTTTGAACATTATGTTAGCAGTTAGGATTGTAATTTTTTTCTTTTCTATCTTCGGGGGCTTGATTCATTAAAATATGAATGCGCTGCATAATTCACATAGAAAACAAAGTGTAGGTTTGTTATTCGCTTTATTGCAAAGTTATTATTATTTTTTAAATCCCAAGCAATCTTGAAACGTGAGAAAAAATTCAACATTCCTCGCCACCTAGCCTAACAGGACGTCGTGCGTCGAGTCGCAAAACATTAATTTCCATAAAAAGTTAATAAACTTTAACTCCCAGCGAGACAGGGAATTCCTTTTTCTTTTATAAATGGCTAAAATATTAGATAATGTCCAGCAAAGCTCACATTTGTCCGTCTAATAGACTGCTTGCAGCGCGCAGTGCAAATATACAATTCACGTACAAAACGTTAGAGTGCGGACGAGAAATATTAACAAAAGATGATAATTGTGGTGGAGTGCTTGCGGTCGTGTTGTGCTTTGTTTTACTTGTTCGACATGTTTATTTTAAAGCTGGGTCACCATACAGATAAATGCTCGACGAATAAGCTTCATAGAACAAAGTAATGCTCCACATATTCTTACTTGCTTGAATGAACTTATAAAAATCGAGTGAATCTCATTTATCAACTTTGAGAATAAGCAAGTATTTGCAAGCTTCATAATCACACTAATATTATAAAGGCGAAAGTTTGTATATGTGTGTGTGTGTGTGTGTATGTTTGTTACTCCTTCACGCAAAAACCACTGGACGAATTTGGCTGAAATTCGGAATGGAGATAGATAATATCCTAGATTAGCACATAGGCTACTTTTTATCCCGGAAAACCTAAGAGTTCCCACGGGATTTTGAAAAACCTAAATCCACGCGGACGAAGTCGCGGGCGTCAGCTAGTAATAATTAATTATGACGTAGACATCCGCTAAGAAAGGATTTTTGAATATTCAACCCCTAAAATAAAATAAAATGGGGGTTGAAATTTGTAGTCCACGCGGACAAAGTCGCGGGCATTACTTAGCTAGTTTAAAATGTAATTTTAGAAAGCAGTTGTAGGTAGTTCTGCGTTGCTTCTGTTCCTTCTGGGGTGTTTCCATTGGATTACATCATGGGGTTATTCAAGCGCTGACCAACAAATTTCTGAAAGGCCGGCAACGCATTGGCGGTTCTTCTGGTACTGCAAATGTTCATGGACAGCGGTAATCACTTAACATCAGGTGTATTATATAACAATTTTTATTTAAAAAAAAAGATAAGCTACATATCCAATATCCATACCCATTTTCTGTAATAAATGGTAACCCTACTTTTGAGTACTTAACTATGTGAAAATCTGGCATCTTTCAGCGACCGTTATGTGCTAACTTTGTTATCGCTTCGCCAACTAATTTACAAAACAATCTCCATTCGGTCGGTTCACCGAACTTCGTACAGTCTCGAATTTTGTTAGAAGGTTACCATTTAACTTTGCAAATGTGAGGATTTTCAACATGTAACTATATGGAATGTTACAGGAAATACAAGTTAAGTTTTCACGTGGAGTAAATAAATAGGTATCTTCTAACATACATAACGCATAACTGAGTAGTGCAAAAGTCGGCAGAACGAGCTTTATTATGACTGTAAACCAGCCTTAGACTTTCAAGGAAGTCGTCTTACTGTTTGTATTTACACTGTGCCCGTATATTGATTTGAATCTTAATTCATGCCGGTCGTCATATTGGTGAAAAATCGATGAAAATCTTCAAAATATATAGACACTACCTACCTGTAGTTTTCAACTTTTAGTACTATAGTAATTAGGTATGTAATACGAGTATGTTCTAGTTTTTGGTACCTAAATAGGAAAATATTAACAAACTAGCTGATGCCCACGACTTCATCCGTGTGGATTGATTTTTAAAATCCCATGAGAAATACTTGATTTTCCCCATAAAAAAAATTCACGTCAATCCGTTGCTTCGTTGCGACATGATTGAAGGACAAACCAACCAACAAAAACACTTTCGCATTTATAATATGAGTAGTGATTTATTGATATAATGTATTTTTATATCGGCAAAAGTTATATAGAATCATATAGGTAAGTAGAATCATAGCATCAAATAAAGTACCTACAAGATGCGTCATCATAATCTCCTAGACCCAAGAATATTCCACATGAGTTATTAAGTCACCGAGGCAGATTAAAGGGATCTCATCTGCACTCGCGTTACGTAAAATTGTCACACTCTTATCTTGTTTATAGTGCAAACGCGGGTTGCGCTACTTTATATAAGCCATTATACATAAGCCACATAAGGGTAACACCTTTAAAACTGTCTGCTTAGATTAGAAAATTGTGTACTTGGGATAACCGAATATCAAACGCCAAACTTTATCTGTCTGCCTGCTACCTTTTAACGCCCATCCCTTAAACCAAAGAAGAAATTTGGTACAGTGATAACGTGCATCCCGAAGAAAGAAATAGCTACTTTTTATCCCGGAAAATCAGAGAGCCTCTCATAAGATTTTAAAAACCTAAATCCATGCAGAGAAAGTTGTGGGGCATCATCTAGTAATACCTTAAATAAATCCAATTATAATAATTGTGAACTGCAATACAATATACAATAATTCCGCGCTGCGCAAACTGAAATAATATCTAGAATATTTCCCTACCAAAATAATGTAGTATATACCTATTGCAATCGGAATACATTGAGGTAACTAAAATTGAAGTCCTTAATAGCGGAATGAACAAAAGAACCGTGCTCCCGTATCACGAAGCCGCCACGCTGTCTGCCCGAAGTGCACAAATGAGGGGGGAAACGGGCGCCCAAAGTGGGCAAAGGGGGAAAGCATCGCCGTAAAAGCCTCGCCTTTTACAATAGCGCACGTTTTCACTACATTGCGTTTGCCGGGATCTTATTTCCAATGAATTTCTGCAGCCGTAGAATTGATTTCTGCATTGACTACCGTCTGGAAGGATAAGTTATCTTTAAACGACGGTGGAGGTAAAGCGCTTTTTGTGCTTTTCGCTTTAGAGCTTTGGAATAGCAGAGAATATTGTGTACTTTCAAGTTTCAAATAATAATAATTTGAATGAGGAAAGTAATCGTTTTCTTACATTGTTTTCGTTTCTTTCATTATTTTTCGTAGACATATGAAGTCAAAACTATCTAGTAGGTATGTAACTTTAAGTACCCATAAAATTGTGGTTTAACATACTCTAACATAGTTGCTGCGGTCATTGATTTCTATGTTATAATAGCTATCTGAGTGCAAAATTTCAGCCGATCCGTCTAGTAGTTTATGCTGTGCGTTGATACATCTCTCAGTAAATCAGTCACCTTTTCTTTTTCTTTTTTTAATTTCTGCAGCCGTAGAAATGATTTCAGCATTGACCGTCTGAAACGGTAAGTTATTTTTAATCGATGAAGAAAGTAAAATGATAAAAGCGCTTTTTGTGCAGATATCTCTTATTAAAATGTAAATTTTAAAGCACTGAAACAGCTAGAGTGTATTTTTGAATTGTGTGTATTTTTGAAAGAATCTGCTGCTGTAAGGAAGTTGTAAAGTAAGAGATCGACTATGAACGGCTTTATTAAAAGTTGGTTTAAACTTTGAAATAGTAATAAATAGTAGGTATTCAAGCAATATCGATACAGATTGTTTTGCGATTCATAATATTGCGACTATTATTACAACTACTTGTTTGGATATATTTGTTTACCTCTTCTTCTTCTTTCGAACTTCAAAAGTATAGGTAAAGTTGTACAGTGTTTATATGTGATGCGCGCATATAAAACTAATAGGTATAATTTTAGTCAACACAAAGTTACGAAAAGATTACGTATTACTGAATTAATTATTAATGAAAAAATCGCTAAAAATAAACTTTTAAAAAAGGTGCTACGTTCATAGAAAGGTGCTTCTACACAGTAGATGAATTTTTGACATTCAAAGAATAGTAGTTTAAATAAATGAATCTTTAATATGAATGACTTTGTAACTTAAATATGAATGACCTTGTACAAATTTTGCATGCCTGATTATGTAAGGTGAAACATTTCTACTAAACATTTAATAACACCTAAAAAAAAAAAAAAAATACAAATGAAAAGTTCCCTGAGGTCCCCGATTGCCACAAAAATCCCAGCAATATATATTTCAGTGCTGGAAGCTGTATTGTTTACAGGAACCGCGCGTTGCCTTGACAACCGCCCGTTTCCGCTTTTTGTTCCCGTAAAATGTTATTCTTGTATTATATTATGGATCGATGGTTTGCTTAGAAAAATAAGTTTATTTACAACATATTTTGTTGAAGAAAAGCTTCTTAAGAAAATTTTGACAAATAAGGACGGCAAGAAGTGAACTAAAGCAAAGTACCTGCGAATGAAAACGATAATATAGGTAACGCCCAGTCGATAGTACCTAACGCCTTTCTTGAATGATCTTGCGTGCCTGGCGTAGTGGTAAGCGCTGTGGTCTTATTAGTAGAAGGTCTCGGGTTTGATTCCCGGCTGGGGTTTTGAAATTTTTGGTCTGGTCTGGTGGAAGGCTTTGGCCGTGGCTAGTTACCAGTTACCACCCTACCGGTAAAGCCGTCCCGCCAAGCAATTTAGCGTTCCAGTACGATGTCGTGAAAAAAACAAAAAGAGTAACAAGCATAGGTCTCTCCATCGATGGAGAGACCTATGCTTGGATTCTCTCTATGTGGTCAAATCAGAAATTAGGAGATCTGTTATAGTAGAACCAGAGTAACCAACATAGTTCAACGGGTTGCGAAGCGCAAGTGGCATTTGATAGGGCACACAGTTTTAAAAACCGACAAGTATATGTGTATTAAGGTCCAAACACGACACCGTTCAATGCCGATTGTTAGAGGACAGCATTGTCGGCTTTGCGAAAACTTTTAGGGCAAAGTTAGTTCGTACAACTGCTAATTGCCTATGTTCCAGCGGGGTTCTATTCTCGTTCATTGAGTTAGCTCAATGTTCAACACTGCATGATAGTAGGTATTTACTCACATAAAAGAAAAATTGGTTTTCGGGTTTGGAACCGCAATGTCTTAAGGTAAAAGGGGCACAATTTGGTTTGGAATAGTAGCAAATACAATTTCATTTGGCTTTAAACATTCAACGAGTCGTACCCATAGGTAGTGGAATGGAGTAGCGTAGTAAAAATGTGTTTTTGGTCATATTATTGTGTGATTTCATCTATATTATGTAATTCTGTATCACTCATAATACCTATACAAGTGTAAATTAAAAATTTATAACACCCCGACGAGCGAAGGTTACAGTAACTAGAAAAGGGAGGGCTGGTAACTTTCAAGCAGCTGAACCGATTTTCTTGGATTATAGCTAAGAATACTCTCGATCAAGCCACCTTTCAAACAAAAAAACTAAATTAAAATCGGTTCATTAGTTTAGGAGCTACAATGCCACAGACAGATACACAGATACACATAACTCATAAGTATACACAGATACACACGTCAAACTTATAACACCCCTCTTTTTGGGTCGGGGGTTAGTTAATGTGAAGTCTTGTTCGTTTGTTTCAAGACGCCTACTCGTAACTCGACTCGCACAAAGTCACGGACATCAGCTAGTCAAGATAACAATAGGTACATAGAGGCTAAAATGGCTTTGCGGTTTAGAACCGCTATATGAGGGTCTGGGTTTAGTCGTCGGGTGAAAGGGGGCATATGGTGTGACATAAAGTGAAATTTTGGTAATGCGATATTTATTTCGCGGTATAGCTAAAAGCTAAGGGTCTGAGGGTTAAATAGATGCGGTTACACTGACGAGGGAACACGATAGCAATAGGCACTTGATTATATACTACTAAAGCTGAATATTGTCAAACTAGTGACCCGCCCGGCTTCACACGGATGCAATGGAAAATCTAAGAGTTCCCTTGGAATCCACGCGGACGAAGTTGTGAGCGTTATCTATTTCTATACATATTATACTATATGAAGTACATATCAATGTGATAATGATATAAACATTCCTCGTAAAAGTATTCTAAATGGTAGTGAAAACTACAATATGAGAAATAACTGTAAAGTATAAAGCAATACTTTCAGGTTTCTCAACAACGGTTCATACTCGTATGTCTTTATTTTTCCTTGTCGAAGTAGGATACGTCTGCAAGTACTTAATCCGAGGAAAAACTAGGACGTAAGACATCCCTGAGCACGTTTCCTGAAGTCTGAACACACTGCCTGTGATTCACATCTAAGATCGTGTTTCCACTATACCGTACCAGGCCGTGAGTTTACACGGACACGGAGGAACGCCTAACTAAAAGCCGGCTTTTAACCAGGCTTTGCTCGTTTTAACTTATCAATTCAAAAGGAACATTGACGTAAGTTTTTACGTTAAATTCAACCGATACGGTTCAACCTTAATACATATTTTGACTAGCATTCTGCCTTCTTTTATATTTTTTATTCTTAATGGAGACACACAGTATAAAAACTAAACAATAGGTAACACAAATACAAAGCACATACACCACAACGGTCTCCAACGAAAATTTTACACATATTGAAACACACAATAGCCGGGTATAAAAAGGTAGTACAGAAAATAGGTAAATTATTTTCTGTTTCTTCTTAGTTATTTTGCAGAGCCGTTTAAAATGAGATAGAAAATTCAATTAATCACTGACCTTTCCGTTTATCAAGAAAGATCACCCATCGCGACGAGGTCTGATACAGCCACGAAAAGTTCACGATACGATACGATATCGCGTACAGTACGATACAAGTCGCGATTCAGAATCGCGTTCAAGATATGGACGGCTGTGTCGCTACAAAATGTCATCGAATGTCCCTTAGACTGTCCGTGAAACCAGACGGCATGGTGTAATGGACACCTGCTCCAAGTAGTCGCGTTTACGGGCCGCTCCACACCCGCAGGCGGTAACCTCGTCTTGGTGCGAACGCTCTTAACATCTTTTCATTTCTTTGAGCGAAACTCCAAGCCTAATGGCCGACGCTTAAGTGACTTTGCAATGTGTGTGAAGTTTTTAGAGCTTACCTTAAACGGTCAGGCGTTTTGCGTGAATGGCATAAGTGACTAGAAAATACTTAGTTAACCTTTTTTGCTGGATTTTTGATGTCCTGGAAAAACTAAGGTTTTCATGTCTTGGAAAAACTACCTATTAGATAGGTATCTAAGCACGTCACACATATTTTATAGGAAATATTCAATTCTTCAAAAACTTATCATGATCATCGACCCACCGCCGATTCACTACTGAGCACAGGTCTTCTGAGAAGGGTTTGGACATGTCCACCACGCTGGAAAATGCGGATTGACAAACTTTACACGCCTTTACCTAACAAGCACCATGCAGGTTTCCTCAAGATGTTTTCCTTCACAGTTAAAGCAAGTGATATAACGCACATAAACCCCCCCCCCCCCCCCCCCCCAAGCGCTAAAAACGTATTAACAAAATATAATAATAGACTGTCATATTATTTATTTTATATTTACGGCTACGGATAGTTAAAAAGTGAAAAATACTTTTAGCGTGAGGCTTTTTATCCGTTAAATAAAGATTACCTACACGGAACACACGCCAAGAGAACCACGTTTAAATAAAGACAAATAGCTTCTTAACCGCTTTCAAAATTCACGGCCCAGTGGGCAATAAAATGTGTAAGGCATGTGTGAAGGATTCTTAACCTGTATAGAAATATATTTGTTCTTGTTACTCCTTTATGAAATGTTTAGCATCAGCAATTTGATTTCAAAGGTACAGGACTTTATCAGACTATACAATATGCCGAGACAGTTGGAAATCGGTTAGATTACCTTGTCAACATACCGAAACCCCAGCTTAAAGATTAACTAGGTAACATACAGATCTGCTACTTAACGTAAAACAGCTGCTAATCTGTAGATTATCTAGATAATGCGTACATTAAAATTTGAAGATTCATAACATATACACAGACAAACGGGAAATGCATCTGTTTTATATCTACTATTGAGAAGAGAAAATGATAAAGTGAGTATAAATATACATACTTATCTGACATTTAAAACAATGGACGGATTATATTTATCGAATGTGAAATAAACATAAAGATCGTAGCAGGCCTTTGTTTCAAGTTTATTATCTTCAGAAATATATCTCACTACAAGTTTGCGAGAAAGTTATTTGGCAGCGTTCGCGAGTTAGGCAGTTTGTTTACGATCTTCGACGCCGTTTGATTTACGACTGGGCTCAGTTTACGAGATTATAACCTCAACGATAACTGAAGTGCTTCGCTTGGTTGCTGTTTGAATGAATGTAATTATTTCTGTGAGCGTGAAATAAGACTATAAATTAAATTCTAAAACAAATAGAAAACACTAGAAAACAACTTATTCAAAATCAGTTTAATGGGATCATTATTTCCAGAGTTTTCCCCTTACACCTAAACTTACAAAATTTACCTCTTTATAAGTGTAGTGTAGATAGACTAGCTGATGCCCGCAGCTTCGCCCGCGTGGATTTAGGTTTCTGAAAATTCCGCGTGAACTTTTGATTTTCCAGGAAAAAAGTAGCCTATAGCCTTTCCCCGGGATGCAACGTGTTCCTGTACCACGTAAAAACATTTAAACGGATGATCCTTTAAAAATCCCGAGGGATCACCAGGATTTAGGAATGCAATTCCTTATAGCATCAGGGTTGAGGAGTTGGGTCCTCGAGGTCACCACTAACTTTTCAGAGCTATGTGCGTTTTAAACAATGAAATGTCACTTCTTTTAAGGGTGAAGAAGTCTACATGCCTAAGAGTTCTCCACAATGTTCTCAAAGTGTGGGAAGTCTACCATGCTCACTTGGCCAGCGTGTTGGACTATAGTCATCTCATTCCTAGAGTAGATCCGTGCTCAGTAGTGAGCCGGCGATGAGTTGTAGATGATGATGATGATGATACCCTACTTATTAGTCATTCAAAAATAATCCCTAGCTAAATTAGCGGTAAATCTTGGGATTTCATTTGAATTTACGAGTAGAAAGGTATATCTATGAAAATCGCAAATTCTTCGAATTTGTCTTTGAACACGAATTCCGTATTACGTAGCTTTTCTCGAAATCCGATTATTATCGGAGAAATACTCGTACCTTGGGAACATTTCCATTTTGTTTATTTTTACTTATTCAACATCTCTACCATTTATTGATATAGGTACTTAATTAGCGCAAATTGACTGTATTTAATCAGAATGATCACTATCCCTATTATAAATGTGAAGGTGTGTTTGTTTGTGGGCTTGTTGGTTTGTCCTTCAATCACGCCGCAACGGAGCAACGAATCTGCGTGATTTTTGTATGGAGAATGACATAGGCTATTTTCTATCGCGGGAAATCAAAGAGTTCCCACGGGATTACAAAACCCTAAATCAACGCGAACGAAGTCGCGGGCATCAGCTAGTAATTAATAAAATTAATCTCTCTGTGTCGGTTACTCTAGTTCTACGGATCTCAGACTTGACCATCATCACGTAAAGAAACTCCGAGTACTTAACTGGGTAGAGCTCTCTCCATCGCCCGTTGAGTGACGTAAAACAAAACATTGTATTTTATGCCTTTGGGCATCTATGGGCAGTGGACACGTTCGTCGTTTATATGTATTTTACGTGTTTAAGGACTCTATTAAAACTGTTTTTATTACATTTGACGTGTTGGGACCTTAGGGGCATCTATTAAAACGGGTGGCTTTGTAATCAAGAGGGTAAGACGTCGCTTTCATTGGATTTGGGTGTTGGAGTGAAGCCTGTTTATAGTCGATACAACCAGTAGGTATGCTAAATCCCCACGTTGGAACAGATCTATTGTTCTATTGTTTGTCCTCACTACAATATGCTTCAAGAATGTTTAGTATATTTACATAGAGATCGGCTAACGCGTAGTTAATAACTTTCACAAACTCCTCTTACCTATACGGTTATTTGTATTAGTAATTATAATATTTTTTAATGTGTTATTAATATCAAGAAAATAAGGAGTTTGTAGCCAGTCAATAAAAGGCGAAGACTGTGTTTAGAGTGAATAGGCAAGTATGTAAGTTTCTACTACTAAAATTACGAAAAAGAAAATTTAAAAACCAGAAAGAAAATAGTTGAGTATTGAACGTTATCTAACGGGCTTGGTTCCGGCCTTATTGTATAGTAATCTTTGAGTCTAGGTACCTAGGTTGCTACTTGTACCTATCAATCATTATAATGTGACCTTATATTGTTTGAAAAAATTAGCAGTTTGGCTTTATTATTTGAAACATTGCAATAGTCGCTTAATGTGCATGAAGCTTAGTGACTTGGCAACAATTTACAATTGAAATGTACTTATTTAAATTTTTGTATAATAATAGGCTAAACGTGAGGCTACGCGCTAAAGCTTCAAATCTTAGTCATCCCTTAGTATTCTTACCATATCACGGTGCAGGATGGTATGGAAATTGAGTGGAGGCAAATGTCGACCTACCTACCGTTGCATAAAATAAAATGGAGTATGCATCATAAGTATAGCAGCTAGCGACATCCTGTGCCTTTTAAAAAAAAAAATATTTGACACTTTCATCATCATCATCATCAGCAACGGATAGACGTCCAATTATACTGGACATAGGCCTAGACTTTCACACGCCGCCGTGGTCTTGCGCCGCTTGAATCCAGCGGCTCCCCGTGGCACGTTTGATGACGTATTTCTAGCTAGTGGGGTGGGTCTGCCACGCTGCGCTTTCAGGTGTGAGGTCACCATTCTTGCTAGAATCTTGTGACCTTGGAAAAGTGACCTCCAAATCTATCGGTTTTTCGAACTATGTGCCCTGCCTATTTCGGATTTCAGTCCGCTCCGTTGAGCTATTGATGAATAGTTAGTACGTATACAATCCATGTACAAAACCACAGCTATTTATCCATTTACTGCCAGTTCAACATTGTTTAGCTTAGACCACAAACAGACTAGCAGGTTCGGGCTTTCTCAAACTCAGATAAGAAAAAGAAACCATATTACAAACTTTCAGGTTTTCAAAGCCTGCCCAGGAAATTTTAATGCATTCTAAGTAGTTATGTACTTACCTTAAATATTCACTGGATCTAAAAAATTTAAATTGAAACTGAACTTCTTATCTTCTTTCAAGAAAACCCAAGTACTTAATTGAAAGCAAACAAAACTAAAAACAAGAAAAAAACTGTTATGCTTCAAACTTGTTTACTTCATCTTCAAGACAAATCCCCTTTCGAGAGGAAGCTCGTCTGTTATCACAAACTTTATTTCCCACCAAATTTAAATTTAAAATATCCCCCGTCTTACCGGAAGATTAATTTTTTAAGTCGAGTTTGCTCAAACGACCACAAGCGGTGAAGCTTTTTGACAGGTAAAATCGTTTCAAATTAGCTTTTTCGCTACTACGGGCGTAACGTTGCCTCCATACCTGAGAAGAAAAACATACGATATAATTTAAAGGATTTATACATACGATATAATGGCGGATGGCTGGCCACTTTCCATTCATGACAGGGCTTATGCTTAGTAAAGCTTTGTTGAAGTAAATGTAAGATGATTCACTCGATTTCCTAGACTTCGCCAGATTGGCGGCTGTATCGGAGCCCTATCCCGACCTCTGTCGGATGAGGCTAGGCTCCTGTTACGGCTGTACAAGAAGGCTTTACTCAAGTAAGTGGTTTTATAATATGGCCTTACGGAGTGACATATTCCAAACGGAAAAAAATTCCGTAAAATAAAGAGTATAAAAAAATGTAAGATGATACAATTTTTTTAATTGAAAATGTTACAATAATAAAATATTTTACTATTAATAATAAAATATGTGTTCTATAAAATAAAAATTGATGAGGTCATAAACATAAATGTTAAAAAATGAATGGCAGGCGGGGGCAAGCTAATAATTCTAAGTAAGAGTGGCTAAGTTGAGTCTCTCCTTTGGGTTTTGGCAGTCGGGCAAAAAAGAGCAATTCTTCTAATTTTACACCCTCTCAATTCTTGTCTCAAGTAGAACTTGTGTATACATTTTCTAAGGAAAATACACCGCCTTTTCCCTACGTTTCCTAGGACACTTAAGACCTTAATATGCGCGATCACGAAACGCGTGTACAAAGTTTTTCAAGATTAATTATCTCATCAGAGAGTGTTTTAGCAACAACTGAGCGGTTAAGCCTCGACGCGTTGCCTCGCCTACTAATGGCTATCGATTCACGACACTAGCTATAAATATTCATTCGATGTGAACCTCTGTTTATTTACCGAAGGCTGATGCATACCGACAGAGGACCGGAGCTCAGTCTTTCGATAACAACTTAAGCGCAGCTTTATAAGCTTTTTCAAGTTTGTAGGATCAGTAATGAGGAGATCCATAGGAGAACCAGACTAACCGACATAGCTTAACGGGTTGTGAAGCTGAAGTGGCAATGGGCAGGGCACATAGTTCGATAAACGTTGGGGTCCCACGGTGTAGAAATGGCAATCTCCACCGAAAGACCTCCTAGACGCCTAGGTGGATAGGTGACATGAAACGAGTCACAGGGAGCTGCTGGATTCAAGCGGCGCAAGACCGTGGCGTGCGGAAGACCCTATAATGTAGATATGTCTAGCAGTGAGCGTCTATGGATTTACAATGATGGTGATAATGATGACCGAAATCAAAACACAAATCATTCGCATGTTAGACAGAAGCAAGCGTCATTTTGCAAAAATGCATGCACTAACTTGAGTGACATAGGACGATATTTTGTGGGTTGTTGCGTGGTGGTAGTACGCATTACATGCGTGTGTGCTAGTGTTCCCTGTGTAAAGTGTAAACACTAAACATTTGCCTAACTATAAAACATTTGACGGTTAAAATATTATACTGTTAAATCATTCAAGTCAATATATTCGGGTCCGTTCTGGCGCGCTTCCAGCTTTCATCCGGGAAACCTTTGAGGCTTTATTTGGGTTGTATTTTACGTGCGAATTTTCACAAAAGATTCAATATGGCTTTGGTGATGATGTTATGAGGCGACCTACTTTTTAAAAAACTTCATAAATAATGGGTATAAGACTGAGGCCACACGATGCATTTTCGGTGCTATGCGGTATAGCATAGTTTTACGATATAGTAAAACTGAGGTTATTTAAAAAAAAGTTTCATAAATAATAAAGGGTGATAGCATTGGTTTTCGGTACGTTGCGGTATAGCACAGTTAAACGATCTAGTAAAACTGTGGGTATAGTATACTAAACTAAACTAGTATCACAATTTGTTTACGTAAACATAGCGTAAACAAGTGTAAATTAAAAATTTATAACACCCCCGACAAGTGAAGGTTACAGTAACTAGAAAAGAGCTGATATCTTTCAAACGGCTGAACCGATTTTCTTGAATTATAGCTAAGAACACTCTCGATCAAGCCACCTTTCAAACAAAAAAAAAAACTAAATTAAAATCGGTTCATTAGTTTAGGAGCTACGATGCCACAGAGAGATACACAGATACACACGTCAAACTTATAACACCCCTCTTATTGGGTCGGGGGTTAAAAATTCAAATCTGACGAATCCAATACTGAAGTAGTTTAACAAACTCGATCGTTTACGGGTGAATCGAGTTTTCACTTGAGCGGTCGTTGCAGGCGATTCGATCGCTGCATACGAATTCGACAAGTTGCCAATGCAATCTATCGCCAATTCGTCGGTGCTAAAATTTAGGAAACTAGTAAAACTATCAGGTGACCCGACCCGCCTGTCCGTTTGCTGGCGATTTTTATTTAAAAAAAAGACAATCAAGTATCATCATCACTCATCCACTACTGAGTACGGATCTCCTCTCAGAATGATTATTCCTAAAGCAAATACTACGTCATATGCAAGAAGTAATAACTATTTACCGAGAAACGCTAGTAAATAATTACACCTATGCACAGCAGCAAATTGTTATTTGTATAACAAACGGGAACGCTCTCGTCCGTGTGGTAGACATTCATTTGAATTAGCGTCGACTTCCCCGGGCGCTCATTTCATCCGTACAAACATATAGCAGGACGCGAATAGTTTTTAATATTCATTCTTTAAAAAAACGGCCAAGTGCGAGGTAGACTCGCACACGTAGGATTCCGTATCCTAGCATTCCACAAGAAATCCTTACCATTGTACAAGAAATAAAGCTTTTTTTTTAATTTTCACTAGCTGATGCCCGCGATTTCGTTAGAGTAGATGTAGTTTTTTAAAAATCCCGTGGGAACTCTTTGATTTTCCGGGATAAAAAGTAGCCTATGTGCTAATCCAGAGTATAATCTATCTCCATTCTAAATTTCAGCCCAATCCGTCCAGTAGTTTTAGCGTGAAGGAGTAACAAACATACACACACACACACACACACACATACAAACTTTCGCCTTTATAATATTAGTGTGATAAGTGTGATAGCGGCCTTTTTGATTTCTTTATTATTTGTAATAGCGGCAATTGAACTACAATATTCTGTGAAAATTTCAGTTCTCTACCTACTAAATACTTTACGAGATACATCCCACTCATAAACGGACGGACTGACGGATGGATGGATAGTGGAGGCTTAGTAATAGGATTCCGATGGCACCCTTTGGGAATGGAACCCTAAAAAGGATAATTAACTAAATACTAAATCGCTACTCTGTAGGTATATCATAATCATCACATCGCCAGCTCACTACAGAGCACGGGTCTCCTCTTAGAGTGCGAAGGGTTTAGGCCATAGTCATCACGCTAGCCAAGTGCTAAACTTCACACACCTTTGAGAACATGATGGAGAACTCTCAGGCATACAGATTTCCTCACGATGTTTTCCTTCACCGTTAAAGCAAGTGATACTTAATTAATTAAAACGCACATAACTCCGAAAAGTTATGAGGTGCGTGCCCAGGATCGAACCCTTCCCTACCATTCGGGATTATCTCTGAGATACAAAATGGAGTGCACATGAAATGCGCTAAACTACTGTAGATAAACAAGACCTTTATTCCAGTTGACTAATTACATTGCAAGATGATATCATGATGTCTGTTGTTATACGATACGGCCGATATACATTATTGGAAGGCAGCCAGAGACCAGCGTCAGAAGCCAACATGACATCTATGTCAAGGCTCCCGCGGTTACTTAAATCGCCAACCAATTAATTATGTTCCATCACTAGAACTGTTTGCTTGCCAAAAAATAGAAAAAGCCTTTGGTGTCATACATTATCACAAACTTCCTATTCTTTTTTTTTTTGTAGTGTAACAAATATATTAATCTTGCCAAGGCTAAGTTACTGACCAACCTCAATGTTTTAGGGTTAAGTACCTCAAATGGAAAAACGGAACCCTTACAGGATCACTTCATTGTCTGTCTGTTTGTCTGTCCGTCTGTTCATCTCCCGGTCTGTCCGTCTCTCGTGTCAACTATGCATTATATTAACTAAGGATTCTTGTATTCATCATTTTATAATTCTAGTACCGTAAGATCTATTCCACGTATTAATGCGCCTTACCCACAACCTTGAACGGGAAGCTGGAAGAAATCTCTGTTTAGAGAAGTATTTCCAATTCCACTTAATTTATCATTACTTTGTAACTACATTTTTGGTACATGAAAAATGTAAATAAATAAGCTGGAGCCGCTACGAACAGAAAGATGAGTTTTTCATTAACTGTTATAATTAATTAACATTTCATTCACTTTAGTATCCGATAGACGGGCAAACGTACTCATTATCGTTATTTAACGAACTCCAACAAGCGCTTAAGTGTTAATTTACATAAACATTTTCTTTGAGTGCATAATAAAGCGTTTAATAGGGTTCCGTACTTCACAAGGAAAAAATGAATCCTTCTAGGATCACTTTGTTGTCTGTCTGTCCGTATGTCGTCTATCAAGAAAACCTACAAGGTGCAAGTACCCTATACGTTTTCTTGAGTTTTTCAGGATGATTCATGGATGATTTTTGTGATGTGGTCAGGTACATCACAAAAAATCAGGTGTTCACGAAAAAATAATTTACTTAATCACATTGTTCTACATAAAAGTATTAGGTACGTATATCTTGTACGGTGGCCTGGTACGGAACCCTTCGTGTGCGAGTCCGATTCGCACTTGGCCGGTTTTTTTTTAATTTATTACCGCATTTAATGAGCCTGCTTATGGGAATTAAGTTTCCAGAAACCAATAGAAAGCTCTACTCACCGTTATCCCACGTATATTAGATTTTATACCAAACAAACAAACACGAAACCAATAGAAAGCTCTACTCATCCTTATCCCACGTATATTAGATTTTATACCAAACAAACAAACACACATTCATATATGTATTGTTTCAAAGATTATCGCATAATCAGCGATAGTGTAGTTATAGTGTTAATGCAGTTTAAAGAACACAAGAAAGAACAAAGTGAAAATTTAGTGCTAGTGCAATTTAATGAACACAAGAACAAAGTGTCTTAAAATAAAAACTTACGATAAACTAAGATATTATGTCAATGGACCGACTCTTAGATATAAGTACTTTTATAAGTTTAGGTTAACATAATATTATTTATTAGGCTTAACTCGTAAGCTAGATTGTAATCCTAGTAAAGTCCTGCTTTCAGTATTTTATAATAATTTAAAAAAAAAAAATTAAAAAAATCTGCGATGTGGAACTTGTTATCATAGGCCTAATATGTAGAGCACTGTATAATATGTAGTAGGTTTACATAATATTACTAGTAAATAAAATATATTATACTTATTATCATTATGAAACAATCATTAGCAGCTATTTAAATGCCCATTTACATGAACTGTTTCGTTAAGGGCATAATAAACGTTTTCACAATTACAATGGTAATGTTAATTCGTACTCCATTTTAAATAGTTAAACTTTGAATGGCATTTATTAAAAATATTCTATTAATTTCATAATTTTTATGACGGGTTTATTTTTTGTTCTCTCTATACATAGAAATAAACGTAAAATAATTGTATGTCGTAGGTTGTCAATTAAGTTTACAAGTGTAAATTAAAAATTTATAACACCCCCGACAAGTGAAAGTTACAGTAACTAGAAAATAGCTGATAACTTTCAAACGGCTGAACCGATTTTCTTGGATTATAGCTAAGAACACTCTCGATCAAGCCACCTTTCAAACAAAAAAAAAAACTAAATTAAAATCGGTTCATTCGTTTAGGCGCTACGATGCCACAGACAGATACACAGATACACACGTAAAACTTATAACACCCCTCTTTTTGGGTCGGGGGTTAAAAATAATATCTGTATAAGTGTACATTAGCCATCGATGTTAACGTTAGCACAATAATAAACATGTGCTGTAATGAGTTTTGATTGGAATATTAACATAAATGATTACCAAATCTATGTAGACTTTCCCTGCCAAATAATATTTATCGTAACAACACAGCGTAATCACTACCGAATAATATTTATCGTAACAAATAACAAGTCATGAACAGTTCCATTGAAAATATTATCATAAGTGTACCTACATACTCGTACATGGTTTTTCAGGTAGATTGCAAAATTGGTGCAATATAATTATTAATTTATTTCGTTCAAATGATATAGGAATATCAAACTATAGAAAAATGATAGAAAACATAGAAAAATGATAGAGCCCTGATGCCTATAACACGAGTGTACAACTTATTTTAGGCATCAGTGGTTTAACCTAATTCTTGGTTGTAATTTTATGGTGAAACAATAAAAGATTTATTATTTTTATTTATTATTATAGTTGAGAGACGCGAATATTTTGGAAATATTAGTTAAAACATTCCTACATTAATCAATCATTCATTCATTGAATATCACGAACAGTTTCGTTGAAAGGGTTTAACGCTGAACTGTACCTACGCTGTTTATCAGGTATATCGCGGAATTATTTCAGTTAGGTATTATTATATTGATGCTAATTAAACTATTTGGAAGAGGAGGCGAATCACACTAATATTATAAAGGCGAAAGTTTGTATGTGTGTGTGTGTGTGTGAGTGTGTATGTTTGTTACTCCTTCACGCAAAAACTACTGGACGGATTGGGCTGAAATTTAGAATGGAGATAGATTATAGGTACTTTGGATTAGCACATAGGCTACTTTTTATCCCGGAAAATCAAAGAGTTCCCAAGGGATTTTTAAAAAACTACATCTACGCGAACGAAGTCGCGGGCATCAGCTAGTAAGGAAATATTTATTGAATATCAATATGTGTTTGACTATAAAAGAGCATAAACAGTTTCGTGGAAAGGGTAATAAATGTACAGCGTAATAAATGTCGCTTGTTCGTCGGACGAAGCGCGAAGTTATTGCAATTATAGTGATGACCCGTCGTTAAAGATAATACTATCAGTTATTAATTACTGAGAAACGCTGCCAGCTCTTGATGATATCGGGAGGCGGTAGGGCTGCCAAGAATATTGTTATTGATAGTCACTACCCAATACCCATATTATTAAGACGATCTTAGTAGGGTTTTAGTTTTCAACTTTATTAAGTAAATAAGCGTTTAAGTTTTAATTGTATTTGTAATTTTTTTTTGTATGTTGTGTGTACAGTCCCAAATAAAAGCAAATTTATTTTTATTTATTTACTATAAATGCGAAAGTGTGTTTGTTTATTGGTTTGTCCTTCAATCACGTCACAACGGAGCAACAGATCGACTTGTTTTTTGTATGGGTATAGTCAAAGACCTGGAGAGTTGCATAGGCTACGTTTTATCCCGGAAAATCAAAGAGTTCCCATGAGATTCTTAGAGTACAATCCACATAGGATAAGTCGCGTGCATCAGCTAGTGTACTATAAATTTAAATTTCAGCAATGGAAAAATAATAAATTACCTACGTCCTAATGCTTTTGTATTTTACTCAACTGTTAATAGAGATTTTATTTAAATAAAGCCGCAAGCTTCATCATAAGTCGTGCATAACTAATAATCATTTACGCAAGTAACTACATTAAACACAAAATTATTTTAAGCTCAGTGTGAATAAATTATTGAGTTTTTGTGTCTGACTTTCAGTCGGTGGGTTCTCTTTATTCAAGTTTTTTCGTTTTGAGAGGTTAACGATCCCACGTTATATTATATTCAAAACAAAGAAAAGAAACAAATACCTTTTATTTTAAGATTTTTCTTATCAAATTGCAAAACCCACAGATCACAGAAAACTCCGTGGTAGAACCTTTATAGAAAGCGATAATTTTGACAACCCTAAACAACTCTAACTCGTTAAATACGCTATCATTATATTGTATTCATATCGAGATTAATGGACACGTTTTTGGTTTAGATGTATACTAATTAATTCAATATTTTATTGAAACCATTAAACTTTGACCCCGGGTACTTCTTGACGGAATAAACCTCGTTTCTTCTGGAAGAAGTGAGTGAGAAAAAAAGAATCGAAAGGACACAAAGTTCCGCTATATAAAAAGTCTGTTTTAAATATCCTTTTCAGTCTAAAATCAAAAAGTGCGTATTTCGATGGTATTTCGGTATTTTGAAAAATTCCATCTCCTCGCCTATTTTCAACAATTTCACTGAAGTGAAGCCAGAGCCGAACTCAGCCAGTACTATAGCCAAACTCAGCCAGTACTATAGCCGAACTCAGCCAGTACTATGTAAATAGATAAATGAAATTGCCTGCTCTTGCTTGTATTTCTTGTAGGTACCCACTAGAAACTAGAACTAATTCTCACAGACTCAACGTAGGCTTCTTCCGGCGTCCATTTCCTAAACTAAAACATAGATGCATTCGAAGCACAAGCGCAACAAATCTGTTACTCTGCACGTTCTATCTTAAGATTATGGATCAAGTTAGAATCTGTACAAATTAGTTTCATTATCAAATAAGCCTTAAAATCTCTTGTATACCTACAGCAAAATAAAGACATCCGCTCTACGATCGATATTTTAATTTGGTTTGGTTGTGTAGGTTGAAATCTACTTATAGAGAACCAAAACGACCAAAGTATCCGGATTGGGCATGAAATGAAAGTTATTGTAAAATATTTTATCATGCAGAGGTTCTCCTACGTAGTTACTAGATACCAGCTAAAAATTGTATGATAAAATTCTGAACATCATATAATTTATACCTATACCTAGATTATATAACATTTATGACGCGGGACGACAATAACCCGGATATAAGTGACCCAGAAGCTTTAGGAATTACGTTCACTGAATATTTTATAGACAGCCCGGTCCCAATCCTGCCTATTTATAAACATTTTGCTCATATTTTACTCGACTTTAGATGGGTTGGGTGGACATTTTCCTTTAGGATACGATATTCTATGGAAAGTTTATGAGGACTCCGATTTGCTAAATAAGTTAGGTTAAGTTATTTAGCAAATCGGAGTCTCTCCCAATAGAATAACTAGACCTCTAACAGATAGATACTGAAGAAATTGAAAAAATATCTGTTTCGAATTTAGATCCACCGAGTATCTTACTTAGGAGTAACGACTCTTCACGTCTTTACTAGGTAATCTATGGGTGAGTTTGAACATATCAAAGCTTATTTGTATGTACAATTTCGTGCTGTTTTGGTTTTTGTAGGTAGACTGTTATACCACAGAATACTTACTTACTAATTTTTAGGACAGCTAACTTTGGTGATTATTTAC
This sequence comes from Maniola jurtina, assembly GCF_905333055.1. Lineage (NCBI taxonomy): Eukaryota > Metazoa > Arthropoda > Insecta > Lepidoptera > Nymphalidae > Maniola > Maniola jurtina. The sequence continues at coordinate 5,199,762 of NC_060046.1, read as the reverse complement.
CTGGAACAAAAAAGAAAATTTATACTTAAACTTACAATTGTTATGTAGTATATCGAGAAATAAAATCACTACCCAATTTGTTGGTTTATTGGTTTGTTGGTTTGTCCTTCAATCACGTCGCAACGGAACAACTTATTGACGTGATTTTTTTATGGGAGACTATGACACTCGGAGAGTGGCTACTCACTGACCGGGAAAATCAGACGTAGATCTCCTGTATCAAAATTACGTCAGAGTCGGTTAAGCGGATGGGTCGTAAAAAGGTAACAGATTAAGAGAGATATAGACAGATCACAACAGACTTTCGCATTTTTAATATGAGTATAGATACGGTATGAGCCAGTGCTTGAATTCTAGGCAACACCAAAGAAACAAGCCTACATAGTATTGTATATTAGTGCAGAAAAGCGTACTGGCGTCATTATGGCGCGACGTATCGCGCCATTGATCACTAAAGTCCTAAATTATTGTCGTACACAAAACAACGCAAATATATACCTAACCCTTAGGTCTGAATTCCCATATATTTAATACCATTTGTCATACTTATTATGTTTTAACTCACTCCCTAAATAATTCAGTAAGTAAAAATGGTGCCGTCGTACTGGCAAAATTACCTTGCTAGGTATATCTGTGCATACGTAATGCTATGTGATATTGTCTACTCTGCGGTTACGATAATTGTATCTGCGTTTACTTCCTTCTATTTCCTCATGTCGCATCTTAAAAATCCATATCAATAAATTCATTCCAGACATAGTATATTATATTTGAACAGGGCCGCTTCTCGTTACATCGCATCGCATTGAATCGTTTGGCATTATTATTTATATAAATAATATACAATATACAAATACATATTATATACTTGGCATATTTGTTGGCAGGGTGGTAACTAGCCACGGCCGAAGCCTTCCACTAGACCAAAGACAGTTTAGGAATTATAAATTTCCCAATTGGGACTACTAGGAGGCAAATCCAAACTTAGGTATAAGTGCTCACTTCTGTGCCAGGGAATTAGTCAAATGATTGAATATTTAAGATTTAAGTTACAATCTTTAAAAATAAAATACCCAAATATAATTTTAACGCATCATAACATTGTCACACAGTTTCAGCATGATTTCAACCGGAATGTAGAGTAGATAGAGCCACTACAATGTTGGATGTAAACAAATGAGGGATCAACTAAGGAAGCGAACAACTTTTGCTGGAAGCCCGAACTCGGAAATGAAACCTGGATATGTATCGTAGTTTGCGAATGCAATTTGTTCTGTTGTTCCAAAGTTCAGAAATCGTCCCCTGATTTGCGTATCAAACTTTGATTCGATCCAGCCCTCTCTCTCTCTTTGAGCTGATTATCTCTTGCATTTCAAAACTATTTTAGACATTACTAACAGAATATGTAATTAGGAAATACGTGGGTTACTAAGACACACGATTTGCTACGTTCTCGTGGGATTTGTATATCATGAGTAGATTTAAATAAAACTCCGAATTAGATGTAACGGGGGAACGTTCCTTAGAATTTAGGAAACTTAAATGCAATTATTCACAAAACTATGTCCCTGGGAACTTTGTCACGTACTTAGTTTCAACCGTAACCAAAACCGGTGACGATGTTGGAAGTTAAGCAAATGAGGGATCAACTTAGGGAACTGAATAAGTTAAGATGGGTGGAAACTTGGATATACATCCTCCGTTGGATTGCAAGCACTGCAATTTGTGCTCTGAGGATGCGGTTAGAGAATTTGTCGGCGAATCGCCAACGATTTGCAAACATTTGTTTCACTTCCGTACTCAATTTATACTTTGGTTAATTGCTCTGATAAGATAGCTTGCTCTAACTGATTGGATCGAGACTACATACTTCGTAAGTCGTATGTTAGGTTTGTTAGAGCTTTAAAACTGTGAATCTATGATCTATAGGTACTTATAAAAAGACTTCACTTGTCCTGACTGACTGACTGATCTATCAACAGTCAACACACAGCCTAAACTGTTGGAATAAGAATGTTGAAATTTTAACAGCAGGTTTTTTTATAACATAGGTACTCATTAAATAAAGATAATGGGTTAAATGGGGGTCAAAATTGGATTGAAAGCCCGACATTTTTCAAGTTATACTCGTTTACATATATATATCTATGATCTATGAAAATTGGTATTGAGATTTTTGGTTAAAAATTAAGAAATACGTATTTCAAGTTTTTCAGCAATTCTATCCTCAAGAAGCTTAAATAGGGGATGAAAATTTGTATCAAAGTCCGTCATTTCTCAAGTTATATCCAAGGAAATCAGTATACCTTATAATTTCAAGAAAAAATGAAATAGTTCATATTTCTGGATTTTTGGAAATTCCCGTCCCTTATAAATTTTCGAAAATTCCACTTACGCAAAGTCGAGCTGGGTTGGGAGCACAAGAAATTTTTTCTACCGGACATACCGTTATAAACATTGAAACCATCCAAACCAACCAAAGATGGTTTTAGACCACTAAAACAACACATTAGGCACATTTTTATCAGCATAGTAAGCACACGCAGGGTATCCACTAGTTTTTTTTTTCATATTATTCTGTAGGTATTCCATAGAACAACTTTAACGCTAGCGGAACTCCAGGTGAAAAGTTCAAATATAATTTGAGCTGTAACCTAAAAAATGTTAAAACAAGGCCAGTTCATTTTCACGGGTATACGTGAAATTGCCAGCAAGAGGTCGAACAAAATAAAAACTGAAAAATTCTAGGCTTTTATGATTGCACACATACCTACGCGAAAATTGTGATGGAAATTATTAAAGTTTATGGGAAAGAGGAATTAAACGTGTGGATGACCACCCAACATTGCTGATACTAAAATAATTACCCTACTTTCCGTATTTCAGTAAAGTTCCTAAACTTAGCATTAGAAATTTCGCAGCCATCCTGAAAGTTATGAGATTCCCGATCTTATTTTATTTTTGTAACGGCGGTAATCACTTAACATCAGGTGACCCGCTTACTCATTTGCTCGCTATTTTTATTTAAAAAAACCGGTCAAGTGCGAGTCAGTCTCACGCACCGAGAGTTCTGTACTCGGGTATTTTTTCCGACATTTTGCACGATAAATCAAAAACTAATATGCATAAAAATAAAAATAAATCTGTTTTAGAATGTACATGTAAAGGCCCTTTCATATTATGATACCCCAATTTGTATAAGTAGTTATCGTACATTGAAAATTGAAACACATTTTAACTATTTTTTTGTGATGTAACCATAAATAAATAAATAAATAATAAATAATCTTTTATTCTGGGTTTTCGGATTTTTTCCTTTACTTGTGCTATAACACCAAATTTCATGATTCTAGGTCAACGGGAAATACCCTATAGGTTTTTTGACAGACGCGACAGACGGACAGATGGACAGACAGACAACAACATGGCAACTCTTTCAATATTGTGCATACAAACCTCTCCACGCGGTTCAAATCGCACTTATCCGGTTCTTTTTTTAGCTCTACATCAACAAAATTATGGATCTCGTTCGAATAAATACTCAGTTTCACAGCTGCTATTGTGGCTTTGAAATAAAATAAATCCATCATTCAAACTAAAAAAGAAAATAAAATAGCTGGAAAGAGGGCACCAGTTCGCTTTCACGTTTTCATACGTAAAAATTAAAATAGCCAGGGAAAAGGTTGTTTCGTATGAAAACTGAAAATGGCTAGGTGTAGAGTTTTATTAAAGGGCGTATGTAAAAGGAAAATGTACGTGTGGGTAATCAGAAAACACCATGGAGGTAAAGAGAACGAATGGAGGTCATTTTTGTTTTACTTTTTTACATTTTCACACTGTAATTTTGTTGCACTCTTTCATTTACATTTTCCTGTGTGTACAATCAGAACGTTATTTTGTGTCAACTGCGGGAAACTTCATATTTATAGCAATGGGTTCACTATTCGTATGCGACATTGAAAAAGTCTAATTTCTGGGTGGTGAACTTTGGTGGAGACCTATAAAGTTGGTCCTTCAACCACGAACGGGCTATTTATGATAAAATCAGTCATATTATGTGGCATCAATTATATTGATGCTACATATGAATTTGCAAAGGTTAGGTTAAGTGTAGACTCTTAGACTCCTAGAGTCTAGATCGACGCACTTACCTAATACAGGGAATAAAAGTTAACATTTAAGACTTAATTCGCTTTCTTAAAAGGCGAAGGAAAACATCGTGAGGAAACCTGTATGCCTGAGAGTTCTCCATAACGTTCGCAAAGGTGTGTGAAGTTTGCCAATCCGCAGTGGGTGGTAGACTATGGCCTAAATCTTTCTCACTCTGGGAGAAGAACCGTTCTCAGTAGTGGGCCGGCGATGGGTTGATCATGAAGATGATGAAGACTTGCTTTATTACTTATTTTTATACTTAATTTCATCCCAAATCCGTTATCAACCCCTTTATTTTTAAAATGTTTGGACATCTTAAATATATTCTCTGGTTTACCAGCCAGCGAACATAAAAAATATTTCGTAATACACACGGGCTATCAAATATCGGGTAGATACGTACGTATCAATATCAAAGCGTTCCATCCACTCTTCAGGAGCAGTAATAGGATTTGGGAATGTCATAAACCTGCATCAAGAGATTTCAGATGTCGTCTGCAATAAAAATGGATATGGCGCAGTATCCTCCGAAGAATGGATTTACATTAATCGTAAACGTAAAATGGCGTTTTCGGATTTATTGTTATCTAAAATTTATTCATACAAGTAGATACCACGCCGTCCATACGTAGATCGAACCGTATATGGAATTATATATCTTTCTCTTTCTCTCTCTTACTCTTCATTGCTTAGGGACGTGAACCCTTTCTATTAATCACATAATGGTAGGAGCTTTTTTGGCATAATAATGCGGTGGGCTGCCAAATTCCTGCATACGACTCGACGGACACGGTTGAAAGAAATGTAATATTACATACAAATATCTAATTACAAGTAGTTACCTACTTACCATGCCACATCTGTGTTTTTTATCATGCCTCAATAATTTATTATTATTAATAAACACAAAACAATTTACTCAAAAGTAGATGGCGGCATAGACCTAATTTAAACAAAACATTCGTAAGTTTTTGTTCAAACTCGCCAACTTTTACAAAACAAATAGTATGCGAAAACTTGGGTCAACAACCACCGAATTCATAATTTAACTTCAACTGCCCTTATCAAGCAAACATAAGCCTAAACAACTAAAAATCTAAGTACTACAATCTACATAATACACAGAATCTGGAGGACTTAAGCGACTTCGACTTGGCAAAACCAACTTCTCTCATTTGCCTCTTCATCCCATATAACAACGTTAAATTTAAATACATTCGAGGTTCGGAGTGAATGCATCATGTTTATTTATCACGTTAAGATAATCTCGTGAGTTTGGGACTCGCGTATTTATTTTAAGGCTCGGACAGATACAACGCGGAGTCGCAGCAATAATAGCATACCATCAATAGCATGGCATGACACATTCCTTTCGCAAATTTTTCAACATTTTATCGATTAAAAACCTCGACAAAATGTCACACTGATCACGTTTATGAATTCAAAATCTAAAGCCACAAACACCTCAAAGAAATTTGTCTTGTGGTATTTTGATACATCCTGATGCTACCATTGACTGATCAGAGCACGGGTTACAAAGCGACAGAACAGAGCGCAGATCTTCCTTATCTAAAATGCATGACACTCTCTTCAGTCTACTAAAGTTTCCTCAAAAATTGCAATCAAACTCTTACATGTACTTTTGAATCGTCAAATGCATATCATTGGCTTTTGCAGACAAATCGGGCATGTTAATCGTCAAGCGTCATGTCTGCCCAAGTCTTAAGATAATCTTTAGAGTTGGGCGTCGCGTGTTTATCTTCTGAAAAGGCACATCTGTTCCCTACAATCAATACGGAGGCGACAGCTTCTGAAAATAGCTCGTATTTTGAATTTCTTTTGAGAATTCCAGGTCTATAAATGATTTGGTCCTTGACTTTTTGGTTTAACAGACTACTTAGCATACTTGCGAGTGTATTTAAACGTATATTTTAATTTTTATAAGAAAAGAAAATAATCCCGTTTTCCTGAAACTAAGCGTAGGTAGTAGATAGGTATGATAAACATCTTGGAATTATGTTATGAAGATCTACTAAGTAATGCTTACTTTCTCTCAATTCATAGACATTATTTCGAACACAACAAACATTATATTCATAACACGAACAAATACATACAGTAAACAAGTGTAAATTAAAAATTTATAACACCCCCGACAAGTGAAGGTTACAGTAATAACTAGAAAAGAGCTGATAACTTTCAAACGGCTGAACCGATTTTCTTGGATTATAGCTAAGAACACTCTCGATCAAGCCACCTTTCAAACTAAATTAAAATCAGTTCATTAGTTTAGGAGCTACGATGCCACAGACAGATACAAAGATACACAGATACACACGTCAAACTTATAACACCCCTCTTTTTTGGTCGGGGGTTAAATAGTATATCTATATGCATCTTTTTTCTTAGAATGTACTTCGTCATTCCTTCTAAACCCCGTCTAGAAAAGTCAATCCCGTTGTTGGCGAGTTCCTCATTTACCGCCCGATCAAACCGCACCGCTTTATTCAATTTACACCCCCTTGCATTATCGACGAGCTTCTAGGAAAAATATCGCATTTATTTTAGAACCTTGAAATAGAAAATGGTAAATCTAAATTATTGTATCTATCATTTTCTTACGATGAACCTCAAATATTTCACCACGATCTCGTCTGGAAAAGTTAATAGCGTTGCTCGCGAGTTTCCATTTTCCATCTGATCAAACCCCCCCAATTTATGCGTTCGCAATTTTCACCTTTTTTGGTGACAGAATTCTTATTACATACATTTTCAGGCGCATGAAATAGCGGAAAACAGCTAATATTCCACAACTCAACCTATTACCAGGTTTTTGTGAAATAATTAAAACCTTGAAATAGAAAAATGATAAATCTAGATGCATCGTTTTCTTACAATATACCTCAATCATATCTCTACAATCTTCGTCTGGGAAAGCCGATTGCGTTAGTCACGAGTTTTCGATTTTCCATCTGATTATACCATTACCGAGCTAATTTATGCGTTCCCACCCAATTTCCACCTTTTTGATCACAGATAAAGGTCTTCTTTCTTTCTGTTTTATAGTCATACTAGCCGATGCCCGCGACTTCGCCCGCGTGGATTTAGGTTATCGAAATCCCGTGGGAACTCTTTGATTTTCCGGGATAAAAAGTAGCTTATGTGCTAATCCAGGATATTATCTATCTCCATTCCAAATTTCAGCCAAATCCGTCCAGTAGTTTTTGCGTGAAGGAGTAACAAACATACACACACACATACAAACTTTCGCCTTTATAATATTAGTGTGATTTCTTATTGCTGAAGGTCGCGATCCTTTCCATTAAACACCTAAGGCTAGGAGTTTCATTGGGGTAATAATACAGCGGGTGCCCAGCATCCTACAGTACATAACTTGATTAAGAGATCGAGATTTCGACTCTTATCTAAGGTTTTAAAAGTTAAGTAATTTCAAAAGTGATAATAATACTTAATCTTTTTTTTTTATTCATCATACAAGAGCTTGACCATAATCACACCTGATGGAAAGTGGTAATGAGGCTTAAGATGGGACGCGTTTACCTAGAAGATACCTATTCACTCTTGTTTTAAAGATACCGGGATTGTAATTGGTCGGAAACACAGATCGCGGAAGAGTATTCCAAACCTTAGCCATGCGTTTGAGGAATGATGACGCAAAACGTTTCGTGCGTGTAGATGGAATGTCGACGACATAAGGATGGAAACTCGCTCGACGTCTTGCGGTTCGGTGGTAAAATGGTGATTGTAATAAGAAAATATTCTAGAGGGATTTTTTAATTAATTAATTATATTATCAGAAGTGATAATAACTGCATTTTAAAATCTGTCTAGAGTGTAGATGCATAATTTTCTTGCAATATTATACCTCAATCATCCACAATCCCCGTCTGGGAAAGCCGATCGCGTTGTTCGCGAGTTTCTCATTTGCCGCCTGATCAAACGGCGCCACTTTATGCGTTCGCAATTTACACCCCCGTTCATCCTCGACTAGAATTGGTATACTGTTTCATTGTTTCAGTTATCTGTTTTATTTCTCCAATTACTTACAAATGGGCACTCAGCTAAGGCATTTTTTAAATAAATTTAATAAAAGAGAATTTAATATTTTATTTTCTTAAAAATTGGCTTTTGGTTTCTACCGCACTCTGCCGCACTCAAACTTGCACTATCCTATAATATAGTAGCCATAGTAAGAATAAGTTTTGAGAAGAAAACTATACTCAGTAGTGGACCGGCAATGGGTTGATGATGGTGATAGTAAGTCAATGAAGTTAACGTACCTATTATTTTGAGATCACAATTATTACTAGTTCCTACCAAGATGAGATGCGTCTATAGTTAGATATTGTTATTCATAGTTAGAACATTTACACCATTTCGAGTGACACTAATCATTTTTTTTTTGGAAAAATTCAATAAAGCAGGCTTTTAATTTTTTTTATTATAGCTTGTTCAACACTGAAAATAAGTGAGACATTAGCTGAAAATAAGTCGGTAACACATACAAGCTACCTACCTACTTACTAGTTGCCACTCATTATGATCTATCGATATAATTTATAGAGTCCATCAATAAAAGCATTGGAGAGTTCACAGTAGCACTTGAGTGCAAATAAATACTCAATGGTCTTCTAAAGGTGCTCCAAGAAGTAATAAAAATGAAAGGAACTAAGATAAGATTAAATGAAGGATCCTAAAGAAATCCAAAGTGGATTGAATAGAACAAAGAGTACACCGGCGGGAACTTTTAAAAGTATAAATCCACTTTCGTTTCGTTGGTAGTATTTCATGCAACCTGCCAATCGACACTGGACCAGCGTGGTGGACTGTGGCCTTCTCAATCTGAGAGGAGACCCGTACTCAGTAGTGGGCCGTCGATGGTTTGATGATGATGATGATGAATGCCAGAGAAATCAATGTTATAATTTTGAGGGTTATTATTCTTAAGCAAACCATGGCCGTAGATTTTCACTCGATTCCCGAAATCTGTAATTGAAATCCGACTCGTTTCCCTCCAACTCACTTCACCTTCCGCCTAAAAGCCATTTCAAGTAATCTCAAGACTTCTTTTGTAGGCTAACCTCAGCGTCCGTTCAAACATGCATTTTTTAAGCTCGGAATTTAATCAAGCGAATTCCCTAAACGGATATTTTATTCCGTCAAAGTTCGTAAAAGTTAACCTTTTACTTTTATACCTTATCAAATAAAAGGTTCTCATCAAGTGTGTACCTACCTGTGTAGCTACCCAAATATAGACATTTTGTATATGTGTACTTCAGAGTTTAGCAACGAAGGCTGTATTCGTTTTAATCTGCGTAGTTTATTTACACAAGTAAAACTGTCTGTGTAGGTATGTGTGTGTGTTTGTACTGTAAAATTTATACATAGTGCTAAATCGATGCGAGATTATATAATTACGTTGAATCAAAGTGTACATAAAATACAATTTTCCATTAAACAACGACTACCTAGGTAGGTAGTTTTTTGTCTTTCACCAATTTAGATCGACCAAATATTATAAAGTCAAGATTTTTTTTATAAAGTCAAGAAAACCAAAAATACGAAATTATTTTTGCTGTGAGCAAAAATTTCTGGGCTTCTAGTAATATGTCTTACAGTTTTTATAATGTGGTCGTATGTTTCGGATAATTTGCTCAACAAAATAGAGAATTTGGCAAGAGAATGTATCCTTTTTGACCGCCCGACGAAGGGCCTGAAATATTTCTTAGCCCCCAATATTGTTCAGATCATTCCAAGATGCGAATTAATAAAGCTACCAGATATTGTTTTTGATGAAATTCTTAACATTTTATACTTTTAGTAATTTTATTTTATTGAATAGTATCTCTGGTACGGTGATTATATCTACGGCAGTTAATTCAATTTGGCAATGTATATTTTACTATGTCTTTCTAAATTAACTCAGGTCTGGTCTGCACCTTGGCAAAGACATTACCACCAAGCAATTTATCGATACAATTAAGCATGATTTTTATAAGCTTAACAAACTACCATATCCCTTTCAAGTTAGCTAACTGGTTATAAATAGATTCTGCATCACAGATCACATTCAAAGATATGCTTATATTAATATTCAAAACAAAAAAAAAAATTTTACTTTTTGTCCGATTTAAACACCTTTTATGGTAATCCTACAAGCAGGCCATACAAGCATTTATTTACCGGTGAGACGAAACAATATTACCGCTATAAAGAATGGAATGGTGCAGAAGAAAGAGGGTACTTCGATGAGTAATGAAAAGATCCCCCTCCGCACATGAAATTGCATTTCTCGTAGATTTAAAAACATATTTTGTTGGATTTTTCGTGAATTTGAGAGCATATTTCTTACAGATTCAGCGTCGAATCGTATCGAATTGTTTTGTGTATATAAGTAACGTTAAAATGTATGCCTTGGACACTAGGGCGGAAAAAGCCGCCAGCCGCCCAGAAATCTGGAGCAATTTATTTATTGCTGTCTTACTTAGTAGCCGGTAAAAATCACGAAGCGAAATTACACAAAGTTTGAAATTACTATCCCGCTTTATTGTTTTAATTTCGCGCCCGCATGGTCGACCAAAACTAAGATACTAAGGAGCGCGCGATGTAGAACACTCGCATCGCTGTATGCCGAAAATGGGAAAACATCTAGTCAGATTATTGCAGCAAACAGTTGTTTACTACTTTTCGAAGAATTTGGTAGTAAATACTAAAGGTACTATTACTTAGTAATAACTTTGTTAAATAGAAACTTGTCAAATTGTCCGATTGTCGCCTATCGCTTGTCATTTTCGCGTTTATTAAACAGAACCGGACAGCAACAGGAGCGGACAACCGCTCCCGCCCCGCTCACCGCTGTCATCGAGGCCGGGGCCTTAGGCGTAGTAACGCTACATGATATCCATCAAAAATCCATTAAATTCAGCACGAAATCAATCTATCTTTAATGAATTTCGACACAAAATCTATTCCTCCATAATGATGTTTATAAAGTTAAGCGACTGCAGCGCTGAAATGCACCATCGAGGTAAATTTAATCTCCCAACAGCGCGCTGATTGCGCTTGAACGGACAAAATTTTTAAAATCGGATTTGTTTATCGTTTTTGGAATAGAGATTAAATTGCAATATTTTTATGTACAAGTGTAAATTAAAAATTTATAACACCCCCGACAAGTAAAGGTTACAGTAACTAGAAAAGACCGAAAAGACCTGATAACTTTCAAACGGCTGAACTGATTTTCTTGGACTATTCCACGCCTACTATCTAAAGTATCTGAGTTTTCCAAAACATCATTTTCAAATAAATAATTATGTATTTAGGCAACGTCCATCTTGACAGCTTGACATTTGTCTATTGACATAATATTATGAACCTAACGGTTATCTAACCTTCTTTTCTACAAGAAAACTAGAAAAGAGCTGATAACTCTTAAACGGCTGAACCAATTTTTTTAGATTATAGCTAAGAACACTCTCGATCAAGCCACCTTTCAAACAAAAAAAACTAAATTAAAATCGGTTCATTCGTTTAGGCGCTACGATGCCACAGACAGATACATAGATACACAGATACACAGATACACAGATACACAGACACACAGATACACAGATATACACGTCAAACTTATAACCCCTCTTTTTGGGTCGGGGGTTGAAAATTCTTAAAATCGGATTTGTTTATCGTTTTTGGAATAGAGATTAAATTGCAATATTTTTATGTAAAAATAGAAAATTTCATGTATTTTTCGATGCCAGTTTTTTCAAATTGCGATTTCACCTGATTTCAATTTTAATTTCAAAGCCTTTATTTACTCCTTATTTTATCTTAATCTCAATTAATTTCATTTTTTCTAAGTTATATTTTACATCTAATATTAATTACCTATCTAATATTATTTCACCTGATAATAAGTGATAAATGCGGTAGTAGACCTAAAGCAGGCTATACACTCACCTACCGCAAGGGCAATCTAGGCAATTGTCTCCTCAATTATTGTACCTACTTATCCTCTAGGCAAGTTCCTAGACTATCCCTGTAGCAGGGTGGCAGCAGAGCCTGATGACAGTAGTGAGTAGAGGAAATGATCTTTTATGAGCTTAAGGGCGCATTACCACTCTGTCGTCACATAGAACATAGAGGTGTAGTTTAAAGCGTCGTGACTTATTTATTTGAAAGGTGTTCATTTAATATAAAGACCAAAGACTAACTGTCGTCCACGACTTTTATTTTGTTGTGACAACAGAATATTGTACCTAGTATAGATAATGGGAAAAGCTAACGACGACAGTCGTCCAACGTCGCTGCGACATAGTGAGAACGCGCCCTAAATGAGCTCATTTAAAATGATCATTTCCTCTTCTGTTACAATTATATTGGGAATAGAAGTTTTATTGCTTTCTTTTCTTTTTTTTAAATTAATACTTGGTAAAGAACAAGTTTTAAATGTAATTTTTGTAATATTACTCAAACCGGCGATAAAACGGAATTCTTTGGAAGGGCGATCGCATTTAGTTTAAATGATGTTTTTGGTCTTTAGTTCAGAAGCTGCAACGCTGATTGTAGCGTCGATGCAATTTTCTAGCTCGGAACCCCGACCGCTTTTTCCGCTCGAACAGCCAAAATTTAAATTTGGAATTTGATGACCGCTTGTGTAACGTAACGTTTTGGAAAAGTTTTTTTGAAAATGTTTTTTTCTGAATAGTTACATGCAATCAGTGAGTTAAAATGTCCGCAGAGTTTAGAAAGGTAGGTATTTTATTACGTTATAAAATATGATAACAAAAAAGAGCATTTGGCTAAAATGGGTTGTACAAAATCGTGTTTTCTAAAACATTGTTATAAATTCTGTACTTAGATTTAGGTATCGCTGGAATCACAAATATAAAAATATGAACAACGGGTCTGTAAATTCCCTCGACAATCCCAACATGAGTCTCTGTAGAGTCTAGAATGTAGAGATTCCATGAGAGAGCATCTGAGAAGATTCATTGGTTTATTCTATGTTATATCCATTTTTTAAACTAACACGCTATCGTCATCATCAACCAATAGATGCCCACTGTTGGACAAAGGTCTCTTGTAGGGACTTCAACACGCCACGGTCTTGCGCCGCCCCAATTCAGCGGCTCCCTGGGACTCGTTTGATGTCGTCAGCCCACCTGGTAGAGGGACCTTCCAACGCTACGCTTTCTGCTGCGAAGTCGCCAATCTAGCGCCTTGGGATCCCACCATCTATTGATTTTTTTCAAACTATATATATGGCCTGCAGATTGCCACTAACTAAGCTTCGCAACCCCGCCGGCTACTCTGGTTCTCCTACGAATCTCCTTATGTCTGATTTGATCATGTAGAGAAACTCCAAGCTAACTCTTTCCAAACATGCTATATTTATGGGTAAATAGCCCTACTATGATGATTTTCAAGGATTAGAGACAATGATCAAAGACCATGCAAGGTCAAGACTATATTTTTTAGAGAACTTTAAAACAAAAACAAAATGCTTGATAAACTTTTAACTTTTTTATACTTAAGTATTGTAAAATAAAAAATGTAAAAAAAACCTATTAATTTGATTAATTTTAAGTCAGGTGATGACGACGTGTGACAAACTGACAATATGACTGATATAAGTTATTTATATTTCACACGTCCTCAACTTAAAACTTGAAACTACGCACTATAGACTACTACAGTTTTAAGTTTCTAATTCGATAGAATCTGAATATTTTATAAGAGGTACTCATATGTTAGAATTCAGTGCACTTCGCCTCCCAATTCAGGGAATGTAAGTTCATACAATTTGCTCGCTCTCCAATGAAATCTGAATAACCACTGACGTTACTTCGAATAAAATCAAAAGGAGGTCGAATGTATGAACCCTCGAAAATATTCGGAGCTGCTTCGGAATACCTACGGAAAATATGAATACAGTCCAAGCGATGGTGGGTGAATAGGGATGGTGCCTTCTGCTTAGTCAAATCAGCAACTATTTAGCAAACATCAAAACGCTTGCTTAGTATGGGAGCTTGTATGAAATACATAGATGTGACGCCATAATGTCGACTTCTTTTCGTTAAAATTAGTTAAACTTTCATGTGCAAGTCTGACTTGCACTTGACCGATTTTTTCACTTACATGATAGTTATTGCTACTGAAATCACAATAATACTGACAAGTTACATATTTTAATTTTTGCAAACTCAGACCAACTTGGTGACTGACATCCATCGAAGCGTCTGATTATGATATTACTAGCTGATGCCCGCAGCTTCGCCCGCGTGGATTTAGGTTTCTAGAAATCCCGTTTGATTTTCCGGAATGAAAAGTAGCCTATGTACTAATCGAGGATATTATCTATCTCCATTCCATTCACACATACCTATACACAAACTTTCGCCTTTATAATATTAGTGTGACTAAGTAGAATTACGATTGGTGTACAAAAACTTTGCATAATATTTTCTCTAGCTCTTGGCCTAAAATTACATTCATTCCAACTAGTAGTTTCATAGCCGCAGTCTGAGTGGAATTACATCAATTTCCACACCAGCTCCCCAATAGTATTTCCACTGGCACCTTTATTTCCGCTATTTTCTTCCAGGAAATCACTTGCCGGTGTATTTGCCGATGAACCTTCTTTGATTTGGCGGGCAAAGAGATTTAACTAAATGACCGAGTAGCTATAAGGGCCAAAGCCATTTATGTATATTATACTAGCCCGCGCCTTGGTTCCCGTTTCAACCCCCTACCCCTTAGGGGTTGAATTTTCAAAAATCCTGTCTTAGCGGATGTCTACGTTATACCTAATAGCTATCTGCATGACAAATTTCAGCTCAATCCGTTCAGTAATTTCAGCTGTGCGTTGATAGATTAGTCAGTCAGTCATTCAGTCAGTCAGTCCGTCAGTCATTCACATTTTCATTTTATATATTATTTAGACGAGCATTCCTAAGCAGAAGCATAAGGCGAAGCGGTCACTAGTAGAAAACTTGCAAAAGTCATTTATAAGAAACTAGCTGATACCCGCGACTTCATTCGCGTGGATGTAGGTTTTTTAAAATCCCCGTGGGAACTCTTTGATTTTCCGGGATAAAAAGTAGCCTATGTGCTAATCCAGGGTATAATCTATCTCCATTCTAAATTTCAGCCCAATCCGTCCAGTAGTTTTTGCGTGAAGGAGTAACAAACATACACACACACACACACACATACAAACTTTCTCCTTTATAATATTAGTGTGATTGCGGTAGTTACATTACAGGCAAAAACTTGAAGAAATTGCCTTGCTACGATTATTTACACAGTGTTATATTGTGAAATGTTACTTGCCAGAATTGACTTCCAAACGAAAGTTTTTAACATTGTATCAATATGCGATTAGCTTTAAGCTGCCAAAAATAGAATCTTCTGACTTGTTTCGTAATAGGAAAATACCAAAGCCTGAAAACTTTGTGTTATTCTTGTAAACGTCCCCTTCGTAATTAATAAATTTCGTTTAAATTTGATTTATTTCAAGATTCATTGAAATTCTTGACGCCTACTTCGTGAATCGTGATTGCATAACTCAACTTGGTTAGTATTTTTGGGGCAAAGGATCGTGAATAAAATTGTATACTTACCTACTAATGGTATTCCTATCAATAAATCATGTCTACAGACCTTTAAAATTCGATTCGCAAAAAACGTTTTATAGTTTTTTCAAGAGATTGGCAAAATAAACGTACGAAAGGAATAGACAGGAAAGGAAACTTCATATAACAATAATTGATACTTAAATACGTACAAACATTTTATGTAACCTTAGGTTAGAAACTGACTTACTGACATGAATAAATGTACAGCTCAAACCTACTACTATAAGTGCCTACTCCGTCTAAGAAAAGATTTTGAGAAATGTATAAAAAAATGAAATTCTCGTAGACGATTCGGAAGTCGCGGGTCAAAACTAGTTACTATAAGTTATTTCTGAGAAAAGTAAAAGAAGAAGTTTGCGCTTCTTATAGCTTAGATCATTTCGTAGAGAAAGTTTTTTATAGTCATTTCAGTATTTATTTTATAGTTTAGTTAAGTAAACACAGAAGTAGCACTCTCACCTTGGGCTTCTGACGGAGTCATTTAAAACGGGATCTAGGGATACCCTCCGATAGTTTACTTATCTGCCCTTTGTACTTGCTTAATGAGTTTAAGGTTTGGTTATGTTATAACCGCTGGCTGTTGGGTTAATATTACTAAGTTTCCAAAACTTATTTATGGAACTAGATATTATTCTCGGAAAATTCTTTCTAGCTATATTTTGTGTTTCTAATATTATACGTATCTACCTAAATCCTCAATAGTCTATAGATCTAGCAATTTGAGCTGTAGGTATGTTGATATTAATCAGTTTATACTGTTATTACGTGGGTAGGTATGTTGATGCTCACAACTTCGTCCGCGTGAATTTGGGGTTTTTAATTCCCTGGGAACTCTTTCATTTCCGGCATAAAAAGTAATCTACTTATATCCGTTTCCAGGATGCAAGCTATCTCTGTACTACATAGATGATGTCTGCGACTTGGATTTAGGTTTTTAGATATCCTGTGGGAACTCTGCCTTTTCGGGACAAGAATAGCCTATGTCCTTTCATGGGATGCAAGGTATCTCCGTGGCAAATTTAAACAGATAGCAGAAACAAATACACTTTCACATTTGATAAGTAAAGTATGTAAGCGTTCGGAGATAACGTAGCTGGGCTTATCTATCAGTGAAAGAATTTTGAGAATAGGTCTATTAGCTCCCGAGATTACCCACTACATCCAACCATCTTTAAAATATTAGTGTAGATAAAATAGGTGGCCTGGGCTTCAGTCAGGTGGAATTTCGAAAATCTTTTCTTGGTGAGGATATCTGTTATAAAGACAACTTTCATGCAAAATCTGAAGTTTCTAGATCCAGTGATTTGAGCTGTACGTTCATAAATCAGTCGGTCAGTGTATTCTTTTACATGAATAGATAAAAAACCAGTGATATTTAAATTTTGCAAGCCGGGTGTAGTGACGCTTGCTAACGACTCTCGTGTGGAGAGCCCTTGGGAAAATAGGCGAGGCGTCTTTACTAAGCAACACCATAGACAAAAGAACTATTTATATCACACTATGACGGCCGCTTGTGGCGTTACATTCATGAAAATATAGCTTTCAGATCAGTAAGATTTTAATAGATGATAAATAATAGGTACCTATCAATTTACTAAAGTAACTAATCTAAATATTAAAGCGACCGACATAGCTCAAAGTATTAGCAAGCTGAAGTGGCAATGGGCAGGTCATGTCTGTCGCAGAACCGATGGCCGATGGGGCAGAGGACGTGTTCTTTTTTTATTTTTGTATTAGCCATGTTAAATGACTAATATTCCCCTTTCCTCTCCAACTAAGCGTCAGGCTTGTGCTAGGAGTATGTACGACAGTAGTGCAACGGGCGGGGTTTGGACCGTCGACCTTTCGGTATTCAGTCCACTCCTTCACCGGTTGAGCTATTGAGGCTCTAAATTTGAGTCTCTCTCTCCAATCTCTGGGTCTCTCCAACCTCTATTGAGGTTCTGGATTGGAGACTGCGTACCGGTAAGCGCAGTGTGGGACGACCTCCAGCCCGCTGGACCGATGACCTAAAGAAGGTGGCGGGGAGCGGGTGGGTGAGCAAGGCGGAAGACCGTGTTTGCTGGAGCGCTCTCGGAAAGGCCGATGTCCAGCAGTGGACGCACATAGGCTGATGGAATGGAATGGAACATTTTATAAAACGAAAAGTGTTGACTAACTGACTGACTCATCAATGCCCAGCCCAAATCCTTGGACCTAATCAGTGACGATTTTGACGGTGAGGTACTTAACGCACAATAGACGGAAACGCCAAGTGCGGCAATCTGCCCGAAACTAATATACCTACTTAATAGGTAAGTATATTAAATAAATTGCCTATTAAGCTAATAATTAAAAAAAAAAACAAAAAAATATAGCCAGTGCCCTTCTAGATAAAGTAAAAAATTCTAACAATACCCCATTCAACCAAATCTGTTCAGGAATTAAGAAGTTGTTATGGCATAAAGAAACTACTTTCATACCTACATGAGCCCTGAAAACACATACCTACTCCTTTTTTGGGCAGTTGTGTAATAAGACCTTAGTTTTATCGTTTAATTTTAATCCAATTTAATCCTTTTAAATTTTTGTATTGCGGTCAGCCACCGCGTCCGATATGCAATGTCAGTATAAAGTTTCACTGAGAGGCAACACCGCAAATCGTGAAAATGAATGAAATAAAGTGAAATATGTACATTATACGAATGGTACCTATGTATTTTTTTAACATTATTCAATGACAGCTTGGTCGCTGTCTGACCTGCAGGGCGATTCAGAACACTTCGATTCGATAAGTTATCGTAGGATAACTTACCGAATCCAGAGTTCTGAATCGCCCTACAGGTGGTAATAGGTATCGAATATCGATGCAGTCTAAGATGAGAGTGAATGAGAGTGGAAGAGGTACGGTAGTTTCTCTTATCGTTTCTACGAGCACCATGAATCAACAGAAAACGCTAAATCACTTAGCAGCTGAAACCATTTCTCGAGACATTTGCTTTCACAGGCTGGTTGAGGACTCTAGGCCATATTTTATTTTGAGAAAATACATCTTACGGGATTAATAAAAACCTAAAGCCACGCGTACAAAGTCGCGATGACTGACTGGCTGACTGATCTATCAATGAGCAGCTTAAACTACTAGAAGGATCGGACTGAAATTTGGCAGACAGGTATTATTATGACGTACACATCCACTAAAAAAAGTTGAAAACTAAAACCCAACTGCGATCGTCTTAATAAACGCTGAAATATTATACTAAAATTGTTTCTCTGTCGCTGGGTATATTTTAATGTTGTAGTACATTTATATTTACGAACTCAGAATTTTCTCGTCTTTCATATTTTGACACCCAACTCGATACAATAGCAAAAAAAAAAAATTTGGACACCCCCACTTTTTTCATGTGATATCCGTTAGGGCAATTTTTTTCGTATAAAATGTAGCCTATGTCACCCGGACCTTTACGGCGAATCGATTAACTCCTCATTCATTAAAATCCAGTAGTTTAGGCGCTACGGTGGAACACACAGAATCTGAATACAAACATATACACACACACACACACAGACATACATACATAGGTACATAGACTGCTAAAATTTTCCCTAACCTTTCCTTTTGGCTTTGCCGCAGTCCGGTAAAAAAGATTTTTGAAAATTAACCCATACGGGGGTAAAATAGGGGTTTTAAAACGTATTCCACACGAACGAAGTCGCAGGCATAAACTAGTTAAAAATAATTGATCAATGGTTGTCAATGGCGCAGAAGTTATACAACATCCAACTAATTAGTACCTATACACCCATCCATGGCGGTTACCTGACCCAGGCGGTAATTGTCGTTTATTAAACTCATTTGTTTGACCCTCACAGCATTTATTTCAATTAGTGACTAGCCGCCTTAATTAAAACGTACGTAATTGACTGCTTAAATGTTCCCATTAACTGGGAAACCTTCTCAAGAAACGAGTATGTAGGTGATAATCACTGCACGGGTCAGATTACATTGATAATGGTGTAAGTGTGGGTAGGTATATATATTTTTTATCCCATTTCAAGTTAGCCCTCGACTGCGATCTCACCTGATAGTAAGTGGTGATGCAATCTAAGTTAGAAGCGGGCTAACTTGAAAGAGGTAATGACAGTTATTAAACCCATACCTCCTTATTGGTGTCTACACTGCATCGTACTAGAACGTCAAATCTCTTGGAGGTACGGCTTTGTCGGTAGGGGTGGTAGGTATCTAACTAGCCACGACCAGAGCCAAACCCGTCCAAAGACAATTTATACATTATGAACTCCAAAAACACCCCAGCAGAGAACTCAACCTGGGACCTCCCACTTATACCACCATAGCAGTCACTACTGCGCCAGGAGGTCGTCATTGATATATTCTAGTTATAATTTCTTAAATATTATCGTATTGGAAATACAGGAGATACATTAGCGAGCATATAAGGAGGTATATGTCCAACAATGGATAAGTAAAGGCTTGAATAATAAAGACAAAGATCGTATTTCATAATCTAACGGTAAAATTATCTAAGTAAATTATAAATAGGCCCAGAAAAATAGGTATTACCAAAGCATCATAATGAAAACCAAATAATATAAATAAAATACTGAAAACTGTTAGAGATTTATAACTAGCAATTCGTATCGTAACAGCTTAAAGTTGCCACCAACATGGCAAAAAGTTTGATACCTATTGCCCAAGAGCAAAATAGGTTTTTCCTCTCAAACGTCGGGCATACTTTATCATTATCCTAATTGGTATAAACGAGTTACTGCCACTCATGAGTCATGGCCCTGTGGCAGGGACACATTACATTTCACGTTGGAAGGAAAAGTTGGCGAACAACTCGGAAATTCCCGATCCTTCGGGCAAAAAACAAAACAAACTGTAAAAGCCGGTGGGTAAGGTTAATAAAAATTCCGTGGCTTTGATGTTTCCGTATACCTACTTGTTTGTAGATACAAATATAAAAAAACCGGCCAAGTGCGGGTCAAACTCGCGCACCGAGGGTTCCGTACTCGGGTATTTTTTCCGACATTTTGCACGATAAATCAAAAACTATTATGTATAAAAATAAATAAAAATCTGTTTTAGAATGTACAGGTAAAGCCCTTTCATATGATACCCCACTTGGTATAGTTATCTTACTTTGAAAAGATTTTTTTTTAATGATATAAACACCAATTCACGGTTAACGGATTTATTCCTTTACTTATTGCTATAAGACCTACCTACCTACCAAATTTCATGATTCTAGGTCAACGGGAAATACCCTATAGGTTTCTTGACAGACACGACGGACAGTAGACAGACAACAAAGTGATCCTATAAGGGTTCCGTTTTTCCATTTGAGGTACGGAACCCTAATAAACTACACATTGCTAATAGATCCCATTACCCAAACATATTATCATTATTTATTTGGTTTGGTTATATATTTCGTTTGCGATACACATCGCAAACGAAAGATCTACATAATAAACCAACTTGACGTTAAATATTCACGAAAAACGATTACTGTTTCCAACTTTACCTCGACTAAGTGATACATAAGTGTTGTGTGTGGACTACTAAGTACTAAGTAGTACGAGAACTTATGAGAAATTGGTTTTAAGGATTAAATAGAAGCTTTAGACTAAGTGTAAACTATATTCCAACGAAGCGTCGGTATTACAGTAGTGAATCTTGGGATTTACTGCTAGTACCTATAACAATTTAATAAATACAAGTGTAAATTAAAAATTTATAACACCCCCGACAAGTGAAGCTTACAGTAACTGGAAAAGAGCTGATAACTTTCAAACGGCTGAACCGATTTTCTTGCCACAATGCCACAGATAGATACACAGATACACACGTCAAACTTATAACACCCCTCTTTTTGGGTCAAGGGTTACAAAAGAGCGGTCATAGCATAGTGGTTAAGACATCGGCCTCTTATTTGGGAGGTCGGGGGTTCAATCCCGGGTACGCACCTCTAACTTTTCGGAGTTACGTGCGGTTAAATATCCCTTGCTTTAACGGTGAAGGAAAACATCGTAAGGAAACCTGCATGTCTGAGAGTTCTCCATAGTGTTCAAAAGGGTGTGTGAAGTCTGGCAATCCGCACTTGGCCAGCGTGGTGGACTACGACCATATCCTTTTCATTCTGAGAGGACAACCTTCCTCAGTGATGATGCCGGTGATGGGTTGATCATGATGATAATAATAATGAAGGTGACAATATTTGTGACGTCAAATCTTCTATCTTTTCCAGGCTTTCACCAAGTAAATCACACTAATATTATAAAGGCGAAAGTTTGTATGTGTGTGTGTGTATGTTTGTTACTCCTTCACGCAAAAACTACGGGACGGATTTGGCTGAAATTCGGAATGGAGATAGATAATATCCTGGATTAGCACATAGGCTACTTTTTATCCCGGAAAACCAAAGAGTTCCCACGGGATTTCGAAAAACCTAAATCCCCGCGGATGAAGTCGCGGGCGTCAGCTAGTAGGTACTAGTAGAGAATAGTGGATAGATAAATGAACGGTTTTTATAGACTTAGTAGTTCACTCAGCCTTTGTTTATTGGAGAGTACCTACTTATTATGTAAGCGTTAACTCGAGGGTTTCAAGCATTTTGTAACCTTCAGCCTAGCCTTCAGTAGTGTTAGACTCAAAACAGAAACAAAACTAGTAGTTTTGCAGACACGTGCGCTAACACTATCCCAAACTATTACCGTTGCTTTAATGATTCTCATCAGAAATTTCCAAATATTACTGCCAGAGTCGCAAAATGCAAGAAGTACATTTTTCTATACTGATAAAAATGTACTGTTTACTGAGCTACTATCGGCAGTTCGCGGGAAGTAGTCAGGTTTTAGTGCTGTTTAACTTTATCTTGTTATATACAGCGTCCATAATTATTATCCGGTACCTGTTCGGTGGGCTGAGCAAGGACACACAGAACTTGTAGCCTGTAGGTAACAACTTAAGAGGGCTCTCTCCGTCACTCGTTTCATACAATCGTATTTCCAATTTCATTTGAATATTAAGCAACCAAAGTCCATGAAATTTTGCAGACATATTCTAGAAACTAATATCTATGTCTGTGGTTTTCCAGATTTCTGTTAAATTATTCGGTTTCAAAGTTACGTGGTCTTAAAAATTTTCATACAAATCTTTGAGCCCCTGTAATTTTAAAAGTAAATATTTTTAGAAAAATCTAAAACACCACAGACACAGATATTAGTTTCTAGAATATGTCTGCAAAATTTCATGGACTTTGGTTGCTTAATATTCAAATGAAATTAGAACTACGATTGTATGAAACTAGTGACGGAGAGAGCCCTGTTAACAAGTAGGTACAAGTTACAAGTGGCATTCAATTGCCGATCGCCTTCACTTTGAAAGATCAAAGTTATATAGAGCACCATTATACGTATACCTACAGCATCAGGATAATGTCACTTGCTTTGATGTCCTTTAAAAGTGAGCGGTTGTGTACCTGTAACAAAAAATAATTGCTTACAAAAAAGGTCAATTTATATTTGTAATACCGGTCACACACGGTGCGTGATATTGCGGACGGACGCGGATCAGCCTGCACATGTGAAGATCGTGAGTTTGAGGTGCCCTGGGCTTATACTACTTGGGGGCCTGCCTTTCTAATCAACTCATTGCTATTTTTAACCCCTGACCCAAGAAGAGGGGTGTTATAAATTTGACGTGTGTATCTATGTCTGTCTGTGGCACCGTAGCTCCTAAACTAATGAACCGATTTTAATTTAGTTTTTTTGTTTGAAAGGTGACTTGATCGAGAGTATTCTTAGCTATAATCCAAGAAAATCGGTTCAGCCGTTTGAAAGTTATCAGCTCTTTTCGAGTTACTATAACCTTCACTTGTCGGGGGTGTTATAAATTTTAATTTACACCTGTGTCAAACAAACTTTTCGATAATGGTGACAGTATACGACACGACAAGGCGAAATGAAGCATTAAGAGGGCTCTCTCCGTCACTCGTTTCCACTCGTTTCATACAATCGTAGTTCCAATTTCATTTGAATACTAAGCAACCTAAGTCCATGAAATGTTGCAGACATATTCTATAAACTAATATCTATGTCTGTGGTTTTCCAGATTTCTGTTAAAATATTCGGTTTCAAAGTTACGCGGTCTTAAAATTTTCATACAAATCTTGGAGCCCCTGTAATTTTAAAACTACATATTTTTAGAAAAATCTAAAACACCACAGACACAGATATTAGTTTCTAGAATATGTCTGCAAAATTTCATGGACTTTGCTTGCTTAATATTCAAATGAAATTGGAACTACGATTGTATGAAACGAGTGGAAACGAGTGACGGAGAGAGCCCTGTTAAGCCCATTCGACTGTGAATGGCTGCGTTTGTGAGAAAATACACCAAAAATAAATGGCGGGGTATATAATTATCATAGTAGTACTATAAATAGTATAATATTATAGGAAAGTAGAGCGAAATAACGAAAAAATACAACTAAAATAGCCAATGTTTTTAGTTATACCTATTGTCCATTTTGTCAGACAGGGACTAGGGATCCTGAGTAGCCACGGGGCCCTGGGCTGCAGCCCAAAAAGCCCTTATAAAGAGCCGGCCTTGTCGTCCGTGGTAGCACAGACACGTCGTCCGAGTCTTTTACGCGTCGCGTGGCTGGCCGTAGTCGACGACCGTGCGTGATAATCCGCAGAATCACGCACCGTGGGAAGCCAGTATAACTGTACCTGCGTTTGGATTCATACATCCATTATGAAGCGAAATCTCATAATGATTTTAAAATAACTCCAATGGTATGCCAAATATCTTTTGACTCCACTTTTTATGTTAAGGAGGTATCCACGTTTTTTTTAACCCCCGACCCAAAAAGAGGGGTGTTATAAGTTTGACGTGTGTATCTGTGTATCTGTGTGTCTGTGTATCGGTGTATCTGTGTATCTGTGTATCTGTGTATCTGTGTATCTGTCTGTGGCGTCGTAGCGCCTAAACGGATGAACCGATTTTAATTTACTTTTTTTTGTTTGAAAGGTGGCTTGATCGAGAGTGTTCTTAGCTATAATCCAAAAAAATTGGTGCAGCCGTTTAAGAGTTATCAGCTCTTTTCTAGTTTTCTTGTAGAAAAGAAGGTTACATAACCGTTAGGTTCATAATATTATGTCAATTGACAAAATATGTCAAGCTGTCAAGATGGACGTTGCCTTGATACATAATTATTTATTTGAAAATGATGTTTTGGAAAACTCAGATACTTTGTCGGGGGTGTTATAAATTTTTAATTTACACTTGTTAAGTCTATAAAGCGGCAACAACTTTTTTTTAATCGTGCCAAACAACTTTCCAGCGTTAATAGTTTCTGAATCTATGTAGACGGCACTGGCGTACTACGGAAAAACTCGAACAAGTTCACAAAGTTTTAGTGTACACATGATTTATAAAAACTACGTGAACTTTATAAATGCTTTTTTTTGTAAAAAAAAAAATGAAAAATAAATAATAAATAAAAATGCCATCTGACCGGACAGACAGACAGACAAACAGATGGTTTAGCTAGACGAAACTATCTATAATACCTATTAAATTAATAATTTTACATTAGTTTTACTAAACCAAGCATTGTAACAGTATGTTAAATTCTTACAACTTCCTGCATTATTTCGTAACAAATTGCTAAGATAAGAAGTAACAGTACCCACCTTATCAAAACTAAAGTGTTCCTTTGCCTTTATTAGTTTAATGCATTTATTATGTACACGATATAAATTAGCATGTATTAGAACAGTCGGTCGGTATCAATGTTGATACGTACTAGAGCATAGTTATTTGTTCCAAGGACCTTGGGTCTATCACGGTAGTGGATAATTGTGACAATATTAACATATCAAAAGGCTGATAGAAATGAAAGTGCTTTATTATTTTATAGCCAGTCACGATTTGCTTTCATCAAAATTGAATGCAAATACATTATCCTCAGTACACTATACTTCTCGGTAGGAAAGGCATTCCGAACCAGTGTTAGGTGCATTTGACGATTGAAAAGTACCTAAAGTATTTTTAAAATTTTGTTAGGGTTACGTACCTCAAAAGGAAAAACGGAACCCTTATAGGATCACTTTGTTGTCTGTCTGTCTGTCAAGAAACCTATAGGGCACTTCCCGTTGTCCTAGAATCATAAAATTTGGCAGGTAGGTCGGTCTTATAGCACATATACAGGAATAAATCTGAAAACCGCGAATTTGTGGTTAAGTACATCATTTTAAAAAATGTACCTATTTCAATTTTCAAAGTAAGTTAACTATACCAAGTGGATATCATATGAAAAGGGTTTACCTGTACATTCTAAAACAGATTTTTATTTATTTTTATGCATAATAGTTTTTGATTTATTGTGCAAAATGTTGGAAAAAATATCCGAGTACGGAACCCTCAGTACGCGAGTCTGACTCGCACTTACGTCAACGGAAAGTACCCTCTAGGGTTCTTGACAGACACGACGGACAGACAGACACCAAAGTGATCCTATAAGGGTTCCGTTTTTCCTTTTGAGGTGCGGAACCCTAAAAAGCTACGATTTCTTCGGTCTCTTAATATAAATTTTCCGAATTCTTGTGGAGATATCGGTGGAGCCTCAGAAACATATTGCGTTTGGAAGTTCCCGATATTACAATTCAGTACACGCGTGCCCATTGATAAGGGTAAAAGAATTACTCTCCGACTGATCCAAACAAATTACATCGCCGCACCGTAACCCATCGCTCGTGATATGTCAATGCTGTATCAAAAATTTTGTTACAAAATGTAACAATATATTATCATTTTGTTTTATCAATTTTTAACAGGGCTCTCTCCGTCACTTACTCCATACAATCGTAGTTCCAATTTCATTTGAATATTAAGCAACCAAAGTCCATGAAATTTTCCAGACATATTCTAGAAACTAATATCTGTGCCTGTGGTGTTTTAGATTTTTCTATAAATATGTAGTTTTAAAATTACAGGGACTAAAAGATTTGTATGTGAATTTTTAAGACCGCGTAACTTTGAAACCGAATATTTCAACGGAAATCTGGTAAACCACAGGCATAGATATTAGTTCCCGAAACGTTTACTACAAAATTCCATTGAGTATGATTGGTTTGTATTCAAATGAAAGACGAACTACGTTTGTATGGAGCGAGTGACGGAGAGACCCCTCTTAACTACACTCCGGGTCAGGAGAGTGGCATTGACTAATTTTTATCCCGCAAAATCAGACAGTTCCCACGGAATTTTGAACAACCTAAGTCTAGTAATCAAGCTAGTAATGAATAATCTTGCGTCTCTATTCAGAATTAACCAAATAAATACTTCACCGCAACGAATCGCTCGAGATACATTTCTTAACTGATCAAATTATAGAAATATTTGCTTTATTTATGTTGTTGTTGTTTCCTTTCGGAGTTATGTACGTTTTAAGCAATTTTTATTAACCCCCGACCCAAAAAGAGGGGTGTTATAAGTTTGACGTGTGTATCTGTGTAGCTATGTCTGTGTATCTGTCGGTGGCATCCTAGCTCCTAAACTAATGAACCAATTTAAATTTGTTTTTTTTTTTGTTTGAAAGGCGGCTTGATCGAGAGTGTTCTTAGCTATAATTCAAGAAAATCGGTTCAGCCTTTGAAAGTTATTAGCTCTTTTCTAGTTACTGTAACCTTCACTTATCGGTGGTGTTATAAATTTTTAATTTACACTTGTATATAATTAGCTTTAACGGTAAAGGAAAACATCGTGAGAAAACCTGCACGCCTGAACAGTCTCCATTATGTTCCTCGCTCTGGGTCAGCGTGGCGGACTAGAGCCAAAACCCTTCTCATTTAGAGAGGAGACCCGAGCTCAAAAAAAATATTAGCCATGCTAATCATGACTAATACTCCCCTTTCCCCTCCAATATTAAGCGTAAAGCTTGTGCCAGGAGTGGGTACGACAATAGTGCAACGGGTGGGATTTGAACCGCCGACCTTTCGGAATTCAGTCCGCTCCTTAACCGTTGAGCTATCAAGGCTCTAATCTCTTTAGATGCCCACTACCCATACCAACGAAACATTTCGGCCTCCCTCAATCTACTTAGTTTAAAAAAACTTTTAAACCATAATATTCTCCTGAAGATGATAAGATACATATAACACTGTATGTCGAAGTCCCCGATATTACGATTCCGTACACGCGTGTCTATTGATAAGGGTAAACGAATTACTCTCAGAATGAACCAAATAAATTACATCACCGCCCCGTAGGCCGTTCCTCGCAGCGTGTATTATGCGGATATTCGTGCGGATATATTCGTTATTAATATGATACATTTCAGAACTGGATCAAAAATGTACGCAGGGAGGAGTTTTATAAGGGATTTTAAAAGTGGTCACTGAGGCGAAAATTATTAGTAGAGATAAAGGGACTAAAAACCATAGCTTAATAATTCATCCAAGACCATCCATACTAATACACACTTAATATTATAAATGTGAGAGTGTGTCTGTATCTCTGTCTGCTACGTTTTCAGGGCTCAACCGCTGAACCGATGAAAATCGCAAGCAAAATATTTCTGCACGCGGAAAATTTTTTCGAAACTTTGTCCGCCCAAATATTCACATTAAAGCGGAATTTCCCACGCGTTGTTTCGCTAGCAATTTTCGTTAGATTTGTCCGTTCCAAAGAAGCCATCCTGAAATCAGAAACCTACCTACTTATAGACTGCTGTTATCGCGCCTCATAGAAATATAAAAGCCCAATTTTACTTTAACAAGTGTAAGTAAATTAAAAATTTATAACACCCCCGACAAGTGAAGGTTACAGTAACTAGAAAAGAGCTGATAACTTTCAAACGGCTGAACCGATTTTCTTGGATGATAGCTAAGAACACTCTCGATCAAAGCCACCTTTCAAACAAAAAAAACTAAATTAGAATCGGTTCATTCGTTTAGGCGCTACGATGCCACAGACAGATACACAGATACACACGTCAAACTTATAACACCCCTCTTTTTGGGTCGGGGGTTAAAAATTTTCCTGTTCCATATTGATTTCAACTTTCATTCGAGTTGACTTGGCTTTGTCATTCGACGTCATCCTACATCGTGGTGATGACAAGGTGCGTAACTGGGAACTGGCTATGTTAATTGAATACTGAACAACAAGTGACAACGTCCGGGTCCAACGTGATCCCACACGGGACGCGCTTTATCCAATACAACAGTTAATTTACTGAATGTTAGCCAGTTCTGCTAAACTCCAAACTCCAAACTCCAATGATGATGAGGATGCTTTGTGAACTTGATATTATATTACTCACTAGCTGATGCTCGCAGCTTCGCCCGCGTGGATTGGTCAGATCCCCTGCAGAATCAGGATTGAGGAGTTGGACTCCAAATTTTTTATGAAACAATGTCGCGAAGTTCCTTTATCGATTAAAAAAGAAATGACGCAAATCGGTTCAGAAATCTCGGAGATTTCGGTGTACATAGGTAGAAAAACACAACTCCCTTTTTGAAAGTCGGTTTAAAAAGTAGCCTATGTTACACCCTGGTCAATTCTCTACTTGTCTGTGAAAACCCCGTCAAAATCGGTCCAGCCGTTCCGAAGATTAGCCTTTTCAAACAGACAGACAGACAGACAGACAGACAGACAGACAGACAGACAGACAGACAGACAGACAGACAGACAGACAGACAGACAGACAGACAGACAGACAGACAGACAGACAGACAGACAGACAGACAGACAGACAGACAGACAAAAATTTTAAAAACGTGTGATTCAGTGTTGGTATCGTTCAAATAACCATATGAGCTTAATATGAGGTAGTTATTTCGAAATTACAGACAGACACTCCAATTTTATTTATTAGTATAGATTAACACTCTTTTGTGGTGAAAAGAAATAAAGTAGTTAATGTTAATCACTCTTTATGTATCCTAGCCTAGAGTCAAATTCAGAACTTCATACACTAAGTACTAAGTATTTCACCAAAGTAATCTAAAGCAGACCAGTGGGCTCGATTACGATAAAGTGATAGCTACAGTGTGACGATCACAATCACCTCTGATTGGCTGCTAGCGTCAACCAATCAGAGGTGACTGTGATCGTTATTAGCTGCACTCTAGCTCACTATTAGCTGCAAGGCATGTTGCCTTGCAGCTACTAGTATTCTAGTAGAATTCTGGTTGACACTTTTTCCCTCTTGGATAAAATGCACAGTGTGACAAAACTTCAAAAGATTCCGATTATCATTACGTTTAATCATGTGTTAGCCTCCCTATTGTTATGGCAAAAGTGTATTTCTTAAAATTGTACTTACAACTACATAACGTACTGCTAACCCTACTGTACCAAGAATTAATCGGAGATTCAATCTCTAGCTAACTAGGGACACCAAGAATTAATCGGAGATTCAATCTCTAGTTAACTAGGTACACCAAGAATTAATCGGAGATTCAATCTCTAGCTAACTAGGTACACCAAGAATTAATCGGAGATTCAATCTCTAGCTAACTAGGTACACCAAGAATTAATCGGAGATTCAATCTCTAGCTAACTAGGTAAACCAAGAATTAATCGGAGATTCAATCTCTAGCTAACTAGGTATACCAAGAATTAATCGGAGATTCAATCTCTGGCTAACTAGGTATACCAAGAATTAATCGGAGATTCAATCTCTAGCTAACTAGGTATACCAAGAATTAATCGGAGATTCAATCTCTAGCTAACTAGGTATACCAAGAATTAATCGGAGATTCAATCTCTAGCTAACTAGGTATACCAAAAATTAATCGGAGATTCAATCTCTAGCTAACTAGGTATACCAAGAATTAATCGGAGTTTCAATCTATCACAGCCAAAAGCCACAGTATAAGTAACAAAGCCGTTGCAGCATTTCAACGTGGAGGAATTCTGCGAATTCTTCATCGGAGGAAATTGAGCAACATCAAAGACATATTCCCTTTCAAAGTCTCGATACACGACCCGATATTATAATTCAGTACACGCCTGTCCTTTGATAAGGGTAAACGAATTATATGTCTTGGGAATAATCTAAACAAATTATGTCGCTTCAAAATTAACTAAGTACCTACCTACCTATATGTATGCGCAATTTTATAAAACATCTTTAGATAGAATATATTTTAACTCTGTAGGTATTTTAACAGAGTTAAAATAATATTCTATCAATTAGGTAGGTAACTATATTTAATAAAAGAAAAACAATAACAAGTTTAAATTAAAAATTTATAACACCCCCGACAAGTGAAGATTACAGTAACTAGAAAAGAGCTGATAACTTTCAAACGGCTGAACCGATTTTCTTGGATTATAGCTAAGAACACTCTCGATCAAGCCAAGCCACCTTTCAAACAAAAAAAAACTAAATTAAAATCGGTTCCTTAGTTTAGGTGCTACGATGCCACAGACAGATACACAGATATACACGTCAAACTTATAACACCCCTCTTTTTGGGTCGGGTGTTAAAAAAAATGCAGTCAGTGGGGACAGCCGACAGAAGTGAAAAGTATGAAATAACAGTGTTTTTTTTTTGAAATTTAAAACTAACCATCATCAAAAAACAAATTTTAATAATTTGTTAATTAAAATAAAACTTTACCATTAACGTATTTTTTTGATTTATCGGGACTCCGAGCTCTGTTTAAATTAAAAACCTAGGAAGTGTTTGCCATTCCAAAATCGCACAACGCACCTAAAGAAGTTTTCGCTTTAGGTTTAAACAACATACCTATAAGATGATAATACTTATTATGTTGTTTTTAGCTGATTGGTCATCTTCACAGTTCATTTATGAAGACTTTTGTTTCTAAGTAATCTTTTTCCTTTAGCTGGCTTAAAAAATAAATAAATTGCAAAACACTTCTCGGAGAAACGGGTTAACAGCATGACCCGGTGCTTCAGACGTTTATAATGTTTGGTTTTTGACTCAATTATCATATTTACCTATATTGTGACGAACATACTGCATCACTTATGCATTTCTGCAAATAGCGACTTGTTCACTTTTTAATCAGCTAAGGAACAAGTGTAAATTAAAAATTTATAACACCCCGACAAGTGAAGGTTTACAGTAACTAGAAAAGAGCTGATAACTCTCAAACGGCTGAACCGATTTTCTTGGATTATAGCTAAGAACACTCGATCAAGCCACCTTTCAAACAAAAACATAGGTTCGTGTTTAAAATAAAAGGATACAAAGTCAGTAATGGTCAGTTTTCGCAATAAAATCACAAATGTTATTGTTACACTTTAATTCATGTTTAATAACGATAAGTAGTGAGCTAAGAGCAAACACAGGAAATTGATTAAACATCCCGCGATAAGGCTTATTATTTATGTAACAGTTAATGTTGTTTAACTGCGTCCGGTCTCGAGAAATTGCATTGAAGAAATTTAACTAATAACTTTGCAAATACATTGCCATTAATTTTATTATACATGAAAGGACGCCCTGCTGTTAGCTACGAGGTTTGAATATAATGTACATAATATGGAACAAGTGTAAATTAAAAATTTATACCACCCCCGACAAGTGAAGGTTACAGTAACTAGAAAAGAGCTGATAACTTTCAAACGGCTGAACCGATTTTCTTGGATTATAGCTAAGAACACTCTCGATCAAGCCACCTTTCAAACAAAAAAACTAAATTAAAATCGGTTCATTAGTTTAGGAGCTACGATGCCACAGATAGATACACAGATACACACGTCAAACTTATAACACCCCTCTTTTTGGGTCGGGGGTTATTAGAGAATAGGCCGTAAAGTAACATAATGATGTACAATTTTAGGGTCAGTCACTCACTTAACACATACTTGCTGCTTAGACACGTATTGTAAGTAAAGTAACCAATTCTAACTATCTATCTTTAAATATTAAGTACTGACGTGTTTTAAATTTTAATTTAATTTAATTATTATAAGTGGTTATATTATATTGTGCTGTACACTATATTATGGGAAGACACTGCCTCCTGAAACACAGTTTTCACTTCATCAGGAGGCAGGGCCTCACACCAAAGTCGGTAAAAAAAAAAAAAAAAAATTTAACAGAGTAAGGTGTAGTGCAACGTGATAGGTACCAAGGCATTACCCCCAACGGAGGCAACGGTGAAATAGTGCCAAGGCTCATTTATATTATTAGGTAAAAGATGTGATTGACGCATATACAAATGCTTTAATCTAGAGCAAACATTGTGATAACAATAAAAACGTCTCTAAAAAGAAATATACTTTAGGAATGCGCCATGACCCGATAAAATGCTAAGTAGGTACCTATGTCAAGTAATATTACATCAAATCTTAGCTCTTGCTATGACAAGAATTACACTGAAACTATGTATACCTATAAGTATAAAACATCTTTCTTATGTAGGAACGTGAAGTCTTTTAAAAAATACCGAAGGAGCTGACTCATAGACTTTAAATACTATATAAGCCCAACAATAAACAGACTCGGTACGTAGTGGTCGGAAGATCAAACGAGTCGCCGGGAGCCTAGCCGCTGGGCACAAAGATCGCGTTCTGACTTCAGTAGTGATCCCTACAAAGTGCAAGAGACCTATTTGGCCCGTCTATCAGTTGAGACGTCAACGACGACGTATACACAAACAATGTTTTTGACCCCCGACCCAAAAAGAGGGGTGTTTTGAGTTTGACGTGTGTATCTGTGTATCTGTCTGTGGCATCGTAGCTCCTAAACTAATGAACTGATTTTAATTTAGTTTTTTTCGTTTGAAAGGTGGCTTGATCGAGAGTGTCCTTAGCTATAATCCAAGAAAATCGGTTCAGCCGTTTGAAAGTTATCAGCTCTTTTCTAGTTACTGTAACCTTTACTTGTCGGGGGTGTTATAAATTTTTGATTTACACTTGTTTATGTTAGCTAAGGGTCTCTGACGCAGTGGTAAGCGCTGTAGTTTTATGAGTGGGAGATCCTGAGTTCGATTCCCGGCAGGAGATTGGAATTTTATAATTTCTAAATTTCTGGTCTGGTCTGGTGGGAGGCATCGGCCGTGGCTTGTTACCGGATGCCGTATAGAAACCAAAGGAGTATGGATTTAATAATTAAAACTGCCATACCCCTTCCAGGTTAGCCAGCTTTCATCTTAGACTACGTCATTACTTACCACCAGGTGAGATTGCAGTAACTTGTATCTGAATTTTTAAAATAATGCCCGCAAATTCGTCCGTGTGGAGGTCGCGCGACCAACCCAAAATTTGTGTCGCGACGTAACATTCGCTACAAGCGTACTACGAGTACGTTACGGCGTCTACGGTGGTTCGTATGTAAACGTATATCTATTAAGTATATAGATTTAATACTTAATCTTCCAAGAAGATTTCGTAGTAAACAGCTGGTCTAGTACTTTTTATTTTCCCAATAAGAAACTTCTTTAAAACTTTCCACAAAGCTAAATCGATCCGGTACCGAGACAGCGATGTTTTATCTAAGCCCCTAAGCGTAAGATCACACTAGCGACATCGTCGCTGGCATCAATATTTTTATTCAATAAGTGAGCACTTAGCCCTTGACTCCAATTTTATCAGGCGATGCAGTCTATGGTAGAAACGGGCTAAGCCTGGAAAATGTACGACATTTTTTATTAAACTCATACTCTATCGGATATCATATCGGAACGCTAAATCGCTTGACGACGCGATGATTTTGCCGGTAGATAAAGAGCTTAGTAACTAGCTTTGGCCGAAGCCTCCCACCCGATTAAGGATTAATTCCCACGTGACCCGATATCATGTTAGAATCGAACCTATTATCTTCCATTTGTAAGACTACTGCACCAGGCTGATAATCCGAAAACTCTTAGGGGCATTGCAGACCGAGAGCGAGGCAGGCTGAGTTACAGCGTGTGAAGTCGACGCGTGGTGAGTGGTGGAGACTGGTATGGTATGAAGAATCACAGCGAGGTGACTGGCGGCGGCTGATATTATACGAGTACCTACGATTAGGAAAAGAATCGGTTTGCTCCTCACGTAGACACAACGCAACACAAAAATTTCAACTGTAAGTATATCAAAGTAAATAATCTGAGTTTATGTTTATAAAAAAATGAAGGCGCGCCTTGACGCCACTCTACTAAGTCTGTGAGCGTTGCTCTTTAGACGACCGACATGTCGCTAACGTGATCTTGATCTGAGATCAAAGCAAGCACTTCACAGAAACTGCTCTCGAAGCGTTTAGTGAATCTTCTCGGGCGTAGTAGATTTATAGCGAAATCTCGAACCGCTCGTGGAACAAACAAATCATAGCTACTGTATTAATGATTACTGAATCGTTTGCTCTGCTAATTAGGTTTTACAAACAGATACAAATCGCAAGCAACGTTATGAGAGATTATCTCAAGCGAAGTATTATTTATAGCACAACTAACAATAAACATAAAGTTGGGTAGGTAAAACCTCCTACCCAGTAAGATCATTATGAGTTTCTTAGTGTACACAGACTAAAGAAACACTTCATACAGTCGGTCTATAGAAACTTCTAAACAGAGCAATGCTGTAAGGTCACGTACCTACATGATATTAGTTTGGAGAAACCTATATTGAACTAAGTAAAATATTTTCTACCGAGGAAAAAATGCACCTCAAAAATGTCTACCAAAAAAAAAATCCCATGAAAATTATTGGTTTTACTGATGTAATTTTATTGGTTTAGAGCCGTGGCTGGCTAAGAAATTGTAAAATTTTACGTTACAAAGTACCTACTTAAAATTTTACAATTTCGCTTCGAGTCGCTGGCATTGTGAATTGACCTTGAGGGTGTTAAATAGCGGAAGATGGGAAATGGAGGACAGAAAATCCTATCGAGTGCACCAGCTAGTAAAAACCTACAAGATAATAATAAAAACTTTTTGTGATGCCTCTAATTACATAAACTCGTAAGCATACATAATGTACCTATTACCAACCTAGTTAAAATAATAATGAACTACTTGCACAGCGAAGCAACTTGTTTCGCTCCAAAAAGTTTGATGTCACGATGCTATATAACGCTACTACTATGTTCACCGTGTTTACCTTTATACCATGTGACATACAAGAATTTATATAGATATAACCCTTCTTCTCAGACTAGGGCGCGTTTGAAACCTTCGTTGATTTAGTTTCAAGTTTATGTAATTAATTATCACCTATACATCCACTATCTCAAAATTTCAACAATTAACAATCAAATTGTACAGTGGTAGGTACTTGATACCGATTGACTTTGACTTTAAGACACCCACATGAAAAAAAAATTTCGGAAAACTTAATGCTGGTATTCTGCCAAGACCAGAATAGTGATTCTTGGTTTTTTTTATAATAAAATAATGAGCAAACGAGCAGGCGGGTCACCTGATGTTCAGTGATTACCGCCGTCCATGAACATTTGCAGCTCCAGAGGTGCCGCCGATACATTGCCGGCCTTTCAAGAATTTGTGGGTATACTCACTCGTTTCACAATGTATTGTTATGTCACTAAACACGCAAAATGTAATTTAGCTAAATCGTCGCAGAGTACCCAACCATAGACAATAATAATAAAATGATAGAACCAGCGCTGTTGGAAATGCATAGCGCGCCATAACAAGCGCCATTCATACGCGCGACTCATTTCATCCGTTTCGGTACATTAGATGTCAACTTTCGCATTTTTAGGGTTGCTACACGTGACATACTGAGGATTTCCATCAACAGTTATAACAAAACAAGTAGTGCAATCTGAGGTTGCAACATGCTGGTTTGCGCGGTCATAAACTAAGGCTGCTTAGAATGGATACCATTAAAAACGCATTCAACAAAGATAATTTGCTTGATCATATTGTTTGTTTGTATGTGTGTGTGTGTGTGTGTGTGTGTATGTTTGTTACTCCTTCACGCAAAAACCACTGGACCGATTTGGCTGAAATTCGGAATGGAGATAGATAATATCCTGGATTAGCACATAGGCTACTTTTTATCCCGGAAAATCAAAGA
Source organism: Maniola jurtina (assembly GCF_905333055.1). Classification (NCBI taxonomy): domain Eukaryota; kingdom Metazoa; phylum Arthropoda; class Insecta; order Lepidoptera; family Nymphalidae; genus Maniola; species Maniola jurtina. Next base: position 5,162,933 of record NC_060046.1, on the reverse strand, counting down.
GTTCCCACGGGATTTCGAAAAACCTAAATCCACGCGGGCGAAGTCGCGGGCATCGGCTAGTATATACATATAAGTAAATTATATAAAAGGAAAAGGTGACTGACTGACTGATCTATCAACACACAGTTCAAACTACTGGATGGATCGGGCTGTTATTTGGCTTGGAGATAAACGTAGCATATTATAACGTAGATATCCGCTAAGAAAAGATTTTTGAAAATTCAACCCCTAAGAAGGTAAAATAGGGGTTTGAAATTGGTGTAGTCCACGTGGCCAAAGTCGCGGGCAAAAGCTACTTTTCAATAAAGACCTTTCTTATAAGGACCCATATAATCAATTGCGCTTGTAACATGGCATCCCATTCCACGCTTATTAACTTACCTATTACAAACACCTGATACTGAAACACATCAGGCTGCTAATAGGTACTTGTATTTCTAGAGATACAAAATGCTACGATTTACCAAACAGGCGTTGAGTGGAGTAGAGTCATGGGGTAAATGTTACAAGTTTGCTTTCGACAATCGGCATATGATTCAATTTTATAACGTTAGGATATTAATACCAGAATTTCTCCTGAATAATTCAGGTTTTCTCGGCGACATACCAAATGCCGCTGATTATGCCAATAAGAGAGGCTGGAAATCTTATACACCTAAGTGGAATGAAACCTATTCGCTGTATCACGCTTATATCATTATTAAATCACTGTTAATTATCATGCACAGCCCTAAACAAGAGTGACGTCCTTTGTGCGAGGCGATATTGGAGCGTGTGGTTTACGTCCGGACGCGCACAAAGGCTCCGATTAGAATCACGATGCGATCACATCACGTCGACCTATTGGTTCGCTCCTAGATGTTTATGTCAGCCTGGTACCTATAGTATTATCTGTACCATTTTTTTTTATTACTTGAAGCTTTACTTACTATCCTTCAATAGGGATGATGACTACTAGTCAAATCAGGGACTTTTTATTAAACGTCAAAACGCTCGCTTAGTATGGGAGCTCGTATGAAATAGACAGATGACGTCATAGATATTTGACATAATTTGACGTACTTTTTTAGTTAAGGCGATATTATTTAAAATGATTAGCAAACTTAAAACTAGCAGCGAATGTGGATTTTACGAATTTTGGAAGGCCCCTTTATTTAATAATTACTAAGAAATAATTTATTTTTGACCTTAAACTCTATTGTAGTGCAAATCCTTTGTAATTTTTGCAAGCTGCAAGAATTGCGTTCACTAATTTTAGAATTTCGTAGCAGCTTGGTGCAATGTCACCTATAAAACATATTCATTTCATTCAATTTTCCGTTAAACTTGAACCTCAATAAACCATTACTTAATTATATAATTAACGTTCAAATTAACTACTAAGGTAGGTAAGTTAGTAGGTAGGTAGGTACCTACTACCAAAAATTGTAATACAGCGAAAACCCTTAAAGTTGGCGACGTCCTTTGTCCGGGACGATATTGAAGCGTGCGGTTTACGTCCGGACGCGTACAATGGCTGCGATCAGAATCACGATGCAACCACAAAGTCACGTTCAACCATTAGTACGCTCCTAGATGTTTATGCGAGCCTGGTCCCTGTGGCTACTAAACTAAGCTGCTTACTAGTTAGATCAAGAATCTGAAACTGAAATAATCCCTGTTCCCCTTCAACTGTTTCTAGGATTCAGCAAGCAAAAACCAGGAGTAAATAAGTAAGATGGAACTTGATATATATATGATCACGCACTTTTTTCGTCCAACACAACACCGATGAAAACGGCAAAACTTAATATAGGAGCTGCAAAGTGCAAAGATAGAGAGAGATAGCGCTAACTTGGCGTGGACTCATGTCTCTACCTAGATCACGCTTGAGCCATAAAAAGAGGAGCTTGAGTCAACCTTATCTGCAAAAATGAATGATGCAATATTTTGGTCTGTGAAAGAGACAAATGACTGCGCCAGGTCATCTCATCACCATTTTCATTTATATGTATAGAAAAAACCGGCCAAGTGCGAGTCAGACTCGACAAGGACAAGTCAGACAAGGGTTCCACATACTCGGGTATTTTTTCTGACATTTTGAACGGTAAATCAAAAACTTTTATAAGAATAAAAACTTATAAAAATAAATAAAATTCTGTTTTCGAATGTATAGGTAAAGCCCTTTCGTATGGGGTATCACATTCACTTGGTATATTTATCTAACTTTGAAAATTGAAATATATTTTAATTTTTTTTTAATGATGTAACCACAAATTCGCGGTTTACTGATTTATTCCTTTACTTGTGCTATAAGACCTACCTACCAGCCTTTCATGATTCTAAGTCAACGGGGAGTACCCTATAGGTTTTCTTAACAGACACGACGGATGGATGGACAGACAGACAGACAGACAACAAAGTGATCCTATAAAGGTTCCGTTTTTCTTTTTTAGGTACGGAACCCTAACAATGCCTATAACTAACTTCTTCACTACATCGCAGAAGCTGAAATGAAAACTAAAAAGAAAATCCTGTCTGTATTATGTTCGTGTAAACTGTAAAGCTCAATCAATGTTCAATCAGAAACTGATGAGGATCGATGCTAATTAGCAGCGGCAAACTGAATTCCTAGTACATAATGAAAAGGTCCTACAGACTGTGTATTGTAACCACTTGTACCTATGCACTGTCTCGTATATAGGACCAAAACAATAGATGCGATTACAATCTTAATGGAGTCAGCATTGCATTGAATATTGCGTTGAGCTGGTCTTGTATACCTGTAGTTTATGTAGTCCTGGTATTACAGATACTATACTAGCTGGTCTGCCCCGACTTTGCATTAGTAAGTTTCGCTGACAGAGGATCTTTCTATGTCGATTAAAACCTTTTAAAAAACGGTTCAGGACTTTTTGGGAAGTAGATATTTTAAAACAGGCAGAGGTACCTACCTACTGACCTTGCTGTACTTGTATAAGACATAAGTACGGAGTACCTACATAAAACATAATATATATGATTTTGTGACGACTTGTAAAGATAGAGCCAAAAGAAAAACTGGCCAAGCGCGAGTCAGACTCGCGCACCGAGGGTTCCGTACTCGGATATTTTTTTCGACATTTTGCACGATATATCAAAAACTATCATGCATAAAAATAAACAAAAATCTGTTTTAGAATGTACTAGTAAAGCCTTTTCATATGATACCCCACTTGGTATAGTTATCTTACTTTGAGAATTGATCTTACTATAAGATCTACCTACCTGCCAAATTTCATGATTCTAGGTCAACGGGAAGTACCCTATAGGTTTTCTTGAGAGACACGACAGACGGACGGACGGACGGACGGACGGACGGACGGACGAAGAGACAGACAGACGAAGAGACAGACAGACAGACAACAAAGTGATCCTATAAGGGTTCCGTTTTTATTTTGAGGTACGGAACCCTAAAAAGAAAGCAAACGTCTAAACGAGCCTCGTTGATTTTTTAAATAAAATTGAGGATAAAATTCACTACGAATGTGAATGACATCCAATAAAACTTTTCTACTTGCAGCGAGAAAATTCTTCATTTTATATATTTTGTCGATCTTCAAAAGTTATATGAAGTTTTATTCGAAATCGCACAACTTTTTATAAACTAAAATAAGGTTTGGTTCTTATTGCATGTTATATCAAAGTCAATTTAGTGTACTTATCTAAAATAAAAATATTGTCGAAATCATGGTAGGTATAGGTACGCAGGTACATTTTGAGATCTCACTCGCCCTATTTTTAACCCCCGACCCAAAAAGAGGGGTGTTATAAGTTTGACGTGTGTATCTGTGTATCTGTGTGTCTGTGTATCTGTGTATCTGTGTATCTGTCTGTGGCATCGTAGCGCCTAAACGAATGAACCGATTTTAATTTAGTTTTTTTTTGTTTGAAAGGTGGCTTGATTGAGAGTGTTCTTAGCTATAATCTAAAAAAATTGGTTAAGCCGTTTAAGAGTTATCAGCTCTTTTCTAGTTTTCTTATAGAAAAGAAGGTAAGATAACCGTTAGGTTCATAATATTATGTCAATAGACAAATGTCAAGCTGTCAAGATGAACGTTGCCTAAATACATAATTATTTATTTGAAAATGATGTTTTGGAAAACTCAGATACTTTGGATCGTCGGGGGTGTTATAAATTTTTAATTTACATTTGTTAACTCTATGTATCAATTACTGTCATGTCAAACTACAGTTCACCTTTAACAGGGCTCTCTCCGTCACTTACTCCATACAATCGTAGTCCCAATTTCATTTGAATATTAAGCAACCACGTCCATGGAATTTTGCAGACATATTCTAGAAACTAATATCTGTACCTGTGGTGTTTTAGATTTATCTAAAAATATGTAGTTTTAAAATTGCAGGGGCTAAAAGATATATGTGTGAATTTTTAAGACCGCGTGACTTTGAAACCGAATATTTTAACGGAAATCTGGAAAACCACAGACTTAGATATTAGTTCCCGAAACGTTTCTACAAAATTCCATTGAGTATGATTGGTTTGTATTCCAATGAGAGACGAACTACGTTTGTATGGAGCGAGTGACGGAGAGACCCCTCTTAAACTTACTTTTTACTTTACACTATACTTAATTTTCAGCTACTACCTAAAACCTTCTTCTTTATGTAAAAGCGTCGCTAAAAGTTTTGGACTGCAACCCAACATACCCAAAAAGTTTTTTTTTTCATTCTTAAAATACAAAGTCCATAAACTCCGTTCTTGTGGTGAGGCAAATTGCTTTTTACCTCTTTCTGAACCGTTACCGAGGCAATAAAACGGTCTATTAATATCTATTTGTGTACACTTTACGACTCAAACTGCGCTATATTAAGATACTAATCAAAATCACTTCAAATGAGCGAAGTTCATAGAACCCATTTTCATTATACTCGTATTAATACGAAATCACGTTCTTACCTATGAAGTTGATAATAAACTTTCAAAACAGAATAATATCATAGGAAGTTTATTAACATTGACTGAAGCTGCCTGTACCGTGAATTAAATACCTTCAGAACTAAATTAATAACTTGCAGGAAACAAACTCACTAACTATTCATACATGGCCTGATGGAATGTATTGCATGGTGAGGTTTAGATTGAAAGGTACTTACTCAGAGGATAAATTATTATCATGACGTCCGTTCCGGGGATATAAGCTAGCCCTGTACCAAATTTTGTCTGAATCGGTTAAACTGTTGGGCCGTGAAAAGGTAGCAGACAGACAGACAGACAGACACACTTTCGCATTTATAATATTAGTATCCAGGATTAAAATAGAAGAATCATGACAATAAAACCCACTAGATATGTTGCACAAAGTTTTTCCAATAAATACAATGTAATTCCACCTTAGAAACTCCAGCACACCTATAAAAAACTTTCTTAATCCATCATTTCCTACTCCCCGATCCGATCCAGCAAGTTAAGATTCGATGTTTACTTTGTGAACAGGTGTTCTGCGAGTTATTGCTCATTTCCAAGTAATAATGGAGCGTACTGTCCCACTTTTTAGTCGATAACTCATAACTTGTAGGAGCAGTACCTATAAAAGGCAATATAAGACATTACTTAGACGCTACTGATGAGATTTTAATAACGTGGGAAGATCCGACCGTTTTTGTTAAATACTTAATAGAATTTCACTTGTTTTTTGCTATCAGTGCTTACCTACTTGATGCTTTTTCCATTGATCGGAACTATTACGATAAAAATGAAGGCCAATGTGTATGAAATTAAAATGATGCTTTTTTCCACTCGCCGGCTTTGGTGACGGCGCGGCGGCTTTGTAAGTTTGCAAGCTTTCATACAATGCTTGCCGTGGCGGAGGGCAGATGGTTATTATTCCCGTATTTTTATGCAAGACTAGCCGATGTCCGCGACTTCGCCTGCGTGGATTTAGGTTTTTCTTGATTTTCTTGATTTTCTGGAATAGAAAGTAGCCTATGTGCTAATCCAGGATTATTATCTACTTCCTTTCCCAGCCAAATCCGTCTAGTAGTTTTTGCGTGGAGGAGTAACAAACATACACACATACACACACATACACACAAACTTTCGCCGTTATAAGATTAGTGTGATATTACGAAAACTACAATACCTACTCTGTTCCTGGAGGAAAACAAGGAGATCAAGCTTTCTTTGCTATATCAACTTGAAGAGAAAACTCTAGCATATAAATACGTATTAGGAGACATCACAATAGTATAATGGTGGATTATAAACTTCCACAAATTAACCCCCGCTTGTGAGTTCTAACCAACACTTCAGAGACAACTAAATCAGGGATTAGAAACCGCAATCTCTTGGCAAGACACGTTTTCACCGTTAGCTTATCACGAAGGTTCATTCACATTATTCAGTGTATCGGCGCAGAGTAAGGATATTATTATATTGCATAGATTGCATACCAGAGGTTCGACGAATCTGTCAAGATAGATAGAACAATCGTGCAGTAAAGTATACCAGTTAAGCTAATATTGCGTGCTGGACGAAGGTGCGAGTAAGACCCTAATCGTTGTGGTCATCACTCATCATATACCACGAGATCGAAGGCGTCGGTCTACTGTGGCTCTCGTTATACTGTGGTACCGTTGTTCATTAGCATTTGCTATTTTTTCTTTTTTTAGGAGAATTTTATCACCTCGTAGGTTTTTCTCGCTACTTTGTCCGCTTGGATTTATATAACGTCCCGTTGGAATTTCACAGAAATATTTCACAGTCCAAGTGGTCTGAGCTGTGCATTGATATGTCAGTTCAGTTCATGTCAGTGTACAATTTCTTTTCATCAGGGATGTGCAAGTACACGCAACAATAGTGTGGGAAACATTGATTTTAGAGCCACCCCTTTATTCTGAGGTGGAAAACATTCCAACATTTTAACAAACTTACTTCACTTTGGCATTGTTGGTAGAAAAGGGTTCAATAAGCTAAATTATAATAAAAAAATAAAGGGATCCTAAGGGTGCGGTTCCACCCATCCCATTGCACTGTCTTGTAACTTGGTAGGCAGTGTAGAGACAATATTGAACTGCATATACCTACTAATTTTATTCGCGTTAAACTTGTGTGTTAAAGCTGAAGAATGACACATCCATGTCATTTTACTTTTGAAAAATGAGCGCGAGGGGGGCATTTAGAATTCATAGCTCATTTTCCGACATTCCTTTCAATCCCGCTTTTATCACTCGCTGTACGTTTTGTGTATCCCTGCCCTTATCCTTTCGGGAGTAAGTACTTTTCGAAAGGATTTCACTTCACAATCGTTGTACTTAGGTATAATATATGTAGGTATACGAAAACTACACATTGGTAAGGCTTTAAAAAGTTAGCTTAAAATATACAATTGAATAGGTGATACTCGCGACTTCTTCGACGCGGATTTAAGTTTTAAAAGTAACGTGGGAAATATCTAGCGATAAAGATGCACTATTTGTGGACAGTACCTAGTCCCCAGAAATGATATTTTTCCCATCAAGAGTTTCAATAAAAATATTGAATACTATTCGAATTTAAAAGTTTAGAGCAATTACACACTGCGTCCGATCCGAATCCGTGAAAATACGTTCCGAAGTAGTCAAAGTAGTCACAGTACTAATTGTTTGGTAGTTTACGCACTATCCGATTTCTCTCCGTCATCGGTGAAGAAATTTTCGGACCGAAGTAACCGTATAACTGTTTGTACGAACGCTTTCGGATTACCTCGGACTCAGAGTGCGTAAGTAATATCCGAATTCGGTGCGAGTTTTTTAAATCTCACGTATTTTCACGGATTCGGATCGGATGAATGCCTAACGGCTAACCGCTCTTAAAAACCTAATTATAAAGTGTTTAACAAGGAATAATATGTCGCCTTCCATAAAAATTCCCGTAGAAGCCAAAACTATTCAATTTTTTTTGCTAGAAACCGTTTATATTAGTTGTAGTAACGAAATGCTTATAATAACACAACAAAATTCTTTCCTCGGTCACGGTCGGTCAACATGTAAGGTCAAGGAAAACTTGATAGACCATTACATATTCCACATGACTGCTTAAATATTACTAGCTTACGTTAAATACTAGTTAGGAATGATTACTGTATAAATCCTATAAATATGTATGTTGTATTTTGTTGTTGATAGCCCAGGGGTTAGCACGTCCGCCTCCTAGTCGGAGGTCGGAGGTTCGATCCCGCACAAGCACCTCTAAGTTTTCGGAGTTAAATGCGATTTAAGAAATTAAATATCACATAGTGAGGAAACCTGCAAACCTGAGAGTTCACCATAATGTTCTCAAAGGTGCGTGAAGTCTGCCAAACCCTTTTCATACTGAGAGAAGACCCGTACTCAGTAGTGAGCCGGCAATGGGTTGATCAAGATGATGATGATGGTGATGATGATTTTTTGTTAATATTAAATAACGGGTAGGTAAGCTACCTTTGTAAGTATATCTATTCAATAGGTTATTTATAAAAAAAAAAACTGTCATATCTAAACCTAACTGGGCGATTTCTGTGCATTTTTAATATGTTAAAAATTTGAATCTGAAGAAGCGTTCGATATAAAGCCCGAAACAGTATTTTAAATTTTTGTCTGTCTGTCTGTTTGTTCGCACATCATCTTGAAACTACTGAACGGATTTGAATGCAAAAGGCGTATTTATAGTTAATACTTTTTGTCATCACTTAGGATATTTTTATCCCGAAATTCAGGATAGATTATGAAATTTACTGTCGATGCCACAACTCTGTCAAAAACCCTTTTATTTTTATTCTTTCAAAGGTTTCATTACATATTTTTTAATAAGTACCAGAAAACCATACGGTTCGCCGTTAGCATAATAAAAAAAATAAACAACCACAAAGCAAAAGAAAAAAAAGAAATTCATAGCTCCCATAACAACGTTGATAAAAATCAACCTTTCAGCGCTGAATAACACTCGTAACAATAACAGAATTATCGAGTCGTAAAAACTGGCAACTCGGAACAAGGTAGGCGGTTATACGGAAAACCGGCCAAGTGCGAGTCGGACTCCCACACGAAGTGTTCCGTACCATCGTACAAGACAATATTTTTATGTAGGTAGTACACTGCAAGTTAACGACGGACTGCGCCATTTATATGTGATTTAGTAAATAAATTTTTTCAACAACACATTTTTAGTGATGTACCCACAAATTCACAGTTTTCGGATTTTTCCTTTACTTGTCCTATAACATCTACCTACCTGCCAAATTTCATGACTCTAGGTCAACGGAACGTACCCTATAGGTTTTTTTTAGGACACGACAGACTGATGGGCAGACAGACAACAAAGGGATCCTATGAGAGTTCCTTGTTTCTTTTGAGGTACGGAACCCTAAAAATTGGTGATTACAGCGTGCTCGGTCCATCGATCTCACGCCCGGAAATGGTTCCGAACAAGGCCCCGACATACACTGTCACCAACGGCGCTATTGAAAAAACATTGGCCTAGAAATAGCTCTTCGATCCCATTACCATATTTCCTCCCCGAACGATTTCCATTTATGTTATTGGGTTTCGGACACCGCCCTACAAAATATTGCCATGTTTAAGGAATAAAATTAAGGTGCAGTTTCCCACGCTTCTAAACACGCTAGAGTCTAGACAGTGAGACAATGATGCTTTGAGTATTTTAAATACACGATGACACCAAGACACTCAGTCTTTAGATGTCCATGAGTGAAGTGTAAACCACCACGACACCATGTTGCAGATCTAGCTTTGGTGTTGCTGTGGAGGCTCAAAATTGCTTGTCACGACGATGCTTTGTAGGTGCTATTGACACTAGTGTCGACATTTGTATCGAGTGTCACTGTAAACTGTTGATAGACGTTGTCTCCACGCGTGTTTCTTCAACGGCTTTCTTAAAAATTTGCGAATTTATAGGGGCAATGCCGAGCTTGGGTCCATTAGTTTCATTTTTGTTGTCCTTATTTTTGTATGTAAGACAAAATCCACTACAAAAACAAAGGTACTCGTAAGTATGGGCCAACTGACGCATTTTTTTGCCTCCCTAGTCCCAAAGGATAAGGCCAAAAACTTTTAATTACATACACATTTGCATTGGTTTGAAAATTTAATTCTACTAAGATATCTACAATGATACTCTCCCGTACGTAAGTATTTGTTATGTAACAGTAATGGCCGATTCACACCGATTGCGTATGCAGCATGTAGGTACATGTGACACGTGCGTAGTGACGCGCGTGAACCCATAGACGTAACTACCACGTTCACGCCACGTAAGCGGTATGCCATGTTTCATACAGTTCAATACATTACAACGTAATGGTACGCGCTACGTCTACGCTTACGCAGCCTGTGTGAGCTCTTATTGCTAAATATTAGTCGTACATAAGAATATCCCAGGCTTCGTAGCTGCGACACGGTCGCCACAGTGAATCTTTCCTTGGAAATTGGACCTCCACCTTTAATGGAGTAGAATTCATTCAAATAGAAATGATCCCGTCGTCGCTTAGAATTAAGAAAAGGATTTTTCCCACGATAAAAGTAAAATGATACCGTCTTTATTGAAACGGAAATGAAGCCATTTATGAGAAAGTACTTTATCATTTATCAAAACTAGATATGAGGGAATAAATTTGGACATTCCCATGAAGAAAATATTGTCTCGGATTCGGAATTATTTACGTCTACCTAGGTACCTACTTACATTTTCATTATGTTTTTGCAATGTTTTTTGCCCACGAAAACCTTCACGCTTGAATAAATTTGTATACCTACTCGTAAATCGTAGGCTAGGTATCAATGTCGATCATTTAAAATGAAAGTCTACCCGACTAAAATAATCTATATCTATACTCTATACTAATATTATAAATGCGAAAGTGTGTCTGTCTGTCTATCTGTTTGTCTGTCTGTCTGTCTGTCTGCTACCTTTTCAGGGCCCAACAGTGTAACCGATTTTGACGAAATTTGGTACAGGGTTAGCTTATATCCCGGGGACGGACATAGGCTACTTTTTATCCCGGAAAATCAAAGAGTTCCCGCGGGATTCTTAAAGACCCATCTACTTAACCGATTTGTATGAAATTTGGTATCAAAGTAGCTTGCATCCCTGTAATTGAAATAGGCAACGTTTTATCCCGAAAAATCAAACAGTTCCCACGGGATCTATAAAAATCTACATCCACGCGGACGAAGTCGCGGGCATCCTCTAGTTGAGAATATAAGGAAGTGTATATAAAACCGTTCCCACTGCGATGCGTTAGAAACATTTCTGCAGTCACCAGAGCTTTGGCAGCATGCACTGCAGATTGGCGTGGCTCGTAGGATCCTTTCCGTTGGGTCCACAGTATAGGTACTTGCAGTGTGACGTCATATCTCATAGAGCGACCTTGCAGATCAGTGCGACTTCCATATAAATTCCCATGATGCGAAGAGTGTGATATTGTTAAAGGACCCGTACACTTATTTGCAATGCATGTATGAATATACACGCATAATATTGTGTACGCTGTGTGTTCAGTAGACTTTATTCTAATTCTACGATCTTTTCGTATTAGGACCGATTTTTCGATCGCCAAATAAAATTAAACGGAGGAATTAACGTTTTGCCAGCTGAAAAGCTGTCAAAATCATAGACTTATTATATTACCTCTTTATTGCTCCTTTAAAATTTACGCAACGACAGAAAATCAACTCTTGATTTGATTTCAGTAAAAAATACAGTATTTAGTTAGACTGCATTGCACTCCCCTACAGTAGTAACACAGTATTAAAAGAACTATAGTCCTCCTCATAGCGTGTGTTCTGAAATAAAAAAGCTTGAGCGCTTTGTACAAGCACGTTGAAATGAATCCTTTTATAGCTCTCAAAACATGACAACCTTTCAAGTTGTAGTACGTGAACGATAAAATGTAAAAGCACTTTTACTACCTCACAAAAAAAATATTTTTACGAACACATTACATGCGAGTACTGTATAGTAATATTAATATTCTGTGCTAGATGATTGCGCCTTCGCCAGCATAGGTTTACTTTTTTTTAAGAATCCCATGTGAACCCTGATTTTCCGTCTCTGGTATATATACTATCTCTGTGGGTCTGTCCTGTCTGTTCGTCAACATCGGTTTAACAGATGGACCGTGAAAAGGTAACAGACAGGCATACTCTCGCATTTATAATATTAGTAGAGAAGTAAGTAGAGCTGCCAAGCGAATAACCAAACTTACGAACACAAAAATCACGACAAAAAACAATAGCGTCCTATTAAAAAGTTTCAATTTTATGATCACCTCGTGAGATCATTATAAAACGTAATATTGTGTCCAACTTGGTTGGATGTGTGCCAAATTCGGTCTTTCAAATGCTCAATCGTCGATTCAAGGCGTATCGGCAGACGAAATGAGAAAAAAATCAGGTGTGTTTAAAAGTTTTGCATTTACTGACATAATAATACACAAGTGTAAATTAAAAATTTTCAACACCTCCGACAAATCATTTTCAAATAAATAATTATGTATATCTAGGCAACGTCCATCTTGACAGCTTGACATTTGTCAATTGACACTTGAATATTATGAACCTAAGGGTTATCTAACCTTCTTTTCTACAAGAAAACTAGAAAATAGCTGATAACTTTTAAACGGCTGAACCAATTTTTTTGGATTATAGCTAAGAACACTCTCGATCAAGCCACCTTTCAAACAAAAAAAAGTAAATTAAAATCGGTTCATTCGTTTAGGCGCTACGATGCCACAGACAGATACACAGATACACAGATACACAGATACACAGACACACAGATACACAGATACACACGTCAAACTTATAACACCCCTCTTTTTGGGTCGGGGGTTAAAAAAGATCCAACTAAGTCACTTCCTTTGGATGATATTGCCAAGCCGGCACTATTATTCTTGCTTCTGCAGACGTACACAAATTAATCTTTCCATCTTACTTTATGGGGGTCACGTGTGTATAGGATTGTAGAAAATAATAAGACTGAAGAATTAATAAGACTAAAGAATATATAAGTATATAACATCATAAGCATGGACTATTTATAAAAGTCTCTTTGATATTACACAGCTCTGGAACATTAGACATTAAAATTATTTGCTCTTGAGCTTTATGAGAAGTTTGTTTTAACAATAAGCTATTTCTGACCACGCACGAATAATTAGAGAAAACCAGATAAATGGCTAGTTATGTATGTCATTTTACGACTCGGCTACAACCAGACAGATAAATGTGGGTTTGATTGGCCGTCAGTTCTGAAATTTCTGATAAATATTTTAAAAATATTATTCACAAGAGAATGCCCGCGACTTCGTCCGTGTGGATTTAGGTTTTTAAAGATCCCGTGGGAACTGTTTCATTTTCCGGGATAATAAATAGCCTACGTCCGTCCCCGGGATATAAGCTAACCCTCTACCAAATTTTGTCAGAATCGGTTAAACTGCTGGGCCGTGAAAAGGTAGCAGACAGACAGACAGACACACTTTTGCATTCATAATATTAGTATGGATTTATTTGTCGTTGGAGAGCGCGTTAGTAATTTGTTGGACCTAACATCTAATTCGTACCTGGAAGAAACCTACCGCATTATTATCTCAAATAACTCCTATTATTATATTATATTGAAAATAATGGACGACTCTGCAGTGAGGACTACCTGCCTACGGCGAAAAGAAAGAGCTTTGAAAGCAGATTTTAAGTGCATTTGCTTATTAATTAGAGAAAACAGGAAACTCTAACATCACAATTATAAACAAGTATTTGTTACCGACGCGACGCGACGGTAAAATTAAGGCCTTTTACAACTTAATACAACATACCTTGATTAGTAAATGTTTTTACTCAAGGTAAATTCCGGTGAAGGTACGGGTCCACTTAAACCAATTAAAACTCCGTAATAGAATAGTTACCTGCAACAAAAAAAAACACTATAAGAACACTGAAACTTAGATAATTTGTAATAGAAAATGATCACCGTAAAATAACGGTCTTTTTAATTTAGATCGGCTCTATCCAACAAGGCACACAAAAATTAATTAAGGCAATAAAGTTATGACAATCAAAGGAAATTTTTGTGAAACTCCTCGCCTCGCCTTTAAATGACGTGAAATTTGTCATATCGACTCTCAATAATCTGACTGAAGACATCTCCGCTCCGCCTCCAAAGTGAATACACGGCCTTACATCAAGTGAAAAAGCACTTGACAACCATTACTGCTTGTCAAGTAGGTACTTATATTAGAAACTTTGTCAATTGACGTCGACATATTTTTCAAGCACAAAGTTTTAAGTCCTTGATTGCGTATACAAAGCCTCTGCCCTACAAATGTAAATTAAAAATTTATGACACCCCCGACAAGTGAAGGTTACAGTAACTAGAAAAGAGCTGATAACTTTCAAATGGCTGAAACGATTTTCTTGGATTATAACTAAGAACACTCTCGATCAAGCCACCTTTTAAACAAAAAAAACTAGATTAAAATCGGTTCATTAGTTTAGGAGCTACGATGCTACAGAAAGATACACAGATCCACAGGTACATACACACGTCAAACTTATAACACCCCGCTTTTTGGGTCGGGGGTTAATAAAGTACTCACATAAGAATGCAACATTTTCAAGAAAAATAATTTATATCTAGATATGAAAATAAAGTCTATGAATAATATTATACTTATTGAACCCGTGTCTAACAATAAAACTGTTCAAAGGAAACTCATATATTTCCCTACAAATTACGGCTAAGAAAAACTATGAATAAATATTAAATATATAAAATCCTTGCATGAAATATATTAGGCGTTTAAAAATGTTTCTTTTGTAGCGATCAATTTTTGGATAGACCAATTTTTCGTACAACGAACGCAAAAGAGAAGATTAGAAAAGAGCGGGACTGTGTTAGAGGTCGTTCATATTAAATTATATTGTGTAAGGCGTTTTTCCTTACGACCCTGCTTCGCCCCTTAATAAGAAAATATAATCCCCAATAACTCTTCCTAATCTTACCTTATATTTTATTTAAGGACCTGTAAATTATGCAAAATTCCATGCCACGGTGAGCACGTTAAGCCGTCGGACTCGGTTATTGCTGCTAACATCATTATATTATTCTGAACTTGGGAATTGATGTCGCACTCTTAGTTGAGTAATTTGCTAAGGGTCTGGGAACCTATCATATTACAAACTATCGACCCGCCCCAGCTTCGCACGGGTAGCTTATTACAATTTTCCTAGATTTCTAATTTTTTTTGAAAATAAATATGTATAACCTATAACACTCACAAATAATGTGGCTTTCTACGAGTGAAAGAATTTTCAAAATCGATTCAGTAGTTCTAGAGATTACTTCCTACAAACAAACTTACAAACTTTACGTCTCTATAATATTAGTATGAGTCAACACGAAAAACACGGTACCTACGCTTTGTGAAGCTCTTCGCTAAACAACAGCTGTCATTTTTTATGGCACACACCTTCCAGCGTACTTGTATACAATATACATATCCATTTCAGTCATCATCATCATCAGCCTGTGGACATCCCCTGTTGGACATAGGCCTTCCCTAAAGAGCGCCACCACACCCGGTCCTCATCCTTCCTCATCCAGCCACTTCCCGCCAGCCGCTTTATATCGTCGGTCCATCGTGCTGGAGGGCGTCCCACACTACGCTTGCCTAAACGCGGTCTCCACTCAAGGACTTTCCGGCTCCAACGGCCATCGCCTCTACGACAGGTATGACCTGCCCACTGCCACTTCAGCTTGCTAATAGTTTGGGCTATGTCAGAGGTCCATTTCAGAGTCTATAGGAAATTCATACACCCGAAAACAGCAAGGTAGTTTTAGTATAGTTACTCTGTTACACAATACATTGGGACACGAGTAGGTACTCGTACCTACTGTGTGCTTAAGCTTTCGCACCAAGTGACGTTACATATTGCTACTGCTTTGTGCCAGAATATTACGCTTGAAGTAGCTCAGTCAGACTTTACGAGTATACTGACGTGTTCATATTGCTGTATTTGTTAGTAATATGGTGTGTGTCCAATCCCGAAATATGTCGTAGGCAGTTCGTAGATCCAACTTATTGCAAAAGCAATTTACAGTGCGTATGCAATGTATTGTTGTCTTTACTCCGGGGAATTTTGTGGAGATTATTGTTGTATGATATACAAAATGAACACCTAGCTAGAAGAAGTAGGCGGGTTAATTCTGCCGCCGAACCAAAAGGTCATATAGACAGACATGTTCTGAAGTAGGAAGCACAAGAATCGAGGAATTTAAAATGGTAGTGGAGAATTAAAGCTGAATTTAAGAAACGTATGTGATAGTGCTCTTGATACTTGCAGTCTAATGGATAATAATGTGTTATACAGTAATTTTTCAAAGCTTTTTTAGGGGTCCGTACCTCAAAAGGAAAAACGGAACCCTTATAGGATCACTTTGTTGTCTGTCTGTCTGTCTGTCTGTCCGTCCGTCCGTCCGTCGTGTCTGTCAAGAAAATCTATAGGGTACTTCCCGTTGATCAAAAATCTCGAAATTTGGCAGGTAGGTAGCTCTTATAGCACAAATAAAGGAATAAATTCGAAAACTGTGAATTTGTGGTTATATCACAGAAAAAAAATTAAAATGTGTTTCAATTTTCAAAGTAAGACAACTATATCAAGTGGGATATCATATGATAGTGCTTTACCAGTATATTCTAAAACAGATTTTTGTTTCTTTTTATGCATAATAGTTTTTGATTTATCGTTCAAAATGTCGCAAAAATAACCCGAGTACGGAACCCTCGGTGCGCGAGTCTGACTCGCATTTGGCTGGTTTTTTTTACATAAACAAGTTCGCTTATTCTCTATATTCTGTATACCTACAGCATTGTGTGTCTAGGGAACTAGAAAATAACATGCAATCAAATTTTCTTGTATACAGAGCAAAATGTCCCGAGTACGGAGCGCGAACTGCTCACAAAAGCTCCCTTTCACGATATACGGATTTTCGAAAATTCAAACCCCTATGGGTTACGATGAGGTGCCGAATTTCGTTGAACGTGAATTTTACACCCAGTCAAAATTTATTTTCAAAACCTTTTTAGTTAGGTACTAGGTTCTTAGGTCAATTTCAGTAATAAAATGAAAAAATATCCAGGAGCCTGAAGGTAAATGTAAGAACACAAATCTTAATATTAAAAGCTGAAAACTAAAATTGAATAATATTTTATCAATATTTTATTAATTTACCTAACCAGGTATTTCACTTTACCGTCGTTTAGAAAATAACATCTACCTACCTGTTTTTCGACTAAAGTCTCAAACAACCATTGAAAATACGACGGCCATGAACAAAACTTCTGTTCTATCTAGGATCTAATTAATCACCCGTCCGACACTTCTTTCACGAGTTTCATTCCAGGATCTCAAACAAGTTAGCCTCGTGGAACTCAATTTCCTTGCATTTCCATTTTTAATTCAGCAAACGCCCGGCGCTCGATGGCGGCTCTTCTAGCTTTGACTTGTTTACAGCCAAGTGCCGGAGCCAATAATGAGCTTGCAGTCTCTACGTTGTCATGTGCCTTGCAACCATTATGAAATCCGCCTTTGTGTCTGGGGAACTAACGAAGCCTTTGAGCGAGAATCCGATGAAACATTCGTGCAAAATATTAAGATGCTGCCTGTCGATTCCGTTATAAATTCGTTGCTACGTACAAAAACCGGCCAAGTGCGAGTCCGACTCGCGCACTGAGGGTTCCGTACTCGGGTATTTAGGTTTGAAAGTTATCAGCTTTTTTCTAGTTACTGTAACCTTCACCTGTCGGGGGTGTTATAAATTTTCAATTTACTTGAATAATTATATATTGAAACTCGGAAGAAGAAAATCGAAATGTCTTTTTAATTCTTCCCCGAAGTTAGAGATCAAAATGAGTCGTTAAAACAATACACCCGAGTGATAGGCACTAAGTTACGATCCCGACGTGATTCCGGGATATCTGGGTCAGAGCAAGTTAGCTCAATTGATTTTATTTATTTCCAGCTCGCTATAACATTGTGGCCAGTTCGAAATATGGGTTACCTACTGACAGAATCAGCATTCTGCAGTTTCTGTAGAGTAAGCTGAGTATATTGGTTCTCGATCTTTGCAATATTCAAACAGGTAAGACTAGCTAATCTAACCGGCTAGGTTAGACTAGCCACGATTTAAGAGGAGTATTTATATTCGCTAAGTATTCTATCCATACAAATGGTGGTTGAATTTGAATATTATCAAACTGAATGAAATGTAGACACGTTTTACAAATCGTGTCTATGGTTTGTAAAAATGTGAAATTTTAAAATTAGGTGCACTGATCCAAAAATTTGTATGAAAATCTTCGAGCCCTTGTTTACTTGATTGGTTAAGAATCAAAAGACTAGAAATTACCGATTTTTATTATCAGATATTAGTGATAATAACCGGGAACGATGGATCAATTAATGCTCTCTAAGGCACGAAGGAAGCGAAAGGTCAAATTCGGTCACCCATATATTTACCGACTTGAATCAACGTCACTTAATCAGCGAAATCGACTTATAATCACACTAATATTATAAAGGCGAAAGTTTGTAGACTACTTTTTATGCCGGAAAATCAAAGAGTTCCCACGGGATTTCGAAAAACCTAAATCCACGCGGGGGAAGTCGCGGGCATCGGCTAGTACGCCAATAAAATAGCTATACAAAGTGTCTGTCATTATGATACGGTCACTGGCATTTTAATCGAATCTATTACCAAATCAGCATAACAAATGACAAATTATATTAATTTCGTTATTATATTTTTAGTTTGGTGTCTGCGCCTGCGGTTAGAGTCGACCTTGACTGGTGTCATAGTTTGCTGAAACAATTGTTATATTTTTTCAAAATGGGGAACCATAATTTAAAGACCACTGACCTATGACTAACGAGCAACCACCAAATCAATCTAGCCGCAAATTAGTCTTTGAGTTACCTTTTGGTGTCTGGTTCTTGCGGTTAGCCTTTTAATTTTGTCCTCAACTGATGTCATAAGAGTCAAGATCAAACGAATTGAAGTCATGTGCCTGATTTCCTGAATGATAACACCTACCTATAAAAAGTGTAAATTAAAAAAATTTAACACCCCCGACAAGTGAAGGTTACAGTAACTAGAAAAGAGCTGATAACTTTCAAACGGCAGGACCGATTTTCTTCGATTATAGCTAAGAACACTCTCAACACACCTTTCAAACAAAAAAAAAACTAAATAAAAATTGGTTCATTCGTTTAGGAGCTACGATGCCACAGACAGATACACAGTTACACAGTCAAACTTATAACACTCCTCTTTTTGGGTCGGGGGTTAAAAAGTAGGTATTCTAACTCCGTTTCCAGCTATATTATAATAGACGCTTTCGTTAAGATCGGTTCAGCGGTGAAAGGTAACAAAAAAACAGATAAACACTGTTACGCTATTATACTCAAGTCAGTAGTACCTGTATCCATACTAATATTGAAATGAGAAAGTGTCTGTCTGCTAACTTTTCACAGGCCATCCGTTTAACCTATTTAGACGAAATAAAAACAGATAGCTTTGCGTCCCAGGAACACACATAGGCCACTTTTTGCTCCGAAAATCCAAGAGTTCCCTCGGAATTTAAAAAACCTAAATCCACGCGGATGAACTTACAGGCATTATCTAATTATTATCAAAATAGCATCCTGAATATCTATCGCGTTTGCTGTAGTGTGATGTGATAACAAAAAGTAGGTACAGACCTCTACGATTAGTGATTACAATATGATCAAAATAAGGCCAAAGTCTATCTAATATTATGTAGTTTAATTTCGCCATATCACAAAGTCAGCGCACGTGGTTTTTATTGCGTACATTGCGCGGCCTGATCGTTACAACCAAAATACGATTCATATTGCCGCTGTTATGTGCCGGGATATTGCGCTTGAAGCCATTTCGCTTGATTTTACGAGTACACGCGTGTTTTCATATTGTTCAATTTGTTACCTTATCTATGTACTGGGTAGTACTACTGTCGTATCTAGGATTTCTTCCCCTTACATCAATGGCCGTATCTACTCCTAACTAGCGATATCAAAACTAAGTTTTCGCACAATACTCAATGCCCTGTGCGTTGGTACGAGTAGGTATAGATACCTGATACCGAAACTGAAACACAGATTATCTATATCATGAATTTTATTGCAAACTAGCGACCACACGCGTCTTCACTCGATGAAAATACTATAAATTTTATTTATAACCTATCGCGTTGGAATTTTTAAAAAAATTAGCGTTTTTATCTACATTATATATTAAATGTCTGTGCTTTTAAGATTTTTAGGTACAAGCATTTGAGTTGGGCGTTGATGAGTCAGTCAGGTCTTTTTTTTTTCATGATTTAGGTGATACACTGAATCGTAGATTCTAGAAATTAGAATACAATTTTGACACAAGCACAGTTAACACAAAAACAAATAATTACTTCCACAATAACACAATCCAGTTTTCATGTTTAAAAACAACAAGCCTTAAAAAGAAAACCGCAATCGCGCCTCAAAACAAGTCGAGCTTTGAGAACTGGCGGCCCGTGACCTTGCCTCGCTGGCAAGATTCCATAAAGGCACTTGCAATGTCGACCGGAGAGACGCGGAAGTGGACTGTATACACCGTTAACTACACTGATACGGCATTGCAGTTGCTTTATCGATTTATCTATACTTAATATTATGAATGTGAATGTGTGCCTGTCTGACTGCTACCTTTTTACGGCCCAACAGTTTAACCAATTCTGTCGAAAGGTACAGAGTTAGCTTATATCCCGGGGATGGATATAGGCTACTTTTTATCCCGGAAAATCAAAGAGTTCCCATGGAATTCCTAAAGACCCATCCGCTTAACCAAGTTGTAGGTACCGAGTAGTATTTATGCCGGAAAATCAAACGGTTCACATGGGATCTTAAAACCTAAATTCACGCGGACAAAGTCGTGGGCATCCTCTAGTAAGTACTTAATATTATGTATGTGAATGGGTGTCTATCTGTCTGACGTAGCTGTGGAGTAATATCGACAAAAAGTGTGATCCCTATCTCGAACGAACCCAATTTTTTTTAAAGAATATCAGCCGGGTTAATCATGACTAATATTCCCCTTTCCCCTCCAACTAATCGTTAAGCTTGTGCTAGGAGTTGGTACGATAATAGTGCAACGGCTGGGATTTAAACCGCCGCCCTATCGGAATTCAGCCGCGCTATCTCAATATTATAAAAAAAACCACGCGAACGTAGTCGCGGACATCTAGTTTTACACACTATATTAATATAATAAAGGCGAAAGTTTGTGTGTGTGTGTGTGTGTGTGTGTGTGTATATGTTTGTTACTCCTTCACGCAAAAACTACTGAATGGATTGGGCTGAAATTTAGAATGAAGATAGATTATAGCCTGGATTAGCACATAGGCTACTTTTTATCCCGGAAAATCAAAGAGTTCCCACGGGATTTTAAAAAACCTACAACCACGCGAACGAAGTCGCGGGCATCAGCTAGTTTAACAATAAAACTTTAACGTTCCTTTTCACTTTCGCTGTCTTTTTAAATTGCAAGGATAAAGCAAGTGGTCTGTGGAAGGTATGCTCTTAAAGCGATTTCATAAGTTGCAATGTCGACCGGAAGCGGAAGTAGACTGTATAGTGTTAACTACACGGATACGGCATTGCAGCAGCTTTATTGATTTAATCTTCAGTAATAACACGTTTAAATTTTTCTAAAGTTTATTTAATAAATAAATAATAAAACAAATAAGGATTAGAAAATCCCGTAGGAACTCTTTGTTTTTTCCGGGATAAAAAGTAACCTATGACCACCCCTGGGATACAAGCTATCTCCGTACCTACTAAACTGATGATGCCCGCAACTACATCAAGGTGGATTTAGTGGTTTTTTTAATTCATGGGAACTTTGATTTTCTGGAATAGAAAGGAGCCTATCTCTTTCCCTGGGATATAATATACTAAACATCAAAATCAGTTAAACAGATCGGGTAAACCCATGGATCTGTAGGTAAACCGATATTAGTATTGATTAGTATAAAAGTTTAAATTAATTTAAGTAAAAAAAGTATAAAGTCACCTGACAGGCTGAAAGAAGTGATGATACAGTCTCAAATTGAAACTAATGTAGTAGGTTTAGGTACAGAAGATTTCAAAAATTCATAGATATACGTTCGTATAGACTCCGTACATCAGCATTTCGCTACAGAATTTGTAAAATCGGACGAGAATCCAACTTTATGACGATGAAGATCGAAATCTCTGGCGAAATATATTTTCTTTTATGAATCTAGCAATATAATTCCCAAGCAAGCTAGCATCCAATTTCCCAACATTTCAAATTTTAATTTAGCAAATTCTCCAAGCTCTAGCAGCTTAGTTCGAGCCAGATTTCACTTGTTTTCGAGACAAGTGTCAGGGCCAATAATGAACTTTGCAGCTAACGGCAAGTGACTATGACGCCATCACGTGCTCTTTTACAGCATAATTTATTATACTTCCCGCTTTGCAGAATGAAATCCTGTTTCCCTTTGACTGTGAATAGCTGGGGCAGTGTTATTTCTAGGAAATAAAATTTACGACATAAGGTTTTAGTAAAGAACGTAGACTACTTTAGTAAAGATAAAGGCTAAAGCTACCTTTTAGAATTCATTTCAAAATTTCCATGATTAATATAGCAAGTTATCAAAGCTTGAAACTAGCTTTGACTTGTTTTGAGCTAAGTGTCGAGGCCAATAATGAGCTTTCCTGCTGGCTATGTGAGTAGCTTCCTCATCGTTCCTCGCTTCGCATAATGAAATCCTGTTTCCCTTTGACTGTAAATAGTTGAAACTATGTTATTCGTAGGAAGTAAAATATATCTCGCAAGGATACGATATAAAAAACATAGAATTTATTCGCCAGTAAGCTATGACTTGACTCAAGCAAAATGCTTGTTCCAATAATAAGCTTCGCTATTTTCTAAGTAAGTTTCGCTCTTTTACATAAACAATGAACTCCTATTTATATTACAAAAGTAAGCTTTTGTCAAGGAAATTCAAAATAGGAGGACTCCAATATTTATGTACAGTCAAAGGCCGTAAGTCGTTTAGCACCTTAATGATCATATTCGCGTGGCACGGTTATGCACATGCGTTAGGTGTGTGTGGCGTGTTTATAGAAAAAGGTCATAAGTGCGACAGGTTTTTGATGCAATCCATCCATCCATCCATCAGCCTGTAAGCGTCCACTGCTGGACATAGGCCTTTCCAAGAGCGCGCCACCAAACACGGTCCTCCGCCTTCCTCATCCACCCGCTCCCCGCCACCTTCTTCAGGTCATCGGTCCAGCGGGCTGGAGGTCGTCCCACACTGCGCTTACCGGTACGCGGTCTCCACTCCAGAACACGTCTGCCCCAACGGCCGTCGGTTCTGCGACAGACATGGCCTGCCCATTGCCACTTCAGCTTGCTAATCCTTTGAGCTATGTCGGTCGCTTTTGTTCTCCTGCGAATTTCCTCGTTCCGGATTTTATCCCTGAGAGTAATACCCAACATAGCTCGCTCCATAGCGCGCTGAGCGACTTTTAGTTTGTGGATGAGGCCAACTGTCAGTGTCCACGTTTCTGCTCCATACGTCATCACAGGTAGGACACACTCATTGAAGACCTTAGTCTTAAGGCTTTGCGGTATCGACGATTCGAAGACCTGACGTAGCTTTGAAAATGCTGCCCAGCCCAGCTGGATTCTTCTGTCAGCCTCCTTGTCGAAGTTGTTTCTACCGAATTTTATAATCTGGCCGAGGTAGTTATATTCCTGAACAACTTCGATGCTGACATTGCCGACGGTGACGGGTCTTGAGGTAACGTGTTCGTTAAACATGACTTTCGTTTTGTCTATATTCATCTCAAGACCTACTCGTCTGGAAGAACAGCTAAGCTCGATCAGCATTTCCTCAAGCTGTTGCAGCGATTCAGCCAGTATGACTATGTCATCCGCAAATCGCAAGTGAGAGATATTTTCGCCATTCACGTTTATGCCTCGACCATTCCAGTCCAATACCTTAAACACGTCTTCTAGGGCACAGGTGAAAAGTTTGGGAGATATTACATCTCCTTGCCTCACACCTCTCCGTATAGGGATCGGATTCGTTTGTTGGTCTTGAACTTGGACGGCCATGGTTTGATGCAATAGTCTCTCGGAATTGCCACACGAATTCTGAGGCCGATCGTATCTACAGGGCTGGCTCATCCATAAAGGCCAATAAGGTAACCGGTAACGCCTAGGGCGCTGGTATTTGGAGGGCAGCATGGCGAGCGTACGGGAGAAAGATTTTCGCACTCGCTTCGCTCACGGGAACTTATAAGAAAGAAATCGAGCGTGCTCGCTTATTATCAGTATCTGATCTGATTTACTATTCGCTTTCATTATGAGTAATCATTACTGTTATATTTTTTCTATCTAGCATACGTGAATAAGCATCATTATTGTAAAATTCAACGAAAAATCACGCTTGCTTAGAAAACATCCGAAGTACAAGTGCCCTTAAAATCGCAAGAGAAAATTTAACGTCTTCTATACTAATTCTTATTTTGACTCTTGAGCTATATAAATAAACTGTTTGAATAGTCATTTTGTGCTTTATTTTCTCCAGTAATTTGCCAAGGGCGCCGAGTAAATTTGGGCGGGCGGTGCTGTCTATGTAGTTCGTTCACCATATCTATTTTTAATTCAGCAAATTGTCAAAGCCATCTACAGTGAGACTCGGGCTCTCAGTTAGCTTTGACTTGTTAGAGCAATGTGTCGGTCCCTATAATAGCTCTTTTCGGAGCATAATTACACCTACATCTGTATAATAATTATGAATTCCAAGTTTTCCTTTGACTTTAGTGTTGCTGTAATAATATGGAAACCGAAATAACATTTTGAAGTATTCTATCATACAGGATATATGCTCGTTTGAAGCAGCCAGAGTTAGAGAAATTTTGTCTGAGGAAACTTGTATATTATCGCCAATTTCAAAGAAAATAAAAACCACATTCGGAAAATTTTCATTTCATACTTAGAAATCTAGATTGCACTTTTTCTACATATTAATATAGGTAATTTTTAATAAATCATAAATGATTTTACTAGATTACTAGATTAGATGTTGTAATAGATGTTGTTTGAGATAATATCTACTTATTTCAGTTTAAGAAAACAAAGTTTAAGAAAACTATCTCTTATCAAAAGTAAGATGTCCAGGATTGCACACATAATATTATAGGAACGGAAAATAATACAAAATATGTACAGTGAATACTATAGCAGAAGGGTGCAAGAGCAGTCTCATTACAGCTCTCTCAAAGACAACAAGGAAAGGATTTAGGTAACTGCTTCTTTACCTACTACTAAACTTCCCTTTAGTCTGATTAGTGATCGTTTAATATGGGTTAATGGCAATGCTGTTTATTCATTATTTTGTAAATAAGATGAAAAAATATTAAATGATGACGTTTTAAAACAAGTGTAAATTAAAAATTTATAACACCTCTGACAAGTTTAGTAAAGGTTACAGTAACTAGAAAAGAGCTGATAACTTTCAAACGGCTGAACCGATTTTCTTGGATTATAGCTAAGAACACTCTCGATCAAGCCACCTTTCAAACAAAAAAAAACTAAATTAAAATTGGTTCATTAGTTTAGGAGCTACAATGCCACAGACAGATACACAGATACACACGTCAAACTTATAACACTTACTTACTTACTTTTTGGGTCGGGGGTTTATTAAACTAAATTAAACACGCGTCAGGATACGTTTTAATTTGGATTAAAAGTGTTGAATTTACAGTAATTACATTAAACGTGGCGCACCGGTGAAAGATATCATTTCCTAATATAAATGCAAATGGGAGCGCTCCGTGTACCGTTTAATTTACCAAAGAGAATATTTAAAAGACAGGTAAATACGCACATTAGGAGAGCGTAAGCGAGATTGGGGTCAAATGAGTTTGGGAGATAAGTACCTATTCAAAACTACGACGACGCGGACGCATCTATTTATAAAGCAGAATATTTTAACCGGTTATTTTAGGAATGTAATAAATTTTTGTTTGGGGGGGTGTTTATTTATGGAAATTGCCGTATATTTTAATCCACGTTGGCTCGTTTTTAATGCGAAAGCTTTTTTTAAAGCGCAATAAAAAAAGCTCTCGTGTGAACGATCTGAATCTTAAGAAAAAATATTCATAAATAATGCACGCTGAATTTAGAACTTCCCCCTTTTAGGGATTTAAATATCGCTTGCTTTATTGGTGAGGTGAAGGAAACATCGTGAAAAAACGCTCCCCGATATGTTCATGGGCAGTTCAAGTTCATTTTACTCGATGAGACCGAGAGGGGTCTCTCCGTCACTCGCTCCATACAAACGTAGTTCCAATTTTATTTGAATATTATGCAACTAAAGTCCATGAAATTTTGCAGACATATTCTAGAAACTAAAATCTATGTCTCTGGTTTTCCAGATTTCTGTTAAAATATTCAGTTAGTCAGTCAGTTCAGTTTCAAAGTTACGCAGTCTTAAGAATTCACATACAAATCTTTAAAAACTACATATTTTTAGAAAAATCTAAAACACCACAGACACAAATATTAGTTTCTAGAATAGGTATGTCTGCAAAATTTCATGGACTCTGGTTGCTTAACATTCAAATGAAATTGGAACTACGATTGTATGAAGCGAGTGACGGAGAGAGCCCTGTTAAACGTATTGCTTAGAAGTTAGAACCTAGCAAACATTGAATTGATCCGAAATCCGGCTTTTGCTCGTTACCGATGTTCTGAATATTAGTCGCTATATCGTGGTAACTTACTAATGGTCCTTCACTAAGCTCGATATAATCTCTTACGAACGTGTTTGGTTAAAGCCCTCTTTAATGAGTTGAACAATTTTAGGTAGGTACTTAGTAAACCAATTATTGTAATAACTTAAGTAAGTGTACCTACGTGATATTATGATAATATTACTAATTAAACTTCAGGATACCTTTGCATAAGGCTGCGTTTCCACTGACGCGGAGCTGGATGGACCGAGGGGAGCGGACTGTAATCAATCGCAATGTTTGAAATCTCCACTCCGCATCAGTGGAAACTATGTAAGAGGGGCGAAGCGAACTTTCAAATAAATGGAATAAAAACTGGCAAGCAACAGACACATGTATTAGAACGCAGCTACAAAATTTCACTCATATAAAAATTCGGTGACCATTATCTATCCTGTGGGTGTATGGGTGTGGCATATTAGGCATGAAGGTCGCTAAAAAGTTCCAAATCAGCATTGAAACCAATCTAAAACCCATATAAACGGAATGGCTCGGGAGACCGGATAAAGCGAATTTCGCTTTCGTCTATTCGTCTAACAATGAGTTTGATTTTATTTATGAGATGTACCTAGTTACGTCATGAATAGTGATACCTACATTATGTGTAAATTGATGTTATTGATATATCTAGTTACTAGCGGCCCACCCCGACTTGGCCTGGGTTGAACAATACACGCATATCTACGTAATATATTATAGCATACGTCCATCCTTCAAAGTATGGTAAAAGACGATAAAATTCGTAGCCCCTGTTGGTGCACCAACACCCGAGTTAATATTTGATTGATATAAACACCGAAACACTGTATTGAGTTAGTTTATTTTTAACCCCCGACCCAAAAGGGGGGTGTTATAAGTTTGACGTGTGTATCTGTGTACGTCTGTGGCATCGTAGCTCCTAAACGAATGAACCGATTATAATTTAGTTTTTTTTGTTTGAAAGGTGGCTCGATCGAGAGTGTTCTTAGCTATAATCGAAGAAAATCGGTTCAGCCGTTTGAAAGTTACCAACTCTTTTCTAGTTTTCTTGTAGAGGTTTTTGTTTTTGAGTTATACAGAAAGTTATACTAAAATGCACGGTTACATTTTTCGTTTAGTTTTTGTCTTCCAACAACGGCACCTTGCCAAGGCTTCTAGATTTTGCATGGATTCAAGAGATGTTTTCTCAAAATGCGTTCCTTTTTGTGCGCGCCATGGAGCGTGCAATAGATTAAAATATGGAGCGCGCACAGCTCCTAAGTAATACAAATAGCTGATAAGTACTTACTTACCAACCGACCTTTGAAAACGAGATAAAGTTAATTAGCCTAAAAAAGATAGCAAAAAACTTTATCACCCAACAAAATGTTAAAAGGAAATAGGATGACATTTGATTTGAATGTCAGACATTTCTATAAAATTCTACAGGTCTTGCAAGAACCAATTGATTAAAAGGGGTCTCTCCGTCACTCGCTCCATACAAACGTAGTTCGTCTCTCATTGCAATACTAACCAATCATACTCAATGGAATTTTGTAGAAACGTTCCGGGAACTAATATCTATGCCTGTGGTTTTCCAGGTTTCCGTAAAAATATTCGGTTTCAAAGTTACGCGGTCTTAAAAATTCACACACAAATCTTTGAGCCCTGTAATTTTAAAACTACATATTTTTAGAAAAATCTAAAACATATTAGTTTCTAAAATATGTCTGCAAAATTACATGGACTTTGGTTGCTTAATATTCAAATGAAATTGGGACTACCATTGTATGGAGTAAGTGCCGTGAGAGAGCCCTGAGTAGGGTAATATTGTGTGTTCTAGCTCAAGTCTCTAGATGACGCGGCGCGCCAGCGCGCGCCGGATCTATAAGACTTAAGCTAGAACACACAATATTTTCACAATAGATATCAGTTACAAGAGAATGATCAGGTTATTGTTACTAACTCATGTAGAAAGATGATTCAATGGTTGATTTAGCACATTCTTAAGTGATGCAACTAGTTACGATACTGAGTTGGAATATTTTATAGAAATTATATTCTTAAGCATCGATTAGATTATTTAGAATAATTTATATTTTGTACTGGAACCCTTAAGAACCTACCTAATGCAATTAATGTAGCACTCATCTCAAATTTATGTTAAGCGGAGGTTCAGTTTAAGATGGGAGCATGTTAAAGCGGAACAGATATGTCAGTTTATTAATATAAGTAATTAGTAACCACACTCCTTTATCGTAAAGTAAAAATTCAAGTGTTGCGGTATAAAGGTTCAAACACGATCGTTCAATTATTCAATCATTCATTTATTCATTTATTCAAGTATTCAACTCATGGTAAGTGGTGTGTCAGTTTAAGATGGAAGCATACTAAACCAGAACAGGTACGTTTGTCAGTTTATTAATATAAGTATAATTAGTGACCACACTCCTTTACCGAACATTCAAGTGTTGCGGTATAAAGGTTCAAAGACAATCGATCAATCATTCAATCATTCATTCATTCATTTATTCGAGTATTCAACTCATGGTAAGTGGTGTGTCAGTTTAAGATGGAAGCATACTAAACCGGAACAGGTACGTTTGTCAGTTTATTAATATAAGTATAATTAGTAACCACACTCCCTTATCGAAAATTCAAGTGTTGCGGTATAAAGGTTCAAAGACGATCGTTCAATCATTCATTCATTCATTTATTCAAGTATTCAAAACATGGTAAGTGGTGTGTCAGTTTAGGATGGAAAGCATGCTATGCCGGAACAGGTAAGTATGTCGGTATATAAGTATCAATAATAATTACTAACCACACTCTTATAATAGAAGGTTAAAATTCAAGTGTTGTAGTATTAAGGTTCATCCAATTCATTCATTCATTCTAGTGTTATGGTATCCCACTAAAGCAAGTGTCCGAGTCAGAGGCGCATGCCCGGGATCGAACCCCTGCCCGACTTATAACCGGAGGCAGCGGGCGTCTTAATCACTATGCTATCATGACTCATAGAGTAGATCGAGTTCGGTTGATAGACCTACTATTCCATAAAATATTTACATTAACACCTTTCTACCTAACTATTTTTGCCGATAAAATCATATTTCATATAAGTAAGTATAAGTACTTTTTATTCTCTAAATGGGCGATAATTTTTATAAAATTATTATTAATCGATCCGCTTTTGGTAAGTAACTAATGAAATATTATATTGTATTTTGGCATTACACTATTTCAACTGCTGTAAACTATACCTACATAGTGCATAATATGCATACTTATCTAATGTAGAAATACAGAACAGACGCCATGAGTGTTAAAAAATAATATCAAAGTAGGTATAGTCGGGATACATCATGTGTTAACTAAAAGTGATTCTTTTTCGGTGTCTAATGACTCGTATTGCAGGATTGCATATTTGCAGTTTGCTTCCTAATAGGGAATCCTAAACATGCATGCGGCATCTTATGTATGTGTGTAATAATGAGATCTTTGAATGTCATTCTAATTACTTTTATGTTTAAGAGTCATTATTCTATGCAAATACTATGAACTTTTGACTTTATTGATTGACTATTAGAAGAACCTAAATTCTGTAAGCACTGTTTTCACTACGCATTTCTTTTGTGAGCACTTCAACGAGCAAACGTTTACTTAATTCACTTAAAAAATCATTTTTTAAATTTCAAAAAGCAGTTGTTTAGCTTCAGTATGTATGTATTTTTTTATTTTTTTTATTTTTTACATATTTTAATGAAAGAGTTGTTGCATCTACAGAGAAATAATATTTTTTTAATATTAACTTCTTACCTAATAGTATTTTAAAAAGTTACATTAAGTACATACATGTTTAAATTTCATTTCACCAAAAAATCTTTAATTGTTTCAGAACTAGATAATAGTATGATGTAACAACATTAAAAAAATGTTTTTTCTATAACAGGGCTTCGAACTTTAGTAATAATCCTTTTGATTCGGATGACGAATTACCTATAGCTTCAAATTCAACTTCAAAGAGTAAATCACTCAATAAATTGAAGAAATCAAAAAAGCGGCAGTCAGATTCAGAATCTGAACCGGAACCTCCTGTAAAGCGTAAGAAAGCGCTTCAAAAAAAGCCTGTCAAGGCTGCACGTCCTTCATGGGAGTCTGAGGTGAGTTATTACACTTTATTTTACTGTAAATATAATATTATTACAATTGTTTTCAAGAAATATTAGAATTCTGACTGAATATAAGCATCAACTAAACCCTTTAAGAAGATATTAATGGTTTTTTTACATCATTATATTTAATTATTTAATTATTAGTTAATATTAGCTTAGCACGTTTGAATATGGAGCCTAAGGTCTCAAGTTCGATTCTTGAGCTGGATCAAATAAATTGTTAGCTTTAGGGAAGATTTCGCAACTCAACTCTGGGTTGTTGAATTTATTGATGGAAACCTATAAACAATTTATTAATAAACATTTTATTAACTGAGTTAATATATTTTAATAACTAAAAATATTATTTTTGTCTTTTCAGTACGAAGAAGAAGTGGTGCAAAAGCTTGAACCACTTAAAAATTTTATCACCAAGAAAATAGCATCAGGGTATTCTACACAGCGAAAACCAGAGAAATTAATAACGGAAGGCGATTATTACTTAGAACTCCGCATCTATAACGCTGCTGAAGCATCAAAGATAAGCCCGGGTAATCGATGGCGTCACGCCCTTTTTACTTATAAGTCATGTATGGATACCAACTCAGAAATTTGGCAGGCAACGAATCGCTTGGTCGCTGCTGCTAAGGAAGATTTTAAAGGGGTTAAACCTACACTATATCCAGCATGAAAATTTTAACTGCATTTTACTAACTTCAAATAATAAGTACTCTTACTTAGTATAATCTCATAATGACTTTTTGTGATATTTGTAATATAACAGTGCCAAAATACTTTTCACACAAGAAAAGTTATATTCATAAGTCTAATTGTTTACTT
Organism: Maniola jurtina; assembly: GCF_905333055.1. Lineage (NCBI taxonomy): Eukaryota > Metazoa > Arthropoda > Insecta > Lepidoptera > Nymphalidae > Maniola > Maniola jurtina. The sequence continues at coordinate 5,131,080 of NC_060046.1, read as the reverse complement.
CGCACAGAATTCGATAATGTTCAAATAATTGGAACTGCTTTTAAGAACAGAATACTAAGCTATCGTGTATGTCCATCAAAAAAATTTTTGTTACCTGAGCAATTTTTATCTGAAGTTGTAAATACGATATGTAATTTAGTAAAAAGAAGTCTTGAGAAACATAATGCTCTTAAAATAAATTTTGAATTATTTGCGACTTTTACTTTGCCAAAAAATAATGAAAAATCTTTGAAGTCGTTTAATACTAAATATGTACAAATATTTCAATCCACAAACATAAAAAATATATATTTAGAGTGTGTAAAAAGCCTGCTTAACAAATTATCAGAGTTTGAACATTCAGAATCAGGCTGGTCTTTTGACTCTTTGAATAATTTAGAAGTAAACATTAATAAATACAATCCTTTAAGGACAGGCTCCTATATTCCACTACCAATAAAAATTCTGAAAACTAGATCTTGTGTAAATATTAAAAATAGTGATGATAAGTGTTTTCTGTGGAGTATATTAGCACATATGTATCCCACCAATAAAAACTTTAATAGAGTATCTTCATATCCTCATTATTCAAAAGTTTTAAAAATAGATGGTATGTCGTTTCCACCATCTTTTGAGGATATCACATTATTTGAAAAAAATAATTCTGACATAAGTGTTAATATATACAGTTTAGAAAAAAATGGTGATATTAACGGACCTCTGTACAAAACCAGAAAGCGTAAACTTGTTCATGTTAATTTGCTTTACATTACTAAAAACAATAAAAGACATTTTTGTTTGATAAGAAACTTTGAACGGTTGGTTCATAGTCAACTTACTAAAAATAAGTCTAAAATTTTTTTATGTGAGGAGTGCTTCATTTATTTCAATTCAGAAGAAAAATTATGCAAACATAATTGTGCTAGAATTAAAACTGTTCTTCCAGAGAAAAATAGTAAATTATATTTTGATAATTATGAAAGAACTCAAAGAATACCAATTGTGATTTATGGTGATTTTGAAAGTTTATTAAGAGAATATTCTGATAAAAGTAAATCTGGGCATACTGAAACCATACAGGTTCATGAAGCCACATCTTTCGCGTACTATATTTGTTGTGAATCTAAACCTGAACTTAATGAACTGGTTTCATACATAGGAGCTAACTGTGCTCAAAAATTTGTAGAAACAATTTCAAATGATGTCAAACGATTACATGCAATTTTGTTAGAAAATAATCCCATGAAACTACTTACTGAAACTGAAAAGAAATGTTTTCATAATGCAAAAGTTTGCTGTATATGTAAACAAAAATTTACATCCACAGATAAAATTGTGGCAGATCATGATCATTTTACAGGGGAATATAGAGGCGCGGCTCACAACATTTGCAAGTTGAGTGCAAAGAAATGTCCTTTTATACCTATTATATTTCATAATTTAAGTAATTACGATTGCCATCTTTTTATTAAAGAGTTAGCGAGTATTAACGGTCGTATAAATATTATTCCGAAAAATAAAGAAAAATACATATCGTTCACAAAATTTATATCAGTTGATTCAAAAACTGCTGCTCAACTGAAATTCATCGATTCTTTTAATTTTCTCAGTTGTAGCTTAGATAAATTAGCTAGATCTTTACATCAAGACGACTTCGTAAACTTGCGTAGGTATTACAGTGATCAGTATTTATTTGATTTGATTTGCAGAAAGGGTGTGTACTGCTATGATTATATAGACTCTTTAAAACGTTACGATGAAACTGAGTTACCAAAACGAAAACATTTTTTTAATAAACTTACTTCAGAACTTATTTCGGAAGAAGATTATAAACATGCATTGAAAGTTTGGAAAACTTTTAAAATAAAAAATTTAGGCGAATATACAGATTTATATTTAAAATGTGATGTACTATTACTAGCAGATAGTTTTGAAAAATTCAGGAAAATTAGCTTAGCAACCTATTGCTTAGATCCGTGCTATTATGTTTCTTCACCTTCTTTAAGTTGGGATGCAATGCTTTTGCATACCAATGTAAAATTAGACCTTATAACTGATGTGGAGATGTATCAAATGATTGAAAAAGGTATACGAGGTGGTCTAGCTCAGTGTTCATTAAGATATGCTAAAGCTAACAATAAATATATGTCTGACTATGATATCAACAAATCAAGTAGCTTTTTGGTATATTTAGACTGTGTGAACCTGTATGGTTATGCAATGATGATGAAACTTCCTACAAGTAATTTTAAATTTTTGAACAAAGACCAAATTGAGACTTTTGAAATTGATTCTATTACTGTTGACAGTAACATTGGGTATATACTTGAAGTAGATCTTAGTTATCCATCTGAAATACATGACGCTCACTCAGATTTACCATTTGCTGCTGAAAAATTTACACCTTTTGGTCATAGAAATGCCAAGCTTATTGCAAATTTATACGACAAATGTTCCTATGTTATTCACTATATCCATTTAAAAGAATGTCTTAAAAACGGTCTAAAATTGTTAAAAATTCATAGAATTCTATCATTTGAACAAAAAGAATTTTTGAAACCATATATTGAATTGAATACCTCTTTGAGGCAAAAAGCAGAGTCTGAATTTGAAAAAGACTTTTTCAAAAAACAAAATAATGCTATTTTTGGTAAAACCATAGAAAATAAAAGAAAACAAGTAAATGTAAAACTTGTTAATACATGGACAGATAAGAATAATAAGACAAACAGGATTATTGGAGCAGAAAAGTATGTAAGTGCGCCTAACTTTAAATGTTTGTCGATATTTACAGATAATTTGGTAGCAATCCAATTAGAACAAACGAAATTAATTTTGGATAGACCAATTTATGTGGGGTTTACTGTTTTAGAGTTAGCTAAAACACATTTATATAACTTTCACTATTCTATAATGAAACCATTATATAAAGAAAATATTGAACTTTGTTATACTGATACTGATAGCTTACTATATCGCATATATACTGATGATTTTTATTCAGACATGAAAAAGAATATTAAGTTTTTCGATACCAGCAATTTTAGCGATAAAAATGTTTACAATATCCCTCAAGCAAATATGAAAATTCCGGGGTTTTTTAAAGATGAGATGGGTGGAGATGTTATTGTTGAATTTGTTGGCTTACGAGCAAAATTGTATTGTATTGAATCACAAAAAATGTCTATTAAAAAGGCAAAAGGAGTGACAACATCTGTTACCAAAAGGTTGGATATAGATAAATACAAAAATGTGTTATACTACAATCAATCAGTCAGAAAGAATATGTGTGTTATTAGATCTAAAAATCATAATGTATATACCCAAAAAATTAATAAGTTAGTTTTAAATAGTGAAGATGATAAAAGACAAATTTTAAAGAAGCAATTTAAAACGTTGCCGTGGGGGCACTACAGTACAATTTTTTAGTTGTTAATTTGTATTAGATTTTATGTTATTCATTACTGTGCAATTTTGATTGTTCATGTATGCATGCAAATATTGAAATAAATATTTACTACTCATCATCACTGACATTTTATTATTTTACCTTTCAGTTTTTTATTTTTATATTTATCGAGATCAATAACTTGAGTTATAGTGATATCATAGCAGGTGATAATGTTTGCTTACTGACCTTTACGTTTGTTTATATATACCTTCAATTTCAACATTATATCCTTATCACCTTGGTCAAGAAATGAAAATGCAGTAAGCAAACATTAAGCAAAATTAAAAAAAACCTTTACATTTAAGGGAATCGAACCCTTGAAATATTTGAAAAAACTTGATTGTACTACCTAATATTTACATGGAATACGTTAATATTATTAGGTACTTAGTACAATCATAATGTTTTCAATTAATAATTTAAAATTTAAAAAAACAATTTTATTCTTTAAACCACGTTTATTTCATAAATAATGAATTCATGCTACAGCTCCTTACTCTAAAAAACACTATTTTTATAAACAAAAAATATGATGATATTTAAAAATAAGCAAATTACATTTCAACAATAGTTCACATTTATATGGAGTGAGTAATTTTTGACATTATTTTACCTATCAAATTTTCTGTAGCATCCATAACTTCATCGTAATTATCCTTGACTACATACTGTGCACTAACACTAGGAGTATCACCATTTATATTTTCATCTTGTTCTCCTCCATTTAGTCCATAAATATTTATTTTTATTAAATGAAGCCGTCTTCCAGTTGCTTTGCGAATAACATAGGATGTTGATGTAGAAGTCGGGGGTGAAACAGGCTTCAATAGTGATAAACTGCATTTTTTCTTTTTTTTCATCTCCTTACTAGATGCTTGAACTGGTTCTGCTGCTTGTTTTTGAGCTAAATCCTCGCAAAGTCTCTGAAATTCAGTTTCCGCGAACCCGTTTACATCTTGTGCGTAGTAAAAAGGATTTGTTAGATTTTCGTTGGGTAAGATAGGAGTCGCCATAATTCTGAAACAAAAAGAAAAATAATTAATAAATAACGGTAAAAAAATACATGCTTTATTAAAAGTCAGCACATTGTTATAAAATAATTATAATAACTTACCAAGTAAAATACTCGATATTTATTATGATAAAATTATGAGCGCGGCTACTGTTTTCTTCGGGAGCTGTAGCAGGAATGAAGCTTTAATAAATAATAATTAATCTAATACTGTCTTGCGATCTAAAACGATGTAATTTGAGCAAAACGAAAACATAATGCTTTAGTGACACAGCATCACATTCCAAGTTTTTCTCGAGAGCTGTAACAGGAATGAACATGCATCGATAGTAAAATCTTATATAATCTTGTATTCTCAAATGGGTAATTTGAGCAAAGTGAAAACAAATCTTTAGTGACACAGCAACGCATTCCGAGTTTACACGTGTATGGTGTCATTTCTTTAAATTGGTTATTAACATTATGTTACATTTTAGTTATAAAATTATATAGAATATAATGTGAAGACTTTATAACAGGATTTTATCTTTTTTAACAGAAAACACAATGAAGTTGATCAAACAACCAGTAACATTGGAAATTAACAATTTAAATATAGAAGCGTCATCAATCCAAAAAAGGCATAGTTTGCTGTTGCCCGATACGATTCGCTGTATAATATGTGGACCGTCAAATTGTGGCAAAACAAACACAATGTTAAGCTTATTACTACATCAAAATGGTCTCAAGTTTCAAAATGTTTACCTATATTCTAAAACAACATTTCAACCAAAATATTGTTTTTTGAATAAAGTTTTAAGCATGGTTCCAGCTGTTAAGCTCTTTACCTTCAAAGATGATAAAGAGGTTATTCCTCCTACTGAAGCCTTGAAAAATTCTGTATTTATTTTTGATGATGTTACTTGCGAGAACCAAGTAAATATCCGAGATTATTTTTCAATGGGTAGACATAAGAACATCGACTGTTTTTATTTGACTCAAACATATTCTAAGATACCAAAACAATTAATTCGAGATAACGTAAATTTTTTAATAATTTTTAAACAAGATGATATAAATTTGAAACACATCTATAACGAACATGTCAATTCTGACATGACTTGGTCAGACTTCAAAAAATTATGTTCAGATATATGGAAAGATCCATACACATGTTTAATAATTAACAAAGATTGTGAATTAAACAACGGTAGATATAGAAAATCTTTCGACGTTTTTGTAAAATTTTGAATGAAATTATTTAAACAGATTGTAATTTAAAATTAGTTTCATTTTAATTTTTACTACATAGTTCAATGGTTGTGTAAAATAATTAAAAAAAGAAATGGAAACAAGTTTGAAAAAAGAGTTAATTAAATCAGTAAAGGCTATTAAAAGTAAAGTAAAAAGATTACGTGATGAAGATGAAGAGTTAGAACTGAGGCGGAAAAAAATATTTAAACCACTGTCTGATCCTTTGAAAGCAATTGTTACACTAAGTAAATATGCTACAAACAAATCTTATCACGAAACTAATTGTAACAACGCAAGTGTTGGAAATAATCAATCGCCTGAAATTCCAAATATAAACTCAAAACAAGATGGTGATATTGAAATTACTTACAACGATAATAACTTTGAAGAAAATCCGAAAAAACAAGAGGAAATGTCTGAACCTTTGGAATTTCTAAATGATGAAGTCAACATTTCCGAAACACTGGCAGACAATGATCTGTTTGGCGAGCAAAGCAATGTATCTATACCATTTGGTATACGTCGCATTAACAAAAAATTGATGATAGGAAATACCCCCGTCAAATTTTCAACTGTAGATGATATGTCTTCAAACAAATTAACGTTTATTACTATTGATGATAAAAGTTATGAACTAACTGCTGGTTTAATAGAACTTTTATTAAGAAATAAACCAAACTTGAATAAAGTAACTGAAAGTGATAAAATCACATATAAAGATATCTTAATTAGTACTAGTGCTCATAAAAGAGATTACAATCCTGCTAATCAAATTAAAGGTGACAAAGGAAAAAAATATTCTCAAATCATCAAACCATTATTTTATGAAAAGGATATGTGTGAAACAAACAAATTAAAGTACGGTGGTAGGCTACCAGTTTTAAAGAAATACAAAACTGATACTGATCTCATCTATTGGGATGATCCTAATGAGTTAATTGAAAGATTAAGATTGATTATTGCGTCCAGAGACGCTGGCAACACTAATCATGATAATGAAATTCTTTCGATTATTGAAGAGTTAAAAGAAGCGGGTATAATAAAAGAATAAAAGAAAGCACATTTATGGAGCGTGTTCAGTATTGATAAGCAGGTTGAACATGAAAGTTGATAAGTTTGGACATCATGTTAATAAGATGCGAAGAATGAAAGGAGTGTTATTAGAATGCGCTTTGAAGTGTACAAACAATAATTTGGATGCTCAGCATAAAAGAGTAAAAAATCTTGCGCAACCGGTAGATTCTAACGATTGTGTTACAAAAGAATACGTTGATGTTTTGGCAGACAATCTTTCAAAAAAAATATCATCAATTAATCAGTTTATTACAGAAATAAATATTAAAGTAAGTAATTTGATCGAAATCACCGAGGCTAGTAAAGTAAAACATGAGCAAAAACAGCGTCGTAAATGAAATACATAAAAATGCAAGAGTAAACTTTCCTCGTCGACATGTTGTCATGAGAGATATAGACGATTTATGGCAAGCTGACTTGATTGATATGAAATCTCTTTCGAAACAAAATTCAGGTTATAAATATATTTTAGTTATAATTGATACATTCTCAAAATATGCTTGGGCATTTCCACTAAAGTTTAAAAATAAAGATCAGGTCTCTAAAGCGTTTGAATCTATATTAAAGAAAGGACGTATTCCAAAAAACCTTCAAACTGATTTTGGAACTGAGTTTTACAACGAAAATTTTAAAACGATAGTCAAAAAATTTAACATCAATCATTATTCTACATATTCCACTAAAAAAGCTTCTATAGTTGAAAGACTTATAAGAACTTTAAAAAATAAAATGTATAAACAATTCAGTTTCCAAGGAAACTACACTTGGATTAAAGGTGTGCTAGAAGAAATAGTTGAAAATTATAACACCTCTAAACACAGAACGATCGGTTTATCTCCTAACGAAGTTAATGAAAATAATAAGAAACTTATACTTCAAAGATTTAATGTAGGAAAACAGTTGAAAATCCTTAAGAAGAGAAATTTAAAAGTTGGAGATTTTGTGCGGATTAGTAAGTATAAAGGTGTTTTTGAAAAAGGTTACACTCCTAATTGGTCCACCGAAATATTCCGTATTAAAAAAGTACAGAAAACGAATCCTGTTACTTACCTTATAGAAGATGCTAAACATCAGCCAATTTTGGGCTCATTTTATGCAGAAGAACTTCAAAAAACAGAAAATCCTAATGTCTATCTTATTGAAAAAGTTTTAAAAAGAAAAGGAAACAAGATATTTGTAAAGTGGTTAGGATTTCCATCGAGTGAAAATAGTTGGATAGATAGAACGAATATTTTATAACTAACCAGTTCCCAATTTATTTATTGTTATTTAAGTGATAGTATAGTTATTTTACATTCATTGTAATAAAAGTAATGAAAGAGAGCAGTATTCTCAATTGGTTTATAAATCATTTACCATTTGAACTTCATCTACCTGGATATAATTACTGTGGTGCTGGTACAAAATTGTATAAAAGGCTTGCACGGGGAGATCAAGGTGTAAATAAATTGGATGAATATTGTAAACAACACGATATTGCATACGACTTGTCAACTTCATTAAGTGATCGTCATAAGGCTGATAAAATATTGATGAAAAGGGCTAAGCAACGTGCTTTAGCATCTGATGCAACTTTGGGAGAAAAGATAGCAGCAAATTTAGTTAATAAAGCTATGATAGCTAAATTGTATACCGGGTCGGGACTGACTAGTAAAGCCAACAATTCTAAAACAGTGTCGCCAAAAAAATCCGCTTCAGGCACTGGTTTGAAAAAACACTTCAAACATGTTGTTGCTCATGCAAAAAAGCATGTGCAAAAAATGAAACCCAAATGTAAGAAAATGGCTATAGAATTAGCCATAGCAGCGGCTAAAGAATTGACTAAAGACTCGTCAATAAAACTTCCTCGAATTATACCAATTCCAAAAACTGGTGGAGTACTTCCTTTGATACCTATTTTTGCCGGATTATCTGCTGCGGGTAGCTTAGCTGGTGGTGCTGCAGGAATCGCTAAAGTTATAAATGATTTGAAAGACGCTAAAAAACGTTTTACAGAATTAAAGAGGCATCATGAAAAAATGGAAACCCTCCATATAGGCAAAGGTTTACATATCAAACCGCATAGAGGTAGTTTAGGAATTTACATTTCAAATGAAAAAAACTAAGAGAAAGGCTACCCAAACGAGCGCTCACCAATATCGACATCATCAACCATTCGCAAGACATTCCTTACTTTCGAGGGGTGTTTATGAGAGATGAGATGCCAAAACATCCTTTTCGAAAAGAATGTGGTATAGTTAATTTGGATAGCTCCAATAATCCTGGCTCTCATTGGGTAGCCTATGCAAAAGTAAATAATGAAATTCAATACTTTGACAGCTATGGAAATTTAAAACCACCTAAAGAGTTAATTCAATATTTAGGAACTGGTATGAGTTATAATTACAAAAATTTTCAAGGTAGTCATCCTTATAACTGCGGTCATCTATGTATAAAGTTTTTAAGAAGTTTTTGGAATACACAAAATAAAATGTATAAATAGTTCAGTAAAATCAGTAAATTTTTAGTTTACGATCATGTCTGTAACAATCACTATTACCGGGCACAAATCTGTGCTGGAATCATTTTTTCAACCTCCTCTTATTCTCGATGGTGAATATGAATGCGGTTTATTATATTTTTCTGCTCTGAACTCAATACCAAACATAAATCATAGCAATAACATATTTGCATATGGTGATGAATGTAAATATTTAAAAATTCCATATGGTACTTATGATTTATATGACATAAGAGAATATCTTGCGAGTAAGTTAGACAACTGTGAAATTGAAATAAAACCAAATAATAATACTTTAACATGCTCGCTTTTTTGTTCCAAAACTGTACATTTTGACGTAGAAAACAGTTTAGGACGCTTACTTGGTTTCCCAAATGTAAAACTTGAAGCAAATAAATGGCATGAGTCTGTTAATCCAGTTAACATTCTTCCCTTGTCTGTCATCAGGATCGAATGTGATCTTATATTCGGATCATTTAATAATGGGTTTGCATCACATATTATTCATGAATTTATTCCTAACGTTCCTCCAGGATATCGATATATAGAAATTCCAAAAAATATTATTTATCTTCCTGTTAATAAGAGTAATATATCATCCATAACTGTTAAAATCATTGACGAAAACGGTAACAATATTGATTTTAGAGAAGAAAATATCCAACTGAGACTTCATTTACGTAGAGCAAAATGATAGTGTTTAATAAAACACTTGGATATGAGGTGAAAAGAATCAATCATTTGCCTGCTACTAAAGCGCGTACACGTATTAAAGCAAATCGTAATATTGTAACAAAAAGAAACAAAGATTTTCTCCGATCACTCGGATTCAAAGTATGAATATTCTAAATATTAATAACACCCCAGTATTCGATAATTCTATCGAAAGTTATGAGATCCACACGTACAATCCATACAATAACAGCTTTAAAGAAAATGATGAAATTCGCATTCCAATACATCAGCAAGACATATACATATTACCATGTAATAGTTCAATTTATGTTGAAGGCTTTGCCACAGTGACTGGAAAAGATCAATCGGGGAAAGAAATAAAGAAACCTGTAAATTTTACTAATAACCCTGTTATGTTTCTATTTCAAGACATTAGGTATGAAATGAACGGTATTGAAATAGATCGCGTAAGAAACCCTGGAATAACCACAACATTAAAATCATACATATCGATGAATGAGGGGGATAGCAAAGTCGCAGCATTGTGGGGTTGGCAAATGGATGGTTTTAAAATGACAGAGGGATATTTTAATGCTGTTATACCATTGAATAAAATAATGGGATTTGCCGAGGATTATAATAAAATTATTATAAACTGTAAACATGAACTTATTCTGAATAGAAGTAATAGTAATTTAAATAGTGTAACAATTCACAAGGATGATAATATACATATAGAAGTACGAACAATTCAGTGGCGTGTGCCGCATATAAAAGTTTCGGATCGTGAAAGACTCTCACTACTTAAGTATTTAGAAAAAGACAAACCTATTCAAATAGCATTCAGAAATTGGGATTTATATGAATATCCTTTACTTCCTAAAACTACAAAACATTCGTGGTCAATTAAAACTACTTCTCAACTTGAAAAGCCTCGATATGTTATTTTTGGTCTACAAACTAATAGGAAAAACAGTAAGACTAATGATAGTTCTATATTTGATCATTGCAAATTAACAAATGTAACACTGTTTTTAAATTCACAATATTACCCATACGATTCACTTAATTTGAAATTTGATGAAAATAAATACAGTATATTATACGAAATGTACACTCAATTTCGTCAGTCTTATTATAATCTTCCTGTTGACCCGTTGTTTGATCTGATCACATTTAAAGAAAAGGCACCACTGTTTGTAATTGACTGTTCAAGACAAAACGAGAATTTAAAGACAGGACCTGTAGACGTACGTTTGGAAATTGAAAGTTCGCAAGAAATCCCGGATAAAACATCAGCATATTGTCTTATAATAAACGATCGCCTCTTTGAATATAAACCCTTAAGTAATATTGTCCGCAAGTTGTCATGAATGTCATCATTGATGTACAAGGATTCAAGACGGATTCCAATGAGTTTATAGTAAAAGAAATAGCTATATTATGTAATAACCATATCCAGACTTATTTAATCAAGCCACCATACCCATTTTATAATTTAACGAAAACGGAAAGAAAACAAGTTTGTTGGATAGAAAGAAACAGAGGAATACATTGGAAAGAAGGTTTTATTTCATACTTAAACTACAAAGGATATGTAAACATGAATAATTATTTAAATAATAAACGTGTTTATGCTAAAGGTGTAGAAAAAGTGCAGTGGATATCGAAAATGTTTGGTTGCGATAGTGTTTATAATTTGGAAGATAAATCTTGCCCTAGCTTATTAAGTTTATATGAACAATACGAAACGAATAGTGATGTGTTTAGTTGTTTATACCATCCTTCAATATGTGCATTAAAAAACGTGCTTGTTTTAAGAAAATGGTGTCTCGATAATAAAATTTTCTAATAAATATATATCTAGTAGTTTTTATTTACTTTCCTTTTGTTAAGGGTTGATTAGTAATATAAGTATGACTAGCAAAGTATAGTCAATATTTTTATTAGTTATTGATTAATACGACTTTAGTTTATTCATGTACATGGTCTAAGAAAGTCATTCCTTTTCAAAAACTCAAAGTAATCATCATAATTATAAACAAATAAAAATGATATTAAAAGTTAATGATTTAGTTGACGTTGTTATTGTAAAATGGAATTTGTGTGGGCTGCATCATGTACATATATTAAACTATAAGGAATACGATGGTATTCTGATATCAACGATCTCAAAGAAATCCAACATTTATTATAAAGGTCTTAAAGTTTCCGCACGCGTATTAAGAATAAATAATAAGTATGTTGACTTGATACCATCAGCTGATTAATGTGTAACTAAAACCGTCTGATTTTCATAAATAACCTTATAAAGCTGAGTCATTAGGATTTATCTGAAATTGACACATTAAAAGTAATTTGTTGAACGATTTAAAAAAACCATTACTTATATAAATCCAAATAATTCTAAAATGAGATGTCAATAGTGATAAGTAGGCTATCCAAGAATAATATCACCATTGAATCATCTTCGAGGAGTTTGTGACAACCTGATCATTCTCTTGTTACTGATTATATTTAACATCGATCGTGAAATTGGAAGTTGTAGCTCACGTCTATACGATGCGCGGCGCGGCGCAGCTACACCGCTAGACGCGCCGCGCTTTATCTAGAGACGTGAGCTACAACTCCCAATTTTACCCTACTGCCCTGTTAACTTACTTACATAACTATTATTAGAAATAGTTATCAGATACTTAAATTAATTATTTAGATAAATTATTTCAAACCTCGCCTATTAAATAATAATCTAAATTTAGCATCTAATTATTATTAATCGTAAGCAATATTAATGGAAATATAATTATAATTCCCAATTAGAGAAATCTAATAACCTAGAAGAGGAAGTTATTGTTAACACGTGTTCAAACGACAAGAGGGTCCCCTTGGCGAAGAGGAAATGAATTTCTTCCCCTTTCCCACTGATTAAATTCAACCATAATATTATCCGTAACCAATTTGTGCTATTGATTTTTCATTTTGTACGAAAGTATTTGAACTGCCTTTAAATTTATTTGGAGTATGCTTTATATTTAAACGAAGTTTGATTCTTCTTTGAAAAAACTCAATGAAATTTCACTCTCTCACTCTCACTCTCTCTACATTTACAAATATTTGAACTCTTCAAATATCTGTGTCTGTGATTCGTCAGATTTTCGTAACAGTAAAACTACACATTTTTACAATAAAGTTGATAAGAATGAAGAACTGATCAATATGTCATATTACATATTAAATGATAGGGTCTGCACTCTGCATCCTTTAGTATCCTTATGCAGGTGCGTTCTGGAAAAGTCAGCAATAAATAAATCTAATTATCCTCTTTATTTATTTATTTATTTATTTATTCAATTTATAATTACGGAACCCTAAAAATCAGAGTTAGTAGTCTTTACAGAATCTTTAGTCACTTCTTTTAAATTTTACTTTGCACACCTACTATGGACTGGGATGGCTTGCACAATAAAATAACTCCTACGTAACTATCGATGGAAGTAATTGTTCGATTTTGCTTCTTAACTGAGACACTATGCTTTGCACGACGTATTGCAGCATTACCATATTATTATGTAATGTGTCCGAGTTTTCTACTCTGTGAAAGAGAAGCAGAACACATTAAGTTACTAAGTATGTATAAGCATCTGCATTTAAGTTTCAAGTGGAAAATTCGATAAGGGCGAAGGTGGATGTGGCTCTTCGGCAAATCTGTTTGGCACTCAAGCTCACGACATGGTGACGATGCCATTGAAGGTGCAATATCCGGCGTGATAAATAGTTATGACTCTTGGCATGTTGAACGACATTTTGATGGCATGTTACCGGTTTATAGTACTTTGTTGTAGAAAAATCTTCAGAAATATAGATACTTGTAACAATATTATGATTCGATCTTACAGCTCTGGCCATAATTTTATTATGTTAATAGTTTTACCTATCTGAGGTTAATGATCATTAAGTAATAGTTACAACTTTACCTCTCTGAGATAACCGAGTTAAGTAATAGTTAATGATGATTGTTAAACGGTTTTCTTGTTTATCATCAAGAAATATATCCTCGACGTAATCAATATACCTGCCTACCATTTTCACTGTGTTGAAACTTAGAGTATTGACACAGCTTTTTCTATTTAATTACACGTGGGAAAAGAGTCGGTAATTTCCTAGATAGAGATTCTCGAGAAGTTCGAGAACTAAGTACTCTTATTTCTAGACTAAGAACCACCCGCAGCTTCACTCGGCAAAAGAATATTAATCCTCTTCATTCCCTATCTCCTGAGAATTTCGAAAAGTCTGGCCTCGTTCCTCGTATAGGTACATTTATTTATCTATAAACGGAACGTGCGTGCAAATTTTAACTTTCTAGGTTCAAGAGTTTAGGCTAGGCGTCTAGTCTAGCCTAATCAATAGTCTAGTCAATCAGTGAGGCAGGATTTTTCTGTATTATTAATATTTTGATTTAGGTTAAATTGGATTTACTTATTGCTTACCTTCTTCATGAACTATCAGTACCTACAGAACTCCGCATGATTCTTTAGTATGCTATACCCCTACCAAAATCTAATAAATCAATATAAGATCTGAATTGATCAGAAAACCATTTACAAGAAAGAACAAATCGAATCGAACCATTACTTGAGACGAAGCGAAATAGCGTTACTTTAAAAAGCCATATAACACAGATAAATTCAGTTCTGTATTTCACACACAAGAAGTTGAACGGAACTTGGGAATGGTTGCAATTTGCGAAGTTTGCCTTATCTAGACCGCTCGAAAGTTATAGGAAACGTGCTGTCGGTGGGATTTGAACGGGATTCTTGGTTCCTGCACAGATAATGGCCGCTATGGGCCCATTCGCAGGATCTTGATTCCAGAGGTCACGTTGTGGCAGATATTAAGCTAGATAAAACTACGTCTCCGGATAATCCGCTGGAGACTGCACTTTTGTAGTAGGTACCTACTTTCTGTAATGAAAGCTGGCGAAATTGAACGGTCATTCCTACTTTTGAAATTGGTTCCTCGAAGTTTAAGCGTACTTATTAGGTCACTGACCTTATCCACTAGTAATAGTAGGAATTCTCGGATCCTACCCGGTGCGATTGCATTACTTCAAGGTACTTTTTTAAACCTAAAAGGATTATTTTTCAATGATAACATTGGTCTCTATTTTTCGGGCCGCATTGGAAGCTCTTATTTCAAATCTTGTATGTATATCATATTATAGCTATATATACTTGATATTGGATTACCTGCGTACATAGCAACCACTCAAGCCTTAAGTTATTATTAATTTCAAACAAAGCAAAGGATAATGACACGGTGCTCAAAGGTAATAAAAACCTAGTCACGGTATTAGAATGTTAGGGACCGATTATGAGTAGATAATAAAGGTGGTCTGATATTGGACCGAGTTGAAAAAACTTGTACCTGATGTGGTCCTAATGAAGGTCGCTTTGAGAACAAAGTAAAGGCTCGTCCATACGAATAGAATACTACGTGCGATTGTCTTCACTCGCACGCAATATTGCGAAAACTGCAACCGGCAATAAAGTTATTCCTGATTGGAGTTGTTTTCGCAATAAATATTTAGTTTTTTGTAAACACTAAATTGAAGGTTTCTGAGCTAGATTTTAACGTAGTTTACGATTTTGCTTTGTTTGTCAGCTTACTTAACTTTACATAGAGTAAAAGCGGCAATTATTATAGGCAATATTTTTTTTTGTAAATGTAACGGTTTGATCTAGTACCTACCCAACGTTTCCATACACAATTTACTAAACCCTACTTATGACGTCACTATTCTCCGAACACTCATAAATGTGTAATAAATAATTCAAATCAAATCCCAAAAGCTTGTTAGAATTGGAATTTTAGCTCACAGACACAACAATAGTTTAATAGTATTTTCTAGTTTAAAGTTTAATTAATATTTAAGTTTAATTGTATCTTTATTTTTATTCCTGTTTTTTTTTTATGATTCTGTAATTGAGCTAAATAAACTTTTATTTATTTATTTATTTAAATAAACCTCGAATCTAGCGTCTTAAGATAATTTTGTCGTATCAAAAACTTCGATTGTGAGGATGAAGTCTTATTATTACCTACCACGAAAAAGCTAGGGGTATTATTATCAGGGAAAAGAAAGGCTAATCAAGTAAAATTATTTTAAAGTTGATCGCACACCGCCTGCACAAGAGCCGCGCGCAACACTTTTTTCAATAGGTTTGTCTTTACTATAAAATAAAAATGGAAATGAATTCAGCAGATCCAGATTATATAGAGCGAGTATATATACTTACTCGTACTTTGTGAAAATAACGATAACTTTACGCATTGGTGTAGGAGGAATCTATTGAAATTTGAAAGTATATCTGTGACTTTACGGGTCTCATACGTAGTTAGAAGTCCTATCAAGTTATCACCGTAAAAATCTACCTTGCCAAAACAAATTAACACAGAAGCTATGCGAGCGTTAATAGCAAAACTAAATATACTTAATGCGTTTGATACCGAGAAGCTAAAGGATATCATCTATCAAGTTTTCTGAGTGCTTTGCCAGAAAACTCTAAAAATAAATTACGGGCGGCTATTGCAGATTGTCTCGTGAAAATTGCTTGATTTAGGCAACGTAATACCACAGGTAACACTCAACGCGTTTGATAGCGAGAGGCGTGTCAAGATAAGTTAACTAAAGATAAGTTACGTGCTGCTATTGCGGATCGCCTTGTAATATGCGATTAGCTTAATGTAGGCAAGGTAAAAATTTGACTTGAAGACCGCCATTAGCCACCCGGTGATTAAATAGTTTTTACTGGAGTTTTTACTCCGGTCATTAATTTTCCCTAAGGACGACCTCCGGCTGATTATTTGATTTTATGCTGATGAAATTTATGAGAGGTTACAAGGATTTTTACATAATAAACTTGTTAATAATGCATTTCATCTGATCGTCTAAAATGTTTGGTTAGCGAAATGAGTTGATTGGCAAAAATTAGGGTATAGGAATAAAGAATTCTGATAACCAGTTATTACTTATAATTTTACTTACTTTACTAATAATTATACCTTTATAGTAACTAGCTGTTATCCAAGACTTTGTCTGCTTTTGATTTTGACTTTATGATTTTCCGGAATAAAATTATATTTCACTCTCAAAATCAAAATCAAATCAAAATCGAAACATTTTATTTTCTTAAATGCGGGTTAAATAGTAATTACAAATTCATATTGGTACGTCTCCACGTCTTAACTATAATACCTATCCATGCAAGAACCACGCCGATCTGTTGCAGCATGGTTGAAGAACAAACCAACAAACAAATATACTTTTGCATTTATTATTTATTTAAATATCTTGCTAAATACTATGACAAAGATTATTTTAGCCATATTCAATTTTGTGCATCAATTTTTATTTTTACTAGGCGCAATGCTCTTAAAAGCTTTCTGTTATTAGAAATTCGTTGAATTATACACAATCAACATAATTCATGTAACAGGAAAGTATATTGTATTTTTAATATTTAATATTTGCTGTGCCATCTATGAAAACAACTGCCATCAATATGAAAACAACAAAACCAATTATAAAATTGTAAAAACGTTGTCGCTCAAAAGAAAATAACTATCCAATTTTATGGCTTCAGCTTGCATGCCCCTTGTATTGTTAAAAATGCAGTCTTTATCAAGTGCCATCTTTACATTTCTCTTAGATATTTGTATCATATGGGTCAAGGCCTGAATTAAAGGAATTTTATTTATTTATTTATTTTATTTTAGGTCTTATAGCCTGTATACATGAGACAATAAACTGATCTCAATTAAATGCTATAAAAACTAACAAAGACTTTAGTTATGCTGTTATGCCCGCTTCGCTGACATTGTTTTATTTGCAAGATGTGTAACAATTTTATTATGTCCTTTTTGATTTTATACGATACGACTTTTTTCATAAATTATACATCAATTATTGCTGTTAATCGTTGTAGATGTTCATTTGTTGTTCTTTTACAATTCTGCTTAGGAGACAGTTGATCCTAAAGGTCTGGACAAAGACACAGCGTAACGGCACCGACTGAGGCACAATTTCCACCCAAGCGGAGTTGAGAGATGTCGACCAGTCAGATTTTTAAATGATGGTATGTACGGGAAATAATAGATTGACTTGCGAATCAGCCAGTCGCGACTCAATTTGTACTAAATACCAAATAGATCGATCTACTGCGCAAGTTAAAATACACAGTTGTTTTTAGCTGACGGTAACTGATTTCGTGTTTAAAATAGAAATAGAAAGATAGTTTTTCAAATTTTTAAATGGTGACGTCTAATTAACAATCCCGTTACGCGTTTTGCTTGACCAAGTCTTAGTTTTAAAGATTAATGTATGTTCTTAGCCTCTTAGGTCGTGCGGCCGCGGTAGGTCGTACGCCGACTCCATAATAAGTCCATCTGAATCTTACTCGTTTATTTGCTCCGCCCGGTTCGATCTTTTTGTTTGACTTTTGTTTACCAATGGGGCTTTGGCTTTGCCCGCTTCTTAGCTGCCATTTTAGTTATAGGTACACACACACCTGTTCTTCTAAAATTAGTTTGACAAACATGAACTTAATTAAGTTAAACTGAGCGAATTTTCATTTGCAGAATGACTTTCAACTGTAAAATAAAATTGTAACGATTTGGATATGAAGATGTTTTACTTTCCAGTTTTATCTAGATAGGGGTCACCCCCCTCCCCAACTAATTGAAAGGCTTAATTAACTATACTAGATAGGAATATCCATATTATGCAAAACTCATAAAGATCATCGCTTGGTTTACAAAAACGCTACTTAGTACTGCAATAAATTAATACGCGAGTAGTAGTATAGATGCGCACGAGCTCACAAAGAAGTAAGAATGTGAGATTAATATTCATAACAATAACAATCGTGCGTATGTTTACACTCATTATACTCGGACGAGTCGATTAGCACGGAATGACATCTTGAACGACTTGATAGCACGTGATTATCTTTATTTAATGCTTTACGACCTCTGCTTATTGCTGGATATTGGGTTCGACTCCTCAATTAGAAGTTTTTGATGTTTGATGTAGAGCGTTATTTGGCAACACTGCTTTGTCTCCATATTCATTGTATTTAGGGAAGGAGAAGCAAGATTTGTATTTTGGGAATTGGAAAGAATAGTTTGTTTTAGATATAAACTAACACAAAGTGGTAAATTATTTTGACGATTCAAAAGCACTTAGTTTACTTGTTTATGAATATTACACTCTATTCTATTCTAAACGAAAGCAATCAGAGGATCCTTGGAAGATAAGACTGTCTCTCTACTAAAAAGACGCGTATGCATAGCGAGAAGGACTTCAATTTCATATTAATACTAGCCGATGCCCGCGACTTCGCCCGCGTGGATTTAGGTTTTTCGAAATCCCGTGGGAATTCTTGATTTTCCGGGATAAAAAGTAGCCTATGTGCTAATCCAGGATACTATCCTTCTAAATTTCAGCCAAATCCGTCTAGTAGTTTTTGCGTGAAGGAGTAACAAGCATACACACATACACACACACACATATACGCATACACACACACACATACACACATACACAAACTTTCGCCTTTTTAATATTAGTGTGATTAAGCGAAAACAGAATCACTTCAATTTTCACAATATAACTCGATTAGCCTTTTTTACCAGACATACAACGAGCTATGAGGATCAATCGATCCATACCTACTATCCAGTGTCAATGATCCAATCGGATCACTAACATCTCTCACTTTTGCTAATAGCTAGACAAACCCTAATATTCCCAGCTCATCGGCCATCGCTGGTATTGAGGCAGTTTTAATAGCCAAACCCCAGTTCCTACTGATTTCCATAAAAAGTTTCCTTTATTTTCTGGTGCCAAATAGAAAATGCAAATAAAAGTTTTCATTTAATTGTTGTGCAAAGTACAGCTATAACTGTTCGGTGGCGGGGTAAGTGTGTCGCGGTTTGTGGCTAACAAACAAAAACAACTAAGACCGGCCCGAAGCGTTTTAACTTACAGCTGGGATTCAAGCTGTAAAACTACGTGTACACTACCGAATAAGTTGTAACTAGGCAAACAACATAGAGAAGATAGTTTTTCGGACTTCGATATTTAGGTAAATAACGTGCAGGTTTTTTTATTCTTGATAGACATTTTTGGGTCATTTAATTGCCCAAGTTTAATTTTTTAAACGACTGCACACAGCGTATGTGTGTAAGTTTCTTTATTCCACCATAACTTCTAAATGCCTGAACATATTTGGATATAGGATATTTTTAGAATCCTTACATCATTCCGAGTGACACTTACTATATTTTTTTTAATTATGACTTAAGTAACTTTATTGAGTAATTTTAAGTAAATATTTAAAAAAAAATTAGTATCACTTTACTCAGAGGTAAGCTTTATTTAATATAGATAGGTACTTAAAGGTTTTTCGACATAAATGTAAAATTTTACTAGACACAAAATGGAAGTCATTTAGTTTTTAAACTAATCATAGTAAAATAGTGTACAAGAAAACTCCGACTTTCCTTCGCTTTAACTGATATAATACTGCAGCATAA
The DNA here is from genome assembly GCF_905333055.1 of Maniola jurtina. NCBI lineage: Eukaryota > Metazoa > Arthropoda > Insecta > Lepidoptera > Nymphalidae > Maniola > Maniola jurtina. Next base: position 5,110,560 of record NC_060046.1, on the reverse strand, counting down.
ACTAACCATTCCCAAGACCCAACTGCTCTTCGCAATCCAGAACGAAATGTCTACTTATTGGCTAGGTTTCAAGCGCAATAAATTAAATTAAATTCCTTTGAAGTCAAAAGATGTTCCTCAAAGGTTGTCGGCGGAACCCCTCAAACCTCTCGAAGCAGAACGTCCCGGAAAAATCCCGACGTTGGCTTCACTAGTTGTAAACACAAATTTTACGATACAATTTCGTGGCGTTCTCGCAAAAAGCTTACGGATTTCAGGTTTTAAATTTTAAAACGGAATTTGGCAGCGTGCGACCGTAACAAGAATCCCACGCTTGTATTCAGCGACATTTGAATTCAGACTAAGCCATAGAAGCTTATGCTCTAATGTCAAAGCGTATGTGTTTATCTAAAGAGCCACAGATATTATGGTTATATAATACAACTTACAAGTACGCTAGATAAGGTGTGCCATTGAAAATAACAGTAAATTTTTAACCCCCAACCCAAAAAGTGTTATATATTTGACGTGTGTATCTGTGTATCTGTCTGTGGCATCGCAGCTCCTAAACTAATGAACCGATTTTAATTTAGTTTTTTTTTGTTTGAAAGGTGGCTTGATCGAGATTGTTCTTAGCTATAATCCAAGAAAGTCGGTTCAGCCGTTTGAAAGTTATCAGCTCTTTTCTAGTTACTGTAATCTTCACTTGTCGGGCGTGTTATAATTTTTTAATTTACACTTGTATACCGATTCAAAGCGTCTCACGGACGTACCGGGAATTAAAATAATTCAATTCATAAAAATTCAAAATATTTTTATTCAATTAAACTTTTACAAGTGCTTTTGAATCGTCAAAATAGATATCACTGGTTTGGAGTCCGTTCCTACCGAGAAGAACCAGCAAGAAACTCGGCTTTACTTCATACTTTGTGTCAAATAATCTTTGTGTTACTATCTTCTATCTTGACAGATCATCAAGTCATCATTAATATTTAGTTCCGAGCACGCTCACATAACGATCACTGCTGCTATCAGGGCCAAAATGGCGATAACTAAGTTGCTTCAAAAACAGGTCGGCAATAGCAATTCCAGCGTACTTGTATTAGTAGAGCTCCGTGGTTGTTCCCATGTTGTTCCCGTTCGAAGTTGAGAACAAGCCAGAACTTTATATTTCAGACCGTATTAAACTTTTAAAGATGCTCGGAATTCCTTCACGACTTAGATTTGGCATTGGAACTTAACTTTTCATATCTTCTTTCTCTAACACTGATATTTATGAGTTTAAACTTATCCTATGTCGAATTCTAAAAAGCCGTTAAATTAAAATTAATAATATATCTAAAATCTAAATATATAGGTACTTAGTACTTACCCATTTATTTCGATAGTTACAAAAAAATTACAAAAGTATGTTTGTCTGAACAGAGCCCAATTTTTTCAAAAGCAAATATAATAAGTATGTATTTTTACATATCGATTTTTACAACACACCACATTAAATTAATTAAATAACATATTTAATTAATTTAATGTGGTATATTACAACTATATTTTTTAAAAACTTTTTTCGTCTATAGGTGTAACTTATCCTTAAAATAATCCCTAATTAGGCAAAGAAAAAACTGCAGTTCTATCGTGTAAACCTGATTTAAATAAATAAGGCGATAAGCACGGGTTGCATGACATTTTTAGGGTTCCGTACTACAAAAGGGAAACCGGAACCCTCATAGGATGACTTAGTTGTCTGTTTCTCTGTCCGTCTGTCGTGTCTGTCAAGAAAACCTAGATAGGGTACTTCTCTTTGAAGTAGAATCATGAAATTTGGCAGGTAGGTAGGTGTTCTAGCACAAGTAAAGGAATAAATCTGAAAAACGTGAATTTGAGGTGACCTCGCAGAAAAAAATTTAAATGTGTTTCAATTTTAAAAATAATATAACTATACCAAGTGGGGTATCATATTAAAGGGATTTACTTGTACATTCAATAACAGATTTTTATTTATTTTTATGCATGATAGTTTTTGATTTATCGTGCAAAATGTCGGAAAGTTTCCCGAGTACGGAACCCTCAGTGCGCGAGTCTGACTCGCACTTGGCCGGTTTTTTAAAGTTACCAGTCTAGCTTTACAGTTTACGCCCGTAACTTTTTAAAGCATTTCGCTCGCTGTAACGGACGAGGACAGTTGCAATTTGTCGTGGACTCGCTTACTTGGACTTATCTGACTCGTTTGTCAGGTTTTTACCCGCTTAGTTGCATCCTTTATCACAAAATTAATGGAACCATCGAGTCTTATTGTCCATTCTATAGTTTTTATAGCGCTTTTCTATTTTTAAGAGCTATTAAAGCTTGCGCAAGTTAATATATTATAAGCAATGTAGCGATTTTTTAGTGTGATAATACATATTTTATGCATTCACTATAAGAAAAAAAAGTATCACTTTTATAATAAACAACCAAAATTGCATCGGGTTTTCGTTCATGAGCAATGAGCATGACTGATTAACAGTACTTATTAACCCCCGACCCAAAAAGAGGGGTGTTATAAGTTTGACGTGTGTGTCTGTGCATCGTAGCTACTAAATTAATGAAACGATTTGATTTAGTTTTTTTTTGTTTGAAAGATGGCTTGATCGAGAGTGTTCTTAGCTATAATCCAAGAAAATCGGTTCAGCCGTTTGAATTTATCATCTCTTTTCTAGTTTTCTTATAGAGGTTTTTGTGTCGGGGTTTTTTAAATTTTAAGTTATTAGAATAAATTTCCGTTTAGTAAAATCGTTTGGGAAATCTTTAATTTTACAGGAAACAAGGTAGCCTATGCCATATCGGGAATGCAAGCTATCTCTATGCCAAATTACGTAAAAATCAGTCAAGTCGATGGACTATAAAAAGTAAGACAGACAGACACTTTCTCTTCTAAATTATTGGTACGAAATAAGTAAGATATTAAATTATATTTGATACTTGTGTTGCAAACAGATGGAAAACAAGCGTAAGATGGCGTACAAGCCTCTGCTTACCCTAATTTAAATAGCTCATGGTTTTATAATATTCTATTTCCTGTTTACCTATTGGATCTACCAATAGGTAAACAGGTAACCATCTTACTATAATGCCTACCCTAGCTTCCACTAGCCACTACTCCTTATGTACCTAACATTAAGTGTCAACTAATTAATCCCTTTAACTTAAATTATCTATCTAAGATTACAGTAAGAACGTCTTTGTCACAAGAAACCTTTTTCATCAAAAAAAATCGATGCGGGAATGTTAATTATATTTAATTTTTGGGGTGTAATTATGATAAAAGGAATCTTTAGAATTTAGTAAAAAATATATGGCAATTTTCTTTACAATTGAAAAGTAGAGCAACAGGGTTCGTTGGCAGAAAATTAATTTTCTTTTCAATTTAGATAAAAATAAGGCGCTATCCTTAAGAATAATTTCTCCAATAAATAAAGGAATATTATTAAGTCCCAGTTAGTAAATCAATTGGCTCGCTTTGAAGTAGAAATTCAATTTTCTATGCATGAAAGCACTCGTTGTTTTTATATTGCCTAGGGATCGAAATTGGTTCCGTTTTTCCTTAGAATCTTTTGTGGCTGATGACTATATTGGTAGTTAGAACAGAGCTTTCTCTAGCATTCTAAAGACTTAATAACTGTAAAAATTCCATATAAGTACTTACTTATTTATAGCTTAAATGCTCATTTTATACTAGCTATTGATACAATTTCATGTGGCTTAGTCAATTTAGACTGAAAAAGCCGTAAACAAATGTCACAAGTGTAAATTAAAAATTTATAACACCCCCGACAAGCGAAGGTTACAGAAATAACTAGAAAAGAGCTGGTAACTTTCAAACGGCTGAACCGATTTTATTGAATTATAGCTAAGAACACTCTCGATCAAGCCACCTTTCAAACAAAAAAAACTAAATTAAAATCGGTTCATTAGTTTAGGAGCTACGATGCCACAGACAGATACACAGATACACCGATACACAGATACACACGTCAAACTTATAACACCCCTCTTTTTGGGTCGGGGGTTAAAAATTGTGAAGGCCGCTAAATTGTACCTTCTGCCTAACTTTTCGGTCATTCAAACCAGATTTCTGATACTTAGCAATTTAGGCGTCACAGCTTTGAAAATATTGTAGGCACTTAGGGGCATGATTCAGTTAGCACGAGGCCATCTAACGGTAACTCGGATGTAAGTTTAACTTTAGATCTTTTTAAGGAACTCTGCCTCAGGTAGGTAATATCATATACAACTTTGCTCGTATATCTTTATTAATGAAAGCCTACCACATGCGGTGAGGGTAAGAATGCTTTATCAAAAGACCCCTATGGTTATGTGTATATTAGAACTGCAGTAGGTAACCTATAGGTAACTTTCGACCAATTAAATATTATAAATGCGAAAGTGTCTGTCTGTCTTCTAGCTTTGCACGATCCATCCGTTTAACCGAATTTGATGGTACAGACATACTCGTAGCTTGCATCTTGGGGACGGATGTCTGTACATGAATAAATCGATATGGATAGTTTAGAAAATCCTAAAACCTCGTAGACGAAGTCGTGGGTATCATTTAGTATACCACAATATTGCTTTACCAGCCTGAGGTTGAATTTCGCTTGCACACCTTGCACATCATAAAGCTACAAGGTGTATTTTTATTTACAAGACCTACATAAAAATTAAATAAAGTACAAATAAAGGTAATAAAATTTAGATTTTTTGGAAATTGTTGTAAAATGGTAAAGCAATTTTGTGGTTGACTGTGCATACAAATAAAAGTTATTTCTTCCTCATACTGTTTCGGCATGTTTAGATCAGATTCGGGATAAAAGATGAATGTATGTGCGGAATTTCATCAGATACACCTATATGTTACTGGCCAAGTCCTCTGAGTGTGCAAAATCGACACTGTCTGGATATTTTCGACTGTGCACATGTGACTTGCACATATACTCTGGGCAGATTTGTCACATGTCATTCATTATTTAAACAAATTCTCTTCCAACTATAAAATAACTTTTTGCTCTTAGTTAAAGAAAAATACGTTGTTATTAATATCTACTGTTGGACATAATATATAGTAGGTCTTTGGTCAGCCGTTTTGTGCAATGGCGTTATTGTCGGGGCATAGTCCACATTGTAGGCTGGAGACTTGATCCGTAACATGTCTTTGGTCGCTAATAAAACTCGGGAGCCGGTTCTCAGTAACACAAAAAACGTTTATCAAGGTCTAAAACCGCTGAGCTGAACGGGATTTGATGGTAACTTCATCCATTAGGATTCTTTGTACAAATAGCGCGAATAGTTCATATTATAACCGCCAGGCCTTTTTGACAACACTAATGCCAAAAAGTAGTTTGTGAGTTATTGTAAAAAAACACGGGATTTAGAAAGAATTCTACTAGTACTAAACTAAAAAGGTTGGTTCTTCATAGCTATCTTCCTTAGGAACATGACTTTTTGAAAATACCCTTGTTTTTAGAAGAATACAACATCAATTTTTACAGGAACTTATTGGCAACATTTTGGGAGTAAGCATTTGAAACATGGACTCTGAAAAATATAATAGATTTCTTTAAAAACACAAATAATAGTTTCTCCTAATATTAGGTAGGTAGACATGTAATGAAGTAGGTAACTATAAAAATACATTGGTACTCGTAAAACGTTACGACCCATGTACCTACCTAAAGGGTTGTAGGAGAGGTCAAATGCTATTAAATGGATCCTAATACCGTTACACGAAAGTGGACCAATAATTTTGAGTACCTAGTTAAATGGTCGTTGTATATGCCTGCTTTTAACTGGAATACGAGAGTACTGCCATAAAGGCATTCCGAATTCCGAACCAGTGGTAGATGCTTTTGACGGTTCAAAAGTACTTGTAAAAGTCTAATTGAATAAAAATATTTTGAATTTTGAATTTTTTATGTTTTTACTAATTATAGCAAAAGAAGGTCAAGGTTTGGAGTCTGGGTAACTTCATCAATGTAATGAATATATTACTATCATATATCTATAACTTATTTATATTATTAAGAAGGAAAAGCAGGTAGGTAAATTTGCTTTGAAACTACGGAAATATAATATAATATATAAATATCACTGTTAACTGTATAAATATCAATGTCACTGTTCACACTAAGATGTAATATTATATTACATCTAAGAGTGACATTTAAAAGTAGGGTGAGCGATATTTATATATTATATTATATTTCCTAGTTTGAAGGAAACTTTATATTGCAAATTCATAGTTCGACAAATCGCGAAAGTTTGTGATACGTACACCAAAGTCATTTAAACTTCGCAAACCGCATATCAAGTAAGTAGTAAGTACCAACAAGTCGTGGGGAATTTTCACAAGTTCTTGAGACTAAATTATTTTCCCTCTTTGGAAAACTTTAATCCGATTCGGGATTATTTAGTTAACTAGTTCGAATGCTATCGAGGAAGAAAAAATGTATGTGTAGGTAAAATCTTAAAATTAAAAATGTTTCCAGAAATCGGTACAATGTTCTCGTTCCCAAATCAATTTTCATAGGATGAGAAAAGAGCAAAACCGGCCGCAGAGGTTTACAATATCCTAATGTAGCTCCGATATAATCAAATACCTATACTCATCTGAAACAAACCTCACAATGGGGCTGCCATCTAGGGTTGCCACCTGCCACTTCTTGATTTACGGGCTACCAGCATCAAAAATACGGTTTTTAGATTTCCTTTATGGGAGACAGTGTTTCACATATATGTATTTTTTTTAATACTTAAGTATTGATCGAGGAAACAGCTTTAAAAGGTCTTCATTTTGTGATACAAATGTACCTATAAAAAATTTTGCATGTTCACTGAAAACTACATTTAAATTTTAATTCCACCTTTACAGTATGGATATTGAGTCGGTTTTGCGCGTAAGTCTGAAATACGGGGTAAGTGGAACCCGTCACAAATTCTGTCAACCCTACTGCCATCCGTTCGGAATTCTTTGTTTTACACCTTTCTGAACGTCGCGTCGTCGGGGTCAATAATGGTAGTATGGGAAAGTGTAATTTTACTTAAATGATATTTTATATGACAAAATGTTAATTTTTAGGGTTCCGTACCTCAAAAGGAAAAACGGAACCCTTATAGGATCACTTTGTTGTCTGTCTGTCTGTCTGTCCGTCGTGTCTGTCAAGAAACCTATAGGGTACTTCCCGTTGACCTAGAATCATAAAATTTGCTAAGTAGGTAGGTCTTATAGCACAAGTACAGGAATAAATCTGAAAACCGCGAATTTGTGGTTACATCAGTTAAAAAAAAATTAAAATGTGTTTCAATTTTCAAAATAAGATAACTATACCAAGTGGGGTATCATAATATGAAAGGGCTTTACCTATGTATCCTAAAACAGATTTTTATTTATTTTTATGTATAATAGTTTTTGATACCTGAGTACGGAACCCTCAGTGCGCGAGTCTGACTCGCACTTGGCCGGTTTTTTGTTTCCAGCAACACAAGTACAATCAGCAAGGCTTTAACATAAACAAAGTGTTGCAAGAGCTACGAGATATGTCGCACTGCTTATGCTTGGGCTGTTGTTTGTCACATTGTTACAACAAAGACAGACGATATTGGATGAAATTTCTACATTTTTCTATGGATGTGACGTCCTCAAGTAAAAAAATTGAAATTATCAATGTGGCTGACTGCCGCACCCAAGCACAATCACTGTGACAAAGCACTCTCTCGGAGTTTCCTTAGACAAATCATAGTAAGAGTTTTGTTGTCTCACTGATTGAACCATTAAGAGTCTGATGTCAACGTAAAAAGTTTAGTTATCCCTTGGGAACTCAATATCCTCAAAGTTTACATATAAATGGCAACCCTAATCCTTGACAACATCCTATCAAATATTCACCTGACTCCGCAAATGACGCGATGGCAACGGAAATCAGAGGAGGCTGGGGACCTCTAGCACACGAATTGGCAATTCGGTGACAGCCGGTATATGTCCCGAAAACCCGAAATATCGTTTACATAAAATAAGACAGACTGTGAAGGTCTTTTGGCACGTTAATAGTGTTCCACGTTGCTGTGATTGTCATATTTTTAGGGTTCCGTACCTCAAAAGGAAAAAGGAACCCTTATAGGATTACTTAGTTTCTGTTTGTCCGTTTGTTGTGTCTGTCAAGAAAACTTATAGGGTAGGTACTTCCCGTTGACCTAGAATCATGAAATTTGGCAGATAGGCAGATCTTGAAGCACAAGTAAAGGAAAAATTCCAAAAACTGAATTTTAGCAAATTATGACGTCCTTCTGATCACAGTTACCAATCACAGGGGCTTCTCACACACAGATGCACTCTATTCCTTTACTTACAGTCCGATGGAACAACACCCTACGTGACCGGAGACAGATCAGACACAGGACCGAAAGCTTTACATTCTCGCGGAAGCACGGAGATAAAACACTGCCGACTTCCTAATTCTGGGCTAGTACTGAGAATTTCTTGATAGATAACCCCAGTATAAGTGATTTGTCTGCCAATTATTAAGAGGTTAACTGTTAAAAGATGAATTTTCTTACTAAGTATGCTTTTTAAATGTTCTGTGAGACGACAGGACAAAATGTAACAAAAATCTTTATTTTGATCAGGTACACCATGTGGGTACATCCACTTTGATCATATATTAGTATCCGGAAATAAACGAATCAGTCAAGTTCCTAAAACTTCCAATTTGCTGGGTCAATGGATTCGCGATGAGATTCAGGAAAGTCCCTTTCTACGGAGATATGGACCCTTTATTCATAGACAACTTAGAGATATTTGCGACCTTATTCCTGAAGATTGTATTTTATATTGTTGAAAGGTTTACTTTTTACTATCATCTTGTTGAAGATAATGCTGTCTAGATGATTCCTACGTTAAAATTCAATCTAATAGATGTACCAATTGCATAGACCCTTGACACTATTTTAATTTCTATTTATTTATTTATTAGCTGCAGCGCACAAGTTCTATATACCTAGGTACCTAGGGTACCTACTTATTATTCCATCACACTTAATCACACTAATATTATAAAGGCGAAAGTTTGTATGTGTGTGTGTGTATGTTTGTTACTCCTTCACGCAAAAACTGCTGGACGGATTTTGCTGAAATTTGGAGTGGAGATAGATAATACCCTGGATTAGCACATAGGCTACTTTTTATCCCGGAAAATCAAAGAGTTCCCACGGGATTTCGATAAACCTAAACCACGCGGACGAAGTCGCGGGCGTCATCTAGTAAATAGGTAATAAGTCAATATTAAACTAGGCAAGCTATGGATACCCAGTTTGAGTGTATCTAGCTAGCTAGCAACATAATCTTGAAAGGTACTTAGTAAGGCTATAGAGACCGATTCAATTGTAAGCAAAGACATGAATTTATCGCTAATCGTAAGTATTGTTAATTAGGTAGTTTTTAGTATTACTTACTCTGTTAAATTTCATTCTCTTTTTAAACGTTTGTGTTATTTTAATAAGTACCAAAAAAAGAACTACAACGTGACGATTGTTATCAATTCTGATGGGCTGATGCATGACGGTGACACTCGGTGAGTCACAGATTCAGCCTGACTATATTAACAGGTACCTATTGCGATAGTAAGAAAAGATTATTGAGATTATCACTATCACTTTAATGCCAAAACTAATATAGGTACTAACAGTAACGTTCTAAGTGAGGCATTATGAATTTCAATTTATCGCATAACTTTTATAGTACGAGTAGGTATCTACCTTGGAATTGAGTCCGCTAGCGGCCATTCCTATGTAAATATTCAAGTACTCTAACCGCCAGGCCATTACGGATCGAATCACCAATTTCCATTGGCTGTCTCCCCGTTTCCTTTATAACGTCATTGGCTTTGATTCAAATTGGAGGAAGTTAGACAAGAAATGACCTCAATTTATTTCTCAAATATATCGCCGCGCGATCTTAAATGATTGGAGCTTCAACACCCGGAGTCTATGGACCCTTTGTTGGCAAAACACCATTCATCTGAAATCGCTCATGTCTGAAGCTACGACTATCTATTAGACTAATAAATAGAACTATGTAGTTAAGTAATACTCTTAACAAACACTTTCCCCTGTATAATTTCGAAATCTCTCGTGACGTGATATTTTTTAGACTGTCTAAGAATCTATAGACGGACTGCATTTGGACTGAAAGCCGATTGAAATATTTGGGATACAGTTGACACAACTGCATCGCAACTGCCGACCGAGTGCGCAGTCCGCGTGCAGTTCACACTGAATTGCACTTAACTGCACGTCCACTGCACGTCGGCAGTTGCGATGCAGTTGTGTCAACTGCAATAACACTGCATTCCAATTGCAGCTTTGCAGTCAGGCTGCAATCCAAATGCAGTCCTTCTATATCGACCATCGACACTAACTCCTAGGTCTAATAATGAATTTCTATAAATGTTTTTTTTTTCAAAGTAAGATAACTATACCTATATGTATAGGGAGGTATAAAAAGTTTTAGAGTCAGGATTTATGTACAAGTGCCTCATCTCATTTTAGTGACTAGTTTCCTGTGGACATCGGTAGCGGTACTGGCAACGTATTAACAGTATTAATTCGATCCGGGTGAAACTAATCCTCTTGCATGAAAGAAATGCCTGTGGTGGAAAGCGGGCGGTGTTCTTTGCATGCGCGTGAGGAAATTGCTTATTTTGATCCCAGTTCTTAACAACAAAGTTGCTTTATACTTAATACCAATTAATATCACTTTCTATGTCGTTCCGGAAAAAAAAATCTAATACTAAAGAACATTTTTCAATTCAGATAACATCTGATTAGATTGATTCTTTATTTTGAGTTTTTTAAGAATCTCTAAAAGGAAGTAGGGATGCGAAAAACAAAGTGGCGAGTAATATTTTATGTCTAGCACCAAGTCATACAACGAGGGCAATTTTTGCCCAAAATGCGCCAATCTTACGAGCACTTGCCTTACTCAACGATCTGATTGCTCAGCACCAAAAATTAGATATTTTTAGCATTAGTATCTCCGAATTTAACAAAATATGTATGTATTGTATCGTCTGACTCAGTATGCGTTTTGGTTTCACTGTAAGCATGCTGAGATATTATTATTAAATAAATAAATATCTGTAGTTTATTCTTCGTTGCATTTCTAAAATCTATTCTGACTAGCCGACTTTCGAAAAATCCATATTTAGATCATTCCATCCATCGTTAGACCTTTAGTCTCACCCGCCTCAAAAAGGACCATAATAATTTATGTGATGGCCCGCTTTATAAAGGAACTATTATACCGTATAATATCTGGGTATTGCCTATCATATCTGATCTAATATGAGGAAGTTTCAGGATAGTGAAACTCAATCAACTATCATAAAGCATAGGATTTGGAGAGAATACACCAAGACTGCTAGTGCATAAGCAAAATTAATGCAATCGGTTCCAGAGAAAGGGAGGCTGTGAGCCGCAGACAGTTTGTGCTGTTGGCAGATAAAGCCACAATACCAGGTACCTCCTTCTTGAGGTACCCCATGAGGGTAGGGAGACCGCTTAAGGCTTTAAGCCGACGATTGCCCCTCACAGGCACAAAAGACAGTCGGGACTCGGGAACCCCGCCTACTTCCCGCTTAGACTGCAGATTTAGTGATGTTGGGAAATGGATTGGTTATCGATACTGTTGACTGTCGATAAACCAATATCTAATAGTATAATTCCGTAGTATCTAGTTCCTTCAATATTTCATTTGCGCTCAACTGATGCTAATTCAATGATGCGGTTGTAAATTATTGACAGACGCAATATAACTACAAATCAGATAATGTATCCCGCAACATGTGTCTGTCTGGCTGTGTGTGTGTGTGTGCGTGTGTGTGTGTGTGTGCGTGCGTGTGTGTGTGTGTGCGTGTGCAGGGTTGTGTTTTTATAACATTTGAAATATCATGGACTGTAAAAGTCTTATCGGTGTGACAAGTCGTCGATTTCTTAGCAACACTATCAGCAAAATGGATCCGAAAGAATACGGGATCTCATTCCGAACCGACGCCCATTGTTTGAGTTCTCTCACAATTGCTTTTTCAATCCCATCCTCACAAACTATACCTTAGTTAGACTTCGATTTGTCACCCGCTTTTGTTTGTTTAACAAATGAACAGAATCATAATGACAGTCTCCAACGACTGCTTTAATAACCCATTTTAGTGATTGTTCTGAAATAGATCAGTGCATGTAAGTAGCCTAATTAGACAGATACAACTTGCTCTTTGAATTTTTATTTAAAACTAGAGGATGCCCGCGGCTTCACCCGCGTACAGTTCGGTTTTTTTTAAATCCCGTAGGAACTCTTCAATTTTCCAGGATAAAAAGTAGCCTATGTCCTTCCCCGGGATGTATCCCAAGTCTGTACCAAATTTCATTAAAATCGGTTCAGTGGTTGGCCCGTGAAAACGTAGCAGACAGACAGACAGACAGACAGACAGACACACTTTCGCATTTATAATATTAAGTATGGATATAAAAAGAGAACCATTATTACATGCCTTACTCCTCCACTCTTACCATATGTCTTGGTATTTACTCACATAATGTATAAACGAGTAGGTATCTAAATATTTAAAGAGAGCACTTTCGCCTAAAACACAACTTAAGGCCAGTTGATACCTACTTACATACATTGGTATTGAACATACAGACATTATAATAGGCAGATGGAAGATGTAGCTATGTTTTGAAATTTGAACAATTTTATTATAAAGTTATGCATTTAAATTGAATTTGGAATTCTCAATTCAATTTGATATTTAAAGCGTAACTATAGTAGGTATTTAGCACCAAAAATTAAACAATATCAACGACAATGATTTAAATTCTGCCTTGTGCTACCTACTCTAACAAAAACTGATTCTATTTAATGACAAAAAATAAACTAAGTAAATTAACAAAAATAATTTTAATTCTCCTTTGTGCTACTTACGTACTAAATTACTTAAAAGAATGATTGTTTTCGTTTCGTTCTTAAAACACAAAATAATAATGTTATTTTGTGCTTAAACGATCAGAAATAAAGCGGTCGGTCTTGTGTCAACAATTTTAAGCCTCATAAAACGAGTGTGTTAAAACAGTTTTGCATCGACGCACTTTGGAGACGACATAATTTCGCATGCCCTGGCCAGGTCATTCTCCGCAGCGCGGCGCCAACTCATTTTGGCAATCCGCCGACAGTTTTGATTGCCATACATCCGGCTACATCAGCGTAGACATAATGAGAATGAAATTTGAATAGAAACAAATATTTTTTGTTGGCAGTTGCATCTTTTTGACGCTCAACTCGGTCTTATTGTCTTTTTGCTTGTGTTTAATTCATCCAAGTCTTTCTGCTCTGCATCTTTTGCCTTAAAGAATCATATGCTTTTTACGCAGAACGAGTTGGTAGGTTACGTAAGTACATTTAACATATTTTTGAATTTCTCCGATGCAATACGCCTTACTCTTGGGTAGGTACCTACTCTTGGAGATCTCGGCTCAGAAGTCGGAAATAATTAAGGTACCTACCTAGTACACACCTACTTATTATATTTATCATCATCATTAACATCATCATCAGCCGGTGGATATCCACTGTTGGACATAGGCCTTCCCTATAGAGCGCGACCACACCCGGTGCTCAGCCTTCCTCATCCAGTCACTTCCCGCCAGCCGCTTTATATACCGTCGTCGGTCCATCATGCTGGAGGGCGTCCCACACTACGCTTGCTTAATTATGTTATCCATATCCATATTAATATTATTAATGCGAAAGTGTGTCTGTCTGTCTGCTACGTTTTCACGGCTCAACCGTTGAACCGATTTTAATGAAAGGTATAGAGTTAGCTTACATACCGGGGACGGACATAGGCTACTTGTATCCCGGAAAACCACTAAAAAATAAATGCACCCGGACGGAGTCGCGGGCATCATCTAGTGTTTAATAAATCGTCCAATATATTTGATACGAATATACTTACATTTTTAATCATGGTAGTTCAGACCGACAGGTAGGTATTCGATATTCGAATATTTTCAGAGCTGAATCGCAAGGATTCGATCTTGTATCGATTTGAACACTTAAACTCTTTAATCAACTACTTAACCATCTGTTTTAGAAACCAAACTAAGTTCATTAGTGGTTATTCTTAAATTAGTATGTTTTGGACTACAGTTTGGAGAGGAGTGGGTATTCGTAACAATAATAGATATTATCTAGACGAATTTTCCCGCCACAATGCTCACTGCGTACAACAAAGGCAACCCTCCCCGAACATTTTGCGTGTCATTTAACAGGAATAAAAAGATATTTATTGTAATACATGGATAATCCACAGTGAGAAGATGGCGTTCTGCCTTTTTCATTCGAAGCACAATGAATCATGAAAAGCCTTTTATTCTGCTACGTTTGCGGTTTCTTTATGCTCACCTTTCATTTCAGATTTTAGCTGAGATTTTAATTTTGAAAATATTGATAGGTATCATTACTGATAGGTAATACGTACAAAATGAGATCTCACTCAACTGTCATGTTAAAAATGCGATTTTAGTCTTTATTTTAAAGGTGAACCGTACTTGACACATTGAGTTAAAATGGCAAGTGAGTTCGCATTTTGTAAGTATGAAGATTACTATTTTAAAAGTTCCATAAATTAGGGGTTTGCATCCAAAACAAATTATTGAAAGAAGTTATCAGATTAAGAGTTCGTTCACACAGGCTGCGTAAGCGTAAACGTAGCGCGTACCATTGCGTTGTAATGTATGGAAATGTATGAGACATGGCATACCGCTTGCATTGCGTGAACGTTCACGTAGACGTAATGCGTGCAGTTACGTCTATGGGTCCATGCGCGTCACTACGCACGTGTCACGTGTACGTGCTGCATACGCATACGCAATTGGTGTGAATCGACCTTAAATGATTAATGAAACCCCTGACTGCACTCCAAGTCAATAACTGCACTGAAGATCGTCCCAGCAAACCTGTTGTTAATCTCATAACAAGTTACAACACATTATCTAAGCAAGTTGTACAGTATTTTTAGACCGACTATGTTTACATAATAATGTAAACATTTCAATACCACTCCACTCCGCTTGTTATTCCGAAGACAACGGCCAACTCGACGCGACCGCAAAATGAGCGATCGCTGACAGACAAGCAACAGACTGGCGACAGACTAGAATTAATAATTGGGTCGCTGTAGAATAGTCGAAACCACAAATTGAGTAACAATACATATCTGCGTCGTATAGTCACTGAGTGACTCCTTACTCACAAAACGTTTGTGTGAGTTGATGACGATGATGAATACCTACGAGTACTATAAACACTTAGAATAAATACATACATACATAGACTGCTTAAATCATAACCCTTCCTTTCGGCTTTGCCGTAGTCGGGTAAAAACCCAGTATAAACACTACAAAAATGTATGACACGGGTTGCACCGCTTTCGGGCCACGGATGTCCTAAAGCGGAATTTACATTACGAAATTAGTTCCACGACATTAATTTCACTAGCAATTGCACGTGTAAACATCTAGTTTCGTATTGCATGCATTACTGAAATTAATGTCGTGAAACTAGTTTCGTGCCACTTATTTCGTAATGTAAATTCCGCTTTATGCTCGGTCCAGATTAAGGTTAACGTCAACGCCCAACAACGCCATAATAATTATCGCGATAATCAAAGCGTTAAACTTACTGTTGAGTCGTCGTCGTTGAATGACCACACTTGAACGGTTAACGTCTAATGCCAAGTATTATTATTATTATTTGGGGTTAAAATCATCTAACGCCAAACGGCATTATAAATATCGTTGTACGTTGATCGTGGTTACATCTACGTTTAACGGGTAACGCCGCTGAACATCGCGTTGAAGGCCGTTAATGTGGCCGGGATATTAGAGTTAGACGAGAATTTTTTAACTACTAAATTATCAGATGTATCTACCTACTGGGAGTAATCGCCGGGTCTTTGAGACACGAAAGTTAAGTTATAGGAGTAGGTACTGCTCCCTCGTGGCCGGTGGTATCCATGACGGATTTTCCTCACGAATAAAAATATACTTAACTGTAGAATAAATTAAGTGGCTGATATCAGTGCTTCACGATGTCTCCTTAATGTAGAATTAATGACTGATAAAGTTAAAAATCAATAATCTCTTTGTAATTAACTATTGTGGTTAAATCTTGTGGTTTCTAACCGATGGAAAAGTCTGGTCATTTCCATTTTGAAAACAACAGCTAATCTTGCTGTCATCATTTCTCTTTTGTCATCGACACAATGATTCATTGCTATTATATCATCACATTCGATTGACTCAACAATTAAGTACCTAAACTGTCCAGTGCCCATCTGATGTCAGCTTTCAACAAAATCATTAATCCTAATGAGGAGAGAATGGTCAATGATTTGTTCGGGCCACTTTGACTCTCGTTAATTGGTGTAATTTGTAACAATCTTCTTACTTTGAATTGGTCCAATAGGTACTCAACACAATTGGTAGGGATTTGAATTAATTTATCTGAACATTGAAACTTCAGATATTGCCCCTTACAAAAAACCGGCCAAGTGCGAGTCAGACTCGCGCACCGAGGGTTCCGTACTCGGGTATTTTTTCGACATTTTGTTCGATAAAAATAAATCATATTCATATTCATTTCATCAAAAACTATTTATTATGCATAAAATTAAATAAAAATCTGTTTTAGAATGTACAGGAAAAGTCCTTTCATATGATACCCCACTTGGTATAGTCATCTTACTTTGAAAATTGAAACACATTTTAATTTTTTGTCTGTGATGTAACCACAAATTCACGGTTTTCGGATTCATTCCTTTATTTTTGCTATAAGACCTTGCCCATGATTCTAGGTCAACGTACCCTATAGGTTTTCTTGACTGACACGACGGACGGACAGACAGATAGATAACAAAGTGATCCTATAAAAGTTCCGTTTTTCTTTTTGAGGTACGGAACCCTAAAAACCAGTCAAGTGCGAGTTGGACTCGCACACAAAGGCTTCCGTACCATCTAACAAGATATTTTAACACTTTTATGAGAACACTGCAAGCTAATGACGGACAACGCCATCTACGAGTAGGTGCATCAGCATGTGATTTAGTAAACTAGTTATGTTCGTTAACACATTTTAATTATTTTTTTGGGATTTAACCACAAATTCACGGTTTTCGAATTTTTCCCTTTACTTGTGCTATAAGACCTACCAACCTGCCAGATTTCATGATTCTAAGTCAACGAAGTGATCCTACGAGGGTTCCTTTTTCATTTTGAGGTACGGAACCCAAAAAAGAAAAACACGAAAAAGTTTTTGAAAGTTTGAGAATTCACCCCCTAATTGAAAATAACAATCAGCCACCTTAGTAAAGTATTTATAAATACTTTATAATACCATCAGGCGGGATCATTTCTGAACTGGATACTGTTTTCCAATCCGCAAACAAAGCCCCAAAGTCCCTGATAAAGTCTTCGCACATTACACAGATTCTACGCTGACTCAATCGACTATAACTGGAAGGAATTGCGGCTATAAATACGGTTCCTTATAATTTTCAACACTTAACTGATGGAAAAGTGCGACGCGTGGAATACACGTGATCCTATACGTTAATAGTTCAACGAGTCCATTCGTCCACACGACTCGTTCATGCTGAACCGAAAGTTGAAATTACAACGGTGTTCGATTGGTGTCGAGTCTGTGTAATGTGCGAGGACCTTTTGTCTGTGAGTCCGTAACTCGTAACTAAATAACATAATAGTTTAAACCCACTCCGCTTGGCCACCCAAGCCGAACAAACACACACATTAAGCAAGACCATTGTCCTGCAAACGTAGACAATTCCCTTTTAGTTACTAAATGTAACTTCCAGTTTACATCCCAGCTTAGCGTCCATCTGCTACACAGATCTGCTCATAATGTCCCTCTGGACCTTAGGAATACAATGCTTAAGTTAATGTGAAATGCTTTCACTTTAAACTTTCATAAACTGAATAATGCCCGCGACTTCGTCCGTCTGGGTTTGGGTTTTTTTTAATCCCGTGCGAACTCTTTAAACTGGGATAAAAGTAGCCAACTAACCAATCCTAAAGTATGCAAGACATACAAGACCATGGCGTCGCTCAGAAATTCCGATATGTTTGAAAAGGTTTTGTCAGATATTCAAAGCAATTTATAAAATTATTTCTTCCCACTGACATCTCTATACAAAAGCCGACCTACCTTGGCCTACTCTAGTGTTCCATTTCAGTTTGATAAGTCTCTAGCCTTATCAAATTATATTTTATTATTTGTGATTTAACTATTCTATTCGATTACATAGTTATTAATGTTATACTAAATTTTTACGTCATTTTTAAAAGAAATCGCACCGTGCCGGACCCTGCCAGTTATTTTTATTTTATAGTAAAGATTTCTATGAATTGACTAGATAACAAAGGATTGATACGTTTGTTTTTTTGATCCAATAAATAGTCGTAAGAATTTAATGCTTTCCATGGAACAACACGCCGAGTCGGTATAAAATGGAAACAAAATGTTCTGTTTGATATACGATGTTTATAATAGACCACACTTTTACGGGAGCACGTATTTTTGATCCCAAAACCATTTATTTACAGAAGACTTTAAAACGCAACGTGCATTTTTTTTTCAATCTACTTACACGCATGCATGCACGGCATGTTGAATGCAAGATCATAATGATCATAAAGATGACGCCCGCGATTTCGTTATTTTTTAAAATTCTGTGAATTGCAAAATTGCATCCTTTACGATCACTGCTGAAACGCATATTAAAAGGCGGCATGGTATTATTAATAATTGAAATAATAATTTTAATTCATATTAATTAAAATTGCACATGGGCGCTATATGGGCTAGAACCGTAAAGTAAGTCTCAAGTACTAATCCTTTTTAAGAGGAGATATTCCACGAAAATAGTACCTAACTACCTACGTTAAATAAAGACTTGAAATCGCGTTGTCACATTAAACAAATATGTCTGCCCATTTAAATTTCCTGTTTATTTCTGTCTCCCCATTTCTCGTGGCGAGTGCTTTCTTCAAATGGAAGCTGAATAGTGTCAAATATTTGAATATTCACCGTAATGCTGTTTGTTTTGTCAACATTTAAATATTTTAAATGCTGATGCACGCGAACGAAGTCGCGGGCATCAGCTAGTTTCCAATATATCTATGAAACATACTTACTTCGTAATAAAATTAGTTTTGCATATTTGTTTGATGTAAAATTCACACTTGAAATAGGTAGCTGCTCTATACATAAGAGATTCGAATAGTAGTAAGTTGTTAACTAAAATAACCACTGCGCATCTCCATACGTCAGTAGGACGTCAATTGACTCGTATAAGTAAAGTGGTAACTGCCGCTAAATGGAACGTTTCCTCAGATCTGTTGTTGTTACATGAGTTTGCAGCATATGCGGTCTACTCAAAATAACGTACTAATTTTATCTCCTGCGCCTTGACGCGGACATCTGATACGCCTCGCGTCTTTAATCATATGTTATTCTGTAGTCAGTTCAACGGAGGTTCAGATATATTCATATTCTGTTACTTC
Source organism: Maniola jurtina (assembly GCF_905333055.1). NCBI lineage: Eukaryota > Metazoa > Arthropoda > Insecta > Lepidoptera > Nymphalidae > Maniola > Maniola jurtina. Next base: position 5,090,916 of record NC_060046.1, on the reverse strand, counting down.
AGGGTTGGCCAAACGTTTTACCAGAGGTTTTCAATGAGTCAGATCGCCCAGTTAATTGCAACTATTGGTATATCTAACAAATTCAAATCAATAATCTATAAAATTTTCGTTTAAATATTCTGAAATGCCCGTAGTTATCAGGTAGAATCAAGCAAACTTATATTAAGGGTTGGTCTACCAGAAACCAACCTCTAATCTAAGCAAGCATCTATGCGAATGACAATAACCTATGCTCTGCATTTGCGCTACACATGACAACTTAGAATTTTTTTCAGCCGCGTTACTTTGTTTATTTCTAATAGTGTACTAGGCAAGCAAGCAGGTATTTAGACAAGTCTCATGAGTGCAGAGTGTTTTGCTTGTCTTGCTGTCTTGATTTTCTTGATGTACCAAAGCATGAATACTGCTTGTGCACAGGGATTTGAACAGATTTATAAGATTCGGCAGATTAAAGCAAAATAAGCTTTTTGTCCTAGTGTTGTTGATGGAAATTCGTTTTATTTATAAGATAAATAAAACTTCTGATAAATAATTAATTAAGTACAAAGAAGCAAATGATTATAAACTATAGAATAATTTAACTGTGACCTCTTTTGTAAACTAAAAATAACCTTGTCCGCATTGCTGCGGTACAAATAGGTACAAACTACAAAGCTAAGACGGAAACCACAAAACGGTCAATGGCAATTTTATGTAAAAGCAAATAGGTACTACTTGTATACTAATAGTATCTATTTGCTTTTACATTAAACCTAGAGGGGTCTGGGTTTGATTCCCGGAAGGGTCAACTTGGATTCTACGATTTCTAAATGGGCGCAGTCTGATAACCGCGGCCGCCCGGCCCGCCTTTAGTTCATTTTGCCAAAACAATAATAATAATAATAAAACGGAATTTACATTACGAATATAGTGGCGCGAAATTAGTATCAATTGCACGTATAAACGTCAAATTTTGTAATGCATGCGTTACGATAGTGAAATTAATGTCGTGAAACTAATTTCAAGCCACTTATTTCGTAATGTAAATTCCGCTTTAGGTCCTTGTCTGCTAAAAGTTTGCCGACCGCTGCTGTAGTTGAAAAAAAATCTTACCTCTCCAAGATTGATGAAGCCGTGATCCAGCGCAACGTCATCTGCTGTCTGCTTCCCACCAGGAACATGGACTGCCCATGTTGGCGTGTAGTGACAGAACGCCACTTTTACCTCCCACACCAAACACACCAGGATGGCAAAGGATACTAAGCCCCGCGCCATCGCACTCACACACTCACGATCTAGTACTTGTCAGCATGGCACACACACAACACAATGTGTACTTTCTTTTTCAAGGTTTTAATTTCTAGAACATAACGTAGAGGATGTCGCTATAGTTTTTTTAAAAAAGAATGTTAGTCATTTTTTAATCATGACTAACATTCCTATTACCCCTCCAACTAAGCGTAAAGCTTGTGCTAGGAGTGGGTACGACAATAGTGCAACGGGTGGAATTTGAACCGCTGACCTTTCGGATTTCAGTCCGCTCCTATAACCGTTGAGCTATTGAGGCTATGAGCTATTGAGGAGTTTGTGTTTTAGGCTACTTATATTGAATCAACTTTTAGACTTGTAAGTGTGGACGGGGAAAGAAGGGAAATAGGTCGTGGTTTGATTCATTTGATACCCATATACTTAACCATAAGCTTAATAGATTTACGAATAATTTACGAGTTCGCGGAGGTGAGGTTAACTTGGAACATCCCTTCTGGACAGATGGCCTTAAAGAAGATGACGAGAAGCGGTTGGATGATAAAGACGGAGGATGGATTGGATTGGATAGGATTGAAGGGCGCAATATAAAGATGACTCTGTGACTCAGAACTCTGCACTTTTCATAACTGGTTAAGTACCTAAACTTACACATAAAAAGAATAAAAGATATACTGGTATACGACTTTAATTGCAAAAGTAAAGTGAAATCATATTGAAATAGGTATTATAAAGAAAGTAAAAGTAGATCAGAGAAACCGTTCTCTATTGCTAGTTTCGATTCCAAAATCGAAACCAGTGAATTTTTATTAACAGTAGGTACATTGCTATAGTTAGGGTACCTACTTACATTTTAATTTTTTGCTTTACTTACGTTACCTACTTACTTAAGTAATAAATAAAGCTAAGTAAAGTCTAAAAAATTAATGAGAAAACAATTTTTTAAATTCTTTAAGTTCTACGAAGTACTAGGAACCTATCATGTTTATTATTAAACTTCATTATCCGTGATTGTTGCAAGTATCTGCTTAAATTAATGAACTTTAAAATTTGCGCAATTCGCAATTTTGAAATTCTTTACTATTGGGCTGAATTCTTTCAAAATCAATTCATAGGGTTCCTTGAGATCATAAAAATGGAAACTGTTGTCAAGTCGGGTAAAAAATTAACGCCATTTTGAAATTCTTTGTCATTGGACTGAATTCTTTCAAAATCGATCTTTGGAGTTTGTTGTGATCAAAAAAAGGAAACTTGCCAAAATTAATGAAATCTTGAAATTTTTGTTATTGGATCGAATTCTTTCAAAATCGATTTCTGTGGTTCCTTGTGATAAACAAACTGGTGTCAAAATAAAAGGAGAACACCATTTCGGAGAAATTGTTTTCAGAGAAAAAAAACGGAAACTACTTTTTAAAATAATATGTTCGCCAATTGCCATAGAAGTCATTGATGTCCGCCAAGTAAAGAACATGCTACAAAACAAAATATATAAACCCATGAAGCATCACTGTACGCAACAGATATGCCTACACCAACAATTTTACTTTTTTATTATAATCAGTTATTGAAATAACTCACAATTTTATTATAATCATTTCAAAATTAATTATTTCGATGACACGATTGCTAATCTAATAAATAGGTTAAGATTTTAGTTATTATTTAAGTCTGATTATATTTTAACAATTTAATTCCTAAATAAATCTCAAATACGTAAATTCATTTATACTTGGTGAAGGTAAGTACCTACTTAGAATTTGAATTCAATTTCAACTTTGAATTAGAGAGTAAGCTCAATTTAGAAACACAATTATTTACGTTAGATAAGATTGGATTTGGAACGGATACTCCAACGAAAAGTTACTTAAATGAAAGATGAGGATAAATAATTACACTTATAAATACAGATAATAAAACATTCTTTATTGTAACAAATACTATATCTGGTCATTTTTAATAGTGCCCCTTACTTTTTTGATAAAACTATCTTTATTCAAATTACAAGTAAGTATTTATACAATTAATATTATAATGAGTACAATGAAATACACGATAGTACTGTTATTGGAGTAAACACGTTCAAAATAAACAAGTAAGTATGTAAGCGAACTGTAGAGATAAGATAAGGAGCATCCATTAACATAAAGACGCAACAGAACATACTTGAACTATAACATGAGTAATATATATGTATGTTATGTACATCCCCAAGGCGGGACTTTTCTTGCACGCTATTGATATAAAATTAGTACTTGATTATAAGTAATTTCATATACGTGAAGCAGTTCAGATAATAGTATTTCTAATTAATTATAATTGATATATCTCTCACATAGTGGAGGATCGTGATCTTCGCGATGAACCATCTGTTGTTTATTTACTGTTACGACAGTAATAATAATCTTTAACCCTTTCATTAAGTCAAATTATCCTTAGATAATACTTGTTTTTCTTTTCTTGCAAAGATCTGATCGTTCAAAAACACTAAGCCTATAATTTACAACAAGATTTTTTATTCATCTGGTTTTTACTTTCAATTTTACTTATAAAAATATACTCAAGTAATTTTAATTAATATCTTAGGTTCTTTTAATTAAACGAGTAAGTAACATTTCAATACATTTGGGGACCAATTTCGCCGTATACAATTACATCGTTACGCCAAAAATGACCCTTGTTAAAACTTCGTTGTAGCAAGACTCCCGTCAAAAAGTGGGTCAAGTACATAACAAGGACAACAAAGACCCTCAACAGAGTTCAGCATTCTATGATTCCTCTTCATTATCGTATCGTTGGGTTACCATTCATCATTAGAATTTATTTCCTCATGTATATTTATCAAGTGAAAACTTTGTATGTTATAACTTTGTAATTCTGTAATGTTGGCTTTTGCAAATAACAGTTTATAGGCCACTGAAAGGTCTCCTTTCTATTGCATCTAGAAAGTTCATCTACCGACTCTTGCTTAGATGTTTTGCTCAAGCTTGGTTACTGACGTTCAAATAACATGTTTAAAATTAGTAGAACATATTCGGAAGATCACATCAGGGATTTGAAGTATTTCCAAATGATGTGACATATTTTAGCGGGTTATACCTACTATGTCACGGTACCTATCACCAAACTTGTTAATTTGGCATTTTTTAAAGTTGCAACAATCACAATGGCTATCACGAAATGCAACATTTTGGACTGTATTTGGGCTTCTTTATTAAATTATTACTTATCATTTTTTTCATTTTTCAAGTCAAGGCGATTCTTAACTTGGCAATGAACATGTCTATATTAATTGGCATCCGGCATCCGAGCGGCAAACAGAATCTGCGAGGTTAAAACTGAAACGTATTACCAATATCATTAATCAAATACATATTCTTGAGCATCATTGTATACAAAGGACGATATCTGCATTACAATTTGTTATTTATCTTTGTATGTGTTACTATTTTGTCGATAGTTAAACCGCTGAGAAGTTAGTCTCAAGACGCGTTGTAATGGCTTAATATTACTCTCAATGCAACTCAATTCTCAGGTGCCAAAAAGATTGAATCTAACGTTCTTTGATTATTATCTGAAAATACGAACGTTGCTTTTAAAACGTTGCGAATAATATGTACATTGCTAAAACAAATTGATAACTTTTTAGCAACATCTGGCTGAAATATCTACTCAAAATATATTGTTAGATATAACTTGGCAAGTAATATTGGATAAAGTTCATGAGTAATCTAAATATTTGGAATATTTGAATTGTATCAACAAAATAATGATGTTGTTGATGTTGATAATAATATGGACGCTTCACAACTGGTATGTTCATAATTCATATTTGAATATGGTTCGTGGATATTTACATAATGCAAATATCAAACAATCGGATTATTCAATAAACAGCAAATGAGTAATTTATTAAAGTTTCAGTGTTTTATAGTACCTAGGTAAGTACTAATTACCTACTTATCTATTATTATTTTTCCTTACTGTGGTTATTTTGATTTGACTTAATAATACATAGTTGTATCAACTGGTAGTTCAAGTAAATTATACACGTGGAACTCAGTAATGAAGAAGATGGATGTGGTTCCACACAACCTTGGGTCTACTTCTTCATTTTGAAGTTATAGATGCTACTTGCAGTAAAAATTCATACTTCTGCAAAACTTGAGATTCACATTCACACACGAGGAACAGGTGTAATCGGAAAGCGTTTTTAGGATTTTGCGATACTCGGATCTCGAGTTGAGTCCATTTTTATGCATCTCCTTTCCAATATTACGCTCATAATTATTGTCATTTCTTTTATCCATTGTTAGATGGCTAGTAGCCATCATTATGTTTCTCAACATTCATTACGTTGTATGTCAACTACCTCATTATGTTTCTATTATTTTATATATCCTACTACCTTGACCTTTTGTTGAATAAAACTCAATATTATGTAGGTACTTATTTCATTTGTATCCCATAGTTACATTATTGTTATGTACATTAATAGATATATCTATTAAGCTTTCTATTGAGCCAGACGGAGTCCGTAATCGGCCTTAACCTGATTTCAATTTATATCGTACAAGTGCTTCCTACTTACTTAATAGGTAGGTAAGTTCTTTTATATTCGTACATAAGCTGCATGAATGATCTTTTTTGCACGTTGATAAATAAAATTAATGAGATCTCTAGGTAGATAGATAGGTAACTAAGTACTATTATTTTATAAATTATACAGTTTACAATAGCCCTACTTAGATAACTAAATATCTCAAGCTTTGAATGATGATATAATTGAAAACAATAATCTGTTAATTTCAAGATTAGCTTTTGAATTTATAATTTACCTACACAATGTTTAGGTAGATTTCTATTTAATTAGGCACTATTTAAATTGTGTTTTCTGTTCAATCACTTAGTATTTTTATCAATATTTGATATAACTATAGGAGGAATTATAATGTAATTGGGCCGTCGTTATCTATTCGCAGGTGTTAGTAAATTTTAATTGGGCCAGAGATAAAATTGTTTAGCCTGCATTTTTGTAAATCGCTGTCTGGGTGGCACTATTACGAGTACATTTACAGTTATTTAACACTCTGTTTAACGTAGGTACCTAAGTCCTACCAAGTTATTTAGATTATTTACATTGGCATTCATTTGGATTACACTGTTGAGATTTCACGAAATGTATTATTTATTGAAAAATAACTGTGTGGAAGACTTGTACATATCTTATCTACCTTTACTGGTTGGGTTGTGATATTATGTATATTGTAAACATTTGAAATATTTTAGTCATGCAACACAGTAAGTAAACGTGATAAAGAATTCGCAAAATACATTACTAATATAATTGATTAAAAAAACTGATTTTTACTATCTACATCGTGATTCATGTGTAGGGTGGGATACGTTGTGTAAACATTTTGTTTTGTTGAGTAATCATCTTTGCAATTATTTCGCTTACATCCCACAATCCGAAGCGGATGTATCATCGATGGAATCCGAAGGGAAGGACCAAGATTCCGTGGCACTAGACAATAGTAGCCGGTGAGAGTCGGCGCCGCTGTGACGAGCGTTCACCTCTCATCCCGTTTTGCTCGGTAATATTTCGTTGGATAACGCTTGGTATAGGGAAATCTGACGTACAAACTTATAGCGACATCCACTAGGGTGCACTGTGATACACTATTGTCATTATAGAATACGGCACGAGTGTCGGGAACGCGTGAATATCAGGACAGAACGGCACCGAACACGCCCGTCACGTACAAACACGTGATGCTGACTGTTTTACTTGCTCTCTCGCCTGGCCTGATTGGAGCGCGAGACAACGTCGGGTACTCGGGCTTGCCAGTCGCGAAACGTTTTGCCTTTATTTTAAAGCCTTTTTTGTCCACTTTTTAAATTATGTCTGTTTTTGCTCGGATATTTTTAATAATATATCAGTTACTTACATTATGTTTACACGACCCAAACTTAAGAGATATTTTTCTTTTCAGGTCATACCTAACTTCTAATTAAGTGCTTACCTACCTACCTAGTTAGTTACTTACTTTTTTGCTAAGTAGATATAATGAGGTATCTATGTGATGAAATTATTTTTTTAGAGTTCCGTACCTCAAAAGGAAAAACGGAACCCTTATAATTCACGTATAAAGTGTAGCCTATGTCACCCGGACCTTTACGACAAATCAATTGACACCTCATTCATCAAAATCGGCCCAGTAGTTTAGGCGCTACGATGGAACACACAGAATCTGGATACTAACATACATACGCACATACATACATACATAGACGGCTAAAATAATAATATCAATTGACTTTGAAGCAGTCAGGTAAAAAGGAAATTGTGTCTACATTTAAAAATGCACGCGATTTTGAAACTCTTTGCTATTGGGCTATTGGATTGAATTCTTTCAATATTATGATCTGGGTTTCTTAGTCATCATAAAAAGGAAAAGTAGGTATAAACCTATAAACTGTTGTCAAAATTTCAAAAAGTCGACGTCATATTGAAATTCTTTACTATTGTACTGAATTATTTCAAAATAGTTGTGCCCGCGACTTTGTTCGCGTGGAATAGTGACTTTTCGGGCAGCATATTTTGAATCACACTTCACACTATCACACTAATATTATAAAGGCGAAAGTTTGTATGTGTGTGTGTGTGTGTGTGTGTGTGTGTGTGTGTGTGTGTATGTTTGTTACTCCTTCACGCAAAAACTACTGGACGGATTTGGTTGAAATTCGGAATGGAGATAGATAATATCCTGGATTAGCACATAGACGAAGTCGCGGGCGTCAGCTAGTTACATATACCGTCGTTTGCGCGAAGCGTGTAGTACGTACTCTGTATGTTAAAAATGTTCGCCGTGATTCTTTAAATTGACATAACTTTTTTATTTATGAACCGATTGACATGAAATAAACACTAAATGTTAAGTGAAGCTTACTACAATATATTAGTGACACACACACAGAACACACAAACACACAGACAAACAGACAAACAGACAAAAAAAAATAATTACAATTTCGGGTTCGGCATCGATATAATAACAACCCCTGCTACTTTTTTTTATATATTTCCATTGTACAGACACCACTTTTCTACAATTTTATTATATGTATGTATAGATTGATAATTTTGGTTTCTTGTCACACTTAATATTATAAAAGCGAAAGTTTGTGTGTGGGTGTGTGTGTGTGTATGTTTGTTACTCCTTCAGCCAAAAACCACTGGACGGATTTGGCTGAAATTCGGAATGGAGATAGATAGTATCCTGGATTAGCACATAGGCTACTTTTTATCCCGGAAAATCAAAGAGTTCCCACGGGATTTCAAAAAACCTAAATCCACGCGGACGAAGTCGCGGGCGTCAGCTAGTGATCAATAAAGGAAACTTGCCAAAATTTTTTTTGGACAGATTTTTTCAAAAACTAAATACCTACCTACCTTTCAAGCATACTTTCACACTAGTACTAATACTGTTATAAAAAAGAGGAAAGATTTGTTTGTTTGTAATCAATAAATTCCGAAACTATTGAACCGATTTTCACCCGACTGCGGCAAAGCCAAAAGGAAGGTTTAGCAGTTTATGTATGTTATGTATGTATGTATGTATATATGGTATATATGTAACTATGTTATTATGTAAGAGAGTTTGTATATCTTATAGAGATAGAAACGTATCTCTATAAGAAATCTCTACCATAAGTATAGTGTAGATAGGTATGTGTAGTGATGAAGGCAAAGTAGTAGATAATGTTGAATTTGCAAAATGTTGAACTTCGGAGTTGCAAAATGTTGAATCTCAAAATGTTGGATTCGCAAAATGTTGAATTTCAACTCTCAAAATGTTGAATCCCAAAATGTTGGATTCGCTAAATGGCCTGAAAATAAGGACTTGGAATAATTGCTTCATGCACCTATCTATGTGTGATCTATGACTTCAAAACATATCTGTCTTTAATCAAGGTATCCATCTATGTGTCTCTCTATACATTGTTTACAAGCAACGTTTGTGAGCACATCACTATTTCCAGTCTCCACCGGAAAGATTAAGGTTGGTAAGATAAGTTCTATAAAGGACCTTACCTTAACTTCCGGCCGGCCGGGCCAGCTACCTATGTTCGGCAGAGGCTTTTGAGGGCACCAATTCTGTTCCGGTTATTATCATTAATTTGGCAAAAGATTTTTTGAGAACAAAGTAGAGGGTTCCGCTTTGTTACCTACCTACTTATTATTAATTCATCAATTTATCACACAAGTTATCCATTTTGGCAAACGAAATTTTGAACAGATAGTCAGATACATACTCTAGGTACCTAGCTCGATTAAATCTACTTGGTGGCTGAGAAAATACAAGGCGTTACACAATCTCCGTAACAAAAATGCCCTATACTTATTATATCCTACAAGATTAATAAATATAAATAAAAAAATAAAAAAAGCGGCCAAGTACGAGTCAGAATCGCGCACCGAGGATTCCGTACTCGGGTATTTATTCTGAAATTTTGCACGATAAATCCCTTTAATATAATATTAAGCCCTTTACTATATAATACCCTACTTGGTATAGTTATCTTACTTTGAAAATTGAAACAATTAACTTTTTTTCTGTGGTGTAACCACAAATTCACGTTTTTCAGATTTATTCCTTTACTTGTGCTATAAAACCTACCTACCTGCCCATGATTCTAGGTCAACGGGAAGTAGGTACCCAATAGGTTTTCTTGACAGACACGACGGACGGGCCGGAGGGAGGGACGGACAGACAGACAGACAACAGAGCGATCCTATAAGGGTTCCGTTTTTCCTTTTGAGGTACAGAACCCTAAAAACAACCCTGCAAATAGCTGATCGCCGAAATGAACTCATAATAAACTTCAGTGAACTCGAAGGACCGTTTGAATATTCGTCAAGTAGCAGAGACCACGGAAATATCTATGGCACTGGCTATTTAGTACCAGTTACACTTGCCTCATATTTTCTCATCTTATAATGTGACTTATGTGATTTGCTAACTCAGTGTCTAATACTGAATGACAGCCACTGAGCTCATTTGACATTGGTTGGTTCTACATTGCTGTTTTTTTGAGTGAAATTAAAATAATTTTTCGTATAAAACCTTCAGTAGATTAAAAATTAATGTCAAAGGAGTTCGGTGGCTATCATTCAGTATTAGACACTGAGTTAACGAATCAGTAGGCAGGTACAGAACAGTCTTATGACTAAAGACTACAGTCATTGCGGTACACTCGCTGGTACCCAAAACATGACACTTTTTCTCAGCCGTCAATATATTTTAATAATCCAACAGATAGATAATAATCCAGACCTACTCTTGGAAAAACGTACGTACCTTACCTACGTAGGTACATTACCTAGCTACAAAAATATCCAAGTTCCAACTTTTCCAGGAATTTTATAACCTCTATGGGGGCAATGAGATCCCCGGATTTCTCGCGAACGTAAAATCATACAAAACAGGGCTCGTATATAAAAGTAGAAGGAAATTCATAAAATGTATTACGTTAGGAAACGAGAACGGAATAAGTTATTAGGGTTGCGTTGAGTGGTTTTGTTTGATTTTTAAGATTTCGTAGCCAAAGAGTACCCGTAGCGCCCGTAGCAACGTAGCCTTAGCCCCTGAATTCAAATTCAAAATATTTCAGAGGGACACTAGATACCGTGGTATCTAGTGTCTATCTATCACCGGTTCAGAAAATATTTTCCTTTGAGAAACTCAGCAGTTCAGTTCAAAATTTCGGCTTGCTAAATATTTCAGCTGATTTATAATTTTTATTATGGTGTTTTTACCTATCTCCCAAACAATTTTAACAGACGCTTCAGTACTGAATTGAAATAGTATTGAATAGTATAGTGTAGAAATTTAAAAAAAAAAAAATGAAAATTGAAATATCTTAAATTGCATAACCGGGTAGGTTATGAAATTAGGTAACTACGACCAACTAGGTCACGACTCACGGTTAACTTAACCGTGACCTAGTTGGTCGATGGCGCTTCGGGTGCGACACCCAGGGGACACATAGGTTCGAATCCTGTCGGTCCCGAATTTTTAATATGTACTTTAGATTGTATGAGCTAAACTCCAAGCGATGGTCGTTGTCCTTAGGAGTCGGAAAGTCCTAAACTGGATACCGCATTCACGACTCTCTGGAAATTCTTGAGTCGAATTTGAGCATGCGACCTTTTAGGCTTCAATACATCCCCTAAACTGTTGAGCTGTTGAGGTATACCCATTAGCTGCAGAGTTCTGCGGATAACGTTTGCAAATCCGAGCATATTCGTAATGCTGACATAAACGAGGTCTAGATTCAGATTTAGACAGTTACATTCGATATTCAGTCTGTTCATTGACCCACTTTTGAGTTTCCAATCTTCACGCCTGATTTCTGCCCGCGCTGATTTGGTAACTTCGCTGCGGTGTGGGGCGATTGTTATTGCTATCATGTCACTGACCCCTGAAGCAATACATATAGCAATGTTTCGTACGGAAATGGTATTGTATTATGATTTATGGCTTTAATTTTAGGTAAAAAACCTAAAAACTAAATATTTAAGTAAGTAAATAAAATCATTGTATTATTTTGATGGTTAAATGCAAACGTTAGATAAATTCTTGACTAACAGTCAATCACTTGACTGCTATCTTATGTACCACCCTATGAGGTGGTGAATGGTCATAGTTAGCTGATTTTATCCATTGGATCTAAGTGATTTCCTCCCGACTACCACAAAGTTGAGCCATTTATTTATTTTACTGAGAAATATTTATTGCACACATATATTACAGAAAACAATACAAGAGATACATAACTAGTTATAATACGAACTGAGCCCAGAAATTAAACCACAAATTAACTCTAGCCAAGAAAAGAATCCTGGGACATGCCTTAAAATGACAAAGTGTGTAACTTTGCGCGAAAGAAACCATAGAAATGTTATAGATATAAAGTCTAAGCATAAGACAAAACGCCTAGAAAAATTAAGAGAGAATTTGCCTCAAAAAATTTGTAGGCGCTTTGCGTTAAATGAAAAATTATTTTTTTTTAATACTAGTCTGGGCATTCGGAATTTTGGGACCCCCTGTGCTCCATTCCAAAAACCAAAATAATTTTATGCAAACATTAACTAAGTGCGAGCTAAGTTGCGAACCAATTTTTTGTAGTTACAAGCAATTTTAAAGAAACAATGCAAGACTCATAATGAAAGTGGACGAGATCACAATAATAAAATTAGAAAAAAAAATCTTCAAAATGTTCAAATAAAACGGCGATAGCAGTCGCAGAATGCAGGATGTTACAAAGATCAAAGTGCATTGGGAAAAACGAAACGCAATCGCAGTTTAAATGGAGCGTCACTAGATGGCACAGTTACGATTTCCAGCTGCTTTACCATTTACGTCAATGTCAATGTGATGTCAAATGTCAATTTAATCTGTGAATTTAATTTCCACCAATAGGCTCACGAAAAGTGTCCCGATGTCATGACGTCATTAATTCCACGTTGGAAGCTGTCTGCCCTGTCTGCTGCAGAGAAATGTCATGTTTTGGACGCAAAGATTCAAAGAATAATTTTATTTATTTTGTACAATACTTCAATACTGTTTATTAATTAAAGAAGGCTTCGACTGTAATCTATATGTGATGTATATCTAGGCAAGAGAAACAGTGAAAGTGTTTACAGAAGTCATCATGTATTTAATCTGGGATCATATAAATAAAACATGACTCGTAATAATGATGAAATGAATAAAATCTTGGAATATCTGTCAATAAATGACGAGGGCTTCGACCAGGGTGTAAATAGTTCGAAAATAGAAAAAATGGACAGCTTCCCGCCCGAGAACATACTGGTTTGTACTTTCGCAATCGTTTAATTGATAGGTTATCACGAACGGCTATTGTCGGCTCAAAGGCCACGGTGACAAAGAAATGGAACGTATTAACTATTATGTGAAGGGTACAAGCGAGCGATTTAGTAGACGCTCGGTGAAGCAATGAAGTCACGAAATTACGATTGCACCTTGTTCTACAGCTTTCGTGGGCTTACGCTCCCACTTTTACCGTTATCTGACTAGACAAGACATTCATTTCGCTTTAGGACGTGGCTCCTTCACAAGCGGGTATCTACCAGTCGGTCCCGGGTTTCCTTATCTAATTAGTATAACAACGTCGCGGTATTACCCTAACGAGTGTACTAAGTTATTTACATTCTACCTCAGTCGGCCTCGAGTCGCCAGCGTGCGTGTAGATCGGCCCCGGCGTTTACGTAAACACCGATAGTGCCACGGTAGCACCATGCGGTCGGTCTCTCTTCCATATGCCTCATGAATATCCCTCTGTCAATCAACTGTTTTTGACTCAAAACTTAACCATCCAAGTCAAAGATTTAAGTGAAGTGAGCTACTGTTTTTTGGTTGGATTTAATAGTGAAACTGTATGTTGGGATGTGTTGAAAACCCTGTTGAAAAATGGATAGAAAACTAGACTTATTGTCATTATTTGAGGTAAATTCTAAACATCTTACTTATAACTAGGTTTAGTGAATGAAAATTTAATCAAATAGGTAACTAGTTCAAGTGGTTAGTGGTGTTACATTATCTTTATCCTATTTATTTAAGTCAGTCTTATTAGATTTGTACTGGAATGTGCCAAGAACCCTCATAAGTGGATAAAAAGCTAGTCTATCACTATTTGCAGTAATATATAATACTATTTAATACAATAATAATAAATCATAATTACATTAGCTGATGAATGTGACTTCATCGCATGGATTTACTTAGGTTTTTAAAAATCCCATGGGGAACCATGTTATCACTCTCCAGTGCATAAAATCATGATTGAAGGTTACCAATACACCAACAAACAAACACACTGTCACATTTATAATATGGGTGATGAATGTTCAACAGTTTCAGAAAATACAAAACTTGTTTGCAAAGGTATATGGTGGTTAGTGGTTGTAAATATTTAAGTAAGTACTATTTAATGAGAGAATTTTCAATTGGACAGTTAAAAACTGCATAATTTCTTCTTTATGTAACAAATATAAGTCTCTCGCACTGCCAAGGGTCACTGGTAGAGATCTTTTACAGAAATAAGTGCTTCCCTGTCCACTTTTTCCTTTCTTTTTCTCTTTATTGTTACAAGTATCTGGTACACACAAAAATAAAACAAATTAATAAAAAGTTTAATCATTGCAACTTTGAATGTCATTTGTTTTCTTCAATTTTATTTTTAACCCAAAAAGAGGGGTGTTATAAGTTTGATGTGTGTATCTGTCTGTGGCATCGGCGTTCCTAAACTAATGAACCGATTAATTTAGTTTTTTTGTTTGAAAGGTGGCTTGATCGAGAGTGTTCTTAGCTATAATCCAAGAAAATCGGTTCATCCGTTAGTTAAAGAAAGTTATCAGCTCTTTTCTAGTTACTGTAACCTTCACTTGTCAGGGGTGTTATAATTTTTTTATTTACACTTGTTTCAAATGTATATTTATGAATATTCAAAAGTTTGTCTAATGGTATCTCATCTAACAATCAAACCAAACAATATATATATGTAAACAGATAACAATTTACTTAAATCTGTTCTTATTTGGTACAAGATAAGATAAACACAACCACAAGACTTTTAGCAAATAATTTCCACCAACACATAATTTTATTATGAATGCATAATATTATAATCATATAATGCATCTCCTTTCTCTTCAATACAGAGTAAAAGTCCCAAATGAAAGTAGGTATGTTATATGAATAAAAGTAAAAGGTAACTGGTATATCTGAAACTGATCTCAATTTGCAATGGAAGAAGAAACTTTGGAATATTGAGTCAATTGTATTTCTGTATAAATTTTAAAGTGAGAAACTTGATATTAAGTTTTACTTATATTATTGAACTAGCTGTGCCCGCGACTTCGTTCGCGTGGAATAGTGACTTTTCGGGCAGCACATACGTTAAAAATGTTCGCCGTGATTCTTTAAATTGACATAACTTTTTTATTTATGAACCGATTGACATGAAATAAACACTAAATGTTAAGTGAAGCTTACTACAATATATTAGTGAAAACCGTATCTAAATCGAATAAGCCGTTTCTGATATTAGCGTGCACAAACACACAGACAAACAGACAAAAAAAATAATTAATTACAATTTCGGGTTCGACATCGATATAATAACAACCCCTGCTACTTTTTTTTTTTATATATTTCCATTGTACAGACCCCACTTTTCTACAATTTTATTATATGTATAGATTTACAGATTTGTTACCATAGTAAATGAATCATGCAGCTTTTAGATTCATTTGAATATACAGTTAGAAAGTAACACTTGTATATCTTACAGCAGAAGCTGTCACATCTCCTGAAACTTAAGGCTATCCTTGCCAACGATCCCCCGTCGATTTCCTACGTATGATATTATTGTTCTTATCTCTATCTGCCCTGGTTCGTGCATTCTCGGTTCCTAGATCGGTACATTTGTGATAACCAAATTTCAAATTGCTGTGATTGGCTGAATTTACCATGTTCTTGCTGTGACAGTGAGTTTGAGCCACTAGCGGAACAATGTTAGCCGGTCAGAAATGATTGCAATTAGTCAACCTGTTTGACGTCCGTGTTCTGTTTTCGATTACAAAAAAGAAAAAATTGTTGTTGCAATCATCAATTTTAGCAAATAGTGAAAGAGAGTCGGCCAATCAGAGGTCACAACTACCGTCACACTTTCTGTCACACTATGGCAGTAGGCATACCGAGTAATGAAAACAATTTTTCATTCTGTCTAGGTCGAAGTAGGGTTGCCACCTGGCTCTTTTTGATTTACAGGCTACCACCATCAAAAATACGGGGTTTAGATTTGAAGAAATTTGAAATTTTGAAGTATTTGAAGAATATATATATAGGCGGTGTTTCTCTCTGAAATGCATGGAAAGCCTATTTAGATATTTCAGTTTATTTATAAGTTTTGTATTTTTTCTCTGTATGTTGCCGTATCTTGATTGGTGAACTGTGTTTGCAATGTGGTTTTAAATAAAAGATTTATTTATTTAAATAGCTTTTAAAAACTCTTAGTGTTGTAAAGCAAAATGTTATACATTTCATGCATACAATCTTCTCATTTCAACTTAAAATTACATTTAATTTGTAATTCCACCTTCACAGTATCAATACTATGGCCGTAGCCAGGAATCGATTGCGGGAGAGGTTTTATTAGGGCCGGAACTGAATCCTGTCATGAGGAAAAAAACATTCGCTCAACTTTATGGGCTAATTACCTGGTTAGTGGAATTTCGCCTTTCAATTTGACAGTGAGATAAAATACAACAATAAAAAAGCGCGAGCGCAGTGAGCGTAAGTGTTTTTGGTTCAATACAGAAAAATTAAAATGAAAGGGAAACGAGTGTAGCCATAGCAAGATTTTATTTTTAAAGCTTCCTATCCATACTAATATTACGAATACGACAGTATATCTATTTGCCTATCTATTTGTTAACCTTTCACGGCCCATCTTCTTTACCAAAATTTTGGTACTTACTATTCAGAGGTAACTTGCATCCCAGACATTTTTTTTAGGCGGCTTTTTAGCCCGGAAAATCCCCCACGGAATTTTTAAAAATCTAAATTCATGCAAACGAAATTGCGGGGTTTACACCAAGTAATAGAAATTCAAAGCGCGAGTGAAGTGAGCGCGAAATGTTTGATATATTTCCAAAAACAAATTGGTAAGCAAATGCAAGAAATAGTGTAAGTATTATTTTAGGCTTAGGTTTTTGACGGCTTCCCAGGCGCAGTCGCCATTTCGAAATTTCTGGTCTGGTGGGAGGCTTCGGTCATGGCTAGTTATATGGTTAGTATGGCCCTAACGGCCAAGAAATTAGACTGCATCATCACTTACCACTAGAAAAGATTAAAGTCACGGGCTAACTTGTATAAAAAAAGGCTTACATCCTCAAACCAAGCCCCGCCGCCTTGGCTACGACCATGATCAATATCGAGTGGGTTTCGGCTACGCATTGCCGCAAAAGGAAAATATTCTTTCTACTGGACATAACGTCAGTGTTTGATTTCGCCAGCCAGCTCCTGCTAAATTTGTAAAAAACCGGCCAAGTGCGAGTCAGACCCACGCACCGAGGGTTCCGTATTCGGGTATTTTTTCCGACATTTTACTCGAGAAATCAAAAACTGTTATGCATTAAAAAAATATGCATAAAAATAAATAAAAATCTGTTTTAGAATGAACAGGTAAAGCCCTTTCATATGATAACCCACTTGATATATGTAGTTATCTTACTTTGAAAATTGAAAATACTAATATTTGTTCATGAACACATGACAGACGGATAGAAGGACAGATGGACAGACGGACAGACGGAAAGACTGATAGACTGACAGACAACGAAGTGATCCTATAAGAGTTCTTTTTTGCTTTTGAGTTACGGAACCCTAAAAATATTTAGTTTTATTTGCCCCGTATTTTATTTTCATAATTACAGGTTTCTGTATCCTGAAATACGGGGTAACCAGTAAAATACGGGGCCTCTGGCAACCCTATTCGGAAAACACTGTCACATTCAAGTTAATGTCAAATATTTTGTTTTCAATTACAGAAAGCTACATCAATCATTATTACAATATTTTCTTTGTTGTGATTGGCTGAATTTTTGAGTTTCAGCCAATAAACAGACTGTTTGCCAATTAAACGTCATAACAATATAAATGCCAGA
This sequence comes from Maniola jurtina, assembly GCF_905333055.1. Classification (NCBI taxonomy): domain Eukaryota; kingdom Metazoa; phylum Arthropoda; class Insecta; order Lepidoptera; family Nymphalidae; genus Maniola; species Maniola jurtina. The sequence continues at coordinate 5,072,915 of NC_060046.1, read as the reverse complement.
AAGTTTAACCAAATAAAACAAACTTAATGAGAACCTAGTGAGAATGCAAACGGCACACAATTTATAATACATATTATGTTAGTCGTATATAATAGATATTATAGTAGTCGTTCACTTTGGTAATAGTCAGATTGTCATCAGTAAAATTGATATTGGTCGATGTATCGTAAATTATTGTTTCGGTGACAAATATTTTTATTATCTATTTATCTTTGAACAGAATGGAATAGAATGAAATGGAATGGAATACAATGATAAATTTTTATTCCTGTAAACTTTTAGGTAAACTTCAAAGTGTTTTTGGATGGTCAGAAAAATTTACCACTGGTTCGGAATGCCGATCCTACGTTTTCTAGGGTTTCGTACCTCAAAATGAAAAACGGAACTCTTATAGGATCACTTTGTTGTCTATCTCTCTGTCTGTCGTGTGTGTCAAGAAAACCTCTAGGGTACTTCCCGTTGACTCAAAACCATGAAATTTGGCAGGTAACCTAACTGCGTAATTTTGGGTAGTTTTTTTTAATCGATAAAGAAAGTTTGCGACATTGTTCAATAAAAAATTTGGATTCCAACTCCTCAACCCTGATGTTGCAGGGGACCTGACTACTAAAGCTAATGGGATTTAAAAAGTGTCGATTATTAATTGATATTGAAGGTATCTATACCAAGTAAACACTTTGTCGTTGACCTCAACCCTGATGCTGTAAGAAATTGCATTCCTAAATCCTGGTGATCCCTCGGGATTTGAAAAGGATCATCCGTTTAAATATTCTTACGTGATACAGAAACAAGTTGCATCCCGGGGACGGGCTATTACGGAGAGACAACTTTTGTTCTGGGAAATGAAAGGATCGGGATTTTTAAAAACCTAAATCCACGCGAGCGAAGCTGCGGGCATTAGCCAGTTGTAAATATATTTAGAAGCTACTATAAGATAATAGATAAGGTACTTATTTCCTTATATTTTTATTGTATGGCAGCGCGCGGTTTTAAATTATAAATTGCACGTCCTGTCCTTTTCTGTAATACATTTTTTCTCAATATCTACCGCTTTATCTCATAGCAAGAGTCCGTAAGACATAATACAGTGAAAATAAGCAAAATATACAATTTTTGCAGTTTCCACGTCAGTACCTGTCGAATTTTTCTAACAGTGTAAGCAGCAGAGCTGAGTTTACCATCAAGTGTTGATATGTGGGTGTTCCATAGAAGCTTTGCATCTAACATTATACCGAGAAACACGGGGTTCTCCTTTATTTTCAACATATGATTATTTATCAATGAATTTATGTCATTTAAGGTCCTGGTATTGGGCAGTGTGAATTCAACACACTTAGATTTCTTTGCATTTGGAAGTAAATTGTTAGCAATAAATCAGAGAGTGACCTGTGATATGGCATTACATATAGTATACATTGTCAAAAATTATAATATTAAAGCTGTGCGTATTGCGTGAGGAATAGGTTGCAAGAGAGTTGCAACTTGCAGGGTTTGATGCATGCGCTATTGCCAGCAAACATGAGACATATTTTTATCTACAGGCAACGTCTACGCATAACGGTAGGTAACGCATACGTCTAACGCAAGTTGAAATGTACCAGTGTATTTAGTTAGACCTATCGACAAGTTTGGAGTTGGGTGCAGTCTAAATGTGGCCCGTGTGTTTAGACTGTCAGTTTCTGTCAGTTTCACGTGTCGTCCCCCGCACTTCACCACCCCGCTTGCACAAATCGAGACAGCACGAAATTTTCAAGATTTCTGGGTGTAATTTCTGGTTTTCGTAGTTCCCACATAATTATAACAATATAAAATATATAACGATAATTTTTTTACTACATAATATTCATTAAATTTTCTAGGTCTGTGGTTTTTCCAAATTTCATTAAATTGCTTCGTTGTCTAGAAAAACGAGCACAAAGTTGGGCCTTTTTTTAAAGAAAAATACAAATCTTTGAGCCCCTGTAATTTTAAAACTACATATTTTTAGAAAAATCTAAAACACCACAGACACAGATATTAGTTTCTAGACTATGTCTGCAAAATTTCATGGACTTTGGTTGCTTAATATTCAAATGAAATGGGAACTACGATTGTATGGAGTAAGTGACGGAGAGAGCTCTATTAAAATCATCAGAAATATAAAATGACAGATTTTTGTCATTTTGTCCTTACATCTTTCGTTAAACTGTGCTACCATCTTAGACTGCAACATCAGTTATAATCAAATGTAATGCAGTCAAGCACTAATTTATTGGCAAACTAGCTGATGCCCGCGACTTCGTCCGCGTGCATTTACGTTTTTCAAAATCCTGCAGGAACTCTTTGATTTTCTGGGATAAAAAATAGCCCATGTGTTAATCCAGGGTATAATCTATCTCCAAATTTCAGACAAATCCGTCCAGAAGTTTTTGCGTGATTGAGTAACAAACATCCACACTTTCACATTTATAATATTAATATTAGGATAATATAAAAGAACTTCCTCATTTTTGAAGGCATTTCTTTTTTCTAAATTCCTTATTTTCCTAAAAATTAAAAATCACCTGTCTTTTTCCACTTATATTTAATTACTTAGTGGAAAATAATTAAGTAGTGAAAAATATACTTAAGTAGTTACTTGGTTAGGTAATTAGCTACCTAGTTACTTAATTGGTTCAGGAAATAATGTCTCTAATAAGTCATTAGTTAGTTAAATTATTGATAATTAAATTATCCTAGTAATATGCATGATTTAATATTCAGAGCAATAAACACTGAATTCCTAATAATGTACATAATTAAGCTTACTAATTTATTGTTACTAATTTATTAATTATATCAAGGGTGTGATTTACCAATTAAAATAATAGTTATATGCCACAGGACTTATTTGACATTGTAACTTGTTTGACTCTTGACAAATGAATGATTTGACTCGGGCTCCTTTTCCTCCAGAGATGTGAGAGTAAATCCCTAGCTCCCACCCGTAGCGTGCATCCTTAATATCTCTTACCCTGGCTTAATGAATATGTAAAAGAAGTAACTTCATTGAACCCTTTTCTATCAGAGCTATTATGCTAAGTCATAAATATCAAATGATTCTATTGGTTGATCACATCCTTCACATGCAACTTAGCACGACGTCTCGATGGAAAGAGTCTTCTTATACCTACTTCATACAAGAAGACCAATCCTTCTTCTAAGGCCTTATTAAATCTAAGGCCTTATTAAATCTTAGGCCTTTATAATATTCTGGTATGTTGTAATCACAATGGTGTCACAGCATCCTGTAAGTGTATCAATCATATCAGTGTGTGTCTATATTGACATAACAATTAAACAAATGTACTTGTGCAATATATTACATCAGAAAGTTATAAAGTCATTGTTATGTAGCTGGTGATACTTATGTCACCTACTTTTTTGCAGACATGTATTTTAGCTAACTTCTGGTTAATGCTGCTTTGAAAAATCAATGATATAGGATGATTGAATGTGAAAAAAATATTTTTATTATTTTTTGTTGATTTTCGAAAGTATTTTGAGAGTTTTAGCCTTCAGCTTCAACTACAGACTTCACTATAACTTGTCCCCTGCCGTCATGTTGGCATCATTGCTTTGTTTGCTTTATTCCTTAGGGCCTAGGGTTTGTTATTGTATAATTTGCAATGGCGCCAACATGATGTTAGGGACAAGTTATGGTAAATGGTCTGTAAATGCATCAGGGGCTATTTAAGTAGTTAGTTGCTGAGGCACGGTTAGAAGAATTCCAGTATGATATTGTATGTAGTCTACCAATCTGCATTTGGCCAGTGTGGTAGGCTACGGTCAAACCGTTCTCATTCCTGAAAGGAGTCCCATGCTCAGTAGTGAGCCGGCAATGGGTTGATTAAGATTTTATGTAGTACTTAATTCATGCCAGATCGTACCAAGACTGGGCACTGTCCCCAAATGTACCTAAATTACAATCGCTCTACCGCGATTTTGCATGGCCCGTTCAGTTGCATAGGGCAGCTCAGGGTCAACCAAATCTATCCAGAGACGCCTCTTACCTGACGCGGACGTTACCACTGGGTTTTTTAGTGGGTATGCTGTAAAATGCTGCATCAAATGCATTTCCAGTGACTCCCACATACCCGCTTTTTAGAGTTCTGTACCTCAAAAGGAAAAACGGAACCCTTATCATCAGGATCATTTTGTTGTCTGTCTGTCCGTCCGTCCGTCGTGTCATTATGAAAGAACTTTAAGTACCCGTAAATTCTAAAACAGATTTTTATTTATTTCTATGTATAATAGTGTTGGATTTATCGTGCAAAATGTTGGAAAAAATACCCGAGCATGGAACCCTCAGTGCGAGAATCTGACTCGCACTTGGCCGGTTTTTTTGCGGGATGCGTAACTGTATTCTTACCAGCGGAAAAAAGGGTCAACCAAATCTGGCCTAATGATGGTTTTCACTTGTTACAGTCGGATTCCTGGCAGGCTCCCGACGACCTCCTGGAAAATATATTTTCTCTGGACCAGGGGTCTTTGAACTTTTTGGAAGAGTCATTGCCAGACTTCAATTTACCTACCGACATATCTCAACCAGAAGGGCTTAGCAGTTCGTGTTCCGACAGTGGATTATCAAGCGACCCGGCTGAATTGTAAGTGAAATAAAACTTTACTTTATACTTAGTAACTTTTTTTTTTAGCTAAATACTGCGCTTGACTGCAATCAGGGATTGGCCGTGAAATGGAAAAAGACAGACATACTTTCGCATTTATAATGTTAAAATGGACTTTTTTTTAGTAACTACCTTAGTTTAGGGATTTTAAAAAGAGGAGTTGTATTGTTTTTCAACTTACTTCTATACTTCTATGTAAATATTTATTTACATAGAAGTAAAAGTCTGGATAGCTCACCGGTTGAGGAGGACTGAATTCCGAAAGGTCGGCGGTTCAAACCCCACCCGTTGCACTATTACCGTATCCACTTCTGGCACAAGCTTTACGCTTGATTGGAGGGGAAAGAGGAGTATTAGTCATGATTAGCATGGCTAATATTCTTTTTTTTTTTAATATTTATTTTTCGTGATTTATTATTTCATGCTTTTCTCATACTCAAAACGGTAAATATTTAAACGGTGACGAATGACTCTCTGCCATCAATTAACGAATCAATAAGCATACATTCCGCGGCGAGAGTGATTAGAATTCAGAGACGTTGTCGGTCATGTTAACTACTTACTCACACTACCAATAAGAGACACCTTTAAAGTTCAAATACCCCACCTAATTAATTATAGCTGACGAAACATTATGTATCTTCTTAAGTTCTTGTATGTATAACTATTCCATTGCATTGTTTTATTACCTACTAGTTTATGCCCGCGACTTCGTGCGCATGGACTACACAATTTTCAAACCCCTAGTTTACCCCATTAGGGGTTGGATTTTTAAAAATCCTTTCTTAAACCCATTAGTTTTTATACGACATCGTACCGACCGCTTGGCGGCACGGCTTTATCGGAGTGCCGGACTACAAACAGTAGGTACCTATCTACATGGAGTAAAAATGTAATAATCATCTGAATAGCGCGTGCAAATGTTCATGATCTTTCGATATTATTCTCACGGCACAGAAGGCCATATCGCCGCCTAACCTGATACTATAAAATATTAGAATATCTTATCATATTGAGGTCACCACGTGTATGAAAGACAGTAATATAATGTATATCGCGCAAAGCGGACAGCATATCGATTGCTCTTACTTCACCTTGGCACCTATACACGCTAGGTTTTGCCTGCATTTCTGCCTGTATTTAAGCACTTTTGCAGTAGATGTGCCGTTTCCAAATACATACTAACAATAATTATAGTAATTAGGGTTCCGTACCTCAAAAGGAAAAACAGGAACCTTATAGGATTACTTTGTTGTCTGTCTGTCCGCCCGTCCATCCGTCCGTCCGTCGTGTCTGTCAAGAAAACCTATAGAGTACTTCCCGTTGACCTAGAATCATTAAAGGCAGGTAGGTAGGTCTTATAGCACAAGTTCAGGAATAAATCTGAAAATCGCGAATTTGTGGTTACATCGTTAAAAAATGTGTTTCAATTTTTAAAATAAGATAAAGATAATACCAAGTGGGGTATCATATGAAAGGGCTTTACCTGTACATTCTAAAACGGTCAACGGTGTGGATTCTAGGTCAACGGGAAGTACCCTATAGGTTTTCTTGACAGACACGACGGATGGACAGACAGACAGATAGACAGACAACAAAGTGATCCTATAAGTGTTCCGTTTTTCCTTTTGAGGTACGGAACCCTAAAAGGTACCTAGTGTCGCGGCGACACGGCGCTTGCAGTCGCCTACGGACTTGTACCTTTAGATGCTTTTTAAAGTAATCCATGCTAATATTATAAATGCGAAAGTGTGTCTTTCTGTCTGTCTGTCTGTCTGTTACCTTTTCACGGCCCAACAGTGTAACCGATTCTGACGAAATTTGGTACAGGGTTAGCTTATACCCCCGGGAAGGACATAGGCTACTTTTTATCCCGGAAAATCAAAGAGTTCCGCGGGATTCCTAAAGACCCACCCTTTTAACCGATTTGTATAAAATTTGGTACCGAAGTAGCTTGCGTCCCTGTAATCGAAATAGGTAACTTTTTATCCCGGAAAATCAAACATTCCCACGGGATCTATAAAAATGTGAATTAACGCGGACGAAGTCGCGGGCATCTTCTAGTAGGAAATATTTTTTGTAAAATGAGTGTTTGGGAATCCCTGTAAATAACCATATTATGATAATAATAAAAGGTAATTAGTTCTTTGTACATAATATATTATATTACATGCACACGACGTGGCATAAGTATTGATAAAAACATGAAAGACATAAGTAGTGATAACCTCGGGCTATCTGAAACTTACAATCCTTCCTTGATTCCATAAATGTACACTTGATACGTTCGATTTAAAAGTAAAAGTGGATAGGTCCAAGTGCCTAAAAACCGGGGACGACATTTTATCTTGTCGTAAACTGGTTTTAATATGTATAAAATTTACATGTTGAACATCAGGATTATACTGGTATTATACGTATATTATACTGGTTATATAATGCCGGGGAAATGATACTTTATCGCGCTTGAATAACATTTGTTTTAGACGAGTTCAGAACATGTTTTGAGACACGTTTTAAATTATTTTTTAATAATCTCATAGTAAAAACTTGACTTTTTCCAAGCAATAGGTTCAACAACTTGTGGACTGACATTATTAAGTTTAGAAAATTCTATAGAAAACAGGAAAAAAATCGTATTGGATTTTTTTTATGAACCAGGCATTAGTGTTAAATTAAATCACTATTTTTAGGAAACTGTCGCGCGGTTATAACTCCGCCCTCGTAACTCTATAATTGCAATAATCGACACTTTTGAGTCACTTTTTTACAAAAAATGGACTCCCAAGGAGCTTTCCGACACGACAAAAAATATTTTTCAGGAAAATCTTCATTGGAAGTATGTTTTTTGTTAAGGATTTTGGCAGTAGGTATTTGCATGAAAATTTTAGCTGTGCTAAGAAAAAGTGCAGTTTCTCCGAACCGTTAGTTTGCAAGTGCTGCGTTTTCAATATGAAGGGCAGAATTACAATAATTTTATTATTATATTATACTTTTCACGAGAGTTAAAAAAGAAAATCTCCTAATTTCTTTCGTTCTTCATGTCCTAAATCCTAAATCATAAAAGTTCCCTTCCAAACTCTCCATTCACAGCCTTTATAGAAAAAATATGGAGAAAAGTATTTTCAGTTATGGCTACCTTATTAGGCACCACGGCCAGCCGCTACCTAACTAGCCTTGGTGGAAGAAGCCTGTTTTGTTTCGATCCGGAGACAGATGAAAAGGGCATCCATGATTACTACCAGCCATAATGGGATAGGAGTGGTGTAACCTTCAGAAAACTTTATTGACCGACTTATTGGCGACTTCAGTTATGTAAATCAATAATACCGGCCAAGTGCGAGTCAGTCTCGCGTACCGAGGGTTCCTTACTCGGGTATTTTTTCCAACATTTTGCACGATAAATCAAAAACTATCCTTACTAGTATAGTATTATAAATGCGAAAGTGTGTCTGTGTCTGTCTGTCTGCTAAAAAAATATTTGTGTTATAAGACATTTCTACCTGCCAAATTTCGTGATTCTAGCGTCAATTGGAAGTAGGTACGCTATAGGTTTTGATTGCCTTGACGGGACAGATACGACAGACAGCGAAATGATCCTATGAGGGTTCCTTTTTCTCTGGAGATACGGAACCCTAAAAATGGATAAGCATCTTAAAAATTAAGCAGAGTTATTTATTTATGTACCTAAATGTAAGCACAACTAATGAAATGTGTCAAATATGCAGTTTTAATTGGAACGCACTTACAATAGCTGAGTAAGCCCTAAACAAGTATTTCTGTAAAACATAATATGAAATATCGATCATTTAGGTAAGGTATTAAAATCTGAGAGTTACAATTTTTTTAACTTATTTTAGGTACTTAATAAATTTTTCTGATGAAAGTTTAATAAAGAAAGTCTTTGTCTAGTACATTTCGCAAAATTTGGTCTTATTATGAACTAGAGGATGCCCGCGACTTCGTCCGCGTGGATTTAGATTTATAAAGATCCTGTGGGAGCTGTTTGATTTTCCGGGTTAAAAAGTTGCCTATTGTCAATTACAGGAACGCAAGCTACCTCAGTATCAAATTTCATAGAAATTGGTTAAGCGGATGAATCTTTAGGAATACCGTGGGAACTCTTTGATTTTCCGGGATAAAAAGTAGCAAAATTTCGTCAGAATAGCTTAAACTGTTGGGCCGTGAAAAGATAGCAGACAGACAGACAGACACACTTTTGCATTTATAATATTAGTATGGATTAGAGTAGATGCTGATCGTAATAATTAAAATGAGAATTATTTCTCTGTACTTCCCCTAATTCCCTTTGTCTGAGGGATTCCTTGTGTAAAGCTTCCTTCTACAAACGAAACGTAATAAATGTCCCTTATTGTATTGGAAATCTAAAGGACGCTCCAATTTTGCTGAATAATTGTTTTGTAATTAACCAGCCTGAAATCTTCTATCTGGGAAGGAATGTTGTCGGATAAAGAAAATTACGAGGAAATAATTTGTAAAGGTTAGATAATATAATTGTTTAAAGGGCACTGACGCATTGTTCATTTACGAGTATAACTACAATGCTATAAGTACTATAAAGCCATTTTACCTGTCATCTGCGTCATCACCACCCAGCTCACCAGCCCTAATTTCTTAAACTGGACCCTTTCAATAAAGTAAAGATTTTTATATAAACCTGTGAGGATGATACTGCCATTGGCGCAATTAAAATGCCATAAGCCTACTATGTCGTGTTAGTTTACAAATTGCGAAAAACCAAATTGAATTTGAATTTCGCTGGCAGACCGGTCCCATGCACCTTAACATTTAAGTAACAAGTATATCATTTGCGGTTTTCATTGTTGCAGCGATTTCGAGCAGCAACTCTCTCCGTTCCTCATCCAGAACTCATGCGACGAGGATGTGCCGACGACAGTCCTGGACCCCATGAGTCCGGGGGACGTCCAGGATGTCATCATCCAGGACACAAGCGATTCCAACAGCTCGACGGAACAGGACACGTTCGATATGCTCGACTTCGAGCAGAATGTCATGCCTGGGTTCATTAATAGCAATACATTCCAAAATAATAATGGTGAGTTTTTTAATTACTTAAGAGGGGTCTCTCCGTCACTCGTTCCATACAAACGTAGTTCGTCTCTCATTTGAATACTAACCAATCATGTTCAATGGAATTTTGTAGAAACGTTCCGGGAACTAATATCTATGCCTGTGGCTTTCCAGATTTCCGTTAAACTATTCGGTTTCAAATTTACGCTTAGCGCTACTTAAAAATTCACATACATATCTTTCAGCCCCTGTAATTTTAAAACTACATATTTTTAGAAAAATCTAAAACACCACAGGCACAGATATTAGTTTTTAGAATATGTCTGCAAAATTTAATGGACTTTTGTTGCTTAATATTCAAATGAAATTGGAACTACGATTGTATGGAGTAAGTGACGGAGAGAGCCCTGTTAATAGTTCATTTAATTATTCGTACACCATTCATGTACATTACGGACAAACCGCAAGCGACGCGACGCAGTACCAGTGCAAAGAATTTTTATTTTAAACTTTTTAGTGTAAACACATAAATAAATTCTCCTCTATTGATTAAAAAAATCAAATTAATCTAGAAACCTCGGGGATATCGGGTACTTACATAAAAAACTCACTGAACTCATAACCTCCTCCTTTTTCACAATAAATTGAAAAAGTTTCTCATGACGATGACATTGTATTATTTCAAGCTTTAATAAAATAAATAAGTTGTTCTCTAAATGACTAGTTAAATAAAAGAAATAAAACTATTAAATGTTTATAAAATAATGGGTATGCCCTACAAGATAACAAAATTCTTCTATAGCTTGTTTAATCAAGTATTAGGTTGGTACGTACAATACTATCGACAAAGCCCTTGATTACATTTTAACTTATTTCGTATAAAACTTTTATAATTGTTCTGTAGTCAAAATGTTGTTGACAGAACTATATCATTGTTGCGTAAGACACAACAGTTGTGCAAGCTGATTCATCGAGAACAAATACAATAGCAGCTGAATATACGTAGGCACTAGGCATGTTAGACTATACTCAGCGTACCTACCTATACTTATTATACTTAATACCTGGTTGCACAACTCTTTATAATCACACGAGCAAAATATAACTAAATGGAATTTTTAGTTAAGCTTGTAAATCTAAATTGCTGAAAAAGTGATGCTTGGAAAGTATGATCAATAAGCAGAAAGTTTGTATTTAGTTTATATGGACCTGTTTCAAATAGGAAGGTAGAGAAAACTTTATCTATTACAATTACTTAAAGTACTTTCCTCTAGTTCTCGGACCTTATGATGCTATGTATAGTACACATAGTACACGCGACTGGTCGACATGGCAATAGGGGTGGGGAGTATGGAGACGCACTAACCCGGTTTGGCATAGCGCGGATGACGTGCGGTTTTGCGGGGCGTCCCCGCCTCATACCCCGATTGTTAATATCGTCCTGTCGCGAACTTAGGTAGATACTTTCGCCTGAATAATTTGAAAAATCACACAAAATTATTATAAAATATGTATTTTATTCAGAACTCTATTCAGAACGATTTTGTACCGGATCAAAAAATAAAACTGCTATAATTTTCATAGGTAACGTTGGCAGAAAACGCCGTCTCTCCCAAACGCCGCAAGCCGTCCAACCGAAGGTCCAAAAACCGACGATTAGATTACCGGCCGCCTCCGTACAGAAACCGCAGCTAGTCGTCAAGGCGCAACCCCAAAAGCCCTTCAAGCTCACGAACATCCAAGTCATCAACCCCCAAACTAAAGTGTACTCCAAACCGGTAGAGAGCGTTGCCCCGCAGCGTAGAGTTATCAGAGTCGCGCCAATGAACGGCAATCCTAGGTCCATACTGCTGCCAGTCACCTTCAAAGACATGAAGGACCTAAAGTCCATCAAGATCATAAACGCAGCCGACCTAAAGAACGCTTCGAATATCAAAATCGCCGCGGCCAACCTTCTCTCGCAAAGCAAACTGCAAGATCTCAAAATGGACAGCCGGGACGATCGCGATTACGAACAAAATGGCAGCCATTTGGGTGAGTAACGCCACTTTATTCGAAATTAAACTTTCTATCCTTGAACCTAATGTATATTTTTACTTAACCATTACGAACAACTTGAAGCATTTCAAAAGTAACTGTTTCTGTAATAACAGTGAATTTTGCAGTAGCGTGCGTTATGATTGGGCTGTTTTATTGGTATTTTGTTAGCGACCGACTCATTCCATGGTTTCGCTTGTGGTTTCAAATTCCATATAATTAACAGAACAGAAAGATGATTTAAAGCATGCGCCGTTTCTGTTTACAAACAAATGAACATACATACGTTAATACCAGCAATATTCGATCTAATATGTGACATCTAATGAATTGTGGTATGTGTGGTCTGAATCCATTTGTTCGATATCGAGCTGCTGGCGATATGTTTTAATTTGTATCGATTACTGAGTACGGTGATTTGATTTAGGTACAAACTGACAGAACAACGCTAAGCGGCGTTTAGTTGGCATATTAAAAACTTATGTAAATCAAAGTTTCAAGCAACAAATACTAATTTATGTAGAACGTTACGCTAAATACTACTGAAATCTTGCAGCACCTGTTTACATCATAATGGCAGTCAAGCTTAATGGATATCACTTACTTAGGACACTGTTTTAGAGTTAGTTGAAGTTTTTTTTATTCAGATCCAAGTTAGCCCTTGACTGCAATCTCACCTGGTGGTAAATGATGATGCGTTCGTAACCTGGAAAGGTTACGGCATGCAGTTTATATTAAGCCCCTTTCGATTCTACACGGCAACGTACTGGAACGCTAAATCGCTTAGCGATACGGCTTTGTCGGTAGGGTGGTAACTAGGGACGGCCGAAGCCTCCCACCAGACCAGACCAGACCAGAGAAAATTCTAAAATTTCAAATTTCTTCTGCCTGGGAATCGAGCCTGGGACGGATATTTCGCTAAGCCGGTAAATAGGACAACGCAGACAAAATCGCGGGTAGCAACAACTTATTGAACCAATCTCGTTGCATCAATCACAGTGTAACCGACGGAATTGGTGTCAATTGCCTAGTTAAGCGTGTCTAATATAATCTGTTAGTCTGTTGGTCAAATTCGGTCATTGTACTGTGTAAATATTTTTATGGTATTATTGAACTCGTGCACGCCATTTTGTGGTTTAAGGTGTACATGATGTGAGTGACATCAAGCATAGTATATTTTTATAGTCTGATATTCTAACCGTAAATTAAAGAATGGATTTTCCATTTGATTATATTATATTTCATAAAAATATTTTTATTTAATTAAACTTTTACAAGTACTTTTGAATCGTCAAAAGCGTCTACCACTTGTTCGGAATGCGTTTCCTACCGAGAAGAACCAGCAAGAAACTCGGCGGTTGCTCTTTTCGAAGATTTGATATACAATATTATGCCATGTATAATGTATACCTATGTATAAAAGTAATTAAAGTCTCACACATTGCTGGAGCGAGCTGCAGGTCAAATCCACGCTCTTTAATCATTCTTCGATTGTATAATATGCGTCTTTCAGGAGCAAGTGTTAATAGTTTAAAGCCTCAATAGCTCAACGGGTAAAGAAACGGACTGAAATCCGAGAGGTCGGTGGTTCAAACCCCACCCGTTGCACTATTGTGGTACCTTCTCCTAGCACAAGTTCTACGCTTAGTTGGAGGGGAAAAGGGGAATATTAGTCGTATACTTATTAAAAACATTTTTGCATAGGTGTGTAAAGAATATTCGCGGTTTATTTAACTACTACATCGCGTCAGGCTCGTAGGTAGTACTTAGTAGGTTATGCATTCTCAATTAAAGTGGTTATATTTTAGTTCCGCTTGCCTGTTTAGCTGTGTAGCTAAGTGGTACCGGTTCCGAATAAAAACTAATCGGCGATAATAACATGCGTCGTAGTACATTCCAAACTCGACTTTTTCTGTTAATGATAATAATTTATGTCTGAGACTTCAATTTTTTATCTCTTGAAACATTTATTGATTACGATCTTAACCATTTTACCCGTTTAACAATAGATAAATAGCGCTTAATCAATGATATATATCACTATATACGATCAATTATTTTTATTCATTAGACGTTTTACAAGTATGTACTTTTGAATCGTCAAATGCATCTACCATACCAATAAAATATAACAGAATCGGACTAATATAGAAACTTACTAGCTGACCTGCCCCAGCTTCACTCGGGCTCTGAAAACCGTTTTTTAATGAATGTCTACATTATACAGAGAACCTACATGTAAATTCCCTATATTCTAGACTAGGTGATGCCCGCGACTTCGTCCGCGAGGATTTAAGGCTTTAAAAATCACGTGGGAACTCTTTGCTTTTCCAGGATGAAAAGTTGCCGAAGTCAATTTCCGGGGCGTAAGCTACCTCTGTACCAAACATATAAATCGGTTAAACGGATAAACCCTTAAGAATCCCGTAGGCTTTTTTATTTTCCGGGATAAAATGTTAGCCTATGTCCGTCCCCGGGATGTAGATAAGCTAACTTTGTACCAAACATTAAAAGGTTCAGCGGTTGAGCCGTGAAAACGTCGCAGACAGACAGACAGACACACTTTCGCATTTATAGTATTAGTATAGATTTGAGCTATACCTGTACCTATGTATTCTATGGTTATACGTTGATATGTTGGTCAGTCAGTTTTACATACTTTGATAGAGAATAGATAAAATTATGTTCAGAAAGATAAGACAACAGTAGCAAACTCAGTTGTCCTGTTTAAAACATTAGCGTTCAAGATTACGCAACTCAAACTATCAAATATTTTGTAGATGACTCAGGCAGCGACCGCAGCGATGACGAAGATGACAAGGAGACCCAAATCAACGACGGCAGGAACGGGTATCCCCGTCTCGTTCTAACAGCTGAGGAGAGACGGTTGTTAGCAAAGGAGGGCATCACCTTACCTCAAAGCTACCCCCTCACTAAACACGAAGAAAGGGAACTGAAGAGAATCAGGCGTAAAATCAGAAATAAGATCTCCGCTCAGGATTCCCGTAAACGCAAGAAGGAATATGTTGATGGATTGGAAGACAGGTAATATTTTTAATTTTTTTATTTGTAAGGTATTTACTTGAAACATCAGTCGATTACAGAAAATGTAGAACTCTGCCACAGCAGTGGTATTTAAAAAAAAAAAATATTATTGATCTTTTACGCTCTCTGGGCTTGCACTAACTTAATCTCGCACTTAATGTCCTGTTTTGACATGGATCAATTAAGGCCGTAACTCGTAATACGATCTCTGATTCAATCTTAGGGTGTATGTCCACTCAAGCGAAGCAGAGTGGTAACGAGTGGTAGCAGACTAATCAAACTTATATTGATGACGCCGTGATCACACTTCACACTAATATTATAAAGGAGAAAGTTTGTATGTGTGTGTGTGTGTGTGTGTGTGTGTGTGTGTGTGTGTGTGTGTGTGTGTGTGTGTGTGTGTGTGTGTGTATGTTTGTTACTCCTTCACGCAAAAACTACTGGACGGATTGGGCTGAAATTTAGAATGGCAATAGATTATACCCTGGATTAGCACATAGACTACTTTTTATCCCGGAAAATCAAAGAGTTCCCACGGGAATTTTAAAAAACCTACATCCACGCGAACGAAGTTGCGGGTATCAGCTAGTTCTATAATATTGCGTCAACTCTGTGTAAACTAATTCGTACTACCAGTTGAGATCACAGTCAAAAAAATGGTCTGGTTAAAGTATCTCCGCTTCGATCCGCTTCAGTAGTCAGGCACTCTTACACTTGATATAATGACAAAAACTTTCAATTAGTTAACTGAAAATATATTCCCCAGGCCCCAAGCTAAAGTCTGCGACGTAATAAATGAATGACCCTTTCAGAGAGTGAAAGTACCGTTCCGTCTCGGTACGATAATTCAGATGGTAGCATTATTGTTCTGTACACTGATCTAGCCACAGTTTTCTCAATACGGTTCTAGGAATAGATTTTTTAATTTTTAATTTATTCAATTCCTATAGTCTAAACCAGGGGTCAGCCAGTAATTTTAAGAGGGGTCCGGATACTGTTAAAAAATTGTATCAAGGCCCAGAACAAAAACACATACTGCTTATGCGTTTTTATTTATGCCACATTTAAAGGGAAGGCTTCACAACAACAATGCAGCCAATTCAGTTCATTCTACTGGAACAGCAACTTCATATAATAAGGCGATTTAAGAAAATGAGACAGCTTTCTCATTTGCGCAAAGTTTTGGAATCTTACAGCAAATTCGTACCTATTAAGATCGATCGGTTAAAATTTAAAAAAATCAGCGGTCCAAGGTCCAAACGTCCGACTATTTTTATAGTCTAAAAAACCATTTCAAAATAAAACGTCATACTAAATTGGAAAGTAAATAATCTTGCATCGGTCATGACTCAGGACTCACAACTCGTGCAATTCAGCCCGACCTTACATCAGTTCCAACTCAACACTGTGTACGTGGCATGTTTTACGCTGTGTTTGTGGGTTTGTGATTCACGCGAAAACGGCTATAGTTATTAAACCGCTATTTATAAATTCTCAGACGGGGTTTTCCTTATGCAGCATCATAATATTAATATGTGTAGATTAACTTTTTATTTTTTTAAGATTCCATACCAGAGATTGGATTTCATATAATAATGTCTTTGTTTTGGTGGAGCAGGTTCGCGCGAGAGCACAACATAATGACTTTCCGGTATTGCGTTTCCGTAATACCTGTGGCCTCCTGAATTGAGAATTCATAAGAAATTCGCATTCTTTAAAAATATATGAAAACCTCATTAATGAACTTACAAAATAAAGAACAGAGCATTAACTGGAATGTAACCCGAGTATGTACTATCAAGTGGTGTGATAAAGTATAAGTATATTTGTATGTACTTAATTATAGTGTTTATGTTATAATTAGGTAAAACATAATATAATTTTAGAAGGACTGGATTAGTAAGATTATCTTTGGTATTTAATCCTGAGTCAATACCATCTAGTTTTTGCCAAATAAAACGTGTACTATGTTTTATTACATTTAAATATTATTTTCTTGGTTACTTATCTTTCATATCATTTTTATTCATCCATATCTCGCCGAGGTCATGTTCTTAATCACCGTTGATTACGTGATAATTATTATTGCAGACGCTTACATTGTTTTTAACTGACTTCAAAACATTGAAACTTTTTATTACATGTATTTTGTTTTTTTTTTTTTGCTGGCTTTGAATACTCAACTTAAAACTATAACTACATGGTATGCCTAAAACAAATTTAAAAAATGTGAATTTGATCACTTCTGCACAAACTTTGTTGCCATAAAAATTATACAGAAATATCTAAGTATACGTGATATCTTTAATTTCTTTCCTTCCTGAGCCTGCTACGACATTTTGACTTTATCCGTTCGTTGTATAATTCATAGTAGCTACTTACTCGTACACCAAACGTTTTTGCTCAACGTTTCTGATAGAATATCTTCAAGGCAAGAGTGAAAGGCATCTTTTAGGCAAGCGCACTCCAATCTAGACCTCACCATTGCTCTGTTTTTTAGGCATGATTGTCGTCAAGCCTATTTCTCAGTAAACAAAAAACTAGTACATAAATTTAAAATTAATTAATTACATTCCTTTATTCCCAGGGTCAAACAGTGCACGGCCGAGAATCAGACACTCATCAGACGGATAAAGATACTGCAGTCCCAGAACCAGTCCCTGACACAACAGCTGAAGAGATTGCAGGTAAGCCTGAGCGATCGCTCGATCAAAAAGTGAAATAGCTAAAGATGCTCTATTTCACGAAGACTATTTGGCTATGTTTGTGTGAGTGCACACGATAAGCAATTGATCAAAAATAACTGTAAAAGACAGGGAAATAAATACTTTTTGCGAATCTAAGAAGTGATCTATGCATACACGGAAAGTGGTGGAGACACACTCACAGTTCGTTTGTAGCAGCGGTATCAGTATCACTTGAAAAAGGTTTTGCAAAAATATTCGGAGCTTTCGCGGATATTCTATTTCAATTTTGTCGTTGTAGTTAATTAAAATAATTCCGAACCATGAAACCTTCATTTACAAAATAGTCGCGGAGGCTAGGGTGGGATGCAGGCGGTGGGTTGCCGACCGTTGGTTTAAGATAATTTAAAAAAGCAGGCAGTAGTAGTTCTTTTTTGTGAGATACTTTTTTCGGTTATAATAATCATATCATTCACTGTTAACAAATGTTTCAACGGTATTTTTTTTTTTATTGCAGAACGTGCTAACTGGTGTAACGTCGGGCTCGAGCGGCAAGGCGCAGCCGGCCACGTGTCTTCTCGTGCTATTGCTGTCAGTGGCCTTGGTGGCGCTGCCGTCCATGCGCGAGGAGGTGCGCGGCAAGGCGCCCGACCGCGCCGCGTCGCCCGCCATCACACGCGCCCTGCTGTCCGCTACCAACAGTAAGTTGCGTTTACTGCAGAACGTGCTAACTGGTGTAACGTCGGGCTCGAGCGGCAAGGCACAGCCGGCCACGTGTCTTCTCGTGCTATTGCTGTCAGTGGCCTTGGTGGCGCTGCCGTCCATGCGCGAGGAGGTGCGCGGCAAGGCGCCCGACCGCGCCGCGTCGCCCGCCATCACACGCGCCCTGCTGTCCGCTACCAACAGTAAGTTGCGTTTACTGCAGAACGTGCTAACTGGTGTAACGTCGGGCTCGAGCGGCAAGGCACAGCCGGCCACGTGTCTTCTCGTGCTATTGCTGTCAGTGGCCTTGGTGGCGCTGCCGTCCATGCGCGAGGAGGTGCGCGGCAAGGCGCCCGACCGCGCCGCGTCGCCCGCCATCACACGCGCCCTGCTGTCCGCTACCAACAGTAAGTTGCGTTTACTGCAGAACGTGCTAACTGGTGTAACGTCGGGCTCGAGCGGCAAGGCACAGCCGGCCACGTGTCTTCTCGTGCTATTGCTGTCAGTGGCCTTGGTGGCGCTGCCGTCCATGCGCGAGGAGGTGCGCGGCAAGGCGCCCGACCGCGCCGCGTCGCCCGCCATCACACGCGCCCTGCTGTCCGCTACCAACAGTAAGTTGCGTTTACTGCAGAACGTGCTAACTGGTGTAACGTCGGGCTCGAGCGGCAAGGCACAGCCGGCCACGTGTCTTCTCGTGCTATTGCTGTCAGTGGCCTTGGTGGCGCTGCCGTCCATGCGCGAGGAGGTGCGCGGCAAGGCGCCCGACCGCGCCGCGTCGCCCGCCATCACACGCGCCCTGCTGTCCGCTACCAACAGTAAGTTGCGTTTACTGCAGAACGTGCTAACTGGTGTAACGTCGGGCTCGAGCGGCAAGGCACAGCCGGCCACGTGTCTTCTCGTGCTATTGCTGTCAGTGGCCTTGGTGGCGCTGCCGTCCATGCGCGAGGAGGTGCGCGGCAAGGCGCCCGACCGCGCCGCGTCGCCCGCCATCACACGCGCCCTGCTGTCCGCTACCAACAGTAAGTTGCGTTTACTGCAGAACGTGCTAACTGGTGTAACGTCGGGCTCGAGCGGCAAGGCACAGCCGGCCACGTGTCTTCTCGTGCTATTGCTGTCAGTGGCCTTGGTGGCGCTGCCGTCCATGCGCGAGGAGGTGCGCGGCAAGGCGCCCGACCGCGCCGCGTCGCCCGCCATCACACGCGCCCTGCTGTCCGCTACCAACAGTAAGTTGCGTTTACTGCAGAACGTGCTAACTGGTGTAACGTCGGGCTCGAGCGGCAAGGCACAGCCGGCCACGTGTCTTCTCGTGCTATTGCTGTCAGTGGCCTTGGTGGCGCTGCCGTCCATGCGCGAGGAGGTGCGCGGCAAGGCGCCCGACCGCGCCGCGTCGCCCGCCATCACACGCGCACTGCTGTCCGCTACCAACAGTAAGTTGCGTTTACTGCAGAACGTGCTAACTGGTGTAACGTCGGGCTCGAGCGGCAAGGCACAGCCGGCCACGTGTCTTCTCGTGCTATTGCTGTCAGTGGCCTTGGTGGCGCTGCCGTCCATGCGCGAGGAGGTGCGCGGCAAGGCGCCCGACCGCGCCGCGTCGCCCGCCATCACACGCGCCCTGCTGTCCGCTACCAACAGTAAGTTGCGTTTACTGCAGAACGTGCTAACTGGTGTAACGTCGGGCTCGAGCGGCAAGGCACAGCCGGCCACGTGTCTTCTCGTGCTATTGCTGTCAGTGGCCTTGGTGGCGCTGCCGTCCATGCGCGAGGAGGTGCGCGGCAAGGCGCCCGACTGCGCCGCGTCGCCCGCCATCACACGCGCCCTGCTGTCCGCTACCAACAGTAAGTTGCGTTTACTGCAGAACGTGCTAACTGGTGTAACGTCGGGCTCGAGCGGCAAGGCACAGCCGGCCACGTGTCTTCTCGTGCTATTGCTGTCAGTGGCCTTGGTGGCGCTGCCGTCCATGCGCGAGGAGGTGCGCGGCAAGGCGCCCGACCGCGCCGCGTCGCCCGCCATCACACGCGCCCTGCTGTCCGCTACCAACAGTAAGTTGCGTTTACTGCAGAACGTGCTAACTGGTGTAACGTCGGGCTCGAGCGGCAAGGCACAGCCGGCCACGTGTCTTCTCGTGCTATTGCTGTCAGTGGCCTTGGTGGCGCTGCCGTCCATGCGCGAGGAGGTGCGCGGCAAGGCGCCCGACCGCGCCGCGTCGCCCGCCATCACACGCGCCCTGCTGTCCGCTACCAACAGTAAGTTGCGTTTACTGCAGAACGTGCTAACTGGTGTAACGTCGGGCTCGAGCGGCAAGGCACAGCCGGCCACGTGTCTTCTCGTGCTATTGCTGTCAGTGGCCTTGGTGGCGCTGCCGTCCATGCGCGAGGAGGTGCGCGGCAAGGCGCCCGACCGCGCCGCGTCGCCCGCCATCACACGCGCCCTGCTGTCCGCTACCAACAGTAAGTTGCGTTTACTGCAGAACGTGCTAACTGGTGTAACGTCGGGCTCGAGCGGCAAGGCACAGCCGGCCACGTGTCTTCTCGTGCTATTGCTGTCAGTGGCCTTGGTGGCGCTGCCGTCCATGCGCGAGGAGGTGCGCGGCAAGGCGCCCGACCGCGCCGCGTCGCCCGCCATCACACGCGCCCTGCTGTCCGCTACCAACAGTAAGTTGCGTTTACTGCAGAACGTGCTAACTGGTGTAACGTCGGGCTCGAGCGGCAAGGCACAGCCGGCCACGTGTCTTCTCGTGCTATTGCTGTCAGTGGCCTTGGTGGCGCTGCCGTCCATGCGCGAGGAGGTGCGCGGCAAGGCGCCCGACCGCGCCGCGTCGCCCGCCATCACACGCGCCCTGCTGTCCGCTACCAACAGTAAGTTGCGTTTACTGCAGAACGTGCTAACTGGTGTACAAGATACAGTTCCAAAAATTAATACCTCTTTAAAATACCACCACAGTCAAACGGTTCATATTTACCAAAAAAATGAAAAATGCAACTTTTATTATGATTAATCTTATTCTAGCATTTAAAGTAAACAAGCATCAGATAAAGAATAATGAATTGAAGATAATTATACAAATATCATATTACAAAAACGACTGTCCTTTTTATTTTGAATGCTCTACTTTAAAGCTGCTCTCATATCAAGTTTATTATGCAAGTTTCATATCACTTCAAGTGCGAAATGTCAGCCTACTTAATCTTATCCTTCCAATAAAGAGAAAGTACCAATACATTGCCATTAGTAATTAAAATTTATTTTAGCTAGCTTTCAATAAATGAAGCCCTCAACAGTTTGTTTTTTGCAATATAAAATAAATTGAAAATCCGTTTTCTTTGTCAGACTCAATGAAAAGATTTCCAAGAGAACGCCACAATCAATTTCTGAATTTCTTTGTCAAATAAATCTTTTTTTTTAAAGTATTATACCTGTATTAAAAAACTTTATTTTTAATGACCATTTTACATCCGTCGTTTAACCGGTTTTTTCAGAACGTAAAACCTTTTTCTTAGTTGAATAAATTAAGTTTTTCTTTAACTTCACGAAATGTACGCAAGAAATTTTTGTCTGTTGTAAAGTTAAATTTTTTTTGTCTTGTATAATGTATAAAATCTTCTATTTGTACCTTGTATAATGCCAATCTATCACAATGTCTTTACGTAACTCGATAGCTGATACGTTTCACTTACAAAGTTACAATTACGTAAAACGCAAGTTGAAACGTGAAGTCGACCGTGACCGTTCATCTCACCTTCAGCTATTTTTAACTATTTTATTGTTATGATTTAACTAACGTCAAACGCTTTATAATAATGTACATAGGTACCATTAATTCTAAAATACAGCGTAATCACATTCTGAATATATTCAAAGATATTAGCTACGTTAAGGGACAAGCGAAGGATCTGCCCGCGAAATTCAAATTTAATTTGGTTTTTCGCAATTTGTAAACTAATACGACAAAGTAGGCTTATGGCATTCTAGTTGCGACAATGGCAGTATCATCTCCACGTGTTTATATAAAAATCTTTACTTGAAAGGGTCCAGTTTAAGAAATTAACTCTAGTATCGACTATAACTCACAAATTAGTCGATACTAGAGCTAATTTCTTAAACTGGACTCTATCAAGTAAAGATTTTTATATAAACACGTGGAGATGATACTGCCATTGTCGCAACTAGAATGCCATAAGCCTACTTTGTCGTATTAGTTTACGAATTGCAAAAAACCAAATAAAATTAGAATTTCGCCGGCAGATCCGTCGCATCCACCTTAAAACAACCCCTATAACAACACTTGAACTTGTGCAACGTAGCAACAGATCAACGTGATTTTTTGCATGAATATAGTTAAGACCTGAAGAGTGAGGATACTTTTTATCCCGGAAAATGAAATAGTACGGGATTTAAAAAATCTATATCCACGCGGACGAAGTCGCGGGCATCATCTAGTGTAGTAATAAATCGTCTTTACTTAGTATAAAAACAAATTTACGGATCTAGATTATTATATTTGCGATCGGGAAGTTTGTTATTAAACTTGAAAGATAAACAATCGTGTCTTGGAAACAAAGTGATAAACTATTAACACGATAACCTAATAAATATTAATATCTATCAATATAATATATGAAAGTCCATAGTAACCTATTTTTAAAAATGAAATGATTTCTATGTTTAATTTGTAAGTCACTAGAAGATGCCCGTGATTTTGTCCATGTGGATTTAAGTATTCCGGCATAAAAAATATCCTATGGCAGTCCCGGGATGCAAGCTATCTCTTTACCGAATTTCGTCAAAATCGGTTTAACGGATGAGAATTGAAAAGCTATTAGTAGACACTTTTGCATTAATAATATTGAATATTAAGTATAAATAAAGTATAGTAAAGTATGGATAAAGTTATAAAATTTTAAAAAATCACAAATATACGATCGTGGTTATTAGATTAGTTAAATTGTTAATTCCACTTAGTTTTACGATTATTTTTTATACCATTGAAATATTAGCGATAAGATAATGCTAATGTGGAACTGCACTCCAATGCAAGGCGAAAAAGAAAGCGGTTAAGTTTGATTCAATGCGTCTTTTGTTCTAGAAATGGGGCTCGACGAAACCGTCATAGACGACGGAGAATTCAACATGGATGAACTTATAACGTTCAACCGCGCTCACTCCGACCACGACTACCAAGTCGTCAAGAGCCTCGACCACGGCAACATCCTTCCCAACGGATACGTCGACCTCCCGATTGACGAGGACTGGCCACCTAACCTCAAAAAGCGGATGAAAAAGCTAGAATTCGACTACGAAGACGGGAAAGACTACCTACCACCCATTGTCAAAGAGGAAAACTACCAGAATGCATACAAATCAACAAAATTCGAGGACGACATCAAGCTTGATAATGATTTCCTAACCAATACGATACTTTCTACTGGAAGAAAATTGGGTGAGCTTTTGGAAGCGTTCCCGCCAATACCCGTCAACAATGAGGACATAGTCATAGAGGAGATATCCGATTTTGATACGAGGAATAACATTACGGATATTAAAAGTTTCGTCGTCAATGGGACTATGAACGAATTCTAAATTAGACAGTTTGAGTTTTTAGAAATTGGCTACTGTGTAACCTCTAAAAATGTAACTATCTATTTCAACTTCATAAGCGTGTCACGAAAAATATAGTTTTTAAATTGCATCATAATATCTAGGTGGCAATTTCTAAAAAATCAAAACTTGACACAATATAATGTGGGCAATTCTGCTGTGGTACCACAAGCTCTAAACCTCATTAAATTGACAGCTCTAAATGGACAGGTAAAAAAGATTCCGACGAATTGAGAACCTCCTCCTTTTTTCGAAGTCGGTTAAAAAATTACTATTTCACTCAGAACGCTCCCTGCAGAAAAGGACAGCACTAGATTTTAGACTTGTCAATTAAGTTTAGTTTAGATATTGTGTACAAAAAAATTAGCTACAATGTTACGATATTTATATTCTGCTATTTTCGCTGCACTTGATTCCTTAGAGATATATGTATTTTATATGCAGATTATTTTTAATATTTCTTTTTTGATGAAATTATTCCTTAGTTTAAGCTCATGTGACTCTATTCGATGTTTCCGTCATAAAAACTGAAAGAAACATCGAATGATAGTGTGACATTTTAGGTTAAGTATTATTTCGTGATTAAGTAAGACTTGGAGCATAATGAAATTCGTTGAATATATTTATTTTATATCAAAGAAAAATTAATATAAAGATAAATTTTATCTAGAATATTATGCCGTTTTTGGTACCTATATTATTATCATAGGTTTAAGATACTTTATAGCATTTCGATGTTAAGAGATGGCGGTGCAATTATTTTTAAGTAACTGATCTTCAGTGTTAGATTATTATAGCTACGTAAGGGAATAATTATAATTATTTTGTAAGTTTTATTCCTTTAACAATTACTTTAAAATGTTTCGAAAATCATGAGATAGATGAATAATGAATTGCAACTATTGTTATTTTAAAATAAACTATGACAGAATATTGGTCTTTTTAATGAAACCCTCCACAGTTCACGACAGTTAGGGAAACTTCTAACAAAACGTCACTGGCAGGCGTCGAATGTTAGTGCATTGGACGCAGGTAGCCTTATATGGTAGAACTATTTTTTATGGTTTTCGTCACCATAGCCTAATATTTGACATATCGTCGATTCAAGATCACATGAAGTTTACGTGTCAAGTTGTTTTTCATGTGGTGGTTGGTCATTGAAACGCGCGAGATTGCAAATGTTGACGTCGCCGCTCAGCACTGAAAAAGTGCAGTTTGCGATAGATCCCTAAATACGAGAAGATATACAGAAATCATAGTGAACACGGTTTATCCATCCTAAAAAAGCCACCTTAGGGTACACAGGTACTCGGAAACCATCAGCTTTGGTGGTCAGGTCCCTGCAGCATCAGGATTGAGGAGTTGGAATCCAAATTTTTATGGAACAATGTCGCAAAGCCATACTAAAAGTGGCAACTTTTCGGCCTATCCTATTTCCTACTACCATACTGTATAAAGATTGTGGCGTCCTTAGTGTCAGAAAGCTTTTTATTTTAAATATAATTTTACATCAGCATAAAAACACACCATATAGACATATTGAAAAGCGGCGTCAAGATAAGATCTGCACTTTACGTGCGCCTAAATTAGCTTTTACCAAGCGATTCTTCTATTATCTTGGCCCTTTTTTATATAATAAGATTAATGCAGAATTACCCATTTATAACTTACCGCTTACTCAGTGTAAAAAGAAAGTTACATCCTTTTTGATGAATAAATCTTATGAAGAAACAGAAGATTTCTTACAGTCTATCAGTAAATCTACTATATTCACCATAAAAAATAATAATTAACGTGAATTAAAATAAGAAACCTATAAATTGTTTCTATTTTTTTATCTTAATCATTTTACAGATCTCTAAATTTTTAACTTTTTAATTAATTGCTTTTTCACGCACCCCTACACATTTTCACTCTCTTATAATCCCGCTCACACACTCTCTCTATCACGCACACACACTCGCGCATACACACACACCCACACACACACCCACACACACGCACGCACGCACACACATACACACACACGCACACACACATACACACAGAAACTCACATACAAACACACCCACACACTGTGCATCCTACTTTTTTATTTCCCTATTTATTTTTTAGATAACTGAGGGAGAGGGCTGGCTATCCTTAACACAGATGTAAAAAATCTAGCTAGGATAGCCAGTCCTTGATCTTGCAACACTCAAAAACAAAGCTATGTTACTAATTACTAATTATCTTACTTTGTCATCAAAAATTTGTTAAGTACCAAATTGTATAATAATCTAGTCTTGTACATGTTCAACAGTGTTTAAATTTGTGTGTTTATGTGTTTATGTTTTGCTCAATAAATTTATTATTATAATTTATTATAAAAAAATAAAATAAAGTTCCTCTATCATTAAAAAAAAAATACGCAAATCGGTTCAGAAATTTCGGAGATTTCGGTATAAATAGGTAGAAAAACACAACTTCTTTTTTGAAAGTCGGTTAAAAAGTAGCTTATGTTACTCCCTGATTAATCCTCTACTTGTGTGTGAAAGTCCCGTCAAAATCGGTTCAGCCGTTCCGAAGATTAGCCCGTTCAGTCAGACAAAATTATTAAAAACGTGTTATTCAGTTATGGTACCGTTCAAATAACCATACGAGCTTAATATGAGGTAGTTATTTCGAAATTACAGACTGACACTTCAATTTTATTTATTAAAAAGTATATATAGATTTTGTGAGTGCATTAAAACAATGAATAAAACGAATATCTTATAATAAGCTTTATTTAATTATGAGTTAACAAATATTTTCGTATTTTTGAAAATAGGTTGTGACCTTAACTGAACATAAGTCAAATTGCGTATGTAAATTTACATGTTACAGAGAAAAATAAAATAAACACAGTACTGTTTTCTATGATAATGAATATTTATTTATAATAATATATACTTAACAATAAGAATTCAATTCAGTTTCAAAAGCATCATGTATACATAAAGTTAATAAGTATATAACTAGCACAAAAACTCCCTCGTGCGTCCTTAAGCCGGCGACTGACTGACTTACTTAGTAAGCGAAATTTTTAAAATTATAAATTAAATTAACTACACAGTACATAAATGTCTGCGACACTTCGCCTATAGGGCGCGTTCAAAGTACTTATCATAGTAACTTCAAGCCACCGCCCGAAGTTTTCTTTACTTCAAGTAAGAAAC
The DNA here is from genome assembly GCF_905333055.1 of Maniola jurtina. Lineage (NCBI taxonomy): Eukaryota > Metazoa > Arthropoda > Insecta > Lepidoptera > Nymphalidae > Maniola > Maniola jurtina. The sequence goes on along the minus strand of NC_060046.1, from coordinate 5,045,954 downwards.
AACAAAAAGGTGCTTTTTAATTATGTCGATTGTGATAATGAAGCTAGTTCAAAACGCGATCGCCGGGTACCCATCCGTGTTAAGAACGCAGCATACGTGACGCATTTTTTTTTCAAAACAACGCGACTTCAAATTACATTAATCTAATTAATATCACACATGAAGGGAATAAAAAAATCATATAATGTTATGATAATAAAAAAATATACAATTTAAAAAAAAAATTAAGTGATTAATAAATTAATAATTTAGGAGACAATCCTTCAAATTATATTCAATCAATCATATTATCAATACTAAATAAATATAATAATCAATTGAATGATTAGGAGGCAAGCCTCCTCATATTCCTAATGAGAGAAAATTGATTAAATAAATAATAAAATATTTTTCCTATAACTTCCATTTCAATTTCTTCCAATTCTTGAACGAAGTTTTAAGGTTCGTTTTAACCATAGACATCGAGCGTTCACATCTTGTCTCTACAGTGCCGTGGCAGAGACAAAATGATATTTTAATACATAGTGTATAAACGTAGGTATATCTTATAATCGTAAACGTATGGCCGCAGACGCCGAAAGACATAGGCCGTGTCTAAAAGCATTCACATAGCCTAGGTCTTCAGATGTAAATAACGGTGACTGTCGGTGTCTGACACGGCCTAGTCACGCTCAATATCGTAGATATAAACGGACCTTTACGACACGACACACCCCGGGGCCCCGTTCCGTTTACGTCACGTATGCCACGTCCTCTGTCAGTTCGGTAGTCGTTTTAACGTCCCACAGTGAGCTCGCGCCACACCACACTCAGTACACACACTGTCACCCCTCCTTACACACGCAGAATAAATCATTTGCCGTTAGAGATCACACAATTTGACTTTGAATTTCAATATCCACACTAATTTGATTATTCTATCTAGCAAATAGAAAGTAACAATTAGGTACAACTATGAATTACTTTTAAGACTTAAATTTATTACATTTCGGTTAAACTGCAATGTGTACAGTAAGTTTTACGATCTATTCAACGAGGAGGATAATTTTGTTTACATTATTATATAATATATAAAAAACTCATGATCTTCGCAATGGTTCACTTTATACATCGCTCGACATCAGCGTAATATACCTTTCTCTAGAAATATTTAAACGAGACAACAAGATGGCTTTCGAAAGAAACCACTTCAACGTCACTTAGACCGAAAGTAATAAGACTATTTATTTAAGGGGGATACAATTTTGTGATGACTACTTACATATCCGTGACTATTTAATAATACACATACAAAAACGCCGATGCATCCAGCAATACTTAGTTTGTCACAAACTGAACGTACCGTATCACATAGGCCGAATCGAGATACTAGACTATATTCTGTGACTAGATAGAAAGAAAAACGGTCATAAGAGTCGCTAGAGCCGCCTTAGTGCGAGCGAGGGGGACGATGCATTAGTAAGCGTGCGAGAAAAAAAAACATTTTAGTGGCCATTTTTCTCTCTATTTTATTTACAGAGTATAGTATCGGCGTTACTCTGTCAAAAATCACATCCGCATATCTTATTCTACACAATTCACCATTCGAATCTTTGCCATTTACGTATCCAAGCAAAAATATACAAACGTGTTTTCTTTGTCTAAGCTGTACAATTTATACACTATTAAAAGTAGCGACCGCTTACGAAGCGGCCATGATAATGCAGTACTTAATAAAGAAGTGTTGAAACATCTTTGATTTAACAGAAAAATCTGTAAAATTTTCGTTTTTAACATTTTGAAAATCAATAGATTAGCGTTAAAATTATACTCAATTCATTGATACAGGTAAGAATCATTCTCATGGCCACACTCAAGCGGAGCGAGGCTCGACCGATGATATTATCTACTCAGTCTATACACATTCGGTACTATATAGCATTTAAAATATTTTGGTTCTTCGCATAATAAAAACTTCTTATAAGACACCACTAGTCTATACAAAAAGCTAATTAGATATGCTCGTGCATGTGAATGCCTCTATTAATAATGTACGTGGAGTTATCTTTTATAAGAAATTCCTATATAAAGAATTTAGCTGCGGCCGTACATTGAGGAAAACTTAAAGTTTTCGTCAGAAGTCTTGGAATTAATGAAAATTATTGGAATGCCCTTTACGAACTGGGTGTCGGTTCTTTACATTGAGAAACCGCCGTCGAGTACAAATTTTTGATCTACCGACAATGTAGCTGATTCAATTGTACACTATCTCTGAACTAAAATCCGTTTAAATAGCTATCCCTTTCATAATACTCCCTGCGGAAAGGGATACCACTAGATTTAGACCTGTCAATTTAGAGATTGTATAGTACTACAACAGAATTAGACATAATTTAGATTTAAATCAGAAATACCCCTATCAATAATCAACTGGTTGATAAATTGAATGAAAACATTCTGTCCTCCATAGTATTAGTCGATTATGAATTGTTGCATCTCCATAGTCGTCATAGCTAATAAGTAACCGACTGTATAGTGCCCTGCAAACAATTTGGACCTGAAGTAGCGTATTGGGAGAAAGTTAGCGAATCCGGGAAGCGAAGTCGACGTATCAACCAATCGCGTGCACTCGCGCCGACTGATCAACCAATCGCGTGCACCCGCCAGCCAATCGCGTCAATGCTCAAGTTGTTTGCCGGGCACTATACGGTCGACCGATCGAAGTTTGTACTTTGCGTGGTTTCTAAAGGACATAGTGCGCGCAAAACAAGTAGCCCAATCTGAACAGGTGCATTGTACAAAAACAAATTTCAGCCATGAATGTATTGTAAAAGTGGATCACGCGCGCTCTTAATACCTACTTGAAGCAAATACGATCGACTAACAAATTAGAGCGACAGGTCGGACCCCAGTGGTATCTGTTCTCGCTCTCGCTTGACAGTCAGAGTGGGATAGCGATAAGTAGGTATTTGATTCGAGTAAATATTGGGAGTGCTCTATCCATATCATGATCTTAGATTTATCACCTGGGCAAACCGCCATGGTTGCAACTTCAGATTGTACTACTCGATTTGCCTTCACAGCAAGCGCACAGAGCGTATGGGCAGCAAAAATAATATTCCCATACACTTGTCAACGGGATAGTTACAATAGAAATTGACATGGGCCGAGCACACGACATGATGTTTCAATCAGTCTTTTAGGGTTACGTAGCCTTAACTGGACTCCGATTGAAACAAACTATAATTTTTAAAACTATTGTAATGAATTTAAATACATAGAAATAAAATTATTGCACGTTATATATAACTTTATACGTCAATCGGGTACGATTCATTGATTATGTTACATTTTAAGACTCACATTCGTTTAAAAAATTAAGTGAACCTCAATTTTTTTTTGCATTTTTCTATATAGCAAACGTCAAAAGTATATATTCAAGGCTGTCTTCACAATTAATTGAAGTCCTCAAACTTTGTTATATAAGTAATAATGAAGTGCAGTTTGGATATTCTTTTTCATAATTCCACATTATGAACGACGGTTGAAAAGTCAATATGAATGTGACGTCATAAAGTTGTGACGTAATTAATGAATGAACCCTTAACGAATCATATATCATTCTTAGACCACCATTTTCTTTTACATTATCGTATCGGAATTAGCATCGCCTCAGTTATTGCAAGTACATAATATAAGTATCACCCACTAAAACTATATTTCTATAGGCGTTATAAATACAAATGAACATAGGAAAATATTGTGGCATCACTATAGGAACGGAGCCGATTAAATAATATTCATAATTAATTGTTTTTCTCGCACAAATCGAACTTAGTTTATACAATGACTAAATAAAATTATACCTAGAATATGCATAATACGACCGGAGTGCTGGACTTTGCCATTCGTAAATTGAAAACATTCCACATCCTTACAATATACACTACCAGGAAAAATACTGCAATCTTTATTCAGCTGACAAAATATCATAAATTCGACGCTTCCAAGGGTCCAGTTTAAGAAATTAGCTTAAGTATCGACTATAACTCACAAATTATTTGATACTAGAGCTAATTTCTTAAACTGGACCCTTTCAAGTAAATTTATTTATATAAACCTGTGAGGATGATACTGCTATATTGGCGCAATTAAAATCCATATAAGCTTACGTTGTCGTATTAGTTTACAAATTGCGAAAAACCAAATTAAATTTCGCGGGCAGACCCGTGTCATGCCCCTTAAAACATTCTCTTTCCCACCCACCGGACTTATGGGAAAAACTATTTTGTTGCATTACTGCTGTCGATAAGTATTGTAAAGAAAGCTTAGACTTTACCAAAGCAACAAAACACTGGGTATCTAATTATTATCTACATTAAAATTTTAATAATTTATTTTTCTGTACGTTATTAACATTTTGCTTTAAGTTTCTGACTTGCTAAGCTTTATACCACAACACTAAATAAGTAAATCCCACAAGGATCTACATCTAATATCTATCCAGGTTAAAGCAGTTTGGAGACATACTCTTCTAACAGCTCCACCTCTGTGGTGCATTTTTTTGGTTGTCTTTAACTGAATGTGTTTTTTATACCGTCAATAAATAATTCACAACCTGTACAAATCTTGTAATAAGCGGCATAGTCCAACACTCAGCGCGCCACGAGTTTCAACAACACACAAACTTAGTATATTCACGATATCTATGTTATGGTAATTCATTACTTATGTAACAAAATCATATAATTACACATGACGGAAATGTCCAGAGCTGGTGGAAAGTTTCGAGAAGGTATTCGATAAAAGTTGAGCGATATCGAAGTTACTTCCCCTCCGCGATCAGCAAGCGCCGGCTAATACTATTACAATACTATTTGCGAATTGCGCAAATATCCTTGTATGTTTTATGAAACCCACAAAAGCCGGCCAGCGCCATCCAGTCCATACGCGGCACTACTATGTACTAAGCTCTTTACTTATATATAAAAACCAAGACCTGCCAACCGGTACGATGGAAGGCGAAAACGTAATTCTAAATAACTCGCTACCCATCTGACTGAACAATTAAACTAATTTAATATTTTGAAGTTTTGTTTCAGGTAGTAACATTACAAACTTTTCCTTTATCAAGCACCACCTTAAAATTTCCCACCATCTCTTGGACCAAAACTAACATAATGAACTCACAGTGTGTCCTAAACACCCCTGTTTTCTAATAAAAATGGGAAGCGATACTACTACTGTTCATAACTACAGGTTTAATGAAATGATAATGTACTGTTTGTTGATTTGTTCGAGAATGATCTGTAGGACTTGTCAAATGCAAACACTGCAACATCTGGACCCATAGTTCAAGTTTGCAAGTTTCAAAAAACGTGACACCAGAGGCGGAGGTACGTTAACCAACCGTACGGAGATCAAATACCTCTTTGCCCTTTCATTCTAATTGACAAAACGCCAACGCTTATGTTACGTTAGATAACTTGAAAAATTATGCTCACTTCTCTATCATAGATAGCCCAACGCTTTTATAGCACACTGGATTTACGAATACGCAGGCGGCAGTTAATTGCTAGCCAAATTAATCAGTGCTTCATTTATTTAACATTTTACGATGTATCTGAACCCTTTCCTGCCGAACGGGTTCAAAATTTTTTCGGGCTAGCGAAGAAAACTGCTCAACCATGTCATCGGTGACATCGTTGAGCAGTTTTCTTATTACAAAACTCAATGCACTGATACCAAGGGATTCAATGGGTCTAACATGGTCATAGTCACAAACCGTTTGCACATTGACGAGTTCTACTGGAATGGATCCGATGAAGGTATGAGGTAAAAGAATCTCGCGTCTCGGGTGAGACAAAATAAATAGGATTGGTGCATGAAATGAAGACGTAAAATAAAACGCTACGGACGGGAACACAAACTTTAACGCCAACCGCACCTCGTCCACGACTATGTACAATATTGAAGCACTCGGAACATATTGGTACTTGGCCCGAAGAACTTCGTATGGAAAGTTCCAGAATTACGAGTATAAATGGTACTTGATCATGTAAGCCTTGAGTATGACTTGACTTATTTGAACCACGGCAAAACAAGACGTCTTGGATCGGTATGCCCGGTTACCGAAACGATACCGCGCTGTGTAATGCTGCATCCATTTACGCCCCTATCGGTACATTTTCGCGTGCCGAAGACAGCCCACCCCAATGCATATCGCAATTAGAAAACGTTTATTACAGAATACGCGTTCGGTATGCTTTCGGTAAAGCGTACCGCTTACATATTTCGTGCCGCAGGCCTATAAATCAGTATACACTCGAAAACTCAAACATATAACATTTTGTACAATTAAATTTAAAAATGTATGATCATTGCGATTTTTGGACAGAAATACTGATAATTTTGTTTCGATTAATGATAAACGGTCAGCACTGGTATCAAAAACCGTATGCAATTTCTATAATTGAATATCTACATCATCCAATTCGAATAAGGTTGTAATTAGTATAAAGAATTTGCAACGGCTGCAACTTTTCATAATTGACAGCTATTATTACGATTCTTTTTGAATTGGATAAGGCCGATATTTAATAAATTATTACTATACGCCAGAAACTGCTTGCAGTATTTGCTTTTACGCTTGACCGAAATAAAAAAAAATGTTTTTCAATTCCAGAAAGTTCCAAGTTTCAAAAAAAGTTAACCCATTATTTTGACAGAAAATGCCAGTCTCGCCTGTTTTTGTTGCAGGATATTGGATCAATAAATATCTTTCAATGAGCCATTAGTAATTATTATTATTGTTTTAATCCCTATTATATAATTATAACAGTTGATTCGACCCTCTTTTATAACTGTTAGTTTTTATAAGACTATTAAATGTCAGTTTTTAATAAATAAAAATGTAAAAATAAAATAAATAACTATAAAAGCGCTCTTCATTTTTCGCATAACATGTTATATGAGAGTTAAAATGTGGTAGAAATAAGAGGAAATATAATTCATAAGAATATTAAAACAGATTTATTGATTTTTTCTTAGGACATCTTCAACATACCTACCATATCTATACGAAAATCCTTAAAAGACTTGGGCATATCCGAATTATTTTCCGATTATAGGTAGTCAAGCTGTTAGATTTTTTCTAAAAATAGACAACGCCTCTATTTTTTCCTAAAAATAAAATAACAAAACGTGTTACGCAAAAAATAGAGTCTCTCAAAGAATAAGTATTTGATTGCATGATAAGTTATTTCATCTAAACTATAAACATAAATAAATTCATAATATTGGGAAATAATTCATGTAGCGCACTGAACATGTTGTTATGAATATGAATGAAAATAAGAATTATTACTATTACCTTTTTCTTTAATACAAAATTATATTAATAATGCATATGTAATTGTTTTGTGTGTGGTTATTGTATATTCTTGATTGGACGTCATGTTATGTTTTATAACTACTGTTTTGATCATCGACGGCCTTTTTAATAAAAGAGATAAAAATATCTTCTAAAATCTTTCGCCAAATCTGCCAAATGCATTTTCAGACATCTGAAACTCTCGTAAAAGGTGAATTGTCGTGACGTCTTGTGTCGTGTATTTCTCTAACCATATTATTTTATACAACCGATATGCTTCTGACCCGTCATTAGCTAGTATTAGCGGTAGTCATCATTGCTAAATTTAAATAATTTTCATTTCGTGAAATATATTTTTTTTCAGTGATTTCACAGAAAGTGATTTTTCAATTTTCGCACCTACAAAAGGTACGTTTTTTTTTTAATTAAAAAAATATTAGCCATGCTAGTCGTGACTAATACTCCCCTTTCCCCTCCAATTAAGCGTAAAGCTTGTGCCAGGAGTGGGTACGACAATAGTGCAACGGGTGGGGTTTGAACCGCCGACTTTTCGGAATTCAGTCCGCTCCTCAATCGTTGAGCTATCGAGGCTCTTAATTAATAATTTAACTACGAATGATATTTCGCAGGTTGGTTTTCATGGGAAGTGAATGTTCGCGCTTATTGGAAGTGCGAAAATTCGCTTTTCGTGAAAAGTAGCAAACGATTGTTTACCACATTAATTAAATTTTCCTTTCTAACATGCATCGATACGAGTGTTCTCGTTCATATATCAATTTAATGAATAAAGCGGGACCAAATTTTATGTAATTATTATCTAACTTTGTAAGATTTTGCTTCGTGATTTGTCACAGGCTACTTCAAGTGAGGTAGCAAATGTTACTTATTAATATGAAAATGATTTTCACCTGATTTTTCACATGCTACATGTGAAATGTTCCATTTCTAGGTGCCTCGAACGCTCACGTCACAACTCACAACGTCACGACGAACTTTATACAAAACCTAATTATGACTGATCACCTTCTGATGCATCAGGACACAACAGCATATCAGATTTTTAGCATCTTCATTGATACCATTTTGTATCTATATCTAGTGTATAACGTATTTATTTTTTATCTTTTTTATTACTAAGACCGTCAAAGCTACTCATAAGTATAATATAGCGGTAGCTGCCCAACCGAATTGAATTTGAGGGAAATACTATTTAGAAATCGTTTTTTTATTTTTACAATATAATTAATAAATTAATTTGATTTTGAAATGTAGCAAACGAGATGCTGTAATAATTAAATCTATCGCACTCGGTATTTGCAAAATATCTTTATCTTTCTCGACGAATTATTCTGGCTAAGATGGATGAAGATATCTTATTGTTATTATTGAAACTTCCATATTAGAAGCGAAATTTGGGGTTATCACTCAATGCGTATGAAAAGACAATAGGTAATATTGCATTTTGTAAACGCAAACATTTTCAACAAGAATTGGACCTCATACAATGCTGTTCTTACATGTATTACTTAAGGTGGAGTTTCGAGTCGAGCGTCGTCGCGTATGTATTGTGAAAATGTAGAGAACGTCATTTGAGCATAGCGATACTATACTTTATCCACAGAGAGAAGTCAATATAGCAATCTGTCTGTGACGTAATCCCATATTAATTAAGACAAAAATTAAGTAGGCATTAACCATTTTCAGTGACCAACCAATCACAAACGAACCTATATTTTCCATAATAACTTGTTTCCGTGTTTAAAGTAAATAGTACGGAGAGCAGCCTCGTTTGTAATTGGTCAACGATGGGCCACTCAAAATTGTTAACGACCACTGACCTTTTTTTTGTCTTTGTTATTTGTATCGGATTACGTAACAGAGAGAGCCCTATATTAATTTCTCTTCATGGATAGTCAGTCCAGTAGCTGCGTCAGTGTCGCTGTGCTTGTATGACGTTTCAAACATTTTTATAGTACATCTAGAGACTCTCCATTCGCGAGTCCACCCTTAACCTCAAGGGAACATGTTTTTGTAAATAAAATATTTTTGAAATAAAAATAAATATTAATTTGTTTGGTAATCCTAGGCTGTTTCTATATACATATTTGTATAATGAATTGTGGATATTATTTATGACAGACTAAGGTTTTATGTTTTAGTATAAGCGTGTTTGGAAACATAGTCAAATTGAAATATTTGCTAAGGAAATTGAAATGTCACATTCGAATTATAATAAAGCTTGCGCACATTCATGTAAACACAAATGGCTGTCTTTTTAAAACAGCGTAGCCTTTAGCCTTAGCAAAGATCTCAACTTTTACGTATCCTCAACACTGTTACGTTAAAACGTTTTACGGCCGAAATTAATATTATCAATCTCTAATCCATCGATAAGTTTCTTACAGTGCCATCGACTTATGTGTTCAGGTGACAGCGTCTATAATGGTGAATCTGGTATTTGACAACACAATTTAACTTAATTTTGTTGCAATCCACCTATCCACCTGTGTGCCTGGTGCACATCAACCGTCCGTTGTGCCAGAACCTTTTTTCCACGCACATGCAAACTGTGGAATCAACTCCCATTGGCGGTGTTCCCACTAGATTACAACATGGAGCTATTCAAGTGGCGGACCAACAAATTCCTGAAAGGCCTGCAATCATCGATGTATATGGATTAGCCTTTCCCATACAATTCCGTCCGCAAAAATACGCTTGAATCTTACGTCATCGTCATTGACAAAGTCAATAGATGGTCAATAGACTTTTGCAAATTCTATTGACTTTTGAGCGCGTTTTTTATCTTCGAAGGGCCTATCCATATACATCGATGCCTGCAATGCATCGGCAGTACCTCTGGTGCTGCAAATGTTCATGGACGGCGGTAATCACTTAACACCAGGTGACCCGCCAGCTCGTGTGCTCGCTATTTTTTAAATTAAAAAAACTAGTTGATACCCGCGACTTCCTCCGCGTGGATTTTGAAATTGCATCTGACGTGGCTCTAGTTCCAATTTTGCCCACGAATAGATATGTTGATGTCACTGTACCGACGCGGTGTTGTTCAAGAAAAGGCCATATAATTTGTATCAATTAACAACGTTGCTAAGTAACATATCGACAGATATGAGATAGGACTGATTATTCATAATTGTGGCCGTTAGTTATGAAGCTTAGTATTTATCCATCCAATAATAGAGAGCCAGCGCATGTTAGACCTTCGTTATTTTATAAAAGCTGAAAGTTTCTCAGCGTATTGTCCCCAGCACAAGGAGGAACTATCAGCGACTATGAAGTTAGATAATGATGGCTTTGGAAGATTTTTTTTTTATTACCTGTTATCATTTAAAGCCACCATGATCAAACTTCACAGTTACTGACCGCTCCTAACTATGTTGGGGACAATACGCAGATAAACTTTCAGGTTTTTAAAATAACGAAGGTCTGGCACGCGCTGGCTCTTAGTCCATAACATAAATGCGCGATAGAGAGAAAGGGTCGAATACACATTTTAATCATAGTAAGGGTTGCCAACTTTAAAGAACACTATGTAAAATACATTTTTAAATTACAATCCTTTAATTTACTAGAAACAAAAAATATCCCTTACCGTACTATATGCGTCAGATGAGAACCTTTTTTGTATTAATAACATCTAAACAATGAATATTTGTCTGTCTGTCTGTCTGCTCGTTAGCGATGCGTGCGCACTTCGTTCCGATTGAGTTGATACTTTGTACAGTTGTTATTAAAATAAATAAAAATTAAATCCTTCTATTGCAGGTCAGGGATTATTGATAGTAAGTATCATGTTATAAAATTGAATGAAAATGTGAAGATTTTCATTTACTTTAAAGTTTCTAAGAAGGCAGATTGATTCATTTATTGGGTATAACAGGACACAAGAAACTTCATTTTGATAAAAATCGAACTTCATTTCATTCAACTTTTTATTTTTATTCAAATAGATAAATATCTCAGGCTAAATAGTACGGCAGGTTATAATTTACTATCCTTAACAAAACATTCGTCACATATTCACAATTTAAATATATGAGACGTTATAAAGGTCATTTTCAAACGATATTAATGATAATTATCATTTAAATAGTTATAAGTGATAATTATCAACAATAACTTTATCAAAATAATTGTTACTTAATTTTAATACTCAAGTTTACCTCCATTTGCTAGAAGTTGAACTTTCAAAAGATACCTTATTTGCTTAAAAAACATTATTTATTTACAATGAATAAATTTTATTGAATACTAACAACACACAAGTGATTAATAAAATTTATTAACAGTAAATCACATGATTTCGTAGGAGTTCATATACTCAAGAATTCGGATTATAAGAAAAATTGCAACTTCAACATAATTATGTATTACATTTCAACATGTCCGCCCTAATAAAATAATTAATAACAATTATCATGATAATTAACAATAATGTTTATCACGACATATTTGTTAATTACGGTGTTACCATTAAATGATAAACTTATGTATTCTGGATAATGAACTTGTAAATGTATTTGATGTTCTGCAATGGTGTACTGTAATGGTGTATAGTACTTTTCACGAATGAATTCCCTTTTGGCTTTTCAAATAAGTATGTTACATACTGTAGTTTTTTTATCGAATAAAAATTCGAATATTTTTCATAATATATTCAACAATTCGAATATTTGATCAAAGATCGAATGTTACAGCTGTATTATGATTAACAAAAATAATAAATAGGTGTCACACGATGTTTTCTGAATATTCGATTTGACTTAGAATCTAATATAATCGATATTTATATTATTCGGATAGAATAGTTAGTCGATTCATGTTTTGGGTACGTTTGCGTGAAGCGCTAAATAAAACAACATGACCAGTGTGTCAAAAGGGAGCTCGTAAGTGAAAATGAGTACAGTGTTGGCAACCCCTAGCGCGCTGGTCGGCGAGTGTAGGGGTGCGAGGGGTCGAGCGGCGTGCGGGGCGGGGGTCGCGGCGGGTGCGGGTGTCACGCGCACACGCGTCACTTGTACGCGCGCGTCGCGCACTTCTTCTTTTTGCGCTTGAAGAAACAACAGCATCTGGAATACACGGATTGCCTTCATGACGATTTACATAGTCTGCCTATTAACCAACTTATTACGAACTTCAAGGTTTTTAAATGTATTATAGAAGCAGGCGTTATTTTGCGGAAGTCCATGATATACCTTCCTTCCTTCCTTTCCTTGTATTTCAAGGTTTTTATTCATATCAAAGTTGAAAACTAAAAGCCGACTGCGATCGACTTAATAAACCCTGAAATATTATAGTAAAATTGTTTTTCTGTCGCTTGGTATATATTAATGTTGTAGTAAATTTATATTTACGAACTCAGAATTTTCTCCTCTTTCATTTGACATCTCACTAGATACAATAGCAAAAAATTTTTTTTGGAAAAGTGTAGCCAATGTCACCCGGACCTTTACGACGAATCGATTGACACCTCATTCATCAAAATCAGCCCAGTAATTTAGGCGCTACGGGGAACACAAATAATCTGGATACAAACATATATACCCACATACATACATAGACTGCTAAAATCATAACCCTTCCTTTTGGATTTGCCGCAGTCGGGTAAAAAAAACTAGATAAATGTATGAATAAAATGTACAAGATACTGTAGAATAGGTATATACAATACTAAAATTCATTTAAAACATTCAAAGGCATCACACTGAAATACAATATAATATAGACAAATACACATTTACGATACAACAATACATCCAAAATAACAACATTAAAAAATCATAGCACATCGATACAATGATAGATAACAACAGGAAAAATAAACTGTTAAGAAAAACTAAAATATAATTGACAAGCGACCCGCCCGGGCTTCGCACGAGGAGCTTATAACAACTTTCGTACGGATCTCTAATTTTTTGAAAACAAAATATAGCCTATTCGCTCAGGAATAATGTAGCTTTCTACTGGTGAAAGAATTTTCAAAATCGGTTCAGTAGTTCCAGAGATTACCCCCTACAAACAAACTTACAAACTTTACCACTTTATAATATTAGTTTAGGATAGATAACAAATCCAATTTTTATAAATCATACAAAGAAATCTGTACAACGGAACGGGTGAGATTCAAACAAATTATTTCAGATTGGATAACATTTAGAGTAAAAGCTAATTAATTATTTAAATAACAAGATAAGGTCGTGTACACATTGGTATAGTTTTTTAATTCTAGCAATCTACGTGAGCATGATAAGTATATAAAAATATAAAATAATGTCAATGTGTACAATATACCTTACCTTATGTTGTTTTTGTTGAAGTGTTGCTGTGTGATGTGTCAATACTCATCAATATAAAAATATCGATTGTTATTAAAAAAAAAATTGAAATTAATGTTGTGTTCATGTACAAAATGTGTGTATGTGTATGTTTGCCACTAGTGTGTGACATTATTGATATGTCTGTGCAGCCAGCATGTGAGTGCATACGTTTTAGACACGTACGTATGCAAATTATATCGTGTATACCCTGATAACTGAAAATATAGGAACAGACATACAGACAGGTCAAACACATAACCCTGCCTTTGGGTTTCGCCGCAATCGGCTAAAACATGGAATTCAACTACACGTATTATGCAATGGTTTATTGAAGATTATATTAAAAAAAAAATTAATTATATAGACTAGCGCTTGGCTACAATCAGACCTGCTAGCAAGTGATGATGCAGCCTAAGATGGAGCGCGCTTGCCTAGAAGTTGCCTATTCACTCTTGATATGATTATGTCGTTTGTGTGTGTGTGTGTGAGCGTGTATGCGTGTGTGCGTGTAAACTTAAAGCTAATAAGAAAGGAAATAAAAAAAGGCAATGCATACAGTTGAAACACTGACTTGGTGTCGTCGAGCACATCGACCTCGTGGTGCTGCGTGATGGGCGTGTTGCTGTGGCCGGCCGTGGGGTCGTCCGCGCCCAGCTCGCCGTTCGTCGAGCTCACCACCTGCCGGACCCCACCACACATACATTGCACCACCTCCTTTCTTATCTCTTTCCACAATTAATAATAACACATATATTTTTTTTAATTATCTAATATTGAATGTTTAAGAAGTCTGCTTTTGACACAACAAAAAACCCACTAAGGTTTACTATTGATGCGTGTCATTTCATCCATTAATCAATACTAGGTAATGTTACAAGATAATTTGTTCTATTTAATTTTTCAAAAATGGGGATTGTTGCAATTTGTTAAGAAAGTATGATTTTTATGTTTATGAACTTGTATTTAAAATTAAGTTCGGTGAGTCCTGTTCTAAAAGTATTATCTAAGCTATTTATTATTTATCATTACATAATATAATAATATTCTCCCGATCGAAGTTCGGCCACGGCGATGCACGGCGGAAAATCAATAGATAAGCCAACTGCGCGGGAGACATTATAGTGAGCAAGAGTGTGCGCAAACACAGGTGCACTCTCTATTCCCTCAATCTCATAATCCGTTGGGACGGAAATCCGACACGACGGGAAAGATATAAGGCGTAGGATCGACAGCTTTACGTGTTCTTCGAGGCACGCGAACTCCAGGCTAGTACTGAGAATTTTTGACAGAAAAACTAATGCCTGACTATTTTTGACTCGACCCGGGAATCGAACCCAGGACCTCGTTCGTTATCCGCAGTTGAATATGATAACCACTAAATTAACGAGGTAGTACTATAATATACGACTGTAATATTTGGTCAATTTCGTTTTTTAAGAGTGCTCTCTGTGGTTACTCCAAGTCAAGCGTGAGCGCATGTACATACATACATACTCAAGAGTGAGATGGGCTATGTTTTAAAAGCGCAAATCATTGGTATGGCGATTATAAGCCGATTAATAAATTTTAATTTAAAACATTTGTTTCACCAATGAATCCCCAGAACTCATTAATTTTTATGAATTGTGACTTCTTCAAAACAATATTCATGACCGAAGGTACTTATATTATATTATATTGTATAAAATATACAGTAAGTAACGAAGATTTCTTTGGGCATTATGTTTTAAAGTCCCTTGTAACATTTTCAAGTACGTAAATATAAAATTTGCAAATTATGCAAAAGTTTACGAGCTTCGACTTAGTTTTCTAAACAAAAACAACACAAAACAACGCATTTTAAGGGTTAATAAGCGGTTGTGCGCAAAAACTTGCAATATTCTAAATACTGGCTTGCTTGAACTCTATCCAAGAAACATTGATAACACACCTAACCAAACCTGAACATTTATAACTATTCCTTAGTAAACAATAACAAACTTTTTGACTATTGCAAAGACTAGGTTGAGTTTGTTGCCCATCAAGGGAAAACTTTCTTTACAGAGTTTATGGTCAATTACTGAGAATTTTTGACCACCACATCAGTCTATTTATTTATTGTAACGGGATATCTCATATCATTAGTTTTATATGGAAAGTATGTATAGGTAAATAGAAATATAATATGGGTTGCACTCTTAAATAAAATTATTGAGCCTAAATAACACCCTGGCTAGACTATAATTCTAATAGGTAACGTTCTCTGTTTATTACAGTTTTTGTATATTTACATACATTCAAATATAAGGGAGTAAACCTAGCTTTCGAGTGCAATATAAAGCGTCCTTTACTTTAGTTAAATCATTTATGAATGAATATTGGCATTGCCACGGCAAAAGCTATTGTTATTATCATACAGCGGATCTACTCATTTTTGCAACATTGACTTAGACTGTTTAAACTTTCAATAACAAATTGCTGAAAAAAAATATCAACCCTTCGCTTTTGGGTATAACTTATATTTGATGTCAGTTCACCGCCTGACAGCGATCTAACGGCTGAAATTAATAAATTAATCAATCCTATCTGCAATCTGTCGATAAGTTATTTAGAGCCGATTACACCAGCGTAAAATAAGTTTTTATACGTGATTAAAGAGAACTTAGCGGGTTCGCAATACAAAAACTGTCATTACGACCAATTTATTCCTCGGTTAAACGTCACGGCACATAGCAACGTTGTTGTCGAAAATTGAATGGGCTTTTTGACAAATAACAATGTTGCTAAGTGCCGATTTCACTAATGTCTAGTGACGTTTAACCGAGGAATAAATTGGGCGTAGGGCCAGTTTTTGTATTGAAAACTTGCCAAAATATAAAATTTACTCTCGGTTAAGACTTATTTTACGTCGGTGAAATCGGCCCTAAGTAACTAATCGGCAGGTTACAAATGGATTGATTTTTTATTAATTTTGGCCGTAAAATGATATGGTTAAAGCTTCGATTAGAAATGTTACAAAAAATATAGTCATAGTCAGTGCAGCATCTGTTTTAGCTCAATTGAAGCGACATGCATACGTTCACACAATTGGCCGCAAAATGTTCACAACTGACCGTGGACACCGATCCGGGAAATTTCACATACCGAAAATGCTTATTCTTCAACAGCTAAAAAATAAATACACCAATATACATTCAAAACTGTTTTTTTGACTAAATAAAAAGGCATAAATATCATACGGTACGTACGGTGTAAAATTAAAAACATGCTAAAATATATAATTTAACTTATTTAACTTTGAAACTATATTCAACAAAACTTGGCATGCTTTTAGCGAACGTCCAAAATTTAAAAGTGTGGCCAATTTAACAGACACCTATTTTTAATCACAAAATTAGGCAATGAAATATAATAGTTAAAACCTATAGTGCATAGGTACCTGAGAATTTACGTAAAACATGTACAGTAAGCGCAATAAATATAAAAGAAGAAAAGAACCCATAATAGTGAGAAACCCTGAGCAATCCCTATTTAGAATCTGTATTTAACTTCACTTAATGTGTTTACATACCTTGTTACCACACTTAATATTTTTATTAGATTTCTGTTCACTGCATTACAACATACCTACTACAAAATTACCTGATGCTTAACCTAATACAATAATTTTACAGATAAAAACTACATTCATATTCTATAATCTATGGCCTTTTAACTTCGTAGAAAATCGCAACGATTTCTCAATTTTTTGTGGGTATTCCCATCGTTTGTTCACAAACCTTTAGCATTTGGCGCTTCTATAACTACTCAAATAAGTATAGCAATATTTGCGAACACGGTATTAGTCGCATAATCTGCGCTCCTCATGAAATTGACTCTTCTTGGAACAGTTTCCAAGGATCAAGAATCGTTATAGCTTTCTAAATTTTCGGAGAACGGGTTATATCCCCTAGGACGCACGGAGCACAGTAGGTTCCCAAACATGATGGGTTTGGCCTTTGGGTCTTTTTCATTAACCTTAAGCCTTTGCCGCTTCTACAACTACTCAAATAAAGACAATATTTGCGGTAGGCGCACAAACTGCGCTGTTTATGAAACTGAACCTTCTTGGAACATTTTCTAAAGAGTAAGAAATATACGATTCTAAATTTTCGGAGCGCCAGTACTTATCTACTGTACGTATAAAGACTATAGGCACAGAATACTTAATAGTACCTTCTAGTTACAGAAGGTTCACTCCCCAAAGCATTAAAATATACAGTGACTCTTGTTGCGACGCAATAAAGTGCAATTTAGCTTGCACAGCGCTGCAGTCTTAACATAAAATAATAAACGTGTCTCTATCTATACTGGGGGTTGGTTTAATTGTTTTGTAGGTTATCATTGAAAATACTGGGCGTCGCGCAGGGGAGTTCCCGCCTCTTAATATGCGCTGAGGATGGCCATCGAGGGGGTTTTAGTGGGTAAAAATCCCACATAACCCGATCTCTCCTCAAAGAGGTCGGATAAAAAAGGTTATCATTGAAAAACATGCAACATAATACAAACTGACCTGTACAGATCCATGCCTATCGGCGGGGGTGAGGTGGCCCGTGGTGAGCGGGGTGGCCTTCCCACTGTGCGGCCAGTTTCCACCCGTGTTGGCCGTCCCACCCGTACCGGAGTCTTTTACGACGCCCTGCAATGCGCAACCGTTATGTTGATTATCTAGTCTAGAATGAATATTCTTATATGTTACACTGGAATTCATAGTCCAGATAGGGGCTTCTTTAGGGGAACATTCAAACGACTTATGTCATATTCAACCTTTATGCAATACCCTAAGGTTGAGTGTGACACATGTGGTCTGAATGGTAAAGAAACCCCTATTTTGAGTAGGAATTCCAGTGTAACATAGCGCAATTACAAAATGCGTCCACCATAGAAATAATCTTGGTTTGAAACACTAACTGATTGCATATTACAAGACTACGTGCAAGCAACGCATTTTACAGTCTCAAATACGAAAAACGTAAAAGCACGCATCGATACGATTTCTTCGTATAAGATAATCAGTATATATCAGTATATAGGATATTCTTGCACAGTAGACTAAGATTAAAATCAGTATTTATTATACTAGCGATTGATCAGATATCACACCTGAAATACAATGCCTTTGCTTTTGATATTATGTAAATAATTGGAATTATTTAATCAATGAAAGGGTTTATAATGAATTCACTAAATCTATGCCTAGCTCTACAAAAACTCAGTCTATTGTGACTCGACCCAATGGCATGCAGGTGTATTATTAAAGATAGACAAACTAATTCGTAGGTTAGTAATTAATTCCTCAGCCTCTGCCACAAATTTAAATCAAAAAAGCGTATTATCAACAATTTTTTATCAATCTTAAATTCATCTGATATGATGAAGTATAGGTATATGCACGCCACTGGTATCCAAGAAACCATGAGTATCATAGATAAATGATCGGACCAATCATTTGTGTATGGTTTTTATGTAATAGATTGAAATGTGGACGCAACAAATCCTGCCCATTGACTGCTAACGCCTAAGCGATCGCTTCCTTTCAGCGACTGGGCGTCTGATATTTAGCAGCTAAAAGTAGACTTTCGAGTCGAGCATCGTCGGTTGCGTCAGTGACGCAACGACAGTGTCAGAATAATATATTCTTTTATAAATGTAATATTCTTCCTCGGTCGCTTGTTATGTTTCTAAATCTAAGTATTCCATTGTCTGCAGGAGTTGTAATAATGTTAAAACTTCGAAACCATAAAAACATGAGAAAAAA
Source organism: Maniola jurtina (assembly GCF_905333055.1). NCBI lineage: Eukaryota > Metazoa > Arthropoda > Insecta > Lepidoptera > Nymphalidae > Maniola > Maniola jurtina. The sequence goes on along the minus strand of NC_060046.1, from coordinate 5,026,492 downwards.
ATATCAAACGATCCAATATGTCCAATGTCTGGATTCGTAGTGTTAATTACACTCATAGGTTCCCAAAGTACTTAGTTAAACTTAGTTTCTGTCCGTAATAAAATATGTGAGTGCTTAAATTTTCTGTTAGGTCTCCAAGTGCATTCTTATAAAGCACAGCACCAGGAATGTTTTTACTTTTGACCCCTGAGTACTAAAAATTATCTTACAAGTTGAAAGAATTTTTGTGTTTTCAGCACTTTATCTAGATTATAGAAACAAAACCAGTCACTAAACTTTAAGAAAGTAGCACACCTATTTCGAAAATTCACCCGTAATCAATAAAAGTGTGTAAGTTTGGGAACCTATGCAAAATGACAGCACAAGTAGACAGTGCGGCGATAGCGGGGATAGCGAGCTAGTGGAATAAATGACAAAACAAAACCACATCAAACGGGGTGCAGCCGATCAAACCTCTCCGTATATTAGCGCCGCCTCATCGTCCTCAACCAAACCAACCATATAATCACACAAATCATCCTGCACCGACAAAAAGACACGTGAGTTCGTCTGGCAAGTGCCGGTATACATTAATATCTGGGCTTGTGGCGGACGCGGCCTTACAATAGTCGTAAATCATCTTGGACCCGCTTTACAGTCACGCGTGAATCTTTCGGCGCGAAAAATATGCCCTTCACACCTTGTTTCACAACTTCTCCCAGTCTAATTCGCAGTCCTTGTGTCGTGGACATCCAAACCGATATCGGACAGGGACCGCACATTTATTTATTTTGCAAGCGGCGCAAATGTACAGCAGTCATGGCTCAAGAAGTCTCGTGACAATCCTGCGCAGTAGTTTGATTTTACGCCTCCTTTGGCGGTGTATTGCAGTTTTGTCAGATAACTTACCAAAGCCCAAGAAAATTTGCGACGATCGTACAAGTTGTATGCAACGAAAAAAATAATCGCGTCCGCCACCGCGCCTGTGCTCGCCAATTGTAAATAAATACGCCCAAAACGAACAGAACAACAAAACAAATACGATAAATAAATTTAATCTACGATGCTTTCGAGTTCGCGTCAGGTAGTGTGTGCTATATTTAAAATAACTAAAGCTATTCACTTCCACAGAAACTAATAAAATAATAATGAGTGGAAGTGGCTTAGGAATTTATCGTGCTTAGGTTACGTATAAAGTTAGTAACGGAAGAAAAATGCACTATATATACGTATGTACATATTTATAGTCCTAACTAATTGAAGTCACCAGAACAGAAATAACGACTAGGACTATAAAACTGACTTCAAATTGAAGTATACTGAGCGCAAAACAAGTAGTCTCACCTGAAAATAAGCTTTATACCAAATTATACCAAAACATTATACCAAATTATACCAAAACATTGTACCAAAACAGACCTTAGCAGTGTATTTAACCAAATCAAACCACCATGTCTGCATCTTCAGATTGAAAAACATGTTTTGCGATCACTGTTTACAAGTCGTACGCACATACAGCACGCTTTAATTTGAAGGCAGCTTTTGCTGTGACTAAATTGACAGATCTAAAAGTAGTCCTTTCCTATTCCGCAGGGAATATAGTGAAAAAGATAACAATATAATAGTTATAACATAACTTTTAGGTTGAAATCTATAGAGTGAACTTAGACTTTGCTTAGACTTAAGTTTCAGTTTAAACGAGACTTATGCAGCGGTATAACGCTGTCTCGTTTTAAGTGTCTCAAGTCTGAGCAAAGTTAAAGTGCGATCTATAGATCTCTAAGACATGTTAATTAGCACCAAAGTATATGGTGATAGTACTAAAAATATTTAAAAGTACCTTATGGAAAGGCGGAGCATGCCTATCTCTGCTTGGTGATACTATTGTGTCGTGAGCAGTCTGAATGGAACCCACCGGTGTAGACTGAAAACATAAATAAAAGACTCATTACGTATACCAAGTTAATACAGAGAAAACTATGATTTGCACGACTTAAGCCCTTCACACACGGAAAAATGTTTAACTTCGACGCAAACAACCGCGCTGACACTCTAGTTTCTGATTTAATAGGTTGCAATTACAGAGTTTAAGAATGTGGCATTTTTTTAAATAATAATAATTAATGATAAAAAAACCAACCCTTTTTCCACCTTATTTAATCCCTTCCCTTACTGTTGAGATACTGAGCCTGGATAATCGAAGTTAAAAATTGATTTTCCCGCGTGAGCGATAAGCTTAATCTAATCTAATGATATGTCTCAAATCTAAATGGACAATGATGTTAATAGGAAAGAGATAGAAGAATCACAGAAAGCGATACTGTTGTACCCCAAGCCATCTACATTGAGTTTAGAAAACCAATTCAAAATATTTTTATTCAATTAGAATTTTACAAGTTCTTTTGAACTACCACTGGTTCGGAATGCCTTTCGCCTTTTTCAAAAAAGGACAGCACCATTAAAATATTTGCTCTCTCTTCGACGATTCTATCTATTTCAGTCTACATGAAAATAAAATAGTAGGTATTTAACTAATTACCTACATTGTACTATAACAAAGTTAGTGATTTGCGTATCGACGTCAATTTTCTAAACCGCTTTATTCTTTAAAACTAATGATTGCAATAATGTTATGGATGAACTGAAGAACGGCCAATAAGCTTTGGCCCTTGATACAAAAGTTCTTCTACCTATCGTCACCAATTTTTGTATTTGAATCTTTAAACTCACACAAATGTTTGTATCTAAATCTTTGAACCCATGTAATTTTAAAACTACACGTTTTTACAAAACTCTGGAAAACCATAGATAATTTCTAAGACACAGATATAAACTAGAATGAGTTTACTGAGTTTTATTGGTTTTAAATTCAAATGAGGACATAAATGTTATAATGGTGGGAATTACAAGGTTTTGTATAAATTGGCAGGTTGGGTTGGTTAGAACTTTATAATTTTCTAATCCAAGGTACTTGGTGAAATTAGAACTTTTGTATCTAAAGATGATCTAATTTCTTCCATGAAAATACGATGGCAATGTACAAGCCTAGTGGAAATGTACATTTTGTTTACATTTATTTGACAGAGACTGACCTTATCGGATTTGTTCTTAATAATATTGGACGGGGGCGCGTGGCGTAATATGCGCATCACATGCATGTTGGCCGGCTGACGTCGACATTAAAGCGGTAAGCATGCGGCATGCAACGTTAAGATTAATTCATGCACAATCCTAATAAATCTATGCACAATCTTGATTAAGTCATGCACAATTAAGATTAAAGTATGCAGCATGACATAACCAACATACATTTGAATGAAAGCTGATGTGGCACTAACAAACGAATTGATAGGGAATCAATCAATTTGACTAATTTTGATCTCCACAGACAATACATACCAAGGTCGTCTTAGGCTTAGATCTATAGAGCTAACTATGAATTTGCTCCTTGCTTTGCTCAGACTTAAGACACTATTAAAACGAGACAGCGTTATACAGCTGGAATAAATCTGTCTTGTTTTAACTGAAACTTAAGTCTAAGCAAAGTCGAAGTGTGCTCTATAGATTTCAACCTTAGTGCCATATAACCTCTCGATTAAGTTTATTTATGTATAATAATTTATGTAATACCAACCTGCGATTTCATATTTCATAATATTGACACAAATATATTATGATGCATTTCTAACCAAGCTTGTTGTTATATTTTTTATATGAATAAATTAAGAAAATATGAAGAACGACTATAAAATTATTCAGTATAATGTATAAACCTACAATTTTGTGTTAGATAATTTAAAAAAAATTGAGTAACTCAGAATATTTTTAGCATACATAAGTGTCTATTATAAGTTTTTGAGTTAGATGGTAGGTTAATACCACAGATTATCCAAAAACTAAAATCTACACTAAAACACACAATTTATTACAAAGTTTATTAGACAAAGTATAATAAATAATATAATTTCTACAATTTTTCGCCAATAACTAATACAATTCAAAATGGCGCTGACAGGATTTGCCTCTCACTCTATTTGATAGAGACAAATATAACTGATGCTACTTTAAAGTGTTTTACTTTTTGGCACAAATAACTGGCGAGTCAATTAAAATAAAGTTATAGTTAGTTATAAATTAATTTGGTTGTCAAATTATAATTTATAACTTTGGACAAAATTATAAAAACATCAATTAAAAAAACAGTTAGCAAATACAAATAATAATAATTTAACATATATTTGCAGTTTTGTTATTTACATAGCTTAGAATAATGGCAAAAAAAAGAAAAAAGGTAGATAGATATTGAAACAAATTAAAACAATCTAAATAATAATTATAAAACTTTGAATATCATGGCCTTGTTATATGATAGAATGAAATCCTATGATGCTTAAAATTAGCATCAAGATTTCGGAATAGTATATTATATTTCTCAGATACATGTTTTGTTATATTTCATTTACAATACTACATTTTCTTTGTCATTATAATTAGATCATACACCTCGTATATTAAGGATCTAAAAGTCATTAGCTAGCAAAAACAAAAGTATTATATTTACAAGTAAACAAGGCATTCAATAAAAAATATAATGTGCATGAATTTGGTATATTTTAGTGTCGATAAAGGTTAAAGCACATTTTGGATACAGTATAGTTTGTTTACACCTTTATGAGAAAGTAGTATGATGAAAACTGATAGATAATTTTTCGTTACACGACTAAAAACATAGAAGACAACACAGGAAATTGAAATAGGACTAAAGCTGCGTCCAGACATACTCAGGAAACATTCTAAATTATAGACACGCAATACAGCGATACCATATTATGCAAAAGCTCTAGCCATTCATACGTCGGGATGCAGTTTTAGACTAATTAGCAAGCATTTACAGTAATTTCAGTGAATTTAAATGCAAAAACAAGTGCATAGTAATACGAGATTAGCGCCGATTCTGTTGTCTTTCTTTAGACTAAATTTAGAGTATCCGCATCTTTTTCTTTTTAATATTGCTAAAAAAGTACGGTAGATGAATTTTACATTTAAAGTCTCTAAATTTTAGTGCACGCTACAAATTTAAACAATAGGCTCGCGACTGGCAGCTAAAGTCACGAGGTTTGAGAGCTCTAAATTAAATTTAAAACTGTCAAACTGTGTCTGTCCTTTTCATATTACATTAGTAAGAAGAGGATGCGAATGCTCTAAAATTTAGTTGTGCTCAGAATCAGCACCATTATGTAGAGCGCATTTAATAACAGCAAGCCTTAATCCAATAATAATAGGTCTAGAGGCGTTAATTTAGCAGTGAGGCGTATCCATGCATGCCGCCTTTCATGTTAACATCGCTTGGAGCTTGATATGTCATAGAATTACTTAATTTGTGTTCATTAAGTTGATTTTAGTCAGCACAGCGTTATGCGTGGATTCGTCAGTAAATGTGTATATTTTAAAGGGCATGGATTACCTTACAAAACCCATTCAAGCCTGTTCAGTGTACATGTAGGATATTTTAAGGGTATTCTATATATTCATGAGGCACCGAATCTCCAATCTAGGATGCGTCAGTGATGGGTGTGGTGGCGATGTTAAAGGGGGTGCAATGTAAGGAGTTACATACGTCGACACCTGTGATGGGTGTGGGGTGGGTGTCAAGCGTGCGCGACGGAGGGCGTTACCATGGTCTTGCCGGTCCAGTCGAACTCGCCGTCGTCGACGTAGCCGCGGCGCTCGAACAGGTCGCGGAACATGCGGCGCAGCTGGTCGTAGTCGGGCGTCTCGAAGAAGTCCAGCCGCCGCACGTAGCGTAGGTACGTGGCCAGCTCCTCGGGGTGCCCCTCGCACAGCACCTGCGCACACATCACCACTAAGTTATACTATAGGCTACGCGGATCTACCGCAGAAATCACTACCCATATTATAAATACGAAAGTGTGTTCGTTTGTTAGTTTATTGGATTGTCCTTCAATAACATCGCAACGTGACGTGATATTTTGCTTGATAAAACTGTTACTTGAAGTTATCCCAAAAAATCAAGCAGTTCCTACGGGATTTTAAAAGCAAATCCACGCGGACGAAGTCGCGGTATAGTAGCTAGTCTTATATATTTGAATAGCGCGAAAATATCTGAGGCAATCATAGTGCGCGTCCGTCCGCTAAGGGTCCTTGCCCGTACGTATTCGTAGTATGTAAAAAAAAAAACAATTTTGTCACTAAATTAAAAAACTTAATAAATAATATGTTGAAAATCTACCTCGATAGGAGTCGCTCGTTTGGTATCACCGATTTTTTGGTATCTTTCTTTGAGTGTATCAGCTTTTAAACCCTGCCAGGGTAAGGAACCACGTAAAAAATACATAAACATATGCCCCAGAGCTTCTAGGTCGTCGCGTCGCGATTGTTCTGAAAAATTAAAACATTGAAATTAAAATGATTTGTTTTCATATAAATCATACACTTCACAGCTCATTATGTGGTCAATGCTTGCTTTGAAATAACATTGTTTTTTTACATTATTTACTTGTCTACTCTTGTGAAGTTATATTAATAAATATAATTGTATGTATAGTGTTTTATGACAAAAGCTGATGTTTGCAGATTGCAGCAAGAGACGACAGTATTATACAGTAGATACTGAAAATGCGAACGTCTTCTTCAACAGATTGAATCGCTCAGTTGTGCCCAAGAAATGGGTGATCTCTCAATAGCAGCCGCATTTAAGCAACTGCGAGCGATCCGTGCCTTTGCGGCGTGCCAATGGGTGAATAATTTTAGGAATCTATCCAATAATAATTAACTTCTCACATATTTTACAAGTATCGGGATTCTTAAGCGTCACCAGAGAGTCCATAGAAACGACCAAACCACATACTTTTACCATAGATTTTTAACTACTCTCGTAGTACTTTAGGATGTGTGTAGACTATCAAGAAATCCACCTAACAATACTAAGAAACTTTCAAATATAAATCTCTTCCGTTTCCATATACGCAAAAATAACCATTATAAATACTATTAAATACTTGTTTTACCATTGATTGGTAAAACAAGGCATTAACAAGGCTCTCTCCGTCACTTACTCCATACAATCGTAGTCCCAATTTCATTTGAATATTAAGCCATCAAGGTCCATGAAATTTTGCAGACATATTCTAGAAACTAATATCCATGCCTGTGGTGTTTTATATTTTCCTAAAAATATATAGTTTTAAAATTACAGGGGCTCAAAGATTTGTATGTGAAATTTTAAAACCGCGTAATTTTGAAACCGAATATTTTAACGGAAATCTGGAAAACCACAAGCATAATTATTATTAGTTCCCGGAACGTTTCTACGAAATTCCATCGACTATGATTGATTAGTATTCCAATGAGAGACGAACTACGTTTGTATAGAGCGAGTGACGGAGAGACCCCTCTTCAATTCATACAAACCTTTTCCTAAATGTGTATTTATTGACATGTATCTCGCAGTCCCGGTCAGTGACTTGTGTTCCCGGTATGGGATATGTTTGTTTGTCTCTAAGTCTATATATTCTTTGGCCAATCCGAAATCTGAAACAGATGAAAAATTGTGTTATATTTCCTATAGGGTACTTTCCGTTGACCTACAATCATGAAATTCGGCAGATAGGTAGGTCTTATAGCACAAGTAAACGAAAAAAACCGAAAACCATGAATTTGTGGTTACATCGCAAAAAATAATATCGAAATGTGTTTCAATTTCAAAGTAAGATAAATATACCAAGTGAGGTATCATATGAAAGAGCTTTACCTGTTTATTCTAAAACAGATTTTTATTTCTTTTTATGCATGTGTTTCAATTTCAAAGTAAGATTTTTATTTATTTTTATGCATAACAGTTTTTGATTTATCGTGCAAAATTTCGGCAAAAATTCCCGAGAACGGAACCCTCCGAGCGCGAGTCTGACTCGCACTTGGCCAGTTTTTATTGGTGGTCATAGTTTAACACTAACCGAAACAGAGCTTTCATGCAAGTGGACCTAAGAGTTTTAAGTAAAATCAAACTTTTACTGCAGTCTTTACGGGCAATATTCATTGAATTGCCAAGATATTTCAACCGCAAACCTAGTTGTAGCAAAGATTAAATTACCCCACCGTATGCAATGTACGTTACCTAACAATACTAAAGCCGAACGCACACTGACAGACAAGGTACCGGCCGATTACTGAAACGCTTATTTATTTTATAGGGCGATGTGAAATATAGAGGAAATTCTGAAATCTTATTAAGTAATACAGGGTTTTATTAAGTGTTTTTTTTTTTTTTTTTTTAAAAAAAGCAATTTTTGTCTATAGGCTGTATCGCTCTTATTATACCATATCTATTTGTCATAATATACTTCTTCTTTCTTTCTTGTGTTTCTTTTGTATTACGATGATGATTGTTATTATTTCCAATCTGGCGGTTTACATTACACAAAAATGTAATTATAAGTCGACCAGGAATATTACAAGTGTAAATTAAAAATTTATAACACCCCCGACGATCCAAAGTATTTGAGTTTTCCAAAACATCATTTTCAAATAAATAATTATGTATTTAGGCAACGTCCATCTTGACAGCTTGACATTTGTCTATTGACATAATATTATGAACCTAACGGTTATCTAACCTTCTTTTCTACAAGAAAACTAGAAAAGAGCTGATAACTCTTAAACGGCTGAACCTATTTTCTTGGATTATAGCTAAGAACACTCTCGATCAAGCCACCTTTCAAACAAAAAAAACTAAATTAAAATCGGTCCATTCGTTTAGGCGCTACGATGCCACAGACAGATACACAGATACACAGATACACAGATACACAGACACACAGATACACAGATACACACGTCAAACTTATAACACCCCTCTTTTTGGGTCGGGGGTTAAAAACAGAATTTCGGAAATCACAAATGGCATGATTTATTATTATTATTGATTACTAAAATCATGCCTCTTTTTCCAAAATATACAATTTCGAAAAGGACGGCACTATTTTTAGTCTAAAAGTAAAAGTTTCGTGAACAATCGAATTAATTAAGCCACTAGTGTGCTGAGGCATCTTCACTTTCACTTATTTCAGTCTATTATTTCCTTGTCACGTTTTACTAAACTAATTAAATAGACTGCAGGTAAAAATGGTAAAGTTTGCGCTCGGCTTTACTGCACCAGTTCATAATATCATGATATCACAAATGTATTGTTGTAAACGATCTGATGAAATCTTTGTGCTGTAAAGTTCTGATGGTCTTTATGTGTTTTAAGTTCCCACGTAGTATCTCACCCGTATCTATCTTCTAGTATGCATAAATTACGAATAATTTCGAAAATTACGAATAATTACGAAATTTTGATGCAGAATTAAACACGTCTCTTAGTAATTATTATTAAAGAAATTAATTCATTTAAGAATTTAATTATCTAACAGTAACAGAATGTGAAAAATCAGTCAGTAGTCATGTATTAATAGTGTTGGGACGTGTAATTTAAAGATTATTGAACTAATTCTTAGTGCAACATCACAGCCAAATAGCTGAAGTCCAGAATGTTATAAATAATCTTAGTTTTTGATGTGTTCTAGGCCTTATTTTTGTAAAATTTTGTCTTTCCCCCCCTTTTTTATAACTCGGCGATTAATAAATGAAGTTGTCAAGATTTTTATGAGTAATTATATAACCCCAAATCAATAATAACCAGTTGCTGCAAAGACCCAAAAAGGATCAATTAGCTTATTAGTAATTAGTATTAGACGTTAAAGTACTGATTCGAAAATGAATGATGAATGAATTCGCGGAATTTAATGTTCACTCCAAAATCAATCTAACATTGCGGCCAAAATAAGCAAGTAATGCGAATAAAATTGTTTATAGACCGTAATTTATCAGTCAAAAAAAAGTCCGAAATCAGCCAACATGGTAACGGTTTCCTATCTACATTGTCTGCAGTGCATAATGGGAATATGAAGGTCAAGTGGCTATCGATTCGCGAAAACCCGCCACGGCTAATTCAAGGTGGCGGGCATAGCTGCGGGACAGATTTATATAATATACTGTGATTATATAGAAACCACTCATTGTGGATTGATATAGTCACTGGAGATGTCATATTGCGGTCTTGACAGTTCATCATCGCCGGGTCACTACAGAGCACGGGTCTCGAAACAACGAACGGGTCTAGAATGAGAAGGGGTTGGCCATAGTCTGCCACGCTGGCCAAGTGCGGATTAGCAAACTTCACTTTGAGAACATTATGAAGAACTCTCAGGCATGCAGGTTTTCACACGATATCTTCCTTCACCGTTAAAGCAAGTGATATTTAATTACCTAAAACGCACATAACTCTGGAAAGTTAAGAGATGCTGACCGGGATCGAACCTCCAATCTTCGATTAGGACATCTTAACCACTAGGCGTTCACAGCTTCTCTATCACGCTATCTTAGCAGTTGATAACTTTGTATGGCCGACTTAGTTGGAGGTCCGAATTTAGCCTTTTCATTTCCTCCTTGCCTCGGAGAGCGCGTTAAACTAACCCGTCAATCTCGATTATCACTAACATCTGATAAGTAACTGTAAAACTTAAGAGTCGAAACTTCGTTCTCTTAGTCGAGTTATGAAGTACCAGGAAAATATAAGGTGACAGAAGGTTTAAGAAGAAAAAATCAAAATAACTTACCAATGATGTGTATGATTTTGTCCCTTTTACTCGTAGCTCTACCTATTAAAAAATTTTCAGGCTTAACGTCCCGATATATTAGATGTCTCGTGTGGACATATTCGATGCGATGTAGCTGGAACAGACAATTAGATGTGCTTCAAATGTGCGTATTAGAATGATTATGGCGAGTACTATAGATTCATCACACACATTGGACGTCCACTGCATAACATAGACCTTCTACAGCGAGTTATCCGTGTTTTGTTTTCAGTAGGTACCTATATCAATTTCAACTGTATGTCAAAGTTCATAAAGCTGAATTTAGGTAGTTATCAAGTCTCGAATTTTGCCACTGTTTGCGCTGACCCTAAGACGAATTCTACTGTCTATAGTTCCCACTATGTGAATGTGTTCCCACTATGATCATCATCATCATCATTATGATCAACCCATCGCTAGCCCACGACTGAGCACAGGTCTCCTCTCAGAATGTCACAGTCCGTCACGCTGGCCCGGTGCGGATTGGCTGTGGTAATACCGTGGAATATGGATATTATCTCTTCAAGGGAGCTATGTCCAGCAATGGCGGCCCATTTGTTAAGATGAAGATGACTAAGCAGGTCAGCCGGCACTTCATTTACTATAGTTACAAAAATTTTAGTTCAATGAGCAAAGTTCGAACTTACAATTTAGGAACCCTTTCAATTTCACTGCGCCTTTTTAGCATAGAAATATTAAAACAAAATGATGAAACAGCGTATAACCTTCAAAGAATAACAGCATGAATAAAAGTATAGTACATAAATACGTAGTGCATTTATAAATATTTGGTAGTTTTCGAGAGAATTTGTAGAGCGTTAAATTCGCTTTGAACTATCTGCACACTGGCCTTGAACAATGTTTGTAGAGAAAAGGTTTAAGAGTATTGAAAATCTTGCATAGGACGGAAACTTTGTGTGTAAATGAGTTTTGAGATGTAGCTTAGTGGATTTATACCAGAAGTCGAACCGTGGATCTCAAGTATTTGCTGTTTCACCTCTCTGCTTCCTCATTGCCTTCTTCCTTCGTCCTTCCGCCGTCGACGGAGCTAAGTTAAAAGTAGTGGTGTAAGTGTAACTAGAAAACTCACCAGCTGCATAGCGATCATCAGCACAGTCTTTAAGGAGAAGCGTCGGCCGCACAGATCGAATAGATCCTCTAGAGACGGGCCCAGCAGTTCCATGACCAACGCATTGTATTTACCGCAGGGCCCGAAGTAATACACCTCGGGGATACCTTCCGCCGTCGACGGAGCTAAGGAGCCACGGATATAAAAGGGTAGGAAAGGGCGGAGAGAAAAAAAGGTAAAATTTAGTACTTACATAAAACCTTAGCCGACGGTTAGATATTGGCCGGGTCAAAGAAAATTTCGCTATGCGCGTCGACCTTTCGTCGTGATAAGTTATTTTCTATCAATATAACATGTTTGTTTTAGGAAATTTGACTACTAGCACTTTACTAGCAGATTTTCTGAAGCTTTTAAGTTATTTGTGCTTTCATAATCTGACCCCTATATTTAATTTAATACGTTTTTCTTACAATTAGGGGGCTGATGTTCGATAAAAGCCGTTTTTCGTCGAGAAGCATAGCAAAATTAACTTGGACCGGCAAGACTGAAAACAGAGCATTGCTCTCGCTCGCACCTATTTGACACAACGCTGAAGCCGAAATCAATTACTAAAGTATGATTTTTAAAAACCCATTATCACTATAAATAATAACCAAAAGCCGGAGTTTTAACGAAGGCGACTGATCGAGAGCAATACTTCAATTCCAAAAAAAAAAAAACAGGACAGTAAAATATCTGTGGCAAAGGCCTAAACAACGTCATGCCCACGGCAGTCGCCCGTCCGCGATAAGAAAACCACAATTTAGCATTCAATATCGGTTGCGGCGTTGTGTCGGAGAACAATCACCTATCTACTTAAAGACGGAGATTAACACGTTCTGTTTGGTATCAGTTCGATTCATGATTGTATTCAGAATTATCGTATTGTGTTGTTGATTTATATACCTAGATATACCAACATTAACCTTAACCATCATTCTCATATCATCATCATCATGATCAACCCATCACCGGTCCACTACTGAGCACGGTTCTCCTCTTTAAAGGAGAAGAATCAATCCGACATCATTTTCATTCTGATCAAGGTCAACTGAATTGATAACCAACCAAACTGAGCGTACAACCTTCCATCTTACATATTGGACATAATCGATCACTTACTAACTGCATAGCTATCATAAGGACCGTCTTGAGTCTGAACCTTCGCCCGCAGTGCACAAACAGGTCCTCTAAAGAGGGTCCTAGCAACTCCATGACCATGGCGTTGTAGCGGCCACCACATGTTCCCAAGTAGTACACTTTTGGGATCCCCTCTACGTAATATTACTTTTTAAATATCAAGAACTACATAGGAGCTCAATTGTTACTGTGGTAGGTGATAGGCCTTGTAAAAATCTTCAAATAAAGATGATCGCACATTAAAGACGAGCGAAGCCGCACTTTTCATACTGAACTCGAATTTCCCAAAAATGACGTCTACACAAGTTTCTAGTTATTTAACGCGTTGCTTGCGACTGATCTTGAAATATACTTACTTAATGTGCGATCAGTTTAGGACTACTTTGTCTTTGTCTATGACCACGATACAATTGACTTCGGGTTTTCTATTAAATAGGTTTAAATATATTAATGAATAATATTAAATAATATTTTTTTCAAAAATGAGTAAATTTTTTAACATTTCGTATGCCCGAATCGACACCATTGTGATAGACTAACTACATGAATCAAATTTTTTTAGTCTTATAAGTCATATCCATTCTATATTCATAAGTCGTAAGTCATAATACATAGACTACAGGCTAGATAGACTTAGATGAACTAAAAATCAAAATTGTTGTAGTCTATCTATTCTATTCTCATTTCGTTCTTCGGAAATGCGTAATACATAGCGACATTTCCGCCGCTCCGTATCTGTGCTACCTGTCATATCGCGAACTCACGTTCAAATTCTGCTACTAAATACTTGTCAAGTCACTATCCATGAACTAATTCGTGCCCTAAGTCATAATAACAGATTGACTATATGCTAGATAGACTTAGATTGGATAAGATTAACTAGAAATAAAAATTGTTGTAGTCTATCTATATTCTATTCTATTCTCATTTTATAGTTCCTTGGCAACGAATGCACTTATTATTATCTACACAACGACATTTCCGCCGCTCCCGTGTCTATGCTACCTGTCATAATGCGTCTAAATAGGGCGCATCGCGTTTAAACTTTAACCAACTATAATAATTAACAACTCAGGTTTACACTTCTGCTACTAAGTACTTGTTAAATCATCATCCGTGAACTAATTCCGTATACGTAACTCCGCATAATTAGTACGTTTTTACCGCACAATGAAAACTATGCAGCCCTTGGAGGTTTAACATTGCCTCGACTGTTAATTGTTAGCTTTAAGAAAACTGGCTCACTTAAAGTCAAAGTTAGATAATGGTAGCTAACTATGAAACTATGGAAAAATTAACCCCCTCCTACGGATATCACAAACATGTCAGATTGACGACTGATTGAATTAAGGGAATAAGAGAATGCACCTGTATTTGCTCATACAGTTGTGCACTTAAGAGCCTGCTTCATCGAAGCGATAACTCGTTGGCGAGTGGAACCTAAAAAAGTGCTGTTTCCACAGGTTATTGTTACGTTACGTTACACGTAAAAATTCAAATAGATAACCTGAAAATATTATGAATTTATCTACGAATCTTCTTTAACAGCGTTTAGTCAATTTCGAACAAAATACCGCCAATGTTTTCGCCACTAACAACACGTAATATGGGGATCTAAAATTAAATTCAACAGTTCATTGCAGGAGGGGGGTACTGTCGAACCCTACGCATTAGTATTTTGAAAAAATATTAAATATCTTGATTTTATGTAATTCCAGAAATGTTTTCAATGATGTCCGAAACATAAAAACGAGTCCTGTTCTTCTGGACATATAGTTTTTGGAATTGGGTACTCATTTTTGCAGTTTTTTTTAGAAAATATAACAATAATACTTAAATTTCTTCAAGGATACTAAGTTCTAAAAAATCGACTCAACTTTAAAAAAATCTTTGACCAAAACTAGCCTATAAGCCTACATGGAAAATATAACGCCTGTGTGTAGGCGTAATGGTATAATTTGAGCCAGCTCGACTGATGAAGTGTTAAATTTATAGCGGAGCGAATCGTATTAGTCGAAGCAATCTCAAAACATCTATATCCGATCTCTCTCGAAGTTCGTTTAGAAGCATTCCTATGGCGCATAAAATTGGTGTCATTTCCGGGAAAACACAAAATTTACACATAAATGAAACGATGAATCTCTTTTAATTAAGAATTTGCTAAGCATGGGAACGATTTTATACAAATTATCAACTACTGGACATTTTTAATTCAGAAAACCTCAGATTCCCATATCATGAGAGTTTCAGAATCAAACGGTCAAAAGTCATTTGTCATCCAAAATTTTATCCCAGAGAAAAAAATTATCGATTTTAATTTGCTACAAAGATATTTCTAAAAGATACTACAAAATTTATCGATTTAATTTGCTATAAGGATTTTTCTAAAAGATACTCAAACCAAACTGTACCTAACAACGGGTAAAAAAGAAATGCTAATTTTATAAAACCGAACTAATCTCCGAACGTGTAAATCGGAGGAAAGAGCACATACTCGTAAAAAAGGGTTACTCTCAGGTAAAATTTGAGCTCCGTTTTTCCGTAAAGATATAAAAAAATATATTAAATTTCTTAAGGCCTCATTCGCACGAGAGCTTTTTTAACGTCCGCTAAAAAAGCGTTCAAATAGAACAAATGCATTCCCAAGTATCTGTTCACACGTCAACGCTTTTTTATCGCGCACTTTGTATTTTCAGCGCAACGCCGGGTTTTAACGCAACGCTTTTTTAACGTTCGTGTGAATTAGGGCTTAAGGTAGGAAGGTAAGGTCAACTAATAAAATGATGTCAATTCGGAAACCAAATTGATAGGTCTAAAAACAATATTTCTCAAAAAAAACTTTACATTTAGACCTGTCAAGTTGCAGATTCGTTATCATTTAAAACAAAAGGTGATTTTTAAGACGCTTACCGTGTGTTCCTAATAGTTTGTAAAACCGATATTCTAGGTGTAATTGTGGAGCCTTGGACTTCATAGGCTCCATCTTAATCGCTACGTGTTCATTGTTGTAGAGATTTTTTCCTGCGAAATAAAAAAAGAAGTTATAATTATTACAGCATTAAGAGCGATCTCTCCGTCATTCGCTTCATACAAACGTAGTTCCAATTTCATTTGAATATTAAGCAACCAAAGTCCATGAAATTTTGCAGACATATTCTAGAAACTAATATCTATGCCTGTGGTTTTCCAGATTTCTGTTAAAATATTCGGTTTCAAAGTTATGGTCTTAAAAATTCACATACAAATCTTTAGAGCTCCTGTAATTTTGAAACTACATATTTTTTAGAAAAATCTAAAACACCACAGGCACAGATATTAGTTTCTAGAATATGTCTGCAAAATTTCATGGACTTTGGTTGTTTAATATTCAAATGAAATTGGAACTACGATTGTATGGAGTAAGTGACGGAGAGAGCCCTGTTTTAAAGATCCGCTTAAAATTAGCTGCATTTGCAAGACTATCGAACAGCGGCTTATCCATCGAAATCAATGCTCAATTAGCCAGTAGTATCAAAGCGGCTTGTGAGCCCAGGATATTCCAAGAAAACAGATATCGTTCGGCAGCCCCGATTTTATCAACATTCGGATAAAACAACAAATCTAATAAGATTTACGTGTGACGCAAGCGGCGTGCGCGCATTAAGAGAAAATTCATTATCATCTGTAAAGTGCCTGCCAGCAAGCAACACGTCCAGAAGCCGACATGAGGAGCAGCGTCTTCATTTGAGGAGTAATTCTGATTTTATATCTTTGTGTGGAGTCCTCTAGAGTCTAGACTCTAGAGCAAGATAACTATGTGTTCTTAAAAGAGATCTTCCTTGGAGACGTATTACGCAAATATGTAGTAGGTATGTTATTATGTCGTAATGGGCTATTCGTACGAACATTTATACAACGAAGGCGGATGGCCTGTTTGTTGTCTATTTCTTTTTAGTCCTTGCGCAACACACACTGCCACAAAATATAAGTCGTCACCATGATGAAACAAAAATATATTTTTTTCGTTTTTTTTAATACATATAACAATTACTTACAACATTTTGAAAATGAACTTAATTATAAAAATAACTAAAAATGTGGAGCACATGCGATTGATAAATTCAAAGCTACTTTTTACACTCCCTTACTATCGCTATATTCTTTTGTTCTTATCTCTCTCTCTCTCTCTCTCTCTCTCTCTCTCTCTCTCTCTCTCTCTCTCTTTCTAAGCTCAGTTGAAAGTTTCAAGCCCAGCTCATCATGAAGTTAATTTACTTAAAATAAATTGCATTTGGGCTGAACAAACAGACAGAAAGCGAATTATTAAACCCTTGTAGCTTTAATTTAGAATTATGGGACCCTCGTAGGTTTAATTTCAAGTTTACGTAATACGTAAAAAATACGTAATAAATTATTACCACTATATAATCTTACAAATCCAACAACTGACTATCAAAAGTGCACAATAGTACCTACTTTGAATAAATGATTTGACTTTCGCTAAAAACTTGTTAAAAATATATTAATTAAAGCTCATTTTGATGCCCAACTCTTGACATTTTTTTATGACCTACTGGTCCAGGACTTGACAAGCTTAAACGTTGCATATATTGGCTTCCCCGTGAGGGTATACAGAGTTACTTTTTGGTAACTACGGATGAATTTGGTGCTGGCATCATAAAAGCGTTATCCGCACCATGCGGACAAAGATAGGCTACAACAGATGGCCGGTTATTAACACTGACTGACACACTTTTTCTATACACACTTAAGTGGGAATAAGTCATTAAACTGACACTAGCACAAAAGAAACTTTTTTTTTCTGATCAACTAATAAGCTGAAATATTGTTAGGTTTCAGGATACCAGCTTTTGCCTGCAACTTAGTTCACGTGGAATTTGTATTTCAAAATTTTACTCTAGGATGCAAGCTAGTCAGTCACACCGTTTAAACTATTAAACCGTGAAAGGGTAAGAGAGAGACAACTTTCGCAAGGAGGAAAAAAGTAAAATTATACAATTTAAGGTGTTGCGTGGAAATAATCATAATAATTAAAAAGCAATTAAGAGCATTACTCACTTAGGTCCAGTTGACAAGCAGACGGTGGTCAAAATTACGTTACGGTTACCGTTAACTTTGACGCAAAATGCGTGAGGATTTGCTAACTTTCGACTAAAATAGCTTTACGCCCAAAGCATTTAACCCTCGTTTAGTCATTGTAATACTGTCCCTTTTTGGCACATGATATACGCGATTTTCAAAAAGGCGAAATACTAGAATGTTTAACTAAGCCATGGCTGATTGCTTGCTGAAATTAGGCATTAATTTTAATTATGCAGGTATGAAAATTAACTCGTGCAACTCAATACGGTTGTTGGTGTTCAAAGTTTAAATCTAATAGTAACGTAATTTTAACCGGCTGCCATGCAACTAGATCTTCAAAGTAATTTATAACAAACTTGGTGAAGATCGAAATGTTCATTGTGAAGTCACAAGGTGATTCAGAAAGCGATATCGTTCGCACTTTCGCGGTAAAGATCGTCATTATCGGATCTCAACGGTCTCGTATCTTATCGATAAATTAAACGAAACAATAACTCAATGCAGACGGTACTGTTTTAATTAAGTATGTACTATCGATGTCAATATCATTGTATTCCTTTTGCTTACTTTGCGTCAAGACAGATACAATTTACATAGGTAGTTATAAAAAAAAATTTAGCATATATTAATAATATTAGTATACTTTTGTTTCATGTCATCGGGCCAAAATGGCTGAAATGTGTCTTCTGCCTAGGAGACCGAGGTTAAAGATCCTTCCAAGTTAGAATGCTGCCATCTTAGACTGCATCATCACTTGACATCAGGTGATCTCGCAGTCAAGGGCTAACTTGTAACTGAATAATAAAATCAAAACAATAGATCTCAGCGTCTTAAGGTGTCTGTCCACTGAAACGGTGAAGAGCGAAGCGGTGCAAAGTTAAGGAAATATAACTTGCTACGCTTTAGTGAACAGATACCCTTGGGGTCGAAGGTTAAGATCCTCTTTGAGTAGCTGAGCCAGCGAAGTAAGTTTATTATTCAAGGCATGATTCCGTTAGAAAGAAAATAACAAGTTGATTTTATACTTTCAGTTCCCCAGACCCCAACCCTTTTTCCTGAATACAACGAAGATGAGCAGGGTCAAGGCAAATAACACACTCACAATAATATTATGATGACTCATTGAATGTATCCCGTTTGGAATATTACTATTTACTGCGTACAAAAAAGTATGACGAGATAGATGATTTTGATTAGATTAGAAATTATAATCGCTACAAGAGTCTATTTTCGGTGTAACGTTTTGTAGTATTATATAATAAGTGGATCCTGTTGGTAGAAAATACGGGGAAATATTAATATTCCAATTTTCTTCTGATAAATATATCAAGTTTAGAGACATTATTCACCTTTGAGTGGATCTGCAAAAAATCGCCAATAGACTGGCGCATCAAACTTAATTGTGCGTAATCTCTCATTACCTCTGGACTGGTACGCGCAGAGAAAGAGGAAGCGTTGAGGGAGCCTCCTAAACAATAAATTTGGCAGCGCGCAATCTGCTTGAGGTCACTACGACTGAATGGCACGGAATCACGGAATGAGGTCAAGAGGCTCAAACCCGCTGTGGACTGTGCAGCACTCTGCCCCATTAACTTTATTACTTTAACACACATCAAGTTCCCTAAAAACATGTCCTTTGTGCCTCCTTTCACCTTTTTGCTTCACACAATTTTGTTTCAACTGCTACCGCCTTACTTGACGCAATGTCAACTTCTCATTCAAGTCTCTGAGTCTGAGGAAAAGCTGCACGAATTATTATGATTGATACAATCACAATTGTTGTGCTTGGCTTTTAAATGTTTTAGGGTTCCGTACCACAAAAGGAAAACGGAACCATAGGAACCAGATACACATAGGTTACTTTTTATCTCGGAAAATCAAAGAGTTCCCACGGGATCTCAAAAGCCTATATCCACGCGAACGAAGTTGCGGGCATAATCTCGTTGTTTTATAAAGAGATACCTACCGAAAAGATGCCCGCACCATTGGAGATTTCATCCAGAAATCAAACTACCTAGTACTAGTTACCTAAAGACGTGCGAAAAAGTCGGCGACCTGAGTTGCAGCTAGCATGTATGCATATGCTAATATAGCGGATAGCAGCAGAGTACTTTATCGTGCATAAAACATTCGCACGGAAATAGGTTGAACTGCTTCGCGACCAATTTGCAACAAACAGAATGTTTACCTACATTATGCAAAGACAATTTTTAATCACTTATCACGCAAATCTATAATTTCTTTTTTTTTTTCTTTTTATTAAAGAATATTAGCCATGCTAATCATGACTAATACTCCCCTTTCCCCTTCCCTTGTGCCAGGAGTGGGTACGACAATAGTGCAACGGGTGGGTTTGAACCGCCGACCTTTCGGAATTCAGTCCGCTCCTCAACCGTTAAGCTATCGAGGCTCTATAATAGTGCCTTTGATTCATTAGTTAGCTTTTAGTTGTGCCGGTGTCTTAAATTAACGTGATTTTTGTTTTATCCATTATAGGCAAACGCTTGACCACGATCACATGTGATGGAAAGTTATGATGTGGCCTATAAGATGATGGGACGCGTTTACCTAGAAGATGCCATTCACTCTTGTTTTAAAGATACCCGGATTGTAATCTATTCGTAGGTTTTTTAACCCGTAGGAAGTCTATATCTTCCCCGGGATAAAAGTAGCCTAAATCACTCGTTGCAGTTTCTTTTCGTCGTATTTGTCATTGCATTAATCATATAAAAATCTGTTCAGCCATTTCAAAGATAAAGTTTTAAATATATTTTTCACTAGCTGACGCCCGCGACTTCGTCCGCGTGGATTTAGGTTTTTCGAAATCCCGTGGGAACTCTTTGGTTTTCCGGGATAAAAAGTAGCCTATGTGCTAATCCAGGATATTATCTATCTCCATTCCGAATTTCAGCCAAATCCGTCCAGTAGTTTTTGCGTGAAGGAGTAACAAACATACACACACACACACACACACACACACACATACAAACTTTCACCTTTATAATATTAGTGTGATGTATTGGAGAAACACAGAAAATTATCGCATAGAAATATTTATTTTACTTATTTTGACATCATTTACTTTACTTTTGGCCTTCTTGTTCGTGAAACTAAAACTAGCCTTAAAAATTCTTTTTCCAAGTCTCCACGCAGTAAGAAAATTTGCTACCGTAAAAAATTTATGTACTAAGTATCGTGTTTCATAGCGGTTCGTACTTTGATGAACCACTTCCTCTCAAGACCTTTTATAATAAAAGCTTGATGGTTGATAGTACTACTTCTCCGACCTCCAGAAGGTTGTAAAACTGAGCCGTCCCCAATGTTTCTCACTGAACGGGTCTAGCAAACCAGAACCCCAACCACAAAATAACTAAATAAGGACCAATGAAACTCAAAGAAATTTTGTAGACACGTTTTAGAAACAAAATATCTGTGTCCGTAGTTCATCAGATTTTTTGTGAAATGAGTAGTTTCAATGTTTCACCGTGCCGACGCTCAAATATTTGTATGTAAACCTTTGAGCCCATGTAAATTTAAAACTACATGTTTTTTAGAAATCTGGAAAACACGGACCCAGATATTTGTGATTTTATATTTAGAACGAGTGAATGTGAACAAACGTTAGCATTCAAATGAGAGCCAAAGTACGTTCGTATGGAAACGATGGGGAGGATGCTAGGGTTACTTCTTTTATTGCGATAGTAGCAATGTGATGTAGCAACTTGGTGTGGGATCTATAACATCTGCTGGCTATTCTACCAACCAAACCAAACCATGTAAAAGGCTATGGTTCGGTTAGTTTTGTATAGGTTTCATAAACACTGCCATACCCCTTCCGGGTTAGCCCGGATCCATCTTAGACTGCATCATCACTTACCACCGGGTGAGATTGTAGTCAAAGACCAACTTGTATCTGAATTTTTTAAAAAAAAACAGTCTACAGTTCTATAAGTTCTGCCTGGAAGAGATCACTGTCGCCCTTTGTTTTTTAAGTGTATTCTTACTCTTTGTAGATTTGCTAACAATAAAGATGTTTAAAAAAACCATAAATCACGTTGCTTATGTAAATTATCCTGGAGTATTACTATAATAACTAAGTAAATGCTGTTAGAAAAGATTTCTTCAGTTATTTAACAAAGATTACGGTAGCGAAATCCAATTACTTCGCATTATTTGTTTTTATTTAGACAAACTAATTGTCTTATCAGTTCAATTGAGGCTTCGTGCAGTTGTATAATAACCGTAATCTATTTGAGTTTTGTTTGGCTTATTACACTTTTTATAGCTTATATTATTTTCTCAGGTGCTATCTCACGCGTCATGTATAATATTATGCTATTCGTTTTGCCTTGATATGATAAATACATGACTGAAAGGGCATTCGTCATCATGACAATACTTCTAACCTACTTAAGAGGGCTCTCCGTCACTCGTTTCATACAATCGAAGTTCCAATTTCATTTGAATATTAAGCAACCAAAGTCCATGAAATTTTGCAGACATATTCTAGAAACTAATATCTATGTCTGTGGTTTTCCAGATTTCTGTTAAAATATTCGGTTTCAAAGTTACGCGGTCTTAAAAAGTTTCATACAAATCTTTGAACACCTGTAATTTTAAAACTACATATTTTTAGAAAAATCTAAAACTCCACAGACACAGATATTAGTTTCTAGAATATGTCTGCAAAATTTCATGGACTTTGGTTGCTTAATATTCAAATGAAATTGGAACTACGATTGTATGAAACGAGTGACGGAGAGAGCCCTGTTAAATTCAAGAAGATTGAAGTTACGTACAACTGCTGCAATTTTAGTGCTACAATACGAAAAGGTGAAAGGTATAAAAATAAGTGGCTTAGTATAACTTTATGTAAACACATATACCTACATATTTTCATTTATGAGCTCAGATTTTTTCCTCTTTCACATGACATTCCACCCGAAAGGATAGAAAAAAAAGACCCCACTCTTTCGGATTAACATACGTCATTTAGCTTAACTATAGCTTTTAAAATTGTAGTCTCATTCACGAAAAATCAGCTCAGTAGTTTCAGCTCTACGACACGGTTGAACATACGTTAATACAAACATACATACATAGACTGCTATAATCATAACTCTTTCTTTTGGCTTTGCTGTAGTCGTTTAAAGAAATCATAATCCAAAGTAATTCATAACTCACTTTGGATTATATTTTATTTTACTGATCGAACGAACTAATAAGATACACTCGGACAGTCCTTTAAAAAAATCGAGATTTTAATAAATCGTGAGACCAAGGTATTGCGTTTCGATTAGTATTTTTATTACAACGAAATCAATTCGCAAACATCCGTTTAAAGAACAAAATTCCAAATTGCTAAGGACTGTGTTTCCTTTGAGCCCGCAGTCGAATCGAAACCCGGTCACCTAAATACGTCAAGTGACATTACAGCAATTTCTCGTTATGCGAAAGGCAAAGATATTTTAACTCTACATTAGCGACAGGACAAAACGATAGTCAAGAAGGGTGTATGTTATTGTAAAATAGTTTTATATTTCACATTATTCAAAGAGGTAAAGACTAAAGATAAACTCCAAGCATGGCTGTCTCCATCGTCCGCTGAGTGAGCTAAGCTGGAGTGGCAATAGTTAGTTCTCCTTTTCCATGTCATGATGGTTGAATTTTTTTGTTTTGCGATAACCTCAGCCTTCCCCGACTTTCCAGAAAGTGGACACCCTGATCGAGTTATCGCATTCGCTTCACATGTGTTCACTTTAATGACATTTCGAATGACGCGAGTTCAATCCAATTCCCATCCGTCTGAAGCCATACGACTTGCAGGTAGTATTAGCAAAATGAAACCTTATGGCGTAGGTGACAACGCTTACGCGGTTAAGGTCAATGTAAATTGAGTGGCGAACGTATCAGAGTTTAAATTTAAACATCTGTATCATTTTGTTAGTTTAAAACTTGTAGATTAGCGCCACCGCCTAAATGAAAACATATAATTATATTTAATTATTTATAAGTAATTAGTAAGTTAAGTAATGTCTAACAATCAAAAGTCGCTCCGCGCGCTATGATAAAAATCAGTGATAAAATCCGGAACGAGGAAATTCGTAGAAGAACAAAAGCGACCGACATAGCTCAAAGTCTTAGCAAGCTGAAGTGGCAATGGGTAGGTCATGTCTGTCGTAGAACCGGCGGCTTATGTCTAGCAGTGGATGCGTACAGGCTAATGGAATGTAATGGAAAAGCAATCAATCAAAGTAATCACAAGCGTAAATTAAAAATTTATAACACCCCCGACAAGACAAGGTTACAGTAACTAGAAAAGAGCTGATAACTTTCAAACGGCTGAACCGATTTTCTTGGATTATAGCTAAGAAAGAACATTCTCGATCAAGCCACCTTTCAAACAAAAAAAAACTAAATTAAAATCGGTTCATTAGTTTAGGAGCTACGATGCCACAGACAGATACACTGATACACACGTCAAACTTATAACACCCCTCTTTTTGGGTCGGGGCTTAAATATAGAAAACAAAGTCTTGAATAGCTCTTGAATTTGCGATGACGCTCGCAGAACTCTACAAACTCTGTAAGGGCAGGGCGACAAAGTTATTGCGCAAATGATAAGTTATTTATTTGGTACTAATGTCTAAAATTACCTGAATAGATAAGCATACATAGTTGGATAACAGTTAGAAGTACTGTTAAGGCGAATGTGTGAGTGTGGTGCTAGAAAAGAAATCGTTTAAAACTAGATTGATAAAATCGACTTATCGAATAGGATCACGTGAAAGAATAGAAATCTCAGATCAAAAACTAAATCTCAATAGTTAATCTATTCATATCGTGTGTTGTTACCATACAAAGTAAGGAATGCCTGTACTGATATGTAATATTATAGGTAAATATGGAGTAAATACAAAACTGATTGATTGGATACTTTTCAAGATGAAAGTCAAACCTAAAGCCTTTATTCAAAATTGGTAGCTACCAACTGTAGGTACACTTTTTGATTGTCAATAGTAGAATTAGACACATAAATTAATGTGATGACGATAACTAGTTACGTAAACTTAAAACTAACAGAACTACTGAAGAAATCTGGCAGCAATTTGGCCGAAGTTAGTATTAAACTAAGAAAGTAATACAAGGTAAGTAAGGAAAGGAAGAATAGAAGAAACATTACCTATACGTGTGACCTGACCGTTACCTCTTATATTTCGCGTTACCGATATTAGGTTTCTAGGGCAGTTGACTACATTAAACGCTTATCAAATAGAAAATCACTGTTCAAACACAACATTATTATAGAAAAAAAATCAGGACATTCATATAACCACCACCACCACAGGGTGAATAAACCCTGCACATGGCACGCAACGTTTTAATAGCAAATAATATTAATCAAGACTAACCACATACTAATATTAACGCTGTCTCATTGTCCAATTATTTTTTCGCCCCGATCTTGAATCCTGGCTAAACATGTTTTCCGAGAAGTTCCGCTAACTGACAGCCAAAGGATGACTCAGTCCTACATTTATTATTATTTGTAAAGAATCAGTGGCGCGTTTACTTTTACCTGTTACACATAACTAAGTTGGACGAATTTGTTTAGAATGTTACTCTAAGTAAAGTGAAATGTAGTTCAAAATCAATTTAGAGGTAAGGGTTTTCTAAAAAGAACTGCCATCTAAACCCATCCAGGTTAATCACCACCATCATCATCATCAACAGCCAATATGCATCCAATCGATGCCAGCCACTTTCCGGATGTCATCTCTCCACCTTGACGGGAAGCGCCCTACAATCCGTTTGTCGAGACCGGCACCTTACGGCACCAGCGGCCGTCGGTTCTACGACAAACATGACCATCCCACTGCCACACCATTCAACGTGATATCATTTTTGAGAACTACATCAGTTATATAGTTCTGTGATGAATCACTTCCCTTGATGAATTTGATGAATTCCCGAGCATAACTACCTGTACGCTAGAGAGTTTGTGGACTAGCCTCGCTGTCAGCGTCCAAGTTTCAACTCTATAAGTCATTACTGGCAGGAGGTACTGATCAAAACCAGGTTAATGACTGCCAAACTTAAGACTCCACTAATCAAGTTTACACCAAGGTCAAGCGCAAATCTGACACCGATAAAAATAAACTCATTTCGATATTAGTGTCACAATAAAATAATTGATTTACTGCTTTTAGATGCTAAATGGTGATATTATTGCGAACATTACAAAATTGTCGGGACTGGAATGAGTTTCATTTTAAACGTTATTCTTTACGGGAAAGTAAGTATACCTACTCCAATAAGGGGTCTTTCAAATCCTAGACCAACCAACCTATTACCACAAATTACCATCAAAATATCGGAGGTCGATATTCCAGCTGGAATTTCGCACCTGTTTGGGAGAGGCATATTGAGTAGCCTTATGTTATCTTTTTAGAACGTAAAAAAGAACTATAAACTTATTTTTTTTTGCTTACGGGAGGGAAAATAAAAGGACCCGATCTTGAAAGATTAGGTTACTTAGGGGTTGGAACCTACCGCTGAACAATTTTAAAACCCCTCAGTGCAATCAAATTTATTGGGAGGCAACGAGATTTTCAGGAACGGCACCAGAGCCCTCTTATTCAAATACCTATCTCATTCAGCTGAAGTTGATCACTATAAGAATAATTCAGGATATCTCGATTCTAAGTCTAAAGAATCTGTTCTGGCGGTGGCCATTTTACAAATTTCGGGGATCACTTAGAAGCTTTTAGAAAGGTCCCAACTGCCAAGTTGAAACAGCTTTCCAGAGAAAGCACTTGAATTTATTTGGTTCCCGGGGACAGAAATTTTCTACAGATATTTTTTGCTATAAATTATGGGAGGGGTGGAATTTCTTCAAAGAGAAGGCTCAATCTTCTGGCACGGTAATACGTGCTTCTGGGGAAGAGATATTTTTAAACCATTCTTTTGCGCAAACGTCGGTGTCGGGCGCAGGCACTGGACAATGTAATAGAGCCATTAGGCAAATTACCTTTGTTCAGCACAACCTTAGTGTTAAGGCAAGGATGCAAAAACGAATTGCAAAATCGGATTGACGTCGATCTCGGTTAAGGTTATAACCGAGCGAATAACGGACCTAACGAGTCTAATAACTATCAACTTGCCAAGAGAGTACTGACTAAATTGTGTGTAACATAAAGCCTTTAAAGAGTGAATTGTTAAAATCTAAAAGTAAAAAGCTATTGATTGGTTTCGAAATATTGCTGGAATAGTCTTGTGGTAGGGCACTAAGTTATTATGATTTTTAAAATTTTCCTTTGGAATGGGCTGATTAATTATAGTTTTATCGTTTTCTTTCATTTTGATCTAAATGTTTTATTGCAAGATAGGCATGAGCTTGCCATTCATGCTTAATGGAACGCTTCAAGTTTGGAGCGCAGCTTCCCTAATACATAGATGTCTATTCACGCACCGGTTGGAAAACAGTTTCTACTGAGAAGAGTCAGTAACAAACTTACCAGTTACGCCTTTTAATGCATATAGCAGATTATTTTGATCTAGTTTTTTTGCAAGAGAGGTATGTCCTTGACGACAATCATGCTTAATGGAAAGCTTAATCAAGTCAAGGTAGGAGCGTAGCTTGCCTAAGTACATAGATGTCTTTTCACGCTTGCCTTGGAGGCCTGAAAATTCCAAATTCCTGAAAGGCCGGCAACGCATTGGCGGTTCCTCTGGTGCTGCAAATGTTCGTGGGCGGCGGCAATCATTTAACATCAGGTGTGCCGCCTGCTCGTTTGCTTGCTATTTTTTAGTAGATTATATTAGAGTAGATACTCGTGTTATACGACGTATGAAGGAGATATATCATCATAGAATGTCTTACCGAGCCTGAGTTCACCAAAGTTCCCGCAGCCGATCTTTTTGCCGACGCGGAAGTTGGGCCCGACCATGAGGACGCCCGAAGACGAGGTGACGGAGTGCCGCGACGTGTGCATCGCGCTGCTGCCGCCCACGCCGCGCCCGCCCACCGCGCCAGTCGCGCTGCAACATTGTGCACGCACCTTTACAACTAGCTCTCTTATCATCACAATATTAAGGTCAGCTGCATATTATCAGAAATTATCTGCCAGAACACTTTCTGACGTACTCACACTGCGAACGTCAGAAGCGTATGACTGATCTGGCAAAATTCTAAGGAGTCTAGTACATTAACGTCTATGGTAGACTGCTTTCCGGCGGGCGTCAGAATTTTTTCTGACAAACAATTCCTGATATTATGTGGCTTGCCTAAAGAGGTTCCTGGGTGCGTATATATGCAAATCATCAAAGCCTTTGTTACAACTAGTTTGAAGTAAAAAAAAACTAGAATTTACTTAAATTCAAGTTATTCGGTCATACATATATACCTATTTATCTAATTAACTACATTGTCGATTGGCTGAATGACTGATTGGTTGTTTTTTAATTTTGAGACACCAAAGAACCCAGAGCACACTATATTTGAGTAAGTAGTATTCGAGTTCTGTGTTTGTACTTTACGTTGCGTTCACACGCACCAAGGAACTTTTACTTTTAGACAACTCTCGTGAAGTCGCGAAAATCTTGAATCTCTGAGGTTGAAGTGAAGGCTAATTTTCCACCCTGAGATATGCCGCGCTGTTAAAGATTGGATGGACGAGGGGAGTGTGAATCTATTCATTTAATTGAGTTTCTCATATCAAAAAATCTTTTAAAAAGGATTTTTTTTTTTTGAAAAGGTGACAATCATCATATCTTTAGTAGACCAACCTCCGATTCTGGCACTACAAAAGGGGTCAGTTAACTAAGCTATGAAGAGAAGCGATTATTTTCCGGTGTTCACACATACCCCCGCAGATCCCTTTTAAAAACAGGAGTTAAGGCGGAAACAGATTATCCGTGTCCGCCGCGGCTGACAGCCGCGACAGACTGGTGTACACAGTCGTCTGGGACGCGTCTTGGGAGATATCTATCGGACGTTCGAGTGTTCAAGGTTACGTTCAAATTGCTTACGTCCGATAGGTAGGTACATTTTACTATCCAGATACCGGGATAAGTCACATCGGTCAGCCGCATCCGATAATTTGTTTCCGCCTTTAGCGTTCAGCTATCGATAACTCTCAAAGCTTCCAAGATTACCGCGACTTATACTTACTAATAATTATTTCCAAACAAGAAAGTTATTAGAGAATCGGCCTCTTTCAGAATATCGCTCTCCATCTTAGCCTACTTTACGGTTTAACATCAAGTGCGGGAACATAGCCAAGAGCAAAACTTTGATAGATTAATACAAACGAATTAAATAAGTCATAGTTTTCTTATAAATGATTAATTAGTACATAGCATGTGAGTTTCATATGTTGCGATTGTGATTGTTATAAGTTATTATTACCTATCCTATCAACCAACCAGTGAATTTAAGTACCCATTAGAAGCGAAGGTTTGATCAGACCTTGCCACAATAAGATCTGACCTTAGGACGAACATGGAAGGAAAAATTGTCCACGAGGTACGGTTGGTCGGAGCTAATGTTGCAACATGTAAAATTTCCTGCCCCTGTATTACGAATCCTTGGATGAAGCATTGCGACAATTGCAATCCTCTGACTGACACTTGCGTCAACAAACCTAATAAACACTAGATCGACGAAAAGAATCACGGTCACCATAAATCTACTATGTGCGATCGATTCGACTCATGTGCCCAATTTCTCTGATATAATAAAATATTAGTTGCGATACTATTCGATGATCAAGCCGGCATGCACTGCGCCGCACAGTGCTCTGCTCGAAATCTGTTAATAATAAATATTAAGTTCTTTAGATAAATAGTGATAATGTAAAACAAAAATACAAATGAATAGTTGTAATAATTTTATTACTTATTATATTGTTTACTCGCACCTCTCTGGTGCCGTTTAGGGTCTGTAAAGCGTAGAGGTATGGTAACTATAAATGCGTAATGACTGTTGACTTTTACCAAGAGTAGCTACCTACTTACGAAAAATTAAGCCAATAATAGCGATTGCATTCATCACATTGCGCCAATCACAAGTTTCGTAATAGAGGGGCCGTCGTGAAAATTTTGTCTTTGTGATTTTTATGAAAGAAAAATAAAAAACACAAAATTTCCATACCCGTAGGCCATAAGACGTCCACAGCCCACCATCGAGACTATTAATTTCTGAATAATAAATTCATATAATCATTACACATTTAATTTATTTAAAATAATAAAATATAAGAATGATGGCCAAAAAGTTTGCAATGCATTAACCTAATTATTATAGTGTTAAGTATCAAAATTTTCCCTCAGCAATAATATAATAATGTACATACAATGTGTTATTTTATGAATTATATATAATGTATATAATACCTAGAATCTAGATACTGTAATATACAAAGCAGCGTAAAATAAAATGAGCATTATATTATTATATGTAGTGTGTTAGATTAATATAACGAGCAATTATGTTTCCCTCCTAGGGATGACTTTAATATGTAGGTATAACTAACTGTATGTAAAAGTTATGTACAAATTAATTTTATAGAAACTTAAACAGATGTAAATAATTTTAAATAAGTAAAACTCTTAAAATTATAATCTACAATTACAAATTGAAATTAATAAGAAAGTGAAACAATTTATTATTATTTATTATTAATAGGAAAATAATACAGCCAAATACAGGAAGGTACCCTTTAAGAACCTACCTAAATAGTTTATAGACAAGTAGGTACATCAAAAAACCTATCAAATGTAAAAATGAGTTCAACCTCTACTTTAAAACATAATAAGTGTTTATTCTTATTCCCGACTAGTTTAAGTTATAACTTATAACACCAGTAACAATTAATTTTCGGATAGATAGACAGCTACTTTTGAATTTTTCATTTTAACAATCACTAGGTCTTGATTTTGACATTTCTAATAGAATACAATAACAAAAACTTGTAAAGAATATCCTAAATTTTGATGTAAGATTTTGAATTAAGATACAAAGATACATTTTACGATTGACCATATCAATAATTGTGTTCTGTTCCAAACCTATTTATAGTTCTGAATTACCTTTAACCCTCAAGTATGTACAAGTGTAGGTCATTATTCAATATTACACCGTTAGCGAGGGCGGAAACGCGCTAAAAGTAATAGTAAGTAAATAATCTTATGTCTAGAACGTAGGCAGATTGTAACATCTCTGAGACGTAACGTTATTGAGACGTGATTGGGAAGTATGAGTGCACTGACATCACTCGAGTTCAAGGTTAGGTTTTCTAGAGCATAGAATCTAAGATAACAACAATTTACTATAAGAAAACGTTTCATAATAACCCTTTCATTATTTGTTGCACTAACCAATCAAAACAAAGCTAAGTATAATACACTTGTAATAGGAATTAGCCTCTGAATGTAGAAAAGCATCTTAAAAGTTAAGAGAATCTTACGGGTTCCCTGACGTAATTTTGGTTTTTTAGCCATGCAACAAACATGGCCTAGATAGTCAATTGCCATAACGCCTAACAGCTACTAGTTACTGCACTATAATTCTGTTCGTCAACTAAAAGGTGGTTAAATTAATATTAATGGTTTAATTTCAAATTAGCTGATTTAAATGGATACAGACTAGTCACAATGTTCTATATTTAAATTCATGATTCGTATTGAACAGTAATTAAATGGATAGTGGATCAAATCGTAGAATATAAAGAGTTTCGGCCATTGACACGCGTTTTGGTTCCCCAGTCTGTGTTTTATTACCTAAATATGTAGGTATACGGTATTGTGTCTAAACATTAGGGTTGAAATATGAAGATATTATAGTATATCTTATCTATCTACATTCTACACCTAACAAAAACTTGTCCTGACTGACTGACTGAACTTTCAATGCACAGCTAAAACCGCTGGAGTTAGAAACTTGTGGCGCGAACTTTACATAATATAATAAATAATGTACTTACTTAATTAGTAATACTTCTACTTTAAGAATACCCAGAAATTCTAGACTTCAAACCATACAATAACGAAGTATAATTACTTATTACTTATATTTAATTAAAATAAAATATTAAGTGTATGCTTATGTAGTTAGATACAGTTGGTTTCAGGTAAAAGAGCTCTGGACGATAGTGGAAGGAATGTGTGTCACACCACGCTCGAGAAACGGAAGTTTGACTGACGAACTAACGCGACAATAATCTATACTAATAAATAAAATTGGAGTGTCTGTCTGTAATTTCGAAATAACTACCTCATATTAAGCTCATATGGTTATTTGAACGATACCAACACTGAATCACACGTTTTTAAAATTTTTGTCTGTCTGTCTGTCTGTCTGTCTGTCTGTTTGAAAAGTCTAATCTTCGGAACGGCTGGACCGATTTTGAAGGGGTTTTCACAGACAAGTAGAGAATTGACCAGGGAGTAACATAGGCTACTTTTTTAACCGACTTTCAAAAAGGGAGTTGTGTTTTTCTACCTATGTACACCGAAATCTCCGAGATTTCTGAACCGATTTGCGTCATTTCTTTTTTAATCGATAGAGGAACTTTGCGACATTGTTTCATAAAAAATTTGGATTCCAACTCTTCAATCCCGATGCTGCAGGGGATCTAACCAATCCACGCGGGCGAAGCTGCGGGCATCAGCTAGTCGGCCAATAAGATCGATCACCTAATGCGCAGGTTCAAGTTTAGAGATCTTAAAAAAAAAATGTAACTGTAGTTTATTCATTAACTGTTAATAAGAAATTGAACATTAAAAGAACGATATACCTACTAGGCTATTTACTGAAATGTTAAGTAATATAGTTAAAACAAATTAAGTACAAATCCAAAATCTGAGACACTGTTATCTTATCTTGTTAATTATTTATTATTAGTGTTCAAGCAACATGATTTAGCTTTCAGTCATGAATTATGAAATAGGTGACTGTTTGTGTTACAATGAGGTAGGTATATTGTATTTACATATTAACAAAACATTTAGCTTATAGACATAGCTAGTCAAATAGATCCATTTGCAACATAGAATTAAGTAAGTAAACACATAAAAAACATTTTCACTTTCAGTTTCAAAACTGTGGTTTAACTAAATCAGCAGAACTAAAACTTTTGGACTTTTCCATAAGACCTTAAGAAAATAGAAGCAATAATTTCAGCTCTGTCAATTTATATCATCATTGCAGATGTAATAGTGCGACAGGTCGAAATGGCAAAAGGGGAAAGGGACTCTTATTGACTCCACCAAAGTAAATATACGGGATTATTATAAACTAGATGATGCCCGCGACTTCATCCGCGGGTTTAGGTTTTTTTTAAAATCCCGTGGGAACTCTTTGATTTTCCGAGATAAAAAGTTGCCTATGTAAATTTCCGGGATTCAAGCGACCTTTGTACCAAATTTTATCAAAATCGGTTCAACTGTTGGGCCGTAAAAAGCTAGCAGACAGACAGACAGACACACTATCCCATTTATAATATTATATAGTAAATAGTAATATAGTATAGTATGAAAGTATTGTATTGTAAAGGCAGCAGATATAAAAGATGATAATAATATTATAATGTACACAATATTACAATAGGTAGGAACTAATACAGGGAAGCTCATCAATGGAGCTAAGCTGTTTAAACAAAGTGCACACTAAGTATCTTAGTGTTTAGCGGGTAATCTTGTAAATGACTCCTGAGGCAATGAATTTATGTAAATTATGATTATTTTGGGACATACTAATATTTACTTAACTAAATTAAGTTTTATGAAAGTAAGTGTACTTTATTCTTATAAGTAAATACCTAACATATAACTAAATTGCCTTAAGTATCTACTTGCTTAAGTAAAATTAAATGGTTTCATGAAAGTTCTGTAACATTACCAATAATTACTTAATTGTCTGACTAATTAAGTACTTAACTAATAATGTATTGAGTGCCTATATTTACTTAATTATATTATTTGTTAACTTGGTAGGTACTAATATAATGTTTGTTGGTAAAATCAGCATATATAATTTTTCTTTTTCTTTAATGATACATAAAATCATGTGTAACATATTAATTATTAAATAAACCTACATTAATACATTTTACCACTTTTAAAAGCTATTCTGTTTTTATTTTAACAAATAACATTGTATTTTTGGATAAAAAATACTAACAAAAGTAACAAAAAGAAAAGAAATCAAAATCATGCTTATTATGCATATTATAAAAGCGAAATTGTGTTTGTTTGTCCTTCAATCACGCCACAGCGGAGCAACGGATTGGCCGGACTTTTTACATGGATATAGTTGAAGATCTGGAGTGACGTTGGCTACTTTTAATTCATAATAGTTATATATATCAATTACAAGTAATTTTGAATTGTTTAAACCACCTACCACAATAGGATAGGGTCACCCACAGGATTTTGAAAATCTAAAACCACGCGG
The DNA here is from genome assembly GCF_905333055.1 of Maniola jurtina. Lineage (NCBI taxonomy): Eukaryota > Metazoa > Arthropoda > Insecta > Lepidoptera > Nymphalidae > Maniola > Maniola jurtina. The sequence goes on along the minus strand of NC_060046.1, from coordinate 4,992,030 downwards.
ACAATGTCGCAGGTACCCATAAGTCAGCCGAATGTACATTGACTGCAATGAATCATACCAACCGTTATTGGCATTGAGTCTTAAAAGTGAAAGTTGCTTGATGCACTTCCATTAACCACAGCCCAAAAAATAACAAACTTGTCTTTCATATATTTACATACAAAATATATCAAATTGTGTATAATTACAATAAATACAAGTACTTATATAATAAATATAAAAATATTTTTATTCAATTAAACTTTAAAAGTACTTTTGAATCATCAAATGCGCATTTACCACTGGTTTGGAATGCCTTCCCTACCGAAAAGAACTAGCAAGAAACTCTGCAGATATTAGTATTGCAGGATTTAGTAAGCAGCATTTAACAGTTGGAGTATGCAAATGTCACACAATAATATTTAAAGCAGGTTGTCTGACTACAACATAACATTAAAACTAATTAGTAACTCTGGTTTGTTATACAATATTGTATGATACAAAACAGTTTTATTTACATACATACTTATATATTAAGTTAAGTATACTGATACATACAATATATTATACTAACCAAGTTTGGTATAATCATATGTATAAAGCTTTTCTTTTATAGTTAGTCTTTTCAGTTACTTTAACTAACTTCATAACCTTAAGTTTATAGTTAACCAATAAAACCCTCAAGATGTGACTCAAATATGATTTAAGGTTATGAAAACAATACTCACAATTTTCTATGCATTACAAGTTTTTAAACGGGTAAACATCTTCCCCAATGTAGGATTCAAACACATTTTTATGTCACTACTAAGTGCACTTGTCAATTTCACGTTAAGTATCATGGCTCACTAGTTTTCACTTAGCATTGCAACTTCAAAATATGAATCACTTCAATAAATAATACAGTGAATAACTAAATTTTAGTATTTTTCATAGAACAACTATTGAAAACAATTATTGAAATAATACATTGAACACAAATGTTACCCTATAGGAGATAAGCAAGTTTTTATTAAGAAATGTTATCAAGGGTATTGTGTGAGATACAAGATGTTTACAATTTGTGATTCACTAGCTTATTAATAAATTATAGTAACATCAAGATGTATTGACTCTGTGCTGCTGCGTCAGGCGTATGCCCAGTATATTAAGATACATAAGCTGGATACATATAGTAGGTCCATAACATGTTTATTTACCACCCATTAACTAGAAACTAGTTGATTTAACTAATAAAGACATTCAATAACTATCAAATCAGTTGTAAGTATGATTTTGTTTATAAAACACAAATACAATCAACCAAGTTTTTAAGATACAGGAGATTTGACTGACTGTATGGATACAGCAGCTTACACTGGCTGAGCAACTGAGAAATGTATAGCAGTCAATAGACAATTTTCTGAATTATTGATAAAGAATTAAGATAAGTAATAATAATCAGATGTAAGTAATATATAGAAACTTAAGATAACTGAATATGGATAACATGATAAATCCTTTCAATGATGAAAAGAGAGACATGCTACTTCTTACTTAAATATAATAATAAAACATTTTTACCTTATTTTAGTGGTAAGAATTATAATTTACAGCATTTTTAGGGTTCCATACCACAAAAGAAAAAAAGGAACCCTTATAGGATCACTTGGTTGTCTTTGTCTGTCAAGAAAACCTATAAGAGTACTTCCCTAGGCACCTAGAATCATGAAATTTAGCCGGTAGCTAGGTCTTATAGCACAAGTTAAGGGAATAATCCAAAAACAATGAATTTGTGTAAACATTATAGAAAAATTGCTTTTTTTGTACCATGGTATGAAACTCTTCTTATAGGGGTCTGACTCGCACTTGAGCGGTATTTCTTATTTTTATGATAAGGCATGGCGACTCTGAGGCCAAGTATGTCCTGGCAAGGAATTTCCACAATTTCTTATAGGTTTGGAAAAGTTTGATTTGATAAATCACTTGCATTAAAATGCTTGCTGCTATAGTACAAGTGACTTGCCAAAGCAGATTTCTGCAAGTTTTATTGGTAGTTCTTATCCCAATAAAACTTCTCTCAATACATATTATTATTGGAAAGAGATCACAACCCTTAATAAAGGATGCAGGGAGAGCTTGCTAGTGGACATTTAATTTAAAATTGAACTAGCTATCTCACAGAAGCTAATCTCACTTGAATATTATTTATAGACTTATCAAATTATGTATGTTAAGTACTTAAGTAAGTATAAATTTTATATATATTTGTAAACAAAGAATAACATACAAGATAATAATCTTAAACCAAGGTAGAGAAACATTGATAAATTCACACCACACAGTTTTCACATAATTGATGTGCAAGAGAAGAGAGTTTATGGTTTAAAGATTTTAAAAAACTTAACTATGGAAAGGGAATGAAAAGCACCTGTACAGTTGCTCTTAGTTGGTAAGGTTTGTGACATTATAAGTATGATCATTTGCATGTACCTACAAAAATTCTTAATGGGTATGTTTACCCTACCATCCTTTTTGATGGGAATTCCTGGATCTATCACAGTTAGTTTGAGCATAATCTACAGCTATGTTGGCACAGTTTGTCATTTACTTAAGGCATACATTTACATATAAATACACACCAATCATCTATAGTCTATACATATAATAAAATTGTAGAAAAGTGGTGTCTGTACAATGGAAATATATAAAAAAAATGTAGCAGGGGTTGTTATTATATCGATGCCGAACCCGAAATTGTAATTAATTTTTTTTCTGTCTGTTTGTCTGTTTGTCTGTGTGTTTGTGCACGCTAATATCAGAAACGGCTTATTCGATTTAGATACGGTTTTCACTAATATATTGTAGTAAGCTTCACTTAAGATTTAGTGTTTATTTCATGTCAATCGGTTCATAAATAAAAAAGTTATGTCAATTTAAGGAATCACGCTGCCCGAAAAGTCACTATTCCACGCGAACGAAGTCGCGGGCACAGCTAGTATCAAATAAAAATATTCTGTATATCTATACTATACTATAGTTAGGTCTACCTTCATTGTTACAGAAATTATAGTCCCCATAAATCTTTTCGGCGATTACATAAAGTTTGCTAACTTCAATGCAATGACTAATTTATTATAGGTGTCATAGGTGTCAAAGAGGAGTTGTGCATCAAATAATTGTATCTTTTTACTGGTAGGTATTTGATACTGTTTTTTATATTTTGATTGCAAATAAGTCAGTATGTATGCTGATTACTCATTACAATTTTATGCATTAATCTTAGAGATTAGATTGGATTCACAACATTAAACACATTTCTAAGTTACCTTCCACCCCTGTACATTTGACAACAGCTGATGTGTTTGGTTATTTTTTAGATTGTTATTTCTATTACTGTGTACTCTACGTCACATTACTCACACATAAACTGAAGAGGCTATAAGTGATGCACAAACGATTTGTAACTATGTTCACTCAACTGCCAAGAAGATTCATGCGGACTATACATAATATGTAACTACTCTTCCCAATTATTTTCATTGTAATTTATATGTATGTATATAAAATAAAAACTTAAACACAACACATTAAATGGAAATAATATTTTTGACTGAAACAAATGAAAGGTTTGTATGGAATAAAATTGATATTAAAGATTTTTAGATGTTAATCTGCATTTTTGATAAGGGTAAAGCCCCTATAACACTATATAAAATATAGTTAGATTAGTCAATAATCAAATAAAGGTGTCCTAATTATCTAACATTATAATTTTATTTTATTTCCCCTTTTCACTCAATAGTCAATACTTAAGTAATTATTTGTCTAAAAAATAATACAAAAACATTATGTCCTGTCTGAGATTCACAGCAATGAAGTTTCACAAAATATTGTTCAATATGTTTTTTATGCTAAAACCCTTTCAACCATTAATGATTACATAATTAAATTGAAAAACAAAACATACCTAAGATATGGAAAAAAATTACTTATTCACAATTAGTTAGTAAGCAAAGTACCTACTTAAGAAAATGATTCATAATATAGGTTAACCAATGTAAATAGTAAATGTTAGACATAATATCTCAATTGTTTTTGCATGTGTAGACATATTATTATCATGTATATTGCTAAATCTGTTGTAACTAAACTGGAAAATGATACCAATTCTGTTGTACACAATCTTAAAATCAAACTAAACTGACAACAGTTTAGTTTAATTTTAAGATTGTATAAAACTAAACCTATCCTTTTCAGCAAAAGCAAGAACGAACAGTGAAACGGGTAGCACTACATTTGCACCAGTCAATTTAGTTTAGTGTTTCTCAATGCACCCTGTGGAAAAGAATAGCACTAGATTCAACCTCTGAATTTAGTTTAGTTTACAGATAGTGTACATCATCATGACATAATAGTCTGTTATAATATGAGATTTACTCTTTTATACTTAATATAATGCATTTAATTGCATTAGTAAAGCAAGCCAATAATAACAAGCCATTTGAGGTTAAAGAAATACTTGTTAAGTATTCAATAATAATCTGTGTTAAGTATGTGTGTTATATTATTTTCTTATTGTGTTACCAGCTGTTTATGATATATTTCTGTTGTTGATTAAGGTGTTTTCATTAGCTTATGCTGAATAGGTATTATTTTTAAAGTATACAATACCAGGAAGTAGTGTTTACATACTAATGCAGAGGCATTTGGCAACATTTGCACTAAGCTTTTCAATTAAGATAATCTGCCATATTCAAATCTTGTTGTTTTACAATCTTACTACTCAATACTATTAAAGTGAAAGTTTGGATGTTTCTTACTCCTTCATGCCACAATTACTGAGCCGAATTGGCTAAAATTTAGTATGACGATAGTTTACATTCTGAATTAATACATAATATGCTTTTTAAATTAGGTATACTTTTTTTGAATAATTGAATAGACTGACAAATCCAATAATCCGGCACCTACAAGGACCTACCTAAGGACTACAAATTGCACAAAAACAGACCTCAATTAAGGATTACTTTAAAACTATGAAATGAGTTAATTGTGAGATATGTTACAGTTATAAAAAACATATAGAACATGAACACAATTACATTGTATTACCTTATGAAATGCTTCATTTTATTTATTATGATTTTTTTATACAATCCAGTTATCCAAACCCAATAATCCAGCACCCTCTAGTTTTTAATACTGCCAGATTAGTGTGATTCTACTGTATGTGAGTTACAAAATATATTGCCATTGATTTCTCAATTGAAATGCATAGTATAAGTTATTAAATTAATAAATTACTACATCTTACTTACTTAAGTTATTAAGTGAATGTAAGTTATAAGTTTTCTACTTATTCAAATATTCAAAGCATTGCTATAATAAAAACTCATACAGATTGTAAGTTAGATTCTTACATAAGAAGCAATTTAGTTATTTTGTATAGTGTGCTGTACTTTTAATGTTATATAAAGCCAAATAAATAACTAATTCAGATAACATAACCACAAATTGAAGTTTCTTGACACCTCTTCAGTAGTTTGTATGTGTTATTTTATTAAGTACTAAAATGTAGTTGGAACTTAATTCTCTTAATTTTGCTGAGACAACATAACAGCAATATAAATTATGTTGTTACAACAATGATATATAAGTATATGTGTTATATAAATACATACTTGTTTTACATAAATAAATAAATAAAAGCCACCCTCCTCTTACACTATTAAAGAAATTTAATTCTAGATAGTAGATGTGCCTATTCATAAACAAGACTAAAGAAATTCTAAAAAAATAACTGAATATCTAAATGTGTGAACTATTAACATAACCATAGATACTACTAATAAAAATGAATCTATTTAATTGAAACATTTAGATGTATGAGCTTAAAATTTTAGGTTATATTCATAATTTTATTCAGCTTATCACTGAAATAAGCAAGACTGATTCGTAGTCTAACTAGATACTATGATATGTCAACTGTTAGCATAGTCATACCATACTGATAGCAATATCATAGGTAGATCTATTTAATTGTAGTTTGTATGTTACAATTGTTCATAGATCATAATTATTATTATTAATGAAATAGAAAAGAGTGAACGCTAATAACTGTATAGATACTGTAGCGTGTTCACTACAAGCCTTTGAGCCTACTCTACTCATATTACTGATAGATATGCAAAGGTGATCTTACGTGGATGTTCTTTTGTCGTCGCTCTGACGTTCCTTGTCCTTGTTACCCTCACGCTTATTCATAATACTAGTGAATGCAGGCTAAGCCCAGCCTGGCTGATCACGCCCAATGCCCACCGACAGTCGGGGCCACACCGCACCGCAGTCCATGTCACCACAGCCCCCGGCCTCTGCACTGCAACCTCGCCATGCCACTGCACTCACCAGCAATCCACACCACACACTTCAATAATACGTTTTTTTTCTCTTTTTCAACACAACACTATATTTTTGTAATTTATCTCAAAATCATTTTCACTGCAACGACACAGATGTTTCGGCGACTCGCGAACCGACTAACGGGAAATCTTTTAGTAATTGATGACTGCGCTTTTACGACTGATAATGACAACTGATAATTTTGATACAACTCATCCAGAAAAGGAGCACGATTATTGTACGGGTCGCCGTGCCAATGTTATGTTCACTGAACAGTAACAACAAGCTCTGTATGGTGGTGATGACTGATGACTTTTACACGGACAACTATGCAATTTGATCAAAGGGCGTGTTATATTTCTTATTAGTTGACTAACATCGATACTAAGAGTGAAATAACAATCGGAAAACCCTAACAATTGACAGCTCCTGTTCGATGTGAGAAGTCAACCCAAATAAAATCTGTCGGCGCTAATCGTATTGAAACAGATATTTTGCGGAGATGGCTTCAGGTTAAGTTCACAGCACTTTATATGATTAAATCGCAAGCAGATACAAACACCGTACGCAATTTATGATTAGCTTCACAACGTCGCCGAAACATCAAATGGACATTTGTCCTGATAAAAAAGTTTAGGTTTTGTAATGGCCACCAATGGTACACTTTAGTCACTTTATAACTGTAATTTAGGAATCCTGTTTTTTAAAGTTCAATCTATGGAATTTAATTAGCTAAAACTTTACCTAAATATATACCAACTAACGACAAAATTTCATAGTTAAAAAATGTTATTTCAAAGATTATTCACTGAAATATCGCCATTCGGCGCATGCGCAAACTTGTAGCAGACGGTGTTGCTATATGAATAAAACCAGATCATATTTTTTATAGTTAAAAGGAAATATAAGGAAAATAGGCACGATTTAAAAACAATTATAATTTGATAAATGAATTACATCAAAATTAAATATTTTAAAAATTCTCTTTGTAATGCGATAATTTTACTACTTTCTGTCTAATCTGCAAAGACTAAAAGCGGACAACATCTTTTTTTTTTTAAATGATTGCCTGATTCTGGATTCTTTTGATCAAAAAGCACAACCTTTGTCTGTACATAGTCCTAGTCTATGATATTGAGGTTCATTCAAAATAAAAAAATAAACAATGTAATATTAATATTTTAAAAAAAACAAAAATAGTCCACATAGTAAATTTTATAATACTGGCTTTATGAAAACAAGCAAAGTAGGTACCTTTGATAAGATATAATATAGTGGTGCCTTTATTCTTGACGCATTTATGTTGGTAATTTGGCGCTAATTTTGAAAGATTGGAAAGTTGCACCAATCGATAGATATTGTAGCTTGAGTAGATAAAAAGGATCCTATCATGCTATCATCTGAAATACGTAGCACCTACCTACTTTATACTTAATAATATATTATTTATATTATTATATTGGATTGGATCCAATGGCTTTAGATTACAAGGAGTCTGCTTCTTTTTCTTTTCCTAGCATGTTCGTTGTTGGTGCTTTGGTTTTTAAATTATTCGAAATCCATAATTTAGATAGGTTACTATTATCACAGTTAAAACTGTGCTATTATAGTATGACTGACGTCCATCCTTTGCAAGGTAGGTAAGGTATTTTACCTTGAGGTAATCTATCAATTTTTATACCTACCAAGGTTTTGCTAATATACCGAGACCGATTGCCGATCCACAGATTAGATAAACCTAAGGCTGAAGGCAAATTAACAATCTAGTACTATCTACCTACCAGCTACTGTGAATTTTATGGCGACTTCCAAAATATCTGTAATATAGCATAGCTGTAGATATGTTCGACGTATGAGTCATCTCATCATTGCAACAAGGTGAGTGAACCTGTCTTTATAGCGCCTTGACATAGTGCAACAATATGTACTTTCCAACTCTTTTTCACAACCACCTCAATTTACTTCTTGACAACACACCCTTTCTTTGATAAGAACCCTTTGCCTGAACAAATTTAGAAATTAGAGCAGCCCGGAATCGAACCTGGGGCTATAAGTTATTTATAAGTTATTACGTCTTTGCGCTAGACAGATCGTCAGGTTCCGCATACCGCTACAAAAGAATTGTGATCTTGTACCTGCGCAGTTGGCGATTTATCGATCTATTTGGTGATAGGTACTATGAAGGCGCGACGGCGGCGACGAGCCGATAGCTGTGTAGCTGCGCTATCAGTCCATCAGTCAACATCTCTCTTCTCGCGTTGTAGGAAAGTACATAACAATTTTCCATTGCATACACATCACCTCCACTCTCAGCATGACGAGCTGTTTTTATTTGACGCCAACTGTACATGATTGTCATAATAATATTATTTCTTCTTTTCTGTAGTCAAATTACTTGTAATAAATATTGTAGTAGGAAACGAGATGAATCACTGTACAAATTACAAAACTCTTGCGACGCGTTCGCAATGACATGGAACCAAGCCCCAAGGTCCCAGTGCTAGCGGAGTCGTGCCGCTCACTTGACGTATTACAAGTTTTTTTTATTATAATATTTTTGTGAATGTGATTATCGCACTTGGGTGTCAATTATTCGCCATACAATCGTAAGTATTATATCTACATTACTTCTAACAACTTTTCTCTATGACTGTACTAGGTGTACCTAACGGAATAGAATGCATACTTATTAGGAAACCAAAACATTGGTTTTCATTCTATGTATTGGGAAACTATTTGTGGAAATATTTTTAAGTGTTTTACCTTAACGTCAGAGACTCGGTCCAAATATTATAATGTACGGAATTATTTTATGGGATTTTGAAGGTTACTCCGTAGCATATAGAGTCTTTAATCCTGTGTTTAGTGCAACATATAAGCTGTAGTGTATTGATGTGATCACCAAGGTGCAATCGATTGATGTAGAATGGCATCATCGTTAAGGTCAGGATTATTGAAGAAGGCTTATTGAGCTTGACTTATGACATGCTTGAGGAATTACACCTTAACTCTCCCTTATCTAATTACCTACCTACATATTTCCCACTCTTTGAATAGGTAGGTACTACGTTGTTACGGCTTTATGCCCTTTTGCATACACTGTCACTAAACCGATTTCCATGAAACTCTCTACGTAAGAATCGTGAAATAAATATGAACATTCCGGCCTTGCCCAACTCCCCAAGTCCCAAATTTTCCTAAGGAGATGTTTCCAAAGGTTTGCGTAAAAAAAATTGAGTTAAAAGGTTAAAGTTAAAACATCGCTATTTTTAAATAAGGTTTCTTATTAGTTAGTATAGGTAGTATAATAATTTTATTTCTTCGAGAGTTTTTCTCACGGCTTATCGTGATTGTTCTGACTGATTGTGATAAGCGAATCCGTCGGTTTGGACCTCGGAATGTTGTTCTACCGTTAGGTACCTACCACAGAACTCCTGTACCTACCTATTACTTCTCGGATTGTTGCTAGGCGCATTTTACATAGAATTTTACATAGAAGTACGAGACGTGGCGCGGGCACCGCCACCTATCCTATGTTACACCAACGACCTCTATTTACATTACATGCTAGACGGGTCATTTCGAACATAAATCGTGTTAAATAAGAAACTATTAAAATTGGTATGACACCGGCCATCAAAAGCCAAAAAGAGTGGCAGCCCGCAGAAATGTTCGAAATGACCCGTCTACTGCATACACAGATGTCATTGTATAACAATCGTTATGGATATGTATTATGTATTGTATGTATTATTAGGTCTATGGAAGAGACATGAAAGTTTCGCTAGAACGGTGACGTCCAAACTGTGCGTCCAAACAATCACAATCAAGCGAATTTTATCAATTATGTTTTTGAAATAACATTTTTATCGATTCCCAATATGCTGTAAAGCGTCACGTCTTGGAGACAAACGTATACCTACAACCGAGACGTATAAGAATTGAAAAAATGTTTAACTGTAATAAATAAAAATATCATTTCGAAAACATAATTGTTAAAAATTTTCAAAAGAAAAATAAAACCGACTTCAAAAACGACAAACACTAAAAAGTAAAAAATAACTTTTGTTTAGCTACACGTGTAATGCACCTAGGTATGAAGTCGAGCGAGCATATTAAAACAAAATTAGAAATCCAAGAGTGAAGCTCGCCCGACTTCACACCTAGGTGCATTACACGTGTAGCTAAACAAAAGTTATTTTTTACTTTTTAGTGTTTGTCGTTTTTGAAGTCGGTTTTATTTTTCTTTTGAAAATTTTTTATTTCACAATTTTTAGTGGCCCTACTGTACTATAATATGCTGTGCCCAGTTAAAACCCTACTGTTTACTAAGCTATTACACTGATCGCGAGCAATTTGCTCCTATCCATTGAGGAGTTCTGTTCTCCATCTCCGAAGATATTCATCAGATCTTCACCAAATTTATATGGGACCACCTGCACAGTATACCCTTTCAAACAAAAAAAAATTTTTCCAAATCGGTCCAGGGGTCTTTGAGTAATCGGGGAACATACATAAAAAAAAAAAAAAAAATAAAAAAAAAAAAAAAAGATCCCGACGAATTGAGAACCTCCTCCTTTTTTGGAAGTCGGTTAAAAATTCGCTTGATTGTAGTTGTTTGGACGTGACATTATGATTAAATTACAAAACAAACAGAATATCAGTTAGAAACCTACCAAATTGTTATTTCTCTCACTTGCTTATCTATTTTAAATTCTGATTAAGTATAAGTATAAAGTAATTACCTAACTTAATTTACTTCTTAGTTATGACTTATTCTTAGCTATAGTTATGACTTATAACAAAAAACTTACGTAATGCCGACATAATTAATGTCAATTACTGTCTTATCTCGCCAACTTCTTCATTCTTGGCTTTTTAGGGTTCCGTAGCTCAAAAGGAAAAACGGAACCCTTATAGGATCACGTTGTTGTCTGTCTGTCGCGTCTGTCCCTCTGTCGTGTCTGTCCGTCTGTCGTGTCTGTCAAGAAAACTTATAGGGTACTTCCCGTTGATCATAAAATTTGGCAGGTAGGTAGCTCTTATAGCACAAGTAAAGGAATAAATCCGAAAACCGTGAATTTTTAGTTACATCATTAAAAAAAAATTAAAATGTATTTAAATTTTCAAAGTAACATAACTGTGCCAAGTGGGGTTTCATATTATTATGAAAGGGCTTTACCTGTACATTCTAAAAAAGATTTTTATTTATTTTTATGCATAATAGTTTTTGATTGATCGTGCAAAATGTCGGAAAAAATACCCGTGCACGCAACCCACGGTGGGCGAATCTGATTTGCACTTGGCCGGTTTTTTCTGATTTTTATCAAAACAGATACATGCGCGGACACATTGGCAACATAATAATTATATCAAAGAGTAGTTGATTCATAATGATGATTAGGTAAATCATCATCATCAGCATGTAGACATCAACGACGTTGGATATGATGACCTTCTGGCGCAGTGGTGAGCGTTGTGGTGTTACAAGTGAGAGGTCCCGGGTTCGATTCCCTTTCACTATTTTTAAATTGTCTCTGGTCTCGTGGAAGGCTGCGGGCTACGGCCGTGTTTAGTTACTTACTAGTTACTACCCTACTGGTAAAGACGTGCCGTCAAACGATTTAGCATTCTGGTACGATGCCGCGTAAAAAGGGATAAGGCGTATGGGTTCTAGTAAAAACTGCCATATTCCTTCCAAGTTATGCTTACCGCTACTATCAGACTTCATCATCACTTACCACTAGGTGAGATCGCAGTCAAGGGCTAAGGGGCATCACCCACTACCACTTTTTGTAGCGATACGATCTCTTTACGAGATGACATGTACCTATCCTATACTGAGTTAGTGAGTCACCCCGCGGGTAGGTACATATATCCAATCCAATCCATTAGCCTGTTTGTATCCACTGCTGGACATAGTCCTTTCCAAGAGCGCGCCACCAAACAAGGTCCTCCGCCTTCCTCATCCACCCGCTCCCCGCCACCTTCTTCAGGTCATTGGTCCAATGGGCTGGAGGTCGTCCCACACTGCGCTTACCGGTACGCGGTCTCCACTCCAGAACACGTCGGCCCCATCGGCCGTCGTCGGTTCTACGACAGACATTACTAACTGATTACTGTAATTAGCTAGTTTAACGTAATTGTAATGTTTCATTTACTTTCCAGGTAGCTTCAATATATATTATGTCTAAGAAAGTCTCAGAAGAACAATCAAAATGTGTTCAGCAATTAAGAGAGTGGGTAAACAAACAGCCGCATCTTCCAAAAGATATAGGTGAGCAAAGAAAGTGTAGTTTAATGGAGTAGCTTTAGGAACCAAACACAATAATTATGCAATTACTAAATGATGGCCGCGACTGCGTTCGCGTGTATTTAGGTTTTCTTGAAATTCCGTGGGAACTCTTTGATTTTCCGGAATAATAAGTAGCCTATGTGCTAATCCAGGGTATAATCTATCTCCATTCTAAATTTCAGCCCAATCCGTCCAGTAGTTTTTGCGTGAAGGAGTAACAAACATACACACACACACATACAAACTTTCTCCTTTATAATATTATAGTGTGATGGGTTGTAATAAATATAAGGCAAGATCCCGGAACCACTAGATCTTATAATTTATTTCTAAAGAAACAAAATGTGTGGGATAGAGTACCTATTTAGTGTTAGTGTTCATAGTTTTAAAAATGCATATAATAAGTACATTATACATAATTCAACTAGGTAATTTAAATTAATTAACACCATATTTCGTACTTAATTATGCAGTAGACTTATACCATACCTACCTACCTACCTAAACACAATATCCTATGTATTGTTCAAGTTTCCGTGGAAATCATGTTTAATATAAAAATAGCAAATATGAGAACATATATAAGTTTTTTTAGAAGCTTGAGGCCATAAGTTATATTTAACACATAAAAGTGAATTTTATTATATACTGAACTGGTTGTTTGCGAGTTACGCATTAAATTGACTCAGCGAAATACACATTACTTAATTTCGTTTAATTAGCGAAAGTAAAGACGGCCCGGGCACTCTAGCGAGATTGTATATTGAAATAATTCATTCGGTTTAAAAAAAAAATTAAGTAAGTAAGTACTTACCGACTTTTGAAATGATCTTTATTTATTTACTTACCAGATAATGCCTGCTACTTCTTCCGCGTGGATATAGGATTTCAGAAATCCGTTGAGAACTATAAATTTTCGGGAAAAAGTAGTCTACTAGTCTATTTACTTACCGTTAGATCGTGGATGTTAACTGTTATCCCTGTACCAAATAGATGATGCCCCAAAACAGATGATTTAGGTTTTTTAAATATCCCTATGACTTTCCTTGACGAATACTTATGTCCGTCCACACAAAGCTAAGCTGATTCCTAATTCCGTGTCCCCAGCACTAACTCTGTGTCAGAATTCGGGTAAATGGCTAAACTTGCTTAGTTTTCCCAGGTATAAATCCTCTTAAAATCGGTTGAAAGTAATAGGCAGTGAAAAGCTAACATCAGGCAAACAGACAGACAGGCACACTTTCCTACCGAGCGAACCTTAAAAGTTAGAAGACTTAAAAAAGTTTTAATTTTTTACAGATGACAAACTTCTACTGCGTTTCGCCCACAGCTGTTACTACGATATAGAGAAAGCGAAGGCTACCTTAAATTTGTTTTTCTCAGTGAGATCAAATTGCACTGATTTATTGACCAATCGTGACCCTTTGTCTCCACATATGCAGAAGATTCTCAAAATCATGTAAGAATACCTACCAATTTTTTACGATTTTTCATTAAACAAGCTTCGTTCAGCTACAGTCCGTCTGGTTTATCCGTAGGTACTCCTTATTTATTCGTAGTATGCCCTCCATTCTACTGATGCGGCGCGGTGTAAGGTTTATAACACATTATGCCCGCGGCTTCGCGTTCCCGTGGTTTTCGGTTTTTTTAAATCCCGTAGGAACTCTTTGATTTTCCGGGATAAAAATGTCCTTCCCCGTGATGTATCCCAAGTCTGTACCCATTAAAATTGGTTCAGCGGTTGGGCCGTGAAAACGTAGAAGACAGACAAACAGACACACTTTCGCATTTATAAATATTAGTATGTATGAGTAGGTAGCTGTTTGTTGTAGTACGATACCTACATCTCAGACTTTGGAATCGTAGCGTTAGTCTTTAGTTAAGTTGATATAAAATAATAAGTAATTAGCCACTAATTATCATCCATACATTCATTCAATTCATTACAGCCATAAATTGATTTATAATTGACTGTTGAAAAGATATTTATACTTACTTAAATAATATAGAAAGAACTTTTTTATTTCCAGAAATCTCGGAACCTACACAACATCGGATAACAGATGCCTATTCGTGTATCAAATAAATGATCCAGGTCTTGAAAACTATGACTATACCCTGGATACGAAGCTTTTCTTTCTAAGCACGGACGCGAGATTCCTGGACAGCGACGTACTCCATGAGGCTGACATAGTGCTCATGGACGTCAGAGATGTGACCCTCAGGTTTCTTACGAAGATGAATATCTCCGTTGCTAGGAGATTGTCTAAATATCAGGAGGTAAGATAAGCTGCCCCCCTTAATTGATGCTGTCCTTTAATGATTGATATATTTTTAGCCTAACCCCCCAGATTATACATTCGAAATAGATCGAGATGGCGTCGATACTAATATTTTTCTCTAAACTAGAGTATCTGCATCCTTTTCTTTATAATATTACTGAAACAGAACAGTAAATGAATTTTTAACAAAAGAACAAATTTTAGTGCTAGGTACACTTCTTGAAACACTTTGCTCAAGACTGGCACCTAAAGTCACGAGGTTTGACAGTTCTAAATTAAATTAGCTTTAATTCATCTTTCCTTTTCTTATAAGGAACAATGGCAAGAAAAAGATGTGAATATGTTCTCTAAAATTTAATACTATGTACTCTAAAATACTCTAAAACTTAATTGTATCAATGTAATCACTAGCTTTTGTTTAATAATAACTTGCCACCAGGTCTGATTGCATCCAAGCGCTAGTCTATAAACTGGAAAAAAAAAGATTTGAACTTCGGAGTTTTTAAAATCTAATGTTATTTCAGGATGCGATCCCGATTAGATTAAAGCAGGTGCACGTGATCAACGCACCGCCATTTATAGACAAAATATACGGAGTTCTGAAGCCTTTCATGAAGAAAGAGGTTACTGAACTGGTACGTTTTCGACCGACTCATATTTGTACAGCATGGGCAGGAGCCAACATTTTTATCCCGCGACATAAATCCACTGACAAGGGATAAAACTTGTCCACCTCTCTCAACAGGGGAGAGAGGAAGTTTATCCCCATTTCGGAGACAATTTTATCCTCGATATGGGACGTGGGTTTGATTCTCATAGAGCTTTCAATTATTAAAAAATTAAAAAGATGTTTCGCACTTTTGCAGATGTTGTTTGCAACCCAAAAACAACCCAAGTATAACCCAAACATAGCCCAACCATAATCCAAACACAACTCATACCAACCTAAGTATTTCCCGTTGACCTAGAATTATGAAATTTGGCAGGTAGCAGTGCCTTATAGGACAAGCAGGTAAAGTAAAAACTTCCAAAAACTGACAAGTCTTTTCCCCCATTTTATACACTGTTTGTGGTTCGAAGAGTGGATATAACTGTGTGAGTGGATAAACATTTTATCCTATCCCGGGGAGAAAATGTCTCCGCCTATGCTAACCCTGCGTTGTCCCACATAATATGACGATCACGAAAATCGTATATAATCGATTTATCTACGATATTTTAATCTGCTGCTTCTATTTACATACAGATACATTTCCATCCGCCCAAATCCGAGACCTTGTACAAATACATAAAGAAGGAAGACTTGCCTGAAGACTATGGCGGCTCCCGACCCTCCATGGCCGAAATTACGGAGGACACTATCCAACTTATTATGAGGCTGCGGTAAATGTTACCTATAATCTATATCTATACTAATAAATAAAATTGGAGTGTCTGTCTGTAATTTCGAAATAACTACCGCATATTAAGATCATATGGTTATTTGAACGATCCTATAACTGAATCACACGTTTTTAAATTTTTTGTCTGTCTGTCTGTCTGTCTGTCTGTCTGTCTGTCTGTTTGAAAAGGCTAATCTTGGGAACGGCTGAACCGATTTTGACGGAATTTTCACAGACAAGTAGAGAATTGACCAGGGAGTAACATAGGCTACTTTTTTTAACCGACTTTCAAAAAGGGAGTTGTGTTTTTCTACCTATGTACACCGAAATCTCCGAGATTTCTGAACCGATTTGCGTCATTTCTTTTTTAATCGATAGAGGAACTTTGCGACTTTGTTTCATAAAAAATTTGGAGTCCAACTCCTCAATCCTGATGCTGCAGGGGATCTGACCAATCCACGCGGGCGAAGCTGCGGGCATCAGCTAGTAATAAAATATAATTGAAAATTAATGTAAGAGGAGTTTGTTCGTAGTGCGCGTTATGAATAGAATAGAATAGAATGGAATGGAATGGAGTGGAGTGGAGTGTAGTGGAGTGGAGTAGAATAGAATAGAATAGGATATAATAGAATAGAATAGAATATGAATAAAATATATTATTTTTATTCAAATAAACTTTTACAAGTGCTTTTGAATCGTCAAAATAATTATATGCCTATAATAATAAGGTATAATATTAAGGTATATCCCGTATTGCCATCTCAACAATAAGTTGAGATGGCAATCGGGGTATGAGGCGGGGGGACGCCCCGCACACCCGCACGTCACCCGCGCTCGTCCGCATTGGGTTAGCACGGTGCGGGTGTGCGGGCTTTCCTTCCCCGATTGCCATTTCAATCTGTCGTACTATACTTTTGATCGATTACTTATTATTTTTAACCCCCGACCCAAAAAGAGGGGTGTTATAAGTTTGACGTGTGTATCTGTGTATCTGTCTGTGGCATCGTAGCTCCTAAGCGAATGAACCGATTTTAATTTAGTTTTTTTGTTTGAAAGGTGGCTTGATCGAGAGTGTTCTTAGCTATTATCGAAGAATCAGTTAAGCCGTTTGAAAGTTATCAGCTCTTTACTAGTTTTCTTATAGAAGTTTTTGTGTCGGGAGTTTTTTAAATTTAGAGTTATATTCAAATAATATTGTTTTCTTTACAGAGAGCAGTTAATAGACGAAAACCTGTGGCGAGTTCCTGAAAAGAATAAGACTGATGCCTCTATAGACGTTGGATCATTCCGAACACTTGCCATAGATTAATGTTTCACTGTGTATTTTTGTAGACAATTTTTTTTTTTCAACCGACTTCAAAAAAAGAAAATGTTCTCAATTCGACTGTATGTTGTTTTTTGTATATTATGTTTGTTACTCGATTACTCCGTCAAATATAAACCGATTTTGATAATTCTTTTTTGTTTGGTAAGTCATACTTTAGAGGTGGTCCCATTTTAGTTTCATGAAGATCTTAATCAGATATTTTATTATATTTTTGTGTATCTAGGTTTATAGATACCTACTTATAGCTTCTGTTTTATAGTATTCTATCTGAGATTATAAATTAAAGAATTGTATGCCGAAGAACTTGTGATATACAAAAGGTAGAGGATAAATACGCATTTATAATATAATATAAGTAGTATATGCCTAATAATGATAATAGTATATATTTTTTACTACCCAAGCATTGTTCTTTTTTGAAGGTTGAAATTAAGTAAATAACTCGTTCTATTTTAGCGCGAATATATAATTTACCTAATAAAAGGTAAGTACCTTTATTTAATGTAAGAAACGCACAAAAATGGGCAGGGCTAGGCATAAAAATAAGTGATATAATGCATAAGTAGATATATTAGTAGGATTTTGATTTCTATTCTTGTAAGTATAGGAGACAACAGGGTAAATATTATATTTTATATTATAATTAACGGGTAGGTACACACCTACCAAGATTAATTTGTTTTGTCTAACTGCCGATATTTCAACTCAGTTGCATGAGTCGTGGTCGTGGTATGTATCCGTTATTTATAATATAAAATGTCGTTGAACCACGAAATAAGCTTAAAATCATTAAGCGATATAAAAGTCTAGTTTTATAAACAACAATGTAATAATATCCGGCTTTGTGTTGCAATACCTCTTTAATTTAAAAAATAAATAAGTAAATCTATCTGTCCGCATGTCACAGGTCTTGAAAAAATAAGTTACAATAATTTGAAATTTTGGTATTTGGTGAAGAACATTGACCCAAAACCGAATATTGAATAAGAAATTCAATTAAGTACTTAAATTATTTTTAGGGTGGTTCCCAGACATGAAAAAAGAAAAAAAATGCAAAAAAATTTTTTTTTTTCCCCAGCATGTGGAGTATCATTTTCTAGACCTAAATTCAGCGGAGTACGAATATATTTTTTACTATTTTTTAACTCAAAATATATAAAGAAATAGGGGCCCGTCAATGAGTCAGTTTTAGACCATTTTTTGATGGGGTTATATCTCATAAACTAAACTAGTTAGGAATATGAAATTTCGGTATATTACGTACCACATATTGTATTTGAACAACAAATACTGAAATCAACAATTCATAAAGTAGGTAGTTTGTAAGCTTGACCAAAAACATCATAATTTCTCACACTTGGTCGGTTTTGTTATTATTTATGTACCTACATATAAATAGGTAAGTAGGTACAATAATAATAATTAATTATTCATAGTGCATAGCTGTTGTGTTGTTACTCGTTGACATTTTATTGACGTTATTAAAATAGTACCTAATCTCAATATACCTAGTAAGATGAACGTATTTTATATAATTACCTACTATTTTATGTACTAGTACATAAAATATACGTGTACAAAACTGTTATTTATTGTAAACATAACAAACATTACAATTACTTATTACCTATTCAAGACGACATACCTAATGGCAATTTTATTATTGTATAAGTAACATCGTTATGAATTATTATTTAATTTTGTATAGGTAATTTATATTTAGATACCTACCACATGCCTACCACCTACTAGGTATAGACCGTACACTACACTAAACTTAATATGCGATTTTTAGCCCAATTACAAAATATACTTTTATAATTACTTACCTATACTTATGTAAAAATTAAAAATACTGTTGATAAGAAATATTTTTTTACTATTAAATTCCTACATTTACATAGACCAACTCACTGGTTTCATTTTACGTTCACCAAAATCTCCCTCTGTTGCATTGGCTTTTAGGGCCATAGCAGACGCGATGCTTTTAGCATCAGCGATCGGCGTTCTCGGAAGATCAATGCCGCTAATAGAACTCCGTAATCGTAACTCACGATCATGATCGTATTCACGATCTTCAGTCGCAGCTATCAAATCGATATTTTATTTATTATTTCAATACATCTCTTCAACGCATACAGTTTTAAAAACTTAAAACGCGATGCAGCATCGAAGTAAATCGACTTTAGCGATCGCTAATACGCGCGATTTCAATATCGCCCACGGCTCTGCCAGCGAAATCAAATTTGATATGGTTTTTCGCAATTTGTACACTAATACGACACGACAAAGTGGGCTTATGGCATACCTATTAATTGCGCCAGTATCACCCTCACAGGTTTATATATAAAAACTTTACTTACTTGAAAGGGTCCAGTTTAAGAAATTAGTTATAGTATCGACTAATTTGTGAGTAACTCATGTCAAACATTATTTTGACTAATTTCTTAAACTGAACACTTTCAAATAAAGATTTTTATGTAATCCTGTGAAGATGATAGGTACCTACCGCCATTGGCGGAATTAGAATGTCATAAGCGTACTTTGTCGTATTAGTTTACAAATTGTGAAAAACTGAATTAAATTTGAATTTCGCGGTTAGACTCGTGTCATGCACCTTAAACGCGATGCAGGATACAACATCGATGCAGTCGAAAAATTGCCGATCGTTGATGCTAAAACATCGTTTCTGCTATATCATAATATGACCCTATGCCATTGAAGTATAATGCCCTAAGCATGTCCAAGTTTGAAAAAGTTAAAGCGTAATGATCGCCATCACTGCTGATTGGCTGCCATCACGAAAAAAATCTATTCAATGTCTGACTGGCTCTCGCTATAAAATGCAAAATTGCAACAAGCTACCTACTGATTACACTAGTACTTTTAACAATCCATCCATACTAATTTTATAAATGCGAAAGTGTGTCCGTCCTTCTGTCTGTCTGACTATCTGTCTGACCTTTTCGCGGCCCATCAATTAAACCGATTTTACTGAGTACGAAATTTAGTACAGAGTTACTTATATCCCGGGGATGGATAAAATAGAGATAAAAAGTAGCCTATACTTTTTATCTCGGAAAATCAAAGAGTTCCCACGGGATTTCTACAGACCCATCCGCTTAACCGATTTGTTTGGGTACCTAGGTAACTTGCGTCCATGTGCCTACTTGACATGGGCAACTTTTTATCCCGGAATCCAAACAGTTCCCACGCGATTTGAAAATTATTTATAGTAATTGCTTAACTAAAATTCTATCTCTATGATAATTGCAGTCCCGCGCATTGGAGTCACAGATAGGGAATCAGGTTGGAGCAAGTTGCAAGTCAAATCCACGCTCTTTTAACATTTACATAATTAGCTATATCTCTGTGTACAAAATCTTTGTTTGATTACAATTCGAGATATCTGTCTTTTCAGGAGTAGAACTTGTGTAGGTACCTAAAAAGGGAAGTCTGAAGTTAACTGAGGATTTTTTGTTACAGTGCCATCGCACGTTCTGTTTATTTCAGCAAGCTTCAGCCTTTTAGGTAAATGTGCGTTATCAGCATGATACGAACCGTGTTTGCCAAATTGGCACGTCGCGTCGGAAACATCGAATAAACTAATCGAACAATTCAAACAATACTCTACGGACAAGTGTAAATTAAAAATTTATAACACCCCCGACAAGTGAAGGTTACAATAACTAGAAAAGAGGTAATAACTTTCAAACGGCTTAACCGATTTTCTTGGATTGGCTAAGAACACTCTCAATCAAGCCACCTTTCAAACAAAAAAAACTAAATTAAAATAGGTTCGTTACTTTAGGAGCTACGATACCACAGACATACACAGATACACACGTCAAACTTATAACACCCCTCTTTTTGGATCGGGGGTTAATAAAAGTAACAAACAAATGCTGTAGTTTGTAATGTAACTTGCAACCCACAATTTGGCAAATAGGTAACTACTTGAATGATTTAGTAGGTATTACGATTATGACGTAAATCGTAGCGCCAAATAAGCATAGGATACTCATATACTTACCTTATACAGTAAACTACTAAGAGTAAAAAACCTAGTCAATTATAGTATGTCAAGCGACCTCCCTCATTTTCAACGGAATCCAAGCCTAACCATAAAATCTATCAAGCCATTTAAAGTCTCTTTTCAACCGAATCCGTTGGGACTCGTACATAGTTAGATTTTTAACCCCCGACCCAAAAAGAGAGGTGTTATAAGTTTTACGTGTGGATCTGAGTATCTGTGCACTGTGTATCTGCCTGTGGCATTGTAGCTCTTAAACAAATGAACCGATTTTAATTTAGTTTTTTTTTTGTTTGAAAGGTGGTTTGATCGAGAGTGTTCTTAGCTATAATCAGAGAAAATCGAATCAACCGTTTGAAAGTTATCAGCTCTTTTCTAGTTTTCTTACAGAGGTTTTTGTGTCGGGGGTTTTTTTAATTTTCGGTTATAGTCCTATAAAGCCCCTTATCTTACTAATTAAGTTTTTACGTTATCGAAATTATATATTTTTAAGTATATTCAACTGTTAAACTACACAATATATAAACCACAGACAGATCCGATCAAAAGGTTCCACAGGATAAATAATGGTATTACCTTTTGGTATGTGACTGATCGCGATTCGCGTTGAGCGATAACTTGTTATTAGGAACAAGATCCTATACCTACCTGAATAAAAAAAATCGTTCAGCTAGTGTCCTTGACAATAATTTTATTATTACTTAGGTATAGTAAAAAATTCGACGGGCATAGTTTTTGCTGAGTCCTATAAATTCTACTCTTTATTTACTACACATACGTCTATGATACCCTACCTGCGTACGATCTGCAATAATTTTTATATTCATTCTCAGCATACCTGCCGGCGCCTGCGCACCTGCTTACCGTTTAATTTCAAATTAAAAACCAATTAAGTGCTTACGTATAAAAGGAGTGTTTAGAGAACGGAAAAATTTAAAATTTAAAAAAGGTGAGCAAATTTTTTTTTAATACGCCTGCCCCCTGTTACCTACTTACCAGTTGAGTAGTGGAAATGTTTTTGTAACTACTGATTGGAAATTTTTGCTTTAGGTAAATAGGTATTCTACCTGTCTAATAGTAAAATTACTAATTCGGTAAATATTTAGTATTTAGTTACGAAATGTTAGTTACCTACCTAGTTCTTCTCTTAGAACCATTAGAAATGCATTATATTTTTTGCTTTATTATTTTTATAATAGAACAGAGCAATGTACAGTCGTAAGTTTTTAACCCCCGACCCAAAAAGAGGGGTGTTATAAGTTTGACGTGTGTATCTGTGTATCTGTCTGTGGCATCGTAGCTCCTAAACGAATGAACCGATTTTAATTTTTACGTTTTTTTGTTTGAAAGCTGGCTCGATCGAGAATGTTCTTAGCTATAATCCAAGAAAATCGGTTCAGCCGTTTGAAAGTTATCAGCTCTTTTCTAGTTACTTGTAACCTTCACTTGTCGGTGGTGTTATAAATTTTTAATTTACACTTGTTAACTTTAATAATTCAAAATGTAGGAACCTAGTTTTTTGTTTAACTTGAAGCCAAAGCTTAGCTAGATATTTCGTTAACTATATCTATAATACTCAGGTAGGTACTTACCTGATATTAAATTTTAGACTGCAGTTCCTACCTATAAGGCAAATGGTTACTGCTATTGAATTGTGTAGTAATTATCTTGTTAACTTTATTAAATCAAAATGTAGGTATCTAGATTTTTGTTTAACTTGAAGCCAAAGCTTAGCTAGATATTTCGTTAACTATATCTATAATACTTAGGTAGGTACTTACCTGATATTAAATTTTAGACGGCAGTTCCTACCTATAAGGCAAATGGTTATTGGTATTGAATTGTGTAATAATATCGATAAGTTTTACAGCCAGTAACAGTAGAGATAGTTACAACCTGTATATTATATAATATTATATATTATGTATATTAAATAAATACCTACTTATTTTTTTAAGATGCCGCAAGATATAAGTAAGGATATAACCTTTATAAAGGAATGGATGGCAAAGGAACCGCATCTACCCCAGGATCTCGGTAAGTAATAAAACGATTTTTGTTAGTGTAATCGTTTTGTTATTGATGATTTGGATTATTAAATTTAAAAAAAAACTATTATTTAAAAGTAATAATAGGTATCTAAAAATACTTTTCAATTATAATCAAGTTTATATCCCAGTTGAAAGCAGAATGAGACAAATCCCATTTTTTACTCTCCTTTTTTACTTGTAATTATACTTAATATAATTATTTAAAATTGCGTAAGTAATTGCGTTTAGTTAATAATATGCGTAGAACAAAACAAAAAACATATTAAATGATACTAATTTTAGAAGTGAAATGCAGTTTTGAATTTTTCTGCATTGATCTACCCTCCTCCCACTAAGGATTTTTATTCAGTCCATAAAATCAATAAAACATGATCTGTTTCTGCAGTCGAGGTAGGTAACTAAAATAAAAAAACCGGAAAAGTGAGTGTCAGACTCAGCCACCGAGGGTTCCGTAGCTTGAACTTTGAAGAAAAACACACTCGTAATTATAAAATACTAGCTGATGCCCCCGCGACTTCGTTCGCGTGGATGTAGGTTTTTTTGAATTCCCGTGGGAACTCTTTGATTTTCCGGGATAAAAAGTAGCCTATGTGCTAATCCAGGGTATAATCTATCTCCATTTTAAATTTCAGCTCAATCCGTCCAGTAGTTTTTGCGTGAAGGAGTAACAAACATACACACACACACACGTACAAACAAACTTTCTCCTTTATAATATTAGTGTGATACTTACTTAACTATTTTTTTATTTAGCTAAGTATCTGTCGAAGCTTGAAAAAAAAACAACATCTAGGTATTGTATAGTAATTTAGTTAAACTATTTAAGCCAAAAAAACTTTTATTTGAGACCGCAATCCTAAAAGTTTATTGTCGATTTCTATAAACTGTGCCAAGAGATGTCTGTGTTGTGTTAACTGTGCTAAGTGTGTAAAAGACTTCGTTATATTTTTCCTTATTTTTTCCGATAGTTTTTTTACCATTAAAACGCAGACTTTATACCTAGGTATCTGCATTTTTATGGTAGTTAGAGATACCTACATTATTTCAAATCGGTAATTACCTACTTAATTGGACAAATACATTGTATCGTGAGTAAAATTACTGGGTTCAGTAATAATAATTAGAATAGGTAGGTATTCCATTTCATACTTTGTAGTTTGTACCTATTTGTATGTGTAAAGTACCTTTGTAAAGTTTGCAAAGTCATAATAAAAAGTTTGTGAGTCTTTTTTTTTTTTTTTTCTTTAAATCTGGCTTTACTCTGATTAGCCAATGTCAAGTTTGTGATATTTTCAAGTTATTGAATTTATACAAGTATGGACTCCGTCTGCGCCGGCGCCCGCCGACATACGCGCGGCGCCCCTTTAGAGCGCTTCCCAGTCAGTTCCACCACCAAAAAACACCAAACAAAAACCAGCCACTCTTAACAAAAAAAAACACTCCAAACAAGCACAGCACGCGCGCCAGCAAACGCCATCGCAGACGAAGTCCTGTGAGTCTTTATTATCAGGTACCAAGTAGGTAATATTATAATTATTTATAATTAAGGAGCCGGTGAATGCAACGGTGTGATTACACTTCTGATTAAACAAGTGTAAATTAAGAATTGATAACACCCCTGACAAGTGAAGGTAACAGTGACTAGAAAAGAGCTGATGAATAGGCATTATAGTTTTTGATTTATCGTGCAAAATTACGAAAAAATACCGCCCCCTTCTCCCCTTCCTCCCTTATCTCCAAGGTTTACCAATCGAAAAATCTGAAATTATCATGATCGAAGGTTCATGTAATTTTACAGGAATAATATTGTAAAACCTAACTTCATATTTCTAACTGTCATAGTTTTTTTAAATACTAACAATAAACATCTACAAACAATGTTAGTTTTGCGGTTCGTTAACAAAAGTGAATCTTACCGTTTTAATTCTTCTGTAGTACGGAACCCTCGGTGCGCGAGTATGACTCGCACTTAGCCAGTTTTTATTTACCTCCTTTAGATGCACTCAAAACACCTGTACAGGTGTATGTTGCTGAGGTCACCAATGTATGTGAAACTGTGCTAAAATTGAATCCAAACCTACCTACTATGTATTACAATTTTCATTGCTACTATGTTATCACTTATTATTCATCTTTGTCACATCATTGTAATAGGTAATTTAATTACATAGTGTGAGCGCGGTAATAATAATCCTATGTCAGTAAGTTATAATAAAAAATATAAAATATTTAACCTTAGATGTCAGAAGCACAATAAAACACCGAAATAATGATAGTAGTAGGTAGATTAGGTACCTACAGGTAATCTCTTACAAGTTTTTAGGGTTCCGTACCTCAAAAGGAAAAACGGAACCCTTATAGGATCACTTTGTTGTCTGTCTGTCTGTCTGTCCGTCCGTCCGTCCGTCCGTCCGTCCGTCCGTCCGTCGTGCCTGTCAAGAAAACCTATAGGGAACTTCTTGTTGACCTAGAATCATGAAATTTGGCAGGTAGGTAGGTATTTTGTAATTTTTTTCTTTCTTAGGTAATTTTTTTTGTGATGTAACTGCACAAATTCACGATTTTTGGAATACCTTTACTTGTGCTTAAAAACCGTGAATTTGTGGTTGCATCATTAAAAAAAAAAATTAAAATGAGTTCCAATTTTCAAAGTAAGACAACTATACCAAGTGAGGTATCATACGAAAGGACTTTACCTGTATATTCTAAAACAGATTTTTATTTATTTTCACTCATAATAGTTTTTGATTAATACCCTTCTAAAAATTACCTGAGTACGGAACCCTCGGTGCGGGAGTCTGACTCGCACTTGGCCGGTTTTTTATCAATATTAAGTACTAAGTTTTTATCATTATTTTCATGTCTTATTCGCTTAAAATTATTGGCCCCTATTATTTTGATGGACTATTATTAAGGGGAACATTTCGTCGTGGTCCTCTTAACCTAATCAGGACCTTAAATAGATAAGTAGGTACTTACTTACTTAAGTTACTTACTACCAAAACCAACATCTTCCACATTAGCCGGTACCATCCACCATATCTATAAAAATCCTTAGCGCATCACTATTAAAGCTTAGGTCAAACCGTGACAAATTCTGCGCGGGATTCGGAACGCGAACTAGCCCAAACTACGCCAACTGCTTTTTAAAACAGGCTATATTATAATCCATACTTCTAAATGTACTTGATTGTGCTAATTTTATTGAAAAAAGGACAAAATGATTAAAAAAATAAAATAATACCTACTAAGAACTATTTTATAAGGTGTCAAAGTTTATTTATCACGAAAATTGGGTAGGTATCTATTCTCATATCAACTAGGAATAATCAACTTTAATTGAATTTTCTGCTTCACACTAGGCACTAACGTCCAATCTTAAGCACTAAAATATCAAAAATTGCAATAGCTCTAGTGCTTAAAATACCTATTGAGCAACATTGAGTGCAAATTACAAGTCGATCCCGCAACCCTAGCTTGACCTCAGTTGTTGTTTTTTTTTTTCAGATGATAAGCTTATAGCGAAGTTCCTCCACAGTTGTTACTACAGTTTGGAACAAACCAAGAAGTGTATTGACCGATTCTGCACCAGCCGCAGTCAGATGTCGGAGGTGTACACCAACAGAGATCCCTTATTACCTCACATGCAGACTGCTTTTTCTATCACGTATGTGTTTTTGACGTGACAACGTCTTATAATTCGATAGAGCCGGCTGCACGCACGAAAAAACATGACTCATGCGGCGTTACCTCGCTCTGAGGCGTTCCATGTAAGGCTTGAAGTGCAAGCGAGAGCGCGGAACGAGCGACAAAGAAGCACAATCGGCCTTTGTTGTCACGTTCAACTATCGTCAGTAAACCGACTTTACAGACAACCAATTTTTTCACAAAAGTATGACTATAGGCCAACGGCACACTAGTAATAAAACTTATAGAAATCAGCTTTAGCAACTCACTTGCACGTCACTTGCACTGTGTAAATATACTGACAGCAATGGCAAATCAATTCTGCAAATTTTCCGTCTTAGCTGTACATATTTTGTATATAGTGGTAGCTAGTTGTTATTAATATGACAATGGTTAATGATACCTAGCTGAGTTCTGCAAGCTTTATCGTAAGTGGACACTTAGCTTTAGCTCAGCTTTAGGTAAATCTGCCATACAAACGTTTCAACTGATCCTGATATGCGACATCTTATTTTTTACCATAAATAATAATAATATGTTACTATTGAACAATTGATGATGAATGATTTATATACGCACAGAACAACAAAATTAATATTGACGCAGAAAACTTCGACAAAAAATATTTACTTACAAACCAACATCATCCAACTGATCATTTATTTATTTATGGTTTCAAAGTAAAAAAGGTAAAAAAATTAAATCAAAGTTAAATTAGAGTAAAATTAGATTAATTATTCTTAAACTCGAAAGTCAAGTCATCAACAATTTCAAGAAAAGTCAACTCACACTTTTAGTTTAAATTATACTTATTGAGTACAGCAGATAAATAGCTTTAAACAGGTTTTGCACGTTACTAAGTGTAATTAAGTCATGCTTACATTTCCGTGTATTATTCAAGGTTGAATAAAAAATCTCTTCGCTTTTTATGTTGTTTATACCGAAATATTATAAAAAGGGATTCGTACTTATTTTATTTCAAGTGAAGGTAGACTGCACTGCTCTTTCTCAGATAACCCAAAAGACTGTCTATATTTTAGTTTCAAGGATATCTATCACCCAAATTGACCTAGGTACTTATTATTTTTGGCAACCAACGGGGAAAACCTGATATTGTTATAGACTCTTTATTATATTATTTATGATACTGTTATTATTAGGCCAATTTCGTATTTTAGTTTAGTGCCTAAACACTCGTAGATATGAGGTCCAAGTTCTAACTTAAGTCTCAATGATATCTTTATTTACTTTGCAGGATGGTTGCTTCGTATAAGTACGGTGATATCGAGATCCTTATTCAAAAATTCGATGATCCTAATATGGAGCACTATGTGTTCTATGATTTTTTGAGAACTCACACCTTGCAAGGCGATTATTGGGTCCAAAGGCCGTTTTTAGCAGAAGGGCAATACATAATACTAGATATGGCGGACTATACTCTAAAGATGATAGCTAAGACAAATATTATGTTTTTAAGGGATTACATCTTATATATGCTGGTAAGATTTAACTTTACTTACCTAAAACTGAGACTCAAATCATATAGTTCACTTTATATCAAAATTCTACCGTAGTCGTTTTGAAAAGCAGCCTATTAAGAAGTTACTTCATATACTCAGGTAGGTACTTTATATACATAAACTCAGTTATTTACTCCTTTCAAAAGACCTAAGCAGACCTAAGTACGTATCTAAGTTATACCTAAGTACATGAAGATGTAATATGAACAATAATTATTACCTACTCGTAACTGGAACAATCTGGGCTACTAGTGCAAATCAAGTAGCATTTTATGACAACTTTTTCAATAAGATGTTCCTCGCGCTATTCCCCTTAGTTTGACCAAACCTGTAATCCACAGCCACCTATCCAATCCATCGTCTAATAATTTAAGGGAATACTAGATCTTATTCCGTAATATAAGAATATTTATGAGATTTCGTTTACAGGAAGGTATGCCTATAAGAGTGAAGAAAATCATTGGTATCAACGCTCCCTACTTCTACGACAAGTTTTATGCACTTATCAAACCAGCATTACCCGCCGCAATCTGTGATATTGTACGTACATTTTACTTATAACTCATAATATGATAACATCTCGAGTGCAGTGGTGAGCACTGTGGTCTTTATTAGAGAGGTTCAGGGTTCCGTTTCCAGCAGGGGCAATAAGTCCAAATTGAGTGATTTGTGGTGTAGTAGGAGGCTTTGATTCTGAATAGTTAGGCACCACTCTACCAACGAAGTGTACACAGCCAAGTGATTAAGCGTAACGGTACGATTCCACATAAGCAGTAGGCATAAGTTCAATATAACTGGTATTCCTTTCCCTTTCCAGTTTAACGCTTTACGCTACCAGAATAGATGACCTTCTCGTTAACATAGGAAAAATCTCTGCACTGGTCATGCTCATGGCTTTTAAATAATTATCCTACAATTATCTTAATATTTTTTATGTACAAAATAGATAAAAATAATAAGTGCCGGCACAAGGTTTACAGAACAATAATATCTATTTAATTATTTGTTATAATGCAAGGCTGCAAAATTATTTTAGCGTGAGAGTTTGAATTGAATTCCGAGCCAGCGATTTGAGCTCAGGATTCAAAAATAGAATCCTGAGCGTAGCGAAGAATTCAAAGGCGCGAGCGCAACTAAATTTGTAGCCGTGCAAAACGCACAACTTTTCATCTCACTACAGGAAAGAAAACGCTAGATGCAAGAATACTTAGCATAGAATAATTGTTTTTTTGGTGCGTTCAGAACTCAAATTTAAATTTCTTAGAACAAAAATAAATTTTAAAATTTTCATAATTTAACTAACTTCATTACTATAGGTATTTTTTAAATTTTTCCCTTAAAATTGGCGAAATAGGGGACTTTCAAAGTAGAGATTGAATTTGATGCAATATATCAAAAACGAAAGCTGAAACTTGTGTATAATTAATTTATATCCTGTACTTGAACAACAAATATTAAAATTAGAAAAATATTATAAAGAAACAAAATTTTCGAATCCAAACGAATATGGGCGTCAGTATTTTTAACTTAATTTCACAATAATGTTAATAGATAGCGCTGTCTTCTTTTACAATATAACTATGTATAGTTAAAACTATCGGGAATTATGGGATACAGCCAAGTCTCAGTTCAGGATGCACCACTAGTTTATTAATTCTAGAAGTGATTTTATAGTTTTTACTCTATTTTCCAGATCCACTTTTTCCCTGATCACGAGAGTTTGTACAACATCATTGATAAAAAATGTCTGCCAAAGGAATACGGAGGCGAAGCTCAGAGCATGGTCGAACAGAACAAAGAATGGGTTCAGGCAATCCTTGAGAGGAGGTAAAGTTGACTTATTCAATGTAATAAATAATAAGTCATTAGCTATTATTGATAAAAATATACAAAATCGAATGCCAGACGTGAAATCCTTAAAATTGAAAATAACTCACCAAGCAGTGACATTGAACCCTGGCCACGAGATTTATAATACATTATGTACCTATATGTATGTAGTGTATTATGAGAATATCATTTACGTCAGCTATATTTTATTACTTAGTTTATCACCATGTTTATGGTGCCTATACCAGAAGTTGATTGCCTTTCCTTGCTAAAAACTTGACTCTGAAAGACGCACTTAATAACTTTCATATTTTTTATTGTAGAAAAATGTTCCTGAACGAAAACTTATGGGCAGCCGACCTCAAGAAGAAGCCGAAAAGCAATGACAACACGATGAGTGGCTCCTTTAGAACCTTGTCTATTGATTGAAGTTTTTCCTTACAAGCTTTTTAAACATTGACACCCAAACTAGCGCGGCAAAATCTACGGATGATAATTGTTTGGCATAATATAGGGTCCAAGTTTATCTATTTGGATTGGCAATAAGATTGCTTGTGCACTAGTCCAATTGGAACTCAAGAAAATACATTCCGAGATATCGGGGCGTATTTTCTCAAATTCAGCTTTTTATTAACATCGTAAACATTTTCTCAGATCCTATCCGCTGCCACTGTCCGCATTCGAACCAAAAGGTCGGTGGCAATTCAGTTCATCTTGATTCCTATATTCTCGGATTCAGATTGGACCCGTGCATAAGCCCTCTTAGGAATTATGTCAATTAAAATTTTATTAAGGTCATATTGAAGTATTAGTTGTACAAAACTGTTCGCCTTTTCTGGATTATGGGTGGGATTCGGAAATCGATTTTAAGAACGTGACATACTCATAATCGGATGTAACATTCCTAATATAGGTTTATTTGGGCCATAAAGCTTTGGACGGGATGCGGGAAGTGAATGTGTATGTGATTTGTTCGGTCCCGTTCGGGATTCGCGTAATGAATCCCGTGCGGAATTCGTTTCAGTTTGACCAAAGCTTTACGCGTTTTTTAATTGCTTAACTATTTTTATACTTAGTGATATTATAAAAAGGTACAGTAATTATTGAAGATAAAACATGTGATAAAATAGAATTAAGTAATTTTATTGATTAGTTCTAATGAAGTTAGGTATAGCTCTACTTAAGAGATGTGTAGATCTAGGTAAGTTGTTTTATTATCATGGTTATAGGTAATGTCGGGTATATCCCTTGCAATAAAGTGGAAAAATGCACTCTTTATTTTTTATGGTTTTATTATAATATCCTATATAAGTATAGTTATTACAACTATAATACTATAAAATGCGAAAGTATATGTCCGTCTGTCTTTCCTTCTACTAGCTTTTCTATTCTCACAAATTAGTCGATACTAGAATTAATTTCTTAAACTGGACCCTTTCAAGTATAAAGATTTTTATATAAACCTGTGAGGATGATACTGCCATTGTCGCAATTAAAATACCGTAAGCCTACGTTGTCGTATTAGTTTACAAATTACGAAAAACCAAATTAAATTTGAATTTCGCGGGCAGACCCGTCGTTTCCACCTTAAGCAGGTAAGTATGCGCTGTCGCAACTAGGCCATAACTTTTTGGTATTTACGTAGGTAACTAACTACCTATGGCAAACATTTTTCAAAATATTAGGAAGCTTAGCTCGCAAAGAAAACAAACAAAACACGCTTGTGAAAATACGTGGCATTTTTATTTACGCACACAATAAAGACATCTACAAATTATTTATTGTTAATATTATAATCTAAATAAAATCATACAAGCCATAGTTTTTTTTCAATTTTTCTTTTTCATATAAAAAATCGAACTTAAAATTAAATTAAGTTACTACTTAAAATTATTAAGACAAAATTTTTATTACAAAATACAAACACTTAAAAATATTTTAGTGATTTACTATTTGACAATGATTTTAGACCAACCTATTCGACTACAAAGTATGTAGTAGGTAGAACATTCGTTCCTATACGCCTATACCAGATTTGAAAAAACAGCCAAGTGCGAGTCGGACTCGTGCACGGAGGGTTCCGTACTCGGGTAATTTTTCCGACATCTTGCACGATACATCAATAATAATTTTAATGATGTAATCATCACAAATTCACGGTTTTCGAATTTATTCCTTTACTTGTGCTAGAAGACCTACCCATCTGCCCTAAAAATGTTTTTTCAAAACACATTCTACTAATTTATCAGCATGCGGGTAGATCCCTAGAGTATAAATGTTCCTTGGGGTAGATACATAGTTGAGTCTTGAGCGCAACGTCAGATTTTTTTTATTTAAGTATATGACGGCACAACTTACAACTATCCGCGGAGCAGAGTATACCACAAGTTGGTAGAGGCAAAAATCACAGTGGACGCTAACAATTTTGAGCAACCAAATGGCAAACGAAACCAAGTAGGTATGGTTATTAATTGAATTTCGAATGTTTTTCGAAAACATTTTCGAATAGAATTTTGAATGTTTTTTGAAAACATGTTTGTGGTTAGCCGATGCCCGCGACTTCGTTCGCGTAAACTTAAGTAGGTCCTACTCCTATGTAGATATATAAAAATTCTGTTCAAGTATTACCAGTTAACAATTTTTACACCAGTAGGTTCCAATTGGAAAAGTTTTAAAACTAATCGAAAGCAAGAGAGCGGAAAGATCCAGGCAGGTCCTTTATTCGCCTGGTCTTCTCGTCGTTGTTAGCCGCTGGTCGAAGAGCTTCGTCGACCGCCCAGTTCTTGTCGTTGGCTAGGAACCAGTTCCTGGAATGAGGAAATTAACATAATATGTATTAAGGAAATGATAAAAGTAAGAGCATCTTAGAACTAAAGTTTTAGTATATACTTACATGGTGTAACCAGAACTCAAAACGAAGGCAGGTGGTAGTACTGATGATTACTAATAAAATAAGGTATATAGGCACAACAAAAAAAAAACGTGATTTTTATAGTACCTAAAAAAGCTGTATTTTTTAAAAGTTCACAATATATTGCAAATAAAACATCTGACTGACGCTAAAGGTGAACGAACGTTACCTCGAAGTCAATGCCTCGTCGTAGGTGGGGCATTGACCCGATTTTGCACGATATACAATGCGGGTTTAAAAATACTAAATCCACAAGATTAAGGTAAGATAAGATATGTACGCTAAGGTAAGATATGTACGCTATGTTTTTGCTAGCGTTTTTTTTTATTTTTTACTAGAGAATGTCCGCGGCTTCGCTCCGCTCGAACTCTTCGATTTTCCGGGCTAAAAAGTAGCCTGTAAGATGTCCTTCCCCGGGATGTACCCCAAGTCTGTACCATTATAATCGGTTATATAATATATACCATTATAAGCAGTTCAGCGGTTGGGCCGTGAAAACGTAACAGACAGACAGCCAAACAGACCGACAGGCACACTTTCGCATACCTATTTTATAATATTAAGTATGGATTTACCTCTTAGCTTCAACCCTCTTCATCCAGTAGCGCTTGATCTGTTCAACGGAGCCCGCTTTGCCGCCGTACTCGTTGGGCAGCAGCTCCCGCGGCACGTCCTTGTATAGCGTGTCCGAACCCGGCTCGTGGAATCTTATCTACAATTTAAAAAAAAACGGTCAAGGGCGAATCGAATTCTGTGCTAAGGGTTCCGTACAACACTTATTAAGTTTTTTAAATTTTCATTTTGACTTTTTTTATTTCCAATGGCCCTATTTGTTTTTAGTGCGGCAATAGAAATACACATTCTGGAAAAATTTCAACTCTCTACCTATTACGGTTCACAAGATACAACCCGCTGACAGACAGACGGACGGACGAGCGGAAGCTTTAGTATTAATAAACCCTTAAAGCGCGTGAAACTGAGGAAATAGTTCCTTTTTAAGGCGAATTAAAATTAAATACTGATCGCACATTAATTCAAGCATTTCACGTAAGTTTACTTGTTATATGCGCGTTTTTTACTGGTTGACTATGACCAAGAGACGATGTAATCACCTCGTTTCGTACTCAAAATAAAAATAAAATTCTATAGGCTAGAAATAATTTTATTTATTTAATTTAAACATGCCTAATATTTTAGGGAGTTCAATATGCCTAACATTTGGTAACAACTTATTTGCCAGAATTAATAGATTTAGGTATATAGATGGTTGATTGCAGATTATATTTTTTTGTAATTTGTCTTTATTAGTAGAACTGTCGATATATTTTTGAAAACAGTGCAACTTTCAATAGCCGTAATTTTTTGGGCCTTCTAATAGTTATTTATTTCTCATTGTATGTAGTTAATGCAAATTATGTGAAGTACATAATAATATTTCTTTGTATGATTATAATCATACGATAAAATAATATAGGCATTTAAATTTAAGTCGTGCAATCCGGTATTTTATAGAACGCTTCAGAGATTTTATACAATGGAATAGATACCTATTTTTATTACAAAAATATTTTAAAAAAAATATTGAATGTTATTATTACCCGCAATTATTTATAGTAAGTAAGTATTTTAAATGTAATATAATGTGATATAGGTTTATCAAGTAGTGATATTAAATTATATTAGGTATATAAACTTAGTGAGTCTACCAATCCTCACTAGGCTAGCAGAGTATGACCTGAGCCCTTCGCATTCTAATTAAGAAACCTGTGCTCAGTAATGGACCGGCGATGGATTGAACATGATGATGATGATGAAAGTTTGAGATGTCTGTTATACAATCGTGGCTCGTAAAATTGATCATATTATGATTCATGAACGAATCGATCATTTTGAAAAAATACTTTTATTTGATTTGATTTGAATTTTGGCCACGAGATATTGTTTAAAAAGCAGTCCCAGTTTGCCCTGCGACGAAGTCAAGGAATGGTAATTCCAGTACCCATTATTGATTTTCGGAATTCCTTCCTTACCAATTTAGCAACATCAGCGTTGAGGAAGGGCTTGCAAAGAGCAAATATCTTGCCAATGTATGCGGGCGCGTTGATTATGTGCACTTGTTTCAGTCGGATCGGTATCGCTTCCTGAAAAATACAAAATAATACACAATATTAAGTATTAATTGATGACTGGACTCGATATATTTGAAGCCCCTTATTAACCCCCGACTCCAAAAAGAGGGATGTTATAAATTTGACGTGTGTATCTGTGTATCTGTCTGTGGCATCGTAGCTCCTAAACTAATGAATTGATTTTTATTTAGTTTTTTTTTTGTTTGAAAGGATCGAGAGTGTTCTTAGCTATAATCCAAGAAAATCGGTTCAGCCGTTTGAAAGCTATGAGCTCTTTTCTAGTTACTGTAACCTTCACTTGCCGGGGGTGTTATAAATTTTTAATTTACACT
This sequence comes from Maniola jurtina, assembly GCF_905333055.1. Lineage (NCBI taxonomy): Eukaryota > Metazoa > Arthropoda > Insecta > Lepidoptera > Nymphalidae > Maniola > Maniola jurtina. The sequence continues at coordinate 4,955,891 of NC_060046.1, read as the reverse complement.
TGTTTATGAATCTGAGGTCTGAATGTTAGGAAGCTCAGTTGAGTCACTCAACAGGCGTTGACTAGAGTTCTGCTTGAAGACTAGAGTAACTAAGTGATAAGCAGGTAAGTAGATGAATTAATTAAACATAATTATTGGAAAACCGGTAATTTTCTGTTGCAAGAATAATTTACAAGACACTTATTATGATTAAACGATAAGCAGTTACAACATGTCCATCATTGAATTAATATTTTTAATTGCTTTAGAACTGATAAAACTGATCGCACAATAATCTACAAAATATTATTAGCCACACGAGGATTTCATAATAAATGGATCTATAGAAAAAATGCAATTTTATAGGAGGGGCAAAAATATAAATAAAATCAAAACTAGTTGATATACATTATAAGGCTGATATTTGGAACGTATGTCTCTTTCTAGACAAATGTAACACAAGATGTGTTATATAGCTTGTTTAGGTCTATCTATTACAGCAAAAAATGAGAAATGACATATTTGCGTACCTACACGGGCAATGAAGCCCTCGAAATATGTATGGGTAAGTAAATCAGTCATTTAGTATGCAACGCTTGAGAAAAACCTCCTAATTTGATATCTCCACATTATTAAACATGAAAATAATAAATTTACATACAATTAACTTTAAATTGACACTTAGGGAGTTTATTAAAAAATCTTCTGCAAATTCGACGTGCGTATTAGATGTGCGTTGAGTTTTAGATACCTTTCCGGAAGACAATAAAAAAAATATCTCCACTTTCGCACGACACGGCATTTAAACATTAACTATGATTATCTGCTTATTATGTTCGTGTTTTAAAACACGTATATGAACCTATCTAAGTAGGTATAATAATATATCGTAGACGAAAATGCCTTTCACCAAATTATTGAAATTTCATCGAGTTTGGTACAGGCGAAATGTCTTTCCTGACAATGCAATTGATGGAAGTAGAATTTTTGCAAGAAGGTGCATTATAGGATGCGCACGTAGACGTAGGACGTCTACGATTTGAAACACGAGGAGGTGGCCATTTTAATTTTTGTAATCCTTGTTGTTAGAGTGGCAATAGAAATACTACACATTCTGTGAAAATTTCAACTCTCTACAATACTGTTCACGAGATAAGCTTGTTGTTGTTGACAAACCGCTGACACAGACGCACGGACGGATGGACAGCAGAGGCTTAGTACTAGGGTCCCGTTGGTACTCTTCCGATACGGATGGCGGTGGGAGGCTTCGGCCGTGGCTAGTTACCATCCTACCGACAAAGCAGTACAGCCAAGCGATTTAGCGTTCCGGTACGATGCCGTGTAGAAAAAAAAACTGCCATACCCCTTCCAGGTTAGCCCGCTTCCAACTCGGACTGCATCATCACTTACCACCAGGTGAGATGGCATTCAAGTGCTAACTTGAATTAATGAATTAAAAAAAAACAGAACTCAAAAAATGCTACACACCTGTGTGTAAAGCATGTACTTCCGCAAGATGGCCAGATTGATTTTGCCAATGAACTTGAGCGTGATGTTGGTGGTGTCAAATATGGGTATTTCTCCTGAAGGGATGTCGTCCTCCTCCGTGAGCCGCGTGTCGGCGAGCATGAAGAACGTCTTCACAGCGTCCACGAAGTTAAACAGGTCGTAGTCCGGGTTGTTGAGCCCGTAGATGAACACGCGGTAGTTTTCCTTAGTCTTGTGTGGTAGCGGGCACATGTCCCTGGAAAATAAATAAATACCTAGAACAGGGGTTGGCAAGTAATTTTAAGGGGGGTCCGAATACTGTTGAAAACTATCGAGGTCCAGAATATAAAACTCATACTTCTTATTCGTTTCTATTTTGCTATTTAGGTATGTATTATAAACACACTTTGGTAACATTATATGAAAAATTTACCGATTTTTATAGTTTGACTCGCGCGAGGAACAGCTAATGCGATCCTACCAAAGTGTATCATATTATCGAGATTCGATAATATTATGATGGTAGTATAAGTGCAACCTAATGCCCACTAACATCCATTAAATGTACACCAATGAAATACCTACAGACCTTATTATAAGGTAAATAGACGTTAAGATTTTGAACATAAGAACAACAGAGACTCGTGCTATCTCGTTCATAATTAGGCGCGTAAGCAACAACCAATAGCGGCCGGACGCGCGCTATGATTGGCAGAGATATTTTCGCGCTATTCAAAAATAAGATTTCTGCGCAAGTACATCTCTGTAACTCATAAACGTGATAGTACTATCTATATCCGTAGGAAATCTGTATAGGAAGATAGACTTACGCGATCTCAAAAACCCGTCTGATCTCAGGCGCCCAGGGGTCCCGTTTGAGGAAGAGCTCGGGCGTCGTGGACCGGATGGTGAAAAATAAGTCGATGGTCTTCTTGACCCGCTCCAGGCTCTGGTCGCAGCTCAGGTAGAACCGGCGTAGCAGGATATCCTCTGAAAAATTGTTATCCATATATTATACATTTATATTATGAAAGGATAAACTGACTGAAAGGCATCCATACTAATTATAATATTATAAATGGGTAAGTGTGTCTGTCTATCTGTATGCTAGCTTTTCACGGCCCAACATCATAACCGATTTTGATGAAAGGTACAGAGTTAGCTTACATCCCGAAGACCAAAATCAAAGAGTTCCCACGGGATTCCTGTTAAACCGAGTTATATGTTTGGCACCCTGGCTTGCGTCCCGGAAAGAGATGAGCAAATTTTTATCCCGGCAAATGAAAGAGTTCCCACCGGATGAAAAAAACTAAATCCACGCGGATATAGTCGCGGGGATAAATATGATTCATAATACAACTCAAACCGCGTGCATGTAGGTTTTCGAAGAAAACAATTTCTAAAATTGAAAAATGAAACGGAGGCATGAATAACGGAGGCTTAGTAATAATAGAGTCGTTGGAACTCTTCGAATATGGACCCCGCTTATTTACTTGCACGGCGAGGCATGCGGCGTGCCCATGCGATGCGTCTCCTTCGAGTCTCCTCCGTGTTTTATTTTCAGTGTATCAATTTCAATCTTATGTCAAGAGCATAAAGATGAGTTTAGGTTGCTATAAAAAATATTCGCGATTCAGCTCAAATCCAACTAGGTAGCTCTGACGTAAGTCACGTAAGCAACTATATAGATGATTTTAGAAAAATCTCGTAGGTTAATAATAATTAAATAATAATTAAATAAAATAATAAAAATTTAATGGAAACACAAAGTCGCGGGAAACATTATTATCTAGCTTGGTAGGTAATTAATTACATTGTAACGTGATATTCGATATCAGTAAATATTAATATGTGACTGACCTTTATAATGTGCTCAGAACAATCAGATATAATTTAATTTTGTATTACTATCTAAGTGTTACAGAAGATAATAATATGATTTGATTAAGTAGGTATATTTGGTGCATCATAATCATGATTAAGGTGCCCACGCACTCGAACTGAACTGCAGCGGAACTGCGCGTCGCGGCAGCGCCCCGCACGATACTCTCTCCAGCCGCGACGCGCGTACGTCACTGCCGCGCGTGGGCACCGATAACTCGTGGCCGGCTCACTACAGAGCACAGGTCTCCTCTCAGAGTGAAAAGTATTTTGGCCATAGTCTACCACGCTGGCCAAGTGCGGATTAGCAGACCTTTGAGAACATTATGGAGAACTCTCAGGTATGCAGGTTTCCTCACCACATTTTCCTACACCGTTAAAACAAGTGATATTTAATTCATTAAAATGGCCCTAACTCCGAAAAGTTAGAGGTGCGTGCCCAGGATCGAATCCCCGACCTCCGATCAGGGGGCGGACGCCCTAACCACTAGGCTATCACAGCTTCATTTTGATTCATTGGGAAGGATATAGACTAGTGTTGGTTCAAGAAAATCAAAGACTTTAACTAGGAATATAAATCCACGAGGACTTAGGTTGAAATCTATAAAGAGCACTTTGACTTTGCTTAGACTTAAGTTTCAGTTAAAACGAAACAGATTTATGCCAGCAGTATAACGCTGTCTCGTTTTAACAGTGTCTTAAGTCTGAGCAAAGTCCAAGTGCGCTCTATAGATCTCAGCCTAAGTACTTAAGTCGCGGGCATCAGATAGTTTTAAATAATAATAAAAATTCTACTAGGTGCCTGAATGTACGTAGGTGCCTACTTATAACCCTGTCCTTCTCGTAGTAGGTATAATATATGTATCTGATGATCTGATACGCTTCCGCCATCGTGGCTCGCATCAAGATAAGATTTTCTAGATTTTCCAAGCTTTTTCAAAACGGCTTAGTAATATACACTTTTTTTTGTTTACGGGGAGAAAATCTTCTAAAGATACCTGACATCCTGGGAAATATATCGGGTTGTTTAGTATTTCTACCTACTAAAACCCCCTCGGTGGCTACCTTCAGCGCATATTGGAAGGTTCCGAGATCTCTTATGATCACATCGCGTCGGTTCCTTCTTGGTGCTTTCCTTGCACGACGCCCATTGGGCTCGTATATTGTAGCCTCGATTTATTGTAGCATCGATGGTCCCACCAAACATAGTCTTAGAGCTTCACACCTTTTCTAGTTTCTTTTATTATGCTCGCTCGACTTCATAACAAGTGTATAAAACAAAAAATATTTTAAGTATACTTTTTAGTGTTTGTGGGTTTTGTTGTCGGTTTTTTTTTAAAGTTTTTGGAACGGCTATTAAGTTTTACTTAAATCCTACTCCTTTGCATCGCCCGCGCCGGAAAGTGCATTAGTCAATACGATAATGTAGGTTGACAATGCGGCGCAATGACGGCGAAACGAGGATACAAGTAGATATAGCTAACGCAATGTATGCTTTATTGCCTATTGCATTAGACCTATTTGTGTACTGAATCTATTAGAATATATTAGCATGTAGTAAACTAAACAACACAGTGACTTTCTTTGTCGTTGCGTGACCGTTTCTTACTTAGGTACCATTACAAATTAGCCTAAGCACATGTTTCATTAGGTAATGCTTAAATTTTCTTTCAGAGATTAAGTAACGTTTAAACTCTGACAGAGACTAAACGATTTTCATAATATAAGACTCTATTACACGTTTCGCAATTTGAATTGCCCAAGAGCATAGCAAAATTAGTCGTATTTTTAGGTGTAGGAAATCTAAAAAAACCTCTTCGTATTAAAGCCACAGTAGACGTGATGCTTTTAGCATCAGCATTAGCATCAGCGATTCGGAAGCTCGATGCCGCGTTTATACCCTCCGTCCTCACATATACAATCTGCATAGCCCAGTCGCAGCGATCAAGTCGATTTTCGGAAGCTTCATGAGTAAACTCTAAGACTTCTAAAACGCGCGATTTAAACACAGCGATCGAACGGATAAATCGTTAAAATGTGATGCAGGCAGCAGCATCGATGCAGTCGCAAAATCGCCGATCGCTGATGCTAAAAGATCGTGTCTGCTATGGCCCTTAAAGACGTGTGTCATCAAATTATAAGTCATTTAAATTCCGCTGATACCTCGAGAAGCTCCAGGTAAGATCTTAATCAGAAAAATAGCTCATGTATAACTAAGTAACCAGTTTTTGTTATGCATAATCTTAGTAGGTACAAAAGAACTTTAACTAATACTTAGTACAAAAGAATAAACTAACTGACTCACGTAATATCGAAGCCCAGCGCGCTGGGTTATAGACTATAGGTCACAGATGATGTGCCCTCGATCTAGAGTTTAGAAATTTGAGACTACTGCATGCTTAGCTAGTTTTTTCAAACGCAAGCCCCCACTATGAAAGGATTTTCATAAATTTCACTAGAAAAGCTATGGTGGGTCGTCGCCCCAAAAATCAAGACAACGAATCACAAAAATGCGATAAGCCAATCGAAGATCATTAAGCAATGTGTATCTCCTAAAGTTGTTGAAGGTCGGACGGTCGACGGTTTTGTAAATTTGAACTCAGAAAGAACCTAACTAAGAACTAGATCAATGACCGCTTTAAATGGAAGTTTGTATAATATCTAAGCCACATGATTGGAGTGCTTTTAACCCAAGCTTTGGCTTAGCTCAAATGCGGTCAGTATCTAACAGTAAGTTAAGGCTGTTGATTGTTTAGACGATTTGCCGGCTGATTGGAAGAAGCTTCATTGTCAAACTTCATTAGCATTAATTTTGCAGGTTGGTATAAAGCTTTGATTTCAATGAATCTAGGTTGATATCAAACTAGCTTTTCCCCAGTACCTTTATTACTTAATTTTGCTGGGACATTGAGATTAATATTAAAGTCGTAATTATGTAGGTTACACTATGACGAAAAATACCTTTTCGAACTTTTGAGTTTCGATGCGTCTATAATTTAGAGTTTCGAAATGTTGTTGCGTGTTGCATCCACTTACATACTGAAGAATGAAGATATTATTTAACATTAACGTGTTTCATAACACAAAATATATGTTTTTAAACGTCCGTCGACCTTCAAACTTGAAACCGAGCTGTACCTACAGCTTTTGCTCGTTACGTAAATATTACAAATCGCGACCTAAAAAGCCCATGAAGAGTAAAAAGTTCACATGAGTTTATAGCTTCAATACTTTTTAGGTAGGCAGGTAAGTAAAGTTCTTTGGCAACTATAACTTATAAACTACAAATTAACACGCGTACGCGCGGAATGAAAGATGTTCTGCTGAATTTTCGTCGCGCTCTATGAGTGGTCGGACCTAATTTAATATGACAATTGACAGAGCGCCTTTACAGAGGTCAGGATATAAATACTTGAGTAGGTATCATTAGGTTTCAAGTTTCTGACTGATTAAGCACGTTTAGGAGTTTTTACTTTTAGTCACAGAATTTAGAATAAGTAATTATAGAAATATTAAAGCGCGTGAGATTTTCGCCGCGTAGATTTACAGTAGAACATCAATATGCGTCTACTGTAGGTAACAGACATTTGCTTGATAACGCAGCAGATTTACCATTTTTATTAGGTGCTTTATTTTGAATTCTCTGGTTTTTGTGGTTTTATTGAAAGTGTAGTTTGCTGTGTGGGTACGTACTTAAGTGATCTGTGGTACCTACCAACATCGTTCGGCAAATGTGGTTGTTTGCTGAGCCAGTCCTTTATTGGCACCAGTGCAGTCTCCCATTCCACCTCCTGATCAGGCACTGTAAAAAAAATAAAGAAAGTAAATATAGTACTCGACAGGTTAACGGGGTGGGGACACCCCGCACACTCGTACAGCCCCTGCAAGTTACGCGGTCTTAAAAATTCACATACAAATATAATTTTAAAACTACATATTTAAAAAAAAAAAACTAAAACATCACAGGCACAGATATCAGTTTCTAGAATATGTCTGCATTTCATGGACTTTGGTTGCTTAATATTCAAATGAAATTGGAACTACGATTGTATGGAGTAAGTGACGGAAAGAGCCCTGTATCCGGTGCAGGATAGCGCGGTCGACGTGCGGGTGTGCGGGGTGTTTCCCCGCCTCATACCCCGATTGCCATCTCGACCTGAAAAATTTCAATATAGTGACACTATATTGAAATTTTTCATTCATATCGAGCAAGCGGTTATCGGGTAAACGATATTGAGGAAACCAGCATGCCTGAGTTCTCCATAATAAGATGATGGAGCCGGTGGAGCGCTCTTGCCTAGAAGGTGTCTATTCACTCTTCTTTTATTCCCTAACTAGCCGATCCCCGCGACTTCGCCCGCGTGGATTTAAGTTTTTCGAAATCCCTTGGACACACACACCTACGCACAAACTTTGGCCTTTATAATATTAGTGTGAAGTGTGATAGTGTGATGTAATAATTGTAACTGACGAAGAAAACTTAACGGGGCTATTCGCTGCCGGCCGATTTCGGTCGTAGGTATCTATGTCCAAGTAGGCAAGTATCCAACCACTAGCGCGCTTACGTCAGGCGCAGTGAGACTCCGACACAAATGGATACAACCCACGCGGACGAAATTTTGAGGTTTTGCAAGTAATAAGTATAATAATAATTTTTTTTTGTAAAAAAATCAGGAGTGAGCAAGCATAGATAGTAATTACCTAACTATAATAAAGACGTAAGATATATAGAAAAAAGGCAGCAAAATAGTACGACCTTTATCGTCACAACTCACAACATGGAACTCCGAGTGCTGTTGTAAATTGCACTCTGTTTTTTATATTACTGATGATTTTGTAATAAAACTCAATTTTGTTTTGAAATTAATAATTTAATGTTAATTTAATAGTTGTGTGTGTTTAATATTGTGATAACATTCCTGACAAATTCTAATACCTAACAGTTAAACTTGGGAAAAATAAATTTTCCATACCCATTGTATGGCGGATTGTAGATGTTGGTGTACTTAATAATGTAGTTGGCGGATTGTTGTGCTTAATAACTCTGTAACACTATCATTGTACCTGCAATCCTACAATTAATCATTTGTATTTGTATTAAACTACACCCATAGTATGAAAATGTCACATTGACCCAGCGGCCATCTTGGATTTTAAAAATAATACCATATTCGTTCTCAACCACCCCGATAAACCTTGAAATGTAACCTATAATGCGAAAGGCTGAGTTTGTTGTGGGCTCTTCTCAGACTTGGGCGCGTTTGGAACCCTCGTAGCTTTAGTTTTAAGTTACGTAATTAATTATCACCACTATATCGTACAAATTTAACAATTTCGACCATCAAAAGGAGTACAATTGTACCTACTTTAAATAAATGATTTTGACTTTGACTTTGAAAGTAACAAATTAGTGCAATAGCCATCTTGGATTTAAAGAATAATAGCATATCCGTTTTTAGACACCTCCAAAACCTTGAATATGAGGCCCATAATGTAAAAAATTTTCGGCGGCCATTTTGGATTTCAAAAATAATATGATATTCGTTCTTTGTCACCCCTAAAAAGCTGAAAACGACACCCATAGTGTGAAAATGACAAATTGGAGCGGCGGCCATTTTGGGTTTTTAAAATTATAGCAAATTTCACAGATAACGAAACCGTTTTTTGACGGAATCCTAAAAACCAACCGATAACTAAATGCCAAAATATGTCTCAGCAAATAATTAATTTAATCGACTTAAATCTACTTTTTTTAAACTTGCTATATTTTACTTGTTGTTTTTGCATGTACGATTTGAAGTTCACGATTCCCGCGTAAAAGTAGAGCTGGCGGCGAGAAGCGTAGTCCCCCTTCGAAGGCCGTCGGCAGAGTGAAAATTCGGCTCGTGCGCTTCCTGTTATATCAGTGAGATTTTGTATCACAAATCCCCATACGATTTTGTATGGAGAATTTTTGTGGATATACTTGGAGCGCTTGAATGTTTTTCATTAAATAATGAAAGCACAAAAGTCTAAAATAAGATAGGCCAATAATACTTCAACTTCTTTCATTTGTAAAAAGGATTTTTGTTTCGTGTTTACTGCAGTAGACAAATCATATTTACGGGAACTTTACAAGGCGTTTTGGTTGATTTTTCGTGATTTTAGCAATGTGTTTCATTTTTTCTTTGGATAAATAAGGTATTTTCGTCAAATCCGAAAGGCTCTCAAAGAAGATCAACCTTTTAAACTTGTTACACTATTTTTTGTTTCTCAAAATATTTCTGTTTAATATGTTAAACAAAGGTAATTCGTGAGCATGTTTAGCGTATAAGACGTCGCTATGGCATTTCATATTTTAGCAGTGCATATTTGAAACGAGGAAGTTAATTGCTCCTTATGAGTCCGTGGCATTTCGCCAATCGTGTTTTTAGGGTTCCGTAACTCAAAGCGAAAAACGGAACTCTTGTAGGATCACTTTGTTGTCTGTCTGTCTGTTGACCTATAATCATGAAATTTGGCAGGTATGTAGGTTGCACAAGTAAAGGAACAAGTGTAAATTAAAAATTTATAACACCCCCGACGATCCAAAGTATTTGAGTTTTCCAAAACATCATTTTCAAATAAATAATTATGTATTTAGGCAACGTCCATCTTGACAGCTTGACATTTGTCTATTGACATGATATTATGAACCTAACGGTTATCTAACCTTCTTTTCTACAAGAAAACTAGAAAAGAGCTGATAACTCTTAAACGGCTGAACCAATTTTTTTAGATTATAGCTAAGAACACTCTCGATCAAGCCACCTTTCAAACAAAAAAAACTAAATTAAAATCGGTTCATTCGTTTAGGCGCTACGATGCCACAGACAGATACACAGATACACAGACACACAGATACACAGATACACACGCCAAACTTATAACACCCCTCTTTTTGGGTCGGGGGTAAAAATCCGAAAACCATGAATTTGTGGTTACATGACAAAAAAAATGTGTTTCAATTTTTAAAGTAAGATAACTATACCAAGTGGGATATCCTATGAAAGGGCTTTACCTGTATTAAATCAGATTTTTGTTTATTTTTATTCATAATAGTTTTTAGATTTTGATTTATTGTGCAAAACGTTGGAAAAAAATACCCTAATCGGAACCCTCGATGTTCGGGTCTGACTCGCACTTGGCCGTTTTTTTTTAGATATTTTAGTTGTTGAATTGATAACTGACCTTATCCAACTCAGAAATTAGCAACCGGATTTCAGATGATACAAAAGTTCAAGTAAATACATAATCATGTCACGCATACATTGTTGCAATCTCAGTACCTACGTATAGTAAATAAAGATTAGATACATAAGGACAAGTAGGTAATAATTTCTCGTTATAAAATCAATCTTAATGTTGAAGTTCAAATAAACAATCAAGTTTATTAGTACCGATAGCATAATTTATTTAGGTTCAACATACCTTTGAACTTATCATAAATGATATCACTATCTTCAGTCATTATTTCTATTTTTTATTATATTTTTTATAATTAAATCATTGGAGACGTTGACTTTGGATACGTTTTAATATTACTATGTAACGAAAAAGAGATAATATTTTTTACATTAACTAGTAGATAGGTAGGACTCAGTACCTACTCAGTATTTATCTGATAACATGATACACACACCTACAGGTGCACAAAGTTAGTAGTAGACATGGATAGAGGTTTATGTATATAGAATGGATCAACTCTATTTTTAGTATTCTATCTCTAGAGGAAAAAAGGAACCCATGATCATTTTGTTGTCTGTCTGTTTGTCAAGGGAATCAAAACCTTTAGGGTAAGTACTTACTTCCCGTTGACCAAGAATCATGGGCAGACAGTGTCTAGCAGCACAAGTAAAGGGAAAAATCCAAAAACCGTGAATTTGTGATTACAGCACCAAAAATGAAAAAGGTTTTTTTTCTTACTCGGACCCTACGATACAGACCATCTCCTAGTGTAGGCTCCACTGGTAAAAGTTTAAACAAGTATAAATAAGTATAATAATATACCTAGGCACTTATTTCTGTGACTAATTATTATCTAGAAATAATTTCTTACTGTGTAAATAATAATAAAAAGGTATGTTTCTCTGAATTTCGACAAAATTTATGAAATAATTTCTGAATCTGAAAAAAAAAATATGAATACAAAAGTGATTATTATGAAATTGGTCTTTACAACATTAACCTATGGAATATATTTTTTCATCTCTTAAAAGCGACATTATAATATATAGTTTATCAGTAGGTAACTACTTTTATCTATTCGCTAAGATTTCACAGAATAATTCTCTATTATATTTTTTTTTTCATGTAAACTTGTAAATATTATTTTATGTTAACATTAAAAGGATAATATGCTAATAGTAAGTGACTATTAAACATATTTATTGCTTGTGTTTGTTGTAGCTACGTTATATTTTTACGATCAATAATTTTTATTATTATTTTATCAAGTTATTAATTATTATTATAATATTTTACGATGGTAGGTAGGTACCTACGGAAGTTGGAACCCTACTCGTGCAAATCCAAATTGCACTTGTCCGTTGGCACCTATCGGAACCCTAAGGGCTAATTCGCACGAGAGCTTTTTTAACGTCCGTTAAAAAAAGCGTTCAAATAGAACAAATGCATTCCCAAGTATCTGTTCACACGACAACGCTTTTTTAACGCGCACTTTGTATTATCAGCGCAACGCCGGGTTTTAACGCAACGCTTTTTTAACGCTCGTGCGAATTAGGGCTTATAAAATTAGTAAGTAATGAGTAATAACTTATCAAATAGGTAATAATATTGTTATCATTATCAAAATTTTGATTGAGTCTATACATAGATTTATAAGTTTTATGCTATAAAATTAAATTATTAGGTAACTGTTTCAATTGAACAACTAAGTAGACGGTAATGAAAGTCGAATCAGTTTCAGAGTCAAATCTTCCTTATTCTTGTACAATCTTCACTCTGAGAATATAATTATTACTTACTTACTTACTATGAATTTATGATTACCTCGGAAAACCTTTACAATAAACTACTATAACAGGCACTTATTTTACAATTACTATGCCATAAATCCTGTAAAAGCTGAGATAAGTCTTAAACATTAGGTAAGACAATGGAAACCCGTGTTAGGAAAACTACTCTTAAATGAAGTAGGTAATATGAATGTTTTGAAGCAACTTCGTGGCAAAAAATAACCCAAAAAAACAGGTATTTGACTGGTGGTAGATTATATTCTAAAGGTATGTACGTTATTTCACATTAAACAATTTACATAGTGTAAGAAAAGTAGGTACCTATGGGTCAAATACATATCTAAGTATGGTCAAAAAGCAAGTCCCGCGGAATTTTCCTAAGTTTGACTGAAGCTTCTTCTCTGGGTTCGAGGCATTGATTGAAGTAATTGTAAATCAATTGTTCTGGGACTACTTCCCTAATCTCTATTACAAATCATACATATTATATAGGTACTAGCTTATATTTTTAGGGTTCCCTACCCGAAGTGTGCCAATGGGACCCTATTACTAAGCCTCCGCTCCGCTGTCCGTCCGTCCGTACGTCCCTCTGTCTGTAAGCGGGCTGTATCTCGTGAACCGTAATAGATAGAGTTGAAATTTTCATAGAACATGTATTTCTGTTACCGCTGTATAGCAACAAATAGTATAAATTCAAAATGGCCGCCATAAAAATTCAAAAATAAATTGAAAAGTGTAATTTCTTGTGTACGATAGATTAGGTCATTAGCAAATAGGTAAGTAACTAGGTAAGTACCATGTTTTACCTAAGTATAGGATTCTGTGCTTAGGTACTTTCGATACAATTTATGTGAAATTAAATTCGATGCAATACTTCGTACGGTATGGTTTCATAACGTTTGGATGCCAGTTATAAGTTTTGCAAGCGGTTTATATTATACGGCGGGCAACCGGCTGATTAGTTCAGTTTTTTGAAACCTGTAATTTGTATGCGATTGCAAATTGTATTACTATAGAAATATATAATATAATATATCTATCTGGCTTCGATGGAAGCATATTCATGGCTAATAATAATCGACGCTGGCAATAATTCAGTTATTAATTAAATAATGTCAATCGGTATTCGGTAGGTATTCCACAGGATATAAAATTTCGAAGCGTGTTGTGACCAAGAACTTTTTGAACTGGTTCTTCCTTCACCTTTCTACCATAGTACCGCACGGCGTCGTCAAGGCCTGCATTCACGAGTGCGTAGGTATCCTTATTCCTTATCTGTGGTAGGTACCTAGGTAAGTAGTTGACATTCTACGGTCATGTCTCTTGGAACCGATTTGCCTCCTCGTTTCTAATTCGAACCGCCAGGATATGGAACGCCCTTCCGCCATCAGTGTTCCCCTCTACAAACGTAGTGATTACATACTCTTTGCCCTCCACTTTTAGTATAGGTACGATACTTTAAGATATCTTCAAGACAAGAGGTAATAGGCAGCTTCTAGGCAAGCGCGCTGCCATCTAAGTATAAAAATCGTGTACTTAAGTATATATTTAAAAAAAGAAACTTTTTATTTCAGCAACATTAGCGTGACGCTAATTTCCCATGACAGTGCCATAATTTTGCGGGGCATATTGATACATATTTATATATCTACTTGTCTTTCTGAGTTTAGTAGGCAGGTAGATACATCAATCAGATACAGAACCTTTGCGCCTAGGTCCCTAGGACATCCATTTAATAAATGCCAAAAACCAAAACAAAACCCAAAATAAAATAAACTTGTATGCGATGGCCAATGACATAAAACTGCATTTCCGTACAAGTTGAACTTGACTCCCGGAAAAAGAATTTTATTATTTACATAGGTCGGTACTGAGCGTCGATAACACCAAGGTAGGTATAATGTGTAGTATATTATAATGTTATGCGGGTATTCTAGGAAATAATATTGTAGCTGTCAATTGATGTAAGCAGTCCATAATAAACCGTTGTTGCAACTCGGCGTTTTACTTCGATATATTACAGTGGCGCAGTCGAAATAATAAGTTTTTCTTAGTTTTAAATGTCGGGCAAGATGTCGGTCGGCAAATTAGGCGAGTTTAACCTCAGTTCGGGTACGTGGAGTACCTATATCGATCGAATGGAGCAATATTTTCTTGCCAACGACGTGAAACCTAACCTACAAGTACCTACGTTGCTCGCGTGTGTAGGTGACGCAACATACGAACTGATGGTGGATTTGTGTTCTCCAAAGAAGCCTGGTGAGATGACATTTAGTGAATTGGTCCACCTAGTGAAAAAACACATTCAGCCAACGCCATCGATTCTCGCGGAGAGATATAAATTTCGGAAACGAGTACAGGCTCAGAGCGAATCGGTGGCTCAGTTCGCAGCAGCTTTGAAAAACTTAGCCAGAGATTGCGATTTTAAGGATAACCTAGAGGAGAACTTGAGAGACCAGTTTGTATGTGGCCTATACAGTGAAACTTCACGACAAAGGTTATTCTGCGAGGATAGCGTGACCTTCGCGTCGGCCTTCAAAAAGGCCGTTGCGTTGGAAGCAGCCGCGAAGGACGCTGCGGCAGTTGAACAACGGACGACGACGGACGGCGCGGTGCATGCGGTGCACGCGCAGGGGGCGCGTCCACCGCGTCTCGACGGCGCCGCGCGCGCGGAGTCGCGGCGGCGTTACGAAGGTTCTGGAAGTAGGGGCCGTCATGCAAGTGGGCTAAATAATCGACAGAAGACCGGAGCGTGTCTGTGCTGTGGAAGCAGAGACCACACTAGGCCGGACTGCCGCTATCAGAACTTTACTTGCAGGGTCTGCCTGAGGCCTGGACATCTGCAGCGCGTATGCCCTAGTGCGGGACGGAAAGCGGAGGGCCAAGTCCTCCGGCTAGATACAGCACATCGAGTGGAAGGGATAGAACGAAGCGGTGACAGTGACGGCGAACGTGAGAACTCGGCTGGGTATTATGATGACGAAGGAGTCGGAGGCCCCAGCGGGCTGTACATGGTACGACTGACGGGATCTGATCCGGTAGTGGCCGAAGTGACCGTGGCGAATAGACGGCTGGCCATGCATGTGGATACCGGTTCGCCTATATCATGTATAAGTGACAAAATATATGCGGAGATGTTTTCGAAATACAAGGTACATGATAATAGTTACAAGCTAAAAGGCTATGACGGAAGTGATATTAAATGTGTCGGTTATATCATAGTGCCCGTTAAGTATGGCCTTATCAGTGAAAACCTTAAATTATACATAATTCTTAAAGGCGCGGTGCCTTTGCTAGGCAGGGAGTGGTTAATAAAGTTGCGTATGAGTATTACGGTGCCTAAATCGGTCCTCGCTATCGGTAAAGAAAAATGTGGCGGATTCGATAAAAATAAGTTTATAAGTGAGTACCCGGGAGTGTTCAGTGGCAAGCTGGGTCGGCTGCGCAGCCAGTGCGCCACGCTGCGCGTGCGGGAGGACGCGCGGCCGGTGTTCCGGCGCGCGCGGCCGCTCCCGCTCGCACTGCGCGGGGACGTCGACGCCGAGCTTCAGCGCATGGAATCTGCAGGTATTATAGAACCCGTACCATCCTCAGACTGGGCCTCGTGTTTAGTAGTAGTTTTAAAGAACAATGGTTCCTTAAGGATTTGTGGAGATTACAAAAGCACGGTAAATCCGATGCTCGAAATTGATAAATATCCGTTACCTAGGTCCGAGGTATTGTTTAATAACTTAAACGGGGGGAAAAGGTTCACTAAAATCGATTTATCGGAAGCGTATAGCCAGGTAACCTTAGATGAGTCCAAGAAATATACCGTCGTTAATACCCACCGGGGTTTATATGTTTACAATAGGCTGGTTTACGGATTATCGTCAGCTCCGTCGATTTTCCAGCGTATTATGGAGCAAGTGGTAGCTGGGATCCCTAACGTTTCAGTTTTTTTAGATGACATTCTTATTACCGGTAAAACGGAAGAAGAACATGAAAAAAACTTACATGCAGTGTTTAAAAGGTTGGAGGAAGAGGGTCTTACAGTCCGGCAAGAGAAATGTTTTTTCTTTGAAAAAGAAGTCAGTTATTTGGGGTTTATTATATCGGAACACGGGATTAGGACGGACGATAAAAAGATTGAAGCGGTAGTTAGGGCACCGAAACCGAGTAACGTGTCAGAGTTAAAATCTTTTCTCGGAATGGTTAACTTTTATTCTAAATTTATTAAAAATATATCTATTTTATTAGCCCCTCTATACACATTGTTAAAAAAAGGTGTCGAATGGAAGTGGAGTGAGGAACAAGACAAGGCGTTCCAGGATATTAAGATAGCTCTAACCAGTTGTCCGGTTTTGATGCATTACGACGAGCGGTTACCACTTATTGTGTCGTGTGACGCGAGCGCGCGCGGGGTGGGCGCGGTGTTGTCGCAGCGCGGGGAGGACGGCGAACGGCCCGTCTCATACGCGTCTCGCACGCTTAGCTCGGCGGAGGCGAACTATAGTCAATTCCAACGGGAAGCACTGGCGATAGTATTTGCGGTTAAAAAATTCCATACATATCTTTACGGTCGTAGGTTTATTTTGCGTACTGACCATCAACCGTTGATAGCCATTTTCGGTTCAAAAAAAAGACATCCCGCAAATGGCGTCGGGGCGGTTAATTCGATGGGCTATTTTACTGTCGGGTTACCAGTACGACATCGAGTATGTTCAATCTAAAGAGAATAACGCCGATGCCTTATCTAGATTACCAATACAAGCACCGGGAGGTAATAACGACGCGAACACGTTTATTCAATTTATTGAAAATAGATTCCCAATTGATTCGAGTCAGATTAGGATAGAATCAGCAAAAGATAAATATATATCTAGAGTATTGGAGTTTGTGAGGACGGGCTGGCCCAAATCGGGTTTTAAAGAAGCGGACCGAGAAATGAGCGCATATTGGCGGCGTCGCGAAGAGCTATATGTTGAGAATGGATGTTTGATGTGGGGCTGTCGCGTGGTCGTGCCCCTGGCGCTGCGGCCCGCGGTGTTGGCCGAGCTGCATGGCTCACATTTAGGTATGGTTAAATGCAAAGGGCTCGCGCGAAGCTTTGTGTTTTGGCCCGGTCTAGATAACGACCTGGAACGGATGTGTTCAGCGTGTCGGACGTGTGGAGACGTTGCGGACTTGCCACCGAAAAGCCCATTGGTGCCGTGGTCGTGGCCGTCCAGTCCATTTGAGCGGGTTCATATAGATTTTTTTGAATTTAAAAAGGTTTCCTACTTAATTTTAGTTGACGCACACTCTAAATGGCTCGAAGTCGTACCTATGTCTACTACGACTGCGGCAAATACGATCTTAAAATTGAAGGAGATATTTTCCCGTTTTGGACTTTGCAAGATCCTGGTAAGTGACAACGGCCCGCAACTGTCCAGCGAAGAATTTTCTTCATTTTTGAAAAACAATGGTATTAAGCATATTACGTCCGCGCCATATCACCCTTCTTCTAACGGAGAAGCAGAAAACGCTGTTCGAACGGTTAAAAGGGCTCTAAAAAAAGCGGAAGCTGAAAAAATTAACATAAATAGTTTTTTGCAAAGATTTCTTCTTGATTACCGTAATAGTATCCATGGTACTACCGGGGAAACACCTGCGAGATTGATGTTTGGACGTCACCTTAGATCGCGGTTAGACCTATTAAAATCGGGAGCTGTGGAATCGGTATCGGATCGGTTGCAAAAAAGAGCACTGGCAAAAGGCGGAACTGAAAGGGTTTGGGTAGAAGGAGATAAAGTATGGGCTCAAGACTTTCGCAAGAATAAAAGGTGGTGTACAGCGATAATTAAGAGTAGGAGGGGACGAAATATGTACGAGGTTGAGACTGAGGATGGTTTGCGATGGACGCGACATGCAGATCAATTGCGTTCTAGTTCGGCGGAGACCAGTCGAGATTCGACGTCGAGTAACAGTCGTGGTCACCCTACGGTATCTGCTCAAGCAGCGTTAGCTGACTATGATAGCTGTTCGTGTTCGGGTAATGAGGTTGACGACGACGGGGGCGAATCTCGTACTGGAACATCCCCAGTGCTTAATAAACGGAACCGACGCCGACCAGTTCGGTTCGGTTATGATAATATTTGAACATTGTAGTTGAATTGCATTTATGTATTAAACCTTGTATTTAAATATTTAGGTATGTTAATTAAGTTATAGTTTTGAGTACTTTTTTATAGTGGCCTACGGAATGTTTAATTTTAAGTATACAAGTAAATAATAGGATAGTAAAAATGTACCCATAATAAAGGGGGGGATAGTGTAGTATATTATAATGTTATGCGGGTATTCTAGGAAATAATATTGTAGCTGTCAATTGATGTAAGCAGTCCATAATAAACCGTTGTTGCAACTCGGCGTTTTACTTCGATATATTACATAATGGATATAACCTTTTGGGCAGTTGACTTTTGCAAAAGTCATGTGGGTACTTAATACCTACTTATATTTATACAATCGGTACCGACCCAAATCACGTAATTTTAAGTTATTTTATAGGCATGGATTTGGACACGTCGTCCAGACCTCAACCTTGGTAGGTACTTGAATGGAATATCCTATAGAGGTCAGCGAGCCAGCGAGCAAGCTTGCGGTGTAGATTACAGCAGCCTTACTCAGCTAATCTTTAGTTTTGCGATGATCCACAAGCAAGATTTACCGGCGAGACAGCGAAACCGCAGTAAAGCTCGAACATCGATCAGGATCAAAAATATTACGGCGGCGGTTTTACTCGCGGCTTGTAGACTATCAAAACCGCGGTCTTGCTACGAACCACCATCAAACTGGTCCACCACCACCACCATAAAAACTGGCTCGTCCGTCATAGCCACGAAAAATATAGCTATCATCTACTTATTCGAAGGAACCTAAGAATATAATATACCTATATTATAGTAGTGTTACGAAACTAGTGCCATTCAGATTTCAGAATCATCCTGACTGGATGACTTCTCACTCAGTTTTACCTACATAAAGTTTTGCTTTTCACTTCGTAGCACGGTAGGTACCTATAGGTCATAGGTACCTACTACATAGGTAGCTTTTCCAAAAGCTATCCTGCGTCACAGTTTTACGATGTACCTACCTGCGTGTTCAAAATGAAGAATATGGGTAGCTGTAAGTAGTTATTATAATATTTATGTTACTAGCGAGTAGCGACCCGCCCCACCAGCTTCGAAATTAAATTGCCATTAAAAAAAAATATAGCCTAGGTATGTCACTCTGAGTACCGTAGTTTTCCACTGGTGAAAAAATTTTCAAATTCAGTTCAGTATTTCTACATTACTTCCTATAAACAAACTTACAAACTTTTTAATATTCTTTATAATATTAGTATAGATTTATGTAAGTACTTATTAATTTTGAATAAGAGGGATAAGTAAGTAGGTACATAGGTACCATAGGTATAATAGTTAATAAGTAATATATAATTTTATATATAATATTTATTATACTTTACCGCGTTTAATAGCCTCATCGGGTGACAGAAGGGCTGGCTCATTTTTTGCGCAACGGATCAGCCTGGCTGTCCAACGCGGAAATGCAGCCAGTATTCTTGGCACCATTCCGCGCGGGCATGATTTGTATAGTAATTAGATAAGGCTTTTAAGTTTTATTGTAATATTTTCAATAAAAAAAAATACTTTATAATACTATTCATAATTAATAATAAGTATAGGTAATGGAAAATGTTGCTCTATGGCTGGAGTTACGCGTTCGTATATATTATGTCAAGGCAAACGTATTCAGAAGCCAAACATTTCACTAGACCCTAAGCTTTGAAACTGCTAACCAATCTTTTAGTAAATTGATCATCATCAGCTTAATTCAATAGCAATTATACCTAACAAATTGTAGGTGGGTACCTATTGGTATTTAAGTTACTAAAACTTTTTTTGACACTGGCAAAACGGATTTTAATGTACCTGGGTAGGTACCCTATAGGTTTTAATTTATTTGCTTGTGTCAAAAATAAGTATATGCGGCGAAAAATGGGCGTGTTTTTTGATTGCGTTGAATATAGAAGCTTGATTTCTTCTTGATTTTTTTACGGCGTTCCTATCTTATAGGTAGGTAGGTATACTTACCTTATTTGAAACTTATTCAAATTCAAACCCGTACTTTTTGTCGTACTTTAACTTTTACTTTTTTTTTACTTCGAGCAGAATTCTGAAGAGTGTTAGTATTTTCTGGACGAACTGATGGTTTAAATTGAAGATGACTACCGTCTCCTGGATATACTATAAAAAAAAATCACGCCACTCACTCTACCACGTATGGTGGTGTGGAAATGAGTTATTTAGCCAAAACGAGTGTTGGAGTGGGCTTTGTGGCACTCGTACGCTGAAACTATTGAGTCTACAAAAAAAGGTGACTACACAAATTGTAGGAAATTGTCTCTAGTTTAATTGTTACATAGCCATTTTTATCGTAAAATGAGTGGCAAAGAAGTAATCGTGAAAAAACTGTTTTTGGGCGCCATTTTTCCAAAATGGCGGCGCGAGCGGCAAAGGTACGAGGTGGCAAAATAAAAATTCGGAAAGAGCACATCGAAATCTATAAAACCACCAATTTGCATAACATTCTGAAAACTTTCCATCTCATATTACCAAATTACTGGACTATCTGTAATTTCGAAATAACTACCTCATTATGGTTATTTGAACGATACCATAACTGAATCACACATTTTAAATCTTTAATATGGATGATAATAATATAACTTGTCTACATAGTTAGCTGCCTACCCATATTATTTTTAAATATCGCTTTTACAGGAGGAAGAATATTTTTAGGAAAAACTTTATAAGTACATATACGAATAAGTAAACCTAAAAAATGGTTATTTAATCCGCTACATAATATTTTTGTGGGATCGAAATAGAGAAAGTCTTGTCTTTCGTTGAATATTCTGTAGACATTTAGATTTGGCAACGTGGTGAATGTTTAGTTTCTATTTTTTAATTCAGCAAACGTTACTGTGTAGAAAGAAGGCAGGTAAAATAATAATGCCTATAAAGTAAATGCCAACACCTAAATAAGTAAATAACTTACTTATACACTTTTATGTGTTGATTTATTTTACCATTTAATTTATATAATTCAAACCATTTAAAAATCTACAAGTTTATTCAGTTTTACATGAATCAATTAAATTATGAAAGATACATATAAGCTCCGAACATAAAAATGCGCTCCTGAAATTGAAAATTTCACGCACTTACTTACTCTATGTCAAATTAAAAATTTGATAATTTGCAAATTTTAAATAGTCTAAAAATTATAATTAATAATAATAATTCATATGACTTACTGATTAATTAATCCGGATTAAAATCAACTTAAATTTTATTTATGGCATACGCAAATAACTATACAGTCACTGATAAATATAGTAAGAATGGAGGTACGCGCGCGCGATGCAGCCAATGTAAGCCAACTGGTTCGCCAACAACATTCGTAAACTCTTTCTTTCTCGAATCTTGTTAAGTGGATGCGTGTCGTACGTCAATCAGTGTTTTGGATACACATCGCGTTTTACTGTAACTAGACAATAGCGAATACCAAACTTAACCTACCACGTAGCTAATGTATCTAATTATATTACCTTCCTACGTGGATTTGACTCGCTCCAACAGACATCATAATATTGTAAATTGTGCATTTGAAAAGAGCAACCGCCGAGTTTCTTGCTGGTTCTTCTCGGTAGGATTATGGCATTCCGAACCAGTTGTAAATTCTTTTGACGATTCAAAACCACTTGTAAAAGTTTATCTAAGTATTGAGAATAAAAATAATATTATAATATTCTATTCTATTCTACATCCTGGCCACTATGGAATAAGGATCAACTTATGAGATGAAACTCAACGTATGAGGAAGAGAGGAATACGCTTGGACTGGAGTTTCTTTACGTGATCAAATTAAAAATGTAAAAATAAAATAAAATAAAATAAATGTGACCCGTAGGAGAACCAAGGTAGCAGAACGGTTTGCGAAGCCGAGGTGGCGATGGGCAGAGCACAATTCGAAAAGCGACGTTGGGATTCCTACTTTATGAGTCGCAATGAGCCGCTGGATTTAGGCGTACACAGTGGGGTGTGGAAGTCCCTACAAAAGGCCAGCAATGGACGTCTGTCGGTTAATGATGATGATGATAATGATAATGATGAAATGACAACATTTATTGTCTCTGGTCTGAGAAGAAGCCCACATCAAACTCAGGTCATATTATGGTACTTATAACGTACGTATATTAAAAGAATAACCCTGTGTGCCTAGTGGGAGATTTTTAACCTATTCGATCGCGTAAAAGTTAACTGCGTTTTGTATGGAATTGAAACATCCATCTTCTTGTCACTAGATGGCGCTGTTTCAATTCCATACAAAACGCAGTTAACTTTTACGCGATCGAATAAGTTAAAAATCTGCCACTAGGCACACTGATCCTTCTAATTTTAAGAGGCGACTCGTACCTACTCTGTAATGAAGGAGTTTTGATTTGAGATGATGACGATGAATAGAACAAAATCGCAGCGGTCGCGATAGTGGGTAAGTAGGTACTTATTACTTCGGTAAACTAAGGTCACAATCCCTAAACATCTCATTACGTACGGTAAAGGTCAGGAATGATGGTTTTACTTCTAGGGGGAAATCATTAAGTGAACACTTAATTACTTGAGCAGTGAACTTTTAATGACCTTGTTTAAAGGTAGGTACCTACGTTACGTTTCTCTGACGTTGCGGCTTGCGGCACAAACTGCTACTGTATCACTTTCACTGTAAAACATTATTTCAAAGAAATAGGAGTCAAAGGAAAATGTTGGTATGGTAAAATCACTCTTTTAAGTAAAAAATGATAGTTTAAGGAAAAGTTTAGGATAGTATGGTTATAAAATCTAAGAAGAATTCTTATAATATTTTTCATTGACAACGTTTATCGTGTTTCTAAAGTTACCCGGTTTCGCTATAGTTAGAATAATCTTTTATGAACGCATTATGGTTATTTGAGTTCTCTTCTTTATATCTGGCTTTACTCTGATTAGCCAATGTCAAGTTTGTAGTTATTTTCAAGTTATTGAATCTATACAAGTATGGACTCTGTTTGTGCCGGCGCCCGCCGACATACGCGCGGCGCCCCTTTAGAGCGCTTCCCAGTCAGTTCCACCACCAAAAAACACCAACTAACACAAAAACCATCCACTCTTAAAAAAAAAAAACTACTCCAAACAAGCACAGCACGCGCGCCAGCAAACGCCATCACAGACGAAGTCCCGTTATTTGAGTTTGACATTATTGTCTGCATCCTTTAGAGTTTAGACTGGTATATGTATAGTGATCTGTGGTCTGCATCTGTCAAGTGCCAAAGTCTTGGGAAACTTTTAGCATTTTAGGTTATGTTTATTTTGTATAATTCAATAATTTTAGAAACTGAATACTCAACTATCTGGAGTAAAAATTAAAATTGTCCTATTTACTATTTGAACGTGTTAAAATGTTTGCCGTATTTACACGACGGCTGTACTTTGCTTGTGATAAAATCCCCGTTCGTCACTTAAGAAACCGAAGTAAAAGACTCGCTGGGCCTGGAGCGAACCCTGGCTTAGATAATAGACTGGGCGCGTTCCAAGAAGACGGAATCAAGGTACAAGATGATGATGTTGAAGAGTTTATGGAACAATCGGAAAGCAGTTTCTATGACGTAAGTAGGTCTTGCAAACTCACTAATTTTCTTCTTCTAGTATGTTCCCGGCGTTATTTCAGCACCGGTATTGTCTGCTCATTATTCTAAGCTGAAAAGATAGCCTACAAGTTTTAATTTTCCGTATAATACAATTTATTGGCAATCAAGTGCAGGTTTAGGTAAATATTCACGGTTAAAGTGAGCCAATATACTGATGAGATTCAACTAAGTAATTTTTTGAGTAAACTAGTAGTTGCCGTCAACCTAGTGATCACCCCTTACTTGGTGAAATGACATCAAACAAGTCCAATGACATTGGATTCAAGTGGGGCAAGACTGTGGCGCGTGGAAGGCCCTCTAAAAGATCTATGCCCAGCTGTGGACATTTATCGGTTGATAATGATGATGAAACTATTATTCAGTATCAAGTCATTATCTGTAACAACTTAACCTAACATCTAAAGCCCATAATCAGAGTACTAGAATACTGAATGAATACTTAAAATAATGTCTCTTATTATGCATTTTTGCTTAAACTAGGCAGGTGAAGCATATAACGCCCATCTAAAGGAAACATTAATTGGGAAACACCACTTGAAGCATCACATTGTTAAAGATAAATACTTCAGAGAAAACATGCCCAACCTACTTACCTGGAGTGAGAAGGAACAGATTCGCCACCTGGCTGCAACACAACCTGATGAATGGACTCCTCAGAGAATCGCTGAAAGCTTTCCTGTTACTGAACCAGTTGTTAAGGTACCTAGTAGTAGTTTTAACAGTGTATTGGTGTGTATTAGAAAAATGTAAAAGATGGTATTTACTATTTAGCCATTTTACTATCTGATGCCCATTGCCCACATGGATTAAAGTTTTTAGAAATACATTTTGTAGTCTTCAAGAATATAATGAAATAAATGTTTCTAGCAAATATTACTAACTGGAGACTATTTATTCTATGTTCACATGAAAACTCAAGCACTCATGGTTCATATAGAATAGACAATTTGTTGAGTAGCTGCAGATTTGTAAAATATTTTTATTTTCTTTCAGAAATTGCTAAAGTATCCTTGGAAACCAGCAACTGAAGAAAGAATAACGCGCCATGACGCATCAGCTATGAGAAACTGGAGGGAGCTGAAAGAAGGGACTTTAGATATACCAGACGACTTACGTGCACATTTCCTCAAATTCTCTGAAAGAAAAATACCTCCACTAAATAAGAAATCAGTCAAAATAGACATATCTCAGGAAAAGATGGGTGAATTCGAACAAATAGTGCAGAGATGTGCAATTAATGAAGAGAATAATCACAACACAGAACAATTTGAAGAAGAACCATCAGACTCAAATATGGAAAGTAAAATAACAAAAAAGGACTGGAAGAGAGTTACTTTGGATGAATTAGCGAGCACTATAAAAAATCGTTTAGATAAAGGAAAAAATGTAGATGTACCAGACAAAATGATTATGGATACAGTCAATACTTTACCAAGCAAAACTGAAAATGCACAAGAAATAAGCAAAGAAATAGAGCTATTTGGTGAGACGAAAGAAGAGAAAGGTCTAATAAAGTCTAAGGAAGAAGATAATGAAATTGTCGCTGGTACCAATTATCCAGAAAGAATAAGAATACCAAAGAAAGCTTATCAAAGAGGTGCAACATACAAAGTCAATGATTGCTTCTATGATTATGATGGGAGATTCTTGTATAGAGTAATAGGCATGACTGATACACATTAATTTTAGTGACTCGAGTATAAAATCGTTAATTAGAATTTATGATAGAAAAAACTTTAAAGTAAGAAATAAAACAATAAACATTTTAATGAAGCATTATATTTTTTTTTATAAAAATTATATCCATCTCGTTTTACTTGTCCATTATATTACCTACAGTAAATTTGAAATTAAAAATGGAAATTAACTGTATACATTGAAAATTATTGCATGTCTTTTTGTTTACCTTGTTCACAAAGATTATTAATTATATATTACTTCACATAATATTATAAAAATACATCTGGGTGACTATCACCATTGTACATTTATTATTGAACTTAATATATGGCTTTAAAACATCACCTGAGGCAAATGAAGGTAGAAACACATTTATAACATGCAACCACTCAGTGCATAATATGCTACATAAACATCACATCAAGACATGTGGATAGGATGGATTGGCATCCATCCTATGGCAATAGGATTCTGATTATACAAAATACTATGATTTGATTTGACATGGTTGCATATTATTAATGTTACCACCTTTAAACAATAGCTTTATAATAATTATTAACTTACATATGTTTATAACATAGATAGATAAAAGCTAACCTGAAAATTTGAATAACTCATTATTTAATAGATATTTTAAAAATATTGCATGATAATATAATATTACGTTCGAATTTTTCACCAATAAAATATTCATTCAAGTTGTATAGTTATAAGAAATAATAATATCTGCTAAATAACTGCCTCACATCAACTTTGACTAAAACTACAGTTAACTGATAATTGAATAAATAGTATTTCGATTCCTCAACTATTGTTAGTTATGAGTATTCATATATTACATAATAATATGTAGGTTAAATTCAGAAAGCTCCAATACATTTAGGCCAATTGCATATTGTGATGATCGATCCTGTTACGCGGAAAGGATCCAAACCGCATAGTTGGTTTTGGGTATTCAAATTGAGGAGGTGGGGAACAGAATGTAGCATTTCCTCTTCTGATATATTTTCTTTTAAGATGCTCGTTGGTTAGATTAGGTGAATTAAATTATAACATTTGGCATGTAGTAAAACAGAATACTTTTCGTTTAATACCTACTATAGTTTTCACTGATTTCTGAAAGTTAATGACGATTTCAATTAAAGTTCAAACTTTAAAGATTCCACTTTATCATCAAAAATTGGTCCTGTGTGGGTTGGATCTTTGTTGCATAACAGTGCGAATTTATTAATGCAAATTTATTTCAAAAGTATTATAATAAAAAGGCCACTCAGTTAACACAATAACTTCTACGTTTAGATCATATAAATTATGTTAAAATGTTGACACGTTTGAATACTTTCCATTTGGCAGTCACAATTTTAAGGGTCCAAATATAACATTACAACATGTTACATGCTTATTTAACATGTTTCATTAGAATGGGTCACATGATCTACAACAATGTGGACGTGTTCATCAAAAAATTTATAACATGTTACAACAGCGAACCAAATTAATACATACGTACGACTACGCGTAATAGAAGTCCTAGGTATGGTATAGTTTGTTAAAATCTAGCCCAATTCACATAAGTCCCACTGAAGAAAAGTATGTATAAAGAAACTTATCCAAAGTTTATCCATAGCATTCCAATTCAGGACTGTTACTTATAACTTCTTATTATCTCTTCTATACACAATCTTGTTTTTATTTAATTTTTTACATGATATATCATGTACAGGCAACATACATTATTATTTGATCTTTTGTTCTAAATGACATAGTTGAACACAGCAACAGTTAAAAAACTAAGTGCAGTTTTGGAATGGCTAAAACCTTGTGCAATGAAATCAAAACTTGTGAATTAAATCGTGTCCAAACTGAAATTTGTACACTCATGTACAGAAATAATCACAGATTGTGAAGATATGGGGTTTTTGGAATACAACTGCAAACCTATCAATGAATGTCTCTGCACTAGGCCCCTGCCTAGTATAATCTGCACCCGGTAAAACTCTACACTCCTACATCGAAATCCCACACTCTTTGAAAGCAACTCGCTTGTCATAAGTCATTATTTCGCATTAAAAAAAGAAGGATATTAGCCATATTAATCATGACTAACATTCCGCTTTCCCCTCCAACTAAGCGTAAAGCTTGTGCTAGGAGTGGGTACGACAATAGTGCAACGGGCGGGGTTTGAACCGCCGACGTTTAGGATTTCAGTCTGTTATGTTATGTTCTCTTGTTTGCTGTGAGTGAGCGAAAACGTCACATAGATATGAGTGACAGAGTCAAAGCTCTATCAAACCGAAACTGCCAATCTCTTTCTAAAGTTCGATGTGTAATCTTTCAGCCGAGTACTGTGTATTGTTATGTGATAGGTCTAATGAGTGCTGTTGTAGTGAAAGGTTTTCAGTAATATACATAACCCCATAAAACAGACTTCCCCATCGGATTGTGTATAATAAATCTTATTTATACATTACAATATGTACAATCAATTAAATGGTCACAATTTACTATTTCGGATTAGCACCCGCGATCATTCATCCATTACGGATTCGTCGAACGCAAAAAATGAACCAAACACGAACACAATATTATGTACAATTTTATAAATATTTATTAATTATTGAATACATTTTCAGTAATAGAAGATTTTTCAATATTGCAAATAATTTCATACTTGCAAATACTTGTAACAATTGAGAATAGTTAAAAAAAATCATCAATATGTTATTACAATTAGACTTGCAACGAATAGTATATTCGGCAGTATACCGAATACCGAATATTCGGCGAGGCCCCTGACCGAATAGCCGAATATTCGGCAAAAGTATTCGGCCGGATTTTAGCGCCAAAAACTTGTACAGACGTGATTGTTTCGCGCTCCTTTGTTTTGTTCTAATGTACTCATCGCTCTGAAGTTGGGATGGTCTACGAGAAAAAAAGAAGTTAACTACTTCCTAAAAATGCAGAAAAGTTAGTCTTTCTGCACCATAACCTTCCCCTTCTAAATTTAGATTATGAAAATAATTCAAATGCATAGAAAAATTCTTAACTTGTTTAATACAGAAAATGATTAAATTATGTACCTGTTTTATGTACCAATGACTACTTAATAAATGATTATAAAAGAAATGAGAACCTTACCCTTCTAAATTTTGATTAACCACAATAATTCAAATACATAGAATCCTCCATTTTTCCAATTCAGAAGATGATTATGTACCTGTGTTATGCACCAATGACTACTTAAATGAATATATGAATATATACGTAATCAATCGATTTTAATTTTTCATTTTACCAATTATTTCTCTACGACAAAATATATTATTTAAGTATTCGGTATTCGGCCGAATATAATAAAAGCAGCCGAATAGGCCGAATACCGAATAGTAAAAGAATATTCGTTGCAAGTCTAATTACAATAAATAATATGCCGCGACGCGCAGCGAGCTGAGTTCCTATGAAATAGGACCCCGGATGGGTTTGAAACTAGTCGGGCTTACATCGACGAAATACATGAGTATAGCCATGACAATCTATACTTTTAATGGTAATCACTCGCAATAGTATAAACTTTAAACGTTAAAATAATATATGTTATGTATAATAAAAATAAGCTTAGTTTTCGAGCCAATTTGCAGTCATACAATATAAGGCGATAATTAAACAATACTGGGGCAAAACTTTCTATAATTCTAAGTCCATAACGTCCGTCCATAAACAAACGTCACAACTTCATGCAATTCTTATTTTATAGTAGTGTACTTTTAAAGGAAATAGTCTTTTCATCTTTTTATTCGACTTAGAACGTAATGGACGGACGAGTCTGAGACTGTACTAACTTTGCTCAGACTAAGTTTCAGCTAAAATGAGACAGATTTATGTCAGAGATATAACGTTATCTCGTTTTAACAGTGTCTTAAATCTGAGCAAAGTCAGAACACATTCCATATATTTCAACTATAGACTTTGACCAATGAATATTTTACTTACAGAGTTTTAATGGTTTTCTTCATTTATTGAAGCTCAGGAAATAAAATTGTAGTAAATCAAGAAAAAAAATTTAAAAATCCTTGAATGGTCATAAAAAAAAATATATGGTAAAGTTGCATAGGCAAGGGTAAAACTCTTTAATAAGGGCCAATTTAAATCATTTTATACATGTGATCCATGGAACTATCAAATGGTTTAAAATATGATACACCTAATCTTTCATCAGGGTCTACAATGATTAATGGATGGAAATGTACCTTATATTATTACAATTGCTCACGTACAACGGCTAGAGACCGATGTCGTACATTTCTGATTTATATCTCGAACCTATATTACAAGCAAAGCAATCGTAAGATATTGTATTTTGAGTATCATACTGATTGATTTGTAATGTTTACACGATATTCGCAAAGAAAATCATGTAGATCCATAGCCTTTTAATAAGATAAACGTGTGGATCTTCAACCAATAAGTCACTAAACCACGTGGATCCGCAGCTATTTAATCAGAAAACCACATATGTATCTTTAGCCCCAAGTCAGGCAACCATGTAAACCTTAGGCCCTAATTCAGAAAAACGAGGATTCGCAACCCCCTTAATCAGAAAATCATGTATACCTTAGGCCCTAAGTCGGAAAACCATGTGGATTCGCAACTCCCTCGATCAGAAAATCATGTGGGCTTTTATCCCCCAAGACAGAAAACCATGTGGATCCGCAATCCATCAGAAAATGTATGTGGGTCATCAGCCCCAAGTCAGAAAACCACGTGGATTCACAGCCCCTTAATCAAAAAACCATGTGGATCCTCTGCACCCTAATTCAGAAAACCATGTGGATCCACGGCCCCTAAATGAAATACCATGTGGATCCGTAGTCCCTAAATCGGAGAACCATGTGGATCCGCAGCCCCTAAATTACGAGCCCATGCGTGAAGGCAGACGTAGATCATATTTCGTGTATGTTTAGTCGTAATCGTTTGAAGTAGTGTCTACAGCAGGCGGCGGTGGGCGAGGGGGGCAAATCCTGCGGCCTGGTCTCGGTGCCCAGTTGGTCCAGAGCACGAGTGTATTCACGTTGGAGCGCCACAAAGTCTATATTCTGTTCGCCGAGGGCTGCCATTGCTAGGAATAGTATGTCTCTGAAAATAATACATAAAAACATTCAGACATAGAAGTTTACTGCATAGATGGTAAAAGCAATGAATATAGACTTCGCATCGCTTTAGGAATCCCACGCTGGTTGAATTTCGTAAAATGACACCTTTCACGCCAGTTCTCTTTCATCTTTTTTATTGAAAATGTTACAGTAAAACGAATAGTCTAATGTAATTAATTATTGCATAGATCATGTTCGCGTGGAATGGTGCCAAGAATACTGGCTGCATTCCGTGCTGAATAGCAAGACACAAAAAACCTTTGCCAAGAAAACGAGCTAACACTTGTATAACCAATTTTTTTTGTAATACTGAGTACTTTTATTTTTTATTTTATTTTATTTTATTTATAGAAGGAAAATCTACAGCGAAGTAATACTAATAAGAGTCTTAATACTAATTACATCGATAAATATGGCTAATTACAGATTTTCTCGAAAATAATAATTATAATAATTTGTCTGAGTGAGTGATACATAGTTAGATACTAAAAAAAAAAAAAACCAGAATTAATTAAGTAAATATATCAAAAGTGGGTTAAGAAAATAAATAAATAATTTTATACGTATAAAAAAAACAGTATCTCAGGTAGCCTAAATGAAAAATAACATAACATAATAATAATATTGAATATAATTATGAAGCATATAACGAATTAATGTTTAAGGTACAAACAAGAATGTGTTTATGTGTGTGAGTGTGTGTGTGCATGTGAGTGTGTGCGTGTGTGTGTGAGATGATGTTAAGTATGTTGCACTTGCGTGTAAGAGAGAAAAAAAAAAATTTTTATTTGTGGAGTAGTGAAATGTGTCGCTTAAATGTCTTTTTAGAATGGCGAAAAAGGTCAATTTCCGAGTAATGTTTGTTATAGGTGCGAGTTATTCTAGCAATGGGTGAATTTTGTGAGTATTTTTTTCTTTTAAAATCAACGTGAAGCAGTGATGTGTGCCGAGTGCAGTACAGTGCAGTACAGTAGGAACACATCTATGGGTCTTAATTTGATACTAAAATGTCATGTAATCAATTGAAATTAGTTCTGGAAAGACATAGTTATACCTGTAGTAAGAGTAATACCGCTTGTTGCCACACGTAGATTCTCTCCAAGCGGCCAGTCGACGTATTGCGTCCGATAGGTCATTGCTGACCAGCCCGTCTAACACGGCCGCTACGACTCTGTATTATAAAATAAAATCACCCTGTATCTACACGTGAATGATAATGTGGATCCACAGGCAAAACTAATCTCAGAGGGCGCCACAAGCGGCCCGGCAATGCAAGCTGTCATCTTCATAGTTTTTTACATAGACTAAGGTTTCATATTTGTTAATCTATTAAGTTTAAAATATTCTGTATATACTGTTTATGTAAGTACATGTATATTTTTTTTTTGTGTTTTTGTAGGTTATTTACTAACATCATAACCCATCTAGTCCAGTTACCACAAATCGGACTGGATTATCCAGAAAAGACTTGGATGTAAATAAACTGTTCAACCTCCTTTGTGTTTTCTCCAAACAACGTGTCTTTGGCGAAATGAATTGTGCTGTGTGGCACAACAAAAAGCCACTCAAATAAACAACAACAGCATGCTTACATTGCAATTTTTTTTTAATTATGACGCTTGACCAGCTCAGTATAGCCGGTTCTACATATGATACTACCTTTACGACCGGTTCGCTTATGCGCCACCTGTCGGGATAAATTGGCAGTGTGTATTGAGATTACAAGCTCAGCTTGAATCCAGCGGCTCCCTGCGACTCGTTTGATATCGTCTGTCTACCTCGTCTTGGTCCATTCAGCTATGTGCCCCGCCCACATTTTCGCAACTTGTTGTTACTCTAACCGACATAGCTTAATGAGTTACGAAGGTATAAACGGATCTAATATTCAGATCGGAATTTCCCAGCATAGCTTTGTTCATCACTTGCTGAATGACCCTGAGCTTTCCAAGCCCATAGTAAATGACCATGTTAGCTGTTTTGAGATAATACTAGCTATATTAGAACAAAAGGTACAGGTGCCGGCAGAAAATATTGCACATCGAACTTTAGAAAGAGATTTCTGCTTCGTAGAGCGTCGTCTCTATCACTCAAACGTATGTGACGTTTCGTCGGTCTCAACGACAGAGACAATGCTCTATGAAACCGTTATCTCTTTCTAAAGTTCGATGTGCAATGTTTTCTGCCGGGCACTTTACGTACGATTGATGCGCATTGCAATCATGGTCAGTTAGCAACAGAGCTCGTAGCTGCCGCGAGCGAGGCTGCTGTCTACGTCCGCGCCACGCTCGGTACAACGCCTGCGCCTCGCCCTCCGCAAGCCTAGCGCTCTCCCACTCGCACACTACGCGGACACCTGAGACGAAAACAATAGTTAGAGAGGACCAGGGCACGCATGGTCTCTAATATCCATTAGGTTTAAGACATTGTTCTCACCAGACATACTCACGTATCAGTTACGTACATGTATGAAGTTGGGGTCAAGAACTACGAAGTAAAAACAATGTAGGAAGTTTCTAAACATACCGGCAGATTTCACCGTGTCCGGCAGTTGGTCCAAACTCTGGTACTTAGCAGAATAATTGGGGCACAGCAAATCAGGCAGATGGTTTTCTATATTCGCTCGTTCAAGGAACCAAACCAAGTTCCAATAGACGATTGGATGCGACTCCACGAATTCTGGCTCCGCTAGACACGAGTCGCCTTCCCTGCCTGAAAGGATTTATTTCCAAAAATTGTTTCATTGACGTTTTCTCAAAGCAGTATTCCTGGTATAAAACTAAGGCAGAATATTATCAAAAACTTGATAAATTAATAAATAACAACCACAAATAATTCGAAATAATCACAAGTTTCTAATTTTAAATACACATCAAAAATTGCGGAACCGGTAAGATTCTGACTTCTGACTTCGCGCCCGACGCCCTGACCGCTTCGTGTAGGTTGAAACGTAGGTAAAAACACTATCATAAAAATTATAAAATCACAAGTTCTATACATTTACAAAATACAAAGTAATTTATACAATTAGGTTTTATTATATTTAGCAACAACCAAAACTCGAGCCAAAAAGTCTGAAAGATGCCGTTTCACTCTTGACTTGAAGGTACCTATATAAAAAGTGGAGGGGAAAACTGACACCGGAAGGGTGTACCATATCCTAACGGACTTACCTAAAATAGATTCGAATTCCTTTCTGAGCACGAGAGGGTTTAAATAAGGCACGCTTATGGTTTCTGCTTGCGTTTGACCCTTCCGTATTACCTGCGAAGAAACGGAATAATTTGAATAATTTTTATCTAGATCAACTTGTTGCTTGACGATTTGATTATCTCACAAGAAAGCACAAACTTATTTCGAGAACGCAAATTTCTGGTAAGTTCCTGAATTCTGATGTCATCTGGAAGGAAGTCACGCCTTGTGATGCTAAAATTCACAAACCCCGTTTTTTTGGCCAACTTAGTACACAAAGATCTTAAAATCTTTATGGTATTGTGGTCTGAATCGTACCTACAGGAAACCACAGGCAAACCATATTACTTTAGGAGAGTTCAAATCAAGCTATAGTTAAAATAAGAATGTTTCTAGAAATAAGAGTGTATTAGCAGAAAACAAATGGGCAATGCTCCGTTGGATATTTAGAGGATGGGAAAGGGTCGCACTCTGAAAAATTGGTCAAGTGCGTGTCAGAATACACAAAGTAAGGCCATGCTAGTTGCTGAAAACTTTGTCATTATATCTTAAACTGTAGTTTTTACCCAAAAATTATGTCCTCATCGTACATGGCGATAGAAAGTGTTACCTGTACAGATAGCAAAGGCACGGTGTGCCTGCCGCAAGCCGTGCACCGCGTGTTGAGGTTGGAGTCGTCGGCCGCCCAGCCCGCCATGATGTCCTCATCGTACAACAAGGCGAGACACTGATGACATTGCGAGCACGAAGTTATACGCACCTCCACTGATACATTTTCAGCTTTAACGGTACCCTACAAAATAAATCTATTACAAGATTTGTTTAAACGTCGTAAATTAACTTTCGTTCAAAATCGAAGAATGGAATTTGAAAAGCGGGTATTTATTCCCAAGATTCTGTATGTTTATGACTATAAACATACAGAATCTTAAGGGTTAAGATCTACTTAATTTATTTAAGTGACTGACGGATAACCTACCGTTTTAAAGCGATGGTTGTTTGCATATCAATAATCTGGAAGATTGCCTGCTCTAGTAATTTCGTCACTTATGATTAACAAAATTAGGTAAGCGATGCAGAACTTATCGTCAAATTAACCCCGTGCAAGCTTTTTTGAATAGTCAAAGGTCTGTCTGAAGATTATTAAATATTTTTAAAGATTTCTAGTTTGACGTGTGGTTTTGATACAATTGTAGCAAGAAGTTTTTAGATGGTTGAGATAGAACAAAGTTTTGATTTTTGTTAAAAAAAGTCTAGACCATAAGCTAAGCCCTAATGCACATACGTTTAGCGCTGGGTAGAGGTTGTCGGGAAGATGCGACAAAAGTGTAGCGAGTGATCCGCGTTCCATAGACGATGCCAATTCGGCATCGCTCGAGGCACGCCTGAATCCCATCCCGGTTGACCATTCTGAAAGAATGGGAAATTAGAAAGGTGCTGCTAAGATATAATAAAGCATGATAACGATAAGAGTATGTGGGCGCCGAGAACATTTTGAAACTTGAAACTGGTTTCGATACTAGGTTGCCTGGTGAATAATTTACCATAACTTTAAATAAAATTAAAGCAATTGCCCGACAATTTGAATGTCTCCCATGCAAAAGAGACAATAAGATTCTGAGGAAATGTATGAGGACATCAACATTAAAAATCGATTGCCAAAATGTCTAAGAATGCCCCTGTCGAGTCAGCGCGTTTCTTACTAAGATTAAATTTCAAAAGACAGTAATATTACAGTTTAAACAGGTAGAAGATATGTTGTAAGGCGTAACGCGCACATCGTTTTGTCAGAAAGAGACGTCATTTTTGCACATTTTTCTCAACAGGATCATACAAGAACATGAGCTCAATAAATCTTACCATCTGGATTTAATTCCGAAGAGCCATCCCCAGATTCCTCTTCAGTCAT
Source organism: Maniola jurtina (assembly GCF_905333055.1). Taxonomy (NCBI): domain Eukaryota; kingdom Metazoa; phylum Arthropoda; class Insecta; order Lepidoptera; family Nymphalidae; genus Maniola; species Maniola jurtina. The sequence continues at coordinate 4,919,840 of NC_060046.1, read as the reverse complement.
AAAGCTGGTTAAAGCGCTTGTAGCATTCCCAATTGCCCCTTTAACTGGCGTAGAATTCGCAGATATAACCTCCTTCATTTCATCGAACTTCTTCGCCATACTGGTCGCCGCAGACTTGAGACTGCTTAGACCACTTTGTAGGAGCTCGTTCGACTTCTTACCGGCTATGCTTGTAGGGCTGTCGAGAATATGACTAAATAGTAGCCACGATTTGAAACAACTATTTAGTATGGGACGACACACACAAAAAATGCGCTACAAAACAGATATTACTACTCGTACATGAAATATTAAAAACAAAATTAATGTAAGTAATGCGTGACACAAACATGCCTTGTTATAACATATTATTATTATATGTATTTAGCGTATTTACATAAAAGGTGATCGTATAAAAACAAACAACAAGATAAGACTTTCGGGCCGTGTGTTTGTATACGTGCACCTTTACAATGAATAGTGATATTTTAATATTTGAACATAAAATTTGTCATACATGAAACAAATTCAACATGTTTCACGTTCATTTTTATTGTCTCTTCAGGAAGTTAAAATTGACTATGGAATGAATTGGCATCCAGTGTCTAGAATGTAGGTGTTAGGTATCCCTTTAAGAAAAGTGAGACCACGTAACAAAATGGATATGGAACAGCATGTTAGTTTCTTGCTTACCTGAAGTAATTCTCGATCATAGCCTTTCCGATTTTCATGTTTTCCTTGCGCAACGACAGACGGCCAGGCGAATAGCGTCTAAGAAAACAAACTAGCTCTGGCATACGGTGCAAAAAATAAAAAATGCGTTACAAAACAACTAAAAGCCAATTTTGCCGCCAATAAGTGTACCTCTATCGCAAAATGTTTCAAACTTTTATGAAAATCTAGAAAATCAAATTATTTAGTCACAGCATAATTTTTTTAGTGACTATTTTTTTTACTGACAGCAAAATTGGCTTAAAATAAAACTTACAAAGCATAACATTTCCGAAAGTAAAGCTGCAGACACATTATTGCGGTGTGACATGTTGCTACGTATTCTGACGCGACGATCAGTCAATTGGAGCTCGTGCGTCACAGACGAGTGTGCACGTCTTCATATAAAAATGTATGATTTCGATTAGCTTTTGTCGCGTTACGTTATGACATGCCACAATACAGTAATATGTTTGCGCCTTAAAGCAAAACATCGTCCTCGTGATCTAGCATGCTCAAAAGGCGATATTTAGGCTGAGATTTGTAAAGTTTACTTTGACTTTATTCAGAGTTAAGATACAATTAAACTGTCTCGTTTTAACTTTAAGTAAAACACTCTATATCTCAACTTAAATTTTTCGAAAACGTCAAGTCTAACAGTTCCTTGCAAACATCTAAAAAAGTTTATATTAGATGAAAATCTAGATTTATTTGCAACATGCGATGGCTATTTTATGTATAAGTCCTTTTTATGAATCAATGACTGATCAAATTGATCATGCTATGAAATGTCCAAATAATGTTTTGAAATTTTGGTAAATATACATAGTTAATATAATATACATTTTTGAGAAAAGATGGAAAACAAAAAATAAGTTTTGCTGCAGAATCGATCGCGACTAGGTACTAGGGTGGCATCTGATGAAAACTGCGAGGAATTTTATTGCTGTGTGTGTTTTCTAAGATTCAGTACACGGATTCTAAACCGGCAGAAGAATATGGTAATCTCGTAGATATTGGGTCACATTTGTAGAGCGCTATCTCTTCTACTCTCATGCGTTTTGTACCTTCTATCTTACTCATCACGAGTACGTTTCTATATACCATGTTATGTGAACGTAACATGTCTAATGTCTATGGTATAATGTCATCGACTATGACCTTGAAAATTAGGGGACACGAAAAATGCAACTATAATGAGAACGCACTCGCCAATTATTTGCTTTGTATCAATTGTCATGTCAAAAGCACACTTTATCCTTAGATTAAAGACTATTTATAGAATAGAACTCAGAAAATTGGCACATTTTTACCGACCCTATGTGCCTCCCTCAAGCTACTCGACACTGGCGAAGTGCATTGTGCTGGCTGGCACTATAAAAAGCCACCAAACAAGAAAAGAAGAACTAGTACTTTTGACATGACAGTTGACACATATAGCAAATATGGCTAGTACATTATCAAAATTTTTGTACTTTATATAATTCAAACGCTAAAATACATAATTTATGCTAAGATCTTATAAGCTAACACTCACCCGAAGCTGATCTTGAGCGTGTTCCCAATGCTGGCCAGGCTGGACGAGACGGTGCCCGGCGCCGTCTCGCTCCTGTGCAGTTTCCTGCCGACAGGAAACTATCCAGCTCATCTCGTTCTTACACACATACTGTACACGCGGTCTAGCAGGTTAGCGGGAACACCGTAAGCGGGACAGGACCAAGTTGTAAGGTATTTTTGGTTGGTTGGGCTAACATCGACTAAATACGTGAGTATAGCCGTAACAACCTATACCCAATCAATGTGTTGCGAGGGCATTTAAGAGGTTAAGCTGGACATGAGACGAGTCCATGAGTCTTGTCTCAACTTCTCAGACAGTCGGGTGTGTTTAGCTCCAAAACCAAGATTTTTTTAAGTTTTTTCTCGTTATTTTAATTACAATGACTGTAGCAAATTAATAGAGTGTACTTTTACTTTCCTCAGATGTTAAAATGACACAATTTAGCTAAGAGACTTAAATCTGTTCGGTTTTATATCTATGTTTTAACTGAAAGCATGATCTATAGATTCCCAGCTTTAAATTGGTTAATTTCATATAAGAATTTTGTATAACTATGTACTGTATAACTATGTATGTTAGGTTATAAACTAAAAAGTATACATATAACTTGTTTTCGATTAAACATTGACACCAAGTGAATAATAATAATATTGGAGCAATTTTTCATACCTTACAACTTTCGATACATGAAAGTGTATCAGAGTGGCTTAAAAGCACATTAAATATCAACTTTCTAAGTTATACATGGCACTATTTAATTAAACAAATCCAAGTCTTTTGCACTAATATTAAACGGAAAGTCTTGTAATGTGCCTTTAAGCCAAGGGCATGCTATGTGGTAGGTTTAAGGTGGGTACACACTTTTAACATCACAAACGGAATTCTATAATACAGTAATGGATATTTCGGATAATGGATGAGTATAGCGGCTGCGCAGTATAAGTCAAAATTGTATTTTGCTTTGGAAACCGTTGAAGCATTTCCGGTTATTTTGATCTGATGGAAGATTTCAACTGTGTCTATTACCATCACTCTACCGATAGGTGTACAGATACCATCAAATAAGTTGCGCGGGCGCAAGACCGCACAGCTATGGAATTCTACACAAGAGACCTATACGTACATATGCCCACTAGCAGTCGACGTTTATGGTTGGCGACGACAACCGATATGGACAAATCGAAAGGATTATAGCGATATACGACAAAGCAGAGTTGAAACCGATTACAAGTATGAGTTCAATTCTGATTTTTCAAATTTTTATTCTTTTTAAAATTGAGTTTTGAGAGTGATTGTAATAAGGTTCATTTATGCATTTCTTTTATCAAGACCAAGAGGGTACTCCCAATGCTTTTTTTTTTCTTTCTCGTCTGGCTTTACAAAGATTAGCCAATGTCAAGTTTGTAGTTATTTGTAATAAGTTAGTTAACCTAAACAAGTATGGACCCCGCCTGTGCCGGCGTTCGCCGACATACGCACGGCACCCCCTTAGAGCGCTTTCCAGTCAGTTTTAACAAAAAAAAACACTCCAAAACGGCAGAGCACGCCCGCCAGCTAACACCAACACAGACGAAGTCCGATCCCAATGCTTCGGTTTAAAACAAATAAGATCAGTTATTTGACTGCTCTTTCATGCTCGAGCTGCGACAGACTCTCTTTATGCGATCTTTGATGATCCGAGCGAATATATTCGCCACCACGATCTCCAGTCTGGACGGACGCTATGGTAGCCACTATACTCTATTCACGGAAAGAAGTTAGTATAACACTCTCTCTGTTACGCAATCCCATACAAATGATAGAGACAAAAATCTCAGCGGGCGTTCACTATTTTGAGTCATCAATCAATCACAAACCTGTTTTAAAAAATATTCGAAATTCAATTCGAAAATGTTTACAAAAACATCCGAAATTTAATTCGAAAACAGTTTCGTTTGTGATTGGTTGCTAACTCAAAATGATATTTATAGATTTAATGATGATGATTTTTGTCTCTATCACTTGTATGGGACTACGTAACAGAGAGAGCGCTATACTAACTTCTTTCTGGGGATAGGGCAGTTGAGGCATATAAAGCACACAAATATTAATGGAAGTTATGTACCCGGGTTGTTCCTCAGTGGGCTCGTCTTGGAAGGAGTTGCTTCTTCGGTGGAACAGCTTGGGGCTAACACTCAGCTCGTGTTTCGGGGGCGGAGGCTCGTCTTGTACTGGGGGCTTCGGTTCCACGACAGGCTCCACTAGGTTTAGGGCTCCGAGGGGATCGTCGGCTAGGACTGGCGTTCGGGGTGATAACCTGATGATAGATATACAGTTTTTAATTTCTACATCCCTTCTAAGTTAGCGCGCTTCCATTTTAAGACTGCACCATCACTTACGTCCGAGGCGATCGTAGTCTAACACCGGAATTCAGAGTCAAGATAGAAGCTTCTTCAGTTTCTCAAATTCTTCATTCTAACAAAATTTCTTCACAAATTCACGGTTTTCAGATTTTGTCCTTTACTTGTGCTATAAGACCTACCTACCTGCCATGATTCTAGGTCAACGGGAAGTATTCTACAGGTTTTGATTGCCCTAGACGCGTCTTGACAGACAAACAGACAAGAAAGTGATCCTAAGTGTTTTTTTCTACAGGGATACGAAACCCCAAAAAAGAATATAAGGCGCATACTCACTTCAAGGGTGACGATTTAGAGGATGGATCTAAAGGTTCCATAGCTGCCGCTTCCTTTTCAGGCTCCTCGGGGAAACTGAGCGTTCTCGAACATCGAGTCTTAGTATTTGACGTACCTAAGAAAATAAAGTAGTACGATAATTCAGCTTAATAGGTTCTACATCATTTTTATTAAAAGCACATTAGCCACCCCTTTCCCCTCCAACTATGCGTAAGGCTTATGCTAGGAAAGATACGACGTAGTGCAACGGGTGAGGGTTTGAACCGCCGCGACGACCTTTCAGATTTCAGTCCGCTCCTGTAACCATTGATCGAGTTAAACTTTTTAATGCTGTAGCTTTTTGGCAACCCCAATATTTTACTAAATCAGTTTAACCAGTCCTTATACAAGTAGGCCTGGGTTTTATGTTTGACTTCTTTTAACTAGGATATTATAAGTAAGACTTACTGCTGGAAAATGATAGCCTCTGCAAGTTTTGGACGATCTGAGCATCACCAGCGAAACTTTTCGATCTTGTGAGGATTCGAAGGTCGGACGGACTTTCTGGACTCACGTGGATTGTCTATAGCAGATAAACAATTGTAAAAATATTGGATACTTCATTATCCTGATCAATCCATCGCCGGCTCACTACTGAGCACGGGTAAACTCTCAGAATGAGAACGGTTTGGTCATAGTTCACCACGCTGGCGAAGTGCAGATTGAAAGACTTCAAACACCCTTGAGAAAATTATGAAAAAAAAAACTTGCTCTATGGTTGATTGAAGGACAATCCAACAAATAAATATTTTTGAAATAAGTAGAATGTGTTGTTCTTTCATTCGTACAAATGTATTCAGGCTCTTAAAAAAAATCCTACGTATAAACTTATTCATACTAGCGACTACCTGCGGCTTAACTTCCATTTTTTTTTTCGAAAAATTCGATCTTCTTCTTTATCAACCTTTGTGCAAAATCTCAGCTTCGTAGGTCCTAGGGTTTCGATCAGTGAGTCAGGTATCATACTATCAGACTGCTATTATGAAGGCAAAAGTTTGTGTGTATGTTTGTTGCTCTTTTATGCAAAAACTACTGGACGGATTTGGCTGAAATTTGGAGTGGAGATAGATTATACCCTGACTTAACACATAGGCTACTTTTTATCCCGCAAAATCAAAATTTGGGATTTTTAAAAACATATATCCACGCCAACGAAGTCGCGGGCATCAGCTAGTCATTTTATATATTTAACTATTGTGATAAATACCTGTCTCTTTTCTGCAATCGTTATTGGTTCAGGTTCTTCATTGCCTAAGGAATTACTCCTAGGTCGGGACGTTCCAGTGAGATCTGGATCGGACGGCAAGCCTAAAAGACAACAATTATTTCGTAGCAAAAAAACCGTAAAAATAAAATTTAAACATATAATTAAGCATTTTGCACGCTGCACGTTACTTCATACGTTTGACAATATCTCTATAACACTCATCACTAGCCACTTAAAAAGTAACGTGACAAAGCTAGCCCATTTCTTAAAATTTCATGGTAAGGAACATTATATCAACGCTAATATTATAAATGCGGAAGTGTGTCTGTCTGTCTGTCTGCTACCTTTTCACGGCCCAACAGTTTAACCGATTCTGACGTTTGGTACAGGGTTAGCTTATATCCCGGGGACGGACATAGGCTACTTTTTATCCTGGAAAATCAAAGAGTTCCCACGAGATTCCTAAAAACCCATCCGCTTAACCGATTTGTATGAAATTTGGTACTGATGTAGCTTGCGTCCCTGTAATTGACATAGGCATTTTATCCCGGAAAATCAAACAGTTTCCACGGGATCTTTAAAAACCTAAATCCACGCGGACGAAGTCGCGGGCATCCTCTAGTTCTTTCATTCAGGGCTGATTTTTTAATCATTAGATAACCTACCTCAGAAATTTCGGAAGACTATTCATACTAAAATGTCTAAAAGTCTAACTTATTCCTCAGTTAAACATTTATTTGACACTAGAAAAATTGGTCCTTAGTAAGAGAGAATAATTTAAATATAGTGTAACGCTTCAATATTATTTAAAATTACCTGAAATTAATATTCCCGCTGCGTGTGAAAGCTTATGGGCTCGCGGGTGAGTAGTGTTCGCACGTACTATGTTTCCGCGACGACACAGGGCTTCGAATGCGCTCGTACTGGCGTTTGTTCCTTCACATGCTAGAAATAATCATTACAACAGCTTCAATATAAACATCATCAACACATCGCCGGCTCACTACTGAGCACGGGTCTCCTCTTAGAATGAGAAGGATACGGCCATAGTCCACCACGCTGGTCAAGGGCGGATTGGCAAATTTTACACGCCCTTGAAAATATTGTACAGAGCTCTCAGGCATGCAAGTTTCCTCACGATGTTTTCCTTCAGCATATCTTCGTAAAGTTA